>NC_053493.1:144051163-145521163 GCF_905171775.1 Rana temporaria
ATAGATACTCTGAGAGATACGACGGAGTATCTGAGATACTCTGTCGTATCTCCTTTGTGAATCTGGGCCTATATTTTTTTGTAAATGATTGGATGATGGAATTCAGCATCACCTCATTCACTAAACCAGCTATTCTCAACCAAGTTTAAAGCAGTTGTAAACCGCGGATGTTAAAAAAAATAAAAAACCTGCAAGGCAATGGCATATTGTGCTAGTATGCATTGCATACTAGCACATTTTGGAATACTCACCTTGGAACAAAGGCCCCCTGCGCTGTAAAGTCACCGCTGAGAGGGCTGACATGTTCCCCCTGTCTTTCTTCCAGGTTCACGAGCTACAGTACCTGCCTCCGATTTTGTGTTTTCAGCGCGATGGGATCACGCTGGAAACCAGCTATGCGACCCACATGAGAAATCCATTGGGGGCCGCGAACGGAAGGAGCGACAGAGCTCGGTGCTGGCTCCCGCGACGAGCGTCGAGATTGACACAATATCGGCATCACCTACTGTATGTTATTGGCAGGAGCCATGGTGACATCACTTCTTTGCATGCTCAGGGGAGCCTTCAGCTCCGACACAAAGCTTTGAAGGTTCGGCAAGGTATGCCGGACTTTCAGAACGCATGTGCCAGTGATGACACTAGCTGCATGCAGGGTGAATATCTCCTAAACAGTACACGTTTAGGAGATATTTATTGTACCTACAGGTAAGCCTTAATATAAGCTTACCTGTAGGTAAAAATTACCAAGTGGCCTTTACACCCACTTAAAGTAAAACTCTAGGGTTCCTTCAGAGGTTGCCTGGGGTTCCTTGAGCTGTAGGCTGACCCCCCCATTTGATGGTAGCTGTATAGTTCCGGGGACAACAGCACTTGGAAAAGCCAGCAGCGTGCCATCAATGATTTTTTGTATCTGTCTGTAAGAGTGGCATTCTGACCACCACTGTAAGGTTGGCATTTTTCCTACTGACCACCAATGTAAGGTACATTTTTACCACTGCCTCCCAATGATGTGATGATAGCGGGGGTTCCCATTGGATCTAATAATTATTTCAAGGGTTAAAAAGTTGAGTTTTACTAATGCCCCATACACACGATCGGAATTTCCAATGGAAAAAGTCTGACTGACTTTTTCCATTGGAATTCCCAACTGTGTGTATGCCCCATCGGAGTAATTCCATCGGAAATTTCGATGAATTCTTTCGGAGTTTCCTCCGATGGAATTCCGTCGTAATTCCGATGTGAATTTGGTCGGAGAAAGGTCCGATCGTGTGTACAAGGCATAAGCCCGGCCATAGACAGTTTGAACCTCAGCCGGTTCAGCAGGAACAGGCCCAGATTTAAACCAAGTATGGGCCGACTGAATGTACCCAGGTTGATTGATTGATCAACTTGGGTACTACCATCCTGCTGGATTTTGCATGCTATTATAGCTAGAAGCTAGTATTGCCGCTAGCAATAATCACTGGGCCAGATTCAGCAATAGATACGACGGCGGATCTCCTGATCCGCCGTCGTATCTGTGAGACCCGACGGTCGGATCTGTGAGATCCCACGGTCGGAGCTATGCGACTGATTCATAAGAATCAGTTCCGCATAGATCTCCCTTAGTTCCGACTGGTGTAAGTGACTTACACCGTCGGATCTTAGGCTGTAAACTCCCGCCGGCCGCTAGGTGTCGTCGCTATTTTTTACCCGTCGCATATGCAAATGAGGAAAACCGCCGATTCACGTTGGTACGCCCGCCCGTCGCTCGTTTTCTACGTCGTTTGCGTTCGGGTTTTTCCGGCGGATAGCTACTCCTGCTATATGAGGGGTAGCTAATGTTAAGTATGGCCGTAGTAGTTTGCGTAACGCGATCAGGAATCCCGATGGCCGCAATCGACGTACCCGCCGCAAACAATGACGTCCTAGCGACGTCATTTGGAGCATGCGCACTGGACTTTTTCGCGGCGGCGCATGCGCAGTTAAATCGGCACGGGAACGCGCCTGATTTAAATTGTACACTCCCCCTAGCCGCGGAATTTGCATTCCGCCGGGGGGAGTTACGATCCAACGGTGCAGTTTGCGAGGTAAGTGCTTGCTGAATCATGCACTAGCCTCGCTAAATTGCACCGGCGGAACGTAAAAAACTTAGATCCAGCGGATCTAAAGATCCGCTGATCTACCTGAATCTGCCCCACTGTCTTCTCCTGGCAGGGGGGCGGCTCCCCCGGCCGAGAGAATACAATGTTTGCCAGAAGGGATTCCCCTGACAACACTGTGGTGACAGGAAAGAAATTCACTTTGTGTATGGCCTGCTTTAGCTAAGGGAAAATTCCCTTGCAAACTGAACCATCCCCTATTTGCGTTTAGTAAATGAACCCCATTGCATGCATTGTAATATAGTTATTTTATGCCTTTAGTTTTACACATATAGATATTTTTATATATATATATATATATATATATATATATATATATATATATATATATATATATATATACATATATATCCATGTGTTTAGGCAGGAAATGCTTTAAACTATGCAAAAATACAAAATATATTTGTACTGCAGCAATTCTAGACAACTTTTTATAATATGTTGACAGTGTTAGTAACCGGATTTGATACATTCTGCTGTAAGTTACTAATTAAGGTTCGCACTTGTTTTGAATGGAGCAGTTTGATGTCATAGTGAATTTATTTATGTAAGTGTCACCCAGTTAAATCTACTGAAGCCCATCACATAATACTGGTATCTAGCAGTACTCTGAAGATCTGCTGTAACTAATCGATGTAAGTAAATGTAACCCTTTATTATAGAGGCATTGCTGTATGAAAATCCCCCTTTTTGTCCTTGGAAGTGTTGACTAGAAAGAAATTTAGGCCAAATGGCAGCACAATGGGCTGAGTAGCGCTGTAGAAAGATTACATCTGTCATTGTGATTTGTTGAGGCAGATAAACAATCTGCTGTCACTTGTCCCCGCCCCCACACATGCACATTTTCAATGCAGTAAGAGGATTGCATTCCAGTTAACCTTTTCAGGGATCAGCACTCCACCACTGACAATAATAGTAGTGCTTGCTCTTACACATGTCATCTTATCCCTTTACTGCCATCCTGGCTGCTGCAGGCACTTAGCAACTTTGGCCATGCATGGCATCCAGGCCCCCTATTACATCCTCAGGCTTGTATTCTGCATTAGACAAACACATTGTCAGGCTGACATGCTTGTTGGATGCTTCGGGCATATTTTTTGTTCAGGAAATATTTTTGGTTGAGCTTAAGCTATTTCCATAATACATTTTAAATATTAAATACTGTTAAAAACAAATATGTGGTGTGAAACCCTTTTATGTTACGGATATGTAATTTACTCCTTAAATCTCTAAAAACAACATATTTGTCTCTGATATATTCATACATAGCCTCGTTCACAGCACACATAAAAATAGAAAATTAATACATATATATACAGTATATATATATATATATATATATATATATATATATGAAATAAGTGAAAAAAGGTCTATTGCGTTACTGCGAGTGTTGGAGCGTGTAAATAATGAACACGTGTATATGCTGAAGCTGCTTAATCTAAAGGTGCACTAGAACCGTGAATAAAATTGAAAAAATGGTGATCAGCGCTACAGTTTAAACAAAAAACAACAAATATATATATATATATATAATATCAGTGCAAGCCTAGTAATCAATGAGCCGTGCAGTGGTCTGATTGGCTACAACAGCAAATCACCCCACAAGGTGATAAAGACAAATGGACTGCAAAATCAGATTATATAGTGCCAATACCATCTAAGAGGAAAAAAGCCAGTGGAAAACAAGGAAAAAACGGATAAAAGGAAGAAATGGATAAAAAAGAACAAAATATCAATGTTATAGCAGATACAATATGGAATGTGCAACTGCACAAGTCACTGAAAATAAAATAGCTGAAGTAGATGGGAAAGGATGGGAAATGGGTCTTCTATGTCAGGTGTATGAATCCAGCAGCAGCCTCACAATGCCCTTACCTTCATCCAGTGGTTTGTTCACATAGAGGGCAAATGCTGTCTTCTCCTGCCGCTTCAGCGTCACCAGTCCCCCGTTTCAAATGCACTCCACCGATGTCCTGGTAGGATGGATGGTCCTCGGATGCAATGTCCTCCAATCCGTGTGTGTGTGCAGATAGGGCTCAGTGGGAAGAAAGGGTGCCAAATAATGGTGAAGCACGTCCAGGTGAATTGAAACTTATTTATTTCATACAGGTGCGGTACAGTTTGAACTAGCCGCCCAGTATCGAATGCGGCATATAGCTAGCCGGATACAGTCTGCTGGCCTCCGGTTGGTTGCCTGTATCACGCGGTTCTTTGTCCTACGGCGTTGCGTCACCGTCTCGTGACTTCATCAGGGATCTGGATTGGCTGTTTAATCCGACCTTTTAATACAGGGGACCGGAAGTAAACACAGCGCCATTTTCGTGGAGTCCTATTCAATGGACTTCAAACTAGCGCTGGACAGAGCCTAATACCACTGATCTGACATTATGAATGGTAAATGTGTAAGATCAAATACTGACGTAGCAGTAACACAAATTGCCATAATAGTTCAGTGGCATGGCGTAAACAATACCACAATGGTAAAACCATTATTAAAATAGTGAAATGAGACCAAAAGTAAATTCAGTCAAATACTTTAATATACTATTCATACGACGGACCAATTGTAAGGGGTCGGTCAGTTAAAAACAGGGGATAGTATTCCCGCATGGAAGAGAAAATATTAAAAAGCAAAATATGAAATTAAAATTAGTTCGCGGGGATTTATTAAAAGTATTATAAATAATTAAAAATACCGTAAATCAATGGCCATGCATACCGATCAGGTTAGTGCACCACCTAGCGGCGTAAGGGCTCCATATGATCCTAAAATGCAAAAGACCCTGGTGAAAAGCAAACTAGCCCAAATAAATGGTGATGTCGCATCCAACCAGAAGCCTGCAGATTCCCATAAACATAATTGAAAATAAAACAGCAGTATAGTAACTAGGAATGTTGGTGATAAATCAGTAACCTATTTAAATAAGTTACAGAAAATCTTCCCATGTGTTCAATATTTATTGAACTACCTATCAGAATGGTCTTAAAGGGGGAGCTGTCCCAATATCCATGGATTTTAAACAAAATATGTGAAAAATAAAAATAAAAATAAAAATAAAGATAAAAATAAAAATAAAAATGAACATAAAAATAAAAATAGAATAAAAAATAAATAAAAAATGGATAAAAAATGAAAATAAAAATAAAAATAAAAAATAAAAATAAAAATATTACTAAAAACATGAATCTATATGGATGTATTGGGAGTCCTCGTATGATAGAATCAAAAATTATTCAGAAAACAATTTAGGTCAAAGTCCACATTTAGGCCTGTAGGGGTTAATGTGTTTAATGTGTGAATCCATCGAGATTCAATTTGACTTATGACCCTCACCATATGACTACCTCTCCAGGATGCCTTATATTTCTCAATCCCCCAGAATTGTAGTGTACTAGGGTCTTTGTTGTGAAATTGTGCGAAGTGTCTCGATATATTATGATTTGGATTCTCTTTTCTTATATTCCGTACATGTTCTTCTATCCTATCCTTCAAGGCTCTTTTTGTCCTCCCTACGTATTGTAACTTACAGTCACATTGAAGGACATAGATAACCCCTTTAGTGTGACACCCTATAAAGTCCTTAATTTGATGGATATGGCCTGTATTGGTGCCTAGATACTGAGTTCTCTTCCCCTGGAAGAGTCTGGCATGCCTACATGCATAGCAGTTCCTACAGGGAAAGAAACCTTTGCCATCAAAAAAGGAAAAGCTAGGTTTAGGGGGGGGGGGGTGCAATAACTGACTTCACCAACTTGTCTCTGAGAGTGGGAGCTCTTTTGTATATAATTCTTGGCTTATTGGGCAGTATCCGTCTCAGATCTTTGTCACTCAGGAGGATATGCCAGTGTCGTTGGATTAATTTGTTGAGGTCCCTATGTTGAGTATTGTAATCTAATATCAAGCAAGGTGCTGTTTCTTGTATTACAGTAGTTTTGATCTTATTTTCTAACATGGGTTTTCTCTCCAAATTTTGAACATGAATAATTTGTTCATTTATCCACGATTTGTCATACCCTTTTCCCTCAAACCTCCTTCCGATAAAGTTTGCTTGTTCTTTGAAGTCCTCCTCCTTCGTGCAGTTTCTTTTTATCCTAATCAGCTGGCCTTTAGGGATATTATATAGCCATGGCTTAAAGTGACAGCTGTCTACAGATAAATAGCTGTTTGTGTCCACTGTCTTGAAGTGGGTTTTGGTGATTATTCTGTTTTCTTCCAACTGAATGTTGAGATCCAAAAAGTCCACTGTTTTATCGTCAATCTTCCAGACTAGTTTGATATTTTTATCATTGTTGTTTAGCCTGTTTAGGTAGTTTTCTAGACTGTGTCTACTGCCATTCCATACAATGATCACATCGTCTATGTATCTTTTGTATAGAGTGAGTTCTGCTGGCATGTTGTCATAGACTGCTGACTCTTCCCACTGGGCCATAAAAGCGTTGGCAACGCTAGGTGCGAATTTAGCCCCCATCGCGATGCCTATGGCTTGCTTAAAGTAGGCTTGGTCATGCCAGAAATAATTATATTTCAAGCAGAAATCTAGGCATTTTATCAAAAACTTCCGTTGTTTGCAGATAACGTCACTATGATTCTGTAGGAGCCACTTTGTCGCATGGCAGGCTACGTGGTGGCCTACTATCGTATAAAGTGACGTAACATCCGCAGTAGCTAATAATGTTCGTCCTTCTAGTACTGGAACTGATTCCATAAGTTGTAAAATATGCTTCGTGTCCTTAAGGTACGCTTTAGTGTTTTGGACGGCTGGTTGGATGAAATAGTCTATATACTGTCCCATTCGTGCGGTCAAGGACTCGATGCCGTTGACTATATATATATATATATATATAAGGGCTGTGGAAATTAAAGATTAATTCCTCGATAATTTTTTTGACTGATCAAAATTCTTTTGATCGGTAATAGTGGTGCAACGGATCGTAAATGATCCGTGATTCGAATGGGTCACCATATGCGGATCGGCACACCACGTGATCCGTGGAGTTCCACTGCTGCCTCGGCCATAAGAAAGACATCGGCTTTGGCCTAGCTCCCTGAGCGGCGGCCATCTTGGTCCACTCGGCGGTGGTCTAGGTGAGCCTAGAGCTGCGCGCTGACGTCATCACCCGGCCTCAACTGCGCGTGTTTGGCCGGCTTCTCTGGTAAGACTAAGCAAGCACTAATCTCCCTATACAGTGGGGGAGATGTATGTGGATTACAGTAGGGAGACATCTATGGATTACAGTGGGGAGATGTCTGTGGATATTACAGTGGGGGAGATGTCTGTGGATATTACAGTGGGGGAGATGTCTGTGGATATTACAGTGGGGAGATGTCTGTGGATATTACAGTGGGGAGATGTCTGTGGATATTACAGTGGGGGAGATGTCTGTGGATATTACAGTGGGGGAGATGTCTGTGGATGTTACAGTGGGGGAGATGTCTGTGGATGTTACAGTGGGGGAGATGTCTGTGGATGTTTCAGTGGGGGAGATGTCTGTGGATATTACAGTGAGGGAGATGTCTGTGGATGTTACAGTGGGGGAGATGTCTGTGGATATTACAGTGAGGGAGATGTCTGTGGATATTACAGTGAGGAGATGTCTGTGGATATTACAGTGGGGAGATGTCTGTGGATATTACAGTGGGGAGATGTCTGTGGATATTACCGTGGGGGAGATGTCTGTGGATATTACAGTGGGGGAGATGTCTGTGGATATTACAGTGGGGAGATGTCTGTGGATATTACAGTGGGGGAGATGTCTGTGGATGTTACAGTGGGGGAGATGTCTGTGGATGTTACAGTGGGGGAGATGTCTGTGGATATTACAGTGATGGAGATGTCTGTGGATATTACAGTGAGGAGATGTCTGTGGATATTACAGTGGGGGAGATGTCTGTGGATATTACAGTGGGGAGATGTCTGTGGATATTACAGTGGGGGAGATGTCTGTGGATATTACAGTGGGGGAGATGTCTGTGGATATTACAGTGGGGGAGATGTCTGTGGATGTTACAGTGGGGCAGATGTCTGTGGATATTACAGTGAGGGAGATGTCTGTGGATATTACAGTGAGGAGATGTCTGTGGATATTACAGTGGGGGAGATGTCTGTGGATATTACAGTGGGGAGATGTCTGTGGATATTACAGTGGGGGAGATGTCTGTGGATATTACAGTGGGGGAGATGTCTGTGGATATTACAGTGGGGAGATGTCTGTGGATATTACAGTGGGGGTGATTGTGGATATTACAGTGGAGAAATGTCTGTGGATATTACAGTGGGGAAGATGTCTGTGGATATTACAGTGGGGGAGATGTATGTGGATATTACAGTGGGGGAGATGTCTGTGGATGTTACAGTGGGGGAGATGTCTGTGGATATTACAGCGGGAAAGATGTCTGTGGATATTACAGTGAGGGAGATATCTGTGAATATTACAGTGGGGGAGATGTCTGTGGATATTACAGTGGGGGAGATGTCTGTGGATATTACAGTGGGGAAATTTCTGTGGATAGTACAGTGGGGAGATGTCTGTGGATCTTACACTGAGGGAGATGTCTGTGGATATTACAGTGGGGAGATGTATGGTGGTGATGACCCGAAAAATATATCTATCTTTCTTTCTATCTATATCTATCTTTCTTTCTATCGGACAAAGGTCCTACGCTTTGTCCGATGAAAATTTGACCGTGTGTACGAGACTATAGTTATATGTACCATGAAAAATACTGTGGGATTTGTTATTGCTAGTGGGATCATTTACCACTTGAGCTCTGGAAGAATTTACCCCCTTCCTGACCAGGCAATGTTTTTGCTATTCTGCACTACTTTAACTGGTAATTGCGCGGTCATGCAACGCTGTACACAAATAAAATGTATATAATTTTTTTTACACATGTAGTTTCTTTGGGTGGTATTTGATCATCATTTGATCATCACTAAGTTTCTTATTTATTTTTTGACCAGTGGTGAAAGTAGGACTTCAGTTACAATTTGGGGTCTCTGTGACCCCAGGTCGCCGAGGAACGACCCTCAAAGCCCGATCGTTTTTTTTCTCTGCCTCACCTGCCTCCCTGCCTCCCATAACTGCACATCCCTGCTATTGATATACTGTATTCTGTCTTCTTAAAGAAAGTACAAAAACAGGATTTTTAGGGAGCTTCTATCCAAGATATTCAAAACACATATTCTGGCAATAGGCAAACTAGTCAGGGAGCCCTGAAGCATTACTTAGATCTGAGCTGTACTATTCCCCAGCTCTATTAGGCCTCGTTCACATGGACACTAGAGGGGAAATGAAAACGACTCATAATATTGCCATGTTCGCTTTGTTGCAATTTTTTTACAGAATGTCATTTTTGGCAAGTGGCACCTCTGCCAAATGCACCACATTCAAATGAATTGAGCAAAACTGGAACCAAATTTTGTGATATCGTTGTCACATGTACACAATGATCACTCGTTGTCATAAATTCCTGCAACTGCTTCACAGTTGCTGTAGGCCTCTTGGTCGCCTCTCTGACCAGTTTCATCCTGGCTCTTTCATCCAGTTCGGAGCAACTTTCTGATCTAGGGAGGGTCTGTGTTCTACCAAATACTTCCACTTCTTATTAGATTTCACTGTGCTTCTAGACATTGATAACGTCTTTGAAATGTTTTTGTATCCTGATTTGTGCCTGTCCACAACTTTATCCCGGCGAACTTTTGACAGTGCCTTGCCACCCATAGTTGATTGTTTGCTTCAGTTGCACTACCAGGGACTGAACTGCTCCAGGAAAGCTCCTTTCATGCTGATCTAATCAAAATGACCACAGCTGATCACAGGTGAAAGTCAAATGGCTTTTTGTGATTGAGAAGGTGATTGGCTACATCTGATTAAGTTCCCAGGTCATTTTTAGGAGGGGATGATCCTTTTTTTTTATAATTTATTTATTTTCGGACATGTTGGTATTATGGGCCAAATCCTCAAAAGAGATACGACGGAGTAACTACTGTTACTCCGTCGTATCCCTGGTCCTAACTATGGAACTGATCCACAGAATCAGTTTCCCATAGTTAGGACGAAGATCCGACATGTGTAATTGAATTACACTGTCGGATCTTAGGATGCAGTACCGCATCCGCCACTGGGGGCATTTTGCGTCGAAATGCTGCCTCGGGTATGCAAATTAGGACTTGCGGAGATCCACAAAGCTTTTCAGCTTCATTTTTTCTCCGTAAGTTTTATTTTGCAAACGCAAAATTAGGGCTGCTTTTACAAGGTGTAAACTGTTTACACCTTGTAAAAACAGACCTTTCTTGCTAGTGACGCGATTTTTTTTTAATTTTAATTTTTTTTTTGGCGCCGTCTCTTTTTTTTTACCCGACGCAACTTTATTGTCCCGTCGCGATCCACAAAGCCCGACGTAACGTAATTTTGCGCTATGCACGTCGGGAAAATGACGTCACGAGCATGCGCAGTACGGCCGGCGCGGGAGCGCGCCTCATTTAAATGGGAATCGCCCCCTGGAGAAGAGGAACGCTTTGTGGATCGGGCACTTAGGTAGAAATTTTGCGGTGGTGTAACTTAAATAGGAAAAATTACGTTGCGCTGCTTCTTTGTGGATTACCCCCTATATCTTTTACTTGGATGTTATAAGTTGCACTGAGTAAATACAGCTGGATAAAACAAAAATGGTGTCTGTCTTCATTTCAGGATGCAAAGCAACAAAATATGATTATTTTAAAGGGGAGATTCTTTTCTATACCCACTGTATATTACAGCTTACCAATCATTAGATGTGCATCCGTTTTCTCTTTTAGGCTTTTTTACCTCTTTTTTTACCTGGTGATCTGGCCAGTAACACACCTTCCGTATTAGAGAGCTCCTTCTCTGGCTGATGGAGCACAGGGGGCACAGAAGACAGTCAGTCTAGGGGGAGGGGAGTGTTAGATGGATATAAATACAAACTGAAGCCAAACTTCAGCTCTCACTGTAGTTACATATACTGTATATAAATAAAAGCTGATCATTGTAAGCAACTCTGTTAGGCCTCGTACACACGATAGGTTAACCAGAGGACAACGGTCTGAAGGACCGTTTTCATTGGTCCAAACCGATTGTGTGTGGGCCCCATAGGTTATTTAACCTTAGGTTAAAAAAATGGCAACTTGCTTTACAATTTAACTTATGGATTGCTAACCGATCGGTAGAAACTGATCGTTAGTACGCACAACCATCGGTTAAAAATCCACGCATGCTCAGAATCAAGTCGACGCATGCTTGGAAGCATTGAACTTCGTTTTTTAGCACGTCGTGTTTTACATCACCACATTTTTTTAACTGATGGTGTGTACGCACGACGGACCATCAGTCAGCTTCATAGGTTAACCTAGGACAACGGTCCTTCAGACCAGTGTCCTCTGGTTAACCTATCATGTGTACGAGGCCTTAGTGGTAAATGGTTTGTCTCAACATTCTTAACTGATACATTTTGCAGGACAGCTTGTTCTGTTGAAAAAGAAAACGAATGCTGCCATCAGATCTAAGAATTGTTAAGCTGCAATATAATACATGTTTGGTTATGTGTTTAACCACTTCAGCTCGGGAAGATATACCCCCTTCACAACCAGGCAATTTTTAGTGATACAGCACTGTGTTACTTTAACTGACAATTGCGATACTGTACCCAAATACAATTTATGCCCTTTTCCCTCACAAATAGAGATTTCTTTTGGTGGTATTTGATCACTTCTGCATTTTTTATAAGGTGCGCTTTAAACACAAAAAGATTGACAATTTAAAAAAAAAAATATATAAATTTTACTTTCTGCTATAAAACATACCCAATAAAAAAATGTAAAAAAACTAATTGCTTCATCAATTTAGGCCGATATCTATTCTGCTACATATTTTTGGTAAAAAAAATCCCAATAAGCATATATTGATTGGTTTGCACAAAAGTTATTGCTTTCACAAACTATAGGACATATTTTTGGAATTTGCATTTTTATTTATTTTTACTAGTTATGGCGGCAATCAGCGACCTATAGCGGGACTGCGATATTGCGGCGGACAAATTGGACATCTAACTGACACTTTTGACACTTTTTGGGGACCAGTGACTAATACAGTGATTTGTGCTAAAAAAATATGCACTGTCACTGTACTAATGACACTGGCAGGGAAGGGGCTAACATCAGGGGCAATCAAAGGGTTAAATGTGTTCCTAGTGAGTGCTTACCAACTGTGTGGGTGGTGCTTGTACTGTGGGAAGGCAGAGATCTGTGTTTTCTGCTTAGCAGAAACATGAGATCACTGCCTTTTTTTGTCACAGAACGGTAATTTGCCTTGTTTACATAGGCAGATTGCCGTTCTGCCTCGAACGTCCCAGTGGACCAGTTGATTGGCTCTCGATGTGTCCAATCACAGCAGAAGAGGGGCGCTGGCTCCGCGCATGTGCTCACCAGACCCAGAAGTGCAGAATCACATACCTGTACGTGATTCTGCACAGAGCGGCCTCCCTGCTGCAGTAAATGTGCATGGGGTAGTCTGCATCTGGTAAATACCACTTTAATGCAATGCCCTACCTGTAGGCCTTTCATGGCAGTGGCACCAAAAAAGCCTGAGCAAAATACACCCAATGAAGTTTGTTTCCAAGACATACAGTAAGTTACAATCAAAGGCCAGTGAGCCTTCTTGTTTGAGGACAACTAAATTGATAATTTCCTTAGCTGTCCCCAAAGAAGGAGGCTCGGTGGCTATCTTTTTGTAGCCTCAATTCTTGAGACGATCACACGTGTAAAAATATTATTTTAAGCCTGAAGATTAGTTAAAACCCTCAAACCCATATTTTGTGAAAGCAGAGACCCTGGAGACATTAAGGGCCTACTAGACCCCTGATGTATCCCCTGCCTTCCCCTAAAACGAATGGAGCATAGTTTGTGCTCCATTAGCTTGCTCCCGGGCTACAGAGGCCAAGGAAATTGGCAGCCTAACCCAGAAGTGACGTAATGTATGTATTTTCTAAGTTTATTCTAACTAAAGGAGATCAGTGAACAGATATTCACTGCTCTCTCTCTCTCTCCTATCCAACAACACCTGCCATAGGGTTCCAAGGCACATAGGCAAGACAGAGGAACTCGGAAAACATGGTGGAGGGAGAAAATACTGTGGGGGTGTGTAAATACCCCCCCCCCCCCCCGCACTCCCAATGTATTATTTATAGTGGCCCAGATTCAAGAAACAATTGCGTCTGCGTAACCATAGTTATGCAGCGCAATTGCTTACTTGTGCCGGCGTAACGACTTCTCCTGATTCAGAGAGCTCGTTACGCCGACAGCAGCCTAAGATATGCGTGGCATAAGGCTCTTATGCCCTCATATCTTAGGCTGCATTCTTACGCAGGCCACTAGGTGGCGTTCCCGTTGTGGTCAGCGTATAGTATGCAAATTGCATACTAACGCCGATTCACAACGTTACGCGAGCCAGTTTGCGTCGTTTGCGTACGTCGGGTTTCGCGTAAGGCTGCACATGCTAAAAGCAGGGGCAGCCAATGCTAAGGTACCCGTCGTTCCCGCGTCGCGAAATTTGAAATTTACATAGTTTGCGTAAGTGAATTGTGAATGGCGCTGGACGCCATTCACGTTCACTTTGAAGCAAATTACGTCCTTGCAACGTCATTTACCGCAATGCACGTCGGGAAAGTTTCCCGACGGAGCATGCGCTCTACGCTCGGCGCGGGAACGCGCCTAATTTAAATGATTTCCGCCCCCTACGGGATCATTTACATTAGGTGCCCTTACGCAGGGCATTTTTGAGGAGCGCCCACGCAAATTACGTGGCTACTGCTTCATGAATGAAGCGTAGCGCAAATAATTTGCGTAGGCGCAGGAGGGTAAAAAGGGTACACTGCGCCTCCGTAAGGAGCGCGCAGCTGTACCTGAATCTACCCCAGTATGTTGTTGACAACAAAAGTGGCAGTGCATTTTAAACTACTGTTACCTCTAGTCTGCATTTACTGTATGTAAAAGGTGGACTTAGCCTTTAAATAACTTTTGTTTAGTTTTGACTGGATTGAATGTTAAAAAAAAAACCTTCCCCCCTCTCTACTCTATGAACCTATATTGCTGAATAGAGAGAAAATAAACAAATTATACCTATAATCTTGTGACTTATCCTTCATACTTACGTGTTTTTGACCTGCCTCTATGATGCCTGGGTTCCCATTCCCGCACTTCCATTGTGTAAATGTCTATGATACTGCATAAGAGTGCTGCTAGATCTTGCAGTTTAGGTACAGGTTTTTTCGGATGCTGACGTTGGCTTCCTGGGTAGTATCAGTGAAGCCTCCGCTAGGTCACCACCAGGGCAGGACTTAGGGTGGTGGGGGCTTGAGTAACTTTCGGGCCCTACCTTCTATATATTACTTTTAATAGAACAAAATTATACATGCACAAGCTATGTATTAGAGCGTACACAATTCTGGATAAACTGAGAATAAAAATAGAGATCACGATTCTGAAGTAAACCCCCGCCGATTTTTGCAGTTTTTCAATTATTAAGCTCATCGCAAAGTAATGCATATACTGTATATATATATATATATATCCCCCAAAAACGAGACCTGCAAATACCTATTTTTAAGATGGTTTAGTTCCTCTGTTTCTCCAGGTATCTCAAGCGCCATTCGTACTGCTGTTATGTGATTCTAAAAATGACGTCGCTTGCTCCCTTACTGTGTCCCTGTCGGTAACCATTCGTTGCTGTGTCTGCGGCTGCTGTTTTCTTTCACTCCCCTTTTGTGACGTCTTCTTTAGTCACATGGGGGAGTATCAGGAAGAGTGGAAGGAGCTAAACAACACAAGACCGGACCAGACAGAGGGGAAGTTCTCACAGACTGCATTCCGGCAAGCTTTAACCTCCCTGGCGGTCTTCCCGAGACTGACACGGGGTTAGATTTTCTTGCTACTATCGGTAACCCCGTGTCAGTCACGGGCTTGCCTCGCTAGATCCACAGGCACTTTTTACTTACCTTGTCCCTGGATCCAGCGATGCCACCGCGCTGTGTGAGCGAGCGGGACCTCGCTCGATTCACATAGTGCCTCCGTGTGACGCCGATCTCCGTTCCCTGCGACGTTACGACGCACGGGGACGGAGAACGGCGCCAAATTCAAAAACGTAAACAAACACTATACACACAGTATACTGTAATCTTATAGATTACAGTACTGTATGTAAAAAAAACACACACCCCCTGTCCCTAGTGGTCTGCCCAGTGTCCTGCATGTCATTTTATATAATAAAAACCTTTTTTTCTCCCTGCAAACTGTAGATTGTCCATAGCAACCAAAAGTGTCCCTTTATGTCAAAAATAGTTTTAGATCAGCTAAAAAACAGCGATAATAAATTATAATCACTTGCAGAATTGTGCGATAGCGATTTGTGGGGAAATTCGTCATAAAAAAATAAAAGTAATGACAGCGACAATTCTGCAACTGAGCAAATTTCAGTGATTTTGATTTGATTACATTATTGAATAATTTTTATTATAATTATATTATTATTTGTTATAATTATTTATAATTATTTATTATATTATAATTTATAATTTTGTTTTTAAAAAAATGTAATACACGGGATGCCTATTAGAATCTTGTTTGGTCAGATTTAAGTGAGTTATTTCTAAAAATTACAGACCTACAATATAAAACGCCAAATTTCCTTGCAAATAATGGTACCGCTTTTAGCATGTTTTTTCTGAAAGAATCATACCGCCAGGGAGGTTAAATGCCGGTTTAGAGGGGCTAATGTGCGCAAGCGCGATGACGCAAATGATCAGCTGCCTGTGTTATGGGCTATTTTTTAAGACAATGTTGTGTCCGAGGGTTTACATTACAACCACTTTAAATGACGCATATTATTAAAACAACTTAAACGTAAGGGGCCCCCTATTGGGTGGGGCCCATGCGCTTGAGCCCAGTCAAGCCCAATGGTAAGTCAGGCCCTGGTCACCACTGCCTTCAGGGAAACCAGACGTGCAAGAAAGTAAAGGTGAGTAAAGCATAAAAACACTACAAAAAATGTTAGGCAATTTCACATGAGCATGCAAAGATGCAACTTGATGTGAAATTTGGGGAAAAAAGAGAAGGGTCCACTTTAAATATTTTTATATTAAAAACAAAAAATAACAAAAAACAGTATGCAGTAAAGACGTGTAAAGGAGTAATGTGCACAGTTTAGTAACTCATTGCAAGCTGTCAGAATTGAGTTTATTTTAACTAGATAAATAGCTGGATTCAGGTACGGCGGCGTATTAGTGAGTTGGCGTAGCGTATTGTATTTACGCTACGCCGCCGTAAGTCAGAGAGGCAAGTGCTGTATTCACAAAGCACTTGCCTCCTAAGTTACGGCGGCGTAGCGTAAATGGGCTGGCCTAAGCGTGCCCAATTCAAATGTGGAACAGGGGGCGTGTTTTATGTTAATGACTGGTGACCCGACGTGATTGACGTTTTTAACGAACGGCGCATGCGCCGTCTGTGGACATATCCCAGTGTGCATTGCTCCAAAGTACGCCGCAAGGGCGTATTGGTTTCGACGTGAACGTAAATTACGTCCAGCCCCATTCACGGACGACTTACGTAAACAGCGTAAATTTTTCACATTTCGATGCGGGAACGACGGCCATACTTAACATTGGCTAGGCCAGCTATTTGTTCGACTAACTTTACGGCGGAAAAAGCCTTACGTAAACAACGTAAAAAAATTCGCCGGGCGCACGTACGTTTCTGAATCGGCGTATCTAGCTCATTTGCATATTCTATCCCGAAATCAATGGAAGCGCCACCTAGGGGCCAGCGTAAATATGCACCCTAAGATACGACGGCGTAGGAGACTTACGCCGCTCGTATCTTAGCCTAATTTAAGCGTATCTGGTTTCCAGAATACGCTTAAATTTAGGACCGCGTAGATTCAGAGTTACGACGGCGTATCTACTGATACGCCGGCGTAAACGTCTCTGAATCCAGCTAAAAATGTGAAATGTGGCTGGTTGCTTTGGGTTCCTGCCACACAATGCTGCACTTTCTATTGTTGCACTGAATAAACTTGATGAAGTGAAGCAAAAATACGTCCCTGGTAATTATTATACTGTGCCCTAGTAAATTGACCATCTGCACTCGATGTAATGTAAGCATGCCGTATAATCTTTTCCTTCAGTCCTTAAGGTGTATCGGATTTCTGTGATAGCTTTCAACACTGTTTTCATATTTACTTGAGCTGTAATCACCTATGTTGATGCACATTCATCACTTCATAATAGCTGTAAATGTGCTAAAATGAAATAGGCCACGCTTTAAATGGTTGAAATATATAATTCTGACAGGTTTCCATGTGCAGCATAAAGAATATACATGTTTAGTATCTAGCTGAATACAGCAGTTATCTGTGATATATACTGTTACAGTGAGTTTATAATCAGGGCTGCCCTATACTTTTGGCATGGCTGTGTTAGTTTTTTAACAGTTACATTACATCCCGTTAATGTTATTTATGTTTTAAAGTAATAATAAAGATTTCTTTTTTATTTTGTTAAAATAAACCTGTTATATTTACCTGCTTTGTACAATGGTTTTGCCCAGAGAAGCCCTGATCTTACTCTTCTCGGCCGGGTCCCCCTGCCCCCGCCAAGTACTGGCTTGCTATGGGGGCACTCATGCTTGCTTGCTTCTGAGCCTTGCCCCCCCACTCTCTCATCACTGTCTGTGATCAACAGTAGATGGCTCCAGCTGCTATATCTGAGCCAATGAGGAGGGATAGTAAGGTAGAAAACCTTCTGACATTACAACCACTTTATGGGTAAGGCCCCATTCACAGGGCTGCCTCCGTGTTACGGATTCTCCTTTCTCAGCGGGGGGGATTGCTCCGCTGATCCCCACTGAGCGGGCGGTTGACAGGACACGGACACAGTCCCGCTCTTTTCTATGGCAAAATCAGATGGAACCGCCTGTCCAATTCCATCTGATCCTATCTGATCTGATCTGCCGGACAGATGGAAAATAGGACCACCATTCATCTGGTTTTTGCGGGTAGGATCAGATGGCGGCGGGTGTCCGCTGACATCCACCGCTCTATAGAGGAGACTGCATGGTCCAATCAGGTCAGCCTGAAAAACTGACAGAACAGACCTGATCAGACAGCCCGTGTGAAAGGACCCTATAGCTGGTCACATATCATTAGAATTTAGTCTGAACATTTTCATTTTCAGAACATCGACAATTGTTTTTGACCATACCCACATGGAAGAAAAATATATTTCTAATATATCTATTTAAAAAATTATAAATTTTAAATATATTTTAAATATATTGGCCTTTGCCAATATATTTTTACATGTATTCAAAAAAATGTAAATTAAAATATATTTTCCAAAGGCATATACTGTATTTAAAAATATATATTTTTAAATATATATATTCCAGATATTTTTGAACATCTAAAAAAAAATGCATTTAAACTTATATTTTTAAATATACTTAAATGCATTCCAAAAATATAATTTAAATGTATTTTCCAAAGACATATATTCAATAATATATTCACAAATATATTGAATATGACCAAAATTGTAGTATTTCAAATATATGTCAATATATTTGGGAAAATATATTAAGAATGTTTTTTTTTTTATATTTAAAATATAATTTTTCTTCCACATGGGTAGATTTGAAGGAACAGGATATAAATATCTCCTGGTACTAAGGTTTTGTTTTTGTTCTGTTTGGGAGGAGGGGGGGGGGGGGGTTTGTTTATGAAATTGTATTTATTCCAAAAACGTATTGTTAAAAGCAAACAACAGTTTGAAGAGTTTTTGAATTACATTCATAAAGTCTCTGATGGCAATGTCGAAGTTACAAACGTTTGTACGAAAATCTATTGGTTTATGGCCAGCTTCCCAACAATGATCTTCTCTTATTTGGTCTGTTTTGGTTTGAATGTGTCAAGATAAGTTTGTTAATTTTATGTTGTTGATGATTTTGTGCCATATTGTACTAGACATTTTGAAATAAATGGATGCCCATCTCCTTCTGAATGTTCCTGTGTAGAAAGATCCCAAAGCCTGCCAAATCACGAATGATGAGGTGTAGGGTGCATATTATCAAGAAGGACAAAAATAATCCACACTGTGTAGAGAGTCCAAACAAATGTCACAATATCATTGCTTTGCTCTTCAGTGAATGTTATTGCTTCTATTTTTTTGTTTTTATATATATATATTTAAACTTCCATTAAAATAGATGGCAGAAACCAATGCAATAGAAAAACCTAACGTTTATTCTGACTGTATAGTTTTAAATCTGAATTTGACCCAAAAATGTTAATGTAGGAATGCTATCTTTAAAACAAAATCATGTATTTTATTTGCATCTAGTGTAAGTCCTTGACTTTTTTGACAGGGCATCCATCTTGGGGGGAGCACTAAGGCCGTGTACAGACGACCAAACATGTACGATGAAACCGGTCCGCTGGACCATTTTCACCGTACATGTCTGCCCGGGGATTTCTGTATGGTGGCTGTACTCACCATCATACAGAAATCCGCGCGTAAACAATACGCGGGGCGTGGCCGCGCCGTCGCCGCGACGATGACGCGGCGACGTGGGCGGCCCTGCCAGTTCAATGCTTCCACGCATGCGTCAAAGTCGTTCGACGCATGCGAGGGATGGCGGGCGCTCGGACATGTACGGTAGGTCTGTACAGACGACCGAACATGTCCGAGCGGGCAGGATTCCAGCGGGCTGTTTTAAAACAAGTCCAGAAATATTTGCCCGCTGGAAAAAGGCCCGGCGGGCAAATGTATGCTGGAATCCTGTCCGCTCGGGCCTACACAGGACCGAACATGTCTGCTGAAACTGGTCCGCGGACCAGTTTCAGCAGACATGTTCGGTCGTGTGTACGGCCCATTACCGTGAGGGATTCTCATTGATATCAGAGCAGGTGGAGACATGCCTGGCAGAGCTTTTGGAGCAGTTACCTGCTATTCGCTCTTTAACTAAAGTCTCCTCAGTAGTTCCCTGCTAGTTCGTGCCAGTTTGAGAGGAAAAAAATATTTTTTTCCTATATCGTCATCATATCAGATATGGGCAATGGAAACCTATGTGATATCCAGAGTCCTCTTGTAATTGCCTATTTTGTAATATGGAGGTTAACCAAATAATGTTCCGTAAATCATTCTAAGCACGCAAGTGGCCGTTGTTGGTTGAGCCTTGTTGAGTTGCATTGATTTCCCTGCCTAAGATATGGGAGGCAGCACTTGTCAGAGAGTGGGGGATATAAAAGGCAGCAGCTTTCATTTGTGGGTGTCCCAATCTATAGACCCAATGAGGTGGAACCCCTTTTGATGCATTGATCTCTTACGATGGAGGAAACTAGGTATTTATGGCTATAGAGCTGTATAATAAATGTTGCCCTTTATTTTTAATTGGCTTACTTTTTGATAAAAGTGTTTAAGACTCAATGGGGTTTGTTTTGTAATATTAATTCTCCTTATATTTGCCAAAAAGGATTGATGCAATGCAGAGATTTACTATGTGAATCCCATAATAGCAATTTTGCCATATGCAGTCCACCTTTTATGATGTATACAGGGTATTGGCTTATATCTGATTCTCCCTCTTTTTTGTTATTTTACTATGAAACTTGTCAATTTCCATGCCCCTAAACATGTCCATTTGGGCTCCTTATGATATTATGTAGGACATTCAAGCTCCACTTAGCTTTAATATATATTGTATTACAGTGGGAGCAGGGTATACCACATGTCTACCATTCTCCTGCTTCTGTGCTGAGTGTTTCCTCTGGCCTATACCTTGGCTTGTTGGCTTACCTTCTTGTGGGCACATCTTCTCTGGGGCCACGTACACACAGTCAGTCCATCCGATGAGAATGGTCCGACGGACCGCTTTCATCGGTTTACCGCTGAAGCAGACTGATGGTCTGATGTGCGTACACACCATCAGTTCAAAAACCGATCGGTCAGAATGCGGTGATGTAAAACACATGACGTGCTGAAAAAAACAAAGTTCAATGCTTCCAATGGAACCACTTATGTGGATATTTGTACATTGTTATGACAAGCACGTACGGTAATTGTTTAATTATGTGATTTTAAATTGAATCAAGATAAAAAAACTTTCGATACACTTTTTTTTTACTTAAACTGACTATAGTGGTATCCTGAAAGTCTATTAGTTATTTTGGAAGTTGATTTATTTACAAATGCATTAGCAAATTAATTTCATAAATCTGCTTCCCTTCTTTGTTAGCTTTTGAAAAGCCTCAATAACCCTCTTATTAAAGCCTTACTTCCTTTCACTTACTCCTGTATCTTTGGTACAGAAAGTGAACCCCCCCCCCCCCCCACTGACAAGGGTTTTTAACCATCCCTCACTCTGTCAAAACGAAATCAAAAGTTTGGGCTTTAGAAATACTTTAAACATGTATAAATCAACTGGTAAAAATCAGATTCCAACACTACAAAATGTGGAAGAGACTGAGGGGGTGAATACTTATGAAAAGCACTGCAAGTACAGCAAAGTATAATAATTTCACTGTGAGAACTCTTTGCTGAAAGGCTGGCAATGAAGTAAGTGAACAGGAATTTAGATGTGTCTGTTGAATTAAATTAAGAATGGTTTGATGAGCTTCTGGGCCATCTTTGTTTG
This sequence comes from Rana temporaria, assembly GCF_905171775.1. Taxonomy (NCBI): domain Eukaryota; kingdom Metazoa; phylum Chordata; class Amphibia; order Anura; family Ranidae; genus Rana; species Rana temporaria. The sequence goes on from NC_053493.1 coordinate 144,073,005, forward strand.
GAGAAGAAATTATGAATGTTGCACAGGATAAAGGTTCATTAGCAGCCCTTTAAAAGTTGTACTGAGTGAAATCTTATTGATTGAATACTTTTATAACAATTTAATAAAAAAAAATAAAAGATGTAATACAAACATACAGTACTGTATACTGCCAATAACATTATTATTAGCATGAATAAAAAATGTGTTTCTACAGATTTTGCGCGAAGACTAATTAGCGATGCATTCTCACACTTTGGTTGTTCTTATTACCAAATGGCAAATTTGAGTTAATTTATTAGAAGAACAAAAAAAGAATATGCCCCTAGCAACCAGGACAGGCTTCCATTCAAAGATGTTCAAGTAATGGAGCTTCATTTGTAAAGCTATAAGTGAACCGCATCTCCTTCATCTGGTGCTTAATGATGCCAAGAGACTCCTTAATGTTTTGAGGTGTTCATAAATATTATTGGTTAACTTACATCCAATCAATTCAGCCCTCTACCATTTTAGTATTAAAAGTATTTAGTTAACAAACAAAAACTATTATGATAGTAACTGTAACATTACAAAACAGGTACTGTGTTAAGTGCATGTACATCTTAACTAACAGAGTGCTAATTGTCTTGAACTTTTTAAAAGAGGAAGATAAAAAGAAAAACATTGAGAGGTGGACAGGCATAGTAGAGTTGGGACTCATGCAATCTCAAAAAAGGAATAAATGAGAAAAAAGAAAATAAGACACTCGATAACTGCACTCTACCACCAATAACATTAAAGAGTAGGTTAAGCCTTAAATACTAAGATACCATACATAGATTCTTCCAAAATCTGTAGACTTAAATGCCAACCAGCTTGACCAGGACTAGCAGAATTTGGCATATGTGCCAGATTTATAATATGTTATATCCTCCACAGTATTGATCTTCTCTTAATAATAACCATCCCTTTATTGTCAGCATAGAAGATTGTCTTTAGTATACAGGAATGAGACTTTTAGCTACAGTTAGAAAACATTTCTTTGGGGACTTTTGATAGTTACTAACAGACTCCCATGTCCAGTGGACAAGCAGTGGCCAAGGATCTTGATTGTTATATCTTTAATTAATTCTAATATATGGCTGCAATATGTCTGGATCACTTTGCATGTGGCTAAAGCAACTCAGTTTCCCACATCCCCTTTGGCACATGTTTGAATTATGTTGGTTTTTATGCAATGGTGCCCTATACTAGCATGGCAATTATTTAAATCAAACTCTTCAATCTTAGAGCTAAAGCTATCACCTTATGTTTTGGTCATCTGCAAATTAAATATCCAATTCTAATTCCCACTTGGTGAAATAATCTGGTAAGAATGTGAAGGATAAGGACTGCAGTGTTCTACGTAGAGTATTTATATGTTTTTGTGGGATAATGAAGTGGAAAAAACAGTCTTTCTAATGATTTTTTTTAATAGGATACAACGACTAATGCCTTGTACACACGATTGGATTTTCCGTCGGGATAAACTCCGACGGATTTTTCCAACTGAATTCCGTTCAAGCTGTCTTGCATACACACTGTCACACCAAATTCCGACCGTCAAGAACGCAGTGATGTAAAACAATACGACGAGTCAAGAAAAATTAAGTTCGATGCTTCTGAGCATGCGTCGACTGGATTCTGAGCATGCGTGTTTTTTTCTCCCTCGGAGTTCCTTACAGACAAACGGAATTTCCGATCAAAAATGTTTCTGTCGGAAAAAAAGAGAACATGTTCTCTTTCTAAATTCCAACAGAAAAATATCAGATGGGGCACACACACAGTCGGAATATCCTGACTTTTTCCATCGGAAATTCCACTCGTGTGTACAAGGCATTAGGAAGTAAATAATAAAAATTCTTTACCTGTTAGTATCTCTAATAATCTAAGGGATGTACAGGGTGTAAAATGCAAGGTATATCCTGAAAATACCTAAAGCAGAGTTCCAACGATTTTACAAGTCAGCAGCTACAAAAAGTGTATCTGCTGACTTTTAATAAACAGACACTCACCTGTCCCATGGTCCAGCGATGCCAGCACACGAAGCCTCGCTCCTCTCCCCCTCCTCTGAGCGACACCGGCATTGTAACTATGGGTGTCTGGCTGTGGCTTTACAGCCGGACCCACACTGTGTGTGCATGAGCAGTGCTGCATGTTGTGAATGGCCGGGGCAATCTTTTGGGACTTGTGAATGAAGGGAGGGAGGGGGGCAGAGGTGAACTTCCTTCAGGCGCTGCGGCCGCAGGGGAGGAAGTATGAGCTGGGTACCTTTGAAAACTGGGTACCTTCTCCCCCTCCAAAAAAATGACATGTGAAATGTGGCAGTACTTAAAGCCAATGTTTCATTTTTGGGTAAACTGTTAAATGCCTTTATAAGGTGAAATTTTGCTTTACATATGAAAAAGTGTGTTATTTGAGGGGGATCAGTACTCTTTTTTATGTAAATATTCCTAGAAGTAGACTGCAGATGTACAGTACAGTGTACAGAGTCCAACAGTCTGGAGAATGTACATGGTGCAGCAGTTTGTGGTATGTGATATACTCTAAGGCCGCGTACACATGACCGAACATGTCTACTGAAACTGGTCTGCGGACCAGTTTCAGCAGACATGTTCGGTCGTGTGTACGGCCGACCGGACAGGTTTCCAGCGGAAATTTGTCCAGCCGATCGTTTTCCAGCGGACAAATGTTTCTTAGTATGTCTGTCGGACATGTTCGGTCATCTGTACAGACTCACCGTATATGTCCGCTCGGCCGCCATCCCTCGCATGCGTCGAAGTGTTTCGACGCATGCGTGGAAGCATTGACCTTCCAGGGCCGTGCACATTGCCGCGTAATCGTCGCGGCGACGGCGCGGCCACGTCACCGCGTATCGTGTACACGCGTATTTCTGTCTGATGGTGTGTACAACCATCAGACAGAAATCTCCGGGCAGACATGTCCGCTGAAAACGGTCCGGCGGACCGATTTCAGCGGACAGTCCGTCCGTGTGTATGAGGCTTTACATTGGCAGCAGTCAGTGGAGAGGTGTAAAATGCTAGCATAGGGTTTACTTTTATTTCATTACAAAAGGTACAAGATATAGTCTGCTTTAATTTATAATTAGTTGCCTATTTTAGTCTTGATTTAAATATGAAACTAGATAATGCGATCACATCCGTTATAGTATATTATTTGTATACTCAGGAAGATAAAAAAATTGGTAATTTAGAACTCTGCACATGATTTGCTTATTGATTTCTACCAAAATAATTGATAAAAAATTATATTTATATACTGTATCTATTTAACAAACGTGTATTGTATGTGATAGTTAAAAACAATTGAGCATGTACATTTAGTAACTGGACAAACCTTGTAACAGCCCTATATTTTAAAGCTTTATACTCAATTTTATCATTTATAATTTCACACTGCACGTCTGACCATGTAATCACAAATATCTCTCTGCTCATGTTCAGTGCCCTGAGGTCATAATGTCAAATAATGTAATTTATAAGCTCTGTTGGAAGCTTAAATTCAATAAAGAGTACAACCTTTTATTGCTTGCATCTGGGTGTGATTTATTAAGCCAGACCTCAACCTTTATTAACTCAATGCACAGTACTGTAATGCTTTGCAAGAAAATGTGCTTTATAACTATGCATGATGTATTCAATATGTAATCTAAAGATGGTGGTCGCAGATTAAGAAACTGGCAGAAAGTATTTGGTGATAATTATTTGGTTCTGAGCTGTGTACAGAGGTATGCCAGTGCTCATAGTGGGTCATGTCTGCGCTGGGAATCTTTTGGAATGTAGGGATATGGCTTTATCCCCAGCTCCATTCATCTGTTGGCTGGATTCCTTAGCTTTTAGCTAAATGTACACAAAGAGGCTGGGGATAAGGGTGATGTCTTTACAAAAATATGACAATGCCCATATTGGAGAAATTATTTGTCACAGAAGTGACAGAACTGATTGGGAACTGTTCCTAATGGCCATGTTGGGTGGGTGAAACCTAATAGGGGAACTAGAAAAACTCGAGAAACGACTTCCCTATCAGGTACACCTTGCTTTTTATTGACTGCATATGGCAATGGCAGTAGACAGATTCTAAAGCTGCCATTGGACTAAATAGCCACTACAGATTCGCTCACTGCCATAGCTTTTCAATCAACAGCAAGAGGGACCTGGCGATAAACTAGTTTTTTAGTTCCCCATTAGACTACAACCACCCCTACTACAAAACTCCTTGGCTATCTGCATGTCTGTGTGATGGGTGCAGTGGCCAGGGAAGGAGGGAGCGCAGTATGGACACTACCCAAAGCCAGGCTCTGATAGATTCATGTACCTGTCCCTGACAGGTACATAATATGGGCACAAGCACTGACAATTTTGGTGCTGATGCCCTATGAAATTCTAAAGGGTGTCTATGACCCCCATATGTTTTTTTTTTTTGTATTGAACTAATTACATGGTACCTTATTTATACCTGCTCCTGTTTATACAATATATGTGGTATATGTGGTATCAACAACTCCGACTCCCGCAAGGTAAGGAACTAGAACAGGCTGCCTTTCTGGTTATTTAGAATTTCTAAACCAAAGAACAAAAATTGTAAGTCACCAGTTCTTAGATATGGTGGCTGCATTCGTTTTTTTTTTTTGCCAGAAATGCTGTTTCTTTGTCAATTCCTGTGAGCTGGTCTGGAAACATAACATAACATGACATACAAAACATGTCCTATCAACTTCCATGTAATGGAAATAAAAAAAGGCAAATATATTTGTCCAGCCTGTGTGACAACCCTGGTTCCCTGCATAGATACAGTGGAGTGGTAAGTGTAGCCACTCAGGAAGGAAGTATAATTTCTGCTGTATTAATAGGTGAAAATAAAGGAAAAGCTGCAGTTTAAATCCCAATGAATATATATATATATATATATATATATATATATATATATATATATATATATATATACATACATATATATATATATATATATATATATATATATATATATATATATATATATATATATATATATATATATAAAAGCCCTCCATGAAAATAAAAATAATCCACCCTTATAGTGCCCCCCCCCCCTGCAGTGCAAGGGTTAAGGGCTCATTATGTCTAGGGGTAGAGTTTTAAGGTGTAAATACTAACCTTATTCCTTGCGCCAGCATCCTCTCTCAGGCGCTGTGAACGATCCCTCTCAGCTCCTCTGTAGGCTACAACTGGCTCTGTTCACACTCCAGCCTCCAAAATAAACAATACAGGGTTAATGTCCCTGTATTTTATGTGATTATGCCAAGGCTATACCTACAGACTGGAGTTTCAAGTGGAGAAGGAGCATGCTGAAGCAGGGTGTAAGGTAAGTGATGGAGCCTGTTCTGAAAGCCCCTAGACACAATGAGCATTTAACTCATGCCCACTGAAATGGTGGATTTATTTTTTATTTTTTGTATTATTATTTTAATGGAGTTTGTCTTTAAGATAATAAGATAATTAAGATAATAACTACATGAACAAAGTTTAGACTTTGGTGGCTGCTTGCTTGTTTTAGGTTGGCCTGCTAGGTAGTGTCAACTGGATTATAAACAAGTGGACAAAGGAAGCTCCAATATTTCTGTCTCTGTTCACTTCAAGGTGTATTGTAGACCTAAATAAACTGCCGTACATTGTGTATAAAGGAAGCAGACTGAGCCCTGCTCTCCGCTGAACCTGAAATTACATCTGCCTCACATACAGACATATGTTTTCTTTTCTAATTAGAGATAAGCATAGTTACACATTGCCACAGATATATCTTTGTCATGCTTGTTTGAATGGAACAGTGAACATAACAACTGCAATAAAAAGATGCTATTGTACTTGCTTGATTGGTAGTTTTAAAGTGTGTTTTCTCCTGCATAAAAGGACTGCATTGTTCAGAGTTTAGAAGTATTATTATAATCATAGGTATGTTTAAGGTAGTGTAGTTACTAAATAAGATCATAAAAGCATGGAAATTACATTGGAGACCTGATTTATTGTACCGTAATAATTTTTATAGGCTGGGAAAAAATTATATATTATCGACAGTATTTACCTAAAATGTAGAAAATAGAGAAAGATACTGCACTAGGATACAAAGCTGATTGTTGGAATGATCATAGCCTAAAGCTCTTGTTATAAAGCAGCAACTAACCTGAAAACATAACAGTGAACAAATTGAAAAAAATATATATAGTTGCGCTAAGGCTGCATTCACACCTAGGCGTACAAAATCGCGGCGTTTTGTCCCGCGAATTGCGGTGACAAATTGCGGCGTTTTGTACCGTGATTTGCGGCGACTAAACGCCGCGATTGTGAATGCAGCCTCACCCCCTCTATGGGGATGGTTCACATCTCCTATGCCGAACGCCGAAAGCCGCCTGAAAAAAAGGTCCGGGACTTTTTTTTCAGGCGGCAGGCGTATGGCGTTCGGGGTTCGGCGTGAAGATGTGAACCATCTCCATAGAGGGCAATGTGTTTTCATCCCTCCAGCGTCTCGGGGCTGCTGCGGCGTCACACTACAGGCGACAAAACGCTAATCTTAAGCCAGGTAGTGATTCAAATACCTCCACTAAAGAGGTATCAAGTGTACACATACAGTGCAAAATTATGAACCATATCATAAACCGTGAAAGTGACCAAAACAAAAAATTCAAAAGTGAACAAATAAAGATCATAAATAACAAATGTAAAAATAAACACAAATGTAAACCATAAGGTAAACGTATAAAGGTGCCAACAATGAAGTTACCATATAGTAATGCATAAATTTCAGTGCAAAAAAAAAAAGTCCAGTGAAAATAAAACACCCGTGTGATAATCCAAGATTAAAGCTGGACTCTCTTGACAGAGTCTGCAACCAGAGTGAGATCCACCACCATGTAGTAGGTAAACTGCTTACCAGAGCTAATGGTCCCTTGTAACAGAGGACCTAAACCAGTATGCAAACAAATGACAGCCACTGTATCCGCAATGTAGTAGACCGGCAGACTCCGCGGCATAGGTGCCAGATGGTGTAGCATAACATGCAAAGAAACGGATGCCTCACATAATGTAAAACCAGTGATGTTTATTGTATAAAAATTATAAGAAGTAAAAAACTCACATTTCGTTTGTAAAAGATTAGCCTTAAGCCTGTTGCGCCGGCCGGACGCAAACAGGCAAACCCGTCCGTATGGAGATCGAGCAGATGAGGGTGATGACGTCAGCACGCCGCTCGTTCCGCCCTACACATTTTGTGATAGGTCACGTCATCTCGGGGCTAAAAATGTACTAATGTATTCAAACTATGTTAAGTGCAGTGGTTCACAAAGCATAGGCATAGTAATATAAGTAATATAGGTAAAGTAGTATATGGGCTAATATATTTATTCCAGTGTTGGTTGTTTTTGACCAAAACTAAAGAAAGCACATGTACTTATAGCATATTATAAAAAAAAGTAATAATAATAATATATTGCAGCTTACCAGTCTTTAGATATGGTGACTGCATTAGTTTCCTTCTTAAGACTATTTTTTCCTCTTACATTATAGTCATCTAGTGATCCGGTGATCCGGTGATCCGGTCAGTTACACACTTCCCGTACTAGGACATTTTAATCTGATGTTCTTATTTTGACTACAAATAATTCCCCCTCTCCTTATCTCAATTACAAAAGGAGGAGGTGTCTCATAATTCTCAGAAGATAGCTGGGAATGCTAAAAGGTTGTTTAATATTTCAGTTTGGTGCACAAGAAGTTACAATAATGCAAGATTTTGGCTAAAATCTTCACCACATTGTTCCGTACCTATATGTAATGTACTTGGTTTGTAAAAAAAGAAAATAAATACAGCCACCAAATCTAAGAACTTGTAAGCGGCAATATATGATTTTTTTTCTAGCGTTTAATTGTCAGGAGCTTGTAACACTCCTGCTCCTCATTCCAGCATCCTGGTTTTGGTTGTAGCATTCTCCTTGTCTGTCTGTCCACCTGCAAGGTGATTAATGTGGTAAGTCTCTGGGTGGAGACCGAACCTAGTTTAAGCCAACTAAGCCTGCAGTCTCATGCTTGTGATATTGTATTTGTAACACATTCTCCAAGCTCTCTGTTTGTCTGCTCTGCTGTTTATGACCTCGGATTGAATATCGACCACTCTCTGCCTGCCTTTTACTACAGATTTGACTCTGACTATTCTGAACCATGCCTGTTTTGTATCTGGACTGTCATTGAACCACTCTGCCTGTCTGCCAACTGCAAGTACCTGTTTTCTGTGCTCAGTTTCCCCCACATGGTAGCCAGACACTATAGCATTGTGTCTAAGTCCTGGGGGCAACCGAGTACCAGTAGGCCTGCTTGCCTTATGGAAATGGGGGCTGCTATAGGTGAAGAACACAGTAACCAGCTATAGTGTCTGACCACCTGCGTTAGGGGTAAGCGTGACATTAATTATACTCAAACAACTGTTTTCAAGATTCTGCTTTGGTAGGCTACAATGGTAATTTTGAAGCAAAAAACATCCTCACTAAATGTTTATTCTCTTATGCTGCGTTCACACGACCGTTTTTCATGATGTGAAAAATGCAATTTTTTAAATGGTCATTAAACACGATTGTGTGTGGGCTCCAGAGCATTTTTCTCGTCGTGAAAAATGGGCATTAAAAATTGTAGTTTTTCACGTTGTCGTTTTTCACATCGTGAAAAACTGTCATGTGTAAGCTTTAAAGTCGGGAAAATAACACACATGCTCAGATGCAAGTTATGAGACGGGAGCACTCGTTCTGGTAAAACTAGCGTTTGTAATGGAGATAGCACATTCGTCACGCCTTAACAGACTGAAAAGCACGAAGACTGAAAAGCGCAAATCGTTTCTCATCGAACTTTTACTAACATGAAATTAGCAAAAGCAGCCCAAAGGGTGGCGCCATCTGAATGGAACTTCCCCTTTATAGTGCCATTGTACGTGTTGTACGTCACCGCACTTTGCTCGAGCATTTTTTTTCACGAACGTGTGTATGCAAGGCAGGCTTCACAAGAATCGCGTCGAGAAAAACTTTGTTTTTTCTAGTACATTAAAAATGGTTGTGTGTTTGCGCGGCTTTAGAATTGCAGGCCATTGACCTTCTTGCGCTGAAAATATTGGAGATGCATCATAGTTACCCATGGTTGGAGAGAAATAGTTTGGGTTTTTTAATGCGTTTCTAGATGAGACTCTGCAACTTACAACTCAAGACCATATGCATGACCATTTTTTTTTATATTGTGATTGCTGTTACTGTGAGGTGATTATAGTGGGGAGATTGTTGCCATCCTCCTTTACTGCAAACCAGGCACTCATAGGGAATGAAGTTGGAAAATGGGCTCTGAGTGGGCCAAGGGCAGTCAAAGGCAGTATCAAAGGAAACTGACAGTTATCCCTTCACCCTGGCAAAAAACTATTAATTACCGGTACTTAATTTTTTATTTTCTCCTATCTAAAATCTCTGTATGCTCCTTTTCTTGAACAATGCTTATTTATATTGATTTCTTGCATGAAAACCTGTCAGCTTATTGGCTTGAATTAAGAAAAAAAATCCTGTATTGATACTTATCGCTCTGCTGAAAATTGATAGTTTTATGGCTGGTGTCATGGAAAACTGTGAATGCTGACCTCTTGCACAAAAATTTAGAAAAACTGACATTATTGGCAGTATAGTGTTAGCTGATCCTCTTTTTTCCAGAAAGAATCGCAGCCTAAACCAAATGCCATTGTCCTTTTTTTTTGTTCTTACATATGGTCTCACAATGACTTGAGAAGAACATCTGTCAGGTTTTCTTCTGTAACACAATAGAGTGTTTCTGATGAATACAACCCTGATATAAGATAGCACAAGCACCGAGGGTCGGTATATAACACTTGTGATGTATAAGTGAATCAACATAATTAATGGGATAATTTATAGGAGAAAATAATATACTGACCAATAATGCAAGCTATGTATCATTTAATAAAGATAATTCTGAACTAGTAGCTTTTTCTTTCTGGACAAGATAGTGTTGTTTACATGAACTGAAGCTCAGCAAAATTTAAGTCAGTTTTGTCTAAATTTTAAATTATTGGTACTTATATAGTGCTATCAATTTACACACATAGGGCCAGATTCACAGAGATCGGCGTATCTCTGTGCAGGCGTAGCGCATCTCATATGCGCTACGCCGACGTAATATAGAGAGGCAAGTACAGTATTCACAAAGCACTTGCTCCTTAAGTTATGGCGGCGTAACGTAAATGGGCCGGCATAAGCCAGCGGAATTCAAAGTAGGCTGGTAGTGGGCGTGTTGTATTATAATGAATCGCGACCCCATGTAAATGAAGCGTCGTACGAACTGCGCATGCGTGCGCATGCTCAGAATCACGTCGAATTTACGCCCTAAGATACGACGGCTCAATGGCAACGACGTGAACGTAACCTACGCCCAGCCCCATTCACATACGACTTACGTAAACAACGTAAAAACCGACGGCTGTTCTGTCGTCCATACCTTAGCATTGGCTGCGCCTCATATAGCAGGGGTAACTTTACGCCGGACGTACGCCTTACGTAAACGACGTAGCTTACTGCGACGGGCGCAAGATAAGGGTCTGCGACGGGCGCCAGACCCTTATCCGAGAGGCATCCTAGAGGAAAGGAAAAGGGGCAGGATCTTCCCAAAGCACCTTGTCCCCCCCTTCTTGTCCTCCAGACTGCATCTTGGATAATGGTCTGGTATGGTTTGGGGGGGAGTTCCTCTTAAAATCAATACCAGACCCGAAGGGCCTGGTATGGACTGGGGGGGAGCCCCCACTGTTTTTTCCCTTGATTTTTCATCTATATCGCCGGGACCCGGCAATACATTACAGCTGTGAGCACAGTAAGATACAATTTGTTCCTTTAGAAATTAAATTTTGCTGCGGCACTGTTCTACACATCACACAGATGTGCCACTTTACAGGCAGACTAAAGGGACCCCCAAGCACGATATTTAAAGGAATATTTAATTTGTATTGTTCCACTTTAAGCATTATTAAAATCACTGCTCCTAAAAAGACTTTTGTTTTAAAAACATTATATTGATACATGCCCCCTGGGGCAGTACCTGGGTCTCCATACACTTTTTATTGCAATAACTTGCATAAAGCTTTTAAAATGAGCACTTTTGATTTTTAATGTGCGTGTGCCTTAGACTTTAATAGGATTTGCATGTTCGCTCAAACATTTTGCCTGTTCACATGTTGCATCCCTAATAGTGGGGCAGAAGTTTTTTAGCTATCTTCATGTTGGAGTTTACAACTGTTATGCAATAAAAAAACAAATATGTAGATGTAAACCTTCCATACACCCAGTGACGTGAACAGCCTCATATGATACACAGGGATGAAACAAATATCCCTACAAAAGTTTTACATCCATATCTGGTGTCTTCACATGTATATACTGTTTAGAAGGTTCAGAGCCTGTTAGGAAATGTTCTCTTCCTGTTTAACACAGAGTGTGATGTCTGGGCATACAGCCAAAATAGTTAAAATTGCTGATTGGAGGAAAAGCACACACCCCCTCTCCACATAGGCAGAGACTCTCAGAGGTGTTTTGTAACAGGGCCAGCTGCCTGCTAATCTATTTACAGCAACCTCCCCAGACAGAAATTTCAGGCTGCTTTTATGATGTGTACGAGAATTTGTCAGGAGTGATCGGGCTAATAACAGAGGAATGGGTCAGGAGAGAGCTACAGGACTTAGCTCTTTGAAGAGAGATAACTAAATACTGCAGATATATGTGCCCAGCTCAAATTTCATGAATTGGCTTTACATCCAATGAATATCATTTCCTAAATATGAAGACCCCAAAACTGTATTTTGGGACCCCATTTAGTGCCATGAGCAACAGGCTGCACAATTATGCCTTGTTTCCTTTTTGTTGTTTTCTAACAACAAAGAAAATGAACATGTGATGATTTGCCTAAGGCATGTATGCAAGACACAAATGAGTGCAGCTCCATAATCATGAATGCATTGTTAATTGAATTTATTTAAATGCAAGCAGTAAATATGCAAGTACGTAAATTTAACATGGTTGTAGTCCCTGTACAGCAGAGCAGAGTATGACAGGAAGAAGCAGTACAAGGAGCCAATCAGTTCATGCGCTGAAAAAATGCATGCTGATAGGAGGACAGAGTGACAGACAGACAAGCTTGCACTGTTCTGCTTCCCATTTCACTGTCCAGTAACAAGTTGTGGCTCAAAATAAGTGGGTTGTATGATGCTGACTATCAGACAGAGGCCATCTAAAGGCAGAAAAAAGTACTGCAGGGGAAAATCTCTAAACTAAAAGTGAATATTGCAGGAAAAGCTGGTTTTGTTATTTTATCTTTTAATGGGCTATTCATTTTTATCTTGTTATTTTTGGCTGGAATTCTACTTTAAATGCACTGGCTTTTATACAGCAACTGCATCTGTGCAATACCCAAAATAATAATGTATACATTAGCTTCTAAATGGGGTATTCTGGAGTATTTTAAAGCCCAACACCTGGGATTAGTCCATGTTTACCCTTGCAGTGAGTGCCGCCACAAACTGCAAGGGATATAGGGCTCATGTTAAGAGGTAGAAAGAGAGGCAGTATTACTTACCCTAACCCATGCTTCTGCGCTGTCCTCTTCTCCCCAAAGCTTGGGTCTGTGGGTAGTCCCTCAGTGTCATCACATACAATGCAAGCCTATCAACCCTGCGTTCGGCTTTTTCCGGCGTATAGTTAAAGCTGCTATATGGTGGCGTACTCAATGTTAAGTATGGCCGTCGTTCCAGCGTTGAAATTTGAATTTTTTACGCCGTTTGCGTGAGTCGTTCGCGAATAGGGATTTGCGTAAAATGACGTCACCGTCGTAAGCATTGGCTTGTTCCGGTTTATTTTCGAGCATGCGCACTGGGATACCCCCACGGACGGCGCATGCGCCGTTCAAAAAAAACGTTGTTTACGTCGGGTCACGACGTATTTACATAAAACACGCCCCCATTACATCCATTTGAATTCCGCGCCCTTACGCCGCCAAAGATACACTACGCCGCCGTAACTTACGGCGCAAATTCTTTAAGGATTAAAAAAAAAACAATAAGTTACGGCGGCGCAGTGTATCTTAGATACGCTGCGCCCGGCGTAAAGATGCGCGGAGGTACGTGAATCTGCCCCTTAATCTATATGTATGCATTGGTTTTGTTTATTTTTTTATATTTTTTCCTGAAAAGGATTGGCTCTTTGGAAAATCATATACCAGTTTAATGAGAGAGAATCTAGATTGCTTCTTATGCCGCGTACACACAGTCGTTTTTTGTGATGGAATAAAAAAACGTTTTAAAAACGTCATTTAAAATGATCGTGTGTGGGCTTCACATCGTTTTTTGTCTTCTAAAAAACGACCAAAAAAAAATTCGAACATGCTTCAATTTTTTATGTCGTTTTTCAAAATGTTGTTTTTTGTGTCCTAAAAAATGATCGTGTGTGGGCTAAAACGAAGTTTTAAACAACGTTTTAAACCCGCGCATGCTCAGAAGCAAGTTATGAGACGGGAGCTTGAATGGAACAGAGTGCCGTTGTACGTGTTGTACGTAACCACGCTTTGCTAGAGCATTTTCAGAAAACAATGGTGTGTGGGCAACATCGTTTTTTTTTGATGAAGTTAGAAGTTTTCATACTGAAAAACGTTGTTTTATTTCATCACAAAAAACGACCGTGTGTATGCGGCATTATTGTTACTCTTTTTTTATATCACAGAAAAATGTTTTCAATGAAATTTTAAAAATAGCCATCTACAGGCATACCCCGCTTTAAGTACACTCACTTTACATACACTCGCGAGTAAGGACATACCCGTGAGTGTATGTAAAGTGCCTTACAAGTACTGTACAGACATTTTGCAGCCGCAGTAGAAGGAGCTGAAGCTCCGAGAGCATGGCCCGCCCTGTTCCGGGGTGCCCCTGACACCCCCACTACAGCCCCTGGGACCTCAACTACAGCTTCTGACACCCCCACTACAGCCCCTGAGACCTTAACTACAGTCCCTGACCCCCCACTACACCCTAGAAGTTAAAAAAGGTATTGTTTCACTTTAAGTACATTTTCGTTTTACATACATGCTCTGGTCCCATTGTGTACTTAAAAGTGGGGTATGCCTGTATAGAAATGTTGCATATAACAAAATCAGTGTTTTCGAGCAATGTTGTGTAAGAGCTAGGCACAGAAGCAATGAAAGTATCTTTAATTGTTGTGGTTAGTCAGGGTATATTAAAATCACGATCCACCAGCACAAAATGAATCATCAAAAAAAAATTCGCACAGTGTGTGTCGAATTACGTACTCAGCATTCAGTGATGATAAAACAGAGGGCATGCCAGACTGGGAAAACAATGGCTATGCTGAGTAGGGAGTCAATCTAGGCAACGTGTCTACGCATTATAGGAAATAATTTATGAAATGCACTGCTGTATATCACTGTTTATGATATTCTACACGAGAAGTTAGAGATCGGGAATTGTGATTGGCAAACTAGGCAGTAACAGCTAGAAAAAAAAAGGGATCTTAGAACACAAATGTAGAATTTCATTACATGTGTCATGGATTAAGAATCCATTTTGAGGGATAGGCTGTATGACCTGTACACACGAGGAGACATGTCTGATGAAAACGGTCCGCGGACCGTTTTCATCGGACATGTCTCATGGGAGCTTTTGGTCTGATGTGTGTACACACCATCAGACCTAAATCCCCGCGGACAGAGAACGCGGTGACGTAGAAGACACCGACGTTCTCAAACACGGAAGTGCAATGCTTCCACGCATGCGTCAAATCAATTCGACGCATGCCCGGGATTTCGGGACGCTGGTTACACGTCATAACCAGCGGACATGTCCGATTAGGTGTACTAACCATCGGACATGTCCGACGGACATGTTTCCAGTGGACAAGTGGAGAAACTTTTGTCCGCTGGAAACCTGTCCGCTAGGCCGTACACACGGTCGGACATGTCTGCGGAAACTGGTCCGCGGACCAGTTTCAGCAGACATGTTCGACCGTGTGTACGCAGCCTTAGAGGATTTCCAGTCTCTCAAGTAATTTGGGGTTGAGCATGTTCCCTTTGTTGTCCAGTGGTAATGCGAGTCCTAAAAAGGACTGAGGTGCAAAATCTAATGCCGCATATACACTTTTGCCCAGCCAAATCACATCGGAATTCCAACGGAATTCCATCGGAAAAAAATAGAACATGTTCTATATCTAAACTCCGATGGAATTCATCTGAATTTCCAATGAAAAAAATCAGATGGGGCTACACACGATCGAAAAATCCGATGGAAAAAGTCCATCAGACTTTTTCCATCGGAAATTCAGATTGTGTGTACGGGGCATTAGGCAGTCTTTTTCAACCAAGGTGTCTTCAGGTTTCTTCAGGGGTGCCTTGGCAAAACTCCTAAAAATTGGCCAAAAATTGTAAACAACCCAGCATGTGGATCAAGCCTGCCTTTTAGTTACACAAAGCCACAGGTTCTCATCGTGTACCATTAAAATCTTTTAACAGCTGATACCCTAACAACCAAGGGTGTCATTCAGGGGTCAAGTCCTGGGGAAAAAAGTGTGGGAACTCCCACCCAAGATCCATTCCCCCCCCCCAAAAAAATGATACGCTTATATGCATAATTACTAAACCGCATGTTTTTTTAAGCAAGTTCTTTCTAAATCCTGCGATAACTCGTGGCAGACCTCCGGAATGTCTCCTGGGAACAATGACAAAAGCTCCCAGGAGACATTGCGGCATCGAGGAAGTGACGGAATACACAGGAAGCGGCCAGTAACATAAAGGATTACTAAGGTTCGCCTGCCCCTGACAGTGACTCGAGCTGGGCATCGGCGCTTAGTGAAGGATTGGCTCGGGCAGCTCGGCTGCTCTCGGCTGCTCTAGTCCTGCTCTAGTCCTGCAAAGGGAACTGCGTTCCTGCTGTGAAAAAAGTGCAGGAACTCCGTTCCCACGCGTTCCCGCAGGACTAGAGCCCTGGTGTCATTGGTTGATAATGAAGATGTCTGAAACCTGCACAACACGCTTGTTTGCCCCTCCCCTGCCCCTCTCTGTCAGCACTGAGGTCACATTAGCTGAGTGAGGTGAAAGAGAAACATCGGAATAGTAGCCAGCACTAGTATGCAAATATAGGTTTGCTTTGGAAGAATAATTCACCTCTAATATTGGGTGTCCTATGTGTGTGGATATTTCTGTGTTATGTAAATCTATTAGTTTCGTGTTTTACATTTTATAATGGGTGCCTTAAGATTGTGCAGAATTTTAAAGGGTGTCTTGACTGACAAAGGGTTAAGAAACACTGGTCTAAGGAATCATCCTGTCTTCACTGGAGCTCCTAAAAGTGGAGATGGCACGCTGCAGGCAATTCCAAGGTTGCGGTCCTCTGACTCACCCGAGCAGGCAGCTACTAGAAGCAAGTGAAAGTGCCTTGCAGTGATGGGGCACTGGATTTACAAGTTGGTTGGTGACACATTCCCAATTGATAGAAGTGAATGGAAGCACACAGAGGAGAAATGTAGAATGGGAGTGCTCAGGTGCTGGTAGCAAAAGGCTGGCTGAAACTCACAAGAAATCACAATGGTGCAGAGGGAGACATGGTAGTGGAGGAAGACTGGATGCTGACAGGCGTTCACAAGGATCACTAGAGTTGGATACAGACTGGAAAGCCAGAGGAGCAAGCTCAGGGTCACAGGCACAAGCAGGAGTATACAAGGTGGTATGAGACTGGAATACGCAGGACTCAATAAACAGGAATAACTGACAATGCTGGGAGTCACTGATACAAAGTAAGAAGGCACTAAGGAACACAGGGGGTCCAGCTGATAGTGTGTGGACAATTTGCTCACACTGAGGAGTTCACAGGCGGTGTAGCGCTAAAAATAGTGAAAATCTTCTGCCCTGCAGTCTCAGTGTGGAAGCCCGAGTGCTTTCACACTGAGGTGATGCGCTGTCGGGACCGCTCCAAAAGTCCTGCCAGCAGCATCTTTGGAGCGGTGAGAGGAGAGGTGTGTTTACCGCTCCTTCACATTGAAAACAATGGGAAACCGTGGCTATACCGCCAGTAATGCGCCTCTGCAGAGGCGCATTGCCGGCGGTATTAACCCTTTTTCGGCCGATAGCGGGGGTTAAAACTGCACTGCTAGCGGCCGACTACTGCCGCGATACCGCATCAATTCCGATGGTATAGCGCCGCTAAAAATTGCGGCGCTATACCACCACCGCACCTCCCGCCCCGGTGTGAAAGGGGCCGAGGTAACCCACACACTAGCCCTTTAATGCTGGGTCCTTCAGTGATTGACTGCAACACCCAAGAATGCAGGGAGCTGGTGGTTGGTGGCTACAGAGAGAAAGACATGGTGCTGGAGCATTTTTTCACAAAACTGTTTACTATGGAAATAAAAGAAATGAGCTAACATATTAGAAGGGAACAAAACACACCATCCCTAAAATGGTTCATATATTAAAATGTAGTATTTCATCTTGTCATGTGAGGTCAATTCACTTGTTGGCTTATTACATCCTCCGCCCTCAGAGGAAGTCCGATAGTGACGAAACGTCAGGGCCATGGTCTCATCGCTTTACCCAGAAGTGTCGTTTGCGCTCCACCGATGCATACCCGGAAGTGTTCGGCTTCATACAGACGGCTGGCGGTAACGGTAATTACATCTCTCGTGTAATGAGCATCTATGCATTCGCACTTCTGCTGGCATTGAACTGTTATTGTGTATGTATATATTGAGAAGGGGGGCACCGGGGGAAACAATAAAAGTTTTTAAACAATTTAAACAGTATAACGCTATGGAGTGTATTCTGTTATTGTTTTCATGAGTGGATCCCATCTCTATATACAGCGTGAGGAGGTTCTAATAAGGAGAGAAGGAAAGCTGCTGGTTTAAAGGCATATTAGACTTATCCTTGTGGTAAGTGCATCCCCAAGAGGGGCTTCCTGTGTTCACGTGGTGGTATACTGGTGATTGGTGGACTGTGAAGAGGATTTGTTTCACCATTGTCATTAAGAGTACACTTCTTTGAGCACCTCTCCTCATCTTGTTTATATCGGGGTAGATTCAAAGAGCAATTGTGTCTGCGTAACCATAGTTACGCAGCGCAATTGCTTACCTGCGCCGGCGTTACGAATGCTCCTGATTCAAGAACCTCGTTACGCCGACTGCAGCCTAAGAAATGACTGGCATAAGGCTCCTTATGCAGTCATATCGTAGGCTGAATTCTTACGTTGGCCGCTAGGTGGCGTTCCCGTTGTGGTCAGCGTATAGTATGCAAATTGCATACTAACGCCGATTCACAACCCTACGCGAGCCCTGCGTACGCAGTTTACGTAGTTTGCGTACATCGGGTTTCGCGTAAGGCTGCTCCTGCTAATAGCAGGGGCAGCCAATGTTACGTATACCCGTCGTTCACGCATCGCGAAGTTTACATTTTACGTTGTTTGCGTAAGTGAATCGTGAATGGCGCTGGACGCCATTCACACTCACTTTGAAGCAAATGACATCCTTGCGACGTCATTTGCCGCAATGCACGTCGGGAAAGTTTCCCGACGGAGCATGCGCACTACGCTTGGCACGGAAACGCGCCTAATTTAAATGATCCACGCCCCCTACGCTTACGCTGGGCATTTTGCCGGAGCGCCCACGCAATTTACGGAGCTACTGCTCCGTGAATCGAGGGTAGCGCAGATAATTTGCGGGGGCTCAGGGCAAAAACGGTGCCCTGCGCCTACGTAAAAACTGCGCCAATCTTACTGAATCTACCCCATTGTCTTCCTTTATGATGAGTACTACATAAAGAAGTTTGTTCAACTCAACGAAGAGCGCTGCTGCAATATATATCGGACTTTTCTGTTCTTTATTTATTGTTTGTTATACATACCTTTTAATTTAAGTGGCTGTTATTTTACCTTTAAGTGATTTTGGACGGATTCCTATCATTATATAGGTTAAAGCGGTTGTAAACCCATCGATGTAACACTTAAAAAAACTGTTAACATTCCCGGCATGCCGGGAATGCTAACTGCACATTGGTTGTGCTCTCAACCAAACTGTCAAACCATCCAATGGCTGGTGTCACAACTGATCACATGTGCAGCTTCATGGCAGTTGAAGATTGAACAAAGGCCAAGATGGCAGCTTCCTTGGCTGAAAAAGATAGGAGGGTTTACAACCGCTTTAATTATTTAATTATTTTCTTATCACTTGCACTTTAACCCCCTGAGCGCTTTGCTGTGCTGAGAGAAGAGGGCAGACTTATCATTGTTTCATTATTACATCCTCCAAAGACCCCAGCTGTAAGACTGCTGAATTTCTGATTTGCATGATATGTAATTTAACAGGTAGAGGGAGGTTCCTTTAGCTTAAGTTCATAATGGCTACAGGACAGAAGGATCTGGAGCTTCTGATAGGGAATACGACAGGAATTTTTTCATCTAATATTCCGACCGTGTATGCGTCCCATTGGACCTTTTTCTGTTGGAGTTTAGAAATAGAACATGTTTTATTTTTTTTCCGTTGGAAAAAAATCCTATCGGAAATTCTGAGTGGAACTCGATGCATGCTCGGAAGCATTTAACTTAATTTTCTCGGCTCTTCGTAGTGTTTTACGTCACCACGTTTTGCAGGTCAGAATTTAGTCTGACAGTGTGTATGCAAGACAGCTTGAACGGAATTCAGACAGAAAATTCCATCGGATTTTATCCCATCGGAAATTCCGATCATGTATAGGGCATTAGAGCCCATTCACACCTCTCACATGCAGTGCGATGAGGTAACACACACATTTATGCTTGTGTTACCATGATGCACAGTAACATATATTACGTGCTTTTACACATTGCACTGCCAATTATTGTCAATTGCACTCCAATTCATTAACCCAATGCACCTCCAACGTACATATTGCAGTGCACCACAACTTGTATGTCTGATTTTTGTTTGCCTGTTTTGGTGCTTTGGTAGCCCAGTCATTTGAATGTCCTGCCTTATTGCAACCCATGTTATTGCATGACATAATTAAAGTTAATGCACATGCATAACGCATTACACCAGAGTGGACAAATGTAAATCCAGCCTAAGATCGTATTTTAATTTTTGCAGCCACATTAGGATAACACCTACTTTATAATTGTTACACTTACACCCAATAAAATTGCTGCTTACATTTTAATTGCTTAAAAATCCTACCTACGTTTCTGCTTTTGTGAATTGTCAAGGAGGAGGCTGTTGAATTATGTGTACCCAATGAGCCCTATCTGCACTGTGCTGGCAGATGTAAATATCAGTTGTCAACTTGATTGAACTATGCCTGTCCTAATAAATGTTAAAAATCTGAAGGATTGGGCGGTGCATTGAGTGTTAATACCCCCAGTTTGTCATAAAATTGTACTTTGAAGTTGTTCAGATTAGCTTGAAGTCCTATGTATAAACCTGTTATAAAGAAAGATAAATATATTTTTCCCATTTTTTAAGCATGCTGTGTGAAGAGAAACACATAACAAACATATAGTGGGGGTTTCTCAAATTTGAAATGTAACTAAACTCTGAAATACTCATCTTAGCTCCAATGGACCAATGCCCCCAAGTTCCCTCTGCCATCTTCTCACCGGCTTCCTCTGGGTGAAGGCCTTTGTCCATGCATGTGCAGGAGTTCAGTCATCCTGACACACAGACACAGTGCCAGAATGTAAAGTGAGCTGTGAATGTGCAAGTCAGTCTACATTCTAAGGATGATGCGTGCATCCAGTCTGTCAAAATCACTGACACACTGAGAGACACAAACGTTGTATGCATTTTAATTCACGAGCCAATGTGAATATCCATACAGGGATGGATGCACGGCTCTGGAAGCAGATAATCTGCATCCAGAAATGTGCATCCATCCCTGCATGAATGTAAACACCGGCATGCGCATTAAAATCCATATAGCCGCTGTGTCTTGGGATGGCTGTGAGATGAGACTGACAAAAAGCCCACAAGAACAAAGGGCCGATTGCCCAAAGAGCTAGCAATTAGAATTCAGATACCATTTTTTAAATGACCCTAATCGCTCCTAATGTAGTCTGTCAGCTTTCTCTTACCCTCTCCGCATCAATAAAATATTATTATGGTTGCTCTGTTCCTCTTTTGTAGTGAGGGGTCTGACCATTGGCGTAGCATAAAGGGTTGCAGGGGTCACAATCGCAACCCCACCCCTAGCTCCAGGGGGCCCCTGCAGCCTCCCTGTCATATTATCATATTCTCTACAAAGTCAAGATCCAATCTGCCCAAGGTCCCCACAGCCACGCTCCTTTACTGGGCTTCCACTTTGCCTTCCACGGTCCACACCTCTCCGTTCTCATTGGCTGGGGACAAGCTGTGAGCCATTTCCTGAATGGAGAGGAGCACAGGGTGAGAACAGGTCAACTTTTGCATTGGGGCCCACAAGCTTCAAGCTACGCCTCTGGGTCTGGCTTATCTGGCTTACCTTCCCTATGTCCTCTTATTGGCCCTTCTAAGCCTACCAGAAAGTTCAAAGGGCACACTTTGGATCCTTGGTGAATCTTCCCGTAACTTTTCCGTGACTTTCGAAGATGCAGAATTCACCTTGTACCCAATTTAATAGCAAACCCACACTTCATGCCTAGTCTGGAGTCTTCCAATGGTAATGCTGTGTATTTCTTCAAATCTATGAATACCTTGGGGGGATTACCGCACAGATCTGGAAGAAATACACGGAGCACACAAAAATTCAAGTAATAATACACATGCCTCTTTTATTTGCATAATCTTTTCTTTAACATGTACCCATATTTCAGCGTACAGTAGATGTTCTAGCATATTACATTTTAGGAAGCAGAAGGATAGGTGATATCTTTTGAGATATCATGGTTCAAAAAAATACAAGCTTTTCCTGAGGGAGAAGGGACATCAGATTAAATGCAAATGTTACACTAAGGCCCCATACAGACGAGCGGACTGTCCGTTGAAATCGGTCCGCCGGACCGTTTTCAGCGGACATGTCCGCCCGGAGATTTCTGTCTGATGGTTGTACACACCATCAGACAGAAATCCGCGCGGACAGACAGCACGGCGACGTGGCCGCGCCATCGCCGCGATGATGACACGGCGACATGCGCGACCCTGGAAGGTCAATGCTTCCACGCATGCGTCGAATCACTTCGACGCATGCGAGGGATGGCGGCCGATCGGACATGTTCGGTGAGTCTGTACAGACGACCGAACATGTCCGACGGACATGGTTCCAGTGGACATGTTTCTTAGCATGCTAAGAAACATTTGTCCGCTGGAAACCTGTCCGATCCGCCGAACATTTGTCCGGTCGGCCGTACAGACGACCAAACATGTCTGCTGAAACTGGTCAGCGGACCAGTTTCAAAAGACATGTTCGGTCGTCTGTACGAGGCCTGACAGTTTGTGTATGATTCATTTTTTCAACTGGGTTACAAAATGTCATGCAGCCTTTCCTAAGAACACCTACTATACATTTAAGCAGGGCTGCGTTGGTCAGCTTGGTCTTTCTTTTGTGAGGATTTTCCTTTAGGAGGATGTTTCGCTACTGGTTTATTTTATCCCAGAACCTGCAACCTCAAAAACAGCGTAAACTCCACCCCAATAATCAATACCTGAGACTGTGATGCAGCTGCCCTTCCTGCCCCTGATCATTGGAATATTTCCCTATGTGGAGTGGAAATGTATACAGTATCATAAGGCATAATAATTGCAGAGGGCACCACTGGGTGCGGCTTAAAGGTAGCAATGGTATTTGTAGTCCTGGTTTATCCATTTTGCATTTTTACTTGCTCACCACTATCTGTTAACCACAGGCTTTGTGTTTCCTCTTTCCATCATTTACAAATACTTCAAGTTCAGATCATGTAGTAACCAATCAGACTGTCTCCTGCTGACAAATGCAGCCATTGGACTGCTACGACTACACACAAATCATTTCACTGGTATCGCCGGTTGTGTCAATTTATGAAACAGATTGTTTTATAATATCAGCAAATCCAATAGGTGTGTGTTGTATCTTGTCATGAAAAATGGACATATGTAACCAACAATAAATCAGTGCTACCCGTGTATAGTTTGGAAAAATGAAAGTCCGTTTTGCTAGCATTTATACATTTTGAATGGCTTTAAAATGTATATGTTAAAAGTATTGCTTTTTTTTATATACTGTGTGTGTATATATATATATATATATATATATATATATATATATATATATATATATAGATATATATATATATATATATAGATATATATATATATAGATATCTATAGATGTGTGTGTGTATATATATCTATCTATATCTATCTATCTATCTATCTATCTATCTATCTATCTATCTATCTATCTATCTATCTATCTATCTATCTATCTATCTATCTATCTATGTTTTTGTGTTGTAATGTTTCGATCTGCTTGAACCGTCATCTTCTTTTTTTTTTTCACATTGTGTACTTCACTACCTTTAGTGATGTTTTAATTGACACTGTTACCACAACAATGGTGTTATATTAACATGAATATTCATACATTTTACAGTTTATTTATATACACGTAGATAATTTGCTTTACTACGGTGCATTTTCTTTTTATTGGTTTGGATGCATGTTTACTAAAGAATGCTTATTAAGCTTGTTCACACAAAAGCAGCATATTCTCTTTATTATTATTATTATTATTATTATTATACAGGATTTATATAGCGCCAACAGTTTCTGCAGCGCTTTACAACATCGAGGAAGACAGTACAATTACAATACAATACAGGAGGAATCAGAGGGCCCTGCTCGTTAGAGCTTACAATCTAGAAGGGAGGGTCAAGTAGAACAAAGGGTAGTATCTGTGGGGGATGATCAGATGGACAAGATGAAGAAAATTTATATATTTTTTTTAGAATGTTGAATATTTTATGATGTTGTAATATCAAGTTTATAATGATATGGTATGTTGGGTATCGTCAATCACCAATGCCTTTCTTAAAATAAATTGCTGAATAGTATTTTTTAACCCCCCACTACCAGAATAAAAAACCTGCCAATTAAAAAGGGATGTGCAGTGAGGTCAGTGGCTGGTGAGGCACTGGCTAATATCAGAGCCAGATACACACAGGTTACATACGCCGTTAGAGCAAGAGCAATAATTCTAGCTCTAGACCCTCTCTGTAACTCTAAACATGTAATCTGTAAAAAAAAAAATTAAAGCGTCGCCTATGGAGGTTTTAAAGTACTAAAGTTTGGCGCCATTCCACGAATGTGCGCAATTTTAAAGTGTGACATTTTAGGTATCTATTTACTTGGCGTAACATCATCTTTCACATTATACAAACAAAATCGGGTTATCTTTAGTTTTTTTTTTAGTTTTTTTTTATATTCATGAAACTGCATTTGAAAGGCTTTTGAAAAATTGTTGCGCATATACTGTTTAACATGAAAAGTTGCAACAACCACCATTTTATTCCTTAGGGTTTCTTTTAAAACAATATATATATATATTTATATATATATATATATATACAGTACAGACCAAAAGTTTGGACACACCTTCTCATTCAAAGAGTTTTCTTTATTTTCATGACTATGAAAATTGTAGATTCACACTGAAGGCATCAAAACTATGAATTAACACATGTGGAATTATACATAACAAAAAAGTGTGAAACAACTGAAAATATATTTCATATTCTAGGTTCTTCAAAGTAGCCACCTTTTGCAGCAGACACATCTCTAGAACTGTTAAGAGGAGACTGTGTGAATCAGGCCTTCATGGTAGAATATCTGCTAGGAAACCACTGCTAAAGAAAGGCAACAAGCAGAAGAGACTTGTTTGGGATAAAGAACACAAGGAATGGACATTAGACCAGTGGAAATCTGTGCTTTGGTCTGATGAGTCCAAACTTGAGATCTTTGGTTCCAACCCCCGTGTCTTTATGCGACACAGAAAAGGTGAACGGATGGACTCTACATGCCTGGTTCCCACCGTGAAGCATGGAGGAGGAGGTGTGATGGTGTGGGAGTGCTTTGCTGGTGACACTGTTGGGGATTTATTCAAAATTGAAGGCATACTGAACCAGCATTGCTACCACAGCATCTTGCAGCGGCATGCTATTCCATCCGGTTTGCGTTTAGTTGAACCATCATTTATTTTTCAACAGGACAATGACCCCAAACACACCTCCAGGCTGTGTAAGGGCTATTTGACCAAGAAGGAGAGTGATGGGGTGCTGCGCCAGGTGACTACCTCTTGAAGCTCATCAAGAGAATGCCAAGAGTGTGCCAAGCAGTAATCAAAGCAAAAGGTGGCTACTTTGAAGAACCTAGAATATGAAATATATTTTCAGTTGTTTCACACTTTTTTGTTATGTATAATTCCACATGTGTTAATTCATAGTTTTGATGCCTTCAGTGTGAATCTACAATTTTCATAGTCATGAAAATAAAGAAAACTCTTCGAATGAGAAGGTGTGTCCAAACTTTTGGTCTGTACTGTATATATAATGTTTGGGGGTTCTGAGTAATTTCCTAGCAAAAAAAATATGATTATTACGTGTAGGAGAGAAGTGTCAGAAAAATGGCAAATGGTTATGATATGATGCTTTAGCCAACCAAATTGTAATTCTGTTATTTATGTTATGTTACAGTTACATCTGCTTAAAAGGGGTTCTTATAGTAGATTTCAGGATGCGCCTGTGCAAAAAAAAGTATGAAATGGTTTAGCAGTAGTATTTTATTACAAAAATGGCAACTGTTTATGATACATAGTACTGTACTTTAGCAAGCTAGATATTATTCACTTAGGATTTACATTTACTTTTGAAAATAGTTTTACATATCTTTGGCAGGTAAACTGAAAATATTACATAGCATTTTCCATATGTGCCTATTTTGCAGAAAGCAGGTGGAGCACTGGGTTCCTCCTTTTTTAACTAATTACCAGACAAATCTTAAAGCGGGAGTTCACCCGAAAAAATTTTTATTTAACATTAGATTGAGGCTCATTTTGGGCAGCAGAATCGGGTGTTTTTTAAAAAAAAACGAAGCAGTACTTACCATTTTAGAGATAGATCTTCTCCGCCGCTTCCGGGTATGGTCTTCGGGACTGGGCGTTCCTATTTGATTGACAGGCTTCCGACGGTCGCATACATCGCGTCACGAGTAGCCGAAAGAAGCCGAACGTCGGTGCGGCTCTATACGGCGCCTGCACACCGACGTTCGACTTCTTTCGGAAAATCGTGACGCGCTGTATGCGACCGTCGGAAGCCTGTCAATCAAATAGGAACACCCAGTCCCGCAGCCCATACCTGGAAGCGGCGGAGAACATCGCTCTCTAAAACGGTAAGTTCTGCTTCGATTTAAAAAAAAAACACCCGATTCTGCTTCCAAAAATGAGCCTCAATCTAATGTTAAAAATTGAGTTTTTGGGTGAACCTCCACTTTAAGTGATTTCATGAAAAAAAAGGCTTGTTGTTTACAGAGCTCAATAGTTCAAGCTGGAATTGTGCCCTTCCCAATTCTCCATGCAGAATTAAAACTAAAGAGAGCCAGACTGAAAGCAGGCAGCTTCTGTTGTGCTGTCTCTTTAAAAAAAACATAATTCTCTGTGACACATATTTAAGAAATAAACATTTTAATCAAACTGTAAATAATAAATAAAACTTATACAACTGACCTAAAACCAGTATAGTTCGTCTGAGCCCTCCCTCTGGTTAATTCACTGGAGATATTAACAGAATAATTTTATTTATAACCGAACAGCAGCGATAAAGCTAAAATATCCTTAATTTTATCTGTGAAGAGGGAAGCATATATATTTGCATAATTCTGTCACTTAGCAGAGAGCTGAGATGAGCTGAGAAACAGCATAATTTAATGTCAGAACTGATAAAAGAACTGTTTTGGTCATTAGCGCCTTATACATGCCACCGCCTAAGCATAATAACTTGATTACAACAGAAAACACGGAAAACTGAACTGTAAGGAAATCAAAGGAGGCGTTCTTGTGTTATTGTTTTCATTACTGATTGTGACTCTGTTTTATAAAATTTCTTGGTGTTAAAAAAAAAAAAAAGCATTTTACCGCATTGCCGCAGCACAAGCTAATGCTAGGTTATATGTGTATTGTGGTGTGCTGCTGTTAATATTTAATGGCACCTCAAAACACATATGGACAACACCACAATACTGCAGTGCTATAGGTCACCAAACACTCAGGGCTTCTGTTGGAAACCAGGAACCAATATAGCCCCCCAATAAACACAGTTCACTATGCTTTAGTTACGAATGAACACAGTGAGGGATCGGTACTGATCACTCATTGTGTTCATACATTATAGAAAGGGGCCGTGACATATTTACTGGACCCTTCCCCCACTCTCCATCCTGAAGGATCCTATCCTGTTCTTGCAGCTTCTTGTGGGAGGGAAAGGAAGGAAGCTGGCAGCACTGCAGGGATAGGGGGGCAAAGGGAGGATGATCAGTGCAGCAAGGGACGGATGGGTCATCTACTGGAACCGATCCCCTGTATGGCTCTCTCTGCAGCAGCTGAAAGCTGTCAGGAGGGAGAGGAGTAGAAGCCAACTCTCAGCTGCTGCAGAGAGAGCCATACAACAGATCAGTTCCATGAATTCCCCCCACACACACCTCACCGATCACCCTCCCTGCCAACATCTGATTTACCCAGCTGCCTGGGCCCCTCTGCTGGCCTGAACCCTGTACAGGTGGACTGGTGGTACCCCCTTATCCATGGCCCTGCAAACACTTATTTTAAATGGCACCCCAACCCACATACCCTGTGCAGCACAACACACGCAAGTTTGTGTGTACTAACTGTACGTTGGAAAAAATGGTGCAGGTGCATTTTAGCGCATTAACACCAAAATAACACTCATTAAAGTGTGTGCATTAACTCACGGCAACAATCTGAACGATTTCTCAATGCTTTTAAACTCTGAATTGTATGCATAGTAACTATAATGTAAATGTATATCAGGCGTTGAAGGAGTGCTGGACCCAAACATAGGTGTAATCTGGTGCATTTACTTGTCTTGAGAGGCAGCTATTTAACAAGCCTATGGTCCCCAGAATTATCAAACGCAAGTGTGAAGGATGAGAGCACTACAAGTCTATATATTGTCCAGTAAAAATGTATTAATCTTGTTGAAGTCTGTAGGTTAACGCATTTTGGGGCTCACAAGCCATCAGGGTTTGTACTGGAGGTGGTAAGAGGGAATGCTAAACAATATTTGTTTTTCATAAAGAAAGTGTGGATGCCAGTTTGACAGCCATACTGTCATTACAATCCACAACCTTTGTGCTTACTGTCCAGTATTTCTTATTACCTCCAATACAAGCCCTGATGAAGGGGGCTTTATGAGCCCATACAATGCGTTGGCTGTACCTATTGACTTTTCACCAAGATTAAAAGATTTTTGCTGGGTCATTTATAGACTTGAGTGGCTCTTATCCTTCATACTTTCATATACTGTATATACTCGAGTATAAGCTGACCCGAATATAAGCCGAGGCCCTAATTTTACCACAAAAAACTGAGAAAACGTATTGACTCAAGTATAAGCCTGGGGTGAGAATGCAGCAGCTACTGTAAGTGGGAAAAAAGGGTCAACAATGCCCATTTGCAGCTTCACTGTGCCCATTTGCACACCTTACTGTGCCCATTACAACCTCACTGTGCCCATTGCAGCCTTACTGTGCCCATTCAGACTGTGCCAATTAGAGTCTTAGGCCCCGTACACACGGTCGGTTTGGTCCGATGAGAATGAACCGAAGTTCATTTTCATCGGACCAAACCGACCGTGTGTATAGGCTATCGGTCTGTTTTCCTTTTGGTCCAAAATTTTAAAACATGCTTCAAAACCGAACTGATGGACTGCTGCCCCATCGGACCAAACCGATGGTTAGTACAGAAAAGCATCGGTTCAAAACCCGCGCATGCTCAGAATCAAGTCGACGCATGCTTGGAAGCATTGAACTTCGTTTTATTCAGCACGTCGTGTGTTTGACGTCACCGCGTTCTGACCCGATCGGATTTTGGACTGACGGTGTGTACACATATCAGGCCGTACGGCCACTTCAGAGGTGAACCAATGAAAACGGTCCGTCATACTATTCTCATCGGTTTTGTCCGACCGTGTGTACGGGGCCTTACTGTGCCCATTGCAGCCTTACTGTGCCCATTCTGACTGTGCCCACTGTAGCCTTACTGTGCCCATTGTAGCCTTACTGTGCCCATTCTCACTGTGCCCATTGTAGCCTTACTGTGCCCATTCTCACTGTGCTCATTGCAGCCTCAGTGTACCTGAATTCTTGAAAGGCTGTGCGCATCCATTTTTCAAAAGTCGCGGCTTCCTCCTGGTCACGTTCTGTGATAGTCAGTGTACCTGTCTGGTCGCAGGCGTCCATTTTTCAAAAGTCCTGGCTTCCTCCTGGTCCGTGATAGGCGTTTGACACTGTGTTCTGCTACCGCCTATCATGGAGTTCCTCTCTTTTCTCGGACTCAGTTTCCCAGCAGACACCGTGTTCAGTGTTCCGCCAATCACGGACCTTCTTTCATCCTCGGACAACAGGACGTCCATGATAGGCGGAACACTGAACACCGTGTCTGCTGGGAGAGTCAAAGGATGAGAGGATCTCTGTGATAGGCAGTAGCAGAACACAGTGTCAAAAGCCTATCACGGACCAGGAGGAAGCCGCAAGTTTTGAAAAATGGACGCCCGCGACCCGACAGGTACACTGACTCGAGTATAATACGGTATGTAAATCAGGAAAGCCATATTTGTTTATTACATAAGCAGGGTTTGCTTATTTCCTATTATGCTGCTCAGTGTCTGTTCCTTGGCGATTATCACATCTTCCTGCATGTCATCTTGACATGCTCTGTTTGTAAAAAAAAATTGTAGAATCTGCACAGCTTCTATTAAACTAAAATGCACACTGTGTACCTGGCAGCCAAGAACATGTGATCTTAACCTTTAGGTCATAAAGGATTTTGGGAGCAATTTTTTTTTTTCCAATGATAGCCAGAAAAAGATGCCTTTGAGCTAAAACAATATGACCTGGTTTGCTATATCGATATATGATATACGTGAATTTTAATCATAAGCCAGCTTTAGCTGGGCATTTGATTTTCCTTTGTGTTGAGAGGCTGATTCAGGAAAACGAGTAAAAAGAAAATGAGCCCAAAACTAGAGTTGACACTAACAGCACCTAATCGGATTTCACCTTTCATTCTATATTACGGATCTCAAACTTACTGAATGACATATCGGTATGAATGTCACACCACTTCCTCAAACGCAATTTTTCTAAAACTGAGCTTGTTATAATACATCCCTCATGGTCCCCGCCATCACTTTACCATTAATATCAACCACACAACCATTGTTCCCTCCACAAATGCCAGGGTAATGGGTGTAATGCTTGACTCTGACCTCTCCTTCAGCCCCCATATCCAATCACTGGCTAAATCCTGCCACCTTAACCGCCGCAACAGCTCCAGAATTCGACCCTTCCTGACTAATGACACCACAAAGCATGTTATTCACTCCTTGATTATTTCCCGCCTTGACTACTGCAACTCTCTCCTTAATGGCCTACCCTTAAACAGGCTTTCCCCCCTTCAGTCTATTATGAATGCTGCTGCTAGACTAATACACCTCACTAACCGATCTGTGACTGCTGCTCCTCTCTGCCAATCCCTTCACTGGCTTCCCCTACCTCTCTGTGTTAAATTCAAAATGCTAACCACAATATACAAGGCCATTCACAACATCGCCCCCATCTACATCACCAACCTCATCTGCCGATATTGCCCAAATCGTCCCTTTTGCTCATGCCAGGACCTCCTGCTCTCTAGCTCCCTTGTTACCTCCTCCCATGCTTGCCTTCAGGACTTCTTCAGAGCCTCTTCCATCCTCTGGAACTCCCTGCCCCGGTATGTCCGATCAGCCCCGACCATGTCCACCTTTAGGAGATCCCTGAAAATTCATTTATTCAGGGAAGCCTATCCCACACCTACCTAACAACTGTCCCCGAGCCACCCACATCAAATCATTCTTTGCAGCTATTACCTTTTGTACCACCACCTCCTCCCTTTAGAATGTAAGCTCTGTATTGAACTGTACTGTAATTGCACTGCCCCTATACATTGTAAAGAGCTGCGTAAAATGTTGGTGCTATATAAATCGTGTATAATATAATAATGTATAATACAATATTAAAATCAAACAACAAAATTAGAATGTTTGCAAAGGGCAACAGCTCCACAATGGCTCGTTTTCTTTTCACTGGCTTTCACAAAACAGCTATAAATTGTTTATTAGTCATGTTTTGATTCATATTTAAACTCATAATTTGTCGTTTAAATTAGATTTTTTTTTTTTTTTATGTATTGGTTTCCATGTATTCCTGATTTAATTGTTGTCTTGGGTAATTGCAGATGGTATCGCTGCTGACGTAACTGTCGTCACATTACAGTGACTTGCAGCTGTGTCACTTCTTCTACAATAATACATTGCCAGTGTTGAAGGAGAGTCTAAGATCTAGACGTACTTCTTTGTAGAATACACACAAACTTTTTATGCAACTAATGCCTCGTACACACGATCGGGCTTTTGCCCAGCCAAATCACATCGGAATTCCAACGGAATTCCATCGGAGAAAAATAGAACATGTTCTATATCTAATCTGAATTTCCGATGTAAAAACTGTCTGAATTTTTCCATCGGGAATTACGATTGTGTGTACGCGGCATAAAGGTATCATGTATAATGTGACTGAGAAACATTTATTTTCTCCTTTTCCTCCTAGCATTCACACCTACTGCTAGAACTGGCAGAAGTGGGGGAATTTATACAATTTCTAGCAATAGTAAATGATTATATCTTTTAGTTGTCTTTTACTGTTCGTGTTGTATTTTGGCTTGTGTCTGTTTGATCAAACAAACTCTCAGGCCCCGTACACACGGCCGAGGAACTCGACGTGCCAAACACATCGAGTTCCTCGGCCAGTTCAGCCCTGAAGCCGCCGAGGAGCTCGGCGGGCCGAGAGCTCCCATAGAACAATGAGGAAATAGAGAACATGTTCTCTATTTCCTCGTCGAGCTCCTCGTCGGCTTCCTCGGCGAAATTGTACACACGGCCGGGTTTCTCGGCAGAATTCAGCCAGAAACTCGGTCGGAAGCTGAATTCTGCCGAGGAAACTGGTCGTGTGTACGGGGCTTCAGGCAGTGATATTTCCACAGTGTGCATGGAACCATCTGGATTGGTTCTGGTTGCTTCTAAACATATTTTCTAGTTTGCAGTATGCTTTTAGCTGATATCAATACTATAATTCTATCTTCTCATTATTTATATTCATCAACATATTTTTTATTCAGAAGAAATAAGTCCTTCAATTTTTCACACTTTGGGGGTTATTTACGAAAGGCAAATCCACTTTGCACTACAATTGCAAACTACAAGTGAAAAGTGCACTTAGAAGTGCAGTCGCTGTAAATCTGAGGGGTAGATCTGAAATGAGGGGAAGCTCTGCTGATTTTATAATCCAATCATGTGCAAGCTAAAATGCTGTTTTTTATTTTCCTTGCATATCCTCCTCAGATCTACAGCGACTGCACTTCCAAGTGCATTTTCAAGCACACTTTGCACTTGTAGTTAGCACTTGTAGTGCAAAGTTGATTTGCCTTTCGTAAATAACCCCCTTTGTGTCATAGAAGCTTGTACAGCAATGTACTATTGAGTTACTCGAGATGAACTGAGTATGTATATATGAGAAACATTTAATATACAATCACAGATTAGAGCACTGGCCTCCAAACTGTGGCCCATGTGTTGCCATTTTTCAGCCCTCCTACAGATACAAGGCACTATTCCTTCTACTGATACTAAAGATGGGGCACCATTTCTTCCATTGACACCAACATTGGGGCACAATTTCTCCCATTAACATCAACAATGGGTTACTA
The DNA here is from genome assembly GCF_905171775.1 of Rana temporaria. NCBI lineage: Eukaryota > Metazoa > Chordata > Amphibia > Anura > Ranidae > Rana > Rana temporaria. The sequence goes on from NC_053493.1 coordinate 144,106,076, forward strand.
ATCCTCCCACTGACACCAGGGGCAGTATTACTTCCACTGACATCAAAAAAGGGGCACAATTTTTCCCAATACCAATGATGTGGCACTAGTTCTTCCACCAATATCAATGATGGGCACTATTCCTCCTCCTAATGACCACAGACACTATGTAATTTATTTCCTACCAATGACAACAAAGCCTAAAGCATTGTTTACATTATTTACTACCACTGATGCCAGGGCATTTTCTAATCTGGCCACAGATCGTCCCGCCATAAATTCTGAAGGACTGTAATCTGCCGTTTTGTTTAGAAAACTTGGAGACCTCTGGTTTAAAGAATAAAGCAAACTTATGCCACGTACACACGACCATTATTCAAGTCATGAAAAAAAACGAATTTTTTCTTGACGTGATTTGTCATGATTCCTCTCAAGCCTGCCTTGCATACACACGTTCGTGAAAAAAATGCTTGAGCAAAGCACAGTGACGTACAACACGTGCGACAACACTATAAAGGGGAAGTTCCATTCGAATGGCGCCACCCTTTGGGCTGCTTTTGCTAATTTCCCCGTCTCATAACTTGCTTCTGAGCATGTAAGTTTTTTCCCCCTCGTTAAAGCGTACACACGACCGTTTTTCACGACATGAAATATAACGACGTGAAAAAAACGACGAGAGAAAATAGAGCAGGTTCTAAAAAAAAATTGGCTGTTTTTCTCGTCGAGAAAAATGATCTGGAGCATACACAATGACATGACCAATTTAAAAAAATGGCACTTTCTCGTCATGAAAAACGGTCATGTGTATGCGGCATGAGTTCTCCATGTGTCATCGAGCATACTTAAGCTGGCCATAGATGGTTGGAATCTCAGCCGGTTCAGCAGGTTGAACCATGTCTGGGCAGGTTGAATGTACCCAAGTTGAAAAGTTGATTAATTGATTAACTTGGGTACAACCAGCCTGCCGTATTTGACATGTGATTATTGCTAGAGTCTGTAATAACTGTGTTTTCCACTGCCCCCCTCCCCCCACCGGGAGAACACAATGGCTCAAATGTCTTTCCTACAACCCTGCTTGCCTTAGCATCTAGGGATGTTAAGCAAACCATGCCAGATTTTCTTAAATTTTTGAGAACTGCCTCTATGGGCGTGTGTTGGACTTTTCTTTTTTTATCTATCTAGAGGTGAGTTGAAGGAGGTTGGGGAAATATCCAATGTTGTGCTATGGTTTTCCTTGCTAAGTATAGGGTTCTAGTGAATGCTAGTTTTATGTGTGATTTTCAAAATGGAGTTCCAGTAATCCCAGAGCACTTATTGTTGGTTTACGAGAGAAATACAAATTAATAGCAGAGTCGATTACATAAAACACATCATACTGGTATCAGACCAGATTTGAGCATCTCAAAACACGTAGACAAAATTCCTCTGTCACATGGTACACCTATTTCATAAAGAGGAGAGGTGGTACATTCTTAGGGGGAGTCTAGTTCACCCTACGTATTAGGAATTGAGGGCATAGTGAAGATTAGGATACCTAAAACATAGATCTTGGGATAGAGGACTCAGTATAATTTGAGCGTATAGGGCTACAGTCAATATACCTAATAGCACTGGATAATTTTTTGCATTCAGAGGTGGCTACATACCACCTCTGCATGCAGCAAAACTCTGCAGTGTGTGACCAAAACTCCACAGAAATGCTGCCCCTTTCACACTACTGCGACTTCAAAGTTGCGCGTTTTTCCCACGATTTGGCTGTGATTTGCGGCCGTGATTTCAGGGTATGCCTGTGTAAGTGGCATCAAGGTTATAAAAAAATATCCCAAGCTTTGAACATCTCACAGAGCACTGTTCAATCCCTCATCCAAAAATAGAAAAAGTATGGCACAACTGCAAACCTACCAAGTCAAGGCCATCCACCTAAACTGACAGGCCGGGCAAGGAGAGCATTAATCAGAGAAGCAGCCAAGAGGCCCATGGTAACTATGGAGGAGCTGCAGAGTCTCACAGCTCAGGTGGGAGAATCTGTCCACAGGACAACTATTAGTTGTGCACTCCACAAATCTGACCTTTATGGAAGAGTGGCAAGGAGAAAGCCATTGTTGAAAGAAAGCCATAATAAGTCCCATTTTCAGTTTGCGAGAAGCCATGTGGGGTCAAGTCAAGCATGTGGAAGAAGGTGCTCTGGTCAGATGAGACCACAATTTAACGTTTTGGCATAAAAGGAAAATGCTATGTGTGGCGGAAAATTAACACTGCACATGACCCTGAACACACCATCCCCACCATGAAACATGGTGTTGGCAGCATTATGTTCTGGAGATGCTTTTCTTCAGCAGGGACAGGTAAGTTAGTCAGATTTGATGGAGCCAAATACACAGCAATCTTAGAAGAAAACCTGTTAGAGTCTGCAAAAGACTTGACACTGGGGTGGAGGTTCATCTTCCAGCATGACAACAACCCTAAACATACAGCCAGAGCTACAATGGAATGGTGTAGATCAAAGCAAATTCACGTGTTAGAATGGCCCAGTAAAAGGCCAGACCTAAATCCAATTGAGAATCTGTGGCAAGACTTGAATAATGCTGTTTACAGACGCTCTCCATCCAATCTGATAGAACTTGAGCTATTTTGCCAAGAAGAATGGGCAAAAATATCACTCTCTAGATGTGCAAAGCAGGTAGAGACATACCCAAAATTACTTGCATCTGTAATTGCAGCAAAAGGTGGTGCTACAAAGTATTGACTGAGGGGAGCTGAATACAAATGCCTCCCACACTTTTCACAGATTTATTTGTAAAAAAACATTAAAACCATTTACCATTTTCCTTGCACTTTACAATTATGTGTCACTTTGTGTTGGTCTATCACATAAAATCCCAATAAAATAAATTTCTGTTTTTGGTTGTAACATGACAAAATGTGGAAACTTTCAAGGGGTATGAAGACTTTTTCAAGGCACTGTATAAAGTCTACATGTATAATAGTTAAGACGGGTATTCTGCTTTGTGGACATCCGGGCTGCATTCATAAAGCCCTAAACGCAAGTACCACTTGGATGCAGCCTATTTCAGACTCCCATAGACTTTGACAGGCTACAAGCAGCAGGGCTTGATGCTGTACCTGTGCTTCCTGGGCATGCTATTTTGCATGGATTGGACATACAGAAAATAGACATCCAGTATGCCAAGGGCCTAAATAGAGTAGATTAATTTTTATGTAGTCCCGGGGGTCTGCAGAAATGATCACCCCTATGTAATGGAAGAAGTCCACAATTAAATCTTCTCCTCATTATTTATTGGGATTTATTTAAATGCACCGCACAAATAGTCTGAATATTGCTCCCTGTAGAATATCTCAATTAACAGCACACAGTAACAAATATGTTCCATTAATTATTCCTTTTGTTTCCCTTGATGGTGATTTATTTTCTCTTACTGACACTGTAATGCATTCTCTTACAAGGTTTTTTGTTTAACTGCATGGCTTTTGGTGGTGCTTATTCATGTAAGTAATAGGTATTACAATAACAGATAATGTTAAGGTTCTATAAATGCACATTTTAACCACTTGGTTTCCGCGCTTTGGACGAAAGACGTCTACAGCGCGGCTCTCAAGTGCCGAGTGGACGTCTTTGGATGTCCTGTTGTTGTGATTCCCTGTGCGCGCCGCTGGGGGCGCGCAGCGGGGAAACAACGTGCCCGGCGCATTGCTGGGAAGCCGATGCGTGTGCCTGGTGGCCGTGATGTCCGCCAGGTACCCGCGATTGGCAGTGACAGCAGGGAAGTGGAGCTTTGTGTGTAAACACAGAGCTCCACGTCCTGTCAGGGAGAGAGGAGACGGATCTGTGTCCCTTGTACATAGGGACACAGCAAATCGGTTACCTCCCCCAGTCAGTCCCCTCCCCCCACACAGTTAGAACACACCCAGGATACACATTTAACCCCTTCCTCACCCCCTAGTGTTAACCCCTTCCCTGCCAGTCACATTTATACAGTAATTAGTGCATTTTTATAGCACTGATCGCTGTAAAAATGTGAATGGTCCCAAAATTGTGTCAAAATAAATCATTGACAATGTGTGTTAAATCAGGTTACTTCAATCACCTCATTTTCTATAGGCATGATTGATTAAATATTAGTATTCAAACATGTAATATCCCTCAAGAGAGAGCACTTTTTGTTTTCTGTTTTTTTTTTTTTTAGCCCTCCTTCACATTGGAGCAAATTGTCATGTGATTTGTCAGGTCAAATCGCATTGACCAGTCGCACCCTATTGTCAGCAATGGCCATGTTCAAATTGTTGCAACGCTGACTTTGCAGTGCCACAATGATTTGAAAAGGTAGTACATGCACTAATTGGCGAATTCGGATGCGACTTGAATAGACATCTGTGCATGAAGCTGCCCAGATGTCTTCAGAGTCGCACCTGAAGTCGCACTGTCATGCGGTCTTGAAATTATGCTACTTTATCTGAAATCGCACAATTTTGAAGCTGAATTTAATGTGAATAAGGGGTTATTGCGAGAATGCGATTAACAAGAACAATGGTCCGTCAAATAAAAAAAGACTATATACAGTATGTTAGGTTGAGAGAGACTTAGCTGGGTCTAGTGGTATATATTAAGAAACATTTAATTGGATGGCTCCATTTATAGAGCACAGTTTAAAAAAAGAAAATTGACAGAATTTCTACTGCCAATTCTGAGGATTAATTAATTAAGTGGTGACTTGAAGTCTCACACCATTTTGTAATTTATTTTTGCTAGAAAAATAAAAAATATTTTTTTTTCTATCAGTGAATATTCTGGTTCCAGCCTTCACCTTGTAATGCAGTTTGGCTACCCCATGCACATGGGGCCAGTTACTATTTAGCCCCTTGTAATATTGAGAACAATTAATATGCCCTAGCATGGTGTGGTGGTTTGAAAGAGAGTTACAGTTGATTCAGAGTAGTGCTCCCAGTAGAAGTTTATCTCCATTCAAAGAACCAGTACTGAATGCACATGGACACTAGGCTCTTCCACACAATTCGAAAAGCAGCGATAGCTATGAATTGCTGCCTCCTACCCAGTGGCGGCTGGTGAAGTTTTAGGATGGGGGGGCGCCAGACCCCGCCCTTCCTTTTTGACTCCTCCCACTTGGTGGAAATGGGCGTGGTTTCATCGAAATAGTGGGCGTAGCTTTAAGGTGGTGTGGTTAGAATCTGAGATGAACAGGGGATGGAGGGAGAGCAGGTCCAGATCCTACACAACAATAGAAATGTGTATTCTAGAAAGTTTAACAATCAGCAGATAAAGATATTTCAATCATCCCGGCACCATAGTTGTTATGGTGTCAGGATGATTGAAGCGCATTATTTCTATTATTAGATTGTAATATAAAATAAAATCATTCAACTCACCATAATGCAGAATCAGTGGGATCTCTGAGCGTGTCGCCTGCCACCAGATGCCATCAGGTGTCCCCAGCAGAGTCCCTCCTTACATGCAGCCCTGTGTAACATCAAATGTAGCCTCTCTCCCTATCAAATGCAGCCAGCACCTGTCCCATAAATTGCAAAACACTATATATTATTATACACAGAGCGCACTATACAGCATACACTATACACAGAGAACATTATACACAGAGCGCACACTATACACAGAGCACACGCTATACACAGAGAATACTATACACAGAGAACACTATACACAGAGCATACACTATACACAGAGCGCACACTATACAGCACACACTATACACAGAGCATACACTATACACAGAGAACACTTTACACAGAGCGCACACTATACACAGAACACTACACACAGAGAACACTATACACAGAGCGCACACTATACACAGAGAACACTATACACAGAGAACACTAGACACAGAGCATACACTATACACAGAGCGCACACTATACAGCACACACTATACACAGAGCATACACTATACACAGAGAACACTTTACACAGAGCGCACACTATACACAGAACACTATACACAGAGCGCACACTATACACAGAGAACACTATACACAGAGCGCACACTATACACAGAGAACACTATACACAGAGCGCACACTATACACAGAGCGCACACTATACACAGAGCGCACACTATACACAGAGAACACTATACACAGAGCGCACACTATACACATTGTTATTGTTTAGGGTGGAGAGGCAGGAATAGGCAGGAAGAGGGGTTATTGTTTAGGGTGGAGGGGCAGGGAGGGAAGTTATTGTTTGGGTGGAAAGGCAGGAAGAGGGGTTATTGTTTAGGGTGGAGAGGCAGGGATGGAAGTTATTGTTTAGGGTGGAGAGGCAGGTTATTGTTTAGGGTGGAGAGGCAGGAAGAGGGGTTATTTTTTAGGGTGGGAAGGTGGGTTATTTTTTAGGGTGGAGAGGCAGGCAGGGGTGCCGTTTTAGGGTGGGGAGAGGTAGGGAGGGGGGTTATTTTTTAGGGTGGAGAGACAGGGAGGGGGCCATTTTAGGGTGGGGACTGGGAGAGGTAGGGAGGGTGGGGTTTGTTTAGAGTGGAGAGACAGGGGGGGCCGTTTTAGGGGGGAGAGGCAGGCAGGGGGTTCTTGTTTAGAGTGGAGAGACAGGGGGGGCCGTTTTAGGGTGGATTGGAGAGGCAGGGTGGGGGGTTCTTGTTTAATATGGAGAGACAGGGGGGCCGTTTTAGGGTGGATTGGAGAGGCAGGGTGGGGGGTTCTTGTTTAATATGGAGAGACAGGGGGGGCCGTTTTAGGGTGGAGAGGCAGATTGGGAAACCCACAGGCTCTGCAGCAGCTGAGAAGGAGAAGTGAACAGAAGGAGGGGGAGGGGGGCCAGGCTCACAGCAGGACACAGCACAGTACACACTGAGCCTCAGTCTAGCCGCCGTGCAGAGGAGTCTGACTGGATGGGAAGGAGAGTGACAGTGAGAGAGCTCAGCTCACATCGATCCCAGCACCCAGTCACTCACCTTCTGCCCTGGTTCCCCTGCGCTCAGGTTAGGCAGGCACTGCACCCACCTGCCACACATGATGGGAAGCAGCTGATAAGTGTACTAGGGGATCGGGAGCAGGCTTCTTTACCTGGCTGGCTGCAGGCTCACGCTGATGCGTCCCTCTGAGTTGCATAGTGCCGACGTCACTTCCTGTTGTCGGCACTATGCACAAGCACAGCATATACTGGGTGCCGTGCACCCGCCCAGTCACAGATCCATCGCGCCGGAAGCTGTGGCGCGATGGGCATAGCCACAAAGGCATATTTTGCCTGCCAATGTAGCGCCTCGTCTGCAATCTTGTGATTGCACAGACGTGGCGCTACTCATACCCAGCGCCCGGGCACAGTGCACATAGGGACCTTTTTTTGCTTTTTTTTTTTTTAAAGGGACATGTTTAAATAATTTTTTTTTTTTTTTTTTTTTTTTTTTTTTTTTACTGACTTGGGGGGAGGGGGGGCGGCGCCCGGGCGCCCCCTATGGACGGGCCGCCACTGCTCCTACCAAGTGGCCATGTAAAGAGACTCCTTACATTGGGCTATAGCTCAAAATCCCCAAAATTACATCCAACAATTATTATTTAAGTTAGGTTTGTTATGAAATACATACCTGTTGTGACCATTTTATAAGTATAGTGTTAAAGTAGTCCACAGTAACTTTGGGGAGAAACTTCCACAATGATGATTCAGATTTTATAAATAACATTGGGGCAATCTTAGGGAATCTTAGTTGTAGGAATGATCTTGGGTTTGATCCAAACTCAAGTCCCGTACACACAATCGTTTTTCCCGTTGGAAAAAGTCCGATGAGAGCTTTTGCTCGGGAATCCCGGCCGTGTGTATGCTCCATCAGACTTTTTCCAACGGAAAAACTGCTGGAAAAGATAGAGAGCAGGTTCTCTATTTTTCCATCAGGAAAAAATCAGATTGGAATTTCCTATCGTGTGTACAAATTCCGATGTGCAAAATTCTGACGCATGCTAGGAAACAAATCAAGGAATGCTCGAAGCATAGAACTTAATTTTCTCGGCTCGCCTTAGTCTTTTACGTCACCGCGTTCTTGGCAGTCAAAAGTTCACCGAACTTTTGTGTGACCGTGTGTATGCAAGGCAGGCTTGAGCGGAATTCCGTCTGAAAAAACATCCAACTTTTTTCAGGACGGGAATTCCACTTGTGTGTAAAAGGCATTAGATTCTGTCTGAACAAAGAAAAGATAAGCTTCTCTGCTTCCCTTCAACAGTAGCTAAGAGAGGCCACACCTTATGAAATAAGGCAAGAGATCTGCATCCAGGTGAGAGGCTTTCCACTGTCAAAACCAGCATATAGGTCGCTGGGCCTGAGCCTAATATGCAATTTCCCACAAGAAACCTGCTACAGAGAGGGGTCCCTTCCTTTATTGCTACCAGAGTAATCTAAATCCATTGGGGTGGTCCTTCTTCTTTGGGGCTTTGATCCCTCCAGCTTTTACCTTTCATTACCAGAGCTATTCTGGCCTTCACTGCAAGGCACTCTGCTTTGAATTTGATCCCAAGTAGCTGTTTTCTAGACTGTGTTACTGAAGCAGTGGTTCTCAGCTTAACTGTAACTGCAGGTTACAGTTACTCTCTTTCTGATCATTTGGCCAATTACCTATCCTGCAAAAGAGGCAGAAGGTAGATCAGAAACCTCCAAACTGTTATACAGATCTGCTGAAGCTCTCGGTGCCTACCGGCATTAGACACTGGTGCTTTCAAAGCTGAATATTTTTTTTGGAGGGTATTATCTTAAAGCAGTCCCATTCCAAGCCACATTCACACTTGCAAATTGGCAGGACAGCGTGTAGATTCGAGAACCCCAGCGGGGGCTACCAGCTCCCACAGCTAATTGCATCCGCTCACATGTAATCACTATGCAGTGATCACCTGCAAATGATCGACCCTGGGAGAAGACTTTCTGCATCCAGTGTCAATCACTCACAGGTGATCACTGTATAGCAATTACATGCAAGTGGACACAATTAATTTCAGGAGCTGGCAGCCTCCCGCAGCTAAACACTGGGACCTCCCACTGGGTTTATCGCTTTTACATGCTGTCAGGCATTACGCAAGTGTAAATGAAGCCTTATTTTAAAGAACATACAACCTGCTATCATTGTGAAGGAAGACTCCATGCGTGCTTATTAGTGTGAAGTATAGTACTAGTATATTTTTTGTTAAAACAAAAAAAATGAAAGTTAAATTTACACAGTGCTCTCGACAACAGGACAGTAACATGGCAGGATTAGGTGCAAACATAATTTATTGCCGAGTACATTTCCCTCTTTGATGGATGAATTAATCAGTATTAACTAATAATAATGCACAGAATGATAGTTTTGTTTGTAGCTTTAATTTATGCATTAGTCATTTTAAACGCTGCAAGAAATTGAGTATTAGGTACAGTACCTTTCCTTTATACTGTGTTAGCTGCATTTCATGATTTCACGCAATTACAGCTAGTTAGTCTCTCTATACAACATATTGCTGACTGTACTGGAGTAGATTAGATATATGTGCTGGAATTGCACTGGTGTCTGTTGTAGATTCGTTTTAGAACATCCACAGCAATATTTTATTAAGATAAAGTGACTGGCTAAGACTGAGATATGTCAGGTGCCTATTAAGGAGTAGAGGCTATTAAGAAGCTGTGGGGGACTAAGATAAGCTCCTCTTCATGAGAGCACTGCTGTAAAGCGGGTCAGGGATTTCGTCCACACCACACTGTGATGATGATGATGTAAAAGTCAAATGTGAAAGCGTAGTTAACTCATGCTAATATTTTTTTCCAGTGGTGTCTAATATACTGAGCTTTCTGGATAGAAGGATTTAGGTTTCAAGTCTAAAATAGAGATGACAATAAAAGGTGTCAATCAAAGGAAAAATAAATGCCCATTATGGTGATGTGGGGTGCGTCAGGAAAACAGCCGGGGGACCAAGTGGTCATGACTTTTAAAAGTGTTTGTCTCTGAAGAGACTGTAGGTGTTAATTTCTCTTCATCAGATCAGCCGAATCCCAGGCAGTGGAAGAGGTAGGCATGTATGTTCTTCCTAGCATAAAGTTGGCCATACATGTGGAAACTTTCCAGCACTTTCAGTCACCTTTGATTGTGCTGGAATTGAAATACTGCATAAATGAATGTGGAATAGATCAACTGCAATGATATGTGATTACAATTGCATCGATCTAAGCCAGTGGAAAAAAAATGTATCACTTTTAGTGTAATTGCCATAGTTTTTTATATCTGGTTTCAATAGATTTTTTAATAACCTGAGTTGAAGCTGCCAATTTATAGCCTAGTTCAATTGATTGAATTTCAAGGGGAAGTAGGGCCACGGCTTTTCTTTTTTTACTGTTCCTGTAGGTCACAGGAGTGCTAAAGCCTAAAGCCTGATGTTGGCTGACTGTCATTCAGCCAGTTCAGGCTCTGAAAGGATCCCAGACTTTAATGTCAGGATTCACCCAGATGCCAGAGGGACAGCTGGCTCAGGCTCTCAGCCTACGCTGAGAGGCTGGGCCAGCTGCTCCCGCCCCCTGCACAGCCCAGCTCTCCAAAGCAGAGAGCTGGTGACTGATTGGTCATTGATCGCTCAGTTCTCAGTCCTAGAGGTGGCGGGGGAACAGATGCAGCATAGAAACAATCCTGCATCCAACGAGGTGAATATGTATGTTTATTTTTTTCACAACCTAAACCTTTCTTTTAAATGGGGGGTAGAGTGCTTAGATTAAAGCAACCACTTTTATCATAACTTTAACTCCAGGGTAATTAAAAGTAGTTGAAACTGTCTGAAAATGGTAACATGTACAGCCAGCTTAGAGGCTAAGTTTATCTTTGGTGAAAAAAAGAATTACACATTTTTCCCAGAGGAGCCTGCAAAACATTGCACCCTGAGGTGCTGGAACATGTTACATGTTACAACCTAAATACAGCTGGAACATGAAACATGTTCCAAAGGGTGAACCTAGCTTTTATTTGGTCATACACAGCCCGATTGGAGCACTGTCTGGGACTTTCGAGCGATGCAGGTCTTCTCTAGGTGGCAGTAACCTTATGGGCAAGAGAAATTGTCCTAATTTTTTCCAAGCACCTGTTTACTTGTATACCTTTGATTTAACCATGAGACGAATAGCACAGAAGAACTTTGTGGATTCTAGAAGGGTCAAAAAAAGGCTGGTGTCTCACCATCTATAGTTCTTCCAGACAAATGTGCCTATATATAGGCACCCACCCATTTTGCAACGTATACGTACCGTATATATCTTTGTAACATATATAATAATAATAATTTGTAATTTAAAAATGCAACCCATTAGGGTTAAAAGTTAACTAACTAAGGATACAAATAGTATAGACCTAAACTTAAATAACCCTTTAGACTAAGCCAATTAAAGGCTTTAACACCAAGTAGATGGACAACAGAGGCTACTTTTTAAAATGAGGGTTGATTTGACTAAACGTAGCAGGGATCATTCCTAGTTTATTTTTTATTTAAGATACACATTTTTGCTGTACCATGATCTAAACTTTCATATGCAGTCTGGTGGAGGAAATGTGATTAGCAGAAATGTGTAAAATTATATTTAGGCCCTTGGGCTATAGGCAGATATCAATTTACATTTGACTGTGTAGTAAAAAAAAAATCTGAAAAAGTGGAACTTTGCAATTCAATTAGAAATCTCTTTTGAATAGAAAAGAGGCCTATTATTAACTGTTTTTACACAAGATTCACACAACTTTTCACAAGATTCACACATTATTTCTATTCCATTCAATTGAATATAATGTGTGAAGCCTCAGTGAAAGTGGTTTGAATCTTTATAGACCACTTAGCGTTATATTTAGGATGACAGTTTCTTAGCAAATCATAGCTACATATGTAACCCCGAGATTCCATTCACATCTGAGTGTAGCAATTTAAGTTTTTCGTAAATGTTTTTTCAGCTTTTTACAGAAGCATATTACAAGCGTTTTAAAGCTTCAGGAATTTTTGTTTAGCCAATAGAAAGCACTGGGGGGAGGAGAGGGAGAGGAAATTAGGGTTGGAGAGCTGCAGTTTGAGCAGAAAATTTGTGACAAAATGCTCGTAAAATGTTCAAGTCTTTGGGTCCAAAAACACTTGTAATCTGCCAAAAAGAAGCTCATGTACTTTTTTGAGCAACAGGCCTTTTGCTTCAGGCAACAGAACGCTCATATTTAAACAGGGGTCATTGCAATGAATGGGATTTGGCTTGTCGAGCGTTTTAGAGCTACAAGGTTCAAGCAGAAAATTGCTCAGGTGTGAATGGGGCCTGACTAAATTACATTAAACTTGCTAAAGCACCATGTATTATAAAAAAAAAACTGCAGTGTTTGTTTTAATACAATACTTATTTTCACCTGTTTTTCATCCTATGTTGCACCTCTTTGAAGGCACTTCATTTAACTTTAGTGATGACTGCATGCTATTCCTCAGGGTGGGTTTACTGATGCCAACAACAGATTCCATGTCTATAAAATGCATACTAACCTTGTTACTTGTAGTGTCCATCAGAAGCCCATACCCCAAGGGACATAGCAAGTAGACATGTGCATTCGTTTTCGTCCAAATGCATTTTATTCCGAGCTTCAGGTATTTTCGTTACCGTTTTAACAAACGAATACGAACGCACAGAATACGAAAAATGAAAGATCCGACATAAAAAAATGCTTTGTTTTCGTTGGTCGAATGTGCCTTACCTTAACTCTATTAAGTTCCTAGTTCCGACAGACACCATAAGCTTTTAATGACAGATTCAACCTTAATACGTTCAGGTTTTCGGACGAATGCAATTTCCAACGAAAAACGGAATAAAAAAAATGAATTTCGGGAGTTACTAAATAAATGTATTTTTCGGACGAAAGCAAAATTCCGAAACAAAATATTTCAGCGTGCACATGTCTAATATCAAGAGCATAATTGGAAGACAGTGACAGAGCGTTATCATTCTATAATGTGATGTGAATGAATGTGGCCCTTTATGGCTGGATCACTAGATATTATTTTAGCCAAAGTTACAGATTTATAACTATTTCTATTTGAAATAACTTTAGCATGTTAAAGTTTGTGAAAGATTTTGGTGTTTTGGGTTTACCTGTATGCTAAACCTATGATAAAGCGCTTCAAGTTTGTCAGTACAGGCATCTAACGCATTATGCTTCCCATAACCACCAACTGGATTGACCCTCAAAAGCTGCAGAATATGGAGAAAAGTAAAAAAATATATACCTACCTTACACTCAGTTAACGCACAGGAGAGGATGACCTCACAATCCTTCCAGCAATATTCTGGGAATGCTTAGTATCTTAAATCTCTGCTTTGTTCTAAAGTGTCTTCTCTTGAGATTTGAGATTTGAGAACTTCAGAATTTTCAGGATCTCTCTGGAGGAACCATGTTGTCATCCTCATCTAGACACTAGGGTCAGAAGTCAGGTGTAAGGCAGTATGCTTTCTATTATTTTTAAAGTGTTTTTATGTAGCTTTATTGTGGCGAATTTACATGGAGGGGCAGCTGTATTAATTCAGTGGACTTTGCATTTTGTTGCAAGGCCCACTTTAAGTGGATTCTCAGTTTCACACCAAAATGCTCTATTTTGCTCCATTGTGCCATGGTTTAGGAATTCCTCTTGTCTCCATAGAAGCAGAAAATAGCACAGCCCAGGTGTTATCTGCAGTAAACAAAAATGGTGACTGATCAGATGAAATGCAACAGTTACAATAGCACTGATGTCGCATTTTCCAACACCTCTCTGCTCTGTTGTTGTGTGGATGGGGCACATACAGGGCCACTGATAGAAATTATGGGGCCCTGTATAGCCTACCTGACACCCCCCTTCAGCTCCGCCCCTGGTCCCTCCTTTTGCCCCACCCCTGGCCCCTCCCCAGAATTGGTGTAGACAGTGCCACCCATGCCATCAATGCTGTAATGTGCTGCAGACAGTGCCACCGGTGCCGCGCCAATGCCGTAATGTGTTTCAGACTGTACCACCCATGCCGCCAATGCCATAATGTGTTGCAGACAGTGCCAGCCATGCCGCTAATGCCATATCGTGCTGCAGACAGTGCCACCCATGCAGCCAATGCCATATTGTGCTGCAGAGAGTGCCACCCATGCCGCAATGTGCTGCAGACAGTGCCAGACATGACACTAATGCCATAACGCATGTGCTACCTGCTGACAGTGCCACCAATGCCGCCAATGCCATATTGTGCTGCAGACACTGCCACCCATGTCGACAACAGCATGGCATCATGGGTGGCACTGTCTGCAGCAAATGTGTTATGGCATTAGCGTCATGGGTTGCACTGTCTGCAGCACATTATGGTATTGGCGGCATGGGTGGCACTGTCTGCAGAACAATATGGCATTAGTGGCACATGCGCTATGGGCAGACAGAGCCACCCATGCCACCAATGCCATACTGTATAGATGCTGCTGCTGCAATGGTAGTAGATCTTAAAGCCCCCCCAAGCAAGCACACACCTGTGTAATTGTTAGCTGGGCCCAAGTTGTCACTTATTCCTGATCCTGCTGCTGCCTGGACTTGAGGGTCCACAAACTATTCCAGTTAGATGATCATTCATGGGATGCCTCTGCTGATATCCTCTGCCCCCGCTGCTCCCCTTAAGTTGCCTCACTGCTACTTCTCACGTGGAGAGCGAGGAATCAGAATCACTCCACGGCGCCAGGGGGATCGCACTACAGAGGACACTCTGGCCGGGACTTGAGCCAGCATGCCATGAGGAGCGCGTGCGGAAGAGGCGGGGTGTGGATGACGTTAAGAGACCGGACCCTGATCGGGGAGGATTTTTTTCTTTATTAAATTACTTATCTGCTGGCGGGGCCCGGTACAACAGGGCCAGTTGTACTGGCCTATCAGTGGCCCTGGGCACATAGAAAGAAATGTGTTCTTGCGGAGACCTGCATTGATCAGGAGAAGCAAAATGCAAGTCTCTACATATAGTATGACTCTTTTGCCAGGAAAAAAAATATGTAGGCTGAAAATGATGACCTCTATTTAAAAAAAGTAAACAGTTGTCTGCTTTTCTCTGGCTTCAATGCTTTCTGAGTCACGGAAGTGGAACAAACACAGAGCAAGGGGAGTCACAGATGTCAGAACTCTTGATCTGCATACTTGTTCCATGTCAGTGACTCAGAGAGGTTGATTTCTTGAAAGAGAAAAGACTGTACACTTAGCAAAGTTAATGTTTACTGAGCTTCAAAAATTCATTTTAAAGCAGAAGAAAACCCTAACTATAAGGCCTCGTACACACGACCGTTTTCCTCGTCAAAATCCATCAAGAAAATTGGTGGCAGAGCTTTTTTGCCAAAACGATCGTGTGTATGTTTTTCGTCGAGAAAACTGCCATGGATCTCGACGAGAAAAAAAGAGAACATGTTCTCTTTTTTCTCGTCGGGAGTCTCAATTTCCTCGTCGTATTTCTCGTCGGGCTGGTTTACGACGAGAAACACATTCGTGTGTATGCTTAGAAACCCGCGCATGCTCAGAATAAAGTATGAGACGAGAGCGCACCTTCGGTAAAAGTAGCGTTCGTAATGGAGATAGCGCATTCGTCATGCTGTAACAGACTGAAAAGCGTGAATCGTCTCTCACCAAACTTTCACTTAACACGCAGTAACATGAGATTAGCAAAAGCAGCCACAAGGATGGCGCCAGTGGAATCAAACTTCCCCTTTATAGTGCCGTCGTGCGTGTTGTACGTCACCGCGTTTGAGAGCGGCGAGATTTTGTCTTGACAGTGTGTATGCAAAGAAAGCTTGACAAGATTCACGACAAGCCTGACAAGAAACTCGTAGAGGAAAACGATGTTTCTTTTACGACGAGATTCTCGGTCGTGTGTACGAGGCCTGTTCCTAAAAATGCTCTCATACCCCTTCTCCTGCCTGTCTTTCCTAACATGTATAAACAATTTGTGTGCACTTACCTATTTTTGTAGTTCAATGTTTTTATAACATTTTTGAAAAAGGCATACAAAAAAAAATCATATTAGGCAAGTTATCTCAAATGCATAATAACGTATTACAACGGATTCTTAAAATAGCAAATCTAAAAATACAAGAGGCGCGTTAGCCTTGTAAGTCATAATGGACATTAAAAAAGCATAGCAAAAGTTCAAGTGGCATTATCTCACAACAATAACATTAAGGCTGGCCATAAATGGTGAAAATGTATTTCCTGCAACCACGGGTAGATAATCGATAATTGTAGGAGAATCCGGCAGTCTGGTTGTACCCAAGATGATCGATCGATCAACTTGGTACATTCAGCCTTCCCATTAATGGTTTGATTTGAACCATGTATCGCCGGCCTTAGTCAGGGCCAGGGGTTAGGGCCCAATGTGTGCACAAAAGTGAGGCAGACTATCACAAGATAATAGAGAGGTAAAAGACAAAGGAAGGTGGATAGAAGAGGAGAGGAAAGGAAGAAAAGGGACCTGAATGGAGAGGGGGCAATGGGTGGAGGCGGTCAGAGATATCCCACTGCCGAAAAGCAAACCGTGGCAAATATGACATGTTGGATTCAAGTTCAAGGCACCTATTTTTAATCCACTCCAGTCCAGTCAAGTGATCCTACAGCTCCAAGTTCCTTGTGTCAGTAAGTGTCGGCTGCAAGGGAGAAGAGGGCCATGGGAGCATATGGGTGATGTCACAGCTCTTGTAATTCACAGCTGTTGTCGAGCACAACCTTACACAGAGCTGTAGGACAACGTGCCAGGGCCAGAGCAGATTGAAAATAGGTAAGTCCACACATCTTTTAATACAGGTTTGGCAGAATAGGTAGGAAGAGGGGGAGGGAACATTTTTAAGAAAAGTTATACTTTGGGTTTCCTCTACTTTAATCATAACATTATGGTTTTGTGCAAAAACAAATAAAATAAAAAAAATATTGTTTTTTAAAACTTCCTTTGCACATGATTGTGCATTTAGTTTGTACATAAGTTCACTTTATTTACTGAGCGCAGTGAACATTGAACTGAAATTTTCAATTGCTTCCTCATCAGATGATGTTAAAACCTGTTTTGTGTTACTTTGAAAGCCCATTCTATATGCAACACACTTGAAAGCAATTAACTTTAATGCATGTAATAGCAAAGGATAACATATGTGTAGTAATGTACCTCCCAGGGTGAGTTGGGCCTTCAACTAGCAGATCTTGGGCCAGATCCACATAGCGGATCGTAATTTTCGGCAGGCGTAGCGTATCGTATCAACGCCTCTAAAGTTACGGCAGCGTAGCGTAAATCTGCCGGCGTATGGGCGCGGAATTCAAATGTTAAAGATGTGGGCGTGTTTTATGTTAATTTTACTTGACCCGACGTAAATGACATTTTTTCTGAACGGCGCATGCGCCGTCCGTGGGGGTATCCCAGTGCGCATGCTCGAAATTAACCCGCAACAAGCCAATGCTTACGACGTGAACGTCATTCTACGCAAAGCCCTATTCACGAACGACTTACGCAAACGACGTAAAATTTTCAAAATTCTACGCGGGAACGACGTCCATACTTAACATTGAGTACGCCTAATATAGCAGGGGTAACTTTACGCCGAAAAAAGCCTTACGGAAACGACGTAAAAAAATGCGCCGGCCGGACGTACGTTTGTGGATTTGCGTATCTAGCTAATTTGCATACTCGACGGGGAATTCGACGGAAGCGCCACCTAGCGGCCAGCGTAAATATGCACCTTAGATCCGACGGCATACTAAGACGTACGCCAGTCGGATCTAGCCCAGCTTCAGGCGTATCTTGTTTTGTGGGTACAAAACAAAGATACGCCGGAGCAAAATAGAAGTTACGCGGCGTATCAATAGATACGCCGTCGTAACTTCTTCGTAGATCTGACCCCTTGTGTTTTGGTGGAGTTAAAGCTTGGAAAGGTTACAATTAAAGAACAAAGGTTATGTTCCAGTATCTGCTGCCCTTAAATAGGTAATTACTTGAAGTGATAGTAATCTTACTTTTTTTAAATAAACAGGTGTATACTTACCTGCTTGTGCAATGTAATCGCACAGAGAGGGCCCAAACCTCCACTTCTCGGTTCCCCTGCCAGTGCTCCAGGGTCACCCTCTTCTTCGAATGCCCCATAATCAAACACTCGTGTGGGCTTAATCCCGAGCCTGCATTCTCCATAGACACAGACAGCACAGCTCAGCCCTGCCCCCGCTTTCTCACCACAGGATTTGACTGACTGCAAAGAGAGCTTATGGCTCCCACTGCTATCCTGTGAGAGAAGGTAGAAAACAACAGAGCCAAGGTGAATGGGCATAGTGATGGATAGAGTCATGACTTTTTACCTTAATGAAGGGAATGCATTAGGTAAAAAATTAGTAAAAACAACTTTAATATACAGCCGTGTAGTGCCATAAGGGTCCTTTCACACTTACGGATCACGTGAGGATCTGTAACTTTAACAACCGCTTGCTCAGCCGGCAGATGACAGGGCCCTACACACTGTGCAGGGACCACCCTGTCAGATCTCCGCTCTCCTCTATGGGGGGGGGTCGGATGAACGCGGAAATATTCTATTAGGGATACTTGATGGTAAATAACCTGGCAGGAGTTTTGAGTATTTCTACTCTATCAAAATGGGAATAAAAAGTTTTGATCTAAAATATACTTTAAGTATATACATAAGTTAAAAGAAAACACTGTGTTACAGGAAAAGAGGTGTTCAACAACTGTGTAGTAAAGATGATAATTAAAGTGGCGTTAAACGGAGACTATGAAAAAGTCTCATTACACTCTATATAGCACAGTGTGCAAACTCAAAACGCCACTAAAGCGTTCGTTTTGTGTAGAGTGAAATAGACCTGGTTGATCCTGCCATCAGCTGTCCCTTCCATCTTCGCTGTGTTGCCATTGCTGGTTGAGATTGTGTACAACAGTTGGTGCCCTCTACTAAGCATGCTCCATTTCAGTTCCCTTGTAAGCTCTTCTTTGCCTCCTTTTTCTTATCTGTGCAGCTCACATGACTATAGAGTCACACATGTGGGTGTAAACAGAGTGGTGAATGACAATCGCCTCCGTCCCTCCTCCTATTGCTAAACACTATTGAGACGGGATATAGTATGCTGATTGATTACATTCACTAAGAAACTCATACAAATACTTAGTTTGGATATAAATCAGTATTAATGATATCTAATGTAATTGCTAATACCTGTGAAGTAAAAAAAGAACCTTGGATGCAGATGCAGTCTGAATAGAATTAAAGCTAGTGTCAGTCGCCTTTGACTCTGCCTACACCATATTAACCACTTAACCCCCGGACCATATTGCTGGTCAAAGACCAGAGCACTTTTTGCGATTCGGCACTGCATCGTTTTAACTGACAATTGCGCGGTCTGCGACGTGGCTCCCAAACAAAATTGGCATCCTTTTTTTCCCCACAAATAGAGCTTTCTTTTGGTGGTATTTGATCACCTCTTCGGTTTTTGTTTTTTGCACTATAAACAAAAATAGAGCGACAATTTTGAAAAAAAAATGAATATTTTTAACTTTTTGCTATAATAAATATCCCCCAAAAATATATAAAAAAAACATTACGTATTCTTCTACATATTTTTCATAAAAAAAATTGCAATAAGCGTTTATTGATTGGTTTGCGCAAAAGTTATAGCGTTTACAAAATACGGGGTATTTTTATGGCATTTTTATTAATATTTTTTTTTTAATAGTAATGGCGGCGATCAGCGATTTTTTTCGGTACTGCGACATTATGGCGGACACTTCGGACACTTTTGACACATTTTTGGGACCATTGGCATTTTTATAGCGATCAGTGCTATAAAAATGCATTGGATTTCTATAAAAATGCCACTGGCAGTGAAGGGGTTAACACTAGGGGGCAGGGAAGGGGTTAAGTATGTTCCCTGGGTGTGTTCTAACTGTAGGGGGGGGTGGCCTCACTAGGGGAAATGACCGATCTTCCGTTCATACATTGTATGAACAGAAGATCAGCATTTCTCTCCCTGACAGGACCGGGAGCTGTGTGTTTACACACACAGCTCCCGGCCCCCGCTCTGTAACGAGCGATCGCGTGTGCCCGGCCGCAATCGCGCCCACCTGGCACGCTCACGGTATCCGGAGGCACGCGCCTCCGGCGGCGGGCACGTGCCCCTAGTGGCCTGCGCGAGAGTCAACGTATAGCTATAGGCTCTCGTGCAGGGGAGCCGACCTGCCGCCGTAAAATGACAGCGGCTGGTCGGCAAGTAGTTAATGCACAAAAAACACATTTGATGTTCAATAATGATTTATACAGAGGTGTAAAACAGTTGTTAATATTTATAATCTAATTTGAATTGCTCTTCTGTTTTTTTAGTCATGTGACTGGCATAGCACCAATCAGTGCTGTGCAGACACAGACTTACACACTGTAGAGAGCATACATCAGCAGACTAATAGAAGCCCCTCCCAAAGATCTTTTCCTGCAGATGCCAAATAACAGGGAAAGATCACATGACCACAAAAGAGCGCTACAGGGATAAGGTACATATTTTTAAAACAAAACAAAATACAGTGCCATTATTGGTTTATGTGATTGAATGATGGCAATTCAAGGGGTTGTAAATGTTTGTTTTTTATTTTCGAAATAGGTTCCTTTAAGCTAATGCATTGTTGGTTCACTTACCTTTTCTTTCAATTTCCCTTCTAAATGTTTTCTTAGTCTGAATTTCTCACTTCCTGTTTCTCCTCAGTAAGCTTGCCCCATCATCCGAGCCGTTCTGGCTGGGGGTTAGTCAGCCAGAACAGCTTACTGAGGAGGAACAGAAAGTGAGAAATTCAGACAAAGAAAAAAAACATTTAGAAGGAAAATCGAAGGGACAGGTTAGTGAACCAACAATGCACTAGCTTAAAGGAACCTATTTCGAAAATAAAAAACAAACCTTTACAACCCCTTTAACACTTCTCTGTTTAGTATCACTTTAAAATAAAAAAAATGGTTGTGCTTAAAAAATATATTACACGCAGGAAGGTGTACTGTAAAGCAAGAAGTAATTTGCTTTGCAGTGGATATATGATTTCATTCGTAATGGTTCATTTTTGGGGTATTTTAAAATATTTATTAAGTTCATTTTGGTAATTTTCCATAGATATAGGCAAGGTAATAAACTTTGTCAAGTAAATATATATTTTAGGATGCTTACTGGTGGTAGGAAGTAGTCAACTATTTGACTAGGCAATATCCTTATCTCCTGTTACCATGTGGATTTTATGGAAAATAAATGAAACCTCAGCAGTTGTAGATGAAAGAAAATTATATTGCTAAAAATCTTCTTGGGTCAGAGCAGACTGTTGCAGTAGAGATAGTTTTAAATATCTTAAGGGTAAAGCATAATATTCTTTTCAATTCATATTCTTAATCATCTTTTATAGACAACACAATATAAATCTTTGAGATATTAATTATATTTTGCAGACTGTTTTGTAATGGATTTGGCCTAATGCACACTTCAATTTTTATTTTATTTTTAGAACATAGAAGTGTTTTGATGCCCTTTGTATATTTATATGGTTTTAATGCCTTTAAGGTCATTTAATGTGTCTGTACATGCATTTTTGATGAATTTATAGTAATTTTCTGATTGGCAGCACTGGTGGGCACAGATTGACAGCACTGGTGGGCATTGTTGGGACTGTACTGATAATCAGGACACTGATAATCAGTGCCCTGATGATTATCAGTAGGGTTGTCCCGATACCACTTTTTTAAGACCGAGTACAAGTACCGATACTTTTTTTCAAGTACTCGCCGATACCGATTACCGATACTTATTTTTAATGTCATGTGACGCACTAATAGATGGCACTGGCTGATGGGCACTAAAACATGGCACTGACTGATGGCTGCCAGTTGCACTGATGGATGGGCACTGATAGGTAGCACTGATTATGCAGCACGGATGAACACTGATAGGTGGCATGCACTGATGGCTGGCACTGAAAGATGGCACTGATAGGTGGCACGGATGGCTGGCACACACTGAAGGATGGCACTGATAGGTGGCACACACTGAAAGATGGCACAGATAGGTGGTAATGATGGGCACAGATGAAGTGCACATATAAGGCTACACTGATGTGCGGCAATAATGGGCACAGTTAGGCGGCAATGATGGGCACAGATGAAGTGGCACTTATAGGGCTGCACTGATGTGTGACACAGATAGGCGGCAATGATGGACAGAGATAGGTGGCACTGATAAGGGGGGCATTGATATAAGGTGGGCTGTGAGCTAATGGGGGTCTCCAAGGGGGGTGCTGCTGATCTAATGGTTGGTTACCACACATTATATCAGCAGTCAGTACCCCCTCTTAGAGACCCCCATTAGCTCAAAGCCCACCCCCCTCCTTAGAGACTTCCAGGGATCAGCTGGCCCTGTCCTCTTTAAGACATCGTTCATGTTTTACAAGCGTGACCTGGGAGCCACTGCAAGGAGGGAAGTGTGAGAGATGAGCTGGGGTGGGGGGGGGGACAGAGCTGCTCTTGGGCTCCTCGCACTCGCGCTCCATGCAGACAGTGTATGAGTGAGAACAGATTGGCAGGTTATTACTCACATGCACACTGTTCCCCGATAGCTCCAGCAGCACTTTCTTCTGCTCTCCTATCTCACCTCCTGAACCGCTGATTTTTGTCAGGGCGGGGCCGGCAATACAAAGGCATCTGTCGGGGCAGCTCATTCCACTGCACACACCGCAGCCATCTCAGTACAGTGAGGGATTTGTCCCCGCCTGCTGACTTCCTATTGTACGCCGCCTCTCTCTTCCATCCCAGGTATCGGGTGAAGCATCGGGAGCATTTGCATGAGTACAAGTACTCGTGCAAATGCTCGGTATCGGTCCCGATACCGATACTAGTATACTAGTATCGGTATCGGAACAACCCTAATTATCAGTGTACATGTCCCTTTTAGAGAAGCCGGTTATCAGCGTGAGGAAAGGAGTGGCACTAACCGGCTTCTGTTTACATCCGTGATCAGCTGTGATCGGCACATGCAGATACAGGGGATAGGAGATATCCTGGGTAGCTACAGGTAAGTCTTATTATAGGCTTACCTGTAGCAAAACGTGGCTGTAAAGGGTTTACAACCACTTTAAGCCTACTGTACCTAAGACACAAATGTGGTATGATATAATGCAGGCCCCCAATGTCCCAGAACCTTTCTTGGGATATGATAAAAAGCATCTCACAAACCTGGGCCATGTATTTGACTCTGACCTTAGGAGTCTTTTTTTTGGGTACATAAATTATGATATGTATGATGGGAGTAGACTCAGACTTTACTTAACCACACTACTTTAAGCCATGCTCAATATTCAGTGCAACACACCCACACAATTTTTTTGCTGCACAGGCTGCATTTTGTGTTTGCTCTTGTTTGTCTCTCTTTCTTAAATAAGAAAGTTAGTAGGTATGAATAATGTAATGTTGAGATTTAACACAACTATGGTAATATTATATAAAATTGTATTTCAGTTTGCTAAGTTCTAACTGGCAGAAATAGAATAAGTTGTTGTATAACATCTTCTGGCTGGGTAATGATACTGTTGTTGTAGACTTATATCATTTGGCCTTGTGGTTTATTTATATAATGTACTATGGAGGAGTTGTATATTGTGTAGGCCTGTCACCATTAAACTATGACCCTAAAAAAAACACTATTTTCATACTCACTAGCAGTAATCCACACCCACTATTCGCAATTAACCACTATAAGGTGAGTCCTCACTATAATTTCCTCTGATAGGCCCCAGTCCAGCACTGATTTTACTGGAAGTAATATCATTAGGGCTGTTACTGATTAACATTTTCGTTTTCGATTAATCCATTTTTTTAATCGACTAATTTTGATTAATTATAACGCACACAATTTTTTCACCATATATAGTCCCAACTGTAATTAGGGTTGCCAACTCATCCCTTTAAAACAGAACAGATATTAATTACACAGGTTCTGTGGCTGATTAAGGAGGTAATTAAACTCACTTGGTGCCTTATCTGCATTAAATTAGTCTCAGAACCTGTGTAATTCATATGTGTTCTGTTTTAAAGGGATGAGGTGGCAACTCTAACTGTAATATCCACAGACATCTCCCCCACTGTAATATCCACAGACATCTCCCCCACTGTAATATCCACAATCACGCCCACTGTAATATCCACAATCATCTCCCCCACTGTAATATCCACAATCACCTCCCCCACTGTAATATCCACAATCACCCCCACTGTAATATCCACAGACATCTCCCCCACTGTAATATCCACATACATCTCCCCCACTATAATATCCACAGACATCTCCCCACTGTAATATCCACAGACATCTCCCCACTGTAATATCCACATTCACCCCCACTGTAATATCCACAGACATCTCCCCACTGTAATATCCACAATCACCCCCACTGTAATTTCCACAATCTCCCCCACTGTAATATCCACAGACATTTCCCCCACTGTAATATCCACAGACATCTCCCCACTGTAATCCACAGACATCTCCCCACTGTAATCCACAGACATCTCCCCACTGTAATATGGTAATATGGTCCACATCTCCCCCACTGTATAGGAAGATTAGTGCTTGCTTAGTCTTACCAGAGAAGCCGGTCGAACACGAGCAGTTGAGGCCGGGTGATGACATCTGCGTGCCGCTCTAGGCTCACCTAGGCCGCCGCAGGGTGGACCAAGATGGCTGCCATTCTGGGAGCTAGGCCGAAGCCGCAGCCTTTCCTATGGCTGAGACAGCAGCGGAGCTCAGCGGGTCACGTGGGGACCCGTTGGGATCACGGATCATTTACGATCCGTTGCACCACTAGTACCGATCAAAACGATTTTAACGAAATTAACGATTAATCGAGGAATTAATCTTTAATTTCCACAGCCCTAAATATCATCCAACATTTTGTGCCTGTGTTTTTCCATTAGTAAATCCATATTTTTAATCTCAGTAGAGGCATAGCTTCATATTTTTTTATTATTTCTTCACATGAATTATAAGTCAGAATGCTTTGATACTGAATTATCGTTGCTGTAATAAAGAAATGTTTTTCGGTTTTCCTGAACACTCTAAACTTGAGGAGTGTACATAATTAATTAGCGTATATACAGCAGCCAGGATATCCTGTTGTTATAACACGTTCCACCTGTAGAGTTCTGATTATATTAAACTCCCACTGTGTTGTTGTGCAGTGGATATAATACTTTTATGAATAAAGATACTCGGTAATGGTTGCGTTGATTGTTTTCATGAATAAATATATAGTTTTAAATTATAAGGATTGCACAAACTAGGTCAGGCACTAGGGAATCTGTTTGACGAGTAAAAAAAAAAGCTGTGGGAACAGCTTTTTTTTAGTGATTGTAGCATAAAAAACATAATATTTAAGCAAAAGCAAGGTTATCAGTGGCAGAATTATCAATTAAGTGCAAGTCAAGTAGACTGAGATGATTGTGCTGGCAAACACAAAATTTATAATTAATTAACAAGTCAGAGGCCCTTAACATTACTATCCCTCCCACCCACACCAGTTTTAAATTTAAATGGCCTTCTACAGCATTCAAATACCTAGGCATTGTTTTTCAAGGAACCTCCAAAAGACTAAGGGCTAGATTCAGGTAGGGGCGCGCATTGTTACGGTGGTGCGGCGTATCATATTTACACTACACCGCCGTAAGTTAGAGAGGCAAGTGCTGTATTCACAAAGCACTTGCCTCCTATGTTACGGCGGCGTAGCGTAAATGGGGTCGGCGTAAGCTTATTTTACCCCAAAAACGACGGAAGCGCCACCTAGCGGCCAGCGTAAATATGCACCCTAATATGCGACGGTGTAAGAGACTTACGCCAGTCGGATCTTAGGCTAATGTCGGCGTATCTTGCGTTCTGAATACAGAAAGAAGATACGGCGGCGCAGCTTTGAATTTACGCGGCGTATCTATAGATGCGCCGGCGTAAATCAATGCTGAATCTAGCTCTAAATTTCCCTCCCTTGCTAGGAAAGATTAAACTTTTACTCCGCAAATGGAAGGCAGGGCTGTTTTCATGGTTGGTCGTTGTAACATAATCAAAATGACAATTTTCATGAAATTCTTGTATTTACTCAATTCTACATCCATTTCCTTGTCAAGGTATTTTATTGAGTGAATATGATAATCAGGTACAAATCTTGTGTTATACAAGTTGTAATAATTTATCCAACTTACAACAGGTTTGGTAAAAAAAAAAACTTCATGGTCCACTATATATGTACCGATAAGTAAATTAGATAAACTCAACAGAAAATAGAAATGTAAATAAATCATTACATCAAGATATTTCTACATCCATTTTCATTACCTCACATTTTTTTTGGTCATCCACAATCCTCCTCAAAATAATTTGGTAAAATAAGCATCCGTGGCTTAGGCACCATATTTTTACCATTCCCACAGGGTGACTGCCCTACCAGACCTAACAGTATACCACTCAGCATGCCACCTAATGCGTATAATAGTTTGGTGCAAACATGATCCTAATAAAGCTTGGATCACCCTGGAACAATCAAATTCCAAAATACCATTGCAAAGCCTCCTTTGGTGCTCAACTCCCATTGCAAAACATTTTAAATCTCACCTCATCCTGCCATTGGCATGGCACTTAGCTCATAGCATAGCCCAAAGACAATCATTCAACACAATTTCTCCCCATCCCTATCATCTATTTCCCCATTATAGGGAACCCGTATTGCCCACCTTCTTGCCAGCTTCACAGATGCATACTTCCAGAATTTTATAAAAGCTAACATATACAGTGTAATGCTTTCCATATCTGTGCAGGATTAGGTTGGCCATCATTTACATACCTGACCTGACATCTTACACTGGCCCCTATCACCTAACTTTTTAGAACGCACTTCAACTGCATCATTACCCTACTATACTACCATCTGCAGTGGACCTTAATGCTCATTGACAGCTTTTTAGAGACTGTGGGGATGATTTGTTAAAACTAGAGAGTGCAAAATCTGGTGCAGCTCTGCATAGAAACCATCAGCTTCCAGATTTTTTTGTCAAAACGTAATTGACAAACCTGAAGTTAAATTGGCTATTGGCTACCATGCACAACTGCCCCAGATTTTGAACTCTCCAGTTTTGGTAAATCAACTACAGTAAAACCTTGGTTTGAGAGTAACTTGGTTTGAAAGCATTTTGCAAGACAAGCTATTTTTTTATATAAATTTTGACATGATATACAAGTGATGTCTTGATATACAAGTAGCGTCATGTCACAACAGAGTATAAAAGAGAAGAAGAGAGTCACCTCTAAGTGTAGCCATATGGTTGCATTTAATGAAGGTACAACATTTAGCAACATATTGCTACACTTATGCAGTGTACACACGATCGGTTTTACCAATGAAAAAAGTCCAATGGACTTTTTTCATCGAACAAACCAATCGTGTGTGGGCCCCATCGGTCTTTTTTCCATCGGTGTTAAAAAATAGAACATGTTTTAAATTTTTCAATGGAAAAAAAAACAATAATAAAAAACAATCGTCTGTGTGGAATTCCATCGGAGAAAAATCCACGCATGCTCAGAATCAAGTCGACACATGCTCGGAAGCATTGAACTTAATTTTTCTCAACACGTCTTAGTGTTTTACGTCACCGCGTTTTGGACGGTCGGAATTTAGTCTGATAGTGTGTATGCAAGACTGATGAAAGTCAGCTTCATTGGATTTCTGATGAAAAAATCCATCAGAGTTTAGACCATCGGAATTCCGATCGTGTGTACAGGGCTTTAGAGGTGCCTCTCTTCTCTTGTATACTCTAGCTCCTGTTGAATTTTGCTTCTAATCCACTTGTGGAGGCTTTCATTTGTGGATGGACATTTCATGGTTACACAACCTTTCACATTGCTATAATCTTTTTATATGGACTATAAACTGAAGGACTTATGAATAAATGGTTGTGGAACGAATCATTTGAGTTTCCTTTATTTCTTATGGGGAAATTTGCTTTGATATACAAGTGCTTTGGATTACAAGCACGTTTCTGGAACTAATAATGCTCGCAATCCAAGGTTTTACTGTACTGTGTAATGAATGAGGTCCTTATTTTTCCCTAAAAAACAAAAACAAATTTGAAAAGCCACCTCCCATCCTTCATTATTGCCCAGGAACTGGACTTGTTGACTTCCTTCACAACAGAACCATTCCTAAAGCTATATCTTCTGTCATATAATGTTCTATATGCACCAGAATACAAGGGTATAATTACAAAACTCTCTAATTCGATGGTACAGAACACAAGAATACATAAGATAATACCTTCATTATTACTATTACTATTGTTATTTCTATGTTGGTTACTTCTCAGTCCGTGACAGTTCTTGAGTGCTATCTGGTTTCGTCAGGGGTGCTTTACTATGAGGGGAGGCCAATAAGTTCTTACCCTCACCATGGTCTAGATGTGCTAGGGATCTGAAATTTTGCAGGATTATAGGTGGATAACTTAGTAATATGCATGCCAATTATTATTATTTGTTTTGTAAGTCATGGTGAATTATAGTTAGAACCAAGAGAAATGGAGTAGGTGTCATGCTGGACAAAGTTGAAAAGGCTAAGGTGCAACATTCATCCATTAATCACGGCTCGGTATTCAACTTTGTCCAGCATGACACCTACTTCATTTCTCTTGGTACTAACTATTTTTCATCATGACCTACAAAACTTGGCATGCATATTACTAAGATATACACCTATAAACTTGCAAAATTCCAGATCCCTAGCACATCTAGATCATGGTGAGGGTAAGAACTTATTGGCTTCCCCTTGTATGTGCATAAGTAGTCATACTTCTCTGTACTATTGGCTACGGCTGATGGGTGGAGATTTTTCTGTCGGTGTTTGTTCATTGAAATAGTTTCAGGTCTGGTTGCTTGGCAGGAAATAGCACAGCTGTAATGGAGCATATTGGTAGGGGAGTTGTAAAGGGAGTTCTGGTGTATTGGATAGGAAAGGGTGGATCAAATGCTGCTCATAAGCATTAATGAGTATACTGCCTTCCCAAACTTTAGCTTGTTTTATTCCCCAGACCATGTGCAAGTCTGTGGGTGCATATTTTTTTTCAGATTCAGGCGTATCCCTTCATAAATCAGCTTTAGATCTGCAGATGCTTTGTATTACACTTGATTTTTTGTATTTATGACTGTATGAATCAACTTCTGACCCCATAATATTTACACCTCCATGTCATGTGTGGCCTTGTACTGAAAGCATGTTGATAATTTTGTGTGTGGTTGGGTATACAGCAAGCTAAACATTTATGCCGCATACACATGGTCGGAATTTCCGACAAGAAAAGTTTGATGTGAGCATTTCTCAATTTTTCCAATCATCTGTATGCAATTCCAACGCGCAAAAAAAACATGCATGCTCGGAAACAAGTTGACACATGCTTGGAAGCATTGAACGTGGGGATCCCTCCAAAAAAAACATACCAGACCCTTATCCGAGCATGCAACCTGGCAGGCCATAGGAAAAGGGGGGACGAGAAAGCTGCCCCCTCCTGAACCATACCATGCCACATATCCTCAACGGGACAAGGATCTCATCTCCCATGCTGTTTTTTTTTTATTTTTATGTATATTGGATCTGGCAATACATTACAGCCACAAGCAATTTTAAATCAAATTTTTTTCTTTGGAAATTTCATTTTGCTGCAGTAGTGTTATCACCATGGGAAAGATGCGCTACTTTACAGGCACAATATTTAGAGGAATATTTCATTTTTATTGTTTCACTTTAAGCGTTATTAAAAGCACTGCTCCTAAAAAAAACTTCAGTTTTAAAAGCTTTTTTTTTTGCATTGACACATGTCCCCTAGGGCAGTTCCCGAGTCCCCATATACTTTTTATGGCAATAACTTGCTTATAAGCCTTTAAAATTAACACTTTAGATTTTTCACGTTCCGTGTCCCACAGACTTTAATGGTGTTCATGTGTTCACACACATTTTTTGTCTATTCACATGTTCTGGTGTAAATCCAGCCCTTCTTAAATGAAAACATAGCCAAGTTGATTTACCAAAGGTATAATCTACACATGATTGGGTATTTAAAGTTAGCACAGCTGCACATTAGTGAAGATAAGTGAAGATTTCCAACTCCTTTAGTAAATCAACCCTGGGATGGCAGTGGCTAAAGAGGAGATGAACAGGCCTTAAAATTCCATCTTTCATTCCAAGCCCAGTGTCTATTCCCTACCATCAGAAGTGATCCAAGATAATCACTGTGTGAAGCGTCATCATTTATTAAAAGCAGACCAGTAACATATGAAAGAAGATTATGGTGTTGTAAAGCAGACTAAGGTTAATGAAGAAATATATTTTACCTGTGAAATTCACACTACTGCTGCCAAGTAGTCAAAAGTGGAAATTCAGCAGTTTTGGCACCTTTTATTTTCATCTGACACCTTTAAAGAAAGCTGATTAGTAACTGCAGAAACGCTTCTTGGAGTCAGAAGAACATAGCATGATTTTATTCAGCACAGCAATACTCAGAGAGTTATGCATTCATTACATTATAGCATTATTCTGGACAATAACAA
Organism: Rana temporaria; assembly: GCF_905171775.1. Lineage (NCBI taxonomy): Eukaryota > Metazoa > Chordata > Amphibia > Anura > Ranidae > Rana > Rana temporaria. Next base: position 144,136,685 of record NC_053493.1, read on the forward strand.
ACTTGGCAGAAACATGCTATTTGGCCTTATCCGCAAACTGCTACAGTACATGTTTTCTAGAATGCTACACTTGTCTTATTAAACCTCATTCCAAACTGGTGTGTGGTGAAAGAATTTTGATATAGTGACAACTGTGCATAGCTTGCAGAATGCATGCTTGATCAGCACCTATTTAGCACCATTCATTTCCTTGCCCTATTATAGGTTGATTAGTAAAGTCTTCTAATGAGCAGAAGCATGCAATATTTATAATACCATATTTATAAAACATACTGTAACAATAGATTTGTGCTAATTATGCTTGGCAGAGGAGTCACCAGGATGAACACTTCATTCTGATTATGAAGTTTGTTGTGATGGGGTAGATAATAAAATTGAAAAAATAAAATAAAATACAAGATTCTCATGGGTCTGTGCATTAGCCCTGAACTATCATTACAGTAGATACAGCCCTGATACGAGTAACACATTTGGTTCCTTCACAGTTTTGTAGAAAGGAGTTTTTTGCATGGCTGCTTCCGTCGTTTCTCTAGGGCTCCCTTATTTTATCATTCTTATGTGTTAATAATTTGGCAGAATAATGATGAAATCATTATTTTGTAACATTTGTATTGTAAATCTAACAATGCCAACAATATCGAGTATACAGGAGCTTTATAGTATACATGTAAGGTAGCCATAGATCTAACCCATGGTGGGAAGGTCTGTAGCGTCTCAACTCATGCACGGTCCTTGGAGTGGGACCCTTCAAACATGTGGACATTGAGGTACAGTAGGTGAGAACAATGGTCACTTTATAATGAATGACATATAACACAGCCTTCTTCAAGGCTTTCAAAGTGTTATATGAGTTGGTCTAATATTTGCCTTATATACCTTTTAATTGAAACATAGCATTCCGTCGCTAGCTCTTGAGAGGCAATTGGCGAGAAAACACATTCAATGGGCTGCTTTTCTTCTACATATGCTCTGAATGCTGCCAATTGCCAGTAAAACAAAATGGTGTACACACACATCACATTTTCTATACAGCATTTGGCATGATCTCATTTGAATTAATATTGCAAACGTATAGAAGTTCTCTGGTCTATTTCTGTGGAATGTTTCTTGGTTCTTTTGTAATGAGGTGAGGAGGCTCAGATTTGCTGTGACCTTGGTTTTGCAGTTAATTCTGTTGGTTCAAAGTTCTTGACTTTGATAAATATTTAAAAAAAATTGGCAGGACCTTTAGCATAGTGTGACCAGACATCCCTGGTTTCCGGGGACAGTCCCCGGATTGAGGACACTGTCCCCGGACCAACTCTGTCCCCGTACCAAGTCTGTCCCCTGTTTTGTTCCCGGATTGGACTTGAACAGGGGCTGGGGAAATTTCAAAGACAGTCAGTGCAGAATAAAAAAATAAAAATCTGAATTACACACTCCTGCTCCTCTGTTCCTACTAGTTTAGGAGGGTGTATTTTTTCCATTATCTGTGCCCCTTTCTGATGATCATGTGCTGGTCGGAGTGGAGGGAATATTTCTTCAGTTTCAGGTGCATGCCCATTAAGCTCCACTCACATGTTCTTCTGCCTTGACTCAAGTCCCGGCCAGCGCCTGTCTGCTTATTTTCTTGCCTTCCCTGGCGGAGTGATCTTCCTCTGCTCCCCACCCAGTAGTAGCCAGAGCCCGGAAAATAAGGCTTGACAGGCTGTGAGGCTTGCTGCGGCAGTGACAGACAGAGAGTCGCTGATTGCTGCCATTACTAGTAAGAAAAAAAAATATGTACCCGGATTTCATTTTAAAAATCTGGTCACCTTACTTTAGCAGGAACTTTAAACCATTGACAGAGGGCATAGAGTTTAAGCCAGCCCCCTATTATAAAAGGAAGTTTAAGTAACCATAGATAGCCATAATTAATGGGTGGGAGCTTTAGGTCAGTGTTTTCAAAGCTGCTGCCGGGAGAAGAAAGCAGTAGGATATATGAAAACAAATTCTGAGGCTATCTTAAAGTAGATAACAACAAAAACCTGGGGAATGCCCTGGGAAAAACCAAGCCTACTTACCGACCAGCTTGCAGAAAACCAATTAACCTGTCTACAGTATGCGTTAAAAACAGGGGTTCGGTCCGCACGCATTTGCAAATGCATGCGTGAGCCACAGAGCCGCGCCAAGGCACCCTGTAATCTGTGGTCCTAACACTAAACAATGAGCGTCCCCACAGTGGAGGCACATACATTTAAATGGATAGACAGGGGCAGGTGAACTGAAGGGAAGCCACCCCTTCTTAAAGGTACAAGAGCACACCAAGCACCCAGCATGTAGCACAATGGCTGCAAAGGTGTTGGTGCACTGATGGACCAATATAGACACCACAGGTGAAGCATAAACATGTCCACTGCCCCCATCTATAGCTGACCATAACAGTAAGTAGAATTGGAAGGCTAAAGCAGATAACAACAAAAACCTGGGGAATGCCCAGGGTAAAACCAAGCCTACTTACCGACCAGCTTGCAGAAAACCAATTAACCTGTCTACAGTATGCGTTAAAAACAGGGGTTCGGTCCGCACGCATTTGCAAACGCATGCGTGAGCCACAGAGAACCCATTAAAATAGTTGAGAATAGTAGCAACCAGCAGTAACTGTTGAGGCAAAGGTAACATCGGTCAGAAATATGGAATGTACAGCACATCTTACATAATAGGACAATAAAGATTAGGTAACATTTAACATAGCATTAAGGCTGGGTTCACACTGGTCCAACAAATGCTCCGACATTGGGAGCTCATGTCGCATGACGTGTGAAAATCAATGTTTCCCTATGAGAGCCGTCTTAACTGGTCCGACACAAGTCGGTTCGACTTTGAAAATGATCCCTGCACTACTTTGGTCCGACTTTGATCCTACTTCAGCCAATTGAATATCATTGAAGTCGGATGTCCTTACCATCCGACTTTTGACATCCGACATGTGATTACAGCAGCAGTAAAAGGAATATATCTCACTCTGGGATTGTTTTGATTGGTCAAAGAACAATTCAGACTATCACAAAGTCGGATCAAAGTAGTATCCTGTTCATGAAAGTCGGATAGATGTAGGACCGATGTCGCAGAGCAAAGTAAGATGAATGTCGTACTACTGTCGTGTAGTATAGTGAGAACCCCCCCTATAAATAACCTAATTTTGTTGCTTTGCAGCCTGAAATGAAGATTGGCATCTCAGTGCAACTTATAACATCCAAATAAAAGATATACAGTAACTCCAAGATGTAAAAAAACAGGGATGAAAAAAGGATCACCCCCTTGTGTTAGTATTTTGATGAACCACCTTTTGCTTTAATTACTTCCTTTAGTCTGTTGGGATATGTCTCTGCTAACTTTGCACATCTAGACTTTGCAATATGTGTCCTCTTTGCAGAACTGCTCAAGTTCAGTTAAATTGGATGGTGACCGTTTGTGGACTGCAGTCATTCGACAGATTTTCAATGGTGTTTCTGGGCTCTGACTATGCCATGCAAGGAGATTCACCTTTTTATTTTTGCTGTGTGCTTTGGGTCATTGTCATGTTGGAAGGTAAACCTTCTTCCCATTAACAACTTTCTGGCAGAGGGCAGCAGATTTTCCTCAATAATTTGACGGTATTTTGCCCCATCCATTTTTCTTCTATCCTGACAAGTGCTCCAGTCCCTGCTGCAGAGAAACACCACCATACCAGGATATTACCACCTTCATGCTTAACTGTAGGAATGGTATTATTTAAATGGCGAGCTGTATTGGATTTCTGCCAGTGGCCTTTCTTGAGGAGTGGCTTTTTTTCTTGCAACCCTCCCATACAAGCCACATTTGTGGAGAATTTAAGATATTGTTGTCACATGATCACAATGACCACACTTTGTCATGAATTACTGCAACTGCTTCTAAATTGCTGTAAGCCTCTTGGTAGCCTCTCTGACCAGTTTTCTTCTGGCTATTTCTTCCAGTTTGGAGCAATGTCCTGATCCAGGGAGCGTCTGTGTTATACCAAATACCTTTCACTTTTAATGGCTGTGCTTCTAGACATTTATAAAGCCTTTGAATTTCCTGACTTGTGCCTGTCCACAACTTTATCCCAGAGATCTTTTGACAGTACCTTGCCACCTATAGTTAATTGTTTGCTTCAGTTACACTAGCTGGGACTGACATGCTCCAGGGAAGCTCGTTTAATGCTGAGATAATCAAATTGACCACAGCTGATCAAAGTTGAAAGTCAAGAAGGTGACTAGCTACAACTGATTGAGTTTGCAAGTCATTTTTAGGCGAGGGATGATCCTTTTTCCAATTCAGAGACTGTTTTTTTTATTTTATTTTATTTTGTTCAGACATGTTGGTGTTATATCTTTCACTTGGATGTTATAAGTTGCACTGAGTAAATACAGCTGGATAAAACAAAAACTGTGCCTGTCTTAATTTCAGGCACGGAAGCAACACAATGTGATTATTTTAAAGGTGGTGATTCTTTTCTATACCCAGCATACATTCATATATATATATATTTTGCAGAGTATGAAATGTTAAATCACTAATCAAAAAAATTAAAACAAGCATTAATTCATGTATGCTTACGGTATTTTTTTTAAATCTATTTTCAGTTTAACCAACAGATATCTGATACATGCAGGACAATTGTAATATTATTTAGTTATTTAAAGGGAACACATCATCACTTTCACAGTCATACAAAATGCTTGCCTATTTTAAGGAAAACACTTGTTATGGCTTTTAAAACCTGCTTTCAGCTTTTGTTTGCATAAGTAGATGTAAATGCAACTACAAAACACATTCACAGTCACTAACTTGTGGAATATAACCAGAAATTGTGAAGTCTAAATCCAGTAAATGTTTAATTTCTGTCCCTATTGGCAAGACTTTATATAATGTCCTGCCTGTACAGTAAATGAGGGATATGGGTGTCCCCATGACAGGAAGGCACTAAAAAATACTGCCAGCTTGAATTCTTAGGCACTCCACTAATATGTAATACATTTCTGTTTTTGTTGGGAAATTTCCCTTAATTTCCTGTCCTGACAGGAATTGATGGAAAATCACCTCAAAACAGACACAGTCTACAATAAAAAACATAAAATAATTAGTATAATTTCCTCCTTTCTCCACAATAAAATATAACGTTTTGGATAGAGTTAGGCTTGTCTGTGTATGCACCCTACAAATTGTTCTTAAAGTGTTTGTAAAGGCAGGTTTTCTTTTCTATGCATGGAGATAAAAAACATTCTGTGCGCAACTCCCAGCCCCCTCTTATAGCTCAAAAAGAAGAAAAAGAAAGGCGCACCAGCCTAGTGTGTTACCGTTGACGATATATTAAATAAAATAATAGTAAAAAACTACTCACAAAAGAAATGTCATAGTAGGCTTGTCAACAACGATGTGATAGATACCCTTCGAGCCACACTCCAGATTAGGGGCGTAGAGGTGTGTCACTGCTGACTGACGCGTTTCGAGGCGACAATGACCTCTTCATCAGAGCCCAGCAGTGCAGGCCCTTCCACAGTCACCCCTTATATACAGATGCATGTGCACACATCACACCCACCACAAGCCACAGGGTACCTCCCAGGGGCCGACCAGACTCCTCCCAACAATTGATGGGCAGTCCCGGAAACTATACACAAATCAAGGGATGAAATTGATAACAAACAAGTGAGTGAATAGATAAATGAAGGAAGGGATAGAAATAGCTGAGATGATGCTTCTGTTCCCACTACTGGATCTTCAGTACTCCTATCTAGTACATCATTATTATATTATATTATTATTACATCATCTCAGCTATTTCTATCCCCTCCTTCATTTATCTATTCACACACTTGTTTGTTATCAATTTCATCCCTTGATTTGTGTATAGTTTCCGGGACTGCCCATCAATTGTTGGGAGGAGCCTGGTCGGCACCTGGGAGGTCCCCTGTGGCTTGTGGTGGGTGTGATTTGTGCACATGTATCTGTATATAAGGGGTGACTTTGGAAGGGCCTGCACTGCTGGGCTCTGATGAAGAGGTCCTTGTCGCCTCGAAATGCGTCAGCCGGCAGTGACACACCTCTGCCCCCCCTAATCTGGAGTGTGGCTCGAGGGGTATCTATCACATCGTTGTTGACAAGCCTACTATGACATTTCTTTTGTGAGTAGTTTTTTACTATTATTTTATTTAATACATCGTCAACGGTAACACACTAGGTTGGTGCGCCTTTCTTTTTCTTATTTTTCTTCTCTGCTAGGATTTTCCCCATCCATGAAGGGCAGCAAGGCCACTGTTACTATTTTTGGCAGTTGTGGAATTTTCCATGTGAAATTTTGAACAATTGTTGGACAATCCACCCGTGCGCAGGAGTTTGTTTTTTCTGTACATCCCTCTTATAGCTCAGCCTATTCTTGATCCAGCAATGTGCAGAAGAGCCAAGGCTCTCTCAGTTCTCTCACTTCTCATTGGTTTAGAGATAGCAGTTGCTCACAGCTGTCAATCACAGCTAGTGAGCAGAGAGCTGGGGGTGGAGCAGAGCACATGTTCCCAAATAGGAAGTGGCTTCTTATGAGGGCGTTCAGCAGGACGGGGCCAGGAGTGCCAAAAGGGATCAAAGAAGAGGAGGATTGGGGCTGCTTTGTGCAATCATTGCACAGAGCAGGCAATTCTAACTTGTTTGTTATTAAAAAAAAAAAAACCTTTAGAATAATTTTAACTTTTCAAGCCCCACTTGAGAAAGTTTTTTTTGTGCTCTAGAGAGAACAGGTATAGTAACTGCTATTGTTATCAGTCTAATCCTTGTCTTATAGGGGCACAATTGGAGCGCTTACCCCCGGAGTGGTCACTGAGAATTTGCCCAAGTCTCCCTTGCTAGTACAGAGGGACATACACACTGACAAAACAGCCTCAGTCTAGGAGATATCTTTATTGCTGAGTAACTTGAAACAGGAGAGTGGTTCAGGGGTTCAGGATACTCCACACCAATCAATATGAGAACAAACTTCTAGCACAAATTCTTATACAGTAGCTAAAGACACACATGAAAGCCCCAAAGTAGGTCTTACTCACAATGTCCAAGGAGATGACTGCCACCCAGCTTCCACAGGCAGTTTCCGCAGGGAGGGAGATAAAAGACCCATCTTCAGACAAAGACTCCAGAACAGTGCCCTCCAGCCAAAATCATTTTAGCAATCTTCTCCAGGCCCAAATTGCAATTCTTGTCACACTCTAACTGCCTCCTGGGGACAGCAATTCCTGGAGAACTGGAACCCTCTTAGCAAAGGAAGAACACTCCAGGCTTCCCAAATATGTATCACCTCCCAAGCCACCTGTTTGATGCCTCCTTCCAGAGATTGGTATAATATATATTCATAACTGTTTATTGGACTCTTCTTTTCCCTATATTCTGGAAGCTTCTCCCAGAAGCAGGTAGGATAAATCAAACAAGCAGCTTAGGAAGCCCTGACCAGTCAGAGCAATAGGTCACCACTCCACTGACTATAGTGAAGTGAAAAACTAATTTTAGCCTAACAACCTCACTAGAGGAGAGTGCTACACAGGGAAGAGGAGTGTGCATAGTGGGCATCATTTCCTGGTGAAAAAGGTTGGTGGCTGCATGAAGACATGCCCTAACTATAACATTCTAGCATTTGCTTCAAATTATTATAATTTTTTTTTAAAGGAGAATTATTACTTCGTTTTGCACTCCTGTGACCCAGATTCAGCCTAAAGCGAGCTAAAGCCTGCTGTCTGCTGAAGTCACAGAGTTCTGCAGGGATTCTGGCAATAATGATGGCATCCTCCCAGATGCCTGACTGGCAGCTTGCTCAGCCTCTTAGTACACCTCTGAAAGCCTGAGCCAGCTACTTCTGCCCATTTTGCAGTCTGGCACTTCTTTGAAACCCTGGAGGGGTGACTGGCAAGCACCATTCTGTGCTCAAAGCATACATGAGAACTGAGTAATTAGTGATCTTTGATCATCCAGTTCTCAGGCTAGAGCCAGCAGGGGACAGCTGCAGCATTGGATCCATGCTGCAGCCATCTGTGTGAGTATGTATGTTTATTTTTTGGGATTCCCACACTTCTCTTTTAACACCCAGATACCAAGTAAATAATGATTCTTGTTTATTATATCTTGCTCATTTTATATAGAACCAAAGTTGGTGTGCTGTGTAAAAAAAAATATAGAAATAACAATCGTCAACATCATCATAATTATTATCAACAGTTAATCTAAATTAGCAGCTTGCATCCTGCCTGGCCATTATACAGGAGCTCATTATGACTATGTATAACAACATGGATAGCACGACAAAGTTCTATTTATAGTACATACTGGAATTAAAGTGTCTTATTCTGAGATAATACCATACACAATACACATATTCGTTTGTTCCTAATGCTCTTTCTTATTTTGTGCCATTCAGGTGCTTCAGAAACTTGGAAAAGCAGATGAAACAAAAGATGAACAGTTTGAAGAGTATGTGCAGAATTTTAAAAAGCAAGAGGTATGTTGCATTCTCATTATATTTCAGTTTTCAGTAAGATCTTTTTGTTTAAATGTTGCACTGCATGTTTGGCAACCTGGACTCTTCTTAACCACTTAACCCCCGGACCATATTGCTGGTCAAAGACCAGAGCACTTTTTGCGATTCGGCACTGCGTCGCTTTAACTGACAATTGCGCAGTTGTGCAGCGTGGCTCCCAAACAAAATTGGCATCCGTTTTCCCCACAAATAGAGCTTTCTTTTCGTGGTATTTGATCACCTCTGCGGTTTTTAGTTTTTGCGCTATAAACAAAAATTGAGCGACAATTTTGAAAAAAATGAATATTTTTTACATTTTGCTATAATAAATATCCCCCAAAAATATATAAAAAAATATTTTTTTCCTCAGTTTAGGCCGATACGTATTCTTCTACATATTTTTTGTAAAAAAAAAATCGCAATAAGCGTTAATTGATTGGTTTGCGCAAAAGTTATAGTGTTTACAAATAGGGGGTATTTTTATGGCATTTTTATTAATATTTTTTTTTACTAGTAATGGCGGCGATCAGCGTTTTTTTTCCGGTACTGCAACATTATGGCGGACACTTCGGACACTTTTGACACATTTTTGGGACCATTGGCATTTTTATAGCGATCCGTGCTAATAAAAAAGGAATTGGATTACTATAAAAATGCCACTGGCAGTGAAGGGGTTAACACAGGGGACAGGGAAGGGGTTAAGTATGTTCCCTGGGTGTGTTCTAACTGTAGGGGGGTGGCCTCACTAGGGGAAATGACTGATCTTCTGTTCATACATTGTATGAACAGAAGGTCAGCATTTCTATTCCTGACAGGACCGGGAGCTGTGTGTTTTTCACACACACACCTCCCTGTCCTCGCTCGCCCGCCGGGCACGCGCACGGGAGTCGGGGGTGTCCAGGGGCGCGCGTGCCTCCGGCGGCTCGCACACGCCCCTAGTGGCCTGCGCGAGAGCCGACGTATAGCTACGGGCTCTCGCGCAGGGGAACCGACCTGCCGCCGTATAACTGCGGCGGCTGGTTGGCAAGCAGTTGAAGAGGAACTTACATTCAAGGCATGCTGTGAATAACATAAAACCCCCCCAAAAAAAGGGGGGGGGGGGGGACACTGCGCTTGAGAAAAAATAATAGCTGCCAGCGCTAAAAGTCAAGATACACACTTTAAAACAGGATTGACTTCATGCTGGTCTTACATTGGATTCTTGTAAGTGCAATATTTTATATATGCCAATTAAATTGGTTTTATCATACTGCACTATGGAAGCGCCTCCCTTGTTTCTATTTTTGAGTGTTGCTGGAGCAGTATGAGCAGAGTGAGCCACATATGGTTTGAGGGAGACCTATTTTATTTTCCTTGCACCTTGTCTGACCACCTGTAACTCAGTGGTCATTCGTATCAGGGAAATCAAAGGAAAAGGTAAGTGAACCAACAATGCACCAGCTTAAAGGAACCTATTTGGGAAATAAAAAACAAACCTTTACAACCCCTTTAAACTGTCGGCCTTTGCAAATGACTACTTGCAGTTTTGAATGGACTGCAAAGTCACTGATGAGTGGCCTCATAGTTCAATCACAAGCCCTATAGCTTGTAAAAAGTCTGCCTGTATGTGGGTACAGGCTGAAAGGGGTTATTTAAAGTAGTCTGGCATTGCACCCCAGATACGTCATTCAAATTATTTTCAAATAGTCATGGCAGATGCCAGGAGAAGCTCCCTGCTTGCTGTCACTAGAAATGGGGGGAGGGGAGTGGGGAGGAGGAGCCAAAGCTACTGGAACATGTTCATAGGTGTGCGCAGCCTGTAGCATTAGGGTGTGCACCTGAAAGCTCAAAAACACGGTACCGATCTCTTACTGTGTTCATTCGGAAAGGGTAGGGACCGGTAAATGACATTACCCCTTCCCCCACTCATCCTGAAATATCATGTGTGTGTGCCCACTGCAGTAGCCCATGGGAGAGGAGGGAAGCCAGCCATGCTGTTGTAGGGGGCACCGGGCAGCAGGGTGAATCTTCACTGCAGGGGGTGATTAGGGTGTGTCTGGGCACACCTGGCACACCCTGTGCGCACGCCTATGAACATGTTACATATTTCACCCTAAATACTTATCCTTACCCTAAGAACATATCCTTTAAAATGTTTTTTTATCAGCTGCTTGGAACCAGAGATGCCAATTTTTTTTTATAAATGCGGTTATAACCTAAATTTAGAGGATTATGAACAAATGAAAATTCTACTCATAAAAGAATAAAGCCAAAAAGTAACATTTTGACTGTAAAGTTTTAAAAGCAGATTACAAAATATAAGGATGAATTTGGTTTGTTGCAGGTGGCACCACCTCCAAGATTCTTTTTCTTCTAGTGTTAAGTCAATAATGGTTTAATGTATTTGTGTAGATTTATGAAAGATTTTATATTACAATACATTGCATTTCAATGATTTCAACTTGTTATACTTAGTAATGTTAGTATGTTATACAGAAAAATTTAAATTACAATTTAGCAATCTATGTCAGCTGTAATGTACCAATGATAATAACTTAAAAAAACAATTCCTATAGGCTTTTTGGCACACATAAAAAGTTAATTGCAGATGTGTTTAACATTTCAATTAAGCCCTTACTCTCATACTGTTTGAACAGTAAGCTCCAGACATTGCTGTGCTACAATTATTCTGTTCTCTACTTTGGCGTTGTAATTTGTCTGGCACAAAACTGCATATTAATTGCGGTATCTACAGTGTTTGTTTGTCAGAGATTAAAGTGATGTTTTCATCATTTCAACTTTTAATAATTATGATGTATGGTGAAATGCTTTGATTTAGAAAAAAATGCCCCTTATCTCATGTTATGCTGCCTGATGACACAGATCTTCAGTTATTTATTAAACCAATTAGGCTGTCATCAGATTCATACAGTGCAGTTGTGATTTTTATAATATGACTTCTGTGTTAAAATATATGAAAGCCCTGACAATAAACTCCTCTTATTGGCTCCTGTTTGGACTGGTAAATATACCATTGAAAACATTTTGTTGTATCTTTTTAACCACTTCCCGCCGGCCAGATGACTTTCTACGGCCGCAATGTGGATGTTAATTGCCGGGAGGCCGTCTATATACGGCCTCCAGCCACTGGGGGGAGCGTGAGCGCCGGCGGCGGCGTGTGCGCACGCCCGTTGCGTCACTCAGGTGCCGATGTGCGTGCCTGGCGGCCATGATGTCCGCCAGGCACCCGCGATCGGCAGTCACAGAGTCAGGGACATGGATCTCTGTGCGTAAACACAGAGATCCATGTCCTGTCAGGTAGAGGAGACCGATGGTGTGTCCCTTGAATATAGGGATAACCATCGGTCATCTCCCCCAGTCACTGCCCTCCCCCCACAGTTAGAAACACTATGCAGGGCACACATTAACCCCTTCCTCGCCCCCTAGTGTTAACCCCTTCCCTACCAGTCACATTTATACAGTAATCAGTGCATATTTATATTATTGTTCGCTGTATAAATGTGACTGGTCCCAAAAATGTGTCAAAAGTGTCCGATGTGTCTGCCGTAATATCACAGTCGTCGCCATTACTAGTAAAAAAAATGTCATAATTCTATCCCCTATTTTGTAGGCGCTAAAACTTTTGCGCAAACTAATCACTATACGCTTATTGTGATTTTTTTTTTTACCAAAAATATGTAGAAGAATACGTATTGGCCTAAACTGAGAAAATAAATTATTTTTATTTTTTAATTGGATATTTATTTTAGCAAAAAGTAAAAAAAATAAAAACAATTCAAAATTGTCGCTCTATTTTTGTTTATATTGCAAAAAATAAAAACCGCAGAGAAAGCTCTATTTGTGGGAAAAAAAGGACGTCAATTTTGTTTGGGAGCCATGTCGCATGACCGTGCAATTGTCATTCAAAGCGTGACAGTGCTGAAATTTCGCCTGGGCAGGAAGGGGGTATATGTGCCCAGTAAGCAAGTGGTTAAGTGCAAAAATACCTGTTCATCAGAAATGTGTCTTCTGCACACTTCCTGTGTTATATCAAAGAGCCCTTCTAGTTTCTTATCTTGGATTCCAGAATGATTAGCCTTTATGCTGTAGAGATCTGAATGAGAGTGGCTGAGAAGTGTAGCATAAGACAACTGGGCATGGCTGACAACAGTCCACAAGAATGTTGTGTTTTCCGCGCAAAACCGGACCTAGGATCTGAGTGCATTTCTGGTAGATCAACAGGTATTTTTGTGTACTTTAACCCTTTTGCTGTCAACAATTGTTTTTGCATGTTTTGCACATGTAGCCTAGGCCTGTTTGTTTTCATTCAGGGCTGGGAGTAGCTCAGGGCAGGGTTGGGTGACTCACAGGTAGCATCGCTGTCTCCTCCCTCTTCCTTCTAGAAAGTGCTGGAAGGAGAGGAGTGGAGGAGAAGTGGAGCTACCTGGGGTAACTTAAGGAGCCTTGACCACTCCCCAACTTGGATTGGAAGGGCGCATGCCTCCTTAAAAACCTGGGGTCAGCCCAGCTGAGAAGGAGTTGTCATGTGGAAGAACTGGAGTGAGAGAGTGTGGAGGCTGTTGGGGCCCATAGGGAGCTCCCCAGTATGGGGGGGGGTGACCCTAGGCCAGGGCTCAGTGCATCCAGGAGGAGTGAAGAGATCCTGGAAAGAGAGGCACATGAGAGAGCAAGTGAGAGAACAGTTGGAGAGAACACTTCTAAGGCATTGTACACACGGTCGGACCAAACCGATGTGACTGGTCCGTCGGACCGTTTTCATCGGTTCACCTCTGAAGTGGCCGTACGGCCTGAAATGTGTACACACCGTCAGTCCAAAATCCGATCGGGTCAGAACGCGGTGACGTCAAACACACGATGTGCTGAATAAAACGAAGTTCAATGCTTCCAAGCATGCGTCGACTTGATTCTGAGCATGCGCGGGTTTTGAACCGATGCTTTTCTGTACTAACCATCGGTTTGGTCCGGTGGGGCAGCGGTCCATCGGTTCGGTTTTGAAGCATGTTTTAAAATTTTGGACCGAAGGAAAACAGACTGATGGGCTATACACACGGCCGGTTTGGTCCGATGAAACTGAACTTCGGTTCATTCTCATCGGTTTGGTCCGACCGTGTATACAAGGCCTAAGAGTCTCCAGGGAGGACAACTGGTTGCAGCCAGAAGGGTTGGTAAGTGAGCACAGTCGGGAGGACTGGGGAGGCACGCCTGAGAGAACTGGCAGATTGTAGTTTGAGATGGGTGCAGAACCAGAAGAGAGGACTGTGGAAAAGGGCAGTGGAGAGAGGTCTTTGCAGCCAGGCTGGTTGAAGGGCCTGAAGAGAGAGTGGTAGCTGAATAGAGGACAGCTAGCACCTGAACTCTTGTTCTCCACAGGGACCCGAGGTCCCTGCCTGAAAAAAGGCAGTTCACTGAGGCCTGGCTAAAGTAGTGTCAGACCTAACCATGCGGTGCTAGCTAGTCTGGAGGAGTGACAGTCTGCAGCAAGGGAAGTGCTGGTGGAGTAACAGTCTGCAGTATGTAAAGTGCTGGAGGAGTCCGTATGCAGCAAGTGAAGTAAAGCATAAGAGGTCCTAAGCAAGAGTTTGTGCTGGAGAGAAGACTGGAGTGTATATACTAGAGTGTATATAGAAGTCCCAAGCACTGAATATTCTGGGCATCCCATAATTCCCCATTTCCCATCCAAGTTCAATTCCCTCAATAATAAAAAACAAAGCTTATGGAGAGATGGATGTCTGGCTGGGCAGGTTGACAGGTGAACCACTATATTCTGCAACCCTTACTGGGGCGTGACTACACACACATTAAAAAAATAATTTTAGGCCTAAAATTACGTAACTCCCCAAACAATATATATTTTCAGAAGACGGAGTCCCTAGAGCAAGGGTGTCAAACTCAATTTTATTGTGGGCCAAATCAGCATTATGGTTGCCTCAAAGGCCAGTTGTATCTGTAAGACTATATAAATGTAGCTATTCTTTATCATATTAATACCTCTGCATTCAGTTATTATTGGTTTTAGAAATAATTTTAGAACGGAGCCATCTACTGGTGTTATCTAAATGCTGAGACTAGCAGAGGCAGAGATGAGGGGTGCTGCGGCTGCACAGAGTGGCTCAGGATCTTTAGGAGGAGAGTTCTGTCTACTGAGACAGTGTGGGGGGAGGAGCTCTGTCATCCACTTAGCTGCCGATTGCTGGGACAAGGAGTGGGTGGAGATGCAATAGCTGTAGGAAAGGTGTGAGGACCATATGAAATTGTCTGGCAGGCCAGATTCAGCCTACGGCCTTGTGTTTGACAATGTGCCCTAGAAAGTAAAATAGTGGTAGTTACAATTTTTTTTCACGCAATATCACTGCAAGTTTTCAGTAACAAATACACAAAAAAAAATATTTTAGTGCACAAAAACACAACAGTTTACCACTTTCTTGGTAAAAGAAAGGCTAGAGAAATCAAAAAGGGCAAATACTAAGAGCAAAGGCAGATAAAGTATATAATAAATGGAAGCAGGAAAAAAGGCAGTAAAAGAAAGGGACAGGTCAGACCTAAATGCAGGATCTAGAGCAGGGGTGCCCAACCTTTTGAAGAGCGAGGACCACTTAAGCAACTTGGTAACCAGTCGAAGGCCACAATGAGCGTAGCGGGCGGATGACAGGTCGCGGCTTCTCTATTGGCCCTACTATCCGCCCAGATGAAAGGGGATGAATTCTCTTTTATTTTTCAGGTTGGAGGTAGGCGGGCATAAACAGACATCAGTCGCTCTATAGAGGTGAATTAAGGGTCCCATTTGGTCGGGCTGATCGTGTGAAAAGGGCCTAAGACTGCTTTCACACTGATGTGCTGCGGTTTACCCACAGCGTAGAGCACCTGTGTCTATACTGCGGGTTAGCTGAACTTTGCCATAGACTCCACCTGTGGCAAAAGCCAGCGCTGTAGAGGAAGCATCGACTTGTGGGGCTCTGCTCTGCAGCCGCTTTCTTCCTCTACCACCAGCTTCATTCACAACACTGATGCTGTGGTATGGCAGGTCGGCAACCTGCGATCTGGGCTTGCCAACCCTTCATTCCAGAGCAGGAGGTCCCGGTGTCACATCAGAGGGCTTTGCGGGGCACATGTGGCCCCTGGGCCACTGGTTGGCCACCCCTGATCTAGAGAGAGACAGAACTTGATGACACATTGTGAGGCTACAGCACCAATTGAGATTGTTCTAGAACATTTGAACTTTGTGGAAACAGCATGAAACTGTTTATCATTCCCCTCTTGCAACATAGGAAATATACCGTAAAAAGAAAAAGAACATGTTAATGTTTTTAGAATTCAAATTCTTGTGATATCCTCTGATATTTATTAATATAAGTTTAAGTTTATATTATAGCAAGAAATTTTTACAGGGTTTTGGATTACGTGATATGTGCTGTTCCATTTTTCCTTTTCATTTTACATATGACTCTGATAAAGATTAGAAGAACATTCTTCTGCAGACTCCAGGCTTAAAAGATAGAGCATGTGAAAAAAAAAGGGAAAAATACTGCGCTAATCTAAAAATATAAAGTGAGCAGCTACATAAGCAATATGACAAAAATTGAAATAGAAACAGTGAAAAAATATGCAGCGCTAAAAATTCTTATAAAGAGCAAATTATGCATCAATGTGATGAGAACACAGTGACCTGTAAATGAGTGTCCATTTAGAACAACCAACACAAAAGAAAACACAGAAGAAAAGTCCATCAATATGGGGTGTATGACCACATCCTCATCATTGGAAAAACTTTCTGCACGGTAAAATCAGAGGTAGATGGAATACTCTTACCAGATGACGTGGATCTGCTTGTCAGCGACAACAGATCATAAAAGCATGTAAGGACTCCCCTCGGCTCTGCTCGGCTGGATGATGGCACAGTAGTAGACTCACCACGGGGTATCCTGATGGATGGCTGTGAGCCTGGACTGGAACTTCACCGTAGGTGTACTTGCTCCAACTCCAATTCGTGAACAGGAACAGAGGGTCCGCTTGTTTAAACGCCAACTGGTGATGTGAACAGTGGTGTCCACTGATGCAAGGTGCACACAGATATGGAGTTTGAAAAAACTTTGCATCCAAGCAAGTCATGCAGGGAAAAGAAAGAAAACAATGCTCCGGATGGTGCAGGTAAAAGAGGGTAGGTTTTATTGTAATAAAACCAACAACATAAAAGTGATCACTTCAGTATAAAAAGAGAGTAAAAGCAATATGGGGTGCAGGTATAGCAAGCCCGACGCGTTTCGTCCAAGTGGACTTCAACTGGGGCATCTACCTTCACCCCCATATTGCCACATATATATAATAAAAATGCTTAGTCAAACTGAGTGGGCGGACCAATCAGGCAAGCTCAGTAATTAGCCAATCGGATCAGGCGATACTCCTGACCCAAATGGTTACCAATCATCAATCAATTTTTAGAGACAGGAAATGGATAAACAAAACCTTATCACAAAACATAAAATTACAAAGAAAGAAACAGATATTCCACCATTCCTATTGTGTAACCTATATTAAACTCATTTTAATAGTTATTTTAAAAATAAACCGGAGGGAGGGGGGGTGGAGAGTGGGGAGGGATGTTGACCACCTGTATCTAGACTGTCCTCAGTGCTCGCCACCTTTTTGTTGAATCCACATGTATTGAATCTTCATTTAGAGCCAGACTGGCCTGCAGCGATGCAGGAAGCATTCACAAATGTGCTGTCTGGGGACACAAGCCAGTGCGCCGCTCGATCCTCCTTGCAGCGCAAGCCTGGCGTCCCCAGATGTCCAGGAACCACCCTGGAACGCAACGCCCTTGTGCGAATCACGCCGCGCGTGACGTCATCGCGCGACGTAACAGCACATGGCGCTTGGTGGCCAATAGGAGCGCGGCTCGTCCGGCGTGTGGATCTAGCTCCAAAACGCCGCACAACCGTGTCCATCGAGGCCAAGTCTTGTCTCAATGCACTGGCAACACTGCCAGGCAATCGGCAAACAAAACGGAGGAATAAAAAATAAAAAAAGGAAATCTTAGGCTCATAAATATGGCCAATTGAATAATCATCCCTGTGTGCTCCTGACATGAAGCATGCATGGGGAGTGAAAAGGGGGAATGTCGCCCTCAAGGGGGGAAAAAAGGGCAACACAACACCGAGACACATTACACATAAAAAATGTGTCTTTAAATGCAAAAAATGTATATACATCTATGGGCTGGAAATGTACAGCCCAAAAAAATATAAAGGCAAAAAATAGTTCCTGGATCTATTTAGGATCCTAGTTGGGTAGGAAAGAAAAAATATATATATATCTGTGGTTTACAAAATGAGGGAAAAAGCAAATTTTTTTAATAAAATAAAAATAACTCAAACAGCAATTAAGTTAGGCCTTGTTTATAAATGAATTTATATCCCATTCTACGTTCATACCAAATGGTTGGTATGTGCGTAGTTCATGTATCCAGTATGTTTCCAACTGCGATACACCCCGTATACGGGATTCGCCTCTCCAATGGGGTACAAAACGATCAATCACCAAAAACTGCGTCCCATGGGGGTTTTTATTGTGATATTGTAAGTAGTGTCGTGGAACGCTATGATTAGTTTTGCCCGACAGGATATTAGCTATATGCTCGTTCACTCGAACTGTAAAAGTTCTAATAGTCCTCCCGATATATTATTTCTTGCAAGGGCAAGTTAGAAGGTAAACAATATATCGGGTGGCACATGTCGTGAAATGTTTCATCTGATATATTTTTGAGGTGGTCATAGACTGGAAAGTTTCACTTTTGCGTCTGCCGCTCGTGTTATGCAAACACACATTACACCTACGGCAGGGGAAGAAAGCCTTACAGTCCTGAAAGAAGGTGACCTGTTTCGGGGGATCGATAACATTCGGGGCTATCTGTCCTTGAATGGATCTAGCACCCCTAAAAATAACACCCGCCCTGTCTGGTAGGGCCGGACCCAAAATTTTATCATTTCTTAGAACACCCCAATGTTTTGCGAGTATCTCTTTAATTTGCCTAGACTGGACAGAATATGTAGTGAAGAAAGACCACCGGAACTTATCGTCCGTGGCCTTCTTTGGGCGAACCTCTAGAAGCGAACTGCGATCCAAATGTAAAGTTCGCTCAATTTCAGCTTCCAGTTCACCCACCTCATATCCCTTCTCTACAAATCTGTCTTTCAGGACCATAGATTGGGCGATGAAGTCCTCAGTTTTAGTACAATTCCGTCTCAGTCGCAAAAACTGGCTCCGAGGAACGGATTTTAACCATTGTGGATGGTGGCAGCTGTCCAGCGGTATATAACCGTTACGATCGGTCGGTTTGAAATATGTACTATATTCAAGATGTTGTTCAACTACTTTGATCTCCAAGTCTAGAAAATGCACAGAGGTAGAACTAGCCTCATGGCTCAGTCGAATACCTCTGTCATTGTTGTTCAATGTCGACATGAAGTCGTTAAGCGATTCTTGGTCGCCTTTCCATAGGAGGAGGATGTCGTCTATATATCTAGCCCAGAGAACCAATTCTGGTCTCTTAAGGGCATAAACGACATCCTCCTCCCATTTAGCCATATAGAGATTGGCCAAACTGGGGGCAAATTTGGCCCCCATGGCCACACCCCTGGTTTGCAAATAAAAAGTGTTTTGAAACCAAAAATAATTATGTTGAGCTGCAAAAATGAGGAGCTGCATAATAAAGTTACGTTGTATCACCGATAGGGTAGTGCTTAGGGACAGGTAGTACTCCACTGCATCAAAGCCCAATTGATGGGGAATACACGTATATAATGCAGTCACATCTGCAGTGGCCAGAATCATGTCATCACTAAAGGAAACTGATTCTAATAACCTAATAGTGTCGCCCGTATCCTTAAGGTAGGACGGCATGAGTCTGACCAATGGTTGCAGATGGAAGTCCACATATTTGCCTATCCTGGATGTGACCGAATCAATCCCGCTGACTATCGGGCGGCCAGGGGGATTGATTGGGTCTTTATGGACTTTGGGGAGGTGATATATAGCTGGAATCCTGGGTACAACTGGTATCAGGAAATCACGCTCTTTTTTATTCAAAATCCCCAAAGAGAAACCCTCATTGACCAACTCAACAAGGCACTTCTTATATTGGGAAGTGGGATTGGTGTGGATCCGAGAATATGTTTCAGAATCCCCCAATATTTTGTCCATTTCTTTAACATAATCAGCCTTGTCCAGCACGACTAAGGCTCCCCCCTTGTCGGCTGGACGGATGATTAAGTCTTTTTGTTCACAGAGCTTTTTTAGGCCTCTCTTAATTTTTGGGTCAGTGTGTATTTTTTTATTTTGAAGTTTGTCAAGGTCTTCCAACACCAAACTCCGGAAGACATTAATGGCCGGAGCAATGTTTCCCGGAGGGTTGAATAGGGAAGGGTTAGCTAACCCCGTGTGGATATGGGCATCCGGGGGCTTGGGAACAGTAGGAGCAGTGATAAAAGGAGGGGATAGAAAATGTCTCTGAATGCTCAGCTTGCGGGTAAATTTTTGTACGTCTATGAATGTGGAGAATTTATTGAGTGTCCGTGGAGGGACGTACTTTAAACCTTTATCTAGAATAAATTTCTCTTCATCTGTTAGAACAACTGAGCTGAGATTAAAAACACCCGCCCCACTTACACCTTTCTTTTTTTTGCTCTGGACCCTGTAACCCCCTCGGGTGCCTCTTCTCCCCCTGGGCTTCCTGGGTAATCTTGCATCACCCTGTGAAAACCCTCATTATAGGAGGGCCCTGAATGGCCCTGATTGTAATTATATGGAGAACGGGACGTCCAATCGTCATCTCTATTATGGTGATGGCTATAGTATTCCCCGTTTCCATAGTCCTCTCTTATAGGGGGGAATCTGTTATGAACCTGAGTAGGTGTTCTATATTGATATTCACGATTGTCTCGATTATCATGATGATAATCCCCACGACCATCCCGGTAATCAGAAGGTCTCCTGGGACTCTCGTAATATTGAATATCACCTGGCTGTCCCCGAAAAGGACCTCCATCCCTTCCTCTGAAGCTCCCACCCCTGGTGGGGGGAGGGCGTGCAGGGTAGGGTTTGGGTTTAAAGGGTTTATTCTGTTGTCCAGAGGGCTTGGGGGGTCTATTTTTGGGTAAAAGAGAGCCATTAGATGCCCGATTGGGACCATCTTTGGCCAAAGGGGCAAAAGTAAGGGTTCTCTCTATATTCTGACTTGCAGATGCCGTGACTTCCATTCCTGATGTTTCAGCATCAGAAATCAGGGATTGAGAAATCTTTTTCTGCCAAGTAAAAACTGAACTAGATCTATAGTCAGTCACATCCCTGTTGTATTTTTTCTGTTTTTTTAGTCTTTGGTCTTTCTCCTCTTTCTCCAAGTGACTTTTAAGGCTTGTAGAAAGGGAGATATATTCCGCAGAATGTTTATATGGAGTCAATTTTTCTTTTAAGTCTTTGATCTCTTTGTCAATGAGTGTCAGTCTAGTACGTTTCTTATCAATTAGAAAGCCTAGTAATTTGATACCCACTTCATTAAAATATTGATACCATGACTCAATATCAGAATCACCTTGTTGGGGGGACACATCCCAACGTAGGCCCCTTGGAACCATGTGTTCTTTCACATATTGTTCCAAAAAGGCCATATCCCACTGTAGGTGGACCTCTGTGGTCATCAGATTTTTTAGTCTGATGAAAAGACCACTGATCTCTTAAAAGATAGAGCGAGCAAAGGAGGAATGAAAGGTCTGATACATCAAGATGAGACAGGACTTCATTCATGCTAAATGGCCCCTCAAGCAATATTATCACATGCAATAATATTGCTGGAGGGGCTACTTTAACAGGCCTTAAGTGTTATTGCGGCTTGAATTATCAGGGCAAAAGACTCCTATTAATTTTCAAGGTTACAAAAACTTGCCTGAAAGCCCCACACTGTGGAAGTACAACATTCATAATTAATCAACCTTCCACAAGTCTGAGCGATTCAAATCAAACATTTGATTTAAAAACAAATACAAAAGCAGACGTTATCTACAATGGAAAATGCATGTCCAAATTATCAGTACATATAGGCAGCTAATATTTTATGAAAATCGTGTCCTCACCCCTCGCACCTCCCTATTGATTGATATAGATTTTCTGCAGATTTTTGTCTTCAGATTTACCAAAACCATGTAGTGCAAGGGCCTGCCTGATTGCATACAAATTGAAACTCTTAGGCCGCGTACACACGGTCGTTCCAAACCGATCGGGTCAGAACGCGGTGACGTCAAACACACAACGTGCTGAATAAAACGAAGTTCAATGCTTCCAAGCATGCGTCAACTTGATTCTGAGCATGCGCGGGTTTTGAACTGATGCTTTCTGTGCTAACCATCGGTTTGGACCGATCGGGCAGCGGGCCATCGGTTCGATTTTAAAGCATGTTTTAAAATTTTGGACCGAAGGGCTATACACACGGTCGGTTTGGACCAATGAAACTGAACCTCGGTCCATTCTCAGCAGTTTTGTCCGACCGTGTGTACACGGCCTTAGGCCCTGTACACACAATCAGTCCAAACTGATGAAAAACGGACTGAAGTTCAGTTTCATCAGTCCAAACCAACCGTGTGTATGGCCCATGAGACTTTTGTCCTTCAGACCAAAGTTTCAGAACTTGCTTTAAACTCAGACTGATGGACGCCTGACCGATCGGTCAAAACCGATGGTTAGTACGCAAAAGCATCGGTTCAAAACCCGCGCATGCTCAGAATCAATTTGACGCATGCTTGGAAGCATTGAACTTCGTTTTTTTCAGCACGTCGTCGTGTTTTACGTCACCACGTTGGACTCGATCGTTTTTTGAACTGATAGTGTGTAGGCACATCAGACCATCAGACCATCAGTCCATCAGACCATCAGTTCGTTTTCATCAGTTTGAACTGATCGTGTGTACAGGGCCTTAAGGTTTGACCTCATATTATATGGTTTTGGTCAATCTGAAGACAAAAATCTGCAGAACATCTAATAGTGTGTATGGGGCTTAAGTGTCAGAAGGGGCTGAGATAACACTGACTTTGCAAGCAAAATCAAGATTTGCATCAATTGGTAAAAGGTGTAATTTCCGCGCCAACAATTTTTAATGCGTGTTGTAATATGAACAACCCGTTGTATTTAAACCAATAAACAATAATATATTGTGTATTGACTTCTAAGCTTTGCATCAAATTTTGGTTCTCAATACCTTTAGCCCTCAATAGATCTGCATCTACCGGTCATTTTCATATGATGCTTTTTATATGCACGATTTCAACTGCCCAGGGGTGATAGTGATATCATATGCCTGATAAAGGTGGTCCTGCTTGGCTCCAAAACGTTGTACTTTTTCTACTGTGATGTGATCATTCTTCAATAAAATCTTTGGGCATTATCACCTCATCATTTTCTTGTTTGTTTTTGTAGCAGAGGTGTAGATGGTCTTCTATTTAGCCATGGAAGACCATGTTGAACCAATCTTTTTCTAAGATGCATTTACCATACTCACATTGTCAACATAGCTAGGGGGAGGGGAGAAATTTTAAGGCATTATAGATCTTTATATTGAGGGGATAAACTGAGAATATTGAGGATTGTTCTTGCAGATTGTTGCATAGGGAGTTAGACTCAAAGGGAAGTTGGTGAATTTTCAGAAAGGACATTGCATAGTTTTTAGGTTTCTGGTTCCAGAACTTTGTCTAGTAGCATAACATCCAGAATGATCACAGATATTGATTGGTAGGTAGATTAGTAGGTCAGTGTCAAAAGATTTTAGAAAGTTAATGACCAGATAAGGGGGCATATGGGAGAGTTTTTATAGTAGGTAACCCTTTTGAGTCCTGGCTGTTTATTGGGTTTACAGACTTAAGTGCATCAACTATTTCTTTGACAGGGTGTTCAGGTTCTAGCAAAGTTTGAAGTATTTGTGGGTTTTGTGGTAAGGGTAATACTAGAGGAAAGAGCATTGGCCTTCTTTTGGTCAAGTGGGTGCTGTTTAGTATATGCTGTCTGGTTTGTTGTCCTAAGGTATTATTTATGATTGGTTCACCAGATTTGTTTTTTACATAATGGGTTAATGCCAGTCTTAGGTCATGTTTAGTATTTTAGAATTTCGTCTTTAGCTTGCTAGTTGGTAAGCTTTTAAGCTTGGAGCAAAGTGAAGCATATTATTACTCTAGGTTGGAGATTTTATCTTGCCATAGCTTTTTTCTTGGCATGGTAGCTGGACACACTTACTTTTATAAGTGGCCTAATAAGCCTCTAATAAGGTGACAAAGGAAAAAGTGCTGTCTAAGCTAAGGG
Source organism: Rana temporaria (assembly GCF_905171775.1). Lineage (NCBI taxonomy): Eukaryota > Metazoa > Chordata > Amphibia > Anura > Ranidae > Rana > Rana temporaria. The sequence goes on from NC_053493.1 coordinate 144,160,530, forward strand.
TAACATACATTTTGTAGGGGGATCTCAATTAAAAAAGCAAAATGTTGGGTCACTTAGCAGGGACTTTTTATGTGCCCAGGGATATTGAGGCTTTTGGTTATCAGTGAACAAAGGGAAAGGGATGTACAGTATGCTTGTAATCTGACCAAGGAAGGATTGCAGCAGAAGCTGTTAATACTAGAACCCTGTTTGGTAGAAAGGTGTGGGCAACAGTGCTGAATTTTAATGAATTACTGATTAATGAATTACTGTTTCTTGTTATATCAGGCAATACATCACTACCCCAATATGGGTGATGGTTGCTTTGCTCTGCAGCGATGGCACTGCAATAAAGTGGTAGCATCTCCACCACTTTTGGTGGTGCCCTGACCTGGAGTTTATATGGGAAACTTCTCTCCCCACCCATAATAGTTGACTGACAAGACAGTGCTGAGGCAAATGAGAAATACTCCTTTCCAAATTATTTATAGAGCTGCAGTAAAATGGATAAGTCCATAAGGACAAGAAAATTACCTAGCACAATGGAGAATAACACCTAGAATTATACTCTATAGAATATAAGAAAATATAAATGAAAGGCAAAACATTTGTGTGTATATATATATATATATATATATATATATATACGGGGCCAGATCCACAGTGAGAGTACGCCGGCGTATCTACTGATACGCCGGCATACTTTCAAATTTCCTGCGTCGTATCTTTAGTTTGAATCCTCAAACCAAGGTACGACGGCATCTGGGTTCGATCCGACAGGCGTACGCCTTCGGATCGTAGATGCAATACTTCGGCTTCCGCTGGGTGGAGTTCTGGTCGTTTTCCGCGTCGGGTATGCAAATTAGCTATTTCCGTCGATCCACGAACGTACGCGCGGCCGTCGCATTCTCTTACGTCGTCTCTAGTCGGCTTTTTCCGGCGTATAGTTAAAGCTGGTATTTTGCGGCGTATAGTTAGATGTACCATGTTAAGTATGGCCGTCATTCCAGCGTCGAAATTTGAATTTTTTTTTTTTGCGTAAGTCGTCCGTGAATCGGAATGTATGTAAGTCCCGTCTAAGTTTAAAAAAATTACGTCCTAGCGACGTCATTTAGCGCAATGCACGCCGGGAAATTTCGGGACGGCGCATGCGCAGTTCATTCGGCGCAGGGACGCACTTCATTTAAATGAAACCCACCCCCTAATCGCCAATTTGAATTCCGCCGCCAGAAATACACTACGCCGACGTAACTTACGGCGCAAAATCTTTGAGGATTTGAAAAAACGCCAGGTAAGGTACGGCAGCGTAGTGTATCTCTGATACGCTGCGCCGATCCATTTCTATGTGGATCTGGCCCACGGTATATTTATATACACACAGACACACACACACACACACACACACATATATAAGAAAAGTAAATACCCTTTTTCCCCTTTTTAATACGTGATCTCATTCCCTCTGTTCTCAGCTGCATATGTTCTAAGAGAGGAGAAACAACAACACACTGATCTTCCCACAGAATGGTTGGGCAGTGTGTGTGAATATGAGGGGGGGGGGGGATGTCAAGAGAAGTTTCAGCAGTGGAGGAGAGCAGGCTGACTTCCCAGCAAAGATAGAGAACTGACCATGGTGTGCTCTTCTGTTTAGTGTGGTCAGTTTTTAACAGGAAAGCAGAGGGGCAGGCAGGGACACCAGAAATTTCACACAAAGGATGCAATGCAAAGACAACAGGATACTTTGTAACATAAATACATGGTACAACAGACGCATATCGGAAATATGGAATCTTAGGTTTACTTACCCTTTAAATTCAAAATACATATGTCCACTGCAGACTGCGTCTCCTCCCATTATCACGTGATTATATCACAGCTGAACCTTTGCAGCAACCCTTTGTGGCAACAATTAGGAATTTTCTGTTTGTCTTTTAGAAGATGATTTGATGGTACTATCATAATTAATTAATGTTTTTAATGCATTTAAAGCTCTACTTGACTTTAGTTTTTTTTCTGGTGTCTTTGCTTCAACTATAATATTAACATTCCAACTTGAGGTGTATATAAACTGTCCCATAATATTATGCTGGTATAGATTAATACATTTTAGGCCTTTGGAAGTACTTGCAGTTACATTTTACCAATCAGATTCATGATAGTTAAAAGCCAACATTAGTATCACTGTCCCAACCTATATCCCACGCTTCAGCTGTTTATGCCGAGTCTTCGCCACAGTAAAGTACGGTAACCATTTCCAATTAAGAAGCCACAACAATATCCTAACTATTCCACTTATAAATAACTTAAAGGTACATAATGAGATATGTCATTTGTCAAGTGCTCAAGTTTTTCCCCCAAGACCCAGTTATGCTTACAGTTGTCAATAAACATGTGCACACTGAAATATTTCATTTCGGATTTTCGTTTTCGTCCGAAAAATAAATTTATTTAGTTACTCCTGAAATTCGTTTTTATCTATTTAGTTTTTCGTTGGAAATTGCATTCGTCTGAAAATCCGAATGATTTAAGGTTGAATCTGTCATTGAAGGCTTATGGTGTGTGACGAATTTTTAAAGATTCGATGGAGCAGCGAAACTGTACAACCCTTCAATCATACTTTTCTTGTCGAATGTTCCGCCTACAAGCTATAGTAGAATTCTAATGCTGTATGACTAGTAATAATTATATTTATTAATTATTGTTACTAGTCAACCAACAATAGAATTTTTCTATAGCCTATGGGTCGAGGATTTGACCGGAAATGTATGATTCTCTAATCTTTTTAGAACTATCAACAGACACCGTGACCAGGGCAGGACTTAGGGTGGTGGGGGCCCCTGGGCTTGAGTGTTGAAGGGGCCCCCTGGAGCCGAGAATTGGGGGGGATCGAAGTTGTTGAGCGGGGGGGAGCGCATTAAAGTTGTTGAGCGGGGGGGGATTTTGCAGTTGTTGAGCGGGGGAGTGCCTCTCGCCTGTGCCAACAGCCGGGGCCACAGACTGTCATTAGCCCGGCTTTCTGGCTTTCTTCCCTTCAGCAGCCACAGTCCTCCACACACCACTCCGGTTCCTCCTGCTTCCGTGCTGCCTCCTCTTGCAGTGCGGGAAAATTAACCCTTTTGCGGGACTGCGGGAAGAAGCTGTCTGTGCGGGAAAGTCCCACAGAATCCGTGCGTGTTGGGAGGTATGCGCAGGGCCGCCATCAGGAATTTTGGGGCCCCTTGCACAGCTTAAGGCATGGGCCCCCTGAAGCAGAGAACCTAGGGGGGGTGGGGGTGCTGCCGCCTCAAATTGAGAAGCGTGGGGGCTGCCGCAAATTGAGAAGCGGGGGGGCCTTTACAAAAAAAAGAAGAAATAAAGAAGAAAACAAATATATATAAATATATGTAGCCATCCGGGGCCCTGGGGACCTCTGGTCCTTTTAATAAAAAGAAAAAATAAACCTCTGGGCCCTTTAATAATAAAAAAAAAAACATTTATAAAAAATACATAAAAAAAGGGAGGTTGCCAAACCCGGGGGCCCTGGGGACCTCTGGGCCCCTGGGAACCTCTGGGCCTTTTAATAAAAAATAAAAAAATAAACAAAAATAAAAAAATAAACATTTATAAAAAAAATAAAAAAAGGGGGGGGGGGTTGCCACATGGGGCCCTGGGGACCTCTGAGCCCTTTAATAAAAAAATATATATATATATATATATATATATATATATATATATATATATATATATATATATATATATATATATATTAAAAAAAATGTAATTTTTTTATAAAAAAATAAAAAAGGTGGGTTGCCATCCGGGGGCCCTGGAGACCCCTGGGCCCTTTAATAATAATAATAATAAAATATATATATATATATATATATATATATATATATATATTATTATTATTATTATTATTATTATTAAAGGGCCCAGGGGTCTCCAGGGCCCCGGACGGAAACCCCCCTTTTTTTTATTTATTTTTTGTAAAAAAATGTTTTTTTTATATATTTTTTATTTTTATATATATATATATATATATATATATATATATATATATATATATATATATATATATATATATATATATATATATATATATATATATATATATATATATATATATATATATATATATATATATATAAAAATAAAAAATATATAAAAAAAACATTTTTTTACAAAAAATAAATAAAAAAAAAGGGGGGTTGCCGTCTGGGGGCCTCCGGGCCCCTGGGGAACTCCGGACCCCTAAAAAAAAAAAAAAAAAAAAAAATTTTTTTTTTTTTTTTTTTTTTAAAGGGGGCCCCCTATTGGGTGGGGCCCCTGGGCTTGAGCCCAGTCAAGGCCAATGGTAAGTCCGGCCCTGACCGTGACCCTTCAGTGATAGATTCAATGTTTTTCGATGCTTTGTCGAATCTTCGTCGTTCATGTTGAAATGTCAAGTTAGTTCTAGCTATTTTACTGCTCCTCCTCTTTGGTTCCAATCAGCCAATAACATTCATCATCATCATTATTTTTATTTTACTTCCCCCACCCAATTCCAGCAGCGATCTTTTCTCTCTATAATGTCGATTCTTTTCTCTCTATAATGTCGAATCTTTTCTCTCTATAATGTCGAATCTTTTCTCTCTATAATGTCGAATCTTTTCTCTCTATAATGTCGAATCTTTTCTCTCTATGTTGAATAATATTGGACTAATAGAGTTAAGGGTAGGCACATTCGACCGACGAAAATAAAGCACTTGTTTATGTCGGATCTTTTGGTTTTTGTATTCTGTGCATTTGTTTTTGTTTGTTAAAATGATAACGAAAATACCTGAAATTCGGACGAAAATGCATTCGGACAAAAACGAATGCACATGTCTAGTTGTCATTGTCATCCTGCATCTAGCACAGCATAGAGAATATAAAACCATATATCATAGACCTCACATGAGACCTACCTTTATCTTCCCTTCGATGACCACATTTCACTGCCCATTGCATGTAGTATGCTAGCAGCCAAGAAGAGTGGCTAGAGATGAGATTTAGGATTTACTGACTTGTGCCAAAAAGTTAAAATTTGCATATTAATAACGTTATTGTATAGTCACCTAGGCTTTTGGCAAAGCCATTTGAAATAGCTGATGAAGCATATTATGAGGGCACCCTTATGTTTACACTTTTGGTACTCAAACAACCTGTTACTCACCTGGTCTGAGGCCTATTTGACGAGAGGGCTTCCCCTGTGGCTAATTGCCAAATACCCCTGGAGGTGAGAACAGGGAGTGCTAGGCTCAAGAAGCACAGGTGCCCTTTAGGTAGATCTGCTGGAAGCTGCTTGCAGCACAGCAGAACTGGATAGCTGTCAGCTGGCCTGTCAGGGCAGATAACAGGACCTGAGATGTAGTGGAACCAGGGCAGGGACCACAGGCAAGATGGCACCTGAGGAAGAAGCAGGATCAGGCTGGCAGGACCAGACCGAAGAAGTGTAGTCAGGATGGGAACCAAAGTCTTACACAGGAAGGATAGCCAAGGAGTAGGCAAGAGCATGGTCAAGAATAGAGCCAAGGTCATTCACAGGGATCCAGTGGAGCAAGCAGAAGGGTAGTCAAGAGCTAGCCAGGGGCATGCACGATAGAACAAGAGAAGCTTGGTTCTTAGGCCTCGTACACACGACTGAACATGTCCGCTTAAACTGGTCTGTCGGACCAGTTTCCGCGGACATGTTCGGTCGTGTGTAGGGCCGACTGGTCAATTTTCCGGCCTAGCGGACAAATATTTCTTAGCATGCTAAGGAACATGTCCGCTGGAAAGCTGTCCGCCGGACATGTCCGCTGGTTAGTACGTCTAACCAGCGGACTGAAATCCCGCGCATGCGTCAAATTGATTCGACGCATATGTGGAAGCATTGAACTTGCGCGATAGAGAACGTCGGTGTCGTCTACGTCACCGCGTTCTCTGTCCGCAGGGATTTTGGTTTGATGGTATGTACAACCATCAGACCAAAATCTCCATACGGACATGTCCGATGAAAACGGTCCGTGGACCGTTTTCATCGGACATGTCCGGTGGTGTGTACGAGGCCTCAGAGCAAGCTGGGGTAAAAAACAGGGATCAGGCAGCAGAGAAGTCCAGAGGCAAGCCGGTTCTGGCAGCAGATGTGTGTGAATGTGCACCAGTGTGAACGTTTGTGCTCACAAGCACATTTGTGCACTTGCGCACATTTCTGTGCAAATGAGCATGACCATGCAAAGCATTGGCAACTATGCCAGGTCTTTTCCTCAGCACATGCACATTTTTATTCTTCTGTCTCTTTTGTCAGCACATGTTCATGTTTATTCCGAATAGCACCCTGACACAACCTGACTAATACAGAGATATACTTTACCATCTTTTTGTTTTATCATGTTTCACTGAAAGAACACATGGGTGTGAATATGCATGATTATAGTGTACAAGATCTTAGGAGTGTATATCAGGTAGCTAGGGAGTAGATAATGACTCTACACAGTAAGAAAATAGGTAGCAATTAGCCAGTTTGCCCAAGTGGAAAATCCAACCTTTTGATAGTAGCTACAATAAATGCTGAAATTTTAAAACTCAAAAGAACTTTCAGTTCATTCAGCTAAACACATTCCAGTTGCAAAAAAAATCAAAAGGTGTCTTAAAGGGGTTGTAAAGGTTTGTTTTTTATTTTCTAAATAGGTTCCTTTAACCACTTAAGACCCAGACCAAAATGCAGCTAAAGGACCTTGCCCCTTTTTGCGATTTGGCACTGCGTCGCTTTAACTGACAATTACGCGGTCGTGCTCCCAAACAAAATTGGCGTCCTTTTTTTCCCACAAATAGAGCTTTCTTTTGGTGGTATTTGATCACCTCTGCGGTTTTTTTTTTTTTGCGCTATAAACAAAAATAGAGCGACAATTTTGAAAAAAAAATAATATTTTTAACTTTTTGCTGCAATAATTTTCCCCCAAGAATATATAAAAAAAAATGTTTTTCCTCAGTTTAGGCCGATATGTATTCTTCTACCTATTTTTGGTAAAAAAAAATCGCAATAAGCGTTTATCGGTTGGTTTGCGCAAAATTTATAGCGTTTACAAAATAGGGGATAGTTTTATTGCATTTTTATACATTTTTTTTTATTACTACTGATGGTGGCGATCAGCGATTTTTTTCGTGACTGTGACATTATGGCGGACACTTCGGACAACTTTGACACATTTTTGGGACTATTGTCATTTTCACAGCAAAAAATGCATTTAAAATGCATTGTTTATTGTGAAAATGACAGTTGCAGTTTGGGAGTTAACCACTAGGGGGCGCTGTTGGGGTTATGTGTTCCCTGAAGTGTGTTTAGAACTGTAGGGGGGTGTGGCTGTAGGAGTGACGTCATCGAGTGTGTCCCCCTATAGAAGGGATGACACGTTCGATGCAGCCGCCACAGTGAAGAACGTTGAAGCCGTGTTTACAGGACGTACCTGTACGTACATGTGCCCAGCCGTGCCATTCTCCTGATGTATATGTGCAGGAGGCGGTCCTTAAAGTGGAGGTTCCCCCTAAAAAAATTCTAACAATTCATTGAGAAGACTGATTACACTGCGGGTATGCTGTTTTTTTTTTTTTTTTTTCGTACATACCTCGTTATCGCCGTTTCATCCCTCGGCTTCCGGGTATGATTCTTGCTGTACTCGGCGTTCCTAGTTGATTGACGTTCCTCCGACCGGCGCATACTGCGCGTCGCGACTTTCCGAAAGAAGCCGAACGACGCTGCGCAGGCGCCGTATAGAGCCGACTCTATACGTCACCTGCGCAATGACGTTCGGCTTCTGTCGGAAAGTCGCGACGCGCAGTATGCGCCAGTCGGAGGAACGTCAATCAACTAGGAACGCCGAGTACAGCAAGAATCATACCCGGAAGCCGAGGGATGAAACGGCGATAACGAGGTATGTATGAAAAAAAAAAAAAAAACCCCAGCATACCCGCAGTGTAATCAGTCTTCTCAATGTATTGTTAGAATTTTTTTTTAGGGGGAACCTCCACTTTAAGTGGTTAAGCTAGTGCATTGTTGGTTCACTTACCTTTTCCTTCGATTTCCCTTCTAAATTTTTTTTTTTCTTTGTTTTCTTTGTCTGAATTTCTCACTTCCTGTTCCTCCTCAGTAAGCTGTTCTGGTTGACTAACCCCCAGTCAGATGATGGGGGCAAGCTTACTGAGGAGAAACAGGAAGTGAGAAATTCAGGCAAAGAAAAAAAAACATTTAGAAGGGAAATCGAACAAAAAGATAAGTGAACCAACAATGCACTAGCTTAAAGGAACCTATTTAGAAAATAAAAAATGGCTTGTGTTATGCAAAAGGTTATTACAGTAATAAATAGAACAATTAGGAGGATAGGGCAAGTGATTCAGCATTAAACAACCATTTTATCCACAATTAATGGTAATTTGCTAATTTGCATTTGCTATACTTTAGGAAGAACATTAAAAGGAAATAAATAGGCAGCACAAAATAGTTCCATTATTTCTTGTCTCAAATCAAGAGTTTGTTGTTCTCACAGAATGTCATTTTTTAAACATTATTCTTTTTTTTTTTTTTTTTTTGTAGGATGATTTGTAGCATCAATCAGCTTTGTAATATTGGGTTGGATTATGCTCTGATTCCTGTGCTTTGTGCTGTGTTTACCTGCTCTATATGATACATGACCTTTAACAGAGAAAATATTGCATCTGATGAAAACTATTCTATTTCAGGCATACCTTTCATTTTTTTACTTTCTTTTACCAGAAAACTGAAATATTCTCTCTGACAGTGCTTATATAAAATAGAGAGCATGTTTTAAAAAAAAACTGATGCAATAGACATTATTATATCAGTAACATATGAAAGGAATTTGACATTAAAAGCTAAAGAGAAATATACATTTAAAGCAGTATGAACAATTTTAGCAAATATCTTTGTCCAGTATTGTACTTAGAAATCAGCCACACAAATCAGAAATATGCAAGCCACTGCCCAGTATAATTAATTGATTAATTAATATAATAAACCTGCTTTATACAGCCTTTTAAGTTTATATCATTTGTTATAAAAAGTTGGTATAGTTAGTACAAAAAAATACCTGTAATCAGGGCTTTTTGTCTCAGATAAGACAAATCAAGTCACCTATCATCTCCGCCCATTACCCACCTCTGAGCACTGTCCTTGGTTCCTCCCCTACCCACCTCATAGTTCCGCCTCTTTTAAAGAATACAGAACCAAGTAGCATTTTGTGGTGCTAAGTAATTTGTATGAAATTTGTTAATAAAAAGCTGTAAAATCTATCTCCTGCAGCCTGCAACACTACACCCCCCTTTCAACATCAGTTCCTCCCAGCAACAATAGTTCCAGCAAACCCCCCGAACAATAGATCGACCCCAGCAACCACACCTAACAGCAAAAATAGATCTCCCAGCGTCCGGCATCAATACATCCTCCAGCAGTCAACAACAATAAACTTCTTCTCCAATAATAGATCCCTCCTAGAAAAAATGTACCCCCCAGCAGCCAGCATTAATAGACCCTCCAGCACAACTCAGCACCCCTTGCTTTTCCATGCATTCAGTGCTAGAGGTGCCGGAACTGCACCTCTAGAAAAAAAAATTGCCTGTAATAAAAAAAATATATTAAATATGTCATGATATAAATATGGAGGCTGTGATTGCTAACCTCCTTATGAAAGGGCTTGGGGCCAGATTCACAAATGAGATACGACGGCGTATCTTCTGATACGCCGTCGTATCCCTGTTTCTATCTATGCGACTGATTCATAGAATCAGTTACGCATAGATATCACTAAGATCCGACAGGTGTAATTGTTTTACACTGTCGGATCTTAAGATGCAATACCGCGGCCGCCGCTGGGGGGAGTTTGCGTCGTAAACCAGCGTCGGGTATGCAAATTAGGAGTTACGGCGATCCCCGACGGTTTTTCGCGTTCGCTACGTCGCCGCTAGTCTAGTTTCCCGTCGCAAAGTTAGTCATTTTTTTTGGTGCCTTAACTTTACACAGCAATCGTATTGCTGTGTAAAGTATGGCCGTCGTTCCCGCGTCGAAATTTAAAAAATAACATTGTTTGGCCGCCGTTCAAAAAAATGACGTCACTTCGCGCAAAGCACGGCGGGAGTTCGGAAACGGAGCATGCGCGGCAGGTCCGGCGCGGGAGCGCTCCTAATTTAAATGGCACACGCCCATTTGAATTGGCCCGCCTTGCGCCGGAGGCCGCCGGCGTAGGATTTCATCGCAAGTGCTTGGTGAATCAGGCACTTGCGATGAAAAATTGCGGCGGTGTAACGTATCTAGGATACGTTACGCCGCCGCGATTCTACGTGAATCTGGCCCCCGGTGCCTGGTTGTAACTTTAATGCGAGTGGGTCAACATGCAACTAGCAAAACTGGATGTCAAGGGAGAAGTCAATAATGGCAGTATGGAACTTCAAAACTTAAGCTCATAGGGAAACTATTGTCTTTTCCATTTTTGATACATTTACTTGGGAACTTTACCCGTCTAATGCAAATAATACTTTTAATTGGTATAACTGGTTTAGAGCTTTTGTCTTGTATGTTTTTAATCTCTTGTGGTTCGGGACATTTTTTAAATTTTTTACATATGGTAAAATCTGCTTTTTTTGGAACTCACAGAATTATATAATTTACTGAACGCAGAGGTACTGGAGAATAAAATGGGGGCTGTTTCAATTTTTGATGTCACATAATATATGTGCAGCCCTTTATCAAATGCAAAATTCAGGAAAGAAATACACTAAAATTAGTTTTAGTTCACACAAACACAACATAATACCCACCGTATCAAGACTCAAAATGGCATGTGCCAGTGAAATGGTGACAAACTACAGTACCTAAAATTTTACAACTCTGATTTAAAAAAAGTTGGGACGCTATATATTCAGTGAGCTGCATTTCTCATAAACCCATATTTTATTCACAATATAAAAAAACATATGAAATGCTTAAAATATACCATTTCAAGAAAAAAATAAGTTCATTTTGAAATTGATGGCAGCAACACATCTCAAAAAAGTTAGGACAGGGCCATGTTTACCATGGTGTAGCATCCCCTCTTTTTTTAGCAAGACTCTGTAAACTTCTGGGAACTGAGGAGACCAGTTGCTGAAGTTCAGAGAGAGGAATGTTGTTCTATTCTTGCATTACCATACACTAATCTAAAATCTAGATACAGTATATATTTCAGAATTGATAATGCCTTTCTAGATATGCTAGCTGCCCATTATATACGCACCAATGTACCCCCATACCAACAGAGATGCTGATAACAAGCCAGAAGGTCCCTCTTCTCTTTAGTCTAGAGCAGTGTTTTCCAACTCCAGTCCTCAAGGCACACCAACAGGTCATGTTTTCAGGCTTTCCATTATTTTGCACAGGTGATTTGATCAGTTTCACTGCCTTAGTAATTACCACAGCCGTTTCATCTGAGGGAAATCCTGAAAACATGACCTGTTGGTGTGCCTTGAGGACTGGAGTTGGGAAACACTGGTCTAATGGACATGAAACCCATGGTTGCCAAAAAGAAGGTAAAATTTTGATTTGTCTGCCAACAGTTTTTGCAACAACCCATTTTAAATGAATTTTGGCCCAGAGAAGACAGCGGCGTTTTTGGATCATGTTCAGATATGGCTTCTTCTTTACATGCATTGCATTTTTGGATGGCATGGCAAACTTTGTTCACAGACAGTGATTTTTGGAAGTATGCCTGAGCCCACGCAGTAATGTCCATCACAGAATCATGCCTGGTTTTAATGTAGTGCCATCTGAGGATGGGAAGATAATGGGCATCCAATATTACGTTATAGCCTTGCCCTTTCACACAGAGATTACTCCAGATTCTCTGAATCTTTTTTTATATTATGTACTGTAGGTATTGGGGTGTTCTTTTAACCTATAACAACTGACTATTAACTTATTATCATCTAATTACATTACCTTCCTTATTAGCGGTATCACTTCATTAGCCACACTGAGATCTGCCGCAGGGAACCGTGTAGGAGAATAAGGAAGAGTTATAACTCCTGCCATGTGTGCCTTTGGGGAGATTTACTTTCTATCCCATAGCCAAAACAGGGAGTGAGGCCCCGTACACACGACCGAACATGTCTGCTGAAACTGGTCCGCGGACCAGTTTCAGCAGACATGTTTGGCCGTGTGTAGGCCCGAGCGGACCATTTTCGGGCGGATCGGACAGGTTGGAATCCTGTCCGCCCAGACATGTACGGTCGTCTGTACAGATCTACCGTACATGTCCGGCCGCCCGCCATCCCTTGCATGCGTCGAATGACTTCGACGCATGCGTGGAAGCATTTAAAAGGCAGGCCCGCCCACGTCGCTGCGTCATTGTCACGGCGACACCGCGTCATCGACGCGGCGACACCGTGGACACGCCCCGCGTATTGTTTACGCGCGGACTTCTGTTCGATGGTGTGTACAGCCATCGAACAGAAGTCCCCGGGCAGACATGTCCGATGAAAACGGTCCGCGGACCGGTTTCATCGGACATGTCTGCTCATGAGTACAAGGCCTGAGAGGAAATCCCTGAAATAAGGGAATACATTGGGGGTCCTAGGTCACCAGAACTAGTGTCTCCATTGAAAGATTTCCTCTCTATTACTGTTCTGGGTACAACCCAAATTTTTTTATTTTATTTTACTTCCACTTTGGATTATAAGTGTAAATAGGACAAATAGAGAAGCTGTATCTGTCCAATGGGGGCAGAGGTAGAAATAAAAAAAACTGTGTTTTAATCCATTTCTATTCTGTCCAGAATTTTTTTTTTTAATTGCCTTTTGTTATATAAATATATACAGTATGTGCCCATATTTGGTACAACTATGGTTCCTGATTAGTAGTAATATACAACACCTCTTGATGTACGGTTATACAGTAGGTAAGCGGTGGTCAACTTTTTTGATATGGGGGGCCCAAATGTGTCCCCTGACAATACAATACCAAAGGGCAGCATATAAAGTTCCTCAACATAGAACTGCAAAGACTTTATTATATCATCATCTACAGTACATAATATCAAAAGATTCAGAGATCCTGCAGAAATCTCTGTGTACAAGGTCGTAATGTCAGAAACAGCAGAATATAGTCAAAGACTATGGGCATGATACAAAAGATGGTCAGAGACTGCAGATATGATTCAAGAGATGGTCAAAAATTGCAGACATGATACAAGAGATGATTAGGGGCTGTAGCCATGTTACAAGAAATAATTATAGACAGACATGCTGCAGGAGACTGTCATAGACTATGAACAGATTGGTGCCTGTAGGGGCCCCAAGGGCTGCACAAAAAGTACCAAAGGGCTGCATGAGGCTGCAGGTTGGGCCCCAGAGTTCTAGGTTATGGGTGACTTGTTTGAAAACAATGGATTCTCTATGAGGCTGGGTTCACACTACTACACTACTTTCATCCTACTTTGCTCTGTGTTCAATGTTTCCCTATGAGAGCGTCTTGTAGCGTCCTACATAAGTCGGTCCGACTTTGAAAATTCTCCCTGTACTACTTTTGGTCCTACATTGATCCTACTTCAGGCCCATTGAATATCATTGAAGTCGGACCAAAGTAGTATCCTGTTCATGAAAGTAGGATGGATGTAGGACCAATGTAGGACCAATGTAGCAGAGCAAAGTAGGATGAAAGTAGTGTAGTAGTGTGAACCCAGCCTGAGGCTTACTGAGCTCATCTTAAAAGTAATTGACAAACCTGTGATGATAATATAATATAGGTTCAGTTTCTGACCTCGCCTTGTTAAAATGAGTAACTGTTTTTAAGCCATGCGGTCTTTATACTGATTAGATTTGGGCAAACAGTTTGAGCCAAGCAAAAATTCAGCCCGAACATTGCCTGTTCGCTTGTTTGCCAAACACCCACGGTCTGACGGATCGTTTTCATCGGTCCAAACCTATCGTGTGTGGGCGCCATCGGTTATTTATCCATCGGTTAAAAAAAAGCCAACTTGTTTTAAATTTAACCGATGGATACCTAACCGATAGAAAAAAAACGATCGTTAGTAGGCACAACCATCGGTTCAAAATCCATGCATGCTCAGAATCAAGTCGACGCATGCTTGGAAGCATTGAACTTCTTTTTTTTTCAGCGCGTCGTGTGTTTTACGTCACCGCGTTCTGACACGATAGTTTTTTTAACCGATGGTGTGTAAGCACGACTGACCATCAGTCAGCTTCATCGGTTAACCGATGAAAAAGATCCATCAGACCGTTCTCATCAGATGGACTGATCGTGTGTACAGGGCTTTAAAGGGACAATTTATTTTTGTAATTTTTTCAAATTACAATTTTTTTTTTATTTCATTTTAGTCTGAATATGAGGTCTGAGGTCTTGTTGACCCCAGATCTCATATTAAAGAGGACCTGTCACTCTTTTTTCTATTACAATGGATGTTTACAAAACTTAAAAAAAAAAAAATGTAAACGTGCCCCGTCCCGCCAAGCTCACGTGCAGAAGCAAACGCATATGTGAGCAGCACCTGCATATGAAAACGGTGTTCAGACCACACATGTGAGGTATCGCCGCGATCGGTAGAGCGAGAGCAATAATTCTAGTCATAAACCTCCTCTGTAACTCAAAACATGCAACCTGTAGAATTTTTTAAACGTCGCCTATGGAGATTTTTAAGGGTAAAAGTTTGACGCCATTCCACGAGCGGACCCAATTTTGAAGCGTGACATGTTGGGTATCAATTTACTTAGCATAACATTATCTTTCACAATATAAAAAAAATTGGGCTAACTTTACTGTTGTCTTATTTTTTACCGTATTTATCGGGGTATTGCGCGCTCCGGCGTATAGCGCGCACCCCTAAAGTGGACCCGCTTTCCTGTAAAAAAAAACATTTTCGTACTTAGTTTTGTTGTCTTGCGCGGCGTCTATCGGCGGCCTCGTCGGGTCCGGCGTCCGTCTGCGGCTTCGGTGGTGTCCTCCTCGTCGGGTCTGGCGTCCTTCTGCGGTGTCCTCCCTGCTCGATCACCGCTTCCCGAGCTGAGTTTGAACTACTGCGCCGGCATATACCGAGTGCAGTACACTCGTGTATAGTCGGGCAGGCTCGGCTCCTCTCGCGGTCACGTCCTGTGCGTCCTGTACATCCAGGACGTGACTGCGAGAGGAGCCGAGCCTGCCCGACTATATGCGAGTGTACTGCACTCGGTATATGCCGGCGCAGTAGTTCAAACTCGACGTGGGAAGCGGGTATCGGCGTATATCGCGCACCCATGATTTTGCCCTGAATTTCAGGGCAAAAAAGTGCGTGGTATACGCCGATAAATACGGTAATTAAAAAAAGTGAATTATTTATTTAAAAAGTATGCTTGTAAGACTGCTGCGCAAATACGGTGTGACAAAAAGTATTGCAATGACCGCCATTTTATTCTCTATGGTGTTAGAAAAAAAATTATAATGTTTGGGGGTTCTAAGTAATTTTCTAGCAAAAAACGTGTTTTCAACGTGTATACACTGAGTCTGAAAAACAAGCTCAGTGGTTAAAGATCATAAAGATCATGAAGTTAGAATACAAAATATGCCACTCATAGATCATCTTGTAAAGGTACAGGTTAAGAGGGGCCTTATCTCCACTCTTTATAGATGTCTGAACAATCTCAGAAGGCAAACAGCTGCTTAACTAGAAGGGGGTGGGAAAAAGATCTTGGAACAATGACAGACGAAACATGGTGGAGTATTCTGGAAAATGAACAGTCTGTATCTAAAGTACATCACCTCAGCAGTGTTTGACCCAATTATTTATAGTCCATATAGCTTATAGGACCCCAGTTAAAGGAACACTAAAGGTACAATTATTTTTTTTTTTTAAATAACATACATGTTATACTTCCCTCCACTGTGCAGATCGTTTTGCACAGAGTGACCCGGATCCGTGTCTTCTGGGGTCCCTCGGCGGCTGTCTCGGCTCCTCCTCGCAAAAGCTTATCACGTTCATGCGAGCTCCCTCACATGGTGGAAAGCTTTTGCGAGCGCGCTCCCGTGATACAGCAGCGGCCATAGCCGCCGACTGTATCACTCGGCCCCGCCCCCCGGCGCGCCGCGTCATCCGCTGTGATTGACAGCTTCGCCAGCCAATGGCTGCGCTGCTATCAATCCGCCCAGCCTAGCCAATCAACGGCCAGGCTGGGAACCAAGCAGGATGACAAGCACGCGCCCGGGACTTTCGAACGGTGAGGTAAGTAAAACGGGGGCTCGGGGGGGGGGGGGGGGGGTGCTGTCAGATGTTTTTTTACCTTATTGCATAGGATGCATTAAGGTAAAAAAACTTTTACCTTTACAACTCCTTTAAACTGTATCAATGGGGGAGACAGGACACGTCAGAATGCCCGAGATGCCGAAGAGCATCTGCAGACTTAGGCCCAGATTCACAAAAGAGATACAACGGCGTATCTCCTGATACGCCGTCGTATCTCTGTTTTAGGGTCTCCCTAACTATGCGACTGATTCATAGAATCAGTTACGCATAGTTAGCCCTAAGATCCGACAGGTGTAATTGAATTACACTGTCGGATCTTAGGATGCAATACCTCGGCCGCCGCTGGGGGGAGTTTGCGTCGTAAACCAGCGTCGGGTATGCAAATTAGTAGTTACGGCGATCCACAACGGTTTTTCGCGTTCGCTACGTCGCTGCTAGTCTAGTTTACCGTCGCAAAGTTAGTCGTCGTTTTAGCTGCCCTAACTTTACACAGCACACGTATCTGCTGTATAAAGTATGGCTGTCGTTCCCGCGTCGAAATGTAAAACATTTTTGTTCTTGCGTAAGACGTCCGGGAATACGAAAGTACGCTACGCACGTCGCTGTTCGAAAAAATGACATCACTTTGCGCAAAGCACGGCGGGAATTTCAAAACGGAGCATGCGCAGTAGGTCCGGCGCCTAATTTAAATGGCACACGCCCCTTTGAATTACGCAGGCTTACGCCGGAGGCTGCCAGCGTAAGTTTTCATGCAAGTGCTTTGAGAATCAGGTACTTGCGATGAAAACTTGCGGCGGTGTAACGTATCTACGATACGTTACGCCGCCGCGATTCTACGTGAATCTGGGCCTTAATGCCTATGCTTTGGAAATGCCCCAAATTGTTCAGGTATTGGCAAAATGTGGTAGAAACCAATAACCATGTATATCAAACCCAGATACAACTAGACACAAAAGTATGTACCAGTAGTCGGGATACCCATTATTAATAGGTTGTTATTCATAGCATGAAATATGATCACATTAACATGGATATCCCCTAGAGCCCCTACACACGAGGAATGGCGGATACAGTTTAATGATGCGCTGTTAAAGGAATGGCAAGTATATAGGAATAGGGGACTATCAAATAAATGTTATACAATGTGGGAATCATGGCTAATGTTATCAGGTTTGACCCCATTTATTATAGGACTATATGAAAGCTTAAGGGTAAATAGATTCATTGCCAGCTACAGCGTATTTAAGGAATGAAGAGGAAGAAAAATAAAAGAGAAAAGGAAAGGGAAAGAAAAGCATAAATAAAGAAGGGATCTAAGAGGAAATAAAAAATAAGTATAATTACAAAGTATATAATAGAATTAATAAAAAGGTGTCTAACCATAAAATAGAGTAATAAAAATGGGAGAGGTTGAGATGGGAATAAAGAGAATGAGTATACAGGGGATTAAAGGGGTTGTAAAGGGTTTGTTTTTTTATTTCCTAAATAGGTTCCTTTAAGCTAGTGCATTGTTGGTTCACTTACCTTTTTCTTCCATTTCCTTTCTAAATGTTTTTTTTCTTTGTTTTCTTTGTCTGAATTTCTCACTTCCTGTTCCTCCTCAGTAAGGTGTTCAGTAAGCTGTTCTAAATGACTTTCCACCGCTCGGATGATGGTGGAAAGCTTACTGAGGAGAAACAGGAAGTGAGAAATTCAAACAAAGAAAAAAAACTGTTAGAAGGGAAATGGAAGAAAAAGGTAAGTGAACCAACAATGCACTAGCTTAAGGCAACCAATTTCGAAAATAAAAGATGGACCTTTACAACCCCTTTAAGTAATAAAAAAATAAACATAGGTAAAATTAAATATATATATATTGGTGTTTGGAACAGGATTGATATGTGGGGCCCATAAAAGGGGGGGGGGGGGGTATATGTGTAAAATGCTTTTGAATGTATTTCTCTTTGTATCTTGTGTGAGTGTTATTATATGTAATTACAATGGAAACAAAAAACATAATAAACAGAGGAATTAAAAAAAAATAAAGAAGTTCTTCTTTAGAGTAGGTTGTGTGCAGAAAAGCATATGTAATGGAAGAGTTTTTTTAGTTTTTTTTGTTGTAAGCATCTGTTAGATTCCCATTCATGGCACAGTAATTAAAGTGCATATTATGGGTAAAAGGACTGCGGCATACAGTAAATTTTCTATACAGTGGAACCTTGGATTATGAGCATAATCCGTTCCAGGGGAATGCTCGTAATCCAAAGCACTCGCATATCAAAGCGAGTTTCCCCATAGAAATCAATGGAAACTAAAATAATTAGTTCCGCATTGACTTCTATGGCATGCAATACCGCATGTGGCCAGAGGTGGGGGGTGCCGGAGAGCCTCGGAAACACTCGGAAAGGCCTGAGGACAGCTCGGCTTAACTCGGAAAACCTCAGAAAGGCTCGGGAACTGAGAACTGAGAACATTTCTGAACAGCTCAGCTGGGCTCCGATGCCGCCCACCTCAGGCCAATCACGGTACTGCACACCACTGTGGCTTGAATCCTGTTAGTTTTGCAAGACAACACTCGCAAACCGAATCAGGATTTAAAAAAAAAAACAGTGCTCGTATAGTGAAACGCTCGTTAACAGCGTTACTCGCAATCCGAGGTTTCACTGTATATGCGTTAAGCCTCCCCAATGTAAGCCCAGATGGTCATGTCCACAATTTTGCTTCTTATGCACTGTAGTACTACAAATGTATTTTTTTTTATGGGTGGGGGAATGTTAAAAAAAAATCATAGGGCCAGATTCACAGAGGAGATACGACAGCGTATCTCCTGATACACCGTCGTATCTCTTGTTGTATCTATGCGGCTGATTCATAGAATCAGTTCCACATAGATAGCCCTAAGATCCGACAGGTGTAATTGACTTACACTGTCGGATCTTAGGATGCAATACTTCGGCCGCCGCTGGGTGGAGTTCGCGTCGTTTTCCTGCGTCGGGTATGCTAATGAGCATTTACGGCGATCCACACCGGTTTTCGCGTTCGTTACGTCGTCACTAGTAATTTTTTCCCGTCGCAAATTTACACCTGCTTTAACATGGCTTAACTTTAGTCGAGCCATGTTAAAGTATGGCCGTCGTTCCCGGGTCGAAAAAAAACGTCGCCGTTCTAAAAAATTACGTCACATCGCACAAAGCACGGCGGGAATTTCTAAACTGAGCATGCGCAGTACGTCCGGCGCGGGAGCGCGCCTAATTTAAATGGTACCCACCCCATTAGAATTTGGCGGGCTTGCGCCGGACTTGTTTACGATACACCGCCGCAAGTTTACAGGTAAGTGCTTTGTGGATCAGGCACTTACACTGAAAACTTGCGGCGGTGTAACGTAAACGGGTTACGTTACACGGCCACAATTATTCGTGAATCTGGCCCATAATTCCTGGGTGCCTGACATGCTAGGTGTGCCACTGTAGAAATGTGCATTCTCCAAATGTTCAATAGATTTATTGTGAAAGATTACTTGTTGTAAGCAGATTAGTCTTCAGAACAGCATGCTGTTGTAAATGTTTCTCTTCACCAGGATTCAGACTTATTTTGTTTTCAAGAAATGCAAATGAGCTGCAAAAAATTATATAGCAGCATATGGATAATCTATTTATATGCCAGCAAGCTATTTTTTTTCTCCCCTAAGGCATTTAATGCTTTGAATGAGATTATTTTACAATTTCCAATAAAGTAAGGGTCTTGAGTGAGAAGTGCTTTCATGATATAGTATTATTATTAATAATAATAATTATATCATAATTATTAGTTTAAAGGGTAACTCTACTTTAGTTGGAAAAAATATAGCAATAAAAAAAAAAAATGAATATAGTTAAATAATTGCAATACAGGCCATACTGTAATTTTATGTTATTAAAAATGTTTCCTTTTCGATTTGCAGTGCTTTCATTTTCTGTAAAATTCAATGCAATATGGTAACCTGGAGGCACTCTGTACACAGTTGGTATACAGAACAACTCCAGAAATATAATTTTAAGCTTCCTCTGCAAGAAAAATAAATGTTTTGGGTTAGATGCTCCTAAAGAATTAATCACCTCTAAAGGGATGCAGACCTTGCAGCTTTCATCATTAGATCAATAATGAGAAAGTTGCTCCTATTCAGAATCAGTACACAGAAGAGACAAACAACAATTTCTTCAGAATAACAAAAGGTAGGAATCTGCATCAAAGTTTGTTAAAACCCATGCAATGTACATAGATCGCCCAGAGGGGAATATATATATATATATATATATATTTTTTAATAACAAAAGTGGAGTTACCTTTTTAAGCATTTGTTTATTTTATCTCTAGAGAATGGAACATCTAAATGGCATACCTATGTGAATATATTTTTAATGTTATTTATTACTACAGATTAATAAAGCAGTTGTAAAGACTCAGGTTTTTTTTATATATTTTTTTTTAATAGCAAACATGTGCAATGTTATTGCACAGAGCATCCCTAGAACTCCACTTCAGGGGTCCTGCGTCCATGCTCTAGGCTCTTCTTCTTCCCAGTGCACCCCCATAGGAAGCCACTTTCTATGGTGGCCCATCAGGTGCATCCATTGACACACACAGTGTGGCTCTGCCCCACCCACTTCTCCCTCTTTACAGGACTTGATCGTCCCCGGCTGGTGAGAAGACTGCTCTGGTACTGGCTCCAGCTTACTCACAGTGTTCTCCGGTAACAAGGTGGATGGTCCCTTAGAGGCGACAACTTCCCCTCTACCTCTGACCATAACTGGTTCCCCATCCGGCTGAACAGTTATGCCCTGTACACACGATCGGTCAATCCGATGAGAACGGTCTGATGGATTTTTCCATCACTTAACTGATGAAGCTGACTGATGATCAGTCGTGCCTACACACCATCAGTTAAAAAAACGATTGTGTCAGAAAGTGGTGACGTAAAACACAACGACGTGCTGAAAAAAATGAAGTTCAATGCTTCCAAGCATGCGTCGACATGATTCTGAGCATGCGTGGATTTTTAACCGATGGACGTGCCTACAAACGATCGTTTTTTTTCTATCGGTTAGGTATCCATCGGTTAATTTTAAAACAAGTTTCACATTTTTTAACCGATGGATAAATAACCAATGGGGCCTACACACGATCGGTTTGGTCTGATGAAAACGGTCCATCAGACCGTTCTCATCAGATTGACTGATCGTGTACACAGCATTACTCTCAGTTGGACTCCAATCCTGCACTCCTAACACTGCGCTGCTTCTCCTTCTTCTGGATAGGCCCTCAGACAGGCTAGCAGCCTCAGGCTTCCGGCCTAGCAGCCCGGGGCAGCATAACACATGTCCACCCAGACAGCCGTCCATGTGGCACAGAACTACAATCACCTGACTCCACCCAAATAAATAGGCTTTCCCAGCAGGCCAAGGGACTAAAGAAACCCCCGACAATTGACTGAGACACCCCATACATTCAAAACCTGACCTTGCTAAGCCCTTGTCTATCTAATGTCACCAGCATAACGCCACCTAGCGACAGAAGAGAGATGGTGCAGCAAGTCCAGAACTAGAGAAGAATCAGTGGATCTACTAACAATTAACCAGGGCTACTACCGCCTGGAAAACGAAATATACTAGCAACTCTGCCTAAACACCACGGTGCTACATCAAGAATAAAGAATCACCGCTACTTCTGACCAGCCCTGGTGAATAAATGATAAAGAGCAGCCTCAGCCTACATGTCTCCACCAAACTATGATTAAGCCCTGGATTGCATCAGGGTGTATGGTTTGATGGAAACATGTAGGCTGAGGCCACTCTTTATCATTTCTTCACTTGGCCACCATGTATTTTGCCTCTCATAGACTTTTTTACACTGTGTAAAAACATTTTTTATGACTGATAAAATACATCCAAGGTATGAAAAATGTGTAAATATATGAATGAATAAATTAATAAAAATATCAACGAATAATGTAACAGTAAGTTCCACCAATTCATCCAAATGTGTAAATAAATGTATAAAACTTCCACCAGTCCATCCAAAGATTTATCCAGTAATGAAACAAACTCCAGGTTGTGGACATCATCAAACCACCACCAACAGTGTGCACTCAACAGAGGTATTTGCTGCACATTAATGCTGCTTTAATGCTGCTGATTGGTGGAGGTATATTGAACTTGATTTGCTAGGTGCCTTTTTCCTCCAAACTCTGACTTCTCTTCTTGCGCTGTTGTCATAGATTTTGAGAAGCTCATGTCAATGGGGCTGGGTGCTGCACCTGTGCCTCCCGTCCGCCTGAATTGCCAGGATGTGACACACACATGCCTAAGCGCTAGTGTGTATGAGGCCTAACGGCCAGTCATTTTTTCAACTTTCCATATATTAAATCTTCTGCCCTTGTTGTTTTAACTTTGGATAGTAAAACATTTTTTTCTAAAACCAGAAAATACCTTATACAGACCACTTCCTGATTCTTGTCTGGTAAAAAGCCTAGGCTTATGACATCATGCACAGCTCTCTCTCTCTCATTGCCATTAAGGGAGGAGGGTGAGTCATAAGAGGGACAATAAGAGCTGCAGGGCTGCAGAGCTGGAGGCATGTCTCTGTGTGTCTGTGTAAATCCAGGAAGTAAACTGGCAGCAGCTTCAGCTGCCCACAGTTAAAATGGCTGCAGCGAGACTTAGTGGAGGGAGATTTCTGCAGCATATTTGGCAAGTACAGAATCACAGTATATGTAAAATAATATGCAAAGTGGTCGGAGGGAAGCTTAAAAATGGCAAAGATGTTTTTATTATAAATTATGTGAGCAGACTGCAGTTCCTCTTTAAGCTGAATTCTGATGGGAAATTATGGGATTTGTAGAACTTGATACAGTGCTTTAGAGCTTACTGAATAAGATCGTTTGTTCTGCAGTTAATGATTGAATGCTGTTAACAACTAAGGCATGTGTTTTCTTGCCATATTGTTGTTTTAATAATTGAAAATCATTTCTGTCCTGTCTGTTTCAAGTTTGAAATGCATCTGTTGCTACCAGTTGTAACATTCTGCCAAATTTCTCACTGAAGAAGCTGTAACTAGTTGGCAGAAAATATTTGATTCAAGGGTGGAACATCATGTGCAGTTTTTTTAAGATTCTGAAATAAAAAAATATGTTAGTGTAGCAAACCCAGGGGTCAAGTCCTGGGGAAAAAAGTGTGGGAACTCCCACCAAAGATCCACTTCCCCACCAAAAAAAAAAAAAATGATACGCTCATATGCATAATTACTAAACCGCATGTTTTTTTTCCCGATCCACTGTACCTTAGTAATCCTTTATGTTACTGGCCGCTTCCTGTATATGGATTCATCGGGTAGTGTGCGGGTATTCCGTCACTTCCTTGATACCGCAATGTCTCCTGGGAGCTTTTGTCATTTTTCCCAGGAGACATTGCGGAGGTCTGCCGAGAGTTATCACAGGATTTAGAAAGAAGCAAGTTCTTTCTAAATCCCGAGATAACTCGCGGCAGACCTCCGTAATGTCTCCTGGGAACAATGACAAAAGCTCCCAAGAGACATTGCGGCATCAAGAAAGTGACGGAATACCCGCACACTACCCGATGAATCAATATACTACAGGAAGCGGCCAGTAACATAAAGGAAAACTAAGGTTCGCCGGCCCCTGACAGTGACTCGAGCTGGGCATCGCCGCTTAGTGAAGGATTGGCTCGGGCGGCTCGGCTGCTCTAGTCCTGCAAAGGGAACTGAGTTCCTGCTGTGAAAAAAGTGCAGGAACTCAGTTCCCACACGTTCCCATAGGACTTGAGCCCTGGGCAAACCCCTGAGGGTGCTGCTTTTGTTTGTTCAGTCCATTACTCTGCCCTTCAACCCAGCAATGTGATCATTGGAATAACTCAGCAGGAATACATAACACAGTTCTTCTTGTAGGTTACTTGAAGAAAAGTAAAATTCAGGTTAACATTAGTGAAAAGGTCCACGCTGCTGCAGCAGACAGCTGTCCCCTAATAGATTAGATCAGTCTGGAGAAGTACCTGCTACATTAGTTTTTTAACATTACAATGTTTCACTTTTTTACTTTGAGTTCATTTTTATGACCATGTAAGCTATACTTATTGTAATACACCTCAGGTTTACTACTAATGTCTTGCATGTGCTGGCGGTAAATGGCCCAATGATATGCAGAGGTTGATAAATGTAGACATAAGATGAGTTCTAAAATCTGAAAATGTTCCAAAAACATGTCTGCAACTGCCTTTGGTGAAAAAACATGGCTCCCAAATATGTGTGAATAATGAGGAGAGGGGGTTAGCTACAATGAGTGAAAAAATAAAGCTGCATCACCACTTTCTGCCATTAATCCTTCTTGTGTAATGTATTGCGCCAAATTCACAAAGCATCTGCGACACTTTTGGCTCTGACAGCAACTCGTGCACTAAATTCAAGTAGTTCTAAAATGTGCCACTTTTACATTGTGGGACATTTAATGTGTCACTTCTACATTGTGGTGAACAGAATGCTCCCAATTCAAAATAAAATACCTACAGTATAGCGTATATGGCTATTCCTGCTCTACCTTATTTGAGAAGAAGAAAGTGAACTGCTGCAGCACCGAATAGGATCGAACCATACCCATGGAAATATGTTATAAAGTGGAGGTTGGTGCTGCGTTGTTCCAAAGGTAAATAAAGAAAACAGTGCAAACTGATAATGAATATAAATAAATACAGGGGTGCAAAAATGCTAACCATGTAGCTATGAACTAAAAAATCTCAGGCCTCGTACACACGACCGAGTTTTTCGGCAAAAACCAGCAAGAGACTTCCTGGGAGATATTTTTTTGCCGAGGAAACCGGTCGTGTGTACATTTTCGTCGAGGAAACTGTCGAGAAACTCGACGAGCCAAAAAGAGAGCAAGTTCTCTATTTCCTTGACGGGAATGGAGAAACTTGCCTCGTCGAGTTCCTCGACAGCCTAACAAGGAACTTGACGAGGAAAACAATGTGTTTCGCCCGCCGAGTTCCTCGGTTGTGTGTACAAGGCTTCAGAAGGTAAATATGAATAAATACAGTAGTATTGTCAAAGTGCAAATATACCATAGTTATATAAAAAGGGGCAAGGCAAGTAGAAGGCAAGAGAGGAAAATGTACGGATGGAATAGCATACTGAGAAACAGATAAAATCAGAAAATCTGGTATTCAGAAATCACTAATGCCACGTACACACGATCAGTCCATCCGATGAGAACGGACCTATGGACCGTTTTCATCGGTTAACCGATGAAACTGACTGATGGTCCGTCGCGCCTACACACCATCGGTTAAAAAAACGATTGTGTCAGAATGTGGTGACGTAAAACACAACGACGTGCTGAAAAAAACGAAGTTCAATGCTTCCAAGCATGCGTCGACTTGATTCTGAGCATGCATGGATTTTTAACCAATGGTTGTGCCTGCTTACGATCATTTTTTTCCCATCGGTTAGGAATCCATCGGTTAAATTTAAAACAAGTTGGCTTTTTTTTAAATGATGGTTAAATAACCGATGGCGCCCACACACGATCGGTTTTGACCGATGAAAATGGACCATTAGACCATTCTTATCTGTTTAACCGATCAGGTGTACGCGGCATTAGAAAGCAGATGAGGTCAAATTCAATATCAAGGCTTCTAGGTGAGAAGGTATTCATTGTGAAAACCCATTTGGATTCAAGCTGGCTGAGGGTCCTCAACTTGTGCCCCCGCCAGTGTTTCACATATGGTTCTATGCCCCAGAATTTTAAGTCTGTAGGGTCTTTGTTGTGGCATAAAAGGAAATGTTTTGACACACTGGGCCAGATTCACGTAGATGAGCGGCGGCGTAACGTATCGTATATACGTTACACCGCCGCAATTTTTCATCGCAAGTGCCTGATTCACCAGGCACTTGCAATGAAAACCTACGCCGGCGGCCTCCGGCGCAAGGCGGGCCAATTTAAATGGGCGTGTGCCATTTAAATTAAGCGCGCTCCCGTGCCGGACCTACCGCGCATGCTCCGTTTCCGAACTCCCACCGTGCTTTGCACGCCGTGATGTAATTTTTTCGAACGGCGACACGCGTAGCGTAATTCCATATTCCCGGACGGCTTACGCAAACGACGTTATTTTTTAAATTTCGACGCGGGAACGATGGCCATACTTTATACAGCAATACGATTGCTGTGTAAAGTTAAGGCACCAAAAAAAACGACTAACTTTGCGACGGGAAACTAGACTAGCGGCGACGTAGCGAACGCGAAAAACCGTCGGGAATCGCCGTCACTCCTAATTTGCATACCCGACGCTGGTTTACGACGCAAACTCCCCCCAGCGGCGGCCGCGGTATTGCATCTTAAGATCCGACAGTGTAAAACAATTACACCTGTCGGATCTTATGGCTATCTATGCGTAACTGATTCTATGAATCAGTCGCATAGATAGAACAACAGATACGACGGCGTATCAGGAGAAACGCCGTCGTATCTGCTCTGTGAAGCTGGCCCACTATGCTTATCGTATCCCTTCAGGATATTTTGAACATGCTCCTTGATGTGCACCTTCAGGGGTCTTTTGGTGCGCCCAATGTATTGTAGGCCGCAACTACATTCCAGGGTGTACACAGCCCCTTCAGTGTTGCAGCAAATAAAATCTTTGACCTCATACTGTAGGTGTCTCCTGTGCTTGTGGATACGAAATTAAATTACTTTTCATTAGGACGCTTGGTTCTTATACACGCAAAACATCTTTTGCAGGGGTAAAAACCTTTCCATGTGAAGAAGGTGAAAATACCTATAGTTCATATCTTATGAAAGCGGGCTAATTAAGACCAATTGGGAGACTGGCGCAGAAATATTTATTTTATTTTAGTATTTTGGCACATACTGCACCACTTTTAGAATACAAGAGAGACACTTTGGCAAAATCTGTCTGCGCCACTCTTTATGAATTTCAGAGAATATATTTTGCTTATAGGATTCTGTCAGAATTTGTGTAATGTTACCTGGCACTGCTAAAACAAAGTAAACGAACAAGTTATCCTCACTAAAGGGCCCTACAAACCAGATGTGTTGGGAGTACACATCTGTGTTATTCTTCCCAGTGCTGAACGCACAGCTACTAGTGTGAATACTATACTAACCAATCAGTGGAAAAAAAGATGCATATATTTACCTATTTTTAGCCTGTTCGGTCTGGTCATGTGATCCAGCTTTCCTGTGTCAGCCAGCGACAGCTGCAGGAGAGAGGAGAACCATGGGAGCTTATAGGTGACATCATCACTCCTGACCTTCCTAGACATTTTCTGGGACTCTCTCCACTCCCCTGTAACTGCCACTGCTGGCTGACACAGAGGATCACATAACCAGTGTGGGCTGAAAATAGGTATAAGTATATACCGTATGTATCGGGGTATTGCGCGCTCCGGCGTATAGCGCGCACCCCTAAAGTGGACCTGCAATTCCTGTGAAAAAAATATTTTAGTACTTACAGTTTTGGTGTCTTGCGCGGCGTCCATCGGCGGCCTCGTCGGGTCCGGTGTCCGTCTGGCTCGGCTCCTCTCGCGGTCACGTCATCAGAGCAAAAACAAACAATGAGGACATGAAACCAGGACTGCAGTAAGGTAAAGCAAGCTATTTAGCTTAAAAAAAAATCCTTTAGTGACCCTTTAAATTAGTTTAGTTTTGATCACAGTGAGTTGGCGTTCTAAGTGCAATTGGTTTCCATTTTTCTGTAGCATATTGAAGCATGACAAGCTGTTTTATACGATCTGCACCAGTTCATTACATGTCATGTTGGCTGATATCAATGACAGGAGCATTAGAGCGGCACTTTTTTGTTTGTCTACATATGTATAAACTGTAACTTCTATAGCATGTTTACAGTCTCTGACCATACCCTGTAGTATGCCCAAAGTCATTGCCCACCTTCTGTAGCATGTCCATGGTTTCTGACCATTAACTGTAGCTGTAGTCTGTAGTCTGTACCTGTTGAAAGGGAATAATGTATGCATAAATGCTGCAGACATTTTTATGTTGCAAATCAAAGGATATGTTTCAGATTCATTGAATAGCAGCCAAATATATGCTGCACTTCCTTTGATGAATTGCTATGTCAGTGGCTCACTTTCATGTTTATTAATATATTTTTTTTATTTTCTAAATTAACTTTAGCATATCTGAATAGAATTCTGAAGAGTGAATGTCTATATACAGTATGTGTATGTGTGTGTGTGTGTGGGTGTATATATATATATACTCACCAGCCATTTTATTAGGTACACCTTGCTAGTATCTGGTTGGACCCATTCCTGCCGTCAAAACTACCTTAATTCTTCATGGCATAGATTCAACAAGGTGGTGGAAACATTCCTCAGAGATTTTGGTCCATATGCATTACGCAGTTGCCGCAGATTTGTCGGCTGCACATCCATGATGTGAATCCCCCCATTCCACTACATCCCAAATGTGGCATTGATAGGCGGCACTGAAAGGCTGTACTGATAGGTACTTATGGGTGGCACTGATAGGCGGCACTGATTGGCTGCACTGATGGGCACTGATGCGTGGCACTGATGGGCACTGGTAGATGGCACTGGTAGGCATCCCTGGTGGCACTGGCAGTGGTAGGCATTGTGGATGGGCACTGATTGACAGCTGCCTGGGCACAGATTGGCATTCCCTGGTGGTCTAGGGGGGCATACCTGGTGGTCCAGTGGGGTGGCCATCCTGGTGGTCCTGAGCGGGATCCGAGGGGGGGATGCACTGATAAACTGATTGAGGAAAAGCCGATCAACGGCTCTTCCTGGTTACATCGTGATCAGCTGTGATTGGACACGGCTGATCACATGGTAAAGAGTGTCCGTTGGAGACTCTTTAACTAGATCGGAGTTGCGGTGTGTCAGACTGACACACCGCAACACCGATCACTGCAATATGATGTCCAGTCAGGATATCGCAACCAATTTGCCGCCGTCATTTTGCTATATGGTGGGTAGCAAGTGGTTAAGATCTGGTGACTATGGAGGACAGTGGAGTACAGTGAACTCATTGTCATGCTCAAGAAACCAGTCTGAGATGATTTAAGCTTTGTGACATGGTGTACTATCCTGTTGGAAGTAGCCATCAGAAGATGGACATGGTCAGCAACAATACTTAGGTAGGCAGTGATGTTTAACAACTTCCAGCCCAAGGCCATCATATGACGTCCTTGACTTTCAGTGGGATATCTGAATGATGCCTGCAAATACAGGCATCATTCAGATATTCTACTTTTCAGCCCGCGATTCTGTGCATTATAAGAACAATCCTAGCGGCAATTCCACCGCTTGATCATTCTTACAGGCGAAGGTGCTTCTCCAGGCATCCGGTGCTTCTCCAGAAAGAATCGTACGCCAATGGATGACAACCATCTCTATGACCCTCCGAGGCCCAGATGCAATGTTATGATGTCGCGTCCGTGCCGCGATTCTAAACAAAGCCGCGTTCGTGGCTGGTAAGCATGGGATTGTGATTTTTTTCGAGCTCATGCTTTCCAGCCTGGAGGAGAGATGTGGGTCTTATTGACCCTGCATCTCTCCATAAAGAGGACCTGTGAGGAACTATTACTATTAGGGATGTTTACATTCCTTGTAATAGGAATAAAAGTGATCAAATTTCTTTTTTAAAAAGAGTGTAAAAATGTAAAAAATTAACTAAAAAAATATATATATATTGTTTTTAAATGCCCCTGTCCCCACTATCTCGTGAAGCGAATGTAAATCCCACCCACAAATGTAAATGCTGTGCAAACCACACATGTGAGGTATTGCAGTGTTCGTTAGAGCGCAAGCAACAATTCTAGCACTAGACCTCCTCTGTAACTCTAAACTGGTAACCTGTAAAAAAAAATTAAAGCGTCACCTATAGAGATTTTTAAGTACTGACGTTTGGCGCCATTCCATGAGTGTGCGCAATCTTAAAGCGTGACATGTTGGGTATCTATTTACTCGGTGTAACATTACCTTTTTCACATTTCACATTATGCAAAAAAAAATTGGGCTGACTTAAATTTTTTGGTATTTTTTAATTCATGAAACAGTTTAAAAAAAATGCATTTGAAAAATTGTTGCGCAAATACCGTGCGAAGTAAATAGTTGCAATGACCACCATTTTATTCCCTAGGGTGTCTGCTAAAAAATATATATATAATGTTTGGGGGTTCTGAGTAATTTTCTAGCAAAAAAATTATGATTTTACATGTAGAAAAGGTGTGCCACAATAGGCCCGGTATGCAAGTGGTTAAACTATGCTCAATTAGACCCCTTTATCACTGGGTCAATTTGCAGGCGCTATTGAAAATTAAAAATAGTGCCTGCAAATTGACCCCACACATCCACTGCTGTGTCTCCAGTGTAAAAGCCCCGAGGGCTTTCACACTGAAGCGGTGCGCTAGCAGGACGGTAAAAAATGTCCTGCTAGATGCATCTTTGGAGTGGTGAAGGAGCAGTGTGTATACCGCTCCTCCATCGCTCCTGCCCATTGAAATCAATTGGACACAGCGGCTATACCACCATCAATGCGCCTCTGCAGTGGTAAGCCCAGATTGCAGGTTGCCAACCTGCCATCCCAAAGCATCAGTGTTGTGAATAAAGTTGGCGGTAAAGGTAGAGGTAGAGGCTTTTCAGAAAGTGCACCACACCTGCAGGATATAATAGACGTCTATGGCAAAGTGCAGATAACTGGTGAGAAAACCACAGGTACACTGCGCCACACCCACGGTGTGGGTAGACTGCAGACATTCCGTTTAAAAGCAGCCTTAGGCCCCTTTCACATGAAAGGTCCAACCAAATCGGACCCTTCATTCACCTCTACGGAGCAGCAGATGTAAACAGACTTTTGTCCATTTATACCTGCGTACCTCCAATCCGATCCGCTAGAAAAAACAGAAGTGGATATGTCCCCTTCCATCTGATTGTCTCAGAGGGCCCATCGAGTAGATTGGGTTGTGTCTGTTTTGCATATTGAGACTGGACACAGACCTGTCATCTGCCCACTCTGCTCATTGTGACCTGCGACTGGTTACTAAGTCGCTTAAGTGGCCCTTGGCCTTCAAAATGTTGGGTTTATGGAGTTAGCTAAAGGATTGTTTTGTGAGTTTAGTATTATAAGTTTCCCTATAGGTTTATTTTAAACATTATAGCAAACAGAACACGGTGTTTTGTGAGTAAGCTTGTTTTGTTACAATATTAAATTCTTAGTAAAAGAGTAATAAATGAATTTGCTTACATCAAAGGAGCTGCTGCATATGTTCTCATTATTTGGGTCTCTTGGTTACACGCTTGGATCACACCCACGGTGTGAAATCTGCACCTGTTTTATTTCAGGAAAAATCCAACAGCTTTCATTAAAGACTATTTTCTAAATTAGAGTCCTTTTCATCCAATGTTGTTGCGACTGTCTGTAGATGGAGAATCTGTGCTTTGTCCTAATCATTCTGAAAATGTTATTTGGCCAGAATATTATAGGAAGCTATCTTGCAGATGGTGCATGTGTAAAGAGCTGTAACAGGGGTTTTATACTAAAATGTCCATTGCATTTTTCCTCTTTATACCAATATTTAATAAATGTAATTGTTTAAACTGTGGTGAAATAATTACAGCTAATATTCTCAGAGAGACTTTTGCTTGCTTGCAAAATGTGTTACCAATTGTTAAATATACAATAAATATTTAAACATTTAATCAATTCAAAAATTATCAATACGTCTTTGGAAATTAATAATACATTTTATTGCCTATCACATATTTATAGATATAGGTGGACAGTGTTTGTAAGGCCTTGTACACACGATAGGTTAACCAGAGGACAACGGTCTGAAGGACCGTTGTCTTAGGTTAACCTATGAAGCTGACTGATGGTCCATCGTGCGTACACACCATCAGTTAAAAAATCGTTCGTGTCAGAACTTGGTTACGTAAAACACAACGACGTGCTGAAAAAAACGAAGTTCAATGCTTCCAAGCATGCATCGACTTGATTCTGAGCATGCATGGATTTTTAACGGATGGTTGTGCGTACTAACGATCGGTTTTGACCTATCGGTTACCAATCCATAGGTAAAATTTTAAAGCAAGTTGTCATTTTTTTAACCTAAGGTTAAATAACCTATGGGGCCTACACACGATCGGTTTGGACTGATGAAAACTGTCCTTCAGACCGCTGTCCTCTGGCTATCCTATCGTGTGTGTAAGAGGCCTTAGTTTTACAAAGGGACACCTTCTTCTTATCTTCTTCAAAGGAGGAGGTCTTGTTGCTTGAATACTCTACACAATAAAAAAGATATTAAATGATCTTGATACTGTAAAATAATTTGTTTAACTAAATGTAAATCTGTCAACACAAGGTTGTAATAAGCATATACCTGAATAACAGGCACTGCCAGGTGCCAGTCCATATAACAATTTAAGAATTCCATCATTACAATGTTCTTTGGTTGCCTCCAAACAATGGGACCTTGTAGTATCGAAATTTTAAATTGTATAGAATGTTCTGAGCACAACTCACAATACAATGCTTTAGATAGCTAATGAGCAGCATTCTGGGACTTGCCTCGGCAATGTCGGCATAGACCAAGAAGTTGTAAACTGCTTACATTCTACGATTTCAGGGGCATCTCTGCGTTGATGGATTTACTGGTATTTTAACCTGACACAAAATAGTCTTTTGAAGACTGCGTCTTTTGTAATGATTGTATATTCATATTTTTCCATGTCAGTATGATCTCACTATCATTTTTGAAAGAGATATACACACAATAGAATAAAAAAAAAAAATGTAAACAGACAATTTTGCTGATGTGCAACATATGCGGTGTGTTTTCTATATGATTCTATAAGCTTACTAACATTAATAACTCATGACTGCTTTTAAAAAACAACTGCTGGCTACAATGTTATGTCATACAGCACATAGTAGGACAGCACTAAAAACAAAAATCATAGATGGCTATGACAATTAGGGCTCATGCACACAGGATGTTTTTACAGCTGCTGTTAGGGGCAGTTGATGTTTTTTTAACTGCCTCGAAAAGGCCCATTCATGTCAACCTATGTGTCAATGCACCAATATTGTATTTAGGTTTTGTGCTGCCCTAGGCCTGACTAAACTCGTGCACCCCCTAATTTAAATATGACCCACCCCTTCCTGTCAAGGCCACACCCCTTTCTGTTTAAGACCCACCCTGAAATTATTGAGTGGGGACAGTAGTTCTGAGGGCCTCTGAGGGTAATGGATTCCCTTAATTGGCATAGATTTCCTCTCACCTCCTGTTTGGCTCTGGGGCAGGAAGTGAAGGGAAATCTCTGCAATGGAAAAGGGATGGTAAAAAAAATAAACTGACAGGGTCTATAACCCTCCCTTACTGTATCCAAAGTGTTGCTTATAGTTCTACTTTAAGCGCAAATTTCTGATAATTTTATGGAGAGGACTAAGATATAATCATGCCAATGGTGCAGCAGAAAACATATAGCACAGTGAGGAAGGTTTGTGGTCCAGTATGATAGGACAGTCAAAATTAGAAGCAGCTTGGGTGACACTTAGGGCCCATTCACACCTGAGCGTTTTGTAGCCTGAAGCCTGAAGCTATAAAATGCTAGAAGGGAAAAAATCCATTATTCTCAATGGAGATGGTTCACATCTCCACTCCAAAACGCCTGATGCCGAACGCCTGAAGCTCAAACAAGTTCTGGACCCACGCGAATTGGGGCTGATTTGGGCGTTTTTTAATGTTTGTATTCCCATAGAAACAAATGGAAATGCTCGATTCAAGCGTCTAGCGTGACAAGGAGCATTTCTACGGGTGTTTTGTCGATTTAATCTGTTCTGTGAAATAGAATATTCACCCAGGAAGAAGATAAAAAAAATCTACAAACATAGCAACAAATGATGAAAGAGATGATCATTTTTCCTATTGGCTAAAATAAAAAACGACGAAGTTCAAAAATGTTGGACAACGCTGTATGCAAACACACGAATACGCGTGGATACGTGCAACAAAACGATCAAAAATGCTACGCTCAGGTGTGAAAGCAGACTAACAGTGTAGCGCAAGCCAGCGGGGACTCTCTTCGTGCTGCCTCCCTGCAAAGTGCTGCCCTAGGCCTGGGCCTTGTTGGCCTAGGCCAGGATACAGCGTTGCCATGCACATATAAACTGTCAGAGGCGTTTTGAGGCATAAGCGCTTAGGGGCAGTAGAAAAAAGAGATTTTTAATACAGCTTACCTGTAAAATCTTTTTCTTGGAGTACATCACGGGACACAGAGCGGCATTCATTACTATATGGGTTATATGGAGTACCTTCAGGTGTAGACACTGGCAATCTCAAACAGGAAATGCCCCTCCCTATATAACCCCCTCCCATAGGAGGAGTACCTCAGTTTTGTAGCAAGCAGTATGCCTCCCAAAATGGTCCTCAAAAAAGAGGGGTGGGAGCTCTGTGTCCCGTGATGTACTCCAAGAAAAAGATTTTACAGGTAAGCTGTATTAAAAATCTCTTTTTCTTTATCGTACATCACGGGACACAGAGCGGCATTCATTACTATATGGGATGTCCCAAAGCAATGCTTACAATGAGGGGAGGGAGAACATCTCCAAGACAAAAGGATTTAATTTAGAGATATACTCAAATCATAATAAATCCAACTTAGTTGAGAAAAATAAAATTTTTAAATTTAACTCGAACAAGAGGAGCCCCCGGAATCCGAGGGTCTCAAACTGCAGCCTGCAGCACTGCCTGCCCGAAGGCAGTATCAGTATTCCTTCTTACGTCCAACTTGTAGAATTTTGTAAACGTGTGGACAGAAGACCAGGTTGCCGCCTTGCAAACTTGAGCCATAGAGATCTGGTGGTGTGCTGCCCAGGAGGCGCCCATGGCTCTAGTAGAATGAGCCTTTAATGATACTGGAGGAGGCAACCCTTTCAAGCCGTAGGCCTGAGTGATTAATTGCTTAATCCACCTAGAAATGGTGGACTTTGCAGCTGCCTGCCCCTTCTTGGGCCCATCCGGTAGAATGAACAGCACATCTGTCTTCCGGATCTTCTTTGTAGCTTTAAGATAGGCCTTCATGGCCCTGACAATATCCAAGGTATGCAGCAACCCTTCCTTTCTGGAAGTAGGTTTAGGGAAGAAGGATGGTAATACCAAATCCTGGTTCAAATGAAAACTGGATATGACCTTCGGAAGGAAGGAAGGATGAGGGCGGAGAACGACCCTGTCCTTATGAAAAACAAGATATGGTTCCTTACAGGATAAGGCTGCCAGCTCCGAAACTCTTCTTGCGGAAACTATGGCAACCAAAAATACTAACTTCCTTGTCAGTAGAACCAAAGGAATATCAGCCAACGGCTCAAACGGTTGTTTCTGTAAACTTGACAGAACAAGATTTAAATCCCACGGACAAAGCGGGGATTTAACTGGAGGTCTAATACGTAAGACCCCTTGAAGGAAGGTCTTAACCAGCGAGTGGGTGGCCAGCGGCCGCTGAAACCACACTGACAGAGCAGAAATCTGTCCTTTGATTGTGCTTAATGCCAATCCTTTATCCACTCCTAGCTGGAGAAAACTTAATACTCTATCGATGGTAAATTTGCGAGAAAGCCATCGCTTGGACTCACACCAGCCTACATAGGCCTTCCAGACCCTGTAATAAATCACCCTAGAGACCGGTTTCCTGGCTCTGATTAGGGTAGAGATTACTTTCTGAGACAGACCTCTACCCCTGAGAATCAGGGATTCAGCTTCCAGGCCGTCAAATTTAGATGCCGTAAGGCAGGGTGGAGGATCGGACCTTGCGATAGCAGGTCTGGCCGTAGAGGAAGAGTCCAAGGGTCTCCCACTACCATCCTTAAGATTAGTGAGTACCATGCCCTTCTGGGCCATGCTGGAGCTACCAGGATGACTGGTATGTGCTCCACCCGGATCCTGCGCAGCAGGCGGGGTAGTAACTGGAGCGGGGGAAACGCATAAAGAAGTTTGAACTGATGCCAAGGGCAAACCAACGCATCGGTTCCGCAGGCCATCGGATCCCTTGAGCGGGACATGAACCTGTCTAGTTTCTTGTTGAGTCTCGATGCCATGATATCCACGTCCGGCACTCCCCATCTTTGGCAGAGTGCTTGAAAGACTAGTGGATGCAGAGACCATTCCCCCGGCCATAGAGTCTGGCGGCTTAAGAAGTCCGCCTGAAAGTTGTCCACTCCTGGAATGAATATTGCCGATATGCAGGGCACATGAGCCTCTGCCCATAGAAGAATCAAGCTCACCTCTCTCTGAGCGGCTTGACTCCTGGTTCCCCCTTGGTGATTTATGTATGCCACGGCCGTGGCATTGTCTGATTGAATTTTCACCGGGAACCCCTGCAATTTTGACGTCCAAGCCCTGAGGGCTAGTCGAGCAGCTCTGAGCTCCAAGATGTTGATGGGCAACTGCTTCTCTGGCTTTGCCCAAGTACCTTGGCGAGTGCAACCATCCAAAATTGCTCCCCAGCCCGTCAGGCTGGCGTCTGTGGTCACTATCTTCCAAGCCACTGGGCTGAAAGACCTCCCCTTCAGTAGATTCTGAGGGTCTAACCACCAACACAGACTTTGTCGGACTCTTGATGAGAGCGGCAACGGGATATCCAAGGCCTGTGGCCTTCTGCTCCATGCTGACAGGATGGCTGCCTGTAGGATGCGAGTGTGGCTCTGGGCGTATGGTACCGCCTCGAATGTGGCCACCATCTTGCCTAGTAACCTCATACATAGGCGAATAGTCGGTTCTTTCTTGCTTAGAACCAGTAGGATTAATTCCTTGATGGCTTTTACCTTCCTCAGAGGTAGGAACACTCCTTGTTGTTCTGTGTCTAATCTCATGCCGAGATATTCCAACTGCTTTGTGGGCTGGAAAGCTGACTTTTCTCGATTTAGGACCCAGCCGAACCTCTCGAGGTATTGGACCGTGAGGGCCACTGCTCGCTCCAAGCCGGGAGACGAGTGATCTATGACTAGGAGGTCGTCCAGGTATGCTAGGATCGTGACCCCTTGGATCCTTAGTTTGGCTAGGATTGGAGCTAGGACCTTCGTGAACACCCGGGGGGCCGTAGCCAACCCGAAGGGAAGCGCCACGAATTGGAAGTGACGCGAAGCCACCATGAAGCGTAGATATCTTTGATGTGGCTGATAAATTGGAACATGAAGGTAGGCATCCTTTATGTCTATGGACGCCATGAAGTCGTCCTTCTGGAGTGTGGCAGCTGCTGACCGCACGGATTCCATCCGAAATGAGCGGATCTTTAGATATGCATTTACCATCTTTAGGTCCAAAATTGGCCTGACATCTCCATTGGATTTTGGGATGATGAATAGGTTGGAGTAGAAACCCAGCCCCTGTTCCAGGACTGGTACCTCTACTATTACTTCCTGGGAAAGTAGATGATCTAATGCCGATCTTAATGCGGCTCCCTTTTCCGGATCGTTTGGAATCCTCGACTTCTGGAAATGAGGAGGAGGAAACCTTAGGAAATCTAATTTGTAGCCTGTGGCCACGGAAGACCGTACCCACTCGTCGGGAATGCTGGCTTCCCAAATCTCTGAAAAGAGTCGCAGCCTTCCCCCCACCTTCGTGGGTGGGGGCACCCCTTCATAAGGTTGGCTTGGGGGCTGGTTTTGCTGGTTTGCGAAACCACTGCCTTTTGCCTCTAACAGCCTGTCCTTGTGATCTGCTGTTGAGGCCGAAGTTTGCTTTTGCAGGAGGCCGTCGATACTGCTTGGCATTAGAGGGCCCCTGCCCAGGGGAATACTGTCGTTTAAACGCAGGCCCCTGATACTTCTTCTTAGTTGGCAAGAGAGTACTCTTGCCGTTTGAAATGGTCTGAATGTATTTATCTAGGTCTTCTCCGAAGAGTCGTCCTCCATGGAAGGGCCCTACCAGGAGCTTCTTGCATGGGGGCTCAGCCTCCCAGCTTTTTAACCATAAGAGTCTTCTCATATGGATAAGGGATAACGATAAACGTGACGCTTGCTGGATAGAATCCTTGATTGCGTCTACCGTAAAACATATGGCCTTAGGGACATCCGAAAATTTTTCTGCCTGCTGGGCCGGAATAAGTTTAAGCATCTGCTTAAATTGATCCGATAATGCTTGAGCGACCCCAATCGCAGCCACAGCTGGCTGTACTACTGCCCCTGCAGTAGTGAAGGAGTTCTTAAGTAGTGCTTCCAAGCGCTTATCAACTGGATCCTTGAACACCTGTATGTTTTCTACAGGGCATGTTAACGATCTGTTAACACATGAGATGGCTGCGTCCACTGCAGGAGTAGCCCATCTTTTGGAAAATTTTTCTTCCATAGGATATAGGACAGAGAACCTTTTAGGTGGTAAGAAGATCTTATCTGGCTTGTTCCAATCTTGGAACAAAATTCCCTCTAATAGAGGATGGATCGGAAACATAGCATTGCTTTGAGGCGCCCTCAGTGAGCCCAAAGCTGAAACCGTCGATACCTGGAGATCTGGTACTGGCAAGTTGAATGTCCTATGGACCAAGTCCGACAATCCTTGAATCCACCAGCTCTCCCTCAGGGAGACTGCCCCAGACTCCTCTGTATCCGGGTCTTCGATCCCTGAACCTACTTGGTCCGTGTCCAAGAGGTCGTCCAATTCCCCTGAGGAAAGGACCACCTCTTCTGACGGTCCGCGCTCGGGCGACGGAGATCTATTTCGCTTACTGCCCCGCATAGCTGCGGATATCATTTTTCCCATGCTTTTCTGCATCTCTTTTAAAGAGGTGAGTAATACCTCCTCCGTGACCATCTTAGGGTTGGACTGACCCGCGTCAGCTCCAGCCCCAGATCCCGATGGCCCCAAGGCTCCCTGTAGGGAAAACAGCGGCATACCATGGTACAATACCGAGGTACACCTGCTACCTATTGGTATTTGGAACTATAAAAGTTAATTGTCCAAACACCTGTTTGGGGGATAAAAAAATGCTTCCTCTCCCCTAGATGACTTTTTTTTTTTTTTTTTTCGTTTTTGTTTCAAATCCAGGAAAGAAAAAACATTCTGTCCCCCTGAGTAGTATTGCAAAGAAAAACTATGAGATGGAAAAGAAACAGCCTATTTCTAGGCTTGACAAAACAGTCCTCTGAAGACTGCAATATCCTTTCTGGCCACTGTGTGTCCTCGGCGCCCCGTGCTGCCGCTCTGGTCTTTCTCCTCAGTTCCAAAGTATTGATGGAACAAACAAGGAAGGGCCGCCCCTTCCTTTAAGCCACTGACCCGCCCTTCCCCCCCAGCAACCTCAAACAGGAAATGCCCCTCCCGACAGGGGGAGGGGGGGGGGATTTTGGGAGGAAGGGACCTCTCTGTTCCAGCAAACTGCAGCCTGCAGCCTGGAACCATGAGGAGGTCAGCGTTTTGCCTGCTTGCAGGCTCTGAGGAGGAAGACTGAATGGAGCATCGCCTGGAGGCCTGCAGGTAAGCAAAGCTCTCTGACACACACATATATTTTTATATAACACAGGCCCCACTCAATGCTTTTCCAACACTACAAGGGAGGTCACATCTTATGGGGAATAATACATAGAGAGCCATCCTATCTTTATGATATGTGACTAGTTTGCCAGATGCAGTGCATAACTTTAGGCATGTCCCCTGTGACCCCCCAGAAAAAAACCTGCTAAGAACCAAGTTCCGCAAGTTTTCCCCTCACTTACCTGCTCCATGCCGCAGGACTTTGCCAAGCAAGAGGCCCAATCTTCCCCCATCTCCGTGGGGATGTCTAGACCTTCAGGCCCTGGGTTCCTATGAAGGATCCACTGTCCTGGGCCCATATAGCACCCTGGCAACAGAAAACTTTAGGTACCCAAAGGTTTCTAAGTTCTGGGCCCAGGGTCCAGCTCTCTAAAAAGAAAAGCATTATGGGCTATACCCCAAGGGTTTGGGGTCCGGTTACTGACCACTTTAGCGCTGAGGCTTTTTTGGACAGAACCGGTAGCTCACCTAATCCCAAGGATGCGGAGGCAAGCTAAACCATGACTAACACCTAAGACACTGGCGTAAAAACTGAGGTACTCCTCCTATGGGAGGGGGTTATATAGGGAGGGGCATTTCCTGTTTGAGATTGCCAGTGTCTACACCTGAAGGTACTCCATATAACCCATATAGTAATGAATGCCGCTCTGTGTCCCGTGATGTACGATAAAGAAAAAACGACAGCCTGTGCTTCCAGGAGCAGTAAAAACCATGCTGTAAAAATTAAAAACACCAAAAAACCCGACTAAACGCATCTAAACGTGGCTTAACGTGTCAAGCTGTGTTTAACGTTTTTAGGTGTCTTTACATTATAAAGAGTGTTTTAAATAAAAAACGCTTATGCCAAAAATTGCAGAAAAACGCATCTTAACAGTAATGTAAAAATGCATGAGACCTTGAAGTGTATGTAAAGGCAAACATTTGTTTTGAGTAGAATACGGTAGGTGGTAAAGTTTAAATCCTTGTTTATTTTGTTTCCTTTTTCTGTCCCATTGGAGAGATTTTCCTTCACTACCTATCACAGAGACACATCATGAAGTGAGAGGACATCTATACAAAAATGGGAAAAATTACCCTCTTTACCCTATATTCTAGTGGCAACTGTAAAATGTTGATTTCCAATCACTTTCGACCACAATGACCACCAGGAAATCAAAAAGGGTGAATCCCCCCCCTGTGGGGACGCAGACAGCAATTAAAACTAGAAATGAACTAAGTTTTCCACATTCAATCCAAATTGTACTGTAACATGTCGAGTGCTGTGATTGAAATTAGGTATAGTTAAAACGTATTTGTTAATGCTACTCAAGGCTTGAAATGGAGAACTGTACATTTGGCGGTTCTCATGAAAATATAAAAAAACGATACCACACACCTGTAATGCATTTTCGGATTTTACTGAGGGTTAAGGAAATATTTTATACATTTTCCACATTATAAGATTGTGTTGAGGAACTCAGGATTATGTTAAGTTGATCGCACACTTTCTGAGTTTTGATTGTCAGATCAATAAACATTTTCAGCTGTGTAGCATGAGATTCTTCCTGATGTACAGTAATTTGAATGGAGTTTTTAAATATGTATATTTAATTTGACAGATGAAATCTGAATCTAAAATAGCATATTACAGCATTCTAAAAATATTATATTTTTACAGACAGAAGGTTCGAGGCTACAGAGGGAAATGCGAGCTTACTTGGCTGCCATTAAGGGTAAGTTGTGAGTCATTCAATAAATTCTTTTGTATGAAAAATTTATCTGGAGCCCTAATGGGCACAAAAACACGTATTGATACAGGGGCCATAGGTTCTATCGCTAAATATAAAAATTGGTGGCCATCATTGGATTCAGGGATAGTGACCACCAAGGAGCACATGAACTTACAGTGGACACACAAACCCCTTACACCAGGGGTGCCCAACCTTTTCAAGAGCGTGGGCCACAATGAGCGTAGCAGGTCGATGGCAGTCCACTCTATAGAGCTCACTGGACTAATTTTTTTTTTGCGGATTGGAGGTAAGCGTTATTAAACTGACAAAAGTCCATTTGTCAGCCACTCCTTAGAGGTGAATAGAGGGTCTGATCGGGTCGGACCGTGTGAAAGGGGCCCAAGGCTGCTTTCACACTGATGCTCTGTTTACCAGCACCACGGATTCACCTGTGGCTTTGCTGCAGGTTAGCTGCACTTTGCCATAGACTTCTATTCTATCCTGTAGGTGTGGTGCACTTTCAGAAAGCACACCAAACTCACAGGTAATAGAAGTCTATGGCTCAGTGCAGGTACCCCGCAGGTGCGCTGCTCTGCACCTGTGGATCAGTTGAAAGCAGCCCAGTAATCACTGCAGAACACATATGCTCATATATACACTGTGATTTTAGTAATAAACTTACCTTTAATAACAGTATTCTATTCTATTCCAGAGTAGGAGGTCGCGGGCCACCTCAGAGAGCCCCCGCGGGCCACTGGTTGGGCACCCCTGCCTTACACAGTGGAAATATGAATAGTGGCCAACACTGGGCTCAGGGATAGTGACCACTGCTAGACAAAAGAAAAAGATTACTTTTGTCCATACTGACAGGAAACCACATTAGGCTTGGAAAGGGTAACCCACACACTGGACACCGAGACAGCTAATCAATCATCTAATCAAGGAAAGCATAAAAAGTGTAAGGATATTTAAGATATTATCTTGATTCAGTGATATTACAGATAGTGTTAATTCAGTAGTTAACAGAGTAGACAGATGTCCAGAAAATTAATTTGAACAGATGGCTGGGGCCTGGAAATCAGTAGAATTAACACTCCCCCATAAGGGGTGGACAGCTGTCACCTTACCAGACCTTGCCAGGATGCTACAGACCTGCTACCTTACCAGTATGCTACAAGGTGGAAAGGTTGTCCCGAACTGTCTACTGCAAATACTTACTTTCTTAATATCAGTAGAATTATGTTTTTATCTAATAAAGCCCAACATTTTTGTTGCAAGGAAATGAAACCGATTCCTTATGATGTATTATGGAATATAAACAGATGCAACAGAATACAAAGAAATTGAGGGTGCCGCTTTAGGCTCTAGTAGGTCCTTATGTTCTGACAATCACTGGGAGTGGAGGCAGAGAACGAGCTTGTCGCACATTACACAAAACCCTTATGTAAAGAGTGGAAGCAGCCTCAGCCTAGGCTCTGTCCAGACCACACCCCTGACATGTTTTGCCCTGCCCAGAGGGCTAAGTAATAGAAATTCACATGACTAAGACCATCGTGGGAGGGGCAAAACATGTCTGGGGTGTGGCCTGGATGGAGTCTAGGCTGAGGCTGCTTCCACTCTTTACATGAGGGTTTTGTTTGATGTGCGGCTCCTGGGACTTCTTCTTCACTGGTTATACAGAACCATCTAGGGACCAACAAAATGGTTATAAGGCCTGCTTGAGGAAGCAATGAGATTTGTTGTTGTGTAGTGTCTTATTGTGATTAGACTGATGTGCTATATCTGAACCCTGACCCAGCTATCAGTGCCAGCTGGTCCATATAACCAATGCCCACAAGATTTGTGTATTTTCTATGTTGCCCTCAAAGAGGTATGAAAAGACCCTCAACCCACTGTATGTTTTTTTTTTCTTTTTTTCATTGGTACATACATACCCTCCGTGGCAGTGTTCAACTGCCCATTAATTTGTTTGGCAGTTGTTTGCCTATTAGCCAGTTATTAATATCATTTGCCTTCCCCTCAGACTTCAATGGAATTTCCAGCTAAGTTCAGGTTCTCCACAGTTTAAACAGGGTTTGCCAAACCCTTATGCCGCGTAACACACGACCGTTTTTCGGGTTGTAAAAAATGACTTTTTTGTATGTCATTGAAAACGATAGTGTGTGGGCTCCAGAGCATTTTTCACGATCTAAAAAATGGGCTTTAAAAATTTCGAACATGCTCTAATTTTTCACTACGTTTTTAACGTTGTCGTTTTTAACGTCATAAAAAATGGTCATGTGTGGGCTTTAACGATGTGAAACATGTATCATATATACATGTATCATATATTTGCCATCAGCTAAACACATTGGTACTTGGTTATTAGACTGTGCCATGATTCTAGTCATGTAAAATATATGAACATGATTAAACTGGGGGATGATGTCAAAAACTTATACAAGACACATCATAACCAAATGACTAACTTGACTGAGCTAATACTATTTGCAAACATTCAAATTCTCAGGACAAGCTTTTAGGATGTGTCCCCTTCTTCAAGGTCTGAGCAGTACAGACCTTGAAGAAGGGAATACACCCCAAAAGCTTTTCCTGAAATTCTGGATGTCAGTGCAAATAAAATATCATGGACAGTACTCGATTGTTCTTGATGCAATCATTTCATGAGGGCAATGTAAAGTTTAAGTAAGGCCGCGTACACACGATCGGTTAAACCGATGAGAACGGTCTGATGGTATATTGCATTTTGAGCTAAAAAAAAAAATTATGCAGATACAGCTTTTGTCCCATACTTAAATATGTCCACTGTATCATAATTAGCTTCAGGTAAAGTAATGGTAGAGTGTTAATATAGTTATGATATATATCTTAGGCCATTTTTGTTGATTTTTTATTTTTTTTGGTTAACTTGTTTAACCCCTTCCTTACCGGCGCATTG
The DNA here is from genome assembly GCF_905171775.1 of Rana temporaria. NCBI lineage: Eukaryota > Metazoa > Chordata > Amphibia > Anura > Ranidae > Rana > Rana temporaria. Next base: position 144,204,955 of record NC_053493.1, read on the forward strand.
TAAAATGACGCCGGCAGGAACCCTCTCTCGATCCGGGTGGACGTCATATGACGGACTTTGTTCCCGGCAACGCTCGTGACCCGGCGCGAGTGCCCGGCGGCCGCGATTGCCGCCGGGCACCCGCGATTGCCGGTGATCACGGCAGGAGTGTGCATCTGTGTGTGTAAACACACTAATCCACCTCCTGTCAGCGGTGAGGAGACCAATGTGTGTTCCCAGTACAGAGGAACACGCATCAGTGTCCTCCCCTTGTGAGTCCCCTCCCTCCTACAGTTAGAACACACTTTTGGGAACATTTTAACCCCTTCAGCGCCCCCTAGTGGTTAACCCCTTCCCTGCCAGTCACATTTACACAGTAATAGTGCATATTTATAGCACTAATCGCTGTATAAATGCGAATGGTCCCAAAAACGTGTCAAAAGTGTCCGATGTGTTCGCCGCAATGTCACGGTCACAATAAAAAAAAAAATCGCAGTTTGCCGCCAATACTAGTAAAAAAATTAATAAAATAAAAATGCCATAAATCTATCACCTATTTTGTAGACGGTATAACTTTTGCGCAAACCAATCAATATACAATTATTGCGATTTTTTTTTTACCAAAAATATGTAGAAGAATACGTATCGGCCTAAACTGAGGAAAAAATATGTTTTTTTTAAAAAAATTGATATTTATTAAATGAAAAAGTAAAAAATATTGTGTTTTTTTTTAAAATCGTCGCTCTTCTTTTGTTTATAGCGCAAAAAATAAAAACCGCAGAGATGATCAAATTCCACCAAACGAAAGCTCTAATTGTGGGGGGGAAAAACAAAGATTTAGTTTGGGTACAGTGTTGCATGACCACGCAATTGCCATTCAAAATGCAACAGCGCTGAAAACAAAAAATTGGTCTGGGCAGGAAGGGGGTGAAAATGCCCTGTATGGAAGGGGTTAAATACATGTTTGTGCTTTAACACTGTCTAGACCTGCTGCCAAGCATTGGCCTTCATTCTGTCTGCGTGTAAATATTGCATTAGATGTGACATCAGACCTGGCAGCTGACCCTGGGTCAGTTGACAGAGATCCTCTTGCTTCTGTTTTGTGCAGATGGCTGGACAGATTTGGAAAACACAGAAGCATGTTGCTACTGTATTGAATGGATTACTGTCACATCAGTAAAGCAAACTTGTGGTCTTATTTTTGGTTGTTTGGGGGATTGTGAATTTTGTTAAATTCATGCCTAACAAAATATTTCTTGTAGCTGTCGCCTGCGGCATTGCAGCCTTAGCCTGTGTGGATGGATCTTTATTAGCTTTGCTTATCTGACAATCGCAGTCTGTTCCCACTTCTCTTTGCAAAACCGATTAGATTGTATCAATAAACTGACTTGTGTTTTTTTTATCACTTTTTTTTTATGGAGTCGCTTTGAGTGTTCATTTTTCTTCATGGTGTATGTTATGCCACAATACTGACTCAATAGAATTTAGATCCACATGTGTAGTTATAATTCAATCATTTGAAAACCCTTGACTATACATAGGTGATCTCTATGGCCCGGATTCACATACACCGGCACATATTTATGCCGCCGTAGCGTATCTTTTTTACACTACGCCGACGCAGCGCAGAGAGGCAAGCACTGGATTCACAAAGCCAGTGCTGCCAAATCTGCGCTGGGTTTCTTAGGCGTAAGTCGTCGTAAGTGGAAGTGGGCGTGAGCCATGCTAATTATTATTATTATTATTATTATTATTATTATTATTATTATTATTATTATTATTATTATTATTATTATTATACAGGATTTATATAGCGCCAACAGTTTGCGCAGCGCTTTACATCATGAGGCGTGACTCCATGTAAATGATGGGCCGAGCGCCAGATAGATACGAATAACGAATGGCGCATGCGCCGTCCCGTGGACGCATCCCAGTGCGCATTCTCAGAATCACGTCGGAACGAATGCCTAAGATACGACGGATCACTGCCTACGGCGTGAGGGTAACCTACGCCCAGCCATATTCACGTACAACGTAAACAACGTAAAAAATACGACGGCTTGTGTTCCCTGGTCCATACCTTTGCATGGGTTGCGCCTCATATATGGGGAATAACTTTACGCCGGACGTACGACTTACGCAAACCGTGTATATTATGCGACGGGCGCATGTACGTTCGTGAATCGACGTATCTCCCTCATTTCCATTTTTGAATAGGAAATCAATGGGAGCGCCACTTGCGTCCAGTGTAAATATGCGCCCACGATACGCCGGCGTAGGCAAGTTACGTTGGTCGGATAAAGCCTATTTTCAGGCGTATCTCGGTTTGTGAGCACGGCGCATAGATACGACGGCGCATATTTGCACTTACGCGGCGTATCTCGAGATACGTCGGCATAAGTGCTGTGTGAATCCGGGCCTATTTTCTTATTTATATAGCTTCGTTAATGCATTGGCTGCACCGGTGAAGATATAGGTTTGTCATTTTAAATAAACCTCATACTCATACAGTCAGTTATTTGGGTAAGGTAGGGTTCCCCCCCCCCCCCCCCCACCTCACCAGCATAGTGGCCATCGCTCTCATAATTTGTAGTTTTGTCACTGTAGCATCACTTTCTCGCTCCTACAGGAAATGCCAAAGGGATGACAGGAGAGAAGAGTGGTTTAATGAACCATCACCCAGCACACTAGTACTCACACACCACTGTCCTCACCGGTAACTGCTTTGGTTCTTGTCAGAGTAAAGGGAAAGTAGTCTGTGTGTGTGCTGGTCACCAGGTGATCAGAGGACTGATGATCAAGGGATGGTAGAGCCCATGAACACTAGTTTTAGCCTAGGCTAATCCGGGGGATAATCAATACTTCTCTGCTGCTGGTTGAGGCTCTTTGAAGGTGGAGAACCCTTGCCCCCACTCCTACACTCACTCAATATCTGGGTCTGGCTAGTGTTCCTCAGTGTGATGATGTGATGTTATTCCTTACCTCATCATCCACTAGACACACAGAAATATTCATCTGATCCAAAATCAGGGCCGCCATCAGGGGGGGGTACATCCCATACATGTGTAAGGGACCCACACATCGTCAGGGGCCTGGCATCCCGGGCCCCAAGTTGGCACCCCTGTTTGCTCTTTTCCTCTCCCTACAGACTGAGGCCCCATACACACGGGAGGATTTATCCGCGGATACGGTCCAGCGGACCGTTTCCACGGATAAATCCTCTCGAGGATTTCCGCGGATTTCTATGCGATGGAGTGTACACACCATCGCATTGAAATCCGCGCCGAAATCCTCTGGCGATGACGTGTCGCGCCGTCGCCGCGATTATGACGCGGCGACGTGCGCAACGCTGTCATATAAGGAATTCCACGCATGCGTCGTAATGATTCGACGCATGCGTGGAATTCCTTATATGACAGCGGACGGATGGATCCGGTGAGTCTATACAGACCAGCGGATCCATCCGTTGGGATGGATTCCAGCAGATGGATTTGTTTGGCATGTCAGCAAATATTAAATCTGCTGGAATCCATCCCAGGGGATAAATCTCCGCGGAAACAGATCCGCTGGAGTGTACACACCATAGGATCTATCCGCTGAAACCCATTTGCTGGGATTTTTCAGCGGATGGATTCCATCGTGTGTATGGGGCCTTAGTCCCAACTGGTACCGTCTACTGCACTGGCTTCTGACTCTCTGCTAGTGGGGGGGTGGGAAGTGCCAGTTGGTGAGCTTGACAGGCATAGAAACTAGTGTTCTCATCATGGGGTGTGATCAACAGTTCAGTGTGATGAGGAAATGCATGTATATTGCAGTGAAAACACAGAACAGAAAGCAGAATATACACAGATAAGTGATCTGATTTAGGTTAGATGTATCTAGTGAGAGTTGGGCAGAGGAGAAGCTCGAGAGATTTGATTGTTATATTGCAGTGTGTGTCTGAGGTCACCTGATCACAGTTGCAACATCAGGTTATTTACATATCTCATGCACTAGCCTGGAGACAGGCATTATTTTTTAATTCCCACCCCCACTCCTTTTCTGAAGTCATGTGGTTACTTTTCTGGATTTTGACTGGATGTTAGGGATCATAGCAGAATTTAGTGTAAGGAATACACAAGAGAAAATGCATGTTGACAAGGGGAGTGTATGATTTGGGCTTTGGGATCTTCAAAAGAGGGAACCCAGTTGCTCACTGGATTCCCATTGCTGGTTCAGGTGCTCTGGGCCAACATGGTCCCAGAACCAGGAACACCGCGTGGCATGCACGCCCCGGCCAGGTAGGCCATAGCGCCAGGGCGTCGTGATGTGGCCACCCTAAAGGTGGGTGCCACACTGGACGAAGAAGACCCAGAACAATGGCTTCTGTCCCATAAATACCCCTCCCCAGCATGCACAGCGAGGACAAACCCTCATGATTGGCTGCTGGGAAGAGCACCCAAACCTCGACTCCACTGCTGCCACCTGCAGTACTGGGGTTGGAAGAACACCCCAGCACAGCAGAATGGGCTCACAGCACAGCCAAGCTGAGACAGACCGCAATTTGCCACTAACAATCAGGATCAGAGTCTAACTATACTCTGATCTATACTTAAATTTGACTAGCGCCAGTACTACAAAGTACATGGGCGCTATACTATTATCATCATAAATTAAATTACAGCTACTGCTATACATATGGGTACACACTGGTATAATCCTTTGCTTTAGTGGTAGAATGGATGATTTATTTATCTAATGTAAGACATTTTTTTATATTTTTTGTATTATTGCTTTATTGTGCCCAAATATCTAAGACAGTTTCCAATTTTGTTGTCCTAAAAAACAACCAAATATGTCTTATTTTACTTTAAAAGTTTACCACTGTCATTAAAAGGAAGCAACATTATACATTTTATTTAACTTTTTTTCATTATATTATGTTTTTTTATTATTTATATAAAATCTTTATTCCAGATAGATATTTAATACTTAGCACACATAAATATTTAATACACGGTATACCCATGACACTAGTTTGGTTCAGAACATTAAGGATTTTCCAAGGAAGGAGCACAGCAGAAGCGCTTTTTTCCAATTTAAATTCTGACTGCGTTCATAAAGGATAGGTGGGTGGGGGATTTAATTAGCTGTGTGTGTAGATTGAGTTTCAGCCAATGAGCTCTGTAAACAGTTTTTTTTTTTATTGCTTTAAGTGTTTCTAAAGCCTAAACCTTTTTTTTTTTTTTACTTTAACGCATTCCTTACATTAAGCTAAAAAATGTTTAGGTAGAAGCTTGCTCCCGCCCATACTTTGGGTCTCTTCTTTCACTTTCTGGTCTAATGGGCTTTGCCGAGGCAGCAGAAGCCATTGACTTCCTCTGCTACTGATCAAACCTGTAACAAGGGAGCAGTGGATGGTGCTGGGCCATGCTGCCTGTGTCTATAGATGCAGACAGCATGGATCAGGAGCGAGGCCGCAGGTGTGCCTCCATTGCAGACGGCTTGCTATGGGGACACACCAAGTAGAGGAGGAGCTTGAAGTGCCAGCAGGGAACCCAGGAAGAGGAGGTTCGGGGCCGCTCTGTGCAATACAAAGACCTGTTGGATATTTAAAAAAAAATAGTTTTACAATCACTTTTAAGAAATGAAAATTATCCTGGTCAGTGTGGAAAAAGAGTCCACAGTACCATCTTCTGGATCATAATAACTAATATTGAAATATTACTAAAATATGTAGTATTAATGTAACCAGAGGTAATTAGATTTTTGCCCGTAACTTTTTGATAATGAATTTGTAATAAATGTCACAATGTATGCATACAGTTATTAATTTTCATAGATATGCTGTTTCTGGGCAGCAGCTTTGAAATAGATTTACTATAGTCAGCTCTGCTAACGTCCATCGTCCAATCATGTGCAAGAAAAAACATTTCTCTCTTGTATGTGATTGGCTATTCTTTGCAAAGTGAAGCAAACCGCACTTGCAGAATACCACTGCACTTGCAAAGTTCACAGTCTATTTGCCTTCAAACATTGGCAGATTTGCCAGCATTTAATTACTTTAGTATTGTAGAAATGAAGGTGACAAATGTACTTTAAAAGAGAAGTGTAGGATTTAAAAATGTTTTAAAAAATGTACTCACCTAGATGAATGTATATGTTACGTACCTGGGTGTGAGCCTCATGCGTGGAGGGAGACCTCCCGTACAACCCCGGCTCGGAGACCGCTGGAATGGGGACAGTGGTGGTAAGAGCGTGGTGAGGTAAGGGTGCCTGTTCTGGTAGTTGCTGTTGGTGAAGCTGGAACCGCTGGGCAAGAAGCAGGTGACGCAGGTCAGCAGGGCAGCAGATGCAGATCAGCAGAGCAGCAGAGTCAGGGAGGCCGGGTCATACACTTCAGAGCAACAGCATAAACGGCAGGCAGGAGAATAGTCGGAGTCCAGGCTGGATCTAAGCAACGGGTAATCAGGCAGAGAACTGAGCAGGGTCAAACAAGCCGAAGTCAGGACTGGAGATAGAAGCAAGGTCAGGAGAAGCCGGGTCATACACTGGAACAGAATGCTTCAAACAGGAACAGGAATACAAGGGAACAGACGCAGATCAAGCCGCAAGGTGCAGCATCCCCACAGCATCTTTTATAGGCTGCAGGGCGCCAAGGTGCATCTAACGGCTGTATAGGTGCGTGCAAGGTCCGTGGTTGACACATGCGCACAGGCACGCGTAACGGCTGTATAGGTGCGTGCAAGGTCTGTGGTTGGCGCTTGCGCGTAGGCGCGCACCGAGGGGAGCGAGCAATATGTCCCTGACAGTATAATAGGTTCAATGCTGCATCTGTCCCCAACTGCCTCCATACCAAGAACTGAAGACCACTGATCGCTCAGTTTATGGGTCCACTCTGAGCAGTGCTTTGTGCTCTGCCCCTCCAGCACTCACTGGAGCACCAGACTGTGGTGGGGTGGGAGCCGCTGGCTCAGGCTCAGCAGTTCACTGAGGGGCTTAGGCCTCATACACACGACCGTTTTCCTCGACAGAATCCATCAAGAAACTTGGTGGCAGAGCTTTTTTGCAGAGGAAAACGGTCATGTGTATGTTTTTCATCGAGAAAACTGTTGTGGAACTTGATGAGAAAAAAAGAGAACAAGTTCTCTTTTTCATCGTCGGGAGTCTCAACTTCCTCGTCGTGTTCCTCGTCGGGCTGGTTTTCGATGAGAAACATGTTCGTGTGTATGCTTAGAAACCCGCACATGCTCAGAAGGGTGGCGCCAGTGGAATCAAACTTCCCCTTTATAGAGCCGTCATACGTGTTTTACGTCACCGCGTTTGAGAACGACGAGATTTTGTCTTGACAGTGTGTTCGCAAAGAAAGCTTGTCAAGATTCTCGACAAGCCTAACAAGGAACTCGTCAAGGAAAATGATGTTTCATTTACGACGAGTTCCTCGGTCATGTGTACGAGGCCTAAGCCAACTGTTCGAAAGGCTCTACGACATCTCCACTGTAGACTGAATATGGGTCAAAAGAGTGCAGAACTAAGTGCATTTCTGGGGCTCACAGGAGAAGTATGGCCAAAATAGCTTTAGCTTAAAGTCCTTAAAGTGACATTAAAGCCTTATTTAAGCTTACAATGTTTGCTGCTGCTTCTTTTGGTAAAGATTATCCAGATTATGCTGTTCTCCTAGGTGCTGGTCCCACTCTCCATTTCTAGGGTAGCTCCCTCCCATCACAAGGTCATAAGAGGCATGGAGGAGCTCAGCTATGAGGAAAGATTAGAGGAACTGAATGTATTCTCTCTTGAAAAGAGGCGATTAAGGGGGGATATGATCAACATGTATAAATATATAAGGGGTCCATATAGTGAACTTGTTGAGTTATTCACTTTAAGATCATCAGAGGACAAGGGGGCACTGTTTAGGAAAAAAGATTTCACCTCCAAATACAGAAATGTTCTTCACAGTAAGAGCTGTGAAAATGTGGAATAGACTCCCTGCAGAGGTGGTTCTGGCCAGCTCAGTAGATTGCTTTAAACAAAGGCCTGGATTCTTTCCTAAATGTACATAATATAACTGGGTACTAACATTTATAGGTTAAGTTGATCCAGGAAAAAGCAGATTGCTTTTTCCCCCTGCTGTAGCAAATTGGATAATAACGTTTTAATGGGGTTTTTCGTCTTCCTCTGGATCAATTGTGGGTATAGCATTGTGTATATGGAATTGTATGATTTTTTATTGGTTGAACTAGATGGACTTGTGTCCATCTGACTAACTATATGTAACTATATGGAGCCACCCTTATGAGTGTACTCCCAGGGAGGACTACTGGGTGCACAGGATCAGGCATCGGCAGAATACAGCTTTGAGCCAGTGCACGCACATACACTGGCACAAATCATGCTGGGAAATGTAGTCCAGATAAATACTTCCTGACAAACAGTACTGAGTTTGTGTGAAAAGTTCAGGAAAGCACTATGCAGGAATATGGAGGATGCAGGGTCACAATGGCGAAAAGTATGTTTTTATAACGTAAGTAGAATACAATCGATTAACTTGTTATGCTAAGGTAATCAATATTGTTATATTTGTTTAAAAAAAATATAGGCTTTAGTAATACTTTAAGCATTATTTTATAATTGACACTTTTTTCTAAAAAGCAGGCAGTAGTTAATTAGATGTGTTATGGTTCAGTAAGCAAAATATATTAATTTATTTTTAAATCCAGGTCTGTAATTAGAGCTTGAAAGACTTTGAACCTGATCTAGCATCTTATTAGAGTACCATTAAAGAAACATGTCTAAAATAATACCAGTTGGCCCTACTAAGGCACCCCTGTGACAATAATAAGGTTTGAGGATCCTAACTTGAGTGGGGAATAAGATACTCATAGGCCCCGTACACACGATAGAATCTATCCGCAGATAAATCCCATCGAATGGGTTTCTGCGGATAGATTCTATGGTGTGTACACTCCGGCGGATATTTATCCGTGGATATTTCCGAATTCCAGCAGATAAATATTTGTCGACATGCACAGAATATCTATCTGCTGCAATCGGATCCCACGGATGGATCCGCTCGTCTGTACAGACTCACCGGATCCATCCGTCCAAAGGGATTCCCCGCACGCGTCGTAATGATTTGACGCATGCGTGGAATTCCTTATATGACAGCGTCGCGCCCGTCGCCGCGTCATAATAGCGGCGACGGCGCGACACGTCATCGCCAGAGGATTTCAGCGCGGATTTCAATGCGATGGTGTGTACACGCCATCGCATAGAAATCTGCTGAAATCCTCGAGAGGATTTATCCGCGGACACGGTCCACTGGACCGTATCTGCGGATAAATCCTCTCGTGTGTATGGGGCCAAACTCATAATTCATAAATCTTCAACCAAATCATAGGATTGAAAAGTGTAGCTTCAAACTAAAAGCAGTCGTTTTTGCACACGTTTAAAAGAAATTTGCTTAAAAACCCCCAAACATTATATATTTTCTAAAGAACAAGATGCGCTACACATAATACAATGTAAACAAGTATCCAAAATCTAATGAGATAAATCATCCGTGAATAATTGTGAAATATGAATGGACAGCAAATATTCGGAAACAATCCTTAGTGAAAACAAAAAAAGTCCTTTCACCAGTGATTATGAAAAGAAAAGTCCATATTGATAAGTGACAATCCAAAAAGAAGAAAAGACCTCCACCAAACGAGTATTGAATCTGCTTACCAGATTCCCGGTGGTCTCTTAGTTAAAAGAAGACCCCAGGTAGCATGAAGATTTTAAACTCTGCAGAGTCAAAGCTTGAAGGACAATCAGGCAAACAATCTCGGTTGCACTCCAGTGTTAGGGGATACGGTGACCATACCACATAGAAGACATAGGAGGCCACAATAGTGTAAATCCGTAAAGAATTACTTTATTTAAAAGTTAGTAACAAAAACACACTTACAATTTAGCAGTGTTTAACAGGCTTATCAAGTAAAGCTCCGGCCGGAAGCAGACCAAACAGCCCATCAAATGGTGTGGAAAATATGCAGACAACGGGGGGTGATACCGATGTGAAAGCACGTTCCGCCCGACCTGGTTTCGCGACAAATCGCTTCCTCTGGTGCCCCAGAGGAAGCGATTTGTCGCGAAACCAGGTCGGGCGGAACGTGCTTTCACATCGGTATCACCCCCCGTTGTCTGCATATTTTCCACACCATTTGATGGGCTGTTTGGTCTGCTTCCGGCCGGAGCTTTACTTGATAAGCCTGTTAAACACTGCTAAATTGTAAGTGTGTTTTTGTTACTAACTTTTAAATAAAGTAATTCTTTACGGATTTACACTATTGTGGCCTCCTACTGTATGTCTTCTATGTGGTATGGTCACCGTATCCCCTAACACTGGAGTGCAACCGAGATCGTTTGCCTGATTGTCCTTCAAGCTTTGACTCTGCAGAGTTTAAAATCTTCATGCTACCTGGGGTCTTCTTTTAACTAAGAGACCACCGGGAATCTGGTAAGCAGATTCAATACTCGTTTGGTGGAGGTCTTTTCTTCTTTTTGGATTGTCACTTATCAATATGGACTTTTCTTTTCATAATCACTGGTGAAAGGACTTTTTTTGTTTTCACTAAGGATTGTTTCCGAATATTTGCTGTCCATTCATATTTCACAATTATTCACGGATGATTTATCTCATTAGATTTTGGATACTTGTTTACATTGTATTATGTGTAGCGCATCTTGTTTTTTTTTCCATATGTTTTCACTGTTTGTATATATCCAGTAAGACGCAGCTTCACTTTATCACATTTGATTGTCACTCAGTAGTAGTCACTTTTTATCACCTAATACATTAGCGCGGTTGCTTCCCTATTTTTTCCATATATTTTCTAAAGGCAGAGACCATAGAGAATAAAATAGTGGTAATTTCATATTTTTATGTAACACAATTTTAATGCAACAGTTTATAAAGGACACATTTTTGATCAAAATTATAGTATATTTAACTTAATTTTAGGGCACAAACAAACACGATGAGGTTGATTTACTAAAAGCAAATAGAATGCACACTTTTCTAGGTGCAATTGCACTTTGCAATTGCAGTTTCTCCAGAACTTAGTAAATGAGGTACACATGATTGGATGATGGAAGTCAGCAGAGCTTCTGCTCATTTACTAAGCTCTAGAGCAACTGCTCCTGCAGAGTGCAATGGCATTTTTCAACGTGCACAGTGAATGAATGAATGAATGACTTGTATAGCGCAACGCATGCGAACTGAATCGCCTCTGGGCGCTTTTTCTTTAGTAAGTGTATTTGTCTTTAGTAAATCAACCCCTATATATTACTACATTTTTGGTAAAATATAAAAGACGAGGTTGCTCATGAAATAAGGAACTAAGGGGTCAGTTCACTCAGAGATAAATACTGCATTCATTTTTTAGTTAAAATAACTCATGCGGTACTTATATCAAAAGTAGTCAATCTACAAAAAAAATGCGTTAATTACGAAATGCGTTAATTATTTATGTTTTGCGATATTTAGAGCTTAGATTTTGCAATGTTTTTGGCGTTATTTTTTTTTGCAATTTTTTTTTTTTTGCAGGCTAACACTGCACCAGAAGCCACAAATATTGTGAAACTATGAAAATATTCTGTGTGCTTTCATTTTATAAAACAAGCTCCCTCTGATGAAATGTAATAAATGACCAGGCCATGTTTTATAATACTGCACTGTGTTAATTTAACTGACAATGACACGGTCGTGCAACGCTGTTCCCAAATAAAATTGATGTTTTTTCCCCACAAATAGAGCTTTCTTTTGGTGGTATTTTATCACCTCTGTGGTTTTTATTTGTTTGTGCTATGAACAAAAAAAAATAGTGACGATTTTGAAAAAAAAACTATATTTTTTTACTTTCTGCTATAAAACATATCCAATAATACATTTTAAAAATCGAATTGTCAATTTAGGCCAATATGTATTATATCTATTTTTGATAAAAAAAATCCCCAAAACCCTATATTGATTGGTTTGTGTAAAAGTTATCACGTCTACAAACTATGGGATATTTTTATGACATTTTTATATATATTACTTTTTGACTAGTAATGGCGGCGATCAGCAATTTTTTACCGGGACTGCAAAATTGCAGCAGAACCAGTGACATTATTACACTGTCAATATGCAATATGCAATAGGGGGGTATAGCATAATCTCTTCTCTCTCCTGACGCAAGATAATAAGCGCGGGGGGGGGGCCTGGGGACCATCGGTTCCCTTACAGGTGTAATGCAAATAAAAAAACAGGAGGGGGGCCTTCCAGACCTGTAAGGGGCCATGGGGACCATTGGGCCCCTTACAGGTGTAATGCTAAAAAATAAAAATAAATGGGAGGGGGGCCAGCCGGGCCTGTAAGGGGCTCTGGGGACCATTGGTTCCCTTACAGGTATAATGCAAGAAAATAAACGAGAGGGGGGCCAGCCGGGCCCCTGGGGACCATCGGGCCCCTTACAGGTGTAATGCCTGTACCCCCCTGATGGCGGGCCTGTGCACTGTCACGGTAATAACACTGGCAGGGAAGTGGTTAACATTAGAGGTGATCAAAGGGCTAATGGTGTTCCCTTTGCTAACTGTGGGAGGGTTGCTCTGACTGGGTGAAGACAGAGATCGTATCTGTATCTCTCTGTATCACTCTCTATTTCTCTCTGTCTACAGTGCCTTGAAAAAAGTATTTATACCCCTTGAAATTGTCCACATTTTGTAATGTTACAACCAAAAACGTAAATGTATTTTATTGGGATTTTATGTGATAGACCAACACAAAGTGACACATAATTGTGAAGTGGAAGGACAATTATAAATTGTTTCCATAATATTTTACAAATAAATATGTGAAAAGTGTGGCGTGCATTTGTATTCAGCCCCAGTCAACACTTTGTAGAAGCACCTTTCAGTACAATTACAGCTGCAAGTCTTTTTGAGAATGTCTCTACCAGCTTTGCACATCTAGAGTGAAACTGCCCATTCTTCTTTGCAAAATAGCTCAAGCTCTGTCAGATTGGATGGAGAGTGTCTGTGAACAGCAATTTTCAAGTCTTGTCAAATATTCGGAATTGGATTTAGGTCCGGGCCTTTGACTGGGCAATTCTAACACATGAATATGCTTTATTCTAAACCATCCCATTATAGCTCTGGCTGTATGTTTAGGGTCATTGTCCTACTGGAAAGGTGAACCTTCGACCCAGTCTCAAGTCTTTTGCAGACTCCTTGTAAAATTGCCCTGTATTTGGCTCCATCCATCTTCCCATCAACTCTGACCAGCTTCCCTGTGCCTGCTGAAGAAAAGCATCCCCACAGCATATCGCTGCCATCACCATGTTTCACGGTGGGGATAGTGTGTTTAGGGTGATGTGCAGTGTTAGTTTTCCGACACTTGTTTAGGCCAAAAAGTGCAATTTTGGTCTCATCTGACCAGAGCACTTTCTTTCACATGTTTATTGTGTCTCCCACATGGCTTCTCGCAAACTGCAAATGGGACTTCTTATGGCTTTCTTTCAACAATGGCTTTCTTCTTGCCACTCTTCCATAAAAGCCATATTCGTGGAGAGCATGACTAATAGTTGTCCTGTGGACAGATTCTCCCACCTGAGCTGCAGATCTCTGCAGCTCCTCCAGAGTTACCATGGGCCTCTTGGCTGCTTCTCTGATTGCCCGGCCTCCCAGTCTAGGTGGACGACCATGTCTTGGTAGGTTTGCAGACATACTCTTTCTATTTTCAGATGATGGATTGAACAGTGCTCCGTGAGATGGTCAAAGCTTGGGATAGTTTTTTTGTAGCCTAACTTTGCTTTAAACTTCTCCACAACTTTATCCATGAACTGTCTGGTGTGTTCCTTGACCTTCAACCTCATAGGGCCCTTTCACACGGGCGGATCAGTAATGATCCGCTCCGTGTGTCCGCAAAAGCTCAGCGGGGATCCTCTGTAAAATCCCCGCTGAGCTGGCAGCTGACAGGGCGGTCCCCGCACACTGTGCAGGGACTGCCCTGTCTTTCCTCCGCTCTCCCCTATGGGGGATCGAATGAACACGGACCGTATGTCCGTGTTCATCCGATCCGATCCGGCAGACGGAAGAAAAATAGGATTTTCTTCCGTCCGAAAAATCGGATCTTTGCGGAAGCGGACGATTACGGGTGTCAGCGGTGTCAGCAGAAACTGGCACCAATGCTGGGGGTTATTTCTGTGGAAACTGGCACCAAAGCTGGGGGTTAATATTGCAGAGGCTGGTGCTGATGCTAGGGGTTAATATTGCAGAAACTGGCACTGATTCTGGGTGTTTATATTGCAGAAACTGACACCAAAGCTGGGCTTATAACTTTGGAGACTGGGGCCAATGCTGGGAGTTACTATTACACCCAATGACATCTTTGCGTTGGGTTACTATTACTGCAGTTTGGGCTTTTTTTACTCCTACTTTCTCTTCAGTGTGCTTTGCATTAAAATGTAGCAGAATTTTACATCATTTTACAGGGGTAGTATTCACACACACCAGGCACAAGGTTTTGATCAAGGGTGGCCGTGGCCCGGTGGCCTCGCTGCCACCTCTATGTCCCAGAAATGCAGTGCGTAAGAAGAATCACTATTCGCTAAATTGTCGGCTTAGGCCCCGTACACATGTCCGAGGAACTCGACGTGCCAAACACATCGAGTTCCTCGTCGAGTTCAGTGTTGAAGCCGCCGAGGATCTCGGCGGGCCAACTTTCCTCATTGAACAACGAGGAAATAGAGAACATGTTCTCTATTTGACCCGACGAGTTCCTCGTCGGCTTCCTCGCTGAAAAGTGTACACATGACCGAGTTTTTCGGCAGAATCCAGCTCCGATCGAGTTTCTGGCTGAATTCTGCCGAGAAACTCGGTCATGTGTACGGGGCCTAAGTGTTGTGGCCGTCGGCCGGGTGGAAACAGCAATATACAAACTACCACCAGCACAGTTTCTGCCTACAGTACTGAATAAATCGTATTACTGCCTGGGGAACAGTCAAGCTGGATGAGGCATTGGTTGTTAAGCGGCGTGGGGTGGGCATGGCTTGTAGGGCATGAGTTAGGGAGCAGAGCGAAACAAGTTTCCTAGTGGTAAGACACACACAGCTGCATAGCACAGCACAATTGCCATCACCAGTGCTGCAAGATGAAATAAGAGGCTCAGGCACCACTTTGCCAACTGGTATATTCTAAACTTTTACTGATACAAAGTTTTTAAGGGTCGACGTAGGCATAGTAAATCTAGTAAATGTGATTGACTGGCTGGCTTATTTGGTTGCTCTATGTATGTTTACTCAGTTCAGGACAAGTCCCTCATCAAGTGCTAAGAATTGGCTAGAAAGAATTGTCCCCTCCATCCCACCCAAACTAATGTGGCAGACATGCAAAAATTAGGGCATAAGTTAAGATGCTGCCCACGGCAACAGCACAAATTCCAAGGCTAAGTTCACATATCCACGGTTCTGCATGCTGCGTTTGCAGGGGTACAGGAGCCCATTCACGTGAATAGGCTCCTTGTCCTGCATTTCCTGCAGAAAAAAGGTTCCCTGTATGTCTGGGAAACCGCATCACGTTGTTCAGTATGTGGGAGTGGCATTAAGAGTTAATGTGTGTGTTATCTTGAAGCAACGCATTTTTTGTGCAGTTGCATGTGGATGTGGTAACATGTGCAATTTACAGTGGGTGACCGCGATATTGTGTCAATCTCGCTCCCTTTCTCGGCGAGATTGAGCACCTACGAGCCCTATCGCGGGAGCCAGCGCAGAGCTGGCTTGCCGTGATGGAGACAAAGCCATCATAGAAGCGACGGGAGATCCGACTTGGATTCCCGCCAATTCTAGCTGCAGCGTTTGGTATGCATCCTGAGAAGGAACTCCACGCCAAATTTTAAATAAAAAACAGGCATGGGTTCCCCCCCCCCCCAGGATCATACCAGGCCCCTACCCCGAAAAGCTGAGGCGGCCTGGTACGGCTCAGGGGGGGGGGGGGCGCTCGCTCGTCCCCACCCCCATTCCTGACCGGTCGGGCAGCGTGCTTTGGATACGGGTCTGGTATGGATTGTGGGGGGACCCCCCCACGTCGGCTTTTCGGCGTAGGGGGGGTCTCCCTACAACCCATACCAGACCTAAGGGCCTGGTATGCTCCTGGGGGGGGAACCCATGCCCGTTTTTTATTTAAAATTTGGCGTGGAGTTTCTTCTTAAGATGCATACCAAAGGCCGCAGCTAGAATTGGTGGGAATCCAAGTCGGATCTCCCGTCGCTTCTATGACGCGCTCGCTGGAATGTGCTTTGTCTATTCCAGCGAGTGCGAGATGTCGGCACCCTGTCGCCGAGAATCAGCGCGATGCTGTCGTGCTGGAAACACATTCTTGGCAACAGGTACAGTACATGCACTCCCACACCTACACAGATGTGGAGCTAGCATTATTTTTCTCCATTTCTGCCTACCCAGGTGTCCCTTGTAACCACTTGCTGTGCTATATTCTATTAACAGCTACAGCGCGACCGGCTAGTTCATATGATGGCCTCCCATGCTCACGTTTCTCGCGCAGAAGTGTCTGTGATGGCTGGGTAGCAGCATTTCTTTCTTGGACAAAGGCAGCACATTGTCTTGGGCCAGTCTTGACCCAAGCCTCATTCAAAATAAACAGGGGAGAGGGCACAGTTTCCCATTTTCTCCCTGGGCACAAGATGACCTTGACTTGGCACTAGGAGTAATTCCTTAACCACAATGGTCACATGCAGAACTGCTAGAGTATGGTACAGATGTTGCCAATTTTGCTAATAAAAAAGGTAAAATGTATCTCAGACACCAGCTTCTGGTCACTTACTGTAGGTGCCAGTGACATCACTGTACTTCAATGCTGCTTATTTATTTTTTACTATATTCGACTTTATGATCCATTAACAACTTAGCGTTTATAAAACATTGTTCTATCATGAAAATACACCAATCAGCTATAACGTTATGACCACCCATCTAATATTATGTAGTTCCCCTTTTGCCATTTAAACAGCCCTGACCCATTGAGGCATGGACACCACTAAACCTCTGAAGGTACGCTGTGGTATCTGGCACCAAGCCATCAGTAGTGGATCCTTTAAATTCCTGTAAGATACAAGGTGCCCCCCCCCCCCCCGACGGATTGGCCTTATTTTTCAAGCACTTTGGAGGCCAAGTCAACACCTTGAACTCATTGATGTGTTCCTCAAACCGTTTTTGAACCATTTTTGCAGTGTGGCACGGCGAATTGTTCTGCTGAAAGAGGTTACAGGGAATACCATTTCCATGAAGGGGTGTACTTGGTCAGCAAAAGTGTTAAGGTAGGTGGTTTGTGTCAAAGTAACATCCATATGAAATCCACATGAATGTCAGGATCAAGGTTTCCCAGCAGAACATTGCCCAACACATCACATTGCTGGCTTGCCTTCTTCCCATACTGCATTCTGATGCCATCTCTTGCCCAGGTAAGCAATGCACACTCACCTGGCCTTTCACATGATGTGAAAAAAAAAGTGATTCATCAGATGAGTCCATCTTCTTCCATTACTCCCTCTTCCAGTTCTGCTGCCCATGTGCCAATTGCATGTGTATTTGGCTGTTGACATGGGTCAGAATGGGCAACCAGACAAACTTTCAACTCATCAACTTCAGAGACAACATGTTTACTTGTTGTCTATTACATTGTATAATCCACTGACTTTCAGATGCCATTGTAACAATCACATGACCTGTCAGTGTTCATAAAGATATGGCTGATTGGTGTATATCTCATTTCACGCATTTGTGAAAAGAACGGGCACACAGTATTTGCAAATTGCACTTTTTAAAACAATGCTTTTATCAGATCTAGGGAAAGCAAAAACGTACATTAAAATGATTTGCTAAGTCATTGAGGAGAGATGTTTATGCCTTTTTTATCACACAACCTAAAAAAAAATCCTTGGATTTATTGTATCCTTGGAATATAAATACAGATTTTTGTATTTGTATGAATCAATATAAGTGTTTTGAACCCTTTTTATTCAGGTATTTGATATATTTATTTAGGAATGCAAGAGGCCTCTCTTAAGCTCACAGAATCGCTTCACGAAGTGTATGAGCCTGACTGGTATGGAAGAGAGGATGTGAAAACGGTGGGAGAGGTAAGTGCTTTCTAAGACCTTTACTAAAAAAAAAAAAATTCTTTCTTTGTTTCCTTTTCTTTCTTTCTTTCTTTCTTTCTTTCTTTCTTTCTTTCTTTCTTTCTTTCTTTCTTTGTTTTTGTTTCCTTTTCTTTCTTACTTTGTTTTCTTTCTTTCTTTCTTTGTTTTCCTTTTCTTTCTTTTTTTTTTTTTGTTTCCTTTTCTTTCTTTCTTTCTTTCTTTGTTTTTGTTTCCTTTTCTTTGTTTGTTTGTTTGTTTTATTTCTTTCTTTGTTTGCTTTTGTTTCCTTTTCTTTCTTTCTTTCTTTCTTTCTTTCTTTCTTTCTTTCTTTCTTTCTTTTTTTTTGTTTGTTTCCTTTCTTTCTTTCTTTCTTTTTGTTTCCTCTTCTTCCTTTGTTTTTTTTTTGTTTCCTTCCTTTCTTTCTTTCTTTCTTTGTTTTTGTTTCCTTTTCTTTCTTACTTTGTTTTCTTTCTTTCTTTCTTTGTTTTCCTTTTCTTTCTTTCTTTCTTTCTTTCTTTCTTTCTTTTTCCTCTTCTTCCTTCCTTTCTTTCTTTGTTTGTTTTTGTTTGTTTCCTTTCTTTCTTTCTTTCTTTCTTTCTTTCTTTCTTTCTTTCTTTCTTTGTTTCCTTTCTTTCTTTCTCCTCCCTTTCTTTCTTTCTTTCTTTCTTTCTTTCTTTCTTTCTTTCTTTCTTTCTTCTTTCTTTCTTTCTTTCTTTCTTTTTCTTTTTTTTTTTCTTTCTTTCTTTCTTTCTTTTTCTTTCTTTCTTTCTTTCTTTTTTCTTTCTTTCTTTCTTTCTTTCTTTCTTTCTTTCTTTCTTTCTTTCTTTCTTTCTTTCTTTCTTTCTTTCTTTTTTTTTTTCTTTCTTTCTTTTTTTCTTTCTATTTGTCCTTTCTTTCTTTCTTTCCTTTCTTTTTTTCTTTCCTTCTTTCTTTCTTTCTTTTTCTTTCTTTCTTTCTTTCTTTCTTTCTTCTTCTTTCTTTCTTCTTCCTTCTTTCTTTCTTTCTTCTTTCTTTCTTTCTTTCTTTCTTTCTTTCTTTCTTTCTTTCTTTCTTTCTTTCTTGTTTTGCAAAAGGTGGATGCCCTTCATTATCTTTTTGCAATACCTTTTATAGCACTTCTGCATCTTTTTTGTTTCTTTCCAACAAAATAGTACCCTATGAAACTAACGATAACTTTCATAATTTAAAACCTGCTTATTTAAATCAGTTTAGTTATTTATTGTGTTGTATTTTTATATTCAAATTTTTCATTTTCAATATATCATTTTTGCAGAAATGTGATGAACTTTGGGAAGATTTTCATCAAAAATTAGTGGATGGAGCCTTGTTAACACTTGATACATATCTAGGACAGTTTCCAGACATAAAGGTATGCTACATATGTTACATATGTGATAAGATAAATTGTTTTTAACCACTTGAGGACCACCTAACGCCGATATATGTCGGCAGCCACGCCCCCCTACAGTAAGAATCACTCCCTTAGCGCCCCCCTAGTGGTTAACCCCATTCACTGCCATTGTCATTTTCACAGTAAACAGTGCATTTTTATCGCACTTTTCGCTGTGAAAATGACAGTGGTCCCAAAAATGTTTCACAAGTGTCCGATGTGTCCGCCATAATGTATTTTTAGCACTATAAGCAAAAATAGAGCGACAATTTTGAAAAAAATTCGATATTTTTTACTTTTTGCTATAATAAATATCCCCCAAAAATATATATAAAAACATTTTTTTTCCTCATTTTAGGCCGATACGTATTCTTCTACATATTTTTGGTAAAAAAAACCTGCAATAAGCGTTTATTGATTGATTTGTGCAAAAGTTATAGCGTTTACAAAATAGGTGATAGTTTTATGGCATTTTTATTAATATTTTTTTTTTTACTAGTAATATCGGCGATCAGCGATTTTTTTTTTGTGACCGCCGCCATTACTAGTAAAAAAAATAATTAATTAATAAAAATGCCATAAAACGATCCCCTATTTTGTAAACGCTATAACTTTTGCGCAAAGCAATCAATAAACGCTTATTGCGTTTTTTTTACCAAAAATATGTAGAAGAATACGTATCGGTCTAAAATGAGGAAAAACATTTTTTTAATATATTTTTGGGGAATATTTATTATAGCAAAAAGTAAAACATATCGATTTTTTTTTCAAAATTGTCGCTCTATTTTTGTTTATAGTGCAAAAAATAAAAACCGAGGTGATCAAATACCACCAAAAGAAGATATAGATGTGGGAAACAATTTTGTTTGGGAGCCACGTCGCACAACTGCGCAATTGTCAGTTAAAGCGACGCAGTGCCGAATCGCAAAAAGGGGCCAGGTCCTTTACCTGCATAATGGTCCGGGTCTTAAGTGGTTAATAATATGTAATCTGCAGATGTTAAGCTGTTCTAACATGTCAATGTAATCACAAGTAAAAGGTTTTTACATGAAGCATTCAACGTCCGCTTTAGACATGCAGGAAACTACCACTATACCTGCTGTATCAGTGGTTGTTTAGTAACATCATGTGGTTGATTTACTAAAGGCAAATTCACTTTGTACTACAAGTACATTTCAAGTGCAGTCGCTGTAGATCTGAGGGGGACATGCAAGGAAAATAAAAAAACAGCATTTTTGCTTGTACATGATTGGATGATAAAATCAGCAGAGCTTCCCCTCATTTCAGATGTTCCCCTGAGATCTACAGCGACTGCACCTCCAAGTGCGCTTCCAAGTGCACTTGTAGTGCAAAGTTGATTTGCCTTTAGTAATGACAGACAGTATAAAACCACAAGCCAGTGGAGATAACATTTGATTTTACTAACCCTCAGCACTACGATTTAATTTCATGAGGTCAGATGACTCATAGATTGTCAATTATATGAGTAATTACACTTATTCCTTGCCTTATAGATTAGACATGAATTCCATTAAAAAATGTAATAATTGGCAGGACTTTTGATTTCCATACTAATTCCTGAATGTAAAATATCAGAGTGACTGTTAGGCAACTAAGGTCAACAAAGGCACCCTGATTCTTACTCTTGGATTTTTCTTCGCCTATCACATTCAAACTGTACCAAGTGTATAAGATATAGGCAATTCTATTACTTCACAAACAAACACAAACTAAAGTCTTGCTCATAAGGGTGTTGAACGCAGGTCAAGCCTCTTCATCGCAAGTGCCTGATTCACAGAGCACTTGCAATGAAAACCTACGCCGGCGGCCTCTGGCGTAAGCCCGCTAATTTAAATGGGCGTGTGCCATTTAAATTAGGCGCGCTCTCCCGCGCCGGACCTACTGCGCATGCTCCGTTTCGAAATTCCCCCGTGCTTTGCGAGCAGTGATGTAATTTTTTCTAACGTCGACGCGCGTAGCAAATTCCGTATTCCCGGACGGCTTACGCAAACAACGTTAATTTTTAAATTTTGACGCGGGAACGACGGCCATACATTTTACAGCAATAGGTTTGCTGTGTAAAGTTAAGGCACCAAAAACGACGACTAACTTTGCGACGGGAAACTAGACTAGCGGCGACGTAGCGAACGCGAAAATCTGTCGTGGATCGCCGTAACTCCTAATTTGCATACCCGATGCTGGTTTACGACGCAAACTCCTCCCAGCGGCGGCCGCTGTACTGCATCCTAAGGACCGACAGTGTAAAACAATTACACCTGTCGGATCTTAGGGATATCTATGCGTAACTGATTCTATGAATCAGTCGCATAGATACTCTGAGAGATACGACGGAGTATCTGAGATACTCCGTCGTATCTCCGCTGTGAATCTGGCCCTAAAGTCTTGCTCATAAGGGTGTTGAACACAGGTAAGTGTTCCTCCAATTATCTTCTCCTAGGGGCCTGCCATTCAAGCAATGGAACCCAGCAGGTAGTAATGGTTTGCATGGGGCATACTATGTTCAGTGTAGCTTAGAGATGTGAATGAAGCCATGCAATGTTCTTGAACACTGCAAATCTGAACAAAGCCCAAAAGAAAGAAGAGAAAAAGATGGTGGGCCAGATTCACAAAAGAATTACGCCGCGTTTCTCCGGATACGCCGTCGTAACTCTGAGTGTGAGGGGTCGTATCTATGCGCCTGATTCTTATGCCCCGTACACACCATCACTTTATGTGATGAAAAAAAACGACACTTTCTGTGAAGTAAAAAATGACGTTTTTGAAACTTCAATTTTCAAGACGAAGTTGCCTACACACCATCGTTTTCTCACAATGATCTTGCAAAGTGAGGTTACGTTCCACCACGTTTTACCATTGAAGCTCGCTTCATAAGTAGCTTCTGGGCATGCGTGGATGAAAAAACGTCTTAGAAAACGAAGTTTTTTGCTACACACGGTCAATTTCTGTGAAGTAAAAAGTGCACTTTTGAAAAACGACACATAAAATTGAAGCATGCTTCAATTTTTTTTGGTCGTTTTTTACAAGACATAAAACAACGTTTTCCCCCACACACAGTCAATTAAAGTGACGTTTTTAAAAACGTCATTTTTTTTTCATCACATAAAGTGATGGTGTGTACGCGGCATTAGAATCAGTTACGCATAGATTTCCCTAAGATCCGACCGGCGTAAGTCTCTTACACCGTCGTATCTTAGGCTGCATATTTACGCTGGCCGCTAGGTGGCGCTTCCGTAGATTTAAGCGAGGAATATGCAAATTAGGTAGATGCGCCGATTCAGAAACGTACGTCCGGCGCATTTTTTTACGTAGTTTACGTAAGGCTTTTTCCGGCGTAAAGTTACCCCTGCTATATGAAGCGTATCTTATGTTAAGTATGGACGTCGGGCCAGCGTCAAATTTTCCGTTGATTACGTCGTTTGCGTAAGTCGTTCGCGAATAGGGCTGTACGTAAGTTACGTTCACGTCGAAAGCATTGCCTATTTGCGGCGTAATTTGGAGCATGCGCACTGGGATACGTTCACAGACGGCGCATGCGCCGTTAGTCAAAAATGTCATTTACGTGGGGTCAGCCTTCATTACCATATAACACGCCCACTGCATGGATAATTTGAATTCCGCGGGCTTACGCCGGACCACATACGCTATGCCGCCTTAACTTAGGGTGCAAGTTCTTTCTGAATACGGAACTTGCGCCCTAAGTTACGGCGGCGTAATGTATCTGAGATACGTTACGCCCGCCGATAGATACGAAAATGTATCTGAATCCGGGCCGATATTTTTTTACTGGTTTAAATGAGTCTAAATTCCTCTTTTGAATTATCCTTCATTAACACTGCATTCAAGGTTCAGAGCATTTTGTAGTTGTTACTGCATTGCATAAAAGTAGAATAAATACATTAAAACCAGCTGTAAAATTTAAAAAGTAAAAAAAAAATCTGAAAACAACAGTGTTTTTTTTAAAATTCATCAAATTATGTATTCCTTTATCATCATTTTAGTTTTCAGTATGTATTTTTTTTATCAGCATATTAGTCAGTCTGTGCAGACTTCTGGGAGAGTCATTAACCGCTTGCCGACCGCTCACCGCAGTTTTACTGCGGCAGGTTGGCTCGGCTGCGCAAAATCATGTAATATAACCAGGGCTCGAGTTCTGTGGGAACGACGTCCCTGTACTTTTTTCACAGCAGGAACGTCGTTCCCGTTGCAGGACTAGAGCCGCCCGTACCGATCAGAGTCTAAACTGCTCCCCCTGAATACTACTCCCCCAGCTGTCACACTGCTCCCCGTCACACTGCTCCCCCACCTGACACCTTCCTCCTCCTCTCTCAGCGCCCAGCTCCGCGGGTTTCCTCACACTGTGGTCGGCTGTAGACGGAGGTGGCAGGGAGGAATCTGCTGGTGGTGAACCCCATCCTCCTCCTCCTCTCTCAGCGCCCAGCTCCGCGCTACTTCCGGGTTTCTTACACTGTGGTCGGCTGGAGCAGGAGGGCAGGGGGAAATCTGCTGGTGGTGGTGCTGCGGGACCTGGCTGCCCCAGAGGAACACCCAAGATGACAGAACGGGAGGCTGAGCCGAGCTGTGAAGAGGTGGAGGAAGAGCTGTGCGAGGCAGTGCTGCAGCTGCTGGGTGGAAGGTGAGGCTGGTGCACAGAGAGCTGTGTGTGATGTGGGGTGAGCTGAGTGCAGCTTTTTCATTATATGTTACTGGTCACAGCTCCCCCCCACCTGTCAAACTGCTCCCCCCCACCTGACACACTGCCCCTCCCAAGAAACTGCTCCCCCTGAACACTACTCCCCCAGCTGTGTCACACTGCTCCCCGTCACACTGCTCCCCTCCACCTGACACACTGCCCCCTAACCCCCCTCAATACCACCCCTGGCTGTGTCTAACCCCCCCTAGCACCCCTGGCTGTGTCTAACCCCTTCCCTACCACCCCTGCCTCGATCTAACACCTTCCCTACCACCCCTGCCTCGGTCTAACCCCTTTCCTACCACCACTGGCTGTGTCTAACCCCTTCCCTACCACCCCTTCCTGTGTCTTACACCCTCCCTACCACCCCTTCCTGTGTCTACTCCCTCCCTACCACCGCTGCCTGTGTCTAAACCCCCATACCACCACTGCCTGTGTCTGAACCCCCCCACCACCACCGCTGCCTGTGTCTGAACCCCCCCCCCCACCACCACCACTGCCTGTGTCTGAACCCCCCCCACCACCACCACGCTGCCTGTGTCTGAAACCCCCCCCACCACCACCGCTGCCTGTGTCTGAACCCCCCCCACCAGCGCTGCCTGTGTCTGAACCCCCCCCCCACCACCACCGCTGCCTGTGTCTGAACCCCACCACCACTGTTGCCTGTGTCTGAACCCCACTATCATTGTTGCATGTAAATCTGACTTACTGATAAATTGGATTCAGGTTTTATTTGTAATGATATAAAATAATTAATGTGGGGGCCTTTTGGTGGCCAAGATTTTTTTTTTGGATGGGGGGCAGCACTTCATTCCTGGGCCCAGGCAGTACAATGTCTTGGGCCGGCCCTGATATATATACACACGCACACTTTTTTTGTATTTTTGGAGGTGGGGAATCTTGGGTGGTTCCCACACTTTTTTTCCTAGGACTTGACCCCTGAATATAACTAGATGTCGCTCTGTGGCCACTAGGGGCGCACGCACGACCCCTGCTCGCCCCCGGGGCCGATGCAAATTCCCGGTGGGAGCGATCACCGCCGGGTACCCGCAATCGCTATTGACAGAGCGAGAATCGGGAGCTGTGTGTGTAAACACACAGCTCCTGGTTCTTTCAGGGGAAGAAATGACTGATCGTATGTTCATACAAAGTATGAACAGTGATCTGTAATTTCCCCTAGTCAGTCCCATCCCCCCTTCAATTAGAACACACTTTAGGGAACATAATTAACCCCTTGATCACCCCCTAGTGTTAAACCCTTCCCTGCCAGTGACATTTTTACAGTAATCAATGCATTTTTATAGCACTGATCGCTGTAAAAATGCCAGTGGTCCCAA
The DNA here is from genome assembly GCF_905171775.1 of Rana temporaria. NCBI lineage: Eukaryota > Metazoa > Chordata > Amphibia > Anura > Ranidae > Rana > Rana temporaria. Next base: position 144,230,526 of record NC_053493.1, read on the forward strand.
AAATGTGTCAAAAGTGTCCAATAAGGTCGCAGTACCGATAAAAATTGCAGATTGCCGCCATTACTAGTAAAAAAAAAAAATTATAAATAAAAATGCTATTAAACTATCCTCTATTTTGTAGACGCAATAATGTTTGCGCAAACCAATCAATAAACGCTTATTGCGATTTTTTTTTTTTACCAAAAACATGTCGAAGAATATGTATCGGCCTAAACTGAGGACATTTTTTTTTTCCTGTACCTGGAAAGTGGGTACTAGAGAAGGAGTCTAAATATGAGACAGCCATGATTAAGGCCTTAACGCGTTGGCATTTTTTTGACTGCAGACAGACAGGTTCATTGTTGTGTCTTTACAGTCCTCCTTTCCTGCGGACATGCTTCTGGTTACGTCAGTACAGTTGTGTCTCTCTGCAATTGTGATTCTGGTTGCATTGGTGAAGTATTCTGTTTCTTCAGGCATAGCTCTGCCTGCCTTAGTAATTGGGAGGATGACAGTGTGCAAAGTAGTTGTTTGGAAAAAGTATAACTTCTGTTCTGTTGTCAAGGCTCCCATTAAGATCTGTGCTCAACGGCTATTGGGGCTGACGTTTGTTTTGACGGCTTTGAGAAAACTGATTGAAGTGATTTCTAAACTTGATATTTTTTAAGATTATCGTTTCAAAGATAATACCCTTTTTATCCCGGCTTGAAACAAAAATGAAATCTAAAGTTGAGCCTTTTACATGCAGTGTAAATATGTAACTTCTATTAACTGAACAAGGCTATGTCGTATCTATTCTGCAAGATAATTAGTCTGATCCCGCAAATGAAATTAGACTGTTGTGTTTTCATCTAAGTGCATGCCCTCAAGTGATGGAGTAAACTTCATAAAGAAGATTAAATAGATCTGCCAAACCCTATTAGGTTTTAGAATTCAAACATCGTTTAAGTTTCGTAAAGTAGATTAATAGTACAAACTTCCCTTGCTGCTTTTGCCTCATCTCCAAAGTAAAGAGAGGAACCCTTTGCTATAAACACATTGGAAAATTGTATATTCCTATTAATTCCATGTGCCTTGCCTGATCTCTGGCACTTGGGACCACCTAGAAAGAACATCATAACTAAGGCCACATACACACGACCGAGAAACTCGATGGGCGAAACACATAGTTTTGCTCGTCGAGTTCCTTGTGAAGCCATCGAGAAACTCGACAAGCCAATTTTCTCCATTCCCGTCAAGGAAATAGAGAACTTGCTCTCTTTTTGGTTCGTCGAGTTTCTCGACAGTCTCCTCGATGATAGTGTACACACGACCGGTTTCCTCGGCAAAAAAATATCTCCCAGTAAGTTTCTTGCTGTTTTTTGCCGAGGAACTCGGTCGTGTGTACGAGGCCTAAGACTTACCAAAGGCCTGTATGCAGGGACAGATTTTAAAGTAGCTAAAATGTCATGGATTCCTGGAGTCGCTGAGTGTTAACTCCACATACAGAATAACAGCTCTAGCACCTTCTGAAGATTAAATAATTAATATGTAGTAGAATTTTGTTTGTGGCAGCTAGAACAATGAAAATTATGCTTTCTGCCTACTATATGCCTACTATATGACTAAGTGTGTTCATCATAAAGAGATGCACCCATTTCTTAATAAGGAGAGGGAGATTCAATACAAGGAACCACCCTCTATGGATTGCATTGTAGTGCTCATGTGCTAATAAGGAACATGCTGACAGGTGATAGAGGTGATCTTATCAATGTGCTGCTTTTTCAAATACAGGCTGGGGAAGGGACAACAGCTAGTTGTATTACTGAAGTACAATAAAATCAGGTCTCTTGCCCTGCTAGAAGGGGTTGTTCTGTATTTCGGGGCTGTGCATATCTCAGGACTGATTAGACAGACCATTCTGTCAAAATGTGTCTTAAGTGTGAAGAAAATATGTATATTTATTTTATTTAAGAAATTTGAATCTGCTTTTTTAGGCTTCAGTTACAGTGCCTTGAAATAATATTAATACACCCCCTTGTAATTTTCCACATTTTGTCATGTTACAACCAAAAACATAAATGTATTTTATTGGGTTTTTTTTGTGATAGACCAACACAAAGTGGCACATAATTGTGAATTGAAAGGAAAATGATAAATGGTTTTCATTTTCTTTAACAAATAAATATCTGAAAAGTGTGGCATTTGTATTCAGCCCCCTTTACTCTGATACCCCTAACTAAAGTCTAGTGCAGGGATATGCAATTAGCGGACCTCCAGCTGTTGCAAAACTACAAGTCCCATCATGCTTCTGCCTCTGAGTGTTATGCTTGTGGCTGTCAGAGTCTTGCTATGCCTCATGGGATTTGTAGTTCTGCAACATCTGGAGGTCCGCTAATTGCATATCCCCGGTCTAGTGGAACCAATTGCCTTCATAAGTCACCTAATTAGTAAATAGAGTCCACCTGTGTGTAATTTAATCTCGGTACAAATAAAGCTATTTTGTGAAGCCCTGAGGCCTCGTACACACGACCGAGAAACTCGACGGGCGAAACACATCATTTTCCTCGTCGAGTTCCTTGTTAGGCTGTCGAGGAACTCGACAAGCCAATTTTCTCCATTCCCGTCGAGGAAATAGAGAACATGCTCTCGTTTTGGCTTGTCGAGTTTCTCGACAGTTTCCTTGACAAAAATGTACACATGACCGGTTTCCCCCGGCAAAAAAAATTCTCCCAGAAAGTTTCTTGCTGGTTTTTGCAGAGAAACTCGGTCGTGTGTACGAGGCCTCAGAGGTGTGTTAAAGGACCTTAGTGAGCAAACAGCATCATGAAGGCCAAGGAACACACCAGACAGGTCAGGGATAAAGTTATGGAAATGTTTATAAACAGAATTAGGTTATAAAAAATATCTAAAGCTTTGAACATATCACGATGCACTGTTCAATCCATCATCCAAAAATGGAAAGAGGATGGCACAACAGCAAACCAACAGACATGGTCGTCCACCTAAACTGACAGGCCGGACAAGGAGAGCGTTATGTATACAGGGAGTGCAGAATTATTAGGCAAATTAGTATTTTGACCACATCATCCTCTTATGCATGTTGTCTTACTCCAAGCTGTATAGGCTCGAAAGCCTACTACCAATTAGGCTTATAGGTGATGTGCATCTCTGTATGAGAAGGTGTGTGGTCTAATGACATCAACACCCTATATCAGGTGTGCATAATTATTAGTCAACTTCCTTTCCTTTGGCAAAATGGGTCAAAAGAAGGACTTGACAGGCTCAGAAAAGTCAAAAAATAGTGAGATATCTTGCAGAGGGATGCAGCACTCTTAAAATTGCAAAGCTTCTGAAGCGTGATCATCGAACAATCAAGCGTTTCATTCAAAATAGTCAACAGGGTCACAAGAAGCGTGTGGAAAAACCAAGGCGCAAAATAACTGCCCATGAACTGAGAAAAGTCAAACGGTGCAGCTGCCAAGATGCCACTTGCCACCAGTTTGGCCATATTTCAGAGCTGCAACATCACTGGAGTGCCCAAAAGCACAAGGTGTGCAATACTCAGAGACATGGCCAAGGTAAGGAAAGGCTGAAAGACGACCACCACTGAACAAGACACACAAGCTGAAACGTCAAGACTGGGCCAAGAATATCTCAAGACTGATTTTTCTAAGGTTTTTATGGACTGCTGAAATGAGAGTGAGTCTTGATGGGCCAGATGGAGGGGCCCGTGGCTGGAGTGGTAAAGGGCAGAGAGCTCCAGTCCGACTCAGACGCCAGCAAGGTGGAGGTGGAGTACTGGTTTGGGCTGGTATAATCAAAGATGAGCTTATGGGGCCTTTTCGGGTTGAGGATGGAGTCAAGCTCAACTCCCAGTCCTCCTGCCAGTTTCTGGAAGACACCTTCTTCAAGCAGTGGTACAGGAAGAAGTCTGCATCCTTCAAGAAAAACATGATTTTCATGCAGGACAATGCTCCATCACACGCGTCCAAGTACTCCACAGCGTGGCTGGTAAGAAAGGGTTATAAAAAAGAAGAAAACTAATGACATAGCCTCCTTGTTCACCTGATCTGAACCCCATTGAGAACCTGTGGTCCATCATCAAATGTGAGATTTACAAGGAGGGAAAACAGTACACCTCTCTGAACAGTGTCTGGGAGGCTGCGGTTGCTGCTGCACGAAATGTTGATGGTGAACAGATCAAAACACTGACAGAATTAATGGATGGCAGGCTTTTGAGTGTCCTTGCAAAGAAAGGTGGCTATATTGGTCAGTGATTTGTTTTTGTTTTGTTTTTGAATGTCAGAAATGTATATTTGTGAATGTTGAGATGTTATATTGGTTTCACTGGTAAAAATAAATAATTGAAATGGGTAATATATTTTTTTTTGTTAAGTTGCCTAATAATTATGCACAGTAATAGTCACCTGCACACACAGATATCCCCCTAAAATAGCTAAAAACTAAAAACAAACTAAAAACTACTTCCAAAAAATATTCAGCTTTGATATTAATGAGTTTTTTGGGTTCATTGAGAACATGGTTGTTGTTCAATAATAAAATTAATCCTCAAAAATACAACTTGCCTAATAATTCTGCACTCCCTGTAGAAGCAGCTAAGAGGCCCATGGTAACTCTGAAAGAGCTGCATAGATCCACAGCTGAGGTGGGAGAATCTGTTAACAGGACAACTATTAGTTGTGCACTCCACACATCTGGCCTTTATGGAAGAGTGGCAACAAGAAAGCCATTGTTGAAAGAAAGCCAGAAGTCCTGTTTTTAGTTTGCGAGAAGCAATGTGGCGGACACAGCAAACATGTGGAAGAACATTGCTCTGGTCAGATAAGACCAAAATTGAACTTTTTGGCCTAAAAGCAAAATGCTATGTGTGGCAGAAAACTAACACTGCACATCACCCTGAACACACAATCCCCACTGTGAAACATAGCAGAGACAGCATTATGTTGTGGGGATGCCTTTCTTCAGCAGGGACATGGAAGCTGATCAGAGTTGAAGGGAAGATGGAAGAATCTTAGAAGAAAGCCTGTTAGAGTCTGCAAAAGACTCTAAACGAACCTAAACATACAGCCAGAGCTATAATGGAATGGTTTAGATTAAAGAATATTCATGTATTAGAATGGCCCAGTCAAAGTCCAGACCTAAATCCAATTGAGAATCTGTGGTAAGGGCCTTGTACACATGACCGAGGAACTCGTCGGAAAAGACACATCATTTTCCTCGACAAGTTCCTTGTTTGGCTTGTCGAGGAACTCGACAAGCTTGCTTTGGCGTACACACTGTCAAGACAAAATCTCCTCGTTCTCAAACGCGGTGACATACAACACATACAACGGCAGGGGAAGTTCGATTCCACTGGCACAACTCTTGGGGCTGGTTTTGCTAATCTCATGTGTTTGCGTGTTAAGTAAAAGTTTGTTAAGAGACGATTTGCACTTTTCAGTCTGTTACAGCTTGAAAAATGTGTTATCTCCATTACAAATTCTACTTTTACTCCCGTCTCATACTTTATTCTGAGCAAGCGCGAGTTTCTTACCATACACACGCTCGAGTTTCTCGTCGAAAACCAGCCCGACGAGAAACACGACGAGCCAATTTGAGACTCCCGTCGAGGAAAAAGAGAACTTGCTCTCTTTTTTTGCTCGTCGAGTTCCTCGACAGTTTCCTCGATGAAAAACATACACACGACCGGTTTCCTCCGTAAAAAAGCTCTCCCACCAAGTTTCTTGATGGATTCTGCCGAGGAAACCGGTCGTGTGTACGCGGCCTTAGACTTGAAAATTTCGTCTCACAGATGCTCTCCATCCAATCTGGCAGAGCTATTTTGCAAAGACTGGGCAAAAATGCCACCCTCTAGATGTGCAAAGCTGGTAGAGACATATACAAAAAGACTTGCAGCTGTAATTGCAGTTAAAGATGGTTCTACGAAGTATTTATGCAGGGATGATGAATACAAATGCACGCCACACTTTTCACATATTTATTTGTAAAAAAAACAAATGAAACTCATTTATCTTTTTCCTTTCACTTCACAATTATGTGCCACTTTGTGTTGGTCTATCACATAAAATCCCAAAAAAGGACATTTAAGTTTTTGGTTGTAACATGACAAAATGTGGAAAATTTCAAGGGGTATGAATACTTTTTTCAGGCACTGTAACCGATTTGTAGTAGTTTATCTTTCCAATCCCTAATAGGGACTTCACAAATGTATTAGGCAAAGGGCTACTCTGCTGTGGCGTTTCTCTTTTGCTGTCTGGTTTAACCCAATCAGTCTCCCTGAAAAAGAAAACACAGCTAATGGTCTGTGAATCAGGTAATGGAAGCTTCCTTGAAGATTCACTTAAAGCGGGGTTCCAACCACAATTAGCATTTTTTAAATGTATATCTTTTCATCATGCGTTTTTATAATATAAATCCGGTCACATACTATTTTACAATCTGCCCCCGCTCCGCATAGTTATTAAAAAAAGATAGTTTATAAAACTATGTCCACACCGTTGTCATTTTGCTTGTGGGCATTGTGAAGCCCACAAGCACTTACTTCCTGGAAGTCTTAGATGGGGAGTGATAATTGGGTAGCGCACTGCATCCTGGGAAATGATGACACACATTTCCCAGGAGCATTAGAGGGAGATGATGTCAGGATCCTAGGTGATTCCAAAGGCAGATTTCGTGGGACTGCATAGCAACAGGCATTTCCAGATGAGTAAAAAAAAAAAAACTTTTTTTCTTTTTTAGGTCTAATGAGCACAATAATGAAAAAAATATTTGGGATGGAAACTCCACTTTAAGTCAAATGTCTTGCCGCAGACTTTGAAAACAAAGAAAACTTAGGGAACAGATCCCATCTAACAATTATATGCTATATGTTATCTTCACCTTGATCAAGAATATACCATCTGTGGTTCATTTAATTAACAAACATTGAAAGGTTCCCACAGCTCAGATGTCTTACCTCACTTTGATTAAGAATATAACATTTGTGGTACATTTTATTAATGAACATAGGAAATCTGTCAAAAGGGGTCGTGGTTATAATAACAGTGCATGAGTATAAATAGTAAAATACGCCATCACATTTATAGCACAAATGTGCAGTTATCAGACCCCCCTATTGTAAATGACCAGCTGAATATTTAGCATGCTTGTCTGATTCACCAAATTATGCTCTTATGTCTTAAATGGATGTTAAAAATAGCAACACTGTAACCTTTGAATGTCTTGACAAATCAGCTTTTTATCCTCTTTTGTGCAGAGCGATAATGTAATTAGTATGCTACATCACACTGTAAGTAATATTATTTAGTACAGTAACCAATCAGCTCTGAATAGAGGACTGCCCACATGGCTCTGTACATTAAACATGATTCTTGAACATACAAAAAAACAGAGGTCCTCTATAAAAATAAAAAATAAATAAGAAAAAATAATAATTACCCTTAAGAACTGTCGCCAAGAAAAGAGTGATGCAACAGTTTGCTAATTTATGTATTTAAAAATTTTGCCAAATTTAAGGGGTTGCATTAGTAAAAGAAGAGAAAAACAGGTACTTCTGAGTGTAGACTGTAAGTATTTATTTATTTATTTAGGATAAGCACAATAAAAACTTGCATAAAAGTATCGGTAAACAGGCACACGTTGGTCCAGTTTAATACACTGGCATCCGTCCGTGCTGTATGCTGTTCCCACAGCTCACATAACCTTTCATGATGGCTGTCCTGGCCAGCAGGATGCTGCAGTGATCAAGTGAGATCAAAACCGAGGATTGGAGCGCAGCTGGAGCTCGGTGGAAGGAGCTGGAACGCAGGGTTGGACGCAATGGCGTCACTGGAGTGCCCGCGACGTGTTTCTGAGCATGCGCACTAGGGAGATGTACACAGTGCGTCCTCCTTTTTCAAGCTGAAAACCCCTAAAGTTGCTAATTTGTGCAAATCGCGAAGGGTAGGGACCTGTTTGAACATCAGGCCACCACAACATTGTACCAGGTGGTGGCATATGATAGTATCCAACCAAGACAAGGGGCTCCAAGTTGCATTAGCTTGAAAAAGGAGTACATCTCCCTAGTGTGCATGCTCCAAAATGCGTCATGAGCACACCATTGACGCCATCGCGTCCAGTGCTGCATTCCAGCTCCTTCCTCCGGGCTCCAGCTGTGCTTCAACCCCTGGTTTTGACCTCACTCAATCTCCACAGCATCCTGCTGTTTAGAACAGCCATCATGAAAGGTTATGTTGTAGTGATCTAGATGTGTATGTATAGTGTCCAGTACTCTGGACACATAATTAATATCTTAGATGTTAGTATGATGACCATAAATTAAGTTGTTTCGCAGCAACTCACTCCAGGTTCTCCAGAGAACGCAAATTTAATTAACTTCCAATAACATACACAGTCCAAAGTCCACAGATGATACAAAAGTCCAACATAATATAATTCAAATCTCTTCAGAGCCCTATGTCTCCAAACCCATACAGAGAGGATACCGTGAATGCATTCTCTCTGTCACAAGACTGAACTTCCAAGATTTTTATTGCTTGTTTTACTGAATAGCTGAGCAATTTGATTGGTCATCTTTTATTTGAAAGGCAGGAAACACATCCTGTAGCAGGTAGCAGGTAAATGACTTCAGCCGAAGTCACTAATTAGTATGCATCCTTGCATACTAATAAGCCCCCCTCTAATAAGTAATTAGATTGCATGTGATCTGAGTAATGGTTTGATATGTAAAAACGACTCCATCCTGTCTCTGCCTATTTTACAATAGACAAACCTCTTTTGACGTGTAACATGTAATTACAGGTCTGATGTGTAAACTAGACTTATCATTTAATTTAATTCAACTGATTGAGTAATGTTTGAGACCCTTCCTGTCTCTTTGAATTACAGGTTCGAAATCCGGCCTGTATATGTTGGACTTATATAATATAGATACATATATATATACAGTATATATATAAATATACACATATATTTATATATATAACACCCAACATATTACCACATATACTACTACATATGTGAGCCGCGGGAACAGCATACAGCACGGATCCATTCGGATGGATCGACCGTGTGTACGCGGCCTCAGAGGCACCCGTTTTTCTCTTCTTTTCCGCATGTTTGGAGTCTGCTTCCACTTCCTTTACAAGGCTGGTCCTGATACAGTGGACTGTTTTTCCCCTTTACACAGAGCTGTTAGCTCAAAGGACTATTCTGATGGCATTTTGTCTTTATTTATATTCTTATCTGGCTGTCCCACTACCCAATGTTTTTGTTGAATTAGTAAAGGCTGTTAACTTTGCAAAGGAAGTTGAACTTCACAAGGGAATTTACTCCTGAGCTCAGTGACGGTGGTGCACTTTGCAAAGAATATCCAATCACGCACATGAAAAATCGAAATAACCGCATCTTGTTTGCACATGATTGGATGATCGGAGTCAGCAGAGTTTCATCTCATTCACTAAGCTCTGGAGAAACCTCCCTTGCAAAGTGCAACTTCCCTTGTAAAGTAAGAAGTCTACTTGCCATTAGTAAATAAAACCCACTGCTTTATAAATATATTCTATTGTCTGTAATATAACATTATGATACAAAATAACAATATAGAATATACTTTTTGTATACTGCCATGTTGAATAAAACCCGAACTAAGCAGATCCTAAATTTCTCAGTAGCCTAAGGTTAACCTTGGCAGTCGCCTTTTTTTTTCTACAGACTGATTTCATTGTGCTGTTGAAACATTTAACAAGGACTTATTTTTACACTGCTGAGTGATTTCAAATCTCCCATTACATTTTGGCTGAATTCTAATCTATAAGTGTGGATTACTTTGAAAAAGTCACCAACACTGCTGATTTCTTTTTAACTACTGAGCAATAGAAGCATACATTTAAAAAATAACAGTCATTTTGGCAGCTCCATCTTCTGTTCTACAATACTGTGACCTCACTTTTGAATCAGAGTGTTTTTTTTTGTTTGTTTTGTAGCTTGTTGTACATGTGATCTCATGTCTATTAAATGTAAAGCTGAAGTTTAGCTAATTAAAAAGCTTTAGCCACATCACTTACCTGTAGTGGTGCAACGGATCGTCATTGATCCGTACGGATCAACACCTTTGGGTCGGCACACATGTGATCCGCGGATTGGAGTAGGACGCAGGTAGTGTGAGCGGCCTCCCGGTCCTGCATCGGCCATAGGAAAGGCCACGGCTTTAGCTTAGCTCCTGGAGCGGCAGCCATCTTGGTCCACCCGGCGGTGGCTGCAACAAGCTTTCCTGGCCTTCCTGATTGCCTGGAGTTCGCTCCCCTCCTGGATCAGCTTCCGGAGTGCCTAAGAGCGCTTCGCAGCCTACACCTGCCTTGGGACAGGCCGCGGCGTAGGCCTACCTCCTGGAGCGGCGGGCATCTTGCGCCACTCAGCGGCAGCCTAGGTGAGCTCCTCTGCCTTTTTTTTTTTTTGCTGATCCGATACGTGACTCTGATCCAAGAAACGATCCGAACTGTGAGTTTTTTGATCCGTTGCACCCCTACTTACCTGTAATAAAATATGTATCACGTTGTGCATGCAGCTAGATCTTGAAGAAATCTTCACTGCATGGATGCCTGTTCTCTTCCTGCCCCTGAGCAGGCTGCAATGGTTAACAGCTTCAAGGAGATTAGCACTACAGATAGTCCAATGTGGACATGCCCCCTTCTCTTCCTTGATTGAGAAAAGTTCTTTCACTGCTTATAACATGATCTGTGAATGGAGGAGAGAATCATGTCCCTGATCAGACTCTCTCCCATTCACAGACTGTGTTACAAGCAGTTTAATCAATGAAGGAACTTTTCTCATGGAGAATGAGCAGGAAGGAGGGAGCATGCCCACATCAGATCTTCTTTCTATTTGTATTTATATCCATTAAATCCTGAGATTTACACAATGTAGTCAGACAGACAACACTAAAATTAAAGAATATATTGTTGCCCCCAGCCTGTTGATCTGACAGTGAGGAAACATCAGAAGACCGATGAGGTCATCTTTCTATTCACTCTGGTCTCTCCACTTATCAGCATGTTCCTTGTCATGACATTTGCAATAAACACTTAAAGGGGTTGTAAAGGTACCATTTTTTTCCCTAAATAGCTTTCTTTACTTTAGTGCAGTCCTCATTCACTTACCTCATCCTTCACTTACCTCATCCTTCACTTACCTCATCCTTCACTTACCTCATTTTGCTTTTAAATGTCCTTATTTCATCTGAGAAATCCTCACTTCCTGTTCTTCTGTTTGTAACTCCACACAGTAATGCAAGGCTTTCTCCCTGGTGTGGAGTGTCGTGCTCGCCCCCTCCCTTGGACTACAAGAGAGTCAGGACGCTATCTATGTTGCAGATAGAGAAAGAAGCTGTGTGTTAGTGGGTGTTCTGACCCTCCTGTAGTCCAAGGGAGGGGGCGAGCACGACACTCCACACCAGGGAGAAAGCCTTGCATTACTGTGTGGAGTTACAGACAGAAGAACAGGAAGTGAGGATTTCTCAGAAGAAATAAGGACATTTAAAAGCAAAATCGAAGGATGAGGTAAGTGAAGGAGGACTACACTAAAATAAAGGAAAAAAAATTGTACCTTTGCAACCATTTTAATTACCATTAAATATATGGCAATAAACCTGGTTTAACCACTTCCCTTCCCCACCGCGCCATAGACAAAAGACGTCTACAGCGCGGTGGAGTTATTCTGGGAGGACGTCCCTGGGACGTCCTCCCAGAATCCTTCACTCGCGCGCCCCCTGGGGCGCGCTCCCGGAATCATGTAGGCTGGATCTGTGACAAATGCAGTCACAGATTCAGCCATCCCTCCCTGCGCAATACTCTGCAATACCCCCATACTCTGCAATACCCCCCATACTCTGCAATACCCCCCATACTCTGCAATACCCCCCATACTCTGCAATACCTCCCATACTCTGCAATACCCCCCATACTCTGCAATACCACTCATACTCTGCAATACCAACCATACTCTGCAATACCCCCCATACTCTGCAATACCCCCAATACTCTGCAATACCCCCAATACTCTACAATACCTGCTAATATGACAGAAACAACATTTTTTTTATTTTTTTACAGAATTTTTAGTGTTTTTTCTTTTATAGCGCAAAAAATAAAAAACCCAGAGGTGATCAAATACCACCAAAAGAAAGCTCTATTTGTGGGAAAAAAAGGACAAAAATTTCAGATGGGCACAATGTTGTATGACTGAGTTATTGTCATTCAAATTGTGAGAGCACCGGAAGCTGAAAATTGGTCTAGTTAGGGACGGGGTTTAAGTGCCCAGTGGTCAAGAGGTTAAAGCAATTTAAAATATGAAATCATTTTGATGTATTTTTTCTGTGTGTAGTTTTGATAAACATGATACTTGCTATATAAATGTTTAAATTACCTGAAATATTTATCTTGTTTTTTTTAGAATCGAATAGCCAAAAGAAGCCGGAAATTGGTTGATTATGATAGTGCAAGACATCACTTAGAAGCATTACAGAATGCCAAGAGAAGAGATGAAGGGAGAATTACTAAGGTAAGTAACATAATATATTTACGTAGTCAGCAAAACACCAAAGTAAAGGTAAACTATTTTTATTTGACATTAGCACACAAAAAAAATCCAGGGGATTGAAATTATTTAATAATTTAAAAACCCTAAACAAAATCTCTTATTCATATCAGAAAATAATCTTATGGTATTACATTTAGAAAGGTAGAAACCCTGGAGGAAATAATTGTTTCCCCCCCGAGTTAAACAGATCTGAAATGTTAAATAAAAGCATTATATATGGCAGTTATAAATGTACCGTGCATATATAAGTATATACAAAATCAAATTCTCATATATATAATTTTATGTATACTGTATACAGGAATCCAACCTATCCTTCTTGGCAGCTTAGTACAGATCTGCTCTTTGATCCCTTATTACAGTACTGTAGATTTAAAAGTTGTTTAGTATTATACATAAAGGGCAAAAAGCCCAAACTGTTTTTTTTGTTTTGTTTTGTTTTTTATAACTTGCATTCCAGTGCCCAAACATTGGCGTGAAAGGCGTTAATACCTAGAGAAGCTTATTTAGTTAAAAGCTGATTTTTAACAGTAGCCTTCGTTCATTGCAAATATTCCGTCAGGCTCGGGGGAAATTTATGTTCTCTGAAATTCCTTTGAACTTGATTATTGGAAGTGAATATATGCTAGAATGTTAAATAAACAAATGAATACAAGAAGTCTGCATTATTCTTGCCCACATTTAACAAACCAGACAATTCTGAAATAGATATTTATCAATGTGATTATAACAGAGATATAGCATGACAAACTACAAACAGTCCCTCCCGCCCGGCGTTCGAGTTTTGCGCCGTTTGCGTTCGTCGATTTCTGCGTAAGGCTGCTCCTGCTATTAGGAGGCGCAGCCAATGGTAAGTATACACGTAGTTCCCGCGTCGCGATTTTCAAAATTTCCGTTGTTTGCGTAAGTGAATCGTGAATGGCGCTGGACACCATTTACGTTCACGTCGAAGCAAATGACGTCCTTGCGACGTCATTTACTGCAATGCACGTCGGGAAATTTTCCCGACGGAGCATGCGCAGTACGTTCAAGGCGGGAACGCGCCTAATTTAAATGATCCATGCCCCCTACGGGATCATTTAAATTATGCGCGCTTACGCCGGCCACTTTTACGAAACGCCCCCGCAAATTACGGAGCAAATGCTTCGTGAATGAAGCGTAGCTGAAGTAATTTACGGAGGCGAAGCGTAAAAACGGTACGCTGCGCCTCCGTAGTAGTGCGCGCCCCTACCTGAATCTACCCCATTGTCTTTTAAAAATAGTATATTTATTGTTAGGCAGCTTGCAAGATTGTGAACAGTGTATAGGTGTCATGTGGGTGCAGCTGTCAAAATACAATGTCAAGGCTTAGAAGATTTCCCTATATGACCGTGAATTTGGCATGCAGCTACACCTTCAGTATGTGTATGGTATTATTTGAGCCTACATAAATCACTATGTAGCCTGACAGTGCTGTGTCCCTGGTGCTTCTGAGATCCATAGCGGTTACCTGGTCTGCTATTACCGTCAAAGTTAATTATGGAAATATTTATTTAAAGTGGTTGTAAACCTGTACATATACTCAGTGAAGGGACCAGCATTAGATACACAGAAATGAAACAAATCCTCCTATATAAGTTATACATGTTTAAAAAAAACAGAAAAACAGGGCAGTAGAGAGAAATGACACTCGGAGCTTTTGCAAGAGACATACTATAGAGGGATATGTGTTTTTCATATTTCATGCCTTTTGGGACAGATCCACAAACGAGATACGACGGCGTATCTACTGATACGCCGTCGTATCTCTGTTTCTAACTATGCGACTGATTCATAGAATCAGTTACGCATAGCTAGCCCTAAGATCCACAGGTGTAATTGAATTACACTGTCGGATCTTAAGGATGCAATTCTAGGCCGGCCGCTAGGTGGCGAGGCCATTGCGGCCGGCGTAGAATATGCAAATGAAGACTTACGGCAATCCCCGAACGTCCCGAACGGCCCGTCGATCGAAATCTACGTAGTTTCCGTTGGGTTACGCCGCGTAAAACTAGGGCTGAGCCCTAGTTCTCTTAAGCCATGTTAAGTATGGCTGTCGTTCCCGCGTCAAAATTTAAACATCAACGTCATTTGCGTAAGACGTCCGTGAATGGCGCTGGACGCCATTTACGTTAACGTCTAAGCAAATGACGTCGGTGCGACGTCAGTTAGCGCAATGCACGTCGGGTAATTTACCCGACGGAGCATGCTCAGTACGTCCGGCGTGGGAGCGCGCCTAATTTAAATGGGACTCGCCCCATTCGATTGGGCCCGCCTTGCGCCGGACGGATTTAAGTTACACCGCTGCAAATTTCCAGGTAAGTGCTTTGTGGATCGGGCACTAACTTGGAAAAATTGCGGCGGGGTAACTTAAATCGGGAAAGTTAAGTTGCGCCCGGTCTACGTGGATCTGGCCCTTTGGTCCTAGCCGGCTCACCTGTGATATATAAAGGGGAAAGGCTGAGATCCAGGGTCCTTCTTGGTTGGATCTTCCTAGCTGACTGGGTTTGATCTGTACATGAAATTGGGACTGCTGCTAAGACAGTGGATCTTTTCTAAGACATACAAGTCATGGACAATGCCATAATGGACTCACGCCTCACAGAGATATGCCTGGGCAGCCACACCACAATAGTTAGGATAAGACTTTGTTCATATTGAACTGTTATGTCACACTTGTTCAGTAAAGTTACATTAACTGTTATAAGCCTGGTTCTGGCATGTTAATAGAACCAGGGTCTTGTAAGCACAATGGGGTATGAAGTGACACCACTACAAAGGGTTAAATCAGCAAGACAAGTAGAGGAGTGTAGTTGCCAATAGTAACAAAGTACAAGTTTAGGACACAAAGAAACCAGTCGTTAAGCATGGTACCTGGTAAAGGTGACAAGTCTTCCAATAGCGAAGGAATCGTCTGGCTCCTTCCCTAGTGGTGAATTTCCAATAGCAACCGGATCCGAACCCACGTTACGGAGATCATGGCCTGGTCCTAGGGGTATGGAAGTGAAGGAATTACTTCAAGGGCACACATGAGGTTTGTGGTAGGTGTTCAGCGGGACCCCATTGTGTTACTGAAAGTGAGGTATCGGAGGTACGCTGGACTAGTGGAGTGGACTCAGGCTCAGCACTTCCCTCCGAATGCAACATAAAAGTTACAAAGTGTAGTGAAATGGGACAAGTCACTTTTCAGAGGAACGCTGTTATTTTAGTGTACACAGTGAAGGCTCATCTCAAAGTAGGGGAACTGCCTTAATGTTAGATTGTTCACATGACCGCAGTCTCCGTCTGGTCCCAGGCATTGATAAGTGCTCTCTGTTCGAAAGGTACCTCACATGGAGGGCGAAGGTGACCCCGCCCACATGTTCTACTGTTTTATACAACTGTACAATGATTTTGGTCAAGTCTTAAAGAAATAAAATATAACTGCTACTAGCTTTCTAATGTAAGAGATTTCATTAAGCACTGGCGTCTGGTATGAGCTGCTGTGTTTTGGCACATGATGACTTATGACACGAATTAGAGAAGGAGGTGATTGGCCTGAGGTATACCCAAGCTGTGTGACAATGTAAAATTAAGCACCTGTTAAACTGGCTTTGAAAGACAAATCTGTATATTTCTTAACCATACACGTAAAGACACAACAAAATTTAGTATTATGCTAAAAACATTAATATGTAAGACAGGATAAAATGTTAAAAAAAAGTTGGATTTTTGGTTACCTGTAAAACCATTTACTTTGGGTATATCATGGGGCACAGAGCATCTTCAAATTCATAATAATGACTAACTACCAACAACCAACCTTAAAAAGGTAAAAACCTCACCAGGGGTCAAGTCCTGGGAAAAAAGTGTGGGAACTCACCTAAGATCCCCCCTTAAAAATAAACATGTGTGTGTGTGTGTGTGTGTATATATATATATATATATATATATATATATATATATAAATATATATATATATATATATATATATATATATATATATATATATGTGTGTGTGTGTATATATATAGCTATATAAAAAACATGTGTTTAATATGGAATGGATGTAGCTACAAATTAATTTAACCTGTATGCTATACTACCAAAAAAAACACCACAATCTGTGATAATGGTTCCCTTGCAGGGAATTTCTAAAACTAGTTGCAATGACTCTGGGCCCTTTCTGCATTATGTCTCTATGCAGGGTCTTTCTGAAGTCTGGGGGGCCCTCCTGTACTATATTTCTATGCAGGCTCCAATATGTGGGGCCCCTCCTGCCCCAAGGTGTCCGCGCAAATGTATTGGTCTGTGCAGAGGAGTGAGGGTGGGAGTGCTAAGTGTGCCGTCCCAGGTACCTCTCCTCAGGATGCATGCATTGATTGTGCAAAGTGGGGTCCAGGCCCCAGGTCGCTGACTTCTCAGTGCCCATCGAATGTAGCCTGATCAGTGCCCATCAATGTAGACTGATCAGTGCCCATCAATGCAGCCTTACCAGTGCCCATCAAATGCAGCCTGATCAGTGCCCATCAAATACAGCCTTGCCAGTGGCAATAAGTGCAGCCTTACCAGTGCCCATCAAATGCAACCTTGCCAGTGCCCATCAAATGAAGCCTGATCAGTGCCCATCAAATGCAGTTGATCAGTGCCCATTAAATGCAGCCTTACTAGTGCCCATAAAATGCATCCTTACCAGTGCCAAGCAATGCGGCCTTTGCAGTGCCCATCAATGCAGCCTGGCCAGTGCCCATCAATGCAGCCTTACAAGTGCCCATCAATGCAGCCCTACAAGTGCTCATCAATGCAGCCTTACCAGTGTCCAGCAATGCAGCCTCATCAGTGACCAGCAATGCAACCTTACCCATGCCCAGCATAGCAGCCTGACCACTGCCCAGCAATGTAGCCTGACAAGTGCCCAGCCATGCAGCCTGACCAGTGTCCAACAATGCGGCCTCACTAGTGCCCAGCAATGCAACCTTACTAGTGCCCAGCAGTGCCCCCATCAGAGAGCAGGTGTCCCCATCAGAGTAGCCCCATCAAAGTGCCCCCATAAGAGAGAAAGTGGCCCCATCAGAGTGTTCCCATCAAAGTGTCCCAATCAGAGTTCACCCATCAGAGTTCCCTCATCAGAGAGCAGGTATACCCATCAAAGTGTCCTCATCAGAGTGCCCCTTCAGAGAGCAGGTGGCCCTATCAGAGTTCCCCCATTAGAGAGCCCCTATCAGAGAGCCCCCATTGGGATGCCTCCATCAGAGTGTCCCTCAGCAGAGTATGCCTCATCAGAGTTCCCCTATCAGAGTGTCCCCATCAGAGTTTCCCTATCAAAGTGTCCCCTTTTAGAGTGTCCACTGTAAAATTTCCCCATCAGAGTGACCCCATCGCAGTGCCCCCATAAGAGAGCAGGTATCCCCATCAGAGTGCCCTCATCAGAGAGTAGGTTTCCCTATCAGAGTCCCCCCATCAGAGTGTCACCATCAGAGAGGCCCTATCCTCCATCGGGGTGCCTCCATCAGAGTGTCCCCCATCAGAGTTCCTCCATCAGAGTTCCCCCATCAGCGTGTCCCCATCAGAGTTCCCCCCATCAGAGTTCCCCCCATCAGAGTTCCCCCAATCAGAGTTCCCTCCATAAGAGTTTCCCCAATCAGAGTGTCCCAATCAGAGTTCCCCTATCAGAGTTCCCCCCTCAGAGATCCCATCAGAGTTCCTCCATCCGAGCTGTGAGCCATCACAAGAAGTAAAGTGCATCTGGATAAGTCCTTGCAGGTGCGTAGCTTGAAGAAGGAGCATGCTGCAGGAGGCATGAGCTTAGCGGAGAAACTTGCTGAAGAGGCAGGAGCACAGGTGATGTCATTGATTGCTTGGACAATGGCAGTTCTAGCAGCCAATGACAGTATTGCAGCGGAGATCTAGCACTGCAGATTGGCAAGAGTGGTCATATATAGTATAGGGGCCACAGGAGGAGGAAGGGGAGGATGGGCATGCCCTGATGACACCGATTCAATGTGTTACACCTGGGGCGGACCGCCCCCCCCCCATTGGCACGGACGTCCACCCCTTCCCACACACCCACACTTCCTGCCTGCCACAGCTTGCATACTTGAGACAAGTCGTACAGGACATGGCTGCTAATGGGAACAATGTTCCTGCTGTGTAAAAAGTACAGGAACGTCTTTCCCTCGCGTTTCTACAGGACTTGTGCCCTGAACCTCACACAGCTGCTTGCAAGACGCGCCAACCAAAAGAAGCCTGATGAGGAATAACCTAGAAAGTCCCAACACTTGTAGTAGAATGGGCTTTTACCATAAAAGGTGGACTCTCTTAAGATATAAGCCTGAGAAATACACCTTTGACAACAAAAAAAAAAACAGGGGGCTGGCCTAACAGGGAGGGGTAATATCTGGAAGG
Organism: Rana temporaria; assembly: GCF_905171775.1. Lineage (NCBI taxonomy): Eukaryota > Metazoa > Chordata > Amphibia > Anura > Ranidae > Rana > Rana temporaria. The sequence goes on from NC_053493.1 coordinate 144,249,504, forward strand.
GAACTTTCTGTCTTTGCTTATTTTTGCCAGTGTTCATTCACCTGAAGGTGTCATTATAACCCTGTGGTTATGAATCTGACAATGCTCTGTGTCTCAGGATGTACATAAAAGTTGATTTTAGAAAGACAAAGACTTCAGCTATTTTCTATAATTTCACAAAAAACACAATATATTTCATCATTTATTGCCCCATGCAAGCTATATACAGTATGAATGATTCATGATCAGGGTCAGATTTAACACAGGTAGACACTGGAACAAGAGTCACCTCGTTGTTTACAAGGAAGCTGTATGTATTCCCATGTAAGGTGGGATTCCTATGGGATAAAAAACAAATAGAGAAATTTAAATTAGAGATATCCTTTTAACGGGCATAGAAAATATTATTGGCGATAAGATAATTTTAGTTATCAAAATAAATTTTATTTAGTGATGAATTAATTTAACATTGCTGATATTTTTTCGCAAATATTGAAAATGATGTTGTATGCATTAGGAACTGATTTGTTCTGCATTTACCCTTTTAGCAAAATGTATTAATTCAGAAACTTTTTCAAGTGGAGCCAATTTGATTCTGTATTGTGTTTTAAAATACATCCAAACAACCAAAAGTATATGTCTGACACAATTAAAATCAGTTCACTACATTACATTTTTTTTTAAATAATCTTACTAATAAAAAAAGTAAAATGCTAAAAGGGAAGTACACTTTTAATGTACACTTTTTGACTTCAAACTGAAGCAGCAAGTGCTTATTATGGATGACCATGAATCAAAGTTTACATTGCCTATGACCACGAATCAAAGTTTACATTGCCTAGCCTGCCCAGTTTTTCTGCATTTTCATCCCGATTTAAAGCTGCTAAGTGGGCAAGAAGATTCCATACATAATAGCGGCTGTATATGAGGTATGTCTAGCTAAGACATATAGGGCCAGATCCACAAAGCACTTACGCCGGCGTATCTCGAGATGCGCGGCATAAGCGTATATATATGTGCCGGCGTAACTATGCGCCGTATCCACAGAACTGGATACGTCTGAAACTAGGCTTCTTCCGACCGATGTAACTTTCCTACGCCAGCGCAGCAAGGGCACATATATACGCTGGACGCATCTGGCGCTCCCATTGATTTCATATTCAAATATGCAAATGAGGGAGATACGGCGATCCACGAACGTACGTGTGCCCGGCACCGGCTACGCACGCCCCACGTAAACTGTACGTCCAGCCTAAAGTTACCCCTCATAAAGCAGGGGTAAGTCAGCAGCAGACTTGCACAGGTCAGCCGGAGAGCAGCTGCAGCAGCACCGTTACGGACGAGATGAGCATCCACACTTGCAGGACAACACATCTGTATGCCAACATGCCAGGGGCAGCCATGGTCATAGCTATACTACTGGCTTCACAGGCGCGTAGGAGGAGGGCACGGGAGAGGATATACCGAACGCGCATGAACGTCTTCGGCATGGGTGAATCGGAATTATTTCGCATCTTCAGATTCAGCCCTGATGCCATCCTGGAATTAGCCACAGCCCTGCATGATGACCTCACCAGTCAGACAGAATGCTCACATGCAGTGCAGCCACTGGTCAAGGTACTGGCAACACTGCATTTCCTCGCCAGTGGATCTTTTCAGCGTACAAGTGGAGTCGTGTCTGGGATGGCACAATCCTCCATGAGCAGATGTGTGCACCAGGTTGTCCCCACATCCTCATCACATTGGATTAGCCCAAGTCCACAATGCAGGACTTGGGAGCAGCAACGCCACGCCAAGGCTCCAATTATGTCGCTGACCATTCATACCACATTCACACGGTCGTGGGGATAACTTCTCCCCGACGACCGAGGGTGACACCCCTTTGCCGGCAGGAGTGTCACCCCCACATTCACACACCAGTCACACTGTAGCCTGCACTACTGACCGTGTGCTGGGTCTAAAAACCAAAAAAACTCATAACCTGAGCATCCAACAAAAAAAAAACACTCATTTGCCCTGTTGTGGCCCACGTCTGGTGCCACAGCCCCGGCTCCTTAACTGCATGTTAGGAGCATCAGGTGGGGGGGTGAACCAGGAGGAGGAGGAGCAACCCCTGGTCTCTCCCTTGCTGGCTGCCTGCCCTCCAACGCCAGGGCGATGCGGGTGAGGACCGCATTGGTCTCGGCCTGCAGCAGCCTTGACTGCCTCCCCTCCGCCTGGATGGCAGCAGTATTGTCCAGTACGGCCTCAGCCAGGGTCTGAACCTCTGCCACAAGGCCTGCTGTGGTGGCCTGCAGATCCCCCAGGCAGGTGACCACAGCAGCACAGTTGGCGTTGACATCCTGGACACTCTCATTGATGTTGGCAGAGAAGGCCATGCTGTCTGCCACTCGCCGCATCTGGACGGCAACCTCACCCAGATGTCGGGTCTGGCGGGCCTGTTCCCTCTTGAGATGTTCCGGGAGGAACTCAGGCACCTCCCTAGTCTTCCTGGTAGCCTTCCTGGGGCCAGGAGAGGCTTGGGGCCGTCTAGAAGGGGAGCCCCTTGAGGGGGAATACCTTTTGGGGGAGGACCCTGAGGGGCTACCCCTGATGGAGGTGGAGGTCTGAGTGGTCCCGGCCAAAGGGGGAGACTCCTCCAAGTAGAGGAAAACCACATTGTCACTGGTCACCGTCTCCTCCTCAACCACCCCCTGAGGAGAGGTGTGGCCACTCCCCTCCACCGATGACTCACAGCTTCCAAGGGGGTCAGACTCAGACTGATGTTCGGGGGATGGTGTGGAATGGCCACCGGCAGATGATGGCCCAGCTCCCTCCTGCACATCTGTGGATGACACAAAACATTCACATGTTGGTGGAGCCACACACTTGTCACATGTTCCATTCCACCCCCACACATGCTACACACCAGATAGGATGCCGCTCCCATTGATTTTCTATGCACATATGCAAATGAGGGAGATACGCCGATTCACAAATGTAGTTGCGCCCGGCGCGTAATATACGCGGTTTGCGTAAGTCGTACGTCCGGCGTAAAGTTATTCCCCATATAGGAGGTGCAACTCATGCAATGGTATGGACCAGGGAACACAAGCCGTCGTATCTTTTGTCGTTTACGTTGTACGTGAATATGACTAGGCGTAGGTTACGTTCACGTCGTAGGCAGTGATTCGACGTATCTTAGGGAGTAGTTCTGACGTGATTCTGCGCATACTGGGATGCGTCCACAGGATGGTGCATGTGCTGTACGTTATTCGTATCTTTATGACGCTCAATCCATCATTTGCTTGGGGTCAGGCCTCATTAGCATGGCTCACGCCCACTTCCACCTACGCTGGCTTACGCCGAGGAAACCCAGCGTATCTTTAGGAGCGAGTGGGAGCGAGTGCTTTGTGAATCCAGTGCTTGCATCTGTGTGCTGCATCGGCGTAGCGTATATTAGATACGCTACGCCCGCATAAATATGCGCCGATGTATGTGAATCCGGGCCTGTACATATACAAAGTTGCTGTGCCAGGCATGGGGACAATGATCCAAGAAGCTTGCGTTTTAGTGCCCTAAACCTTTATTAATTTATTTTAGTGTTTGTAGATTCAAAGAAAAGTGCACCACTCTAACCATCCAAGCACTTCCCTCATATGCTGGAATTAGGCCTGGCTTGGAAACTGATACTCCTTCACACATGGCTCAGCAAAATCCAAAATAAAGACTGCACACTGATGTTTTTCACAGGCAAAACTCTCTGATGTGTCACCCAATGGGCTTAATCATAGAAGATATGAGAGGAATCACATTCTTCATGATTTGCTGATGATTGCTGGCTGATTAAGGTGTTACCTGTGCAAGGCCTTTCTTTTGGGGTTATACTGAGCCAAATATTTTTAAATTTTTAATAAGTGTATGTAATAAGTGTATGTATAGCCCAAACTGCTTATTTTAGTTCTGTTTATCATCCCTTTTGGTTTCATTTTTGTCTTTGTACCATTAGGGACATTTCTGTTTACCTCCTGTCCCAAAGATGCAGCAGGAGTTTATAGAAAATCCCCCAAGGTAGGTAGGAATAGCCCTCCTGGACAGTTGTCTTCAAACAAGGTCTCATCCTTGGAAGATTTTGTCTTATCTATTTTTTCAACTCCAAAATTTAGGATTTCCCTTCATTTTCTGTTCTTGTGACAATGATCACGAGAACAAACAGAAAGTGTGAATCTTTTAAATGGGTACACAGACAGCAATAAAACCTGACATATTGGTCTAATGCCGCCCTCTCTATTTAGGAAAAAAATAAAACAATTTTTTTTCTAGAAATACACTTTAAATAAAACTGTAGTGTGAATTGCTTTGTTATATTATGTTGTTAGTCCCTAGGTGTGTTTGCATCTATTTTATTTTAAATAATTAATGTCATTTTAATTGTATTTATTACTTCCTGCAAACAATGTGGCCATTGCAGGATGGATTGTTGCTAGGTGTTCTAACTTTATAAGTGTGCGCCTCACAGTATAATCTGTAAAGTACATACTGTATGCAATTAAACTGTTTATTTGGGTGTTGCGTGTAATTCTATTTTCATACTTATTTTAGGCAGAAGAGGAATTTCAAAAGGCACAAAAAGTATTTGAAGATTTCAATTTAGACTTACAAGAGGAGCTGCCTTCATTATGGTCCAGGTACTGGTCAAAATTTCTGGAATAAACCTACTTGGACAAGGGAACCTATCATGCAATGTCATTTGTTTACATTGTTTATTGTGAAAGGAGATACAAATTTAAAGCAAAATTCCTGAATTACATGCAAAATTAGGCCTTAGACGGTGGTGGTCGTGCCACAACACTGCAACCCCCTCACAGATACTCTAGTTGAGTGCAGGAACGAGCCCTGTTGCTAAATATTACAGCAAAAACACTGTAAAGCCTAACAGATACTCTTTTTGAGCGCAGGAACTGCTGAAAAATATTACAGCAAAAATTGTAACCTCCCAGGCTCTGGAAACGCATTGCACAAACCTTTCTGCAAGGCCTCCTGAAGATGTTTCATCCTCTGCTCCCTCTGCAAAGGCTGGATAATTTCTGCAACCTTACCCTTGTAATGTGGATCATGAAGGGATGCCAGTCAGTAGTGATCCCTCTCCTTGATACCATGAATCCGAGGGTCCTTTCTCAGGCTTTGCAGGATTAGGGAGGCCATGCAGCGTAGGTTTGCTGAGGCATTCGTTCTGGAGTCCTCTGGGTCACTAAGGGTGACTTGAACCGCAGCCACCTCCTTCCATCCACGTACAAGTCCATTTTCTGGGGACTGTAAACGATCCCTTGAAGAGTGCTGCTGATGCTGAGTACTAGACTCCACCTCCATGCTGACACAATCCTCCTCCTCTTCCTGTGTAAGCGGCGGGCCTGCAGGAATACTGTCTGGATAAAGGGGGACTTGAGAGGTAAGGAAGTCCTCCTCTTCATCCCTCTGTTCTGCCTCAAGTGCCCTGTCCATTATTCCACGCAATGTGTGCTCCAACAGGTAGACAAGAGGGACAGTATCACTGATGCATGCACTGTCACTGCTCACCATCCTCATGGCCTCCTCAAATGGTGACAGGACAGTGCATGCATTCTTGATCAGTAGCCACCGGCGTGGCGAAAAAAGCCAAGCTCCCCTGACCCTGTCCTGGTGCCATACTCGCACAGGTATTCATTGATGTCCCTCTGCTGAATTTACAGCCGCTGCAGCATTGCCAACATTGAGTTCCACCTGCTGGGCATCTCACAGATGAGGCGGTTATTGGGCAGGTTGCATTCCTTTTGTGTATATATATATATATATAGTGTAGCCAAGCCTATACCTGACTGTAGGCCATTCCTGGAGTGCATTTTCAAAGACACTTTCAGGCAGGCAGGCGACTTAGTGAGCTGCAGTGCATTTAATATATATATATATATATACAGGCTTGTATATATATAGTCTAGCCAAGCCTATACCTGACTGTAGGCCATTCCTGGAGTGCATGTTCAAAGACACTTTCAGGCAGGCAGGCGACTCAGTAAGCTGCCATGCATAAAATATATATATACTGCATTCTAGTCCAGCCAAGCCTATACCTGACTGTAGGCCATTCCTGGTGTACGTGTTCAAAGACACTTTCAGGCAGGCAGGCAGATGATTCAGTGATCTGCAGTGCATAAAATATATATACAGTCTCATACATATATATCCACTGCATTTTAGTCCAGCCAAGCCTATACCTGACTGCAGGCCATTCCTGGTGTACTGTTTTTAGTAAACTTCAGGCGTTGTTTTGCTAATCTAATTGTACAGTATGTCTGGAAGGCCACCAAGGAGAGGCAGATGCTCAGAGGCCACTAAAAGAGGGCAAGTAGGCTCTGTGTCTACAGCCAACAGTGCTGGTCGTGGACACGGTGCATCCTCAGCACGTGGCTGTGGGGCACGCTTGTTCAGCTGGGATCTCCAACCCCACTATACCTTCAGTCCTCTCAGAGACCTGCACTGAGAGGAATCAAGGTGTAGAATTGTAGCAGGCAAATTTCCCTACCACAGTTGTTAAACCGTTGAAAGAAATTAGGTCCCAGCCATCCACATGCTCAGCGGCTGAATGCTAGTTTGGCTAAATTGCTAGCACTCCAACTGCTGCTTTTTCAGCTTGTTCTCCTCCTCTAGTCAGTCACATCCCCTCACAGTTAGGCTACTTTCACACTGAGGCGCTTTCAGGCACTTTCACGCTAAAAACAGTGCCTAAAAAGCTCACAAAAACCTATTTACATTAAAATCAATGAATGCTTTCACACTGGGGCAGTGTGCTGGCAGGGCTGTGAAAAACTCCCCTCTCCATATAAATGAATGGAAAGCTCTTCAAAAGCATCAGAAAAACTCTTCAGCGCCCAGTGTTTATACTGACAGTTTAGAAGCGCCTCAGTGTGAAAGTGGCCTTAGAAACACACCTAGGGAACACATTTAACACCTTGATCGCCCCCTAGTGTTAACCCCTTCCCTGGCAGTGATACTTTTGTGCAAACCAATCAATATACGCTTATTGCAATTTTACCAAATGCAGTAGAAGAATACATATTGTCCTTAACTGGAGGAATTTTATTTTTTTATTTTTTATTTGGGGGATATTTATTGTAGCAAAAAGTAAAAAACATTGTTGTTTTCATAATTATTACTCTTTTTTTGTTTATAGCCCTAAAAATAAAAAATGCAGAGGTGATAAAATGCCAAAAAAGAAAGCTCTATTTGTGGGAAAAAAAAGATGTCAATTTTGTTTTGTTACATCTTCGCACGACCGCGCAATTGTCAGTTAAAGCGTCGCAGTGCCAAATTACAAAAAATGCTGGTCATTAAGGGGGTAAAACTTTCTGGGGCTGAAGTGGTTACAGAGGGCAGAGCAGCCAGGGAGGCTGTCCAGTCTGTTTTTAAAACTATTCCTAGCTCTCTAGCTTACATGGCCAGGCATTACTGGAGTCTGGGTACCTTGATAGATTGATGCACCAACAGCCATTTATGTCTTTGGTGGTGATATATTCACTCTGAACCCATGGGGGTCCACCTTCATCCTTACTGCAAAGATGAACTGTTCCTAACCATACAACAACTAATACACAATATATATACATTATGGGAAATGTTATCAATATTATATACGATATGACAGTCTCACAAAATATACAGTAACATTTTTTCTCTGTTTTATGTTTATTGAAAATCAGACGAATTGGTTTCTATGTGAACACATTTAAAAACATATCTGGGCTGGAGTCAAAATTTCATAAGGAAATCACAGGGGTGAGTAGTATTTGGTTGAAATATTTAAAGATGAAATATATCTGTATATATTAATAATTGATCTGTTATAGTAGCACGTGATTTTGTTTCATGAGTTTTAGATGGTTGGTTTGGTTTTTAGAATAAGAACTGAAAGCACCAATATAACGATATGTTGAGAGGGCCTGTGTAGAGATTTTATGGTGGAAAATAAAGTCTTTTACTTTTTGAAAATTATAAAAAGGTATTATTGAAAAGTTTTTATTTTGTTGTTGAATTTTATGCACACATCCAGAGAGGGCAATAAAAATTTCTCAATGCTATACATCTTTATCAGCCAAACAAATACAGTATATAAAAAAAACTACAAGATTTTGAAACAAATAAAATGTAAATTGCATAATAAAAGATGGCGTGTAAATAAGTTAAACTACAATTGACAAAATTACACTATAAAGCAATTAATTTACATAAGGTCATAAATTCTCTCCTCAATGTTAAACTTGTGTTCTGTAAAAATAATAATTTTCAGCACCTCCATGTGTTTTTTGGCAAAGCCCGGTATGCAGAATTGTTTTTTTACTTGAATGTTATAATGATTTATTTTTATTTTTAAATGATGATGGCTCAATCTTATGGACAGTCACTTTTTCATTTTTCTATATAGGTTTCTCTGGAAGGGCATATTGTGTACAGTATAATACAGTAAACACAACATACTGTATGATGATAAACAGGAGAATTTATGAGGTAGTGCCCCTGTGAGTAGGGTATTTAGGTATTGTGCACAAGATCGAACCATTCCTGTTTTAAAATAAATTGTAATAATTGTGACACTCCAGTAGGTAGTTGTTCATATTATAAATTCGTTACGAGAATTTTTTAATGAGGATTCTATTAGAATTGTTTTGCCCTACTCTAGATCAGCTTTGGGTTTAGGGTGCTGAGGATACTAGGTGGGTTCTTTCTTCAACTTTATGGTCATGTGTCATTTTTTTTTTACAACATTACCATTTTGCTTACAAAGATAAAGATGTCTGACATTTCTGGGCTGCAAGCAGTCTGAACATCCAGGGCCAAATCTGACTGATTTAGATGGCAAGAACTCATGCTAAACCTGCATATTATGGGGATGACAAGAGAAAGTGGTCATGTGAAAACTGCATGCACTCACCAGTAAGGGCCCTTTCACACTGACGGATGCCGTGAGGATCTGTTCCTTTAATATCCGCTTGCTCAGCGGGGATCGCTCCGTTGATCCCAGCTGAGCCAGCAGATGACAGGACAGCCCTGTCAGATCTCCGCTCTCCTCTATGGGGGGATTGGATGAACAGACCGTCAGTCCGTGTTCACCCGATCCGATCCGCAGATGGATGGAAAAATAGGATTTTCCTCCATCTGCAGAATGGAACCATAGCGGAGAATGATGAGATCAGGTGTCAGCGGATGTTCATGTCAATCCGTGTTCACCCGATCCGATATACAGACGGATGGAAAAATAGGATTTTCCTCCGTCTGCAGAATGGGACCATAGCGGGGAATGATGAGATCGCATAGGGATACATGTATGTCTGTATTTCATCCGAAAACGGATGGATGAAATACAGACATACCACACATGTGAAAGGGCCCTAAGAATCGTATGTTTGTATCGGCTATTCAATACCCGGATTTATCTTGTATCAGCACATCTAGGGTTTGTTCACACCAGCATCATTGACATACATGGCCCAATGTAATAATAAGGCAATTTGCCTTATGTCCTGTGGTTTCTGTTCACACCCATGCATGGCATGCTTTAGCACATAGTAATAGTATACAATGAAGAAAAAATAAAGCTTTAAAAAATGCACTAAAATGGCCTTATCTGCACATGCGCCATTCATTCGGCCCTTCATTTACATGGGGTCACGCTTCATTTCAATACATCACGCCCACTACCTGCCTACTTTGAATTAGGCGTGCTTACGCCGACCTATTTACGCTACGCCGCCGTAACTTAGGGAGCAAGTGCTTTATGAATACTGGCCTTGAATCTCTATGTTACGTCGGCGTAGCGCATATGAGATGCGCTACGCCCGCACAAAGATACGCTGCTGTACGTGAATCTGGGCCTCGGTGTTTAGCTTGGAAACAATTGAATTTCTTCTGCCTTGTAACTCTGTCTACAAGCATGAAAGTCATTACAGGACTGTTGGGATTTATTTGCAAACTGCCAAGTTTAACATCTCCTATGCCTGTACGTTCTGAAGGTTTATGAAAACAATGGGAAAAATATTTCTCCCTGGAGAACGATTTGCTCCATTTTAAATTAGCTGCCTGTGTTACTTGCTTATTTATTGAGAAGCTGGCATTTTGGCATTACTTTAAAATCTATTCCTTATTTGAACGCATGCATTATACTGAGCAAAAACTCTGCATATTTATTGCTTAACTTAATTCAAGCCTCCCAGCTGTGCCATATGTAAACAGTGCATGTATAAGAAAAATAAAACGGCACATTATTTTTTATTGCTTTACTCAGCTGAGCTTTCTAGAAACATTTTTTGGCTACACATCTTTTGTAGAGAATTATGATGATACAAGGATAAGAAAAAAATAAAAAACACGCACGCTGAATGAAAAATTAAAAGACATCAGTCTTAAATCAACAGAAATGCTCAAACTACATATTTTTCTGTAGGGGTATAAAAAAGTCCCTGAAGCCCTGTACACACGGGCCAGAATCTCACAACTAGATTCTTAGCAAGAATCTCTTGCCGCCCGAGTGTACAGACACTTCTTTCAAAAGAACCGCAGTTCTTTTGGAAGGCAACAATGCGGTGACATCATGCCGTCGCCGCCATCTTGCTGCACCATACCAATGCCTAGGAAGCTACCGCGCATGCGTCAAAGTCCTTTCGAGCATGCGCGGGTTTACAGGGGGACAGGTAAGTATACACACGCTCTGGTTTCTCGGCAGGAAAGCACTGCCAAGAATAACGACAAGAAAATAGGGCACATGTTCTCTATTTTTCTCGTTGAGATTTTAGGCAGTTTTCTTGACGAGAAACCTGAAAGCCTCGTACACACGCTCAGTATACTCGGCAAGAAAGCTCTGCCAGCAGTTTTCTTGCTGGTTTTTGCCGAGTAAACCGAGCGTGTGTCTACGAGGCTTGAGAGTGGGCAAGACCGCATTTCTTTTCTCACTGACTGCACCAGCAAACAGCCAAACCAATGTTTTTGCCTTTTTGTCCTAATCAAAATCATCATATAAACAGGAAAGCAATACTATACCATTATTTTGGTAGGGAAATTCTTTTACAGATTACACAGGATGTAAAATACTTCTAAGTGTACAATAGATACATAAAGAAATTAAGTATAACTAAAGGCAAAACTTTTTTTACGTTTTGGATAGAGTGGAGAGGGATTCGAACACTTGTCAGTTTTTCCTGCTGTCTGTGTCCACTCTCTCTGTTTGTCCTGTTTACCATTATCTTTAAAAGTAAAAGAAAACCCCACATTTTGGGTTGTCCCCAGAAAAATAAAAGAGGGGAGCTCTTCCAATGGGGACACTAATTCATTTGACATGGGGGTCACCAAGGAATTCCCTTAATTTGCAGGGATTTCCCCCACTTCCTGTTTGGCTATGGAACAGGAAGTGAAGGCGAATCTCTCCAATGTGACACAGATAGAAACAAAAAATCGGACAGGGGTTTTAATCCTCACTTACTCTACCAAAATGAACGAAAAAGTTTTTGCTTATAGTTCTACTTTAACATTAGTTATTGTATTCATATTATTTTAGTAAATTACAAGCCAAATTCTAAATAAGAAATTAAATAAAGTGTATTTAGAGGAAGGAAATATCGAGATTCAGGAACATAACGTGCAAATATAGCAAATGAGATATATAATTGAAAGCCCCAAAAAAATAAAAATACATATAAAAAGCATAGAAAAAAATAAATAAAATGAATGGTAATAGCGATTATTGCACATATAGGTCATAGGGTAAATAAAAGCAGTAAAATGTGGAGTGTCAGGACTTATAATTATAGGAATAGTGAGTTGGCGTAGTAGGGTATAAACGGGGAATAAAGGAGAAGAAGAAACATAAGAAAAGATGTAAAGAGAAAGAAAAGATAGGGGCAAGTCTTTAAGCCAAACAAGTAATAGTAAGAATATGAAAATAAAAAGGTCTATTGCCAGAGGGAAGTATCTGGGAAAACCTTTGGGAGGGTCTGGAAAATTATCAAAGGAACCGCTATACTGTCCTTTTCGAGGATTAAAGTGTATTTAAAGCAGTAGTAAATTTTCACCCATTCAAAAAAATAAATCATCCTGCAAAGTAATATTATAATGTGCTAGTATGCATTGCATATCACATTATGAAAATACTTACCTGAAAATGAAGCCCTCCAGCAGCGTGTTGTTACCATTGACAGGACTTCCATCTTCACCTGGTCTTCCTTCTGGGTTTGTGGGCTCCAGTCATCAAACGGCCAAGCCGATGACATCACTGCGCTGGAGTCACAGCCACAGCATAGAGCTCTAAAGGGACAACATGAGTATGCCATCCCTTGAGGGCGAATGTGCTAGTGACGTCACTGGTTGAAGAGACAAAGAATATATCCTAAATGGTGCACATTTAGGAGATATTCCTTGTATCTACAAGTAAGCTTTATTATAAGCTTACCTGTAGGCACTAGTGTTCCAGCGATGTTTACTACCGCTTTAAAGCATTTTTTTTATAGAGTTGGGAAGGGTTAAAATGTGTCTCTGGTTTTTATAGCTGTTTGTGTCTCCTTTGGGGAGATTGAAACTATCTATATATATATATATCCTCATAACCTAACAATTTTGAAAAAAAAAAATAATAATTTAATCTCTCATTCTCAGTATACAGTTGAAAGTTGATTGAAAATGGTTTATTTTCTCTCTTTGTTGGCAGCTGTGTCACAAACTATTTGAAGTTATGAACACATTAGGAGATCAGCATGCTGATAAAGCTTTTACAATTCAAGGAGCACCAAGGTAGGTACAGTTTTAAAAATATGATAACAGTTTGTATTGCAATACTAAAAAGATACAGTGTTGTATAAAATGTATTTATTTTACATTCAATTTAAGCCCTTAATTGGGATTCAAATTGCAGTCTGGTTAATTTAATTTAAAAGATTCACAAGTAGTTACTTAAAATGTACATTATGTTTTACTATATAATACATGTATTTATTTGACTGCAGAAATCTTTTATTTTTTTTATTTTTTATTTTATGTCCTCCATTGTGGTTAAAATCCAACCAGAGGCATAGCATTCTACCCAATGTTAATTTCATTGATTTTGTTTCTGACATTTTAATATTTAAGATAATTTATCAAATCATTACATGGGTTATGGTTATTGTAAAAATATGAACAGATGAACATGAATGCCAAAAAGACAACATCTTACTAAACAACTTCAAACAAATTGAAATATAACCAGATGGAATATTTTGGAATATTACTGCCACTGTTTTGGGGCTTGTTCAAAACCACAGTCCCTTAAATAATAACCATAAACCATGTTTTCATATAAGAATCATGGAGGCTGACGTTGCTGAACTCTCCTTTGAAGAATGCTATCTCCCTGGCTGTCATGCTCTGACTTCAGTGGTATCTGAGTTGGTGACCCAGAATGAGGAACTCTGAGGGGCAGATCCACGTACCTTTGTGCCGGGCGCAGCGTATCTAAGATACACTACGCCGCTGTAACTTATTTATTTTATTTTGAATCCTTAAAGAATTTGCGCCGTAAGTTACGGCGGCGTAGTGTATCTCTGGCGGTGTAAGGGCGCGGAATTCAAATGGATGTAATGGGGGCGTGTTTTATGTAAATACGTCGTGACCCGACGTAAACGACATTTTTTTTTAACTGTGCATGTGCCGTCCGTGGGGGTATCCCAGTGCGCATGCTCGAAATTAAACCGGAACCAGCCAATGCTTACGACGGTGACGTCATTCTACGCAAATTCCTATTCGCGAACGACTTACGCAAACGACGTAAAAAATTCAAAATTGGATGCGGGAACGACGGCCATAATTAACATTGAGTACGCCTCATAATAGCAGCTTTAACTATACGCCGGAAAAAGCCGAACGCAAACGACGTGAAAACAATGCGCCGGCCAGACGTACGTTCGTGGATCGCCGTAAATAGCTAATTTGCATACTCGACGCGGAATTCGACGGAAATTCCACCTAGCGGCCGCCGAAAAAATTGCAGCTTAGATCCGACGGCGTACTAAGACATACGCCTGTCGGATCTAGCCAAGATGCCGTCGTATCTTGTTTTGTGGATACAAAACAAAGATACAACGAGCAAAGTTTGAAATTACGCGGCGTATCAAGAGATACGCCGGCGTAATTTCTTTGTGGATCTGCCCCTGAATCTTTTCCAACACTTACAGCATGCTTGTACTGGGTATGTTTGTTCAGACATAGCATGGCAAATAGCATTTCCTTCAGGAAGCCAGTAGCAGCCTTGCGATAGTGTCACTTTCAAGTAAATTGCTTTGATGCAGAGTTTTCTGGGTAGCATTGGCAATTCACTGATTGGTTTCACATCTTGCCTGGAGTTGCTGCTTAACACAAAATAATTTTGTTTCTTTAATGTTGCAACAGAGAACGATGGTGAGTGAACTGCCATACCTGAGTAAAAGCATTGTTTAGCTGTCCTTTTCTTGTATGATTGAATATCAAATTCTCAATCATGCAATTTAAAACATGTAGTCTAGTTTGGTGCTCGGTAGTAGCTGGGACTTGAAGTGTCAGTGTGCTATTTTTCCATGGGGAAATAAATGTAGCTTCTAGTATATTGTAAATTCGACATCCAGTGGACCCTTAGTAATTTAGGAAAAAAAAACATTGTTGCTAGCCTCCAGGTTTTGCTGCCCTTTTTAATATGCTACTACAAGATGCCTGCTAATAGAGTTTACCATTTCTGCTGATAGAGGAATATAAAACTGAAGTAGTGAATAGAATAACCGTGTAATGCAAAGTATATATTTTAAGTGCTAATCTAAAGAATGTTGATATGTGTTTGCAACACTACAGCTTTTCAGTGGGAAGAACATACAGTGAGGAAAATAAGTATTTGAACACCCTGCTATTTTGCAAGTTCTCCCACTTGGAAATCATGGAGGGGTCTGAAATTGTCATCATAGGTGCATGTCCACTGTGAGAGACATAATCAAAAAAAAAAATCCAGAAATCACAATTTATGATTTTTTAACTATTTATTTGTATGATACAGCTGCAAATAAGTATTTGAACACCTGTCTATCAGCTAGAATTCTGACCCTCAAAGACCTGTTAGTCTGCCTTTAAAATGTCCACCTCCACTCCATTTATTATCCTAAATTAGATGCACCTGTTTGAGGTCATTAGCTGCATAAAGAGATACCTGTCCACCCCATACAATCAGTAAGAATCCAACTACTAACATGGCCAAGACCAAAGAGCTGTCCAAAGACACTAGAGACAAAATTGTACACCTCCACAAGGCTGGAAAGGGCTACGGGGAAATTGCCAAGCAGCTTGGTGAAAAAAGGTCCACTGTTGGAGCAATCATTAGAAAATGGAAGAAGCTAAACATGACTGTCAATCTCCCTCGGACTGGGGCTCCATGCAAAATCTCACCTCGTGGGGTCTCAATGATCCTAAGAAAGGTGAGAAATCAGCCCAGGACTACACGGGAGGAGCTGGTCAATGACCTGAAAAGAGCTGGGACCACCGTTTCCAAGGTTACTGTTGGTAATACACTAAGACGTCATGGTTTGAAATCATGCATGGCACGGAAGGTTCCCCTGCTTAAACCAGCACATGTCAAGGCCTGTCTTAAGTTTGCCAATGACCATTTGGATGATCCAGAGGAGTCATGGGAGAAAGTCATGTGGTCAGATGAGACCAAAATAGAACTTTTTGGTCATAATTCCACTAACCGTGTTTGGAGGAAGAAGAATGATGAGTACCATCCCAAGAACACCATCCCTACTGTGAAGCATGGGGGTGGTAGCATCATGCTTTGGGGGTGTTTTTCTGCACATGGGACAGGGCGACTGCACTGTATTAAGGAGAGGATGACCGGGGCCATGTATTGCGAGATTTTGGGCAACAACCTCCTTCCCTCAGTTAGAGCTTTGAAGATGGGTCGAGGCTGGGTCTTCCAACATGACAATGACCCGAAGCACACAGCCAGGATAACCAAGGAGTGGCTCTGTAAGAAGCATATCAAGGTTCTGGCGTGGCCTAGCCAGTCTCCAGACCTAAACCCAATAGAGAATCTTTGGAGGGAGCTCAAACTCCGTGTTTCTCAGCGACAGCCCAGAAACCTGACTGATCTAGAGAAGATCTGTGTGGAGGAGTGGGCCAAAATCCCTCCTCCAGTGTGTGCAAACCTGGTGAAAAACTACAAGAAACGTTTGACCTCTGTAATTGCAAACAAAGGCTACTGTACCAAATATTAACATTGTTTTTCTCAGGTGTTCAAATACTTATTTGCAGCTGTATCATACAAATAAATAGTTAAAAAAATCATACATTGTGATTTCTGGATTTTTTTTTTTGATTATGTCTCTCACAGTGGACATGCACCTACGATAACAATTTCAGACCCCTCCATGATTTCCAAGTGGGAGAACTTGCAAAATAGCAGGGCTTCAAATACTTATTTTCATCACTGTACAACATTACCATAAAAATGGCCTATCACAACGTCTTTTTTTTCTTTCAAATATGGTATTATAACCAAGCTGATAAACTTCTCTTACCAAGCCTACTTTTTACCTACTTTTTATGTTTTAGTGATTCTGGACCCCTTCGCATTGCAAAAACTCCATCGCCACCTGAAGAAGTTACACAGATCCCAAGTCCATTAGCAAGTCCAAACCATACATTAGCCCCTGCATCTCCGGCACCTGCAAGGCCTAAATCTCCATCACAGGTATGTTAAAGGCAAACTTAACTGTATCTGAGCACCACAAGCTGAAAACACTATCTTTATTTTTAATATTTAAAGCAAACTCACCAATCTA
Source organism: Rana temporaria (assembly GCF_905171775.1). Taxonomy (NCBI): domain Eukaryota; kingdom Metazoa; phylum Chordata; class Amphibia; order Anura; family Ranidae; genus Rana; species Rana temporaria. The sequence goes on from NC_053493.1 coordinate 144,266,312, forward strand.
TCCATGCTTCATTTGGTTGAAAAATCACTTTGATAAACACCCACTAGAATTTCTAGCCATATTAAGTAAAGGCATATGATTCATGTAGCATTTACTTCTTGGAAACCACCTGCCGTTAGCTCAGGTATGCATGATGTGCTTAGCTGAGCAAGCCCCTCCTCCATATTAAATAAAATACCCATGAAGGTTTAAGTTGTATGACTTTGTTTTGGCCTAAGCAAGAAACCAGAAAGCAATTGAAGAAATGTAAAAAAATTCAATAAAATAAAAGTTTAAAGCAAGTAAATATAATTTACTTTTCTGTCTATTTACTAATGCTAGCAGCATACGTATTAAAACAGTCAATGTTGATTGTGAGAGTTTAGTTCCACTTTAAGTGGAGTCCAATATATATTATTTATAGGTTCTATTTGCATGGGAAATAGGTAGTGATCATTGATGTGTAGGATTCTATTATTTGTGAAGCAGCTCATTAATCGTTTTTGACAGCTGTCAGATGCTATCCTTCAGCATATGGAAGAGCTAACTGCAGGCTAGATAATAAATCTTTCATTTAGAGAAAATACAAAAAAACGACTTCACATCTTTACGTCCCATATGTGCTATACTTGAGCAGCCCAATGAAGGTATTATATTATTACAGGTTTCAAACAAGCCAACACTGAATAAATGAGCAATGGGAGGAATTAGGAGATCATAATAATTTTATACTGTACAAACTGAACTATCTGCATGGCTGTGCATTTGATTACCTGCAAGATTGTTTGCATGGTTAAAGCAAGATATGCTTCTTCTACACAGGCAGACTTTGTTTTAGGTGTTAAAGGAACTGGGCTCTTGAACACCGGATTTTCAATATTCTTGAGGTCTTCATGTGATAAGTGAATCTTTTTGCCTCTTTGGTAATTCAAACCCATTTTATTTGAAAAATAGAGTTTAATTTCTTGAAGCAGTAGATTTTAGTGCCAGGACTTTGTTTCTGATGTATTTTGATACTGTAAAGGATGGTGCTTTGTGCAGAGGATCTAGGAACACAAGAGGTAAGTATTCAAACAACAGGTTATGCACGTAAGGTTAGTGTTAGGCCTTGTACACATAGGCAAGAATCTCATCAGGAAAAAAACGCTGTTTTTCCCGACGAGATTTTTGGCAAGAATCTCTTGCCTCCCGAGTGTACACACAGACCTTTCAAAAGAACCACGATTCTCTTGAAAGGCAAGAACGAGGTGACGTCATTGTGTATGACGAGAATGCTTTCATCACATTCGATGGCGTTGCCGCCATCTTGCTTCACCCTACCTATGCCGTGGAAGCTACCGTGCATGCGTCAAAGTCATTTCGAGCTTGCGCGGGTTTCCACGGCGAAAGTTAAGTATACACACTCTCGGGTTTCTCGTCGGGAAACAGGCCGACAAGAATCTCGACGAGAAAATAGAGAGCAGGATCTCTATTTTTCTCGTCGAGATTTGGGCCAGATTTCCAGACGAGAAACCTGAAAGCCTCGTACACACGCTCGGTTTACTCTGCAAGAAAGCTCTGCCAGCAGTTTTTCTTGCTGGTTCTTGCCGAGAAAACCGAGCATGTGTACGAGGCTTGAGTGTTACAGGGAGAGTTAGTTTGAGGGCTAAAGTGTTTGTTAATGTAAAGGAGGTAGAGCATCCTTCTTTGTGTCAGGAGCTCTGCACTGTAAACATAGATCAACTCTGAACCTAATTATCAAAAGTGTTGATAATTCTAACAGACATTTGTTTTTATCTACTCTTTTCACTATTCCAACTGTACTTAATTCTCTCTATACTGGACTTAATAAATAATCAATTCTAATTTTAAAATAACGAGTCTTCCCTTTTCAAAAACAACCCTCATTTTAATATAAAGTCCTATTGCCTAAATATATTAAAGGACACCCTTAAAAGCCAGCTGAGGTAAAACAGAATATGCATTTTGATTTTCTTTATATATGAATTTCCTTTATATATGAATCTGATTACACTGTGTGAATTTGATCCAAGACATTGGAGTTGATTTAATAAAGGCAAATTGGCTTTTCACTTTGCAAGGGAATTTTCTCTGAGGCCTCGTACACACGACCGAGAAACTCGACAGAATATATCAAGAAACTTGGTGGGAGAGCTTTTTTGCCGAGGAAAATGGTCGTGTGTAAGTTTTTCATCAAGGAAACTGTCGAGGAACTCGACGAGGAAAAAAGCGAACAAGTTCTCTTTTTCCTCGACAGGAGTCTCAATTTCCTCGTCGTGTTCCTCGTCGGGCTGGTTTTCGACGAGAAACTCGAGCGGGTGTATGCTAAGAAACCCGCGCATGCTCAGAATAAAGTATGAGATGGGAGTAAAAGTAGCATTTGTAATGGAGATAACACATTTTTCATGCTGTAACAGACTGAAAAGTGCAGATCGTCTCTTACCAAACTTTTACTTAACACGCAGTAACATGAGATTAGCAAAAGCAGCCCCAAGGGTTGTGCCAGTGGAATCGAACTTCCCCTGCCATTGTATGTGTTGTACATCACCACGTTTGAGAACGAGGAGATTTTGTCTTGACCGTGTGTACGCAAAGCAAGCTTGTCGAGTTGCTCGACAAGCCTAACAAGGAACTCGTCGAGGAAAACGATGTGTCTTTTCCGACGAGTTCCTCGGTCGTGTGTACGAGGCCTTAAGCTTACTGAATGTGGTGGCATTTCACTTTGCAAAGAATACTCAATCACTTGCAAGTAAAACAAAACAAAAATCGGATGATGGATGTTAGCAGAGCTTCATGTCATTCACAAATTGCTGGAAAATTTCCCTTGCAAAGCACAATTTCATTTGCAAGGTGAGCAGTCTATCTGTCTTTAGGTAAATAGACCTCATTGGCCTACATTGATTTTGATATTTACATCTACCCCCAATAATACTGCAAAGCGAATAACAGCCTAATTAAATAGGACAGCCATTGAGCGGCTTACACAAATCTAACTGGAATGTGTGCATGAGAAAATGCACACATTAAAACTTGTAAATTTAAAAATATAATAATGATACTGCATTTAATTGTGTACTTTTGGGTACAAGACATTTTTGAACCATTATTGGATTCCTTAGTGATATTAATAATATTGCCTTTTTTCTCTAACAAAGATTACAGAGTTATTAGATTTGGTGAGTTATATTTTAGTTGATTAATGTTAATTATTTTTCACTTGCAACTGGCTAGAAACTATAGCGCTTCTTTCTTTTTTTTCGGTATGTTCAGTGTCTGTAAACATTTACATTTCACTTTGCTCCTTAGATGCAATTAAAACTAGAAAACAAATGCAAAAGCATTTATGCCGCCGTAGAGTATCTCTTTTGCTCACAGAGGCAAGCACTGGATTCACAAAGCACTTGCTCCCACTCGCTCTTAACCACTTCCATACCAGGTACTTACGCAGCTTCCCGCCCAAGCCAATTTTCAGCTTTCAGCACTGTCGCACTTTGAATGGCAATTGCGCGGTCATGCTACACTGTACCCAAACAAAATTGGCGTCCTTTTTTCCCCACAAATAGAGCTTTCTTTTGGTGGTATTTGATCACCTCTGCGATTTTTTATTTTTGCGCAACAACTAAAAAAAGGCTGAAAATTTGGAAAAAAAATTACGTTTTTATTTTTTTCTGTTAATTTTTTTGTAAATAAGTTTTCTCTTTCAATTACGGGCACTGATATGGCGGCACTAATGGGCACCGATGAGATGGCACTGATGGACATCGATGAGGTAGTACTGACGGGCACAGATGAGGTGGCACTGATTGGCGGCGCTGGTATGCGACACTGATGGGCACACATAGGCGGCACTGATGGGCACACATAGGCGGCACTGATGGGCACACGTAGGCGGCACTGATGGGCACACGTAGGCGGCACTGATGGGCACACATAGGCGGCACTGATGGGCACTCATGGGCGGCACTGGGCACTCATAGGCGGCACAGATGGGCACTCATGGGCGGCACAGATGGGCACTTATGGGTGGCACAGATGGGCACTGCTAGGTGGGCACTGGGCATGGATGGGCACTGTGGGGTGGCACTGATGGACACTGGGGTGGCGCTGATGGACACTGGGGTGGCGCTGATGGACACTGGGGTGGCGCTGATGGACACTGGGGTGGCAGCACTGATTGTTGCCAGTCAGTGCCCATTTGTGGGCACTGACTGGCATCTTTTTTCTTTATGGTTTTTTTTTTTTTTTTTTTTTACACTTTTTTTTTTTTTTTTGGCTTTTTTTTTTTTTTTGCCCACCCTGGTGCTCCAGGGTGGGCATCCCTGGTGGTCCAGTGTGGCGATCCGAGGGGGGGCTGCGCTGATAAACAATCAGCGCTAACCCCCCCTGTCAGGAGAGCCGCAGATCGGCTATCCTCTACTCGCGTCTGTCAGACGCGAGTGAGGAAGAGCCATCGGCGGCTCTTCCTGTTTACATCGTGATCAGCCGTGGTTGGACACGGCTGATCACGTGGTAAAGAGTCTCCGCCGGAGGCTCTTTACCGAGATCGGAGATGCAGGGTGTCAGACTGACACCCCGCATCACCGATCGCCGCGATGCGCGCCCCCACGGGCGCGCGCGGCATGAAATCCTGCAGGACGTTCTAGAACGTCCTGTCAGGATTTCATAACCACTTCCCGGACGTAAATCGGCCATAGGCCGGGCGGGAAGTGGTTAAAGATACGCTGGGTTTCCTCGGCGTAAGCCAGCATAGGTGGAAGTGGGCGTGAGCCATGCTAATGAGGCGTGACCCCATGCAAATGATGGGCCAAGTGCCATAGAAGTACTTAAAATGAACGGCGCATGCTCTGTCCCGTGGCCACATCCCTGTGCGCATGCTCAGAATCACGTCGAAACAACTGCCTAAGATACGTCGAACCACTGCCTACGATGTGAACGTAACCTACGCCTAGTCATATTCACGTACAACGTAAACGACAAAACATACGACGGCTTGTGTTCCATGGTCCATACCTTTGCATGAGTTGCGCCTCCTATATGGGGAATAACTTTACGCCGGACGTACGACTTACGCAAACCACGTATATTATGCCCCAGGCACAAGTACGTTTGAGAAACGGCGTATCTCCCTTATTTGCATATGCGCATAGAAAATCAATGGGAGCGGCAAATGCGCCCAAGATACGATGGCTTAGGCAAGTTACGTCGGTCGTAGGAAGCCTATGTTTAGGCGTATCTCTGATTGTAGGCACGGCGCACACGGCAATCGAGATACGTCGGCGTAAGTGCTTTGTGAATCTGGGCCATACACTTTAAGTAAAATTATTGCTATAATATATGCATATAAAAGCAAAAGAGAAAGCCTTCAAAAAATCAGCATTCAGACTTTATAAATAATGCATCAAGAAATGTAATGGTACAATTAGGGCGCCTAAGATAGAACACAAAAGACACATAGCGTAGGAGAGAAAAAAAATCCCAAGAAATTCTTTAAGTATGTAAAAAGTAAAAAAGGGAGGACAGACTATTGGCCTCATAAAGAATGAGGAAGAACATCTGGTTACAAAGGATGGGGAGATGGCGAAGGTATTGAATTTGTTCTTCTCCTCAGTCTTCATGAGGAAATCGGGTGGCTTTAGTAACCAAAACTGCAATGTTTATCCTCGTGACACATTACAGGAAGCACCCTCATGGCTAACAGAAGACAGAATTAGAATAAAACTTGGGAAAGTTAACATTAATAAATCACCGGGACCGGATGACTTGCACCTGAGGGTACTTAGGGAACACAGTCAAGTAATTGCAAGACCATTGTTCCTCATTTTTACTGACAGTCTACTGACTGGAATGGTACCAGCGGATTGGAAAAAAAGTCAATGTAGCACCGATATTTAAAAAGGGCCCAAAATACATCCCTGGGAATTACAGACCAGTTAGCCTAACATCAATAGTATGTAATCTCTTGGAGGGGATGATAAGTGACTATATACAAGATTTTAGTAATAAAAACGTTATCATCAGCAGTAATCAGCATGGATTCATGCAGAATTGTTCTTGCCAAACCAATCTATTAACCTTCTATGAGGAGGTGGATTGCCATCTAGATAAAGGAAGGCCGGAAAACGTGGTGTATCTGGATTTTGCAAAAGCATTTGACACAGTTCTCAATAAACATTTACTGTACGAAATAAGGTCCGTTGGCATGGACCATAGGGTGAGTACATTGTTAAAAAACTGTCAACAAGCGCAAGTTCAGAGGGTGGTGATAAATGGGGAATACTCGGAATGGTCAGGGGTGGGTAGTGGGGTCCCACAGGGTTCAGTGCTGGAACCAATTCTATTTAATTTGTTTCTAAATGACCTGGAGGATGGGGTAAACAGTTCAATATCTGTAGTTGCAGATGACACTAAGCTTAGCAGGGCAATAACTTCTCCCCAGGATGTAGAAACCTTACAAGAAGATCTGAACAAATTATTGGGGTGGGCAACTACATGGCAAATTAGGTTTAATGTGGAATTTTAAATAATGTATTTGGGTGGCAAAAATATGACTGCAATCTATACACTGGGGGGAGAACCTCTGTGTTAATCTAGGAGGGAAAAGAATATGAGGGTCCTAGTAAATGATAGGCTCAGCAATGGCATGCAATGCCAAGCTGCTGCTAACAAAGCAAACAGAATATTGACATGCATTAAAAAAATGGATTAACTACAGGGATAAAGCGATAATTCTCCCACTCTACAAGACTCTGGTCCAGCCGCACCTGAAGTATGCTGTCCAGTTCTGGACACCAGTCCTCAGGAAGGATGTACTGGAAATGGAGCGAGTACTAAAGAAGGCCACAAAGCTAATAAAGGATCTGGAGGATATTAGTTACTGGTATCTAGAAAAGTTGCAAGCATTGAACTTATTCTCTCTGGAGAAGAGATGCTTGAGAGGGGATATGATTTCAATTTACAAATAACGTACTGGTGACCCCACAATAGGGATAACACTTTTTCACAGATGGGAGTTTAACAAGACACAAACTACATAGAGGGTTCTTTACTGCAAGAGCAGCAAGGATGTGGAATTCCCTTCCACAAGTGGTGGTCTAAGCGGGGGGCATTGATAGTTTCAAAAAACGACCATAATATACAGGGATATACAGTAATACTAACATATAATCACACATAGGTTGGACTTGTGTATTTTTTTAACTTCACCTACTATGTAACTGTGTAACATGATGCAGATTATATTGATATACACATTGTATGTATTAATTTATGTTTGACATGTATACAGTTCTTAATATGGGTTGTACCAATGAATTATGATGGTATATATGATCTGTTGCACTGAAAGGCTTTAGAATATCTGATACCAGTATACTAGTTATACCTCAACACCCATAATGCTTTGCTGTACTATAGTCAGGAGTATTAATATTCTCTGTTTTGCACAGTAATAGATACTCTTACCATCTTCACAGTTAAACTTGCTTTGCAAGCATCTAAATGTGTCACCATTTAAATACAAATCCTAGATCTTAGGTGTACTATTTATTTGTCATACTGAGGCAAGTACTAGAACTATAAAGTGCAGATATTTATAGATTATATAGAGTAAAACAATGCATTTTAGGCTGCAGAAACGTCCCTATTTGATTTTGGTTCAAAAAGCGATCAGATATAATATCTCACATGGGTATTTTCCAAAGGGAATGTTTTCTAAGCCATCCTTTGTTGGTAGAATATACAGTTATTCGATTATACACTATCTGTAAGGTAAATTATAGACATAAGAGTCTCACAAATGAAATAACGAATGTTTTATTGGCAGCTGAGAAAAGGCCCTCCTGTTCCTCCATTACCGAAGCTCACGCCATCAAAAGAACTGCAGCAGGAAAACATTATTAGCTTCTTTGAAGATAATTTTGTCCCTGAGATCAATGTGACAACCCCATCACAGGTTAGTAATGTATATTTATGTATTTATACACACATGTATAAGGTATATATGAAATATTTTTTAGAGGTCTGGCCTGTCCTTTACAATGAATATCAAATTTGATTTATGCTTCAGTTCTGTAACAAGAAATGATGGGTGCCATTAGGCTGGGTGAATATATAGAAGAAAATAGACTAGTTGGTGAGAAATCTATGAATGTATTTTTTTTGTGAGAAAAAAAAAATCTTGGATAAAATTCCTTGAATTGTGTTTTCTTAATACTAGGTGCAGAGTAGTGGGGTCACTTGCACTGAAGCTGAATAGATATGTTTCATAATCATAAAACTAGTATGGGGCCTAAGGGTTAAAGATGAACTTGTTGGATGTTGGAAGTAAGAAAAACTTCACCTTAGTCACTAAGCCTTGGGATAAATTATTTTTCAAAGTGTAAACAGTCTGTTTGGGCTAGATTCACATAGCCCGTCCTAACTTTGCGGCGGCGTAGTGTATCGTCTTTACACTACGCCGCCGTAAGTTAGCGAGGCAAGTACATGATTCACATAGTACTTGCCTGCTAAGTTACGGCGGCGTAGCCTAAAGCGGGCGGGTGTAAGGGCGCCTAATTCAAAATAGGCTGAGGGGGCGTGTTTTATGTTAATTTTGTTTGACCTTACGTGATTGACGTTTTTTTGGAACGGCGCATGCGCCGTCCACCTACATATCCCAGTGTGCATTGCGGCAACGTAGGCCGCACGGGCCTATTGGTTTCGACGTGGATGTAAATTACGTAAATCCCTATTCACCGACGACTTACGCAAACAACCTAAAAAATCGAATTTCGACGCGGGAACGGCGGCCATACTTTAACATTACTATTCCAACTATTTGATGGAATATCTTTAGGCCTGCTAATGCGTTACGTAAATGGCGTATCTGTACTGCGTCGGCCGGGCGTACGTTCGTGAATAGGCGTATCTAGTGATTCACATATTCTACGGCGACCGCAATGGAAGCGTCACCTAGGGGCCAGCCTAAATATTGCACCCTAAGATAGGACGGCGCAAGCCGTCGTATCTTAGATAGGTTTAAGTGTATCTCTGTTTGAGAATACACTTAAACTTAGGTCGGCGCAGATTCCGAGTTAGGTCGGCGTATCTACTGATACGCCGGCCTAACTCTATGTGAATCTAGCCCTTTGTCTTTAGTCAATCAAACCCACGGTCTCTAAACATTGCACCTATTTTACATCATAAGTGACTTTCCCTTGTTGAATCTTATACCCAGAAAACAATCATGTTACTGCAGATGCTGAGTTGCTGTATTTTGTTTTTCCAATTCTGAAGATAAATTATTTTTTCTTGTTTATGTTATTTGTGTGAGCATTACCGGTCTGCCTGTGATTTGAATTTGGATGCACACTTTTAGTTTGAATTAATTGTTCTAAAAAATAATCTTATAATATATAGCACTCTATTTTTCTTAATAGGATATACTCTTATTTTATGTAATTTCTTTAAATTCTGACAAAAGAAACATTGTTAAAGATTTCTGTATTAATACAAAGGTGTTCACAAAGGAAATCTTTTATTTTTTTTATTTTTTTCAATAGAATGAAGCAACAGAAGAAAAGAAAGAAGAATCGTTATTAGACCTGGACTTTGATCCTTTCAAACCAGAGGTTGCAACACCAGGAATAACACAGTCCCATTCACCCATGTCTCAGGTATGTAGTATTGCTATGTTATTTAAATTTTAAGTAGCACTTGTTAAGCTACTAGTTCTATTACCATATTTTGCTGCCTAATTGACAATGCCAGGCTCAACAGTTTTTTGCAAAGATGAATTGCAAAATCTAAGACGACAAATGCCAGTGGACACATGGGAGGTGAAATCAGTAATTAACACTTGCAGCTAAGACAGGTTAAACCATAGAGTGCCGCAACAATACAAGTGCATAGAACACAATACTCAAAATATTAGTCCCTGAAAAGTGACTCTCCTTGACGAAGTGTGAACAAGCATTATTGTATAGACACAGTTTTTTAGTTCAGTCGTTTTACTTTTTTATGGTTTTGCTGAATAGAATGTCAGTTTCGAAAACATCAGTTTGGGCAGTTGCACCTCACTCAATATGACGCTTTCCATTAATTTAACAGATATGGTCATGTTTAGATGTCCAGGAAATACAAATGGTAATCCCCTAACATTTTCAAGGTTTCTAGATAAGACAACAAATAAAATCCGCACTATCAAATAAATGAGCACCTACAAAAACCAATGAACAGTGGAAAACAACAGATAAAACATACAAATAGTAGTGCTAAAAAATATGATGGTAAGAAATCAAATGACTAATATATATAAAAAAGGGGAAAAAGTCCAAATATATATATAGTGAGAAAACTTGATGGATGAGTGAACAAAGTGAATAGTTCCAAAACCAAATGTCTGATATAAAAAAACTGAAAAAAGAGGAAAAATATCCAAATATATATAGTGGAAGAAAACTTGATTGATATGTGAACACAGTGAATAGTTTCAAATCAATGGTGATTTTCTCTTGAGCCTGATAAACACTGGTGCTGAACCCGCCACCAATAAAGCAGAGGCTTACCAGATGTATAGAACCCAAATGAGCCTACGCCCAGAGAGTCAATCAAGCTGGATGTATACAAAGGCTGTATCAGGATAGGACTCAATCTTCACACGACACCACCGCCAAGGTAAAGGAAAATGTTCAATGGTAAAAGATAATTACTCCCGAATGGTCAAACCATAACACCGATGTATGGAGAGAGGTAAACAGAAGAGGCACATAGCATAATACCGTAGGAACTGGATTTTTAATAATGGTTATAAACACTTACATGAAAGTGGAAATAAAACAGCATATCGATCAATATGTCCGTGGCAGCAGTGGAATCACCCAAGGCTTCTAGATAAAACACAACACAAATTTATTGCCATGGCATAATGATGAACTGTGCTAAAAGTATGCTTCAAACTACACATTGAAAAGTTACAAGAAAATAGGAGGCACGCATCTGACCTCAGGTAATTAACAAGCAGGAGACATCCCTGCATGGACAACAGAATAAATAGAGCTAGAATTAGTATATACAGTATCTTACAAAAGTGAGTACACCCCTCACCTTTTTGTAAATATTTACCGTAGTTATATTCTTTCATGTGACAACACTGAAGAAATTACACTTTGCTACAATGTAAAGTAGTGAGTGTACAGCTTGTATAACAGTGTTAATTTGCTGTCCCCTCAAAATAACGCAACAAACAGCCATTAATGTCTAAACTGCTGGCAACAAAAGTAAGTATACCCCTAAGTGAAAATGTTCCCAATGAATTAGGCCCAATTAGCCATTTTCCCTCCCGCTGTTATGTGACTCATTGGTGTTGCAAGGTCTCAGGTGTAAATGGGGAGCAGGTGTGTTACATTTGGTGTTATCGCTTTCACTCTCTCATACTGGTCACTGGAAGTTCAACATGGCACCTCATGGCAAATAAATCTCTGAGGGACGAAAACAAAAAGTGTTGCTCTACATAAAGATGCCATAGGCTATAAGAAGATTGCCAACTAAGCTGCAGTACAGTGGCCAAGACAATACAGCATTTTAACAGGACAAGTTCCACTCAGAACAGGCCTCACCATGGTCGACCAAAGAAGTTGAGTGCACATGCTCAGCATCATATCCAAAGGTTGTCTTTGGCAAATAGACATATGAGTGCTGCCAGCATTGCTGCAGAGGTTGAAGGGGGAGGTCAGCCTGTCAGTGCTCAGACCATACGCCACACACTGCATCAAATTGGTCTGCATTGCTGCCGTCCTAGAAGGAAACCTCTTCTAAAGATGATGCACAAGAAAGCCCGCAAACAGTTTGCTGAAAACAAGCAGACATGGATTACTGAAACCATGTCCTGTGGTCTGATGAGACCAATATAAACGTATTTGTTTCAGATGGTGTCAAGCCTGTGTGGTGGCAACCAGGTGAGGAATACAGAGACAAGTGTGTCTTGCCCACAGTCAAGCATGGTGGTGGGAGTGTCATGGTCTGGGGCTGCATGATTGTTGCCTGTACTGGGGAGCTACAGTTCATTGAAGGAACCATGAATGCCAACATGTACTATGATATACTGAAGATAAGCATGATCGCCTCCCTTCGGAGACTGGGCCGCAGGGCAGTATTCCAACATGATAATGACCCCAAACACATCTCCAAGACAACCACTGCTTTGCTTAAGAAGCTGAGGGTAAAGGCGATGGACTGACCAAGCATGTCTCCAGATCTTAACCCTATTGAGCATCTGTGGGGCATCCTCAAATGGAAGATGGAGAAGCGCAAGGTCTCTAACATCCACCAGCTCCGTGATGTTGTCATGGAAGAGTGGAAGAGGACTCGAGTGGCAACCTGTGAAGCTCTGGTGAACTCAATCCCCAAGAGGACTTAGGCAGTGCTGGAAAGTAATGGTGACCAAACTTTTGTCCCAATTTGGACATATTTACTCAGGAGTGAATATGAATATATACAGTATATAAATGTACAATGTAGTAAAAGGTCAGTGAGACTATTTGGGTGGTAGGAACATTTACAACACACACAACAGGTTCTCTAAACTTGCTATCCAGGTTGAAGTTTTGTTTATTATAGTTGAACACAATCTATTACTACTCCTATTTGTGGGGGAGTGACCTTTTTAAATGCGTGAGACAGGACATAGAACTGAGTTGTGAATAATTTGCATGACTAATGTAGCAAAAAAAATAAAAATAAAGAAAATAGAAACTAGTCAGGAAATGATTGATGAAAACACATTTAGAAAATAAATAACTAATACAATGTATTTTATTTGGAGGGATAAATAGTGATCAGTATACAAAGTCAAACAATATAATATTGTGTATGTTATATAGTGTAATATATAAAAATATACTATTTTACAGCTATTTGGTTCTACATAATATTTAAAACCCAAGAGGGCCACAAGATGGCATTAAAGGTCTAAAATTACTTTATATGGAGTTATGTGAATAGTACCAATAAAGTCAAAGTAGGGAGGGACTAGTAAACCATGTATTAGGTTTTTGGGACTGTTCAAAATTATGATTATGTCTGAGCTCTTCATGGTCTGCAAGGCTTAAGACAGAGTTTTTTTTGGCTTTAATGTGTTTGCACCAAAATGTGTCCCTCTTTCCCAGGTCATAATACTGAGCAAATATATGTTACAGGCATACCCCAGTTTAAGTACACAATGGGGTTTATTTACTAAAGCTGGAAGTGCAAAATCAAACTCATTTCTGCATAGAAACCAATGAGCTTCCAGATTTTATTACCAAAGCTTAATTGAACAAGTTGGGGTTAGAAGCTCATTGGTTTTTATGCAGAAGTGGGCCTGATTTTGCACTTTCCAGCTTTAGTAAATAAACCCCATTGTGTACTTAAAAGTGGGGTATGCCTGTATTTTAATATAGTTTTCTTTTGTTTACAAATGGTGAGGGCAAGTTCAGCCCTTAATGTGACATGCTAGTATATAAATAATGTATTCAGTTAGCCAGATTCAAAAAGAGTTAAGACGGCGTTTCAGTAGATACGCCGTTGTAACTCTGAATCTAAGCCGTCGTATATTTAAGTGTATTCTCAAAATGAGATACACTTAAATCTAGCTAAGATACGACAGCCTGCGCCGTCGTATCTTAGCTTTCTATTTCGGCCGGCCGCTAGGGGCGTGAACGCTGATTTACGCCTAGAATGCGTAAATCAGTGAGATATGCCTATTCACAAACGTACGCTTGCCCGTCGCAGTAAAGATACGCCGTTTATGTAAGGCATTTTCAGGCGTAAAGTTAGTCCAACAAAAAGCTGGCCTAGACAATGTTAAGTATGGACGTCGGTCCCGCGTCGAATTTTGAATTTTTTACGTCGTTTGCGTAAGTTGTCCGTGAATGGGGCTGGGCTGGGCCTTCACGTCAAAACCAATAAGTCTTTGCGGCGTAATTTGGAGCATGCGCACTGGGATATGTCCATGGATGGCGCGTTCGCCGTTCGTAAAAAACGGCAATCACGTCGGGTCACGAATCATTTTCATAAAACACGCCCACCTCTTCACAATTTGAATTAGGCACGCTTTGCCCGACACATTTACGCTACGCCGCCGTAACTTAGGACGCAAGTGCTTTGTGAATACAGCACTTGCCTCTCTAACTTACGGCGGCGTAGCGTATATGCGATACGCTACGCCTGCCTAACGTTAGGCACAGGTACGTGAATCTAGCTAAGTATCTATTTTCACAAACATTCCTGCTTCATTTAAAAAAGCAAAAAAGGAAAACAAATTATGATATAAGTGGAAATTGCAGACATAAATATTAAAAGGGAATAGTTTACAACTTTATTAAAAGTAAGCTCCAGGCAAATAGTAAAAGCACCAAATAATGCAAGTCAGTATTCATGTGGGTTGATTTACTAAAATTAAAGAGTTCAAAATCTGGTACCAAATGGCATGGTAGCAAATCAGCTTTTAACTTCAGCTTATTTAACCACTTAAGACCCGGAAGATTTGGCCCCTTAATGACCAGGCCATTTTTTTGGATACGGCACTGCGTCGTTTTAATTGACAATTGCGCGGTCGTGCGACGTTGTACAAAAACAAAATTGACGTCCTTTTTTCCCCACAAATAGACCTTTTTTTTGGTGGTTTTGACCGCCTCTGCGATTTTTGTTTTTTGCTCTATAAACGACAGTGTGACAACTTTGAAAAAATATATATTTTTTACTATTTGCTATTAAATATCCCCCAAATAAAAAAAAAAAAAATCTTCCTCAGTTTTTACTAGTAATGGCAGTGATCTGCATTTTTTATCGAGACTGTGACATTGCAATGGACACTTTTGACACTTTTTTGGGACCATCGACATTTATACAGCGATCAGAGCTAAAAATAGCAGCTGATTACTGTATAAACGTCACTGGCAGGGAAGGGGTTAACACTAGGGAGCGGTTAAAGGGGTTGTAAAGCTTTCTATTTTTTTCACCTTAATGCATCCTATGCATTAAGGTGAAAAAACACATTGCACTCTCGGGCCCCCTAGCCCCTCCGTTTTACTTACCTAAGCCAGGAAACTGTGTGGGCTCGGTCCCGCGATGGTTTCCCCCAGATTGATGTGGCTCGTCATTGGAGATTGATAGCAGTGCAGCCATTGGCTCCCAATCAATGATATGGCGCGCCAGGGCCGAGTGATACAGTCAGCGGCTATAGCTGCCGACTGCATCATGGCAGTGCACCTGCAAACTAACCCCCTTGAAAGAGCACTTCCCAGGAAGGGGGTTAGCTCTTGTGGGGAGGAGCCAAGACAGCCGCCAAGGGACCCCAGAAGACCAGGATTGGGGCCACTCTGTGCAAAACAAACTGCACAGTGGAGGTAAGTATGACATATTTGTTACAACCCCTTTAACTGCGTTCCCTAGATGTGTTCTAACTGTGGGGGGAATGTGGCTGACTAGAGGAGGAGACAGATTATTCCTACCTAGCAGGAACACACAATCTGTCTCCTCTTCCCTGACACACACAGATCCCGGTTCTCGCTCTGTCACGAGAGATCGCGGGTGCCCGGCAGTCATTTTAATATTGGGCCAGATTCTCCAAGATCCCGCGTTGGCGTAGTGTATGCCATTTACACTACGCCACCGCAACTTTCTGGAGCAAGTGCCGTATTCCTCAAGCACTTGCTCCGTAATTTGCGGCGGCGTAGTGTAAATGGCCCAATGTGACCTTGCAGTGCTGGGGTCTCAGGCTCAGGTTACAGTAGTCACACACATGTTTTTTAAAATCACTATTAGGTCTACATTGTTGTTGAATTATTAGTAAGATTCCGAATATATGTTTATCTCATAATCTGTGGCATATATAGAAAACGAAGCCAAGCAAGAAATGTTGTCTATATATAATAAGTAATCAGACAACACTGCCAAGCCATTGCACTGCTGTGCAGTTGCAATTATATGTAAACTGGAAGTATGTGGAGTGCAGTTGGTACCTGGCATCAGCAATCATCTTTGAACACATAGGATAAAGCCTGGGTTCTAGTGC
Organism: Rana temporaria; assembly: GCF_905171775.1. Classification (NCBI taxonomy): domain Eukaryota; kingdom Metazoa; phylum Chordata; class Amphibia; order Anura; family Ranidae; genus Rana; species Rana temporaria. The sequence goes on from NC_053493.1 coordinate 144,282,321, forward strand.
TGATTTTGTAGCTGTACTCTTCCTGTCCTCCACAGCTCCAGGGGAGTTCCAAGTACTAATACGCTCTATAATGGTAGCGTTCTGGTCAAAATGTGACTGTAAAGCATTGTACTAATAGACTGGTAATGTGGACAGTTGAAGCCTTATGCCTCGTACACACGACCGTTTTTCACAACGAGAAAACTGCCCGCAAAAAAATTGAAACCAGCTCTCTTTTTTTCTCGTCGTGTTTCATGTCAGTCTTTTTGTCGACGCGAAAAACGGGCGTGTGTATGCTTTTCCGAGGGGAAAAAATGCACATGCTCAGAATTAAGTATGCAGCCCAAAAGCAGCCCAAAGGGTGGCGCCATTTGAAAGGAACTTCCCCTATATAGTCCCGTTGTACGTCCCGCGCTTTGGTCGGACGTTTTTTTGCATGAACGTGTGTGTTTGCAAGTCAGGCTGGGGAGGAATCACGTTGTGAAAAACAACGAGTTTTTGAACAACAAGAAAAACGATGGTGTACACACCATCGTTTTTCTTGTTGTTCAAAAACTCGTTGACAAGGACGCGGCATAAGACGCGGCATAAGACTATGTTAATCTAAAGAAAATGGAATGGGGATAGTTAGTAATTGCCAAACAGTTTTTTCCCCTCAGTGTACCAAGAGATTACAACACAGGAGCCTCTTTCTTATTAAACACATGTAACAGAAATTAACAGTTTTTATAGTTGATTTTATTTATGAAATTGGCTAATTTTTTTTAAAGAATTGCTTGTTAAAATAGTAAAGTTCTAATTCTAAATAAATTGTAGCACAAAGTTCCTAAATATATCTAATTACAGTATATATAAAATATATATTTTTACTTTAGGAAGTTCCCTGATTCTCATTTAGGAGCCAGCAAACAATAAAATAATGTGTGTGTGCGTGTGTATATATATATATATATATATATATATATATATATATATATAATTATTATTATACAGGATTTATATAGCGCCAACAGTTTGCACAGCGCTTTACAACATGGGGGCAGAGGGATCAGAGGGAATATATATATTGTGCATATTCAGTTTTTTTAACCACTTGCTGCCAGCCTTATGACTTTCTACGGCCGCAGTGTGGATCCCAATTGCCGGGAGGCCGTCTATATATGGCCTCTGTGGCGGCGCGCGCGTGTCCACCACTTCACTGAGATGCCGATGCGCGTGCCTGGCGGCCACGATGTCCGCCTGGCACCCGCGATCAGTGGTTACACAGACAAGGACGTGGATCTGTGTGTGTAAACACACAGATCCCCGTCCTGCCGGAAGCTGAAATTTCACCTGGGCAGGAGGGGGGTATATGTGCCCAGTAAGAAAGTGGTTAATTAAAGCTTGGCCAAATTCCTTTGGCGTTGCTCTGCAACTATTCCATTGTTATTGTATTGATTCTATTGTAAAACATTTCTAACATATTTATGTATACATATGCATGTCATTATTTTATTATATTGTTTCTCCTTTCATTTTCAGACATTGCCATGGGACCTATGGACGGTAAGATTTCCCTTTACACTTTAAAATGTAATGTTTTGTTTGGTGTGATAATAAAAAGGTACACATCATTTAAATATTTATATTTTGCATTTTAACTAACGTAGGGGCAAACTTCTTGCCCATCTGTCTAAAAACCCAACATTGTTCTTCCATCAGCAATGGATAGTTTTGGCCCATTTTAGCTGCATGTTCATGGCACAGAGGCTCTTTGAACAGGATGAGATGAGAATGCAGTGGAAAATTATTATTTTTGGTTTTGAAAAGACTGTGAATATAGTCTGCAACCCCTTAGTTCTGGTGCTGCCACTGTCATCCTTGCATTACTAAAGGAAAATAGACCATTCACTTTGCAAGATAAGGTGAACCTATCCTTTAAAATATGGGGACTGCATTGTTTTGTTTTTTTTCAGACTAACATGTTCTGCATTTACAGAAGAAAAAAACATCGATTTTGTCAGAAATTCAGTATATTTGAATCTCTCTATGTACTTAACCAACATCACAAACAATTTTCTCAGCTCTTCTGTGAACTACAAAGCAATGGCTGTCTTTGTATTGTAGATGAGGAGATGGGGAAGGCATGTATAGTCCAAATAAGGAGTGCAGCCCATAGTGACAATGCTGCTCCTCCATAGATACAGTGCAGTGAGTGTGCAGTTGTCACCCTAGAATAGAAAATGTATTATTGGCTGGGTCACCAGGTGAAAATAAAGAAAAGAAACCTGAGGAAAAAGAAAACAAATACAGCCTCCACATCTAAATAGTGGTATGTTATAATATATACTTTTTTTTGTTATGGGATATAACCATAATGTATATACTTTAAAGTAGTTGTAAACCCAACCACACACCTTGCACCTACAGGTAAGCCTAGTTTAACTGTAGGTGCAAGAAATATCCCCTTAACCTACATGGTTAAGGAGATATTTGCTGAAAATACTGCACCAATGTCAACGATGACAACGGCGCAGGCGCACTGAGCATGCCGTTTTTGTGAATGGGGTATTGGGGGTTAATGCCGTATTCCAGCGCATGCACAAGGATCAGCTGGTCCCACGCCCATGCACGGGAATGATGTTGTTCCACTCCGCCACCATGTCCCCTTGGAGCGTCTTCCATGTATCGCCGCTCCGGCACTGTGACTGGCTGGAGCGGCGATACATGGAAGATGCTCCAAGGGGACATGGCGGCGGAGGGGAACAAGGAGCGCTTCGGAGGCTTCGATCTCAGGTAAGTTCCACATAATGAGCTAGTATGCTATGCATACTAGCTCATTATGCCTTTCTCTTGCAGGGGTTTTTTTAAGGAAATTTTTTTTCCGGTTTACTTCCTCTTCACCTGGGTTGTTTACAGAGTTTTCGTAGAGTTTTGAAATGATCAATATGTATTGGCCATTCACAAGGATTAAGAATTTGTGAGCAAGTTTGAAAATTCTTATTACCATTACATTAAATAATTACATTGTATGAAATAAGTTAATGCCTATCAAAATATTTTTTGGACATGCTGAAAATGTCATGGTTAAATTTGCAATGGTCTTGATTTACTAAAGGGAAATAGACTGTGCCATTTGTAAATGCACTTGCACTCTGCAAGGGAATTTGCTCCAGAGCTTGGTAAATTAGGTGAAGCTTCATTTTGCAAAGGATACCTAATCACATACAAGGAAAATAAAAAAGAGCATTTTTGCTTGCACGTGATTAGATCATGGAAGTCAGCAGAGCTTCCTCTCATTTACTAAGCATTGAATAAAATTCCCTTGCAAAGTGCACAGTCTATTTGTCTTTAGTAAACCAACTCCATTGTGCTTAAAGTGGAAGTCCAGCCTAATACTAAAATCGCTACATCTAAAGACGTCCATGATCTAACACTAACCTATCTAGCCCTCCAAAGAAGAAATCAGTATACATACCTTTTTTGAAGCCGATCCAGTCCGGTTTTCAGCGACGAAAGCTCTGCAGAGGACACAACAGACAACGGCTGTGAAATGAATGGGAAGTGAAATCACCCATAGACTTACTATGGGGCTTCTGTTGTCGGCTGCCTCCTCTGCCTCCACCTCCACTGCAAAGCTGTCGCTGACAGCTCAGCATGGGACCAGACCGGAGTTGCTCCAGAAAAGGTATGTATACTGATTTCTTCTTTGCAGGGCTAGATAGGTTAGTGTTAGACCTTGGATGTCTATAGATGTAGCGATTATAGTGTTAGGTTTGACCTATACTTTAATGGTGACCAGGCCTTCTCTGGAACTTTTTGTTTACATGTTTAAATTTGTAATTTTTTGCTAGAAAATTACTTAGAATCCCCAAACATTCTATATTTTTTTAAACAGAGACTCTAGAGAGTCTATAAAAGTGATTCTGCTGCGAATCCACCTGCAGGACCACTTTTATCCTTAGAGAATCGCCCACAGTAATGATACCGGGGTTATGGCAGCTAGCTGCTGCTGTAACACTGGTATTTAACGTTAAAATAACTACTTATATTTACTGTGGGCGGTAGTGGTAAAAACCCTTCAAGATGCATCTAAAGCCTCATACACACGATCAGACTTCAAACAAACTTTTCCGTGGATTTTTGTTCCAAGGGCTTTGGCCGTGAACTTGGTATGCATACATACGGCAGGACTTTTTCAGCCAACAAACATTAACGTAGTGACGTAATTGACTCTTTGCTCTTTAGTGCCACCCAGGGCAGTCTTTAATATGGTTTGGGCCCTGGGCAAAAAAATTTTTGGGCCCCCCTCCAGCTTATTTTGGGCCTGGCTGGTTCACATAAATGGGTTTTGGCGGCCCTCATTTGTGCAGGCACAGCAGCTCATTGATTTGAATGGGCTGCCATGCCTTTCTTTCCTGCAGAAAAAAAGGTGCATTCAGCATTTTAAAAATACAGTTGCCTTGAAATCCATTCTGCTTTTGCACCATGCTACTTACCTGCAGTTCTTGCACACACAAACGCACTGTGTTTTTAAAAGCGTGACCTAAACATCTAAAAATGCAGCAAGTTTGACAGTGCAAGAACTGCAGATAAGTCACAGCACACAGCAGAATTGGACAGACAGTGCTGTATTTCATTGCTTGATGGGCATAGGTGTGCCGTGTCCGCAGCCTATTACATGAGGCATGCGCTTTTCTTTGCAGGAAACGCAGGCATGGTGGCCCATTCAAATGAATGGGCTGCTGTGCCTGCGCAAATGTGGGCCGCCAAAACACATACATGTGAACCAGCCAGGCCCAAAATAAGCCCATCAAGCAGTTAAATACAGACAGTAATGCCATGTGCTCTGAGGCCTTACTCAGCCTGGACTGCAGGTCTGGTCTGTGATTTAAAGAGTTCCTCTATTTTACACATGGCATGGCATCGGGTCCCATGGTGCTAAAGCAGAATGGACGGACGGTGCTGTGACCCCATGCCAGGCCATGTGTAAAATAGAGAAACTCTTTAATTCACAGACCAGACCTGCAGTGAATCATCAAATATTATAAAGACTTTGGTCACACTCTACAGAAAACTTCTATTTGCATAATACGTTAGCAAACAGTGACATACCTTGGAGCAGGACATGCAGAAGTCAGCCTTTTGTAGATCAAACTGGGCAGCTGCCCCTGTTTGCCCTATGGTAAAGACGGCCCTGGTGCTACCCTTTGGGCAACTTCTGCTATTGCTGGTTGATCTTTTGCATTGGTTCTGTGTTTGTACTTTGGACTTAAGTCCGATGAACTTCTGTACACAAGATCGGACTTTGCTCCATCGGACTTTTGTTGCTGGAAAGTTTGTCTGTTGGCAGAGCGGACATTTGTCCGATGAAAACCGAAAAAGTTTGTCCGATGGAGCGTACACACGGTCAGATTTTCTGAAAAACCTGGTCATTTTGAACTTTGTTGTCAAAAAGTCCGAACGTGTGTATGGGCCTTTAGCTGCATTGGTAACAGAACTAAACAAATAGCTTAAAGAGATTTTTTTTGGTCGTTTTATTTTAAGGTTATAAATTGATGGTTTATTTACTTTTTCATGATTTATAACATCTAATGTTTGAAATAAGCACTTGATACAGGGTAAATTCTGTTTATAGAGCATATGATTTTAAGTAGTAAATATGAATTACACACATTGTTTATATTTCACAGATTACAATTTGTTTTATTTATTTTTTTATTGTGTATTTAGTAGTCCTGAACATGCATAAAGAAAATCCATGCAGAAACACTGAACATACCCTTTGAAATATTTGAATGTGATGTATTAAACACAATGTATATGCATGTATGTAACAATAAAGCATTAATGTTGCTGCTTTTTGTATCTGCAGACAAATAATGAACTAGTCCAGCCAGTAAGTATTTTGCATAACATGAGTGGAAATCAAAAATATTATGTATGTTACCCTGTTTTTTTCCCATACATTCAAGTTATATTATTTTATGTTAAACATGCATTTCTATACTTTTTTCATTATTGCCATAATGTTCTCATTTTTTCTCATTTCCTTTTTTGTCTGCATAAAGCCCGACTCCTCAAAAAGTCTGTCAATATGTAATCTGGCCTTAACTGAGACTAAAGTTTGTGGGTCTGGAGAAGAATTAAATACATCAGAAAATGATGTAGATCTTGGTAGATTAGGCCTTGAGAGTAATAGAGACAGGCAGGATGAAAATGAAAATTCAGATGTTTCCTGGGAAGGGCAGATAGACTTTGTTTGTCAACAGGAAGTCTTCCCATCAGAGATAAGTGAGGAAAATGTGGAGGATGTGGAAGAGGAACAAGCTATAAAAGAAATGTCAAATAGTGACATGGTATTGATGAGTGATGACAGTGTATTCGAAGATATCCAGTACAAACAAGAAGATGAGGACACTGAAATTGAAAATATCACAATAACACATCTTGATGTATGTGAAAATGACCCAACAGAAGACATGAATATTTGTAATGTGGATCTAGAGGATGTTGCAGATACAGTGCAAACAGAGGAGGCGGAACATCTAGATTATTTTATATCCCACGGAGAAACCACCATCGACATTGAGAACACTGATGCAGATGTCCAAGATGATGAGGGGCAAATGAGATTTACATCTTCAGACACCAGTACAGAAGATTCAACTGATGTAGGTTTATTGGAATGTGACAGACAAATTGATACATTGGTTGATGTGCACCAAAGACATGATCTGACGCATACAGAAACAAATAAAACAGAATATTTGGTCGATGATGACACTTGTGTTGAAGAGTACATTGGTGAAACAGAAAACTTAAGGTACTCTGTTGAAAAAAAAGAGGTGTATACTGAGCAAACTAGAGCAGAACACACTGAAGCCTGCAACAACATGTTTCAAGAATCAGGTGACAAAATAAATATACACAAAAGTGACCTTTTTTGTAATAACACAAATACTCATCTTATAGATGAGGAAGGAGATGCACTAGCAAAAATAGATTTAATTATATCAGACACTGGATTTAAGGGTTGTCATGACATAGACAGTGACAAGATATGGCCAGAAAACTGGGATCCAAGCTGTACTACAGATTCATGGGGTGAGTCTTATCTAAGAGACTGCCAAACACATGAATTTAAGGTCCCAGATCTAAATTTGGCATGCATGAATGAGGTCTGGTTTTCACAAGCCACTGATAATTTAGATAAAAATGAACAGACATTGGCTGAAAATGAAAACAAGACACAAAGTATGTCTGTGAATGAGCCTTGCGGCAATTATCATGAAACAAATTCTAGCCCCCAAACCATGTTTTGCATAAGAAACTCCAGAAATGTTAGCATTGAGCGTCCTTCTAGTCCCAGGGACAATGAGACCAACAGCTCAGATTTATCAGAAGATGAAATTGCTAACCGAAGATATGGATTTCTCTACAAGGATCTAGACCATGATAAAGAAGAGGTATATCTGCTTTCCCCAGTGTGTAGATTACTAGAGATAAAGATCCTTCACGGTACTGGTCCCTATGATGTATACCCTTTTTACCACCTTTGTAGCATATTGCAGTTTTTCCTTTTAGTAAAATAAAAATATATATTGAGTAAACCTATCACGAGTGGGCTTATTTCATAAAGGTGCAAGATTATGTGCAGTCACTCCAACCAATGACAAATTAGCTTTTATTATCCTGGCTTATCTGGACTACTAAAAGATTATGCACATCATAGAACTTTGTTTCAGTATTCGCTACACACAAATATATCACATGGGAGATTTTATAAAATGAATATTTGAATAGTTATTGACAAAACAGTACATTTAAAAAATATTCTGAAAGGAAATGTGTACAATATTATAGGGCCTAAGGCTCTGTATATGAACAGCATGTCATATTCCTAAGTGTTTGTTAAACCCTTTTTAAAGCATTATTCCAATGACATAGGAATAGGGGTTGTGAAGGTTGTATCAGTAAACAGAACCATGAAAAGCCACTGTCTGCCCTTTTTAGCAATGAGTCATATCAAGTCTTACATCAGTAGCCATAGGGCCATCAAGTTACTTGTAAATATTTTCTGTAATTCCTTTATTTTTCTTTTAACCTTAAACATTTAGATTTTTACACTTTTGTGGGTGGAGCTCTGCTTGTTTGCACCCTCCTCCTTCCACTGCCACATTTGGTACTTTGTGGTGGGAGTTAGTACCTGATTTTGACAGGTACCAGCTCCCACTTCCGACTCAGATCTATGAGCATGTTCAGCCCTAATAGCCTTCTGGTACACGCACAGGTCTCAGAAGACTGCGGGACCATTCATTCCAACTCACGCATGCACTATAGGAAACTTCCCTTACCTAAGATGCCGCCACCTGCACCTGAAGCCGATTGAAGAATCGTCTCGGGTGCTGACATTGCTGGATCCCTGGACAGGTAAGTGTCCTTATATTAAAAGTCAGCAACTACAGTATTTGTAGCTGCTGACTTTTATTTTTTTTGTGAGACTGGAGCTCCTCTTTAAAATTCTTTATTTCATCTTTAGCTATAAAGGTCATACATTTTAACAAAACGAGTCATAGTTTTACCTGTAATTTCTAGACCTAACAAATGAAAGACAAAAATAAGTGGACTTAGATGTTCCAAATGGTAACGGGAGAAAAAATATTCTTTTGATTTAGGATATCTGTCCACTTTTAGAAAGAAGTTACATTTTATATTAAAAAAGAAGATGTGACGCCATACAGATTACCTGCAGTTCTTCGTTGAGTCTTTATGCAGACTTTACCACTCATAATTCCAAATGCATTTCCTATTAGAACCTTTAGATATAGAACCTGCTTGTGACCATACATACAGTAAATTACATCCTCTTTCCTTGAACCTCATCATGGTACTTCATCATCAGTGACAATTTTAAATGGTAATGTTGTGCTTTTTCTATTTCTTTCAGGCATCCAGTGGTGCTTTTAATGGATTCACACAGGTAAAACCCATTTCCAGGAAATATTAAATCTTTTTTTTTTTTTTTTTTAATCACTATTCAGAATACCAAGAATAATGCATCGGCAAGGATATAAAGCACACCCCGGTTTAATTACTTTTTTTTTAATATTTAACTACAAAAAGGACATGAAAAAAGTTTAAAATTGGGTTTTATCACATTTCAAATTTCTACCTGCTTCTGGTTTAGAGGTACTGAAATTTCAAACACCCATATACTGTGGTGATGAACATCACATTTATAATCTATAAATATTTCCCAAGAGAAATATACTCCTAGATATGATTTAAAGCAGAACTCCATTTTTTAAATACTGTTTTATCCATTTTTTGTTGCCTGCATGTATTTTTTTTTAACTATAAAAGGAAAATGGAAAGCACCTACTGAAGCATTAGCCGTTGCACTAAATATTACATCTTGTGTTACTTAGCAACAGGGTGAAATAATGTAACAGGTACAAAGAAAGTGATGAATAAATAATGTTACATTTGTTCTTTGTGATCAGTTGTAATGTAAGACATGATGTTAAGCTGATTAAGGATTATAAAGGGAAGAATATGACCCCTAATGTAAACTAAAAGCATATTTAAGACTGATGAAGAGATCAGCAGTTGCATAAAACTTAAAACAAAGAAAATTGCTTGTATATTTATAGATATAACGACTGTTTGGTCTTAGTACATGCACCCTGAAAAAAATCATATTTAGCAATGATACTGTATATGTGCTTTATGGTTAATGCAGACTATAGTAGAGTACACATGCAGGTTAGGGATGAGCCGAACACACCCCCGTTCGGTTCGCACCAGAACCTGCGAACAGACCAAAAGTTTGTGTGAACTTTAGAACCCCGTTAAAGTCTATGGGACTCGAACGTTTGAAATCTAAAGTTCTTATTTTTAAGGCTAATATGCAAGTTATTGTCCTAAAAAGTATTTGGGGACCGGTGGGAGCAGTGAATTTAATAATGCTTAAAGTGAAACAATAAAAGTGAAATTTCATATCTGGGGGGTGTCTAGTATGCCTGTGAAATAGCGCATGTTTACCGTGCTTAGAACTGTCCCTGCACAAAGTGTAATTTCTGAAGGAAAAAAAGTCATTTAAAAATCACTCGCAGCTGTAATGAATTGCCGGCTCCCGGCAATTCAGAGAAAATTCATTCATAAAATAAAAAGAAAAGCTTGGGGGTCCCCCCAAATTCAATTACCAGGCCCTTTAGGTCTGGTATGGATATTAAGGGGGAACCCCGCCGTCAATTAAAATAAAAATTACGTGGGGTTCCCCCCAAATATCCATTCCAGACCCTTCAGGTCTGGTGTGGATTTTAAGGGGAACTCCACCCAAAACTTAAAAAAAATGGCGTGGAGTTCCCCCAAAAATCCACACCCCAGTACAGAGGTCCCACCCCCCAGTACAGAGGTCCCCTAGCCCCCCGGCCCCCAAGAACAGAGGTTCCCCTCTTTCCCAGTGCAGAGCTATTCCACCCCATAGCACTCCAATATACAGGTCTCTCTCCACCACCTAGCACCCCCAATACACAGATCTCCTCCCACCTTTTAGCATTCCCAATACACAGATCTCCCCCCAATGCCTAGCACCCTGAATACACAGAACTTCCCCCACCTCCTAGCACCTTCCTAATACACAGATCTCCTCCCACTTTCTAGCATTTCCAATACACAGATCTCCCCCAACTCCTAGCACCCCCAATACACAGAGCTCCCCCATTCCTAGCACCCTGAGTACACAGAGATTCCCCCACCTCCTAGTAATCAAAGTATACAGAAATTCTCCCTCCTCCCATGGCTGCCCAGTACAGAGCTACTGCAGAGCGCTCCATGCCCAACCTCCTGGCTGCTGCTCCACCTGAGAAGGTGCTGTCACTTGAGGTGCGCTGTGTCATATGTAAACACAGAATCGGTACAGAAAGCCAGAGTTTACAAGTGATAGTGACTGGTGAGGAGCAGAGGGTTAGTGCCAGAGGTGGTGGTAGAGAGTGCCATCGTGCTCCAGACGGAAAAAATACCTGCTGATAGGTGTTACAGTATTTTTTGTTGCCTAACCCCCCCATCTTCATCATGGATATCCATTTAAGCTTGTAGCTGCTGTTTTTATCTACAGCTAGACGTGTGCAGGACTGAAAAAACTGTTTTGTTTAGTTTCAGATAGATTTGTTATGTTACTCACTTGTTTTCGTTGATTCATTTCCGAATTTGTTTAGTTTAATTTTCATTTAATTTTGTTTTGTTTATTAATTTTCTAACGAATTCCAAATTTTGAATTCTGTGTGAAAAATAGCTGGGGCTAGATTCAGCATTTATTTACGCCGGCGTATCTATAGATACGCCGCGTAAATTCAAAGCTGCGCCAACGTATCTTCTTTCTGTATTCAGAAAGCAAGATACGCCGACATTAGCCTAAGATCCGACTGGCGCAAGTCTCTTACACCGTCGTATCTTAGGGTGCATATTTACGCTGGCTAGGTGGCGCTTCCATCATTTTCGGCGTAGAATATGCAAATTACCTAGATATGCCGATTCACAAATTTACGTACACCCAGCGCTATTTTTTTACGCCGTTTACGTTAGGCTTTTTCGGCGTAAGGTTGCTCCTGCTATTATGAGGCATACGCAATGTTAAGTATGGACATCGTTCCCGTGTCGAATTTGGAATTTTTTACATCGTTTGCGTAAGTCGTTCGCGAATAGGGCTGGACGTAATTTACGATCACGACTAAAGCAATGACGTCCTTGCGGCATACTTTGGAGCAATGCACACTCGGAAATTCCACGGACGGCGCATGCGCCGTTCGGGAAAAACGTCAATCACGTCGGGTCACCACCCATTTACATAAAACACGCCCCCCTCATACTCATTTGAATTAGGCACGCTTACGCCGGCCCCATTTACGCTACGGTGCCGCAACTTACGGAGCAAGTGCTTTGTGAATACTGCACTTGCCCGTGTAAGTTGCGGCGGCGCAGCGTAAATAACATACGCTACGCCCGCACAAACTTACGGCGGGCTACTTGAATCTAGCCCCTGGTTTTTAAGGACCGGGCTGGGAAGCTACTCCTTAACAACTGATGACTCGTCAGCGGGCTTCCCCACTGACGGCTGAAATCTAAACAAAAGAATGTCGGCAATGCAAAGTATGGGAGGAAACAGCATTGTGTCGCCCCAATCCATACTATGCCCTTTGGGTCTGGTATGGATCTTTTTTTTAAATACTTTATTGGTTTTCCAACATAAAAGCGAACAAAGTTTAATTCAAAATAAACCTGCTGAGGCTTTCCATGAGTAGGGAGTAGGCCTGTTAACATACACTTTTAATTTGCATGCAGGCAAAGAGTCAGAGATAATATTGCAGGAGAAAGTTTTTTTTTTAACTGTGAGAGCCTAGTATAATATGAAGGATGAAGGGACATCTGTCCAATCCCTTGATTGGGGTTGAGGGATTTGAAGCTTCCTTCCTAGGAGGGAAGTGTAGATCCCGAGCCCGCATCTTAACGTAACCGATTGAAAGATATAATAGTCAAAAGAGAGTGTGACAACTATGTAGACAAAGGGGTATTCCTAATTTGGAGACTGTAGATGGAGCAGTGTGAAAAATGGTATACATAAGCAAATATAGCATCAAAGAAACAAAGTAAAGCAATCTGGAGGTCAGGGGTGGGAATAGGAATAATGGGTGGGGGGGTAGAGTTGACCTGGGGGAGTCATTACATTATGATTAGTTTGTTTGATCTGTAGTGTAGTGTAGTGATCTGTAGTGTGAAAACAAAGTCCTGTAGGTGCTGGGAGGGCTCCATTGGTTGTAAAAGGAGGGGGAAGGTGTCCAGGGTGATCTGTGGATGGTAGTGCTATAGCAAAGAATGGTGTTCATTTAAGTCGAATCAGGGTGCCAGGCCACGTGTGGATAAGCTTGCATCGAGCGCTTCTTTGTCCAGCAGAGATGTAAGGTCTAATTTGATGTCCTGAACTGTTGGTGGGATCAAGGAGGACCACTTTTTGAGTATAGTACGTCTAGCTGACATGAAGCAGGTTAACAGTCATGCTTTGTTGCTCTGAGGGGATGTTGGTTGGGTGGTCAATGTGAGATGGGGGTTTCCAGGTATCCAAAGAGTAGAGGGACAATGTCTTTATTTGGAATATGACAGGTGACCGTTAAAGCAAAATTCTCAACTGGGTTCCAGAAAGAGGAGATGCGAGGGCAGATCCAGAGTCTGTGGGGCAATGTTGGTTTTTCCTGGTCACACAGAGGGCATTGTTGCTTGGGTGTTTATTGAATTGAGGATAGGAAAGAAATGTAGTCAAGATGCATTCTAACTGCTGTTCACACCAGAATTTGTTGGTGACATATGAACAGGTGGAGTTGTATCCAGTTATGATGCAGTTTTTTCAGCTTCTGGGGAGTTGAGATCAGAGAACCAAGATGCAACAGAGGTTGCCTGTAGGGGTTTACTGAGGCTTGAGTTCAAAGGTTTGTAAAACGTTGAAACTTTGTTGTTCCAGAAGGGTCTCCAGAATGGAGGGTTGTATACATTGGAGTTTGTTTGGGCATAGGCTGGCAAGATGTTGGACAGCTTGATGGATGAACAAGAAATTGCATTGTGGCAGATTAAAGAGAGTCCAGGACTTTAAGGTCAAGTGAGACATAGTGGGGGAGAAGGAAGGGTTCCTGTGGATTAGGAGGTTTTGAGAAACCCATGGCGATAAGTTCAGTTTCCATCTGACCTCGCGCAATGCTATCAGTGTGTCTCGATCTAGAAGATTTTGTTTCCAGTAAGGTGTTGCCATTTGGGCTTCTAGGTCTTAGTTAGAATATCTGTAGGTTTGCAAAATCCAGTCTAGACATATTCTTAAAAGGCAGGATAAATGATACACTCTAAGATTGGGAAGGTTAGCTCCCCCCTCGCTCTTCGGGAGATGGAAGTTATTTAATGAAATGCGGGGGCATCGTCTCCGCCAGAGAAATTTGGATAAGGCTCTTTGTAAAGTTTGAACGTCTTGGTGGCATAATAGTATAGGTATAGTTTGTAGGGGGTACAATAATCTGGTGAAGCTGACTATTTTAAATAAGTGACATCTCCCGAAGAGCGAGATAGAGAGGTCCATCCATGTCTCCAGCTTGTTTATAATCCTTGATATTACCAGGGTGAAGTTGAGATTGTAGAGGGATGAAGTAGTTTTACCAATTTTTATCCCTAGATAAGAGATGTGTTTTTTTGCTACAGAAAAAAATAGAAGAGTTGACCCATGAGTGGGTTTCATGGTGGAATAGAGGAAGGATCTCACGTCTAGCAAAGTTGATGCATAGTGTCCCCTAAACCTAGTGAAATTGATAGAGGCATGTCAGAGGTTGGATCGGAGGTGAAGATGAGGATGTCATCCGCAAACAGAGCTAGGCGGAGTTCTTTTTGTCCTATTTGCATTCTGTGTAGGAAGGGGTTATATAGAAGATATCGAGATAATGGTTATAGGGCTATATTGAAGAAAATTGGGGAGAGAGGACACCCTTGCCTGGTGCCTTTCGTGAAGTTTGATATTTGAGTTTTTGAGTTGAGGCTGGCTGCTACAATGTTAGCTATAGGTGAGGCATACATAGAGGCAATTAGGTGAAGGAAGGGTCCAGAGAAGCCAAAATGTTGTAGAACCAATGACAAGCAAGGAAAGCTAACACTGTCATAGGCTTTCTATGTGCCAATGGAGATTATGGCTACGTCTTTGCTGATATTTGTTCTGGCGTGTTCGAGAATCGTAAGAACTTTTCGGATATTAGAGGACGCGGATCTACCTTGGGTGAAGCCTGCCTGAGCTGGGTGAATCAGGGTGGACATAATATTGACCAGCTTGTTGTCAATGATCTTTGATAAGATTTTAGAGTCTATGTTGAGGAGGGAGATCAGCCTATAGGAACTAGGTTCTGAAGGGTCTTTCTCTTTCTTGGCAATCAGCTTAATATGGGCTGGTATCTGAAAGAGATGTAATATCCTCATTGGAGAATTGCTTGAAAGACCTTCACCAGAGTTGGGACCACTATTTGTGGCGTTAGCTTGTAGAAATCAGGGAGATATACATCTGGGCTTGGAGCTTTCCCATTCTCAAGGTAGGAGATCATCTTGTGGATTTCTATCTGAGTGATTGGAAAGTTTAGTTGAGAGAGGAGAGTGGGGTCGATTTGAGGAAGGTTGACCTCCTTTAAGAAGTCCTGTGCGGCATGTGTATCAGTGGAATCTGGGCTGTACAGAGAGGTGTAATATTGTTCAAGGATGGTACTGATATCATTGGGGAGGAACATGTGTTTCCTTGAATATCTTTTAGTGAGGTTATATGGGTGGAACATGGGCACCCTTGCACAGCCTCGCTAGCAATTTCCTGGACTTTTGTGTTACTGTAAATCAGAGTGAGACTTATAAATGTGTTCCTGGGCGTTTGTCCACGTATCAAAGTTTGATTTGGCTTTCCACCAAGAGTTGCGGTGCACGGGGGTCTTATTTTGTGATAGCTGTGCTTGGGTGAATCGCAAACAGTTGCTGGTTTCATGAAAGTTTTTGAAGACCTTTCTTTTATGTCTGCATCCCAGAACAGGTTGGGATGAGAGCAGTGGGGGGCATTAGTTGATTCAGAAACTGACGGTCATGTATAGTTTTCTGGAGATCTGAGTGTCGGGCCAAAAATTGGGGAAAGCCCTGGAGAGGGGTGGAGGGCTGAAGTCATGTAAAAAACAACACAATAGGGGCATGGTCTGAAATAGCGAGAAGAGTAAAAAGAATATCCCCTTTGGGGGGCCAGGAGAAGGAGGGAGCTTAAACTGACTGGCTTAGTAAAGCCCCCTTTCAGAAGTGTTTTGGGGATCCTGGAGTGTTTGAGTAGTGAAACCTTTTTGGTGGATCTTTGCGGGGGCTATGCTGATCCCTGGGGCCTTCGGGCATTGATTGGTTTCCATGGGGGATAGATCCTGGGGGATGTGGAAGTATGTTTGTAGATACGAGGCAGCTTCTTCTAGGTGGCTAAAAGACTTTGATGTGACAATGCCGAGGGCCTCAGGGATGCGAGTGGAACATAATTCTGTTAGTGATCCTGAGTTGTAGGCCTTTGGAAGGCCTATGATCCTTAGGCTGTTGCGTTGCAAGTGGTTTTCCAGGTCATCTAGCTTCTCCATTATATATTGCTGG
Organism: Rana temporaria; assembly: GCF_905171775.1. Taxonomy (NCBI): domain Eukaryota; kingdom Metazoa; phylum Chordata; class Amphibia; order Anura; family Ranidae; genus Rana; species Rana temporaria. Next base: position 144,298,458 of record NC_053493.1, read on the forward strand.
GTTTCAGATGCCTGGTGTGCAGCCACATGGGAGCCCTATGCCTCCTCCTCCAGATCTGATATGCATTGCTCCACTTCATTGAGCCTGCCTGTCTGCTCTCTGCGCTCCCTCCGGAGCTGATATATCCCTGCAGCCACTGCACTGTCAACATGTCCACAGCAGTGATCGTTGGGGAGAGCAGGGCCACCACTGCTTGGACCATCTTGCTGTACTGTTCCTCTGTGGTGGCCGGGGTCAGTTGAACAGTGTGGGCTACCTGTGAGGCAGGGTTCATGGAGGAAACGTTGGCCATCTTGGCTAGCTGGGGGCCGAGAGTTGGATCAGGCTCCGCAGCGTATGTTAAGAAGTGGGCGGCCGCTGGCGATTTTAACAACCATGACTCATGTGCTGACTGTCAGCGGGATTCCCCAAGGAGCCTGGTAATGGACTGGGGGGAACCCATCTATATTGCCAGTATCTGACAATACATTACAGCCGCGAGCAGTTTTAAGAGACTTTTTTCCTTTAGAAATGTGATTTTGCTGTGGTATTGTTCTAAACACGGGAAAAATGCACTACTTTACAAGTATACTAAGAATACCCCCCAGGCACGATATTTAAAGGAATATTTTGTTTTTATTGTTTCACTTTAAGCATTATTAAAATCACTGCTCCTAAAAAAACATAAACAAAAGTTTGCATTGATACATGTCCCCTGGGGCAGAACCCAGGTCCCCAAACACTTTTTATGGCAATAACTTGCATATACGCCTTTAAAATGAGCACTTCTGTTTTTTCATGTTAGTGTTCCATAGAGTTTAACAGTGTCCCGCGGTTTTCGAATTTGCCACGTAATGTTCCCGTTAGAAAACGAATATACGAGATTGAACGAATTTCAACAAAATGCATTACTATTTCATTAACCAACAATGGCAATCCCAATGTATATTTGGACCAAAACGAATTGCACAGCTGACTAAAGATCCAAATATAACATCCTTCCATGACATCTTATTCAGCGATATGACTGTTATTTTCAGTTCTCATTGGCTGTCCTAGCTTATTAGTTGAGCCTATTATGTCGTAGAGCTTATTTACATACTGTATACATTTAAAAGTGTAGGATGATAAAAATACTTTTATCTCTAAATAATGTTTAACAATAGCTAAATTATTGCTGTTTTTAACCATTTTCCGGTTTGTTTGTGTGGAATTACACTAATCCATAAATCCAAACCTATAAGAAAAGGGTAGTTTAATAGTTTTTTTCTCACAACGTTAGATTTTATGGTAAGGACAAATAGGCACCTGAATTCTCATTATAAATGTTGGTTTATTATTCTATCCAAATCTCATCAACTAGAAGAACAAATATGATAAAAGGTCAGCATCAAATGCATACAGATTTTTTTTATAAATCTTCTGTAAGTTCTGCCACCTAAATTGCTTTATAATCTACTGTTATTATCAGATATATTGCATTTTTTTTGCATTGAACCACCTAGGTTTTTTATTACTCATATACTTTACATTTTTAGCCTGATGCTTCCACATCTGTCTTCGACGTACAGACTGAACCAACTCGTGAAGTGATGGTAAGCCTTTTGTTATATTAAAAAAAATTAGAAAAATATATGGTGCTTATATCATTAACATGCAAAATGTTACTCAGGGGCAATCCTTAAAAAAATTACGGTACATAGTTACATAGATAGTCTGGTTGAAAAAAGACAGAAGTCCATCTAGTTCAACCAATTAAAGGAAAAAAAAACAAAACAAATATCTTCAGTATGTATAATATGAAGAAAGTATGTAGAATATGAAGCAGGAAGCAGGCAGTAAGTTCACTCAACTGGATTTACAACAGGAGGGATTTTCCAACACAATGCAATATATATATATATATTATATATATATATATATATATATATATATATATATATATATATATATTGTATATAAAACTAAACTCTGCACAAGGTCAATGTTGGAACAGAATCACTCAGTTAAACTTTGCACACACTAGTAATTGTTTTTTGTTCAACCCAGTAGGACTAAACAAAAAAACTGACTGCTCAGAGAAGCTACTGTACTAACATTCCAACTTTAGTACAGAAATCTCCCCTGCTGTTCTACTGTGTTCTGACACTGCCCCCCTTCCCCCCACCAGAACACTCAAGCCAATGGCTGAGAGCACTGATTGGGAGCTGATCGGCAGACCTTTTTCGGTCATGCCCCTTTGATAGAAGTTGGCCAAAATCCCGGCTTCTGACGGTCTGTTGGACTGACTCCAGTACACACGGCCAAATGTCGGCAGATTTCTATTGAACCATCCAATGTCACCCGACACCCACTGGACCATGTGTACTAGGCTTAAGGTATAGTCCAAAATACACATAAAACAGGGGATGAATGTATTTTTAATCTGTATATATGTATGCTCCCCCCTCAACCGTACAGAGAAAAAATCAAGTTCAGGTAAGGCTTTAGTCCTACTATCTTGTGTGTCTGAATTTGTTTATTGGCCACAAAAACACAAACATCAGGTAAGGTAAAAGTAAAAAGTTCCATATTGACATGAACATATGCTTCAGTACTTGAAACTGGATTTTGGGGAAAACAAAAATAGGAAACTTAGATGTCACAATTGAAAATATGGAAATAAACAGGCAAGAACTCAGGTGATGGTACTGAATCATAAACTATATGTGAAAAAAAAAATGAGGATGTGGGGAGGAGAGTAAAAAGCCCTGCCTTCTGGATGAGCTAAATGCTATGGATCACTAAGCTGGGGGGCTGCTGTAAAGGAGGATAGTAAAGTTTCTGTGGTTTGAGGATGTGGTTGAAGAATAGATTTTTCCCTACATTTATCTTTCTGATTGTCTATTACAGTGTTGAAATGCCTCCTATTAGGAGGGGAAACTGCATGTAGGGAGCTTGGTGTGCGGTGACTACCCAGAAAAGGTATTTTGTAGAGGAATTGGGGGCATAGACATTAGTCACTATAAGGTCTGTCTTAGAGATAGGAAGGTGAATAGTCAAAAGACGCCCTTCCTCATCGTAAGGACACAATGTCACAAAGGAGGTTTTTGTGTATGAGGATAAGGACACCCGCTTTGCCTTTTACAGTGTCTGAACCAAGAGTTTGGCCTACCCAGAACTTGCGCATACGCCAGAAGTCAGCCAATGGGAGATGAGTCTCCTGGAGAGGTGCAATGTCTGTTTTCAATCTCTTTAAGTGCCGGATTTTTGCTATGCGTTTGTGGGGGTGTCGGAGCCCTTTGACATTCCATGAAATGATTTTCATTGTGTCAAAAGGGTTTGAGATTATGTTAAAGTGACGTGCTTGTTGTCAGACAATGGACCTGTGGAATATTTACTAGGTCAGTGGTCAGGGATGGAGGTGGGGGAGAGTGGGGAAGGCTGTAACAGAGGGCTTTAGAACAACAACATTTAAATAACAGTAACAGTTAGCCTGAACAGTCAAACAGAGGTGTTAAGCATTAAGATTCTGAAAGGCCAGGAGAAGGTCTTAGTAAAGCCCCTTTTCAGCAGTGTTTTTGGAATCCTGAGGTGTTTGAGTAGCGAAACCTTTTTGTTGGATCCCTATGGGGGCTACGCTAATCCCTGGGACCTTTAGGGCATTGATTGGTTTCCATGGGGGATAGATCCTGGGGATGTGGAAGTATGTTTGTAGATATGAGGCAGCTTTGTCTTCCCTGCCTGTTCAGGCTGGGATCTAGGGGTCCCCTTGTAAAAGAGGGCTTTCAGGTTTTGATAAGCCCCCTGCTCACAGACCCCCACAACCACTGGCCAAGGTTGTGGCTAACAGGCCCTTGCTCCTATCAACATGGGGACAAGGTGCTTTGGGGGGACGAACCCCCCCTCTCCTGGCCTGCAGAGTTGCATGTTCGGATAAGGGTCTGGTACTGTATGGATCATGAGGGGAACCCCACACCGTTTAAAAAAAAGGCCTGGTATAATTTACTGCTATTATCAGATCAATTGCATTTTTTTACATTGAAACACCTAGGTTTTTTATTACTCACATACTTTACATTTTCAGCCTGATACTTCCACATCTGTCTTTGACGTACAGACTGAACCAACTCGTGAAGTGATGGTAAGCCTTTTGTTATATTAAAAAAAATTACCTCGTTAGTCTTGTTTAAAAAAAGACACAAGTCCACCTAGTTCAACCAATAAAAGGAAAACAAAAACAGATATCCTTAGTATGTATAATATGAAGAAAGTATGTAGAATATGAAGCAGGCAGTAAGTACACTCAATGGGACTTACAACAGGAGGAATTTTCTCAGGACATCAGTGATACGAGTGGAACATAACTCTGTTAGCGATCCCAAGTTGTAGGCCCCTGGGAGGCCTATGATCCTTAGGTTGTTGTGTCGCAAATTGTTTTCCAGGTCATCTAGCTTCTCTATTATATATTTCTGGGTCTGAGATGCCTGGTGTGCAGCCACTTGAGAGCCCTTTGCCTCCTACTCCAGATCTGATATGCGTTGTTCCACTTCATTAGGCCTGCCTGCTCTCTGAGCTCCCTCCAGTGATGATCCATCCCTGCAGGCACTGCCCTGTCCACAGCAGCAGTGATCATAGGGGAGAGCAGGGCTGTCACTGCTTAGGCGATCCTGCTGTACTGTTCCTCCGTGGTTTACTGTTCCTCCGTGGTGGCGTTGAACAGTGTGGGCTATGTATGAGGCAGGGTTCATGGAGGAAACGTCAGCCATCTTGGCTAGCTGGGGGCCGAACGTTGGATTGGGCTTTGCGACGTGTGTGGCTGTCCCCCCAATCCCTACCAGTCCCTTATCTGAGCATACACCCTGGCAGGCCCCCTAAAGCACCCCGTCCCCATGTTGATGGGAACAAGGGCTTCTTCCCCACAACCCTGGCCTGTGATTGTGGGGGTCTGTGGGCAGGGGGCTTATGGGAGTTTGGAAGCCCTCTTTAACAAGGGGTTTCTCAGATCCCAGCCCTCCACCCAATGTGAATGAGTAGGGGTTACATTGAACCCTTACTCATTCACCAAAAAGTGTCAAAAGTAAATAAAAACACAAAGACAAAATCTCCCGCCATCTGACAGCTCTTGAAAAGCTAAGAAATGGGGCCAACCGGCAATTTTACTGAGTGCCCCATTACCCAGGTGATGTCATCGACCCAGCATGCTCCAGTAGATGACGTCTCAAGGGGGCGGGGTCATCCAATGACAAAATTGGGTGACCCCACCCATTAGCTATTTACGAACTGTCAGATAGTGGAGCTAGCACACGACATGAGCCTTCGTCAGGATTGTAGGGGATTTTTTTGGGGTCGGTGGTAGTGGCGGGCGTCATGATTATTGATGGATCTACACCAGGGGACATTTATTTAGATTTTTAAAAAAAGGAATTGTCAAAAACTTGTATTGTGCTTTTATTTACTTTTTACACTTTTATTGGTAAATGAGTAAGCCCTACTCATTAACATGGTGGGGGCTGGGATCTAGGGGCCCGCTTGTAAAAGAGAGCTTTCAGATTTTGACAAGTCCCCTGACCACAGACCCCCACAACCACTGGCCAGGGTTGTGGCTAAAAGGCCCTTTCCCCCCTCAACATGTAGACAAGGTGCTTTGGGAGGTCAAGCCCCCCCTCTCCTGGCCTGCTGAGTTTCATGCTCGGATAAGGGTCTGGTACTGTATGGATCATGATGAGGGGAACCCTACACCGTTTAAAAAAAAGGGCCTGGTATAATCTACTGCTATTATCAGATATATTGCAATTTTATTACATTGAACCACCTACGTTTTTTATTACTCACATACTTTACATTTTTAGCCTGACGTTTCCACATCTGTCTTCGACGTACAGACTGAACCAACTCATGAAGTGATGGTAAGCCTTTTGTTATATAAAAAAAAATTAACATGCATAATGTTACTTGAAAAAGTTAAATATTTACATCGTTAGTCTTGTTTAAAAAAAGACCCAAGTCCACCTAGTTTAACCAATAAAAGGAAAAAACAACAGATATCCTTAGTATGTATAATATGAAGAAAGTATGTAGAATATGAAGCAGGCAGTAAGTACACTCAATGGGACTTACAACAGGAGGAATTTTCTCAGGACATCAGGGATACGAGTGGAACATAACTCTGTTAGCAATCCCAAGTTGTAGGCCCCTGGGAGGCCTATGATCCTTAGGCTGTTGTGTCGCAAACTGTTTTCCTGGTCATCTAGCTTCCCTATTATATATTTCTGGGTCTGAGATGCCTGGTGTGCAGCCACTTGAGAGCCCTTTGCCTACTCCAGATCTGATATGCGTTGTTCCACTTCATTAAGCCTGCCTGCTCTCTGAGCTCCCTCCAGTGCTGATCTATCCCTGCAGTCACTGCCCTTGTCCATAGCAGCAGTAATCATAGGGGAGAGCAGGGCTGCCACTGCTTGGGCCATCCTGCTGTACTGTTTCTCCATGGTGTACTGTTCCTCCATGGTGGCGTTGAACAGTGTGGGCTGCGTATGAGGCAGGGTTCATGGAGGAAACGTCAGCCATCTTGGCTAGCTGGGGGCCAAAAGTTGGATTGGGCTTTGCGACGTGTGTTAAGAAGTGGGAGGTCGCTGGCATCCTAAACAACCATGACTTATCTGCTGTCAGCAGGATTCCTCGCTGACATCAGAATGTAAATGAAACAAATGCTGATAAAAAAAACAGGTGTGGCGGTCCCCCCAATCTCTACCAGTCCCTTATCTGAGCATACACCCTGGCAGGCCCCCTAAAGCACCCTGTCCCCATGTTGATGGGAACAAGGGCTTCTTCCCCACAACCCTGGCCTGTGATTGTGGGGGTCTGTGGGCAGGGGGCTTATGGGAGTTTGGAAGCCCTCTTTAACAAGGGGTTTTTCAGATCCCAGCCCTCCACCCAATGTGAATGAGTAGGGGTTACATTGAACCCTTACTCATTTACCAAAAAGTGTCAAAAGTAAATAAAAACACAAAGACAAAAGCTCCTGCCATCTGACAGCTCTGGAAAAGCTAAGGAATGGGACCACCCGGCAATGTCACTGAGTGCCCCATTACCCGGGTGATGTCATCGACCCAGCATGCTCCAGTAGATGATGTCTCGAGGGGGCGGGGTCATCCAATGACAAAATTGGGTGACCCCACCCGTTAGCTATTTAAGAACTGTCAGATGGCGGAGCTGGCAGACGACATGAGCCTTCGTCAGGATTGGAGGGGATTTTTTTGGGGTCGGCGGTAGTGGCGGGCGTCGTGATTATTGATGGATCTACACCAGGGGACATTTATTTAGATTTTTTTAATAAAGAAATTGTCAAAAACTTGTATTGTGTTTTTATTTACTTTTTACACTTTTTTTGGTAAATAAGTAAGCCCTACTCATTCACATGGTGGGGGCTGGGATCTAGGGGCCCGCTTGTAAAAGAGGGCTTTTAGATTCTGACAAGTCCCCTGACCACAGACCCCACAACCACTGGCCAGGGTTGTGGCTAAAAGGCACTTGCCCCCCTCAACATGGGGACAAGCCCTCTCCTGGCCTGCTGAGTTTCATGCTCAGATAAGGGCCTGGTACTGTATGGATTATGATGAGGGGAACCCTACACCGTTTAAAAAAAAGGGCCTGGTATAATCTACTGCTATTATCAGATATATTGCAATTTTATTAAATTGAACCACCTAGGTTTTTTATAAATCACATACTTTACATTTTTAGCCTGATGTTTCCACATCTGTCTTCGACGTACAGACTGAACCAACTCATGAAGTGATGGTAAGTCTTTTGTTATATATAAAAAAAACTATTTAATAAAACATATGGTTCTTATACAGTGGGGATCGAAAGTTTGGGCACCCCAGGTAAAAATTTGTATTAATGTGCATAACGAAGCCAAGGAAAGATGGAAAAAATCTCCAAAAGGCATCAATTTACAGATTAGACATTCTTATAATATGTAAAAAAAAAGTTAGATTTTATTTCCATCATTTACACTTTCAAAATTACAGAAAACAAAAAATGAATTTATAGCATGCACTGCCCCCTTTGCAAAGCTGAGACCTGCCAGTGTCATGGATTGCTCTCAATCATTGTCTGGAAAGACCAGGTGATGTCAATCTCAAAGGTTTTAAATGCCCAGACTCATCTGACCTTGCCCCAACAATCAGCACCATGGGTTCTTCTAAGCAGTTGTCTAGAAAACTGAAACTGAAAATAGTTGATGCTCACAAAGCTGGAGAAGGCTATAAGAAGATAGCAAAGCATTTTCAGATGTCAATATCCTCTGTTCGGAATGTAATTAAGAAATGGCAGTCATCAGGAACAGTGGAAGTTAAAGCAAGATCTGAAAGACCAAGAAAAATATCAGACAGAACAGCTCGCAGGATTGTGAGAAAAGCAATTCAAAACCCATGTTTGACTGCATGATCCCTCCAGAAAGATCTGGCAGACACTGGAGTTGTGGTACACTGTTCCACTATAAAGTGATACTTGTACAAATATGGTCTTCATGGAAGAGTCATCATAAGAAAACCTCTTCTACGTCCTCACCACAAAAATCAGTGTTTGAACTTTGCAAATGAACATATAGACAAACCTGATGCATTTTGGAAACAAGTTCTGTGGACCGATGAGGTTAAAATATAACTTTTTGGCTGGAATGAGCAAAGGTACGTTTGGAGACGAAAGGGCACAGAATTTAATGAAAAGAACCTCTGTCCAACTGTTAAGCATGGGGGTGGATCAATCATGCTTTGGGTTGTATTGCAGCCAGTGGCACAGAGAACATTTCACAAGTAGAAGGAAACATGGATTCAATAAAATTTCAGCAAATTTTGGATGGTAACTTGATGCCATCTGTGAAAAAGCTGAGGTTAAATAGAGGATGGCTTCTACAAATGGATAATGATCCTAAACACACCTCAAAATCCACAGGGGATTACATGACCTTCACAATCTCCTGACCCCAACATAATTGAAAATCTATGGTTAGACCTTAAAAGAGCAGTGGGTGACAGACAGCCCAGAAATCTCAAAGAACTGGAAGACTTTTGTAAGGAAGAATGGGCAAAGATACCTCAAACAAGAATTGAAAGACTCTTGGCTGGCTACAAAAAGCGTTTACAAGCTGTGATACTTGCCAAAGGGGGCAGTACAAGATATTAACTCTGCAGGGTGCCCAAACTTTTGCAGGCGCCATTTTTTTGTTTTCTGTAATTTTGAAAGTGTAAATGATGGAAATAAAATCTAACTTTTTTTGACATATTATAAGAATGTCTAATCTGTAATTTGATGCCTTTTGGAGATTTTTCCATCTTTCCTTGGCTTCGTTATGCACATTATTAAAAAAAATTTCCTGGGGTGCCTAAACTTTCGATCCCCACTGTATCATTAACATACAAAATTAAAAAGTTAGTTTGGTTGAAAAAAGACACAAGTCCATCTAGTTCAACCAATATAAGGAAAACAAAAAATATGCTTAGTATGTATAACATGAAGAAAGTATTTAGAATATGAAGCAGGCAGTAAGTACACTCAACAGGACTTACAACAGGAGGAATTTTCTCAGGGCCTCAGGGATACCAAGTTGTAAGTCCCTGGGAGGCCTAAGATCCTTAGCCTGGTGCGTGACAAGCTGTTTTCCAGGTCATCTAGCTTCTCCATTATATATTTCTGGGTCTGAGATGCCTGGTGTGCAGCCGCTTGAGAGCCCTTTACCTCATTCTCCAGATCTGATATGCGCTGTTCCACCTCATTGAGCCTGCCTGCCTGCTCTCCAGAGCTGATCTATCCCTGCAGTTACTGCCCTGTCCACAGCAGCAGTGATTGTGGGGGAGAGCAGGGCCACCACTGCTTGGGCCATCCTGCTGTAGCATCTTTGGAGCGAAGAAGAAGCAGTGTGGTTAACACTTGTCCACCGCTCCTGCCCATTGAAATCAATGGGACAGCGCAGCTATACTGCTGGCAATACGCTGCTGCAGCACTGCAATGCTGGCGGTTTTAACCCTTTCTCAGCCGCTAGCAGGGGTTAAAAGCGCCCGCTAGTGGCCGAAATGCGCAGCAAATCCACCCATAGCGCTGGCTAAAAAAAAAGCAGAGTTTTACCGCCAATGCTATGGGTGTGAAAGGGGTCCAACAACCAGCTATTCTTCACACAGAATTTGAATCGGGCGATCATTTTTCCACTGATCCAAATTCAAATTGTTCCAAAAATTTGGAATTCGTTAGATAATATACAGGATTGAACGAATTTCAACAAAATTCATTACTATTTTATTAACCAAAAATGTGTCCCAATGTATATTTGGACCGAAATAAAGTGCACAGCTGACTGAAGATCCAAATATAACATCCTTCCTTGACATCTTATTCAGCGATATGGCTGTTATTTTCATTTCTCATTGGCTATCCTTGTTATCCTATCCTTGTTAAAATTGACCACCATTATGGCACATAATAGCTTATTAGTTGAGCCTATTATGTCATACAGCTTATTTACATATTGTATACATTTAAAAAGTGTAGGATGATACAAAATAAATGTATCTCTAAATGATGTTAAACAACAGGTAAATGATGTCTGTTTTTAACCATTTTCCAGTTTGTTTGTGTGGAATTACACTAATCCATAAATCCAAACCTACAAGCAAAAGGTAGTTTAAAAAAAAAAATTCTCACAAAGTTAGATTTTATGGTAAGGAAAATAGGCACCTGACTTCTCATTATAAATGTTCATTTATTTTTCTATCCAAATCGCATCTAGAGGAACAAATATTAAAAAAATGGAGCATCAAATGCATACAGATTTATTATAAATCTGCTGTAAATTCTGCCACCTAACTTTATGATCTACAGCTATTATGAGATATAAAAGAAAACACTGTGCAGCGCTAGTGGGTGATATTGTGCTTCATATAAATTAATAATTGAACATGAAAATCATTCTGGAATAGGCTGAAATTAGCCAGAATAATGAAGAAATAAAAATTAAAATTAAAAAATGATGTATAAAAGAAAAAAAGTCTTTAGAAGCCGTGAAGTAAAGTTCATGTGACTTTATCCAATAATTTTTCCTTGTGGGAGAAAGTGGGTTGTGCAAACAGTGTGAAAGCTCTTGATTGATGTGAGATAAGCTGTCACCAATACACCCGTGAAGAAGGATATGATTGCCTGCTTACCAGATGAAAATACTGTTTTGCATCAGTCTAATAGGGCCTGTGGGAAGTCTGGTCTCCCAGTACCTTAGCCGTCAGGATAATCACAATATAGCTCAGCATACAATCTCCTCTGCTCACAAGTGAGAGGTGAGTCGGGAGGAAGTAGTGAGGAGACGTTGCTGGAAGAGGCAGCAGAGGAGATTCTTCGGATTGTATGCTGAGCTATATTGTGATTATCCTGACGGCTAAGGTACTGGCAGACCAGACTTCCCACAGGCCCTATTAGACTGATACAAAACAGTCTTTTCATCTGGTAAGCAGGCAATCATATCCTTCTTCACGGGTGTATTGGTGACAGCTTATCTCACATCAATCAAGAGCTTTCACACTGTTTGCACAACCCACTTTCTCCCACAAGGAAAAATTATTGGATAAAGTCACATGAACTTTACTTCACGGCTTCTAAAGACTTTTTTTCTTTTATACATCATTTTTTAATTTTAATTTTTATTTCTTCATTATTCTGGCTAATTTCAGCCTATTCCAGAATGATTTTCATGTTCAATTATTAATTTATATGAAGCACAATATCACCCACTAGCGCTGCACAGTTTTTTCTTTTTTATGGTTACCAAGTTGTTGTACACAATTTTAGTGCAAGCAGCTGTTTACATTTGTATTTCAATATTTAATTTAGCGCAGCGTCAACCTTCGGGTTTTTTTCTATCTCTATTATGAGATATATTGCAATTTTATTACATTGAACCACCTAGGTTTTTTATTACTCACATACTTTACATTTTTAGCCTGATGCTTCCACATCTGTATTTGACGTACAGACTGAACCAACTCGTGAAGTGATGGTAAGTCTTTTGTTATATTTAAAATATATTTTTAGAAAAACATATGGTGCTTACTGTACTGTATATCATTAACATACAAAATGTTACTCAGGTGCAATCCTTGAAAAAGTTATATAGTTAGTCTGGTTCAATAAATAAAAGGAGAAAATAAATAATATCCTTAGTATGTATAATGTAAAGAAAGTATGTAGAATATGAAGCGGGCAGTAAGTACACTCAATTGGACTTGACACAAGTAGACAAACTAAACTCTGCACAAGGAACTCCCTAGATCAATGTTGGTACAGAATCATTCAGTTAAACTTCGCACACACTAGTAATTGTTTTTCCTTCAACCCAGTAGGGCTGAATAAAAAATATAACAGCTCAGGAGGAGCCGCTGTACTAACATTCCAACTTTAGTACAGTGATCTCCCCTGCTGTTCTATTGTGTTCTGGCACTCCCCCCCCCCCCTCCCCCGCCAGAACACTCAAGCCAATGGCTGAGAATACTGATTGGGAGCCGATTGGCAGACCTTTTTCGGCCAAATGGCCGGCTTCTGTCGGACTGACTCCAGTACACATGGCTGAATGTCAGCAGGGTTTCTATTGACCTGTTTGATGCCACCCGACACCCATTGATGCCACCTGACACCTGCCACCCCGTGTGTAATAGGCTTAAGGTATAGTCGAAAATACACATAAAACAGGGGATGAGTGTATTTTTAATCTGTATATATGTATGCTCCCCCTCCTTGACTGTAGGGAGAAAAAAAAATCAAGTTCAGGTAAGGCTTTAGTACTACTACCTTGTGTGTCTGAATTTGTTTATTGGCCACAAAAACACAAACATCAGGTAAGGTAAAAGATATAAGTTCCATATTGACATAACCATATACTTCATTACTTGAGACTGGATTTTGGGGAAAACAAAAATGGGAAACTTAAATGTCACAATTGCAAAGATGGAAATAAGCAGGCAAGAACTCGGGTGATGGTACCGAATCATAAACTATATATGAACAAAAAAAATGAAATAACAGATCGTAGACATACAGTATGATTATTGTCACTGAGAATGAAAATAAGGGAAGTTCAACATTTTGGGTTATTGCCAGAACAGGTACCGAGGTGAAATCTTGCAATGTGGACATTTGTTCAGGTAGCAACTAAGGGCTCTTTCACACGTCGGCTCAGTTTTTTAGATCAGTTTTTTTTTCATCAGTTGATCCGTTTTTCCATCAGTTTTTCGTCCGTTTTCTGTCAGTTTTTCATCAGTTTTTCCATCCGTTTTTTCATCCGTTTTTTTTTTGTTTTTTTGGGGGGCTTTTTACATATTTTGATGAAAAATGGATGTTAGCGGATCGGATGGTAAACGGATCATCCGCTAACGTCCGTTTTTCGTCCGTTCCGTTTTTTTGACGGAAGAAAAATAGGGTTTTCTTCCGTCCAAAAAAACGGAACTTAACGCAGACGGATGCTAACGGACGTTAACCCATAGGGAAGCATTGCGGTCCGTTAACGGACGTCCAAAAAACGGACAAACGGTACGGACGTGTGAAAGAGCCTTAGGGCTCTTTCACACGGAGTGGACCGTTTCCGGGTCTTCTCCGTGTGTCTCCGTCAGCTCAGCGGGGGTCCCCGCTCAGCTGTCGGCGGATAGGGCGGTCCCCGCACACAGTGCAGGGACCGTCCTGTCTCTGCTCCGCTCTGCCCTATGGGGAACCTGATGCAGACGGACCGTCTGTCCGTCTGCATCAGTTCCGCTCCGCCGAACGGAAGAAAAATAGGGTTTCTTCCGTTCGGAAAAGCGGATCCCGACTGACGTGGACGCTAGTGGATGCTCCATCCGCTAACGGACGCTTCCCCATAGGGCTTCATTACAAGTCCGTTAACGGACTTGTAATGAGCGGACGAACGGTCCGCTAGTGTGAAAGGACCCTTAAGAACTAAAAGCCTTTAAAGTAAAAAATTAAATGAGCAAAAAATGGAAGAATATCATCACCCTAGTATGTTAATGAAGAAAAATACGAGACCAACCCCAATAGTCAACAGAGAAAGTGGGCTATTGCTGTATCTCCCATAGACTTAATAGAAAGTAGTTTAAAACATATTGTGATATTTTATTAATACAAAGGCTAAAAGTTCATATATCCAGATATAGTAATAAACAAACATACATCACATATTTACAAAAGCACTAACACAAAAGCACATATTACACTGGTAATGTGACACCCTAGCTGGTACATAGAATCCAGGGTCTATAGCAGATTAGTCCTCGTGTAGTGTCTGTTATTCTCCAGGAGGAATTTTTTTAAAACATTGTCTGTAAGTGTCGGTTCACACTACAGCGGCATAAACGTCGGCACAACTTTGCGAGGCAACTTCAAGTCACCTCCACAACAGGCAACTTTGCCAGTGGCCAATCAAACAATAATCAGCCCTGTGGTAGGGAGGGGTTTGCCTCAAGAAAACGAATTTCTCTTCCTGTAAAGTTGCTTCAGTTAAGACACTGATCCGACTTTGGAGGCAATTTCAATTGAAATCAATGGGTAGAAGTCGCCTTGAAGTAGTACAGTAAAATTTTCTGAAGTCGGAGCGACTTCAGTAGTGGAGAGGAAGTAAACCCTCTGAAGCACATCTTTAAAAAAAAAAAAAAACTTCAAAAGAAAGGCTTAATGAGCTAGTATGCACTAGCTCATTATGAATTACTTATGAATTACTTACCTGAGATCAAAGCCCCCTAAGTGACTCTCGTCCCTCACCTCCGTCGCCATCGCCGCCATTGACACCCGAGTTACTTCCAGGTATGCGCACGGGAGCTGCCAGTGACAACACGATCGCCCCCACTAATGGCACACTCAGTGCACCTGCGCCATTGTCTGCGGCGCATGCCTTTTCAGCAAATATCTCCTAAACCGTGTGCACCTACAGGTAAGCCTTAATCTAATCTTACCCGTGGTTAAAGTGGTCTATATGGGTTTGCAACCACTTTAAGATGGCTCTCATTGAGTATGGAGTGTCCGATCACAGTAAAGGAATGTCAAGAGGTAATAAGGGAGATGAAACCAGGTAAATCACCAGGGCCAGATGGTTATACGTTAGCATATTATAAAACTTTTCAAGACAAATTAATACCAAAATTCCTAGAGGCCTTTAACTCACTGAAAGAAGGACATCAGATGAGAAGAGAAACATTAGGAGCTCACATTGCCGTCATCCCCAAGGAAGGGAAAGATCCTACAGTCTGCGCGAGCTATCGACCAATATCGTTGCTAAATATAGACTTAAAAATATTCTCAAAGATAATTGCAAATAAACTGGCAACTAATATCCCATCACTCATACACCCAGACCAAGTAGGTTTTGTACCGGGAAGAGAAGGTAGGGAGAACACACAAAGGGTGCTAAACACCATTTACTTGGCCCAAGTACACCATAAACCACTAGCACTTATTTCGACCGACGCGGAAAAAGCTTTCGATCGGGTAGACTGGGGCTTTTTGAAGGCTACATTAGAACATATAGGGCTAGGAGTGGGCATGCAGAAGTGGATCGCTAGCCTTTACTCATGTCCGTCGGCAAGGGTGAAGGTGAATGAGGTACTATCGGACCCATTCCCAATTGGGAATGGTACCAGGCAAGGATGCCCACTCTCCCCGATTATTTTTATCCTAACACTGGAGCCGCTATTGAGGACAATTCGATTAAATGCAGATATAAGAGGATTTCAGATCAAAGGAACGGAACATAAAGTAGCTGCTTTTGCGGATGATCTATTGTTCTCAATAGCGGCTCCCGAATTATCATTACCCCCCTTGATGAGAGAGATAAGGGCATATGGTGACCTCTCTAACTTTAAAGTAAATTATAGTAAGTCAGAGGCAATGGGGTTAGAAATAAATAAACAAATAAAAGATCTCTTGACAACAAATTTTTCCTTTAAATGGTCGGACTCTCACATACTCTACCTAGGGACAAAAATTCCCAAAAATTTAAACAGAATTCTCGAATTGAATTTTATACCGTTGGTAAGGCAAATGAAATCTGATTTCATCAGATGGGAAAAAGAGACGTATTCCTGGTTTGGGAAAATCAGCATCTTAAAAATGAACGTGTTACCAAGATTGCTCTATTTATTCCAAACCCTACCGGTAAAGATCCCGCCGAGTTTTCTAAGGGATATAAGATCTAGGTTCGCGAAGTTTATATGGTCAGGGAAAGCAGCGAGAACCCGAAGGGAAATACTAACCTTACCCAAGGAGAAAGGGGGAGTGGGGTTCCCAGACCCAGTAGGTTACTATGAAGCAACACATATGTCAAGAGTGATCGAATGGTGCATGCAGGAGAAGCATAAACCTTGGTTACTTATAGAGCAGAAAATTACGAATATCCCTTTGGAGGGATTGGCATGGATACAAGAAGTAGATATACCAGGGGTAGTTAAGAAACACCCAACCATAGGGGCGACCCTGAGCGTTGTGAAAAAATTATTCAGGAAAACAAAACTCTCGACTTCTCCAAGTCCACTCACTCCGGTCATAGGTAACCCAAAATTTCAAATTGGGATCATAGATCCACATTTTAAGACGGTAAAAAGAGCAGGCTGGAGCAGAGTAATACATTTTGAGGGAGAGAACCCAAGGTTCAGAAATGAGGAAAGAAATGAGGTAATAAGAGAGGAACTCGATCCAATGAGACAAAACCAATTAAAAACAGCCACTAGAGCTTTGAACCCAAAAGGAAGTCCACTTAGAGACCTCTCAGGATATGAGGAACTGTGTCTCAAGGGAGGGGAGCTGAGACACGGTCTCTCGTTGATGTATAGTCTATGGGTGGAGGAAACATCATCGAGTGAGTTGCCGTTTATACGAGCATGGGAAAAGGAGTTAGAGGTGGTTTTCTCTGAAAATCAGATAACAAAAATATTTAATTTTACACACAAAGCTTCCCTGGCTACCAGATACCAAGAAGGTGGCTACAAAATCTTAACCAGGTGGTATAAAACCCCTGTAGTATTAAACCGGATATTTCCGGAAGTTTCAGACAGCTGCTGGCGATGCGGAAAGGAAAAGGGTACCATGTTACACCTTTTTTGGTCTTGTGAGAAGATAGAGGACTTTTGGAAAATGGTCATGGACACTGTTAAAGACATTGTGGAGGTGGATCTGGGAAGGAATCCTGCTACTTATTTATTGTTAGATATACCAGTCTCCATGGCCAGGTTCAAAAGTTCCTTGATAAGACATCTACTGGTTGCAGCAAGGGCCTGTATTCCAATCTTGTGGAAAAGTACAAATATTCCAAATAAACAGCAATGGCTAAATAG
Organism: Rana temporaria; assembly: GCF_905171775.1. Taxonomy (NCBI): domain Eukaryota; kingdom Metazoa; phylum Chordata; class Amphibia; order Anura; family Ranidae; genus Rana; species Rana temporaria. The sequence continues at coordinate 144,315,770 of NC_053493.1, forward strand.
AATTTCAGAAATCCAACAAATGGAAAAGCTTACCATGGGCATTAGAGAACAAGAGGAGAAATACAGAGCGATATGGATTCCCTACGCAAGATACAGAGAAGGATAGCTATGAGAAAGGAGGGGAGGGGGAGGGGCGTGAGCAGGAGTGACCCAGGGAGGGGGTTTTCCCCTTCCTTCTTTTTTTTTTTTTTTTTTTGGGGGGGAAAGGGAGGGGGGAAGGGGGGGAGTATTTTGGAATAGGAGGTGGTTAAGTGTACAGTAATACAGTAAAATACAGAAATTCCGAGGCAGTGAAGAGGATGGTAATAGTAATTGCATTAATATACGGAATTCAGAAATGCTTTTTTTGTTTATGTGTTTGTAAATGTAACATTATAGTACTAACCATTCAATGTGGAAAAGGAGAAGGAAAACAATGATAAAATAAAGAATTAAAAAAAAAAAAAGATGGCTCTCATTCACTTTAATGTCATTTCTCATGTCGCGCGACTTGGGGTGACACAAGTCGGATCCCAAGTCGCGGTAGTGTGAACGAGCACTAACGAAAGACAGCAATAAGCCAAGCCAACTACTAAATATAATATATAATAAAAAGCATGGTACAAAAATGATGCACACATAATACAAATATCATATTGCAGGTGGAAGCCACAAGCATGCTTACCAACAAGAGCCAGTGTCTGCAAGGGGCCAAGGCTGATAGCACCGGTACATCTCCCCCAAAGCAGACACAGGGGGAAAACAGGCGCAAAGACAGGAGCACCTCCAGATACCTAGTGTACCACAGGGCACACTAGGAACAAAATGTGTATACTCAATACACAAATCATGAAAAGAAGGGAAAAAAAGGAAAAAGTATCAGACAGGTATCTGATACCTTTTCCTCTTTCTTCCACTTCTTGTCATGGCTTTTACAGCACATTTCTCTATTTCGTTAAGGTTCATTTCCACAGATTGGTTTGTTTACCAAATATGAAAATGGCTTTGGGTAACATTTTACATTTTGTGAGGTATTATTAACATATGTTACACTGATGCTAATACTTCTTTACTTACTTGTCATTTAACTTTATTGTGCATGACCTTGCTTACACAATAAGATATAACAGTTGAAGTGATTTTTTCATTAACTTAACAATTGTAGAAATTCTTTGAAAAGCAGCATCAGAGTGAGAGTCATTTTAAACTGGAATCTCCATCTACAATCAGGGATTGTTTACAGCATATATTGAAAATAAAAAGGTTTTCTTATTAATAAAATCGAACTTAGTTAGTAAATGTTTTGCATTGCCGAAAATCAAGGTGGAGACTGATGTAGCTGCCCCCAGTGAAACCAGTGCTGAGGAGATACAGCCTGCCCCTGATGTTCCTGATGAAAGCGCTAAAGTTGAGGAGCAAAATGAGCTAGCAGAAAAGACAGTGGTGAGTTTGAATAAACATCAGCTCATATGCTCCATCAACTCATGTACTCCATTCTATCACATGCCATCATGCTTATATCTCTTGACTACATCACCTGAGACCAATGTCATTAGGTGTTGAACAGGATTTCCTACAATTTATTTAGCTTTGCATGAAACTGAATATTAATAAATACTTACTAACATTAAACCTTAATTTTTTTATTTTATTTATTAAAATAATAAACATGTATACTTACCTGCTTGGTGCAATGGTTTTGCACAGAGCAGCCCCCGATTCTCTTCTTCTGGGATCTCCCAAAGATCTTTCGGCCCCTCCTCTTCAGCACGTACCCCCATGGAAAGTCGCATTTCATGAGGGCAACCGGGCGGTCTCTTTTCCGAGGTGGTTGCCCCACCCCCGCTCTCTCATCACAGCATTTGATTGACAGCTGCTATCAATCTGCACATTGCTGAATTGGAACTGTTAAGAGGTGGCACATAGTCAAAGGAAACAACCTGTAAGACTTGAGCATCTTTTGTTTTGAGGCATCAGGATTGAATTTTGCTTAATTTAAACTAAAAGTTTCAATTAGGTTCCAAACATCATCAATAAATATATCATCAATAAATCCATCCTTCATCTCATAATCATTTTCATACAAGTCTAACATCCTATAAAATGGTATTATCTGTATCCTGCCTGTAAAGGAAAATATTGAACCTGAAGAAACCAAGACAGCTGAAGAAGCTGAGAAAGAGGGCAGCAAGGTAGGTGACTGCCCTGTTTATTGAGAATCCAGATAAATTCATATTTTCTCATATTTAGTTTGAATATAAAAAAAATGTGTTCACTATTTTGAGTTAAATATAACATCTTTTTTAATACCATATTTATCGGGGTATTGCGTGCACCCGCGTATAGCGTGCACCCCCAACCTGGAAGGGAAATGTCATAAAAAATTACTTACAGTTTGAATGCCCCTCGTCGGTGTCTTGCCCGGCGTCCATCAGCGGCCTTGTCCGGTCCGACATCCATCTGCGGCCTCAGTGGTGTCCTCCCGCACTGTCTCTGAGTCGAATCCCCGCTTCCCGCGCTGTGTTTGAACGCCGCCGCTGCTGACATATACCAAGCGCAGTACACTCAGGCACGCTCGGGTACGCTCGGCTTCTAGGAGGCGTTACAGAGCGTGACCGCGAGCGAAGCCGAGCCTGGCCGAATATACCCGAGTGTACTGTGCTCGGTATATGTCTGCGGCACAGTTCAAACTCAGCGTGGGAAGCGGGTATCGGTGTATATCGCGCACCCACGATTTTCCCCTTATTTTAAAGGGGAAAAAAGTGCACGGTATATGCCGATAAATATGGTACTTTTTATTCCATTTGCATTGCATAGCGATCTGTTATACAAATGACTACTTCTAAATGTCATAACCTAATAAATGTAAGAATGCATTTTTATAAGAAAAAAATAAAACATTTTAAACATCTTTTTCAGTTTAAAGGTTGAGATAAGTCTTAGTAGAGTAGAAATCAAGGAAATTTACTAATCTATTTCTTTATTAGGGATTTGACTCTATAGCTTTTTGTCCTGAATCCTGATTTAAAATGGTCTAGTAAAGGAAATGTAATGGCTGCTACATATATATATATATATATATATATATATATATATATATATATATATTGCAAAGTTGTAAATTAACTTTATTTGTATTGTATTGTGTGATATCATTGTGAGTTCTTAAAGGTAAAGCAGTGTCGTTTAGGGGCACAATACATTTTTTATGTATATCACCTTGTCCTGGGGAAACTAAGGAGCCGTGGAGGAAAAGGAGGGCTTCTGTTCTTAAAGAGATGATTATAGGAAAACCTTAAAGTGAATCTGTGTTTTTCCCACACATACACTCACCTTCCTGTCACTTCCCTGCCACTCCCTTTAACTGATGTGAGCAAAGGAAAAACACATGTAAGCTACAAGTCACCAAAGTCTAAGCTTACATTGGGTGAGGGCTTCCCGTGAAACATCACTTATTGACCAAGTAGTGTCACATGTGGTGAGCCACACTGTACCTGAAGTAAGGGGCATTTCCTATGGCTCTTGGTATTGAATAATGTGGTAAAAAGGTGAAGAGAGGGTATATAAATGCTGTAAAAATGGTGATAAGCGCTCAGGAAAAGAATCCCTAAATATATCCTAGGGTGCAAATCCACAAATAAAATGTGATAATACAAAAAACACCTAGTATTAAAACTTAAGGTGGCTGATGGTCACAAAAAAAGTCTAAAACCAAATCCAAAAGTGATCAAAAAGAGTGTCCTAAAATGTAATATTGAAGGGATGGTTTCAACTTCTTCCCTGGAGATTGTGACTTGATAAAAAGGTTTAAACTCAATATCATCCGTGCCCAGTCTCCCAGAACTCTCACCTTAGTGTCACTAAATAGTGCATGTAGTATGGGTATAAAGGCCTCCAGGGGGGTATTTCACTGTTCTCTCCAGCTCCTCTCCAACGCTGTGTGTAGAAGCTACTCGACTTTATTGATCCCACTGGTCCCAGAGGATCCTATAAACCTAATAAAGTGCTCAGCGCACCATATGGAATACGAGAGGAAAAGGAGAAACGTATACCTCCAAAGGTGAAATATTGACAAAAAAATGGGTGGACTTTATTAGTAATGCGTGGGGACTCTTACAATCAAATTATAAAGATCAGCATAAATGTAAACAAGATGCGGCGTGAGGGGTCACGTGAGATTGACGCAGACCGGAAGTAACCAGAGGAGACGTAAGACACTGCATCTTGTTTACATTTATGCTGATCTTTATAATTTGATTGTAAGAGTCCACACGCATTACTAGGTATCCCGTCCCCCCTCCCCAATTGTGGCACCGGAGGGGGGACGGGATACCACCGGAGGGGGGGGGGACTCAGAGGAGCGGAAGTTCCACTTTAGGGGGAAACTCCACTTTAAAGTTTAATTTGAGGTTGCTGCAACTGAAAAACATTTACAGATAGGAGGCTGAATGTACCAGCAGTAAGGCATGATGGTCGGTGTATATGGAAACATATGCAATGATATTTAATTTAATTAATTAAGCTGGGGAAACAGCATATAGTTCTCTTAACAAGAAGAATCTGCAATCTGATTGGTGAGAAGTCTCAGTGTAATGTAACGAATGCACTTGATATGAAAAATATATCTTATGCCGCGCACACACAATCGGTTCGTCTGATGAAAACGGTCTGATGGACCGTTTTCATCAGACGAACCGATCGTGTGTGGGCCCATCAGTTTTTTATCCATCGGTGAAAAAACTAGGAACTTGTTTTAAAATTATCTGATGGTTAAAAAACACTGCACACTGCATGGCTGCATTGGTCTGCATGGCTGCATTGGTCTGCATGGCTGTCGCCCCAGAAGGATGCCTCTTCAAAAGATAATGCACAAGAAAGCCCACAAACAGTTTGCTGAAGACCAGGAGACTAAGAAAATGGATTACTAGAACCATGTCCTGTGGCCTGATGAGACCAAGATAAACTTTTTTGGTTCAGATGGTGTCAAGTGTGTGTGGCAGCAACCAGGTGAGGAGTACAAAGGCAAGTGTGTCTTGCCTACAGTCAAGCATAGTAGTGAGAATATCATGGTCTGGGGCTGCATGAATGCTGCCCGCACTGGGAATCTAAAAATCATTGAGGGAACCATGAATGCCAACATGTACTGTGACATACTGAAGCAGAGCATGATCCCCTCCCTCCTGTGACTGGGCCGCAGGGCAGTATTCCAACATAACGACCCCAAACATACCTCCAAGAGGACCACTGCCTACTTAAGAAGCTGAGGGTAAATGTGATAGACTGGCCAAGCATATCTCCAGACCTAAACCCTAATAAGCATCTGTGGAGCATGCTGAAATGTAAGGTGGAGAAGGGCAACCTTTCTAACATCCACCAGCTCCGTGATGTCCTCATGGAGGAGTAGAAGAGGACTCCAGTGGCAACCTGTGAAGCTCTGGTGAACTCCATGCCCAAGGATGTGCTGGAAAATAATAGTGGCCACACAAAATATTGACACTTTGGGCCCAATTTGTACATTTCACTTAGGGGTGTACTCACTTTTGTTGCCAGTGGTTTAGACATTAATGGCTGTGTGTTGAGTTATTTTCAGGGGACGTCACATTTACACTGTTATACACGCTACACACTCACTACTTTACATTGTAGAAAAGTGTCATTTATTCAGTGTTGTCACATCAAAAGATATAATAAAATATTTACAAAAATGTGAGGGGTGTACACACTTTTGTGAGATACTGTGGGCCAGATTCAGATAGGTCAGCGGATCTTTAGATCCGCGTAACCTATCTGAGTTACGATCCGCCGCCGCAAGTTTTTGAGGCAAGTGCTTAATTCAGAAAGCACTTGCCTCTAAACTTGCAGACGGCATATCGTAAATCCCCCGGCGGAATTCAAATTCCGCGGCTAGGGGGCGTGTACAATTTAAATCAGGCGCGTGCCCGCACCGATCGAACAGCGCATGCGCCGTCCGCGATTTTTTCCAGTGCGCATGCTCGAATTTCCGCCACAAGGACGTCATTGGCTTAGACGTGAGCGTAACTTACGTCCAGCGCTTTTCTGAATTGACTTACGCAAACAACGTAAAAATTCAAAACTCGTCATTTGCATATTCGTCGCGTAAAAAAACGAAGCGCCACCTAGCGGCCGGCCGGGAATTGCAGCCCAAGATCCGACGGTGTAAGTCACTTACACCTGTCGGATCTTAGGGGGATCTATGCGGAACCTGATTCTATGAATCAGGCGCATACATCCGACGGACGGAACTCAGAGATACGACGGCGTATCAGGAGATACGCCGTCGTATCTCTATCTGAATCTGGCCCTGTATATCTATTGCTTCCTGGGAGTTCTGCAGTAACCCTAACCTGCATTCTCTTTTTACCTTTTCTTGACAATGTAAGACCCTTCTTTGTCTTGGAACTTTCTTCTTCTAACTAACACATGTAGAGGTTGTTGGTACTTTTTAGCTTAAATTCAGAGCAAAACATAAGATTTCATTAAATAAAGGAAGACACTTTATTTAAGTGAACTTTATTATGAGAGAAATAGGAGGCCGTAATCTCTGACATACTTCTGAAAATGCTATTTCACTAGCTTTCTTACGTTTGCCCTTTAGAATTAGTGCTTTGAGTCATTGACCCAGAAAAAGTGTGCAGATCAAAAAAGTTAGAAAAAAGCCCCTAGGTACTTACCGTATGTACATTCTATTTCACATTCATTCATTGATTCAGTCTTATGACACTTTATATTTAAAGCATATTTAACAAATTTAAGTAGGTAGAATTATTTTGAAAAGAAAATCTAGAAGATTATGGCGTTTTACACTAAATGCATATTAGTAATAATTACCCTTTTTTAGATAGAACACGAATGTCAAGAAGTAACTGATGGACCTGTCCAGAATATAGAAGAAGAAACAAAAGAAGTAGAATTGGATGGTGCTAAAGATGCTAAACCTACTCAGGTATGACATTTTTGTAAAACTATATAAATTTTATTCATTGAACATTTTTGTGTTGAAATTTTCGTAAAAAAAAATGTTCAATACAAAAAAACAAAATGGTTTGTAGGAAAAGTTTATTTCTTTTTTGTTCAATCAGCACAACATGGAATGCACAGGTTGAAATTGATGATGAACAATAGTTCCGAAAATATAACAACCAAGTACCATTAACTACAGAATCCATGTAATATATGTATATTATGCGATAAAGAACAATTTATCATTAGCAGTAACTAGCAATGAAGATATTTCTTGTGCAATAAAAAAGAAAACCTTAATGTTAATATCCAATTCCACTAAGGTAAAAAATGTGCAAGGTATAAAGAACAGCATTGGCAAACTGCATTGCCTATTGTGCATTAAACTGACAGAAACAAAGAAGCAAGAAAAAGGCAAAATTAGTTAGATTGAAATTTTAAAGATCACTCAGTGATATTTAGTAAAAAAAAACTGTTTGGTAGAGTACTGACTTTACAAAAAAGAAATACAGTATATACCGTATATACTCCGACCCGTATATAAGCCGACCCGAATATAAGACGAGGCACCTAATTTTACCACAAAGAAATGGGAAAACGTATTGACTCGAGTATAAGCCTAGGATGTCTATCTGCATGCCTCACTGTGCCTCACTTTGCCTCACTGTGCCTCACTTTGCCTCACTGTGTCAATGCCTCACTGTGTCCATGCCTCACTGTGTCCATGCCTCTCTGTGTCCATGCCTCTCTGTGTCCATGCCTCTCTGTGTCCATGCCTCACTGTGCCCATGCCTCACTGTGTCCATGACTAGACTAATGTTTAACATGGGAGTCTATGGAAGGGGTGCATGGCTTTAAAAAATCGGTGCTCCCCATCCGTAGGTCCCCTAGACAACAAATTTTGCACACTTGTAGAGGAGAAAAGGGGGCTACATGTGTGTCAGGTTCCGGGTCCTGGGGACCTACGACCGGCCGGTACCGGGACCCCAAATTCACTGGAGAAATGACTGTTTAACATGGGAGTCTATGGAAGGAGTGCTCCCCGGCCGTAGGTCCCCTGGACAACAAACTTTGCACACTCGTAGAGGAAGAGTTGGGCTACATGTGTGCCAAGTTCGGGGTCCAGGGGACCTACGGCCGGCCGGTACCGGGTCCCCAAAGTCCGGGAGATCAGGCACAAAAAAGTGACTCGAGTATAAACTGAGGGGGGCATTTTCAGCACAAAAAAAATGTGCTGAAAAACTAGGCTTATACTCAAGTATATACGGTACATGCCTTGTGTTTGCCTTTTTTTCGACTTTGTTGCATTTCAGTGCAGAGGCCCCCAGAGGTCTGTTTGCATTCACTTCTTGTCTACATGCACTCACTTCAGCAATGGCTGAATAGCATCTCAGGGTGAAGATAGTCCGAGTGTGCAAAGTATTGTTGACTTTTTAAAGTATCTGTCATTGTTTTATGTTAACCTACAGCACTTGCCTAACATTGTGGAGGTAGGTGTACGCAGGTACTCTATATTCCTGTAAAGGTCCTAATTTTTTATTTATCTTTCTAACACTGCAAATATAAGAGTGACTTTATGTTAATAACAGTATATTGTGCTTGTTTTTTTTTTGCAACGAATACCAGGAGATTACCTGCATACCGTCAGTTGTAATAGAACCAGCATCTAACCATGAAGATGAAGGCGAATATGAAAACGTGGAAAATATCCATGTAAAAAATGCTGTAGCAGATAAAGAAATTGATGCCATCCCTGATACATCTGCTGTACAAGCTCAGAGCACGGATGGAACTGATCAACCTGCCTCATCGGGGAGCAGCACATCCCAAGATTTTCCAACTGAGTTCTTATTTAAGGTGTTGTAATGTTATGATTAATATTTTAATTAGACATACTTTATTATAGATTCTAGGATCTCATTCTGAAAGTTCTTCTTCCTGCAAATTACAATACTAATCAAAAGATTTTATAAAGCCAAAAGACAAATGAAAACTTGCTTTTCTATATTCTGTGGCATTACAAATTTCCTCAAGACTAATTAACCACTTGCAACTGCCACACACCAATTTACGTCAGCAGAATGGCAGGGGCAGGCAAATGGGCGTACCTGTATGACCCTTTAAATTTGCCGCCTAGTGGGCATGCGTGCCACGGGAGCGTGCCCGCAGGTCCTGCCAAGTCAATGTTCGCCGGCGGTCCGCGATCATCTCACGGAGCGTCAGAACGGGGATGTAAACAAGGCATTTCTCTGTTCTGCCTAGCAACATGACAGAGATCTACTGCTCTTTGTCATCGGGAGCAGTGATCTCTGTCATGTTATAGTGAGACCATCCCCCTACAGTTATAATCACACCCTAGGACACACTTAACCCCTTGATCGCTCCCTAGTGTTTACCCCTTTCCTGCTAGTGTCATTTATACAGTATTCAGTGGCTATTTGGAGCTCTGATTGCTGTATAAGTGACAATGGTCCCAAAATATTGTCAAAAGTGTCTGATGCGTCCACCATAATGTCAAAGTTCTGATAAAAATCACAGATCGCCGCCATAGTAAAAAAATATATAATAAAAATGCCATAAATCTATCCCCTATTTTGTAGACGCTATAACTTTTGCGCAAACAATCAATATACACTTTTTAATTTTTTTTTACATATAGGCCTAAACTGAGGAAAAAATATATTTTTTATATATATTTTTTGCGGATATTTATTATAGCAAAACTTAAAAAATATAGCTTTTTTTCAAAATTGACGCTCTTTTTTTGTTTATAGCGCAAAAAATAAAAACCGCAGAGGTGATCAAATACCACCAAAAGAAAGCTCTATTTGTAGGAAAAAAGGAACATCAATTCTGTATGGGTACAATGTCGCACGACCGCAAAATTGTCAGCAAAGGAACGCAGTACAGAATCGCAGAAAATGCTCTGGTCAGGAAGGGCGTAAATCCTTCCGGGGCTGAAGTGGTGTACTTGATATGACCAATTTAGAGATTAGGTTCTTCCCCAAAAATATTTAGGTTAGAGTGGAGTCCGACAAGGTGATATTTTGCTTAAAGTGGTTCTAAACTTTAAAGGTTTTTAACCTTAAGGATTTTAAAGGTTTGTTTTTTTCCCTATAAAAATAACAAACATGATATACTTACCTGCTCTGTTGCAGTGGATTTGCACAGAGCAGCCCGGATCCTCCTATTCTCGGGTCCCTCTTCTGTGATCCTGGCCCCTCCCTCCTGTTCAGTGTCCCCAGAGCAAGCAGCTTGCAATGGGGGCACCCGAGCTGAGTCACAGCTCTCTGTGTCCATTCAGACATAGAACCCTGACCCGGCCCTGCCCCCTCTCTCCCCTGATTGGCTAGCTGACTTTGATCGACAGCAGCAGGAGCCAGTGGGGAAGGAGGATTTTGGACAGCTTAAACACTTGTGGACATTGCTGGACAGAGAGGGACCTCGGGTAATTTTTAAGGGGGCTAAGGGGACTGCTGCACACGGAAGACATTTTTATCTTAATGCATGCTTTATATGCATGCATGCTTTATAGAATGCATTAACCACTTAAAGTGGTAGTAAACTCTGTACTACCACTTTTACCTACAGGTAAGCCTATAATAAGGATTACCTGTAGATAAAAAGAATTTCTCCTAAAAATGTACGGTTAAGGAGATATTCCCTTCGCATGCGCAGGGGGGTTCCTCGGCTAAAGGCCCGGCAGCCGCCAGACCTTGCCGGAAAGAAGTCTCCCACACGCATGCGCGGGAGTGACGACATCGCCGCTCCAGCCACTCGCATCGCTGGTGCGGCGATACCCAGAAGACACGCCGAGGCAAGATGACATCTTCCTCGGCGTGGACTAGGTAAGTTCCCCATGCCTCGTTCCAAGGTAAGTATTTCATAATGAGCTAGTATGCGGTGCATACTAGCTCATTATGCCTTTTGCCTTGCAGGTATGTAAAAAAAAAAGCTGCTGTGGGTTTACTACCGCTTTAAGGACAGAGCTTTGTTTTGAGATTTGGTGTTTACAAGTTAAAATATTTTTTTTTGCTAGGAAATGACTTAGAACCCCAAACAGTATATATTGTTTTTTTTCTAACTCCCTAGAGAATAAAATGGCGGTCATTGGAATACTTTCTGTCACACCGTATTTGCACAGCGGCCTTACAATCACACTTTTTAAAATATTTTTTAAAATAAGACAACAGTAAAGTTAGCCCAATTTTTTTTATATTGCGAAAGATGATGTTACGCCAAGTAAATTGATACCCAACATGTCACGCTTCAAAATTGCACCTGCTCGTGAAATGGCGACAAATTTTTACACTTAAAAATCTCCATAGGCTTTTGTTTTGACGTCGCTTCCGCCCTGCAATTGTATGGAGCCGAGCGGGGGCCATCGTCCCCTCACTCAGCTACATACCACAGACCGAGAAGGCTACGATCACCTCCGCCACCGATAAAAGTGGTCTTGCAGCGAATTTGCAGCAGAGGCTACTTTTATCTGAAATCTGGCCGCCTGCTGAAGAAGAGGATAACAACGATGTTCCTCTTCAAACAGTGGACATATAACAACAGCGGCTGTCAGCAAGTGGTTAACCCCTTCAATGCATTCTCTGCATTAAGGTAAAAAACCTTCAACTGTTTGTTCTCCCTTCCATCTGTAACGCTTACCTGACTCCTCTATCAATCCAGCGCTGTGCCCAGCTGCAGGTCTACTCTCCCCTCTCCATGCTCTCACAGGCTTTGCAGAGAGCAGAGGGAACTATTGGCTCCTGCTGCTCTCAGTAAAATCCTTTGAGGAGGGAGAAGGGACAAGCCATGCTTTGTTTGTCTATGGATGCACACAGCCTGATCCAGGAGCACACCCTCCCTTGTGCATCCATAGCAAGTCACTTGCTATGGGGGCACACACAGCAGGGGAGGAGCAGACAGCCCCAGCGGTTGACCCCATAAGAGGCAATAAGGAACCACTCTGTGCAATACCTTTGCACAGATCAGGTAAGTATAAACCTGTTTATTATTTTAATAATAACTTAGAGTTAACAACCACTTTAAGGCCCCTAGGGAAAAATGTTCCCATACTTTATGTATATATAGCAAAGTCACAATGCTCTGCTCAGTTTAACTTGTATTTCTATATTGAATCCACCAAGGGAAGGGGGACAACAACAAATATTAAACATGAGATTGTAAATGTTTGGAGGATGTCTTACCAGTTGTTCATTTAATCTACTCACATGCAGGTTGAATTACTACATGATTTTGAAGCAGCAAATGAGGATGAACTAAACCTTAAGAGAGGAGACATTGTTCTAGTAATACATTCTGCTACATCAGCTGATATGGTAATATTAACTTACATAATACAGTTGTAATGAATGGTTGAAAGTTGTATCCAAATGTTTGGCAAAGGAAATGAAAGAAACTATATGAACATTGGGAGTTATTTACTAAAACTGAAGCATACAAAATCTGGTGCCACTCTGCAAATAAACCAATTAGCTTTCAGGTTTTATTGACAAAATTGTATTGCTGTGGGACATAGCAGCACCACAGCTAGTTGTTAACAGCAGTATTGACAGAACATAACTGCTCTTGTTTAACACGATTAACAATAAATACACTAGGACCAGATGGCATACACTTGAGAGTACTCAAAGAACTTAGCCAGGTAATAACCAGACTGGTATTCTTTATTTAGCTCACTGAAAGGAATGGTGCCAGCTGATGGTGAAAAGCAAACGTTGTACCAATATTTAAAAATGGGCAAAGATATATTCCTGGAAATTACAGGCCAGTCAGTCCAAAATCGATAGTATGTAAACTATTGGAGGGGATGATAAAGGACTATATCCAAGAATTTTCTGATGACAACACTATTATTAGTAGTAATCAGCATGGATTTAAGATCCTTCTTGCCAAACCAATCTGTTAACATTCTATGAGGAGGTGAGCTGCCATCTAGATAAAGGGAGACCTGTGGATGTGGTGTATCTGGATATTGCAAAAGCATTCAATACAAATCCCCATAAATGCTTAAATTACAAATTGAGGTCTGTTGGCATGGACCTTGGAGTATGTACCTGGATAGCAAACTGGTTACAGGGGCACGTCCAAAGGGTGGTGATAAATAGCATGCACTCAGAATGGTCTTAAGTGTTAAGAGGGGTATCCCAAGCCTCTGTCCTGGGACCAATTCTGTTTAATTTATTTATTAATGATATAGAGGTTGGTATAAATATCTAAATTCCAGTGTTTGCAGATGTTACAAAGCCAAGCAGGTCAATAACTTTACAGCAGGATATAGAAACTTTACAAGAAAAAAATGAAAAAAGGTTGGTTAATTTTGAGAATAAAATAAGTAGCGTACAATTAAGAAGTATAATCTGGAAACCCCCACAATATAGGGCACTGGGAGAGAATACTCACGAAATGACACAAAATGCACTTAAAATATGGGATATGACTCACAAACAAAGTAAATGGAATTATAATTCACCTTTAATTTCACTGAAGGAAAATTAATATGTTAAACCGGGGAAAAGGACAATAGGAGGGAATTGGATAAAAAGTGATAATGCACAATTAGGAGACATAATCAAAAAGGGGAAAATAAGCATCTTTCAAGAGTTAAAATATAACACAGATTTAATGGTGATAAATGAATGGCAGTACCTCCAGTTGAAGCACTTCGTAGAGAATCTGCCTCAACCAATAAGAACAGGGGATGAACTATCACCGCTGAAGCGGCTATGTACAGCGGCAAATACAAGAAATAATATATCTCGGATGTATAAAATACTATTAGCAATAGAAGAACTGGAGGTCCCGCCATACGTAAAAAAACGGGAAAAATAATTGGGGGCACGGTGTAATAATCACACTATTGGAAAGATTTTTAAACTAACACATAGTTCCACTGTAGACACAAAGACAGTGGAAATGAATTATAAATGTCTGACAAGGTGGTATGCAACTCCATATAAAACTAGTAAATGTCAACCGGGGAAAACCCCGGAGTACTGGCGAGGATGTAAGGCAGGAGGAACGATGGCCCACCTTGGGTGGGACTGTCCCAAAATCAGAAAATACTGGAACGAGATCTCAAAGGAAATGACAAAAAACAGTACCAGAAGATCCGTGGATAGTTTTGTTCCACGGTGTAGAAGGCCCACTAAAACAATATAAAGATTTAATAATCCCCCGCTTCTTGAACGCTGCGAAAAGACTTATACCCAAAAAGTGGCAGGAATCAGAAAGCCCCAAAACCTGGGACTGGATAAATATGACAGAAGAAACATATGACATGGAGAGTTTGAGGTATAGTGTGGAGGAAAAAAGCGAGGGGTTAATAGATAAATTGGACAGTTGGAAAGCGTTCAAGAAGACATGGAGTTATGTCGAAGCAATAAGCCCCTAGAGAAGGGGAAAACTGGTCGAAACAAATGAAAATAATATATTTATCAAGTGAGAGGTAGAGGGGGAGGATTAGGGGGCGAATGGGTAATGGGGGGGAGGGTATATGGTATAATGTAGAGCAGGGGTGTCAAACTCAAATTCATCGTGGGCTGCATCAGCATTATGATTGCCCTCAAAAGGGCCGGTTGTATCTGTAAGATTAGATGTCCAGCACACCCCCCCCCACTTACATTAGAAGTCAAGAGCCACCCCACCATCAGAAGTTGAGTCCCTCACTCTCCCTTACATTACAATGCACCCCCTTACCTTATGCTGATGCTGAAAAGAAGCTGGATGCATTGGTTTAAAGCAGAAAGTACAGGTTCTAGAAAATACCAGAGGAGGGCTGGAGCTCTCCTTCATCTGCGGGAGGGGCGCAAGGGCCACATGAGATTTGGTCCGCAGGCCTTGTGTTTGACACCTGTGATGTTGAGGTAAAATTGCAGGTGGAAGTAAACTGTGTTGATTTTTTTTTATATAATTTTGTATGGTGACATTTTTGATAAAATAAATAATATATAAAAAAAAAAGCAATTGTTTAGCAGACATGTGGGGGTTTCATTGATTTGTAATGGCACCATCCAAGCATTGGAACGTGTGGTGCATTTTCCTGTGCATGAAAACACATGGTGCCAAACAGGGGTCAAGTCCTGGGGGAAAAAGTGTGGGAACTCCCACCCAAGATCCACTCCACTCAAATCCCGTGATAACTTGCGGCAGACCTCCGCAATGTCTCCTGGGAACAATGACAAAAGCTCCCAGGAGACATTGCGGCATGGAGGAAGTGACGGAATACCCGCACACTACCCGATGAATCCATATACAGGAAGCGGCCAGTACCATAAAGGATTACTAAGGTTCGCCTGCCCCTGACAGTGACTCGAGCTGGGCATCGCCCCTTAGTGAAGGATTGGCTTGGGCAGCTCGGCTGCTCTCGGCTGCTCTAGTCCTGCAAAGGGAACTGCGTTCCTGCTGTGAAAAAAGTGCAGGAACTCCGTTCCCACAGGACTTGAGCCCTGGTGCCAAAGCATCATTTGATTTTTATGCAGCTGCAGTTTTACAAAAGGGTCGGGGACCTTGTCCCTGCGTTTCCCAAAGATACAGCTGCCCATTCAAATGAATGGGCTGCTGTGCTCCTGCAAACCTGGCCACATGGAACTGCATACCAGTGTTGCCAAATGTCCGTATTTTTACAGACAGTTCGTAAAAACAGGCACTTTTTTCCCCCGTTCGTAAATGTCCGTGGTTGCGGGTATGTGCCAGTAAAAATAGCCGAGATTGGTTCGGCTTGGAACTGCGCATTGAGATTGGAGGCAGGGAGTTATTGGAGGCAGGGGGTGATAGTGGCTGTGGTGGCACCGCAGAGGGGGACGGTGGCAGGGGGCAATGGAGGCAGGGTGAAGATTTGAGGCAGGGGGTGTTAGTGGCAGGGGGTGATTGGAGGCAGGGGATGTTTGTGGTACCGCAGAGGGTGATGGTGGCACCGCAGAGGGTGGGGGATGGAGACAGGGGTTGTTGGTGGCACCGCAGAGGGGGGTGGAGGCAGGGGACGATAGAGGCAGGGGTGATTGGAGGCAGGGGGCTTGGGGGAGATTGGAGGCAGGGGGAGATTGTGGCACCGCAGGGGGAGGGTGAAGGCAGGGGGTGTTGGTGGCAGAGGGGGATGGAGGCAGGGGGTGGTGTGACTAAATAATTTGCCCTTATTATATAAAAAATAACAAAACTATGTTTTTTTACCTTAATATCTACCTTAAATCACATTGTTATTTGCATAGTGTACTTGTTTGTAGCCTAAATACTGAAATTTACACCTAAAAATGTAATTTAGTAACTTTTGTGAAATGCCAGTAAAAACGTGGCTGTGCCAGTAAATTTCTGGTGTTGTGCCAGTAAATTTCAATCTGGTAGGTTGGCAACACTGTTGCATACATGTGAACCTCGCATAACATTCACAAAAACCTGCAAATTATATATCTTGAATGTCATCTTGATCGAAAGATTAGGTGCAGTTGAGCTTTTCTGAAAAGGTATTAAGCTCAAGTCAATCACTCTGCATTCTGGCTGGTTGCCAGCTCATTATCTGCCATACAAAAACCAAAGTCTGTGTTAAAGTGTATGTAAACCCCAATTATGAAATTTGACCTGGGCACATATATCTGTAGTGTTTGCTTATCTCTCTCCAAAGCTCTAAGTCCCGTGTTTTCCTCTGTTATCAGAATGATAATTTATGACAAGTTCTCCAACACAAGAAATAAAAGCAGCTGGAAATTTGTGTTGGGGAGGGAACTTAGAGATGGATAAGCAGAGAGCTTGTTTGTTCACAGCACAGCTCTGCAAGTTTCTTCATCCCTCTGCCTATGTGGAGGGGGGGGGGGTGCCTTTCCTCCAATCAGCTCACATACAGTGTATGCCCAGACTCCACTCCCACTGCTGAAACAGGAAGAAAACATTTTAACACAATGTGCACTTTCTAAATATTTTAGAAAGCTGAAGACAGCCGAAAACTTATGTAGGGAGATGTATTTAATCTCTGTGGATCATGTGAGGCTGTTCACTTCACTTGGTATATGTGAGGGTTTGCATTCACTTTAAGCCTTCAATCCTTATTTGAAATGAGCCAATGGTTGCCACAACACATTTAACTAATTTATCAGACTTAACAAGCTGACAGTGATCCTTTGAAATATATAAACATAAGTATTTTGTAACACGATAAAACCTTGGTTTAAGAGAGTAACTTGGTTTAAGAGCGTTTTGCATGACAAGCAAAATGTTTTAATACATTTTGCCTTGATATACAAGCAATGTCTTGATATAAGAGTAGCGTCATGTCACAGTATAAAAAAGAAGAGAGGAGCCGCTATGTGTAGCAATATGGTTACATTTAATGAAGGTACAACATTTAGCAACTTATTGCTACACTTAGAGGTGCCTCTCTTCTCTTTTATACCCTGTAAAAAAATGCTTTGATATTCAAGTGCTTTGGATTACAAGCCTGTTTCTGGAACGAATTATGCTCGCAAACCAAGGTTTTACTGTATAGCGTAAGCAAAAAAAAAACAT
Source organism: Rana temporaria (assembly GCF_905171775.1). Lineage (NCBI taxonomy): Eukaryota > Metazoa > Chordata > Amphibia > Anura > Ranidae > Rana > Rana temporaria. Next base: position 144,333,239 of record NC_053493.1, read on the forward strand.
GCCTCTTCTAAATCTGCAGCCTGGTAAAATGTTCTAATTTTCGAAAAACAGACAAGAATTCAAACTTGTAATTTTCTGCTTATTCAGTTAATTCACAGTAATTTTTTTAAATACAACACTAATTCTGTGACTTTAGTTGGAAGACCATTACGCTTAGCCTTTTAGGAAGCAGAAAGCGGCTTCTGCAAGCTGCAAGTGAGGGTTATGCATCTGTGAGTTTCAGTATAAAGAGCATCAAACTGCAATAAAGTAAATCGTTACAATGTACATAACTGACCTGGAAAGGATTTTTTTTGTTTTCAGCAGAAATGAGGATACAGAGTAAAGTAAACCTGTGAGCCAGGCTGTTTAAAAGTAGCAAAAGAGTTTAAAAATAAGCCCTAATGGACCTTTATAGCTGCAGGCATGTGGACATGTTTTACTTCAAGCTTCATAATAAAAGCACTAAAGCCATTAATGTTGTTTTCTCAGCAGCTCTGTGCATCCTGTTTACCTTCTCATCAGTCTTCTAGCCTTTTATGTTCTAATGTACACACAAAGCAGGTGATCTGAGAGGAGGGAAACAGTGAAATAAGCAGCACAGACTTCAGTACTTCTGTTGTGTATTTGAGGATACATTGCTACACAGTTTCTGCAGCTACAGATAAAAATGGGGGTTTGTTTTATAGGCTTTGCTGCCTGTTAAGAATAGTAAAGAATGTCCATAGCCTGGCCATAGATTCATTGATGCAAAATGCTTAAAATGTAAAATGAATTTAATCTTGTCCTGAGGACTTCTATAGCAGGAAAAATTGTTTACTCTTATAATGAGGAAAGAAAACATAAGGGTAAGTGCCGGTTCACACTACAGCGACTTGGGATCCGGCTTCTCAGACCTCAAGTCGCTTGACATCAGAAATCCCATGTTAGTCAATGAGAACCGTCTTAATGTACACTACTGAAGTTGCTCCGACTTCAGAAAAGGTTCCTGTACTGCTTCAAGGCGACTTCTAGGCAACTTGTACCCATAAATTTCAATGGAAGTTGCCTCCAAGTCGGATATCCAACTTAACTGAAGCAAATTTACAGGAAAAGAAAATAGTTTACTCAGGCAAACTCCTCCCTGCCACAGAGCTGATTATTCTGTGATTAGCCACAGCCAAAGTCGTCTGTCCTGGAGGCAACTTTAAGTCACATTGTAAGTTGCTCCAAGTCGCGCTGAAGTCCCCTTGCAAAGTCGCGCTGTAAGTCGGGTTGCCCCTGTGTGAACCAGCACTAAGGAAACGCCAGGTAAGTGTAGTATCCAGGTTAAAGTTTAAATGGTTAATAAATAAAAACATTCACAAGAGGTAAAATATAAATGTGCTCATCTGGTATCAGAGTCTGTGGATGTGGATCCTCCTAAAGCCATCCTGCAGGACCTCTGGAAACCTGGTCTGGCTGCTGGGAGGAGAGATGGCTGGCTCGGGAGCTGGAAGGAGCCCCGGGAAGCCATACTGACCAGCGTGGAACGCATGGTGGAAGTGACGTCACCAGAAGTATAGGCGGTACCAGACGAGAGGAGAAACAAGGCTTTGTGCTTGGAGCACCTGGATCCTTCTACAGGCCTTTAGAAGAAGCCAGGCTCCTGAGCCAGCCATTTCTTCTCTAAGTAGCCGGAACAGATGCCAGCGGGCCTGCAGAATGGTTTAAGGAGGATCCACATCAACAGGCTCTGATACCATACGAGCACTTTTATATTTTACCTCTTGTGAGTGTTTTTAATTCTTTGCCATTAAAACTTTTACCCGGGATACTACACTTAGCTAGCCGTTCCTTCCCCTTTTTGTTTTCTTTCCTCTTGGCTTAAACAGAGTAGGTCACAACTCTGAGGATTGCCTTCCTTTATCTTACCCTCACAACTGCGGATCAATGAAATTTTATGGATTACTCTCTAACCTGATCATTGGTATTTTAGACATTTATTGCTGGCTGGACTATATATAACGTCTGTGCGCCAGTAACTATTATTTTCTATTATGCTTATAATGAGAGCTGCTTTCTTTTGCAGGAGGCTGGTTGGCTTACTGGCATTAAAGAATCAGACTGGCAGCAGTACAGAGTTTGTGACCCATACAAGGGACTATTCCCAGAGAACTTTGCTCGAAAACTAGAATAACTTATGCAAAGACATGTGGATGCTGATGAACATTTCATTTTTGGGCTCCTGAAACAACAGGCACACTCGGGGCTATATTGTTAACTGCTAAAGACTGATGCCTGTCCTAAAGCTTGGCAAATCATATGAAAAACAAAACAAGCATGAAAGCAAGAAGTAAGCTATATTGTACTGAATTGTAAATGGAACAGAATCCATGTTGTTCACTTGTATGCAATCACTGGTTTGTTTGTGCTTTGTCAGAACAGTGATTTGGTGGACTTATACTATAAAGATCCTTCTTAAAGCATCTGATTCATTTGCTTAAAATATATCAAAGTCATTTGGAATTTCAGATTTATTTCACATATAAAAGTGTGCTTTAGGAAAATACCCAAGATTCCAAAGCATAAACCCCTGAGGATTTTCTTTATTGTAATTATGCTGCTACTGTCCTACTTACTATATTTCATATCACTGAGCCATATGTCCTACAGACAAAGTGATATCATTCTTGTCCAACATTAATTCCTACTGAAATGTAAGGGGAGACATACGCCTTCAACTTCTGGTTTACAAGTCTTAATGAAATAACATGATTTTTTTTCAGCATTGTTTATTGAGGTTTAACCGGTTGGCCCAAAAGTGGTTTTGCACATAAAGTGTTGCATCGATGGCAAATACCTGATAGGACTTTACTGGTTGCAGGCAATGTAAATTTCTCGTGAAGAGTCTTGATCCTTTATCCAATCTTTTCGCTGGGTCCTCACTACACATATACCCTGATTCATCAAGCTGCAAAAGCATTTAACACTGGCTAAAAAGCACAAAAGAAATGCTAAAATGGCCTCTTAGTGAATATATCATGTCATCCTAGCACACCATAATAAGTGCTTATTATTTGTCATGGTGATATGGTGCTTAGTGACCTAATTTAGGAAAAAAAACATTTCATTGTCACTTATGACACCTGGTCGCCTAAGGTTTACTTTATTCCTTTGGTGGAATGACTGATCCACAACATATATTCACTAATAAAACACTTGTCATGAATTTTGCATATTAGCAGTAAAGCATTCACTTTACCACATTACATACATATATTGTGAGTCATTGAGTGGGACTAAACCTTTATTTTTTGCAACATAAACAATGTAATTCCTGTGCACTAAGTCTATATTGTACTGAATTGCTGCACTGCAGAAGATTTTACTAGTAACTGTATAGTAAACTGAGCAGACTGAACAATACCCACAGAATTTTATGTCTTAAACTGAGAAACTGCTGCAAATTTTTCAGTGTTCTTTACAAACCTATCTAATGCAGTTATGTATCATGTATGTTGTCCTTTATTGTAGATTCTTGAGTCTCTAGTATCATTGAAAAGTGGTTTGCTTCTTTTTCTCTTTTCTTTGGCATTGTGATGTTCAACTAGTTTGTTGTTTACAAGCACAACTAGTTTCCTTTGCCAAAGCATTCAAAAATACGTCTTCGTAAATAATGTGAAATTTTCATTATAGTACTGAAAGTGAAAGCAACATAAATACACAACTGGTGGTCCTTTTAGTTAACAAAATGTTACCATTATTTATCCTGGCAAAGAGAAAATATATTTTACCTGCACATATTGATTTCAAATAAATTATGTATTCTGTATGAAATGCCATCATATCTATTCTGTTTTTCAATGTTGTGTCATTCCTAATAAACTTTTTGTTGAATCATGAATATGATTTGTATTATAGTCCATTATATTTGATGTCGATCACAAATTCCATCTGGATTACCGGGTAACACAGAAAACAAAGTTCAGATCACAGTAATCTATAGCAATTATTATGAATGTAAAAGCAACCTTATGCAAAAAATGTTTTGGGTTAATTGTTGTGGGGATCTGAGATTTGCTTACCTGGAAGCAAAACTACTAATCTCTATGAAACTTTAGAAAATTTAGAGAATGGGTATGCATAGCAGAATTTTTTTTTTTTTTTACTGTGGGGACCTTGCAATGCTTTTGTTAAACGTTCAGACATGTGCATTGGATTCAAGCAGTTCTTATTTGCTGTCAGCACCCTAGCAACCAGTGAGGCTGTGTAGCCAATGGGGTCCTGGCAACCAGTGACACCAGTCATCTGGCAGGGCCCCTAGCTTCATGCTTCAGTGCACTAATGGAGTGGGAATACAGAGTGCCACTATAACAATGCTATTGGTTACTCATAGTATTTTCGATAACAAAATCCCTGACTGATCCGATTGCACCTTAGTGTTGATCTCCTTGAGGGTTCTCTGTGCTTCCAGCCTTGGTGTGTGCATGGAGTGGGGATATGGACTCGTAGATCCTGTTCTCCTACGGTACATATATAAAAACTCCCCAACCAATCTGATTCCACCTCAGGGTTTATCTTCCTGTATGCTCCCTGTTCGTCCAGCCTTATGCCCTGTACACACAACCGGTTTTCCTGAAATGCCAAAACCCAACGTTTTTCCCAACGTGATTCCTCTCCAGCCTGCCTTGCATACACACGTTCAGTCAAAAAAACGCTCGACGAAAGCGCGGTGAGGTCCAACACGTACAACGGCACTATAAGGGGGATGTTGCATTCAAATGGCGTCACCCTTTGGGCTACTTTTGCTGATCCTCATGTTAGTAAAAGTTTGGTGAGAGATGATTCACGCTTTTCAGCCTCATGCTTTTGAGTCCGTTACATCGTGACGAATGTGCTATCTCTATTACGAATGCTAGTTTTACCAGAACGAGCACTCCTGTCCCATACTTGATTCTGAGCATGCATATTTTTTCCCTTCGAAAAAGCATACAGAAGAGCGGTTTTCGCGATGAGTAAAAGACTGATGGGAAACACGACGGGAAAGAATAGAGCAGGTTCTATTTTTTTGCGGGCAGTTTTCTTGTCGGGAAAACTGCTATGGAACATACACACAACCGGTTTTCCCAACCAATCAAAAAAATGGCAGTTTTATCATCGGGAAAACCGGTCGTGTGTATGAGGCATTAGTGTGCACACAAAGTGGGAGCATGATCTATGGTCATGTGGATGCTGTTAACTATACACAGTGCCAATCAACCTCCGGCCAACTTGAACCTTTTTAAGCATGCTTGTCCATTACAGGGGCAGGTTATGACAAAGAAGGTGCGTACCTTTGAAAAGCACTACCACCCCTGTTCCTCCTACAGCCCGTAGTGGTTTCCATTAGGCAAGTAATAGTAGTTGAGAATGCCAGGCACAGCTGTCAAATCAGGTTTCCTTCATACTGGCTCGAATACCATAGCTGCTGAAATCTGCAAGCCATCCTACGGTGCTTCCACCTAATCCCATGCTGATTGTCAAGAACCTAAAATGTAGGTGTGCTATTTTGATTGTACTAAAAATTACTTTCAACTTACTAACAAGAATCCTTCGCTGTTGTTCCTTTTTGTTTGAGCTCTTTGGATCTTCCCAGATCTTTTGTTTGGAGCTGCAGGATCTCTGTTGCACAGCCATTGGTTTTCATATGCATCCTGTGGATATCTCACTTATTGTGCACTGGACTGGTTTGTTTTATCCTGTACTACACTGACAGAGCTTTAGCTCTCAAATCAACAAAGTTTATGCTTCCTATCAATTATATACAGTGCCTTGAAAAAGTATTCATACCCCTTGAATTTTTCCACATTTTGTCATGTTACATCCAAAAATGTAAATGTATTTAATTGGGATTTTTTGTGATAGACCAACACAAAGTGGCATATAATTGTGAAGTGGAAGGAACGTAATAAATGGTTTTCATTTTTTTTACAAATAAATATCTGAAAAGGGTGCTGTGCATTTATATTCAGCCCCCTTTACTTTGATACTGTATCCCTAACAAAAATCTAAAGGAACCAATTGCCGTAAGAAGTCATCTAATAAGTAATTAGAGTAATTTAATCTCAGTATAAATACAGCTGGCCTGTGAAGCCCTCAGAGGTTTGTTAGAGAACCTAAGTGAACAAACAGCATCATGAGGAACAAGGAACACACCAGACAGGTTAAGCATAAAGCTGTGGTAACCGTTTTTCCCAGTGTTAGGTTTTAAAAAAATATCTCAAGCTTTAAACATCTTACGTAACAATGTTCAATCCATCATCTGAAAATGCAAAGAGTATGGCACAACAGCTCAGGTGGGAGAATGTGTCTGCAGGACAACTATTAGTTGTGCACTCCACAAATCTGGCTTTTATGGAAAGTGGCAAGAAGAAAGACATTGTTAAAAGAAAGCCATAAGAAGTCCCGTTTCCCGTTTTCAAAAAAGCCGTGAGGGGGGACACAGCAAACATGTGAAAGAAGGTGCTCTGGTCAGATGAGATCAAAATGTAACTATTTGGCCTAAAAGCAAAATGCCTATGTGTTGTGTAAAACTAACACTGCGCATCACCCTGAACACACCATCCCCACCGTGAAACATGGTGATGACAGCATTATGTTGTGGGGATGATTTTCTTCAGTAGGGACAGGAAAGCTGGTCAGAGTTGATGGGAAGATGGATGGAGCCAAATAGGGCATTCTTAGAAGAAAACCTGTTAGAGTCTGCAAAAGACTTGAGACTGGGGCAGACGTCCACCTTCCAACAGGACAAGGACCGTAAACATACAGCCAGAGCTACAATGGAATGGTTTAGGATCAAAGCATATGATGTGTTAGAATGGCCCAGTCAAAATCCAGATCTAAATCCAAGTGAGAATCTGTGGCAAGACTTGAAAATTGCTGTTTACAGAACCTCTCCATCCAATCTGACAGAGCTTGAGCTATTTTGCAAAGAATAATGGGCAAAAATTTCACTCTCTAAATGTGCAAAGCTGGTAGAAACATCCCCAAAAAGACTTGCAGCTGCAATCGCAGCAAAAGGCCAAGACTCCCACCCGCATGACGTCATCACGGTTTGGCCAATCAGATGGCCAGAGTCTCTGAACCTGGAAAAAATACCTGGTGAAGATGGAAGCCTCTGCAGCGTTGACAATGCTGTAGGGCTTTGTTTTAAGGTAAGTCTTTCGTATTGTGCCTTGTAGGTGGAAACTTTTTTCTTACAGGAGTTTACTACAGCTTTAACTGCTGCCCTGTAACAGGAATTTGTGAAAGCAAAAAATTGATTATTTAAAAATCTAAAACAAGTCAGCTTTTACAGTCTAATTACTTTCAGAACCTTGAATTACACAGTTATTTTTTTTCTGGAGAGTACAATCGGGCTTTAAGTTTAAGGCAACGTCAAAAGTTAAGGGATAGGTCAAGGGGTCTAGTTATAAAAAATTACGTAGCAATTTGTATAATGAATTTTCATGTGCATTCATTCTGTGCAAATTAGGCAAAAATGAATGTTCTTTAGGACTATTTTCTCTTCCGAATGAATGTTCTTTTATGAAAGCCAATGGTTACATTTATTTGCTACTTCCCGCTAACGTAATTTTAACATTGTATCGTTTGTTACAAAGATACGTGTATTTCCTAAACTCCTTAGCTGCACCTAGTGGCCATAATACAGAATTTTACTACTGCCTATAATAAAAGAACATTAGGGCAGCACAGTGTTGTAGTGGTTAGCACTTTCATCTAGCAGCAAACAGGGTACCTGTTTCAAATCCCTGCCACGATCTGCCTGGAGTTTTCATGTTCTCCCTGTCCCTGCGTAGGTTTCCTCCCACACTCTAAAGACGTGCTGGTAGATTAATCTGATCCTGTCTAAATTGACCCTAGTATATGTGTGTTAGGGACCTTAGGTTGTAAGCTCCTTGAGGGTAGAGACTGATGTGAATGTACAATATATATGTAAAGCACTGCATAAATTGACATTACTATATAAGTACCTGAAATAAATACATTTGTTGAGAAGAAAAAACATTTGTTTTGCCTAATCACAGAACAAATGTATATGCAAGTTTGCTGGACAAATGGCTGAGCAAATTGTTAATAAATCAAGCCCTAGGGGGCGATAGGTTAATAATAATCTGTTAAGGCAGAAGTATGTAGAAAAAAAAACTTTGCCCAGCAAATAAAAAAGCAACTCTTGCTAAGATACTATAAAAGAAAGGGAATCTGGTGTCACCGGTGACGCACCTCCATCTCTGTAATATGCAACAAAAGAGATTCACCCTTTGGGACTTTAAATGAGGTGGACACCATTGGGCCAATAAACATAGTAGCAGTAAATGCAGTATAAAGGGTCAGAAGTATAAACCGAATAATGGGATAATATAGCTGCATAAATATATGTAATGGCAGGGGTGACCACAGACCAGGTTTGGGCTGTTGGGTGTCTTCCACCCGGGTTCAATATTATAAAAGAAAGGGTATCTGGTGTCTCCAGTGACCCACCTCCATCCCTGTAATATGCATTTCTTTGCCTTTTGTTTTCACAGATCCAAACACATACTATTGTGTTTTATTTCCTTCACTCTTTCTCCTTTTTCCTCTTACCTATCTTCTTGACCCATATGACCCACTGGCATCTCTCTGCCTTTTCTATCCTCCCTCTAGTCTCCATGTTATTACCATTCTTGGCTTAGCATTTTTACTTATACAGAGATATATACATACCATTATTACTTAATTTACCATTGCATACTTTCTGATAAATCCATTTACGCCTACAGCTTTTAACACACGTGGACATAATGAGACCTCTGGGGACAGTTCCTGGATACACAGTGTCTGTCCTCTATTTTGCCCTACTGGGGTCCTGTTTGGCTCCGCCTCCTCAGCTCCCAGGTGAGACACCTGCTGCTGCCCCTGGGAACCACACACCTGCTGTTTTGGCCCTATCTAGTGGTGAGTATGGGATCCTACACTATGGCTCCCTTATGCTCATTCCACCAGCATTATACCACATACCTACCTTTATTTTTCCATCCTAGGTACAGTTGTACACGCATCCACCCCCGAAACATGTAATGTCGAGTACATCAGATGCCTGTGTATCACATGTCTTTTACTATACATGTTCCAATTGTCTACTTGTTTGTATGTTGTTTTATAATTCACCACTGTTGATGATGTCTATGCTTTCATTGCATTACTTTTATCTGAATAAACGCATCTACTTTATACTGCTACTATGTTTATTGGCCAAATGGTGTCCACCTCATTTGAAGTCCCAAAGGGCGAATCTCTTTTCTTGCTAAGATACTCACCTTCAATCCAATTATGCCCTGCACAACTTTCCTGTAAATGCTGCAGGCAAAATCCATATATGCAACTTTTGACCTTAGTTAAATATGGTAGCTGTCATGTACATCCCTTTGTGCTTGCAGTGGTATATTTTGTTAATTTTTTATGGTGTGGTGGTGGGACTCTGTCCTACCTGAAAGATGGCTGGTTTACGTCATATTTTGGAGAGAAAGACACACTAATTGCACAGCTGTGTGTTCAACTATTTAGTTCTGACCTGACATGGTTCAGGGCCCCACCCAACAGACAGGAAGTCTGTTCCTGGGAGTCAGGTGGCCTCCTATCTCTCTGAGAGGAGTCAAAGACGCTACATGGGTTCAGCTAGAGTATGCATGTCTGCAGGAGGCAGATGTAATTGCTGATTAAGCAGCAAGGCGCTGGCCAGGAGAAAGCAAGGAGTGAGCTTAACTCTAGGAAACTCTGTTTGTTCTGAGGAACAGAACTTAGGCCTAGGGTACAGACTTGAAACAGCCGGATGGCAAGAGTGAAAGTCAGGAGGCTAAAATGTTGAGTATGCAAGATACAGTAATGGTGGAAACCCCTGCGAGGGCTACTGATGTATTTGTAAACTTGTTGTGCTTTTAAATAAAAGTGGGCTACCAGGTCCTTAAAAACTCAGTTCTAGACTGGCGTACTCACTGAAAAACGCACCTACTGCTGGAGTCTGATTACCCCAATCTTAAAATGGCAACACAAAGAATAATACATACACACCTACCTATGTACCTTAACTATATGGAAATATTACACCTTAAACACACTGTTAACATAAGATTTAAAAAAAATCATCAAAACTTAACACAGTTAATTGTTCTAGTTACTTTTAAATGTAAGTTCCCGTGTGACTTTAACTGCTATAAAGGTTGTGGCTTTCAAATATTTATATGTCAGGTGTTCTGCCGAATGCCGTGTGGTTATTATTTGTGGTTTTGCTGCGTATGAAACACTTTGCAGTTCATTAGAAACACACAACTGCAAACAAGGGCTAGAGCAGTCGTTCATGCTAACAAAGAGCAACACAAATCCAGTCATTGAATTGGGTCATATATTGAAGAAGGTGTCCAACATGCTGGTTTATACCATACTTCTTTGTTTTGTCTGTATAGGTAAGTACACCAACTCTATAATAATGAATAATGGGCCAGATTCACATACATTTGCGGCGGCGTAACGTATGTCCTTTACGTTACTCCGCCACAAGTTTTCAGCGTAAGTGCTTGATTCACAAAGCACTTGCCTGTAAACTTGCGGCGGCGTAGCGTAAAGCCGTCCGGCGCAAGCCCGCCTAATTCAAATGGGGCGTGTACCATTTAAATTAGGCGCGTTCCCATGCCGAACGTACTGCGCATGCTCCGTTTTGAAATTTCCCGCCGTGCTTTGCGCGAAATGACGTCGCCCCGATGTAATGTTTTGAACGTCGACGTGCGTTACGTCCTTTCGTATTCCCGGACGACTTGCGCAAAAAAAATTGAAATTCGACGCGGGAACGACGGCCATACTTTAACATGGGCTGTCTATTTTTACACCACTTAAATAGCAGCCGTAACTTTGCGACGGGAAAAGCCGACTAGCGACGACGTAAGAGAATGGGGCGAACGCGCGTACCTTCGTGGATCACTGTAAACAGCTAATTAGCATACCCGACGCGGAAAACAACGCAAACTCCACCCAGCAGGCACCGAAGTATTGCATCCTAAGATCCGAAGGCGTATGAAGCCGTACGCCTGTCGGATCTTAGCCAAATGCCGTTGTATCTTTGTTTGAGAATTCCAAATTAAGATACGACGCGGCAAATTTGAAAGTACGCCGGAGTATCAGCAGATACTCCGGCGTACTTTTTCTGTGAATCTGGCCCAATGTTTTTTGTTACAATAAGTTATTAAATTGTGTATGTTCAGTTTCTTGCCAGGATTTGAGGTCTCTTATACGGCAATCAGGAAGGACAGCAAAGTTCAAATGTGGAGTTGATGGGGTTTATATAATAAATCAAGGTATCCACTGGTATCTTCAGGACAACAGCAAGAATATAAAATGGTTGCTGTTCTACAAGCCTGGGAAGACCGAAGCATTGGATGACTATAAGACACGACTATCCTTGGAAATAGTCTCAGACAGCTCTTGCATCTTTAGCATCACAAATATAAAGCCTTCAGATGACGGAACATACTTCTGTGCAGCATGGCACAGCAGCACTTTCCTTCAACTACATAGAGAATTCATACAATATCCTCCTAGCAAGTTTCTCTAATTTCCATTTTAAGATTATTACACCAGAATGTCTTTTTAATCAATAAAATACTTGTAAATAGTTGTTCTGTAAATTAATAGAGGTGTCTTATGAGAGCACAGCTTTTTGGGTCTCACATTGTCAATAGCTTTCCTCCTAGATTAGCTAAATGTACGGTATACATTTTTACAGCTCTTGGTTTTATTGAATGTGCATTGTAAATAGGCATTATGCATTATATACTATAATAGTATATGTAATAAAAAATCTCATAGTCAATGCATATGTAAGTATATGCTTCCACAGAGAAATGGTGTGGTGGAAAACATATAAACGAAGAGGCACAAGCCTGATCATGTGCCTGTAGCAGTCTATGGCATTGAAATTCTCAGTTGAAAGTCACGCATAAACTGGAAATATCTGAATGATATGGTTAAAAAAGTGGTTTGGCACAACACCCCCAGTAGTAACCCACCTTAATCTCTTCTACCATGAATAAAGATTACCTTGCTCCAATGCCCTGTTACTAGGGTTGTCCCGATACCGATACTAGTATCGGTATCGGGACCGATACTAAGCATTTGCGTGAGTACTTGTACTCGCGCGTAACGCTCCCGATGCTTCAGTGCCCATCAGTGTAACATATTAGTGTTGCCTATCAGTGCCACCTATCAGTGCCCACAGTGTGGCATAATAGTGCCTCTTCATAAGTGCCACCTCATCAATGCTCATCAGTGCAGCCTATCAGTGCCCATCCATGCTGCCTCATCAGTGCACATCAGTGAAGGAGAAAAATGTAATACTTTTTTTTTTCCCCAAAATGTACCGTCTTTTTTTTTTTTTTATTAAAAACCCAGCAGTGATTAAATACTACCAAAATAAAACTCTATTTGTGTGAAGAAAATGATTGATTTGTGCATGTGCAAGAAAAGAAAATTCCCAGAGAGACAAGAATATTCCCGGCCACGAAAATTATTTTCTGTAGCAACATGAAGGCTTGGTCGGCATCATCGGATCACAAAAAAAAATAAGAGAATTTGTTCGAAATTCGGCTGTGTATGGCCTGCTTAAGTGGAACCTCTCTCAGAGTGCCAGCTTCAGCCCGCCTCCATGGTAAACTTGAAACAAAAAAGAAACAAAGAAAAAGACGGCTGCACATCCAGAGGTACCGATTGTCCTTTTATTGAGTACAGGATGAATGTGTGAAAGCCATCTATGTGACTCTATGTTGGTGTCCTTGGCGTTATTATCGTGATAAATAAAAGGGCAATCGGTACCTCTGGATGTGCAGACGTTTTTTTCTCTGTTTTTTAAAGTTTACCTCTCCTGCTGCCCAACACTACCTCATTCATTTGAAAGCATTCTCTGAAGTCTGTAGGGATGGAAATCATTGTCTAGGGTGTTGATCTCCCTGGTTCCTTGCAGCTCTCACTGGTTCCACCTCTTGACCATCCCTCACTACAGTATTATATATAGACATGGGGGCAGATTCACATACAATTGCATGGGCGCCGCGTATGTGAGATACGCTACGCCGCTGTAACTTACTTTTAATAGCTTTGAATCCAGAAAGACGGCGCATAATTCAAATCGGCGAGTAGGGGACGTGTTTCATTTAAATGAAGCGTGTCCCCGCGCCGAACGAACTGCGCATGCGCCGTCCCTAAATTTCCCGCTGTGCATTACGTCCAGCCCCATTCACGGACGACTTTCGCAAACAAAAAAAAATATTTTCAAATTCGACGTGGGAACGACGGCCATACTTAACATTGCGTACGCCACCAAATAGCAGCTTTAGCTATATGCCGAAAAAAGCCGAACGGAAACAACGTAAAAGAATGAGACGGCCGCTCGTACTTTCATGGATCGTCGGAAATAGCTAATTTGCATACTCGACGCGGAATATGACGGGAACGCCACCCAGCGGACGCCGAAGAATTGCATCTAGGATCCGAAGGCGTACGAAGACGTACGCCTGTCGGATCGAACCCAGATGCCGTTGTATCTTGTTTTGAGGATTCAAAACAAAGATACGACGCAGGAAATTTGAAAGTACGCCGGCGTATCAGTAGATACGCTGGCGTACTCTCTTTGTGGATCTGCCCCATGGTGCTCAGCAGAAGGAGCCAATGAGGGATGCAGGGGACCTAGTAGATCAACACTCTCAAAAGCAGTGTTGAGTGATTCAGGCAGCAGAGGAGGTAAGTATATCATGTCTTTTTATGAGGTATTTCCTGGTTGAATACGTTTAGTACAACAACAGAGTCACTTCAAAGTTGCTCCTTGCACTGCCTTAGACTGGCAGACTGGATCGCATGCTGCTTCTCCTCCTACATTCTCAGCTCTGCTATACAGTGGACTGAAAGATTCTGATACCAAGCCAAGTTTAGGTTCACTTGCACTGCTTGTAGTAAAAAAAAGTGAGAGAGCTTCATTGGAAACATTATTAACCACTTTCCACCTGCTCACAGTAGCTTTAATGCAGGCAGGTTACAGCTACAAGTCAGACGACATACCTAAACATCACCCGGAAACCTGCACACTGGCTCGCTGCTCTCACAACTGCTGTGTCCACCACACTGCGGGTTGTGGCTCCCAATACTTGCCTCCTTTGAACGGCCAGGGTATCATGTGAAAATATGCAGAAAGTAGAAAAAAAACATTTTGTTGTTTAAATGTTTTGTTTTTTATATAGGCAAAAAACAAACAAACAGTGGTGATCAAATACTACAAAAAGAAAGCTCTATTCATGTGAAAAAAATGATATAAATTTTGTTCGCGTACAATTTTGCATGACCGGGCAATTGCCAGTCAACCGCTTAAGGACTGTCGCACAACGATATACGTTGGCAGAGTGGCACGGCTGGGCATAAGCACGTACAGGCACGTTGCCTTTAATAGCCCAGCCGTGGGTCGCGCGCGCCGCCGGCGGCACACTCGTGACCCGGTCCTGAGCTCCGTGACCGCGCCTGCGGGACACGCAGACTCATTCGCCGCCGGTGTTCCGTAATCGGGTCACAAAGCTGAAGAATGGGGAGAGGTGAGTGTAAACAAACCTTTTGCCATTCTTCCTAGTGGCAGTTTCAGTGATCGTCTGTTCCCTGTCATAGGGAACGATGATCAGTGATGTGTAATGCAAGGCCACGCCCCCTACAGTAAGAATTACACACTAGGGTACACTTAACCCCTACAGCGCCACCTAGTGGTAAACCCCTTCACTGCCAGTGTAATTTTCACAGTAATCAGTGATTATAGCTTATAGTTTATAGCACTGATCGCTGTTAAAATGACAATGGTCCCAAAAATGTGTCAAAAGTGTCCGATGTGTCCGCCATAATGTCACAGTCACAATAAAAATCGCTGATCGCCGTCATTACTAGTAAAAAAAAAATATTAATAAAAATGCCATAAAACTATCTCCTATTTTGTAGACGCTATAACTTCTGAGCAAACTGATCAATAAACGCGTATTGCAATTTTTATATATTTTTTGGGGATATTTATTATAGCAAAAAGTAAAAAATATAGAATTTTTTTCAAAATTGTCGCTTTATTTTTGTTTATAGCGCAAAAAATTAAAACCGCAGAAGTAATCAAATACCACCAAAAGAAAGCTCTATTTGTGGGAAAAAAAGGACGTCAATTTTGTTTAGGAGCCACGTCGTACGACAACGCAATTGTCAGTTAAAGCGACACAGTGCCGAATCACAAAAAGTGGCCTGGTCCTTTAGCTACAAAATGGTCCGGGCTTAAGTGGTTAAGCTAGCACAGTGCTGAATAAGAAAAAATGGAAAATTGTATCAAATACTCACCGTCATTTTCCTTTCCTGATGCCAAGACATGGCAGCATACATATGATATAGCTCCGCCCCTATATCCACCCACAGGACTCGTTTAACTCTCTATAAAAGCCTGACTGAGAGCAATCTCCTCCATTCTCCGTATAAAGCAAAAAGATCAGAGGGAGGGTTTATAGTCTGCCATGTTTTGGCATCAGGAAAGGAAATTTACGGTAAGTATTTGATACAATTTTCAATTTTCCTGATGCCAGACATGGCATTGGCAGCATGCATATGATAAATGATGAGCTTTTGAGAGGGAGGGTTTAATGCTGTAAACTTAATCTTTATTCAACAAAAAGACATAGAAGCTTGGATAGACTTCTTCCCAAACTCTACTGTAGTAAGAGCTGCTGGATCCACCCTGTAGTGTTTTAAGAACATATAATGTGATGACCAGCTAGCCTCTTTGTGGACTGTCTCCAGAGACGGGTTGCCTGTGCTGTCCAAGAAGATGACATCAACATGGTTGAGTGATGAGCTCTAACCACCTCTGAAGGATCCTTCCCGGCTCTACAAGCCCCGTGAATATTTTTACTATTCAGGCCGAGATGGTTCTGGCCGAAGCCCCTTACTCTTTAAATCTTCATGATTCTGAATGTAGAAGTAGCCTGGAGATAGGCTTTGAGGACTTTTAAAATGTCCAACTTGTGCAGATCAGCATCTGATTCTGCTGGGAAGGCTGGAAGCACCCATTCACTGGAAGGATTAATGCCACTCTTTGGAACAAAATGATCCAATGGTCTCAGCCCAACCACGTCTGGGAAAAACATTGAACAAGGTTCTGCCGCCCCAAACTTTTGAAGTCGACACACTTTTCCCTGAAATCATGGCTAATAGAAAATCCGATTTTAAGGAGATCTCCCATAAAGAACAGTCTTCTGTCAGAGTGAGGGTTTGCTAGAAAATTGAGGACTACTGCCAGGTCCCATTGAGGGAACCTATTTCTCTTGGGAGGGCATAGTCCAAGTACCTCTCTCATGAAGTGATTCTTCAGCAGGTTTGCTGCTCATTTCTTTTGGGTAAAAGCCAAGATGGCTGAAATTTGCACCTTAAGCAAACTGAATGGGGGAGGTTGCTCTCAGTCAGACTTTTATAGAGAGTTAACCGCTTCCATACAGGGCTTTTATACACACATCCATACCAGGCCTATTCTGGCACTTCTCTCCTACATGTACAAATCATAATTTTTTTGCTAGAAAATTACACAGAACCCCCAAACATTATATATGTTTTTTTAGCAGACACCCTAGGGAATAAAACGACGGTCATTGAAACGTTTTATCTTGCACGGTATTTGCGCAATAATTTTTCAAACGCCTTTTTTTTGGAAAAAATGTGTTTCATGAATTAAAAAAATAACAAAACAGTAAAGTTAGCCCAATTTTTTTGTAAAATATTAAAGATGATTTTACCCTGAGTAAATAGATACCTAACATGTCACGCTTTAAAATTGCGCACACTCATGGAATGGCGCCAAACTTTGGTACTTAAAAATCTCCATAGGCAACGCTTTGACATTTTTTACAGGTTACCAGTTTAGATTTACAGAGGAGATCTAGTGCTAGAATTGTTGCTGGCACTCTAACGCACGCGGCGATACCTCACATATGTGGTTTAAACTGCGTTTACATATGTCAGCGGGACTTGCGTGTGCGTTCGCTTCTGCGCGCGAGCTATTGGGGACAGGGGCGTTACATTTTTTTTTTTTTACATATTTATTTATTTTTTTACACTTTTTTTTTATTATCACTTTTATTCCTATTACAAGGAATGTATACATCCTATTACAAGGAATGTGTGTGACAGGTACTCTTTATGGAGAGATGCGGGGTCAATAAGACCCCACATCTCTCCTCCAGGCTGGAAAGCATGAAATCGGTGAAAAAAAATTCACCGATCTCATGATCAGTGTTGCTTAGCAGCCGCAATTGCGGCTTTGTTTACTTACAGGGACCCGGGCGTGACGTCATCACATCGCGCCCGGGTCCTCCGACGGTCATAGAGATGACTGGTGACCATCTGGTCACCAGTCATCTCTATGCTTCCTGCCAGCCCCGGACGATTCGTTCTCCGGGCCCCCGATGGCATGGGAGAGCCCGGAGAAGCACCTGATGGTGGCAGGAGGGGGGGATGTCCCCTCCTGCCGCCTGTAAGAACGATCTAGTGGCGGAACCACCGCTATGAGAATCGCCGGCAGAAGAGAAGGATATCTGAATGATGCCTCTAGCTGCAGGCATCATTCAGATATCCCCCCACAAAGCCCAGGACGTCATATGACGTCCACCCGGATCATTAGAGATCCTTTGTGGATGTCATTTTACAATGGGCTGGTATGGATGTGGTTAAACGAGTCCTGTGGGTGGATATAGGGGCGGAGCTATATCATATGTATGCTGCCATGTCTGGCATCAGGAACATGGTCTGATCATGAAGAGGGTAAAACCTTCCAGAGGTCAAGTGATAAAGTAATCTTTATTTTAATAAGTATACAGTATTTCCAGCTCAGGGCAATTTCATTAGTAACTTCCGTCTAGGTTTTTCTTTTTTCCTTTTTTTTATCATCAACACATAATAATAATAAAAAAAAAAATTGTATTATATATATTTTTCTCATATTTGTAGAAATACTTTGAAGTTGATTTACTAAATGTGTAAAGAATTTTCACTTTGCAAAGTGAATTATTACTTAATGAATTTGATGAAACTAAATGAAAGCTTTGCAAAAAATACCCAATCATGCACAAGGAAAAACAAAACAAAAAAAAAGGATTTTCCCTTACACGTGATTGCTTGATTGAGGTCAGCATAGCTTCACCTCATTCAATTAAATAAGTGGACTTTCACTTTGCAAAGTGAACATGATCTATTCCGTTAGGAAATCAAACTATGTTCTTAAACTGGTTACTACTGTATCATTTAAGATAAAGAGTTAATTGGCAATACATTCCACTAGGTGCAGTCCTCCTTCACTTACCTCATCCTTCGATTTTGCTTTTAAATGTCCTTATTTCTTCTGAGAAATGCTCACTTCCTGTTCCTCTGTCTGTAACTACACACCATAATGCAAGGCTTTCTCCCTGATGTGGAGAAAGCCTCTTGAGGGGGGAGGGGGCGAGCAGGAGGGTCAGGGCGCTCTCTACTTTGCAGATAGAAAAAGGAGTTGTGTGTTAGTGAGCGTCCTGACTATCCTGCTCGACCCCTCCCCCCTCAAGAGGCTTTCTCCACACCAGGGAGAAAGCCTCGCATTACTGTGTGTAGTTACAGACAGAAGAACAGGAAGTGAGGATTTCTCAGAAGAAATAAGGACATTTACAGTAAAAGCAAAATTGAAGAATGGGGTAAGTGAAGGAGGACTGCACTAAGGTAAAGGAAGCTATTTAGGGGAAAAAAAATACCTTTACAACCCCTTTAATTTAAGCTGGACAGATCACTGATCCAGATCTAATATTCCACTATTGGCCTATACCAATGCGATTCGCAATTTGGGCAAACAAGCTACGTGCTGACCTCTGTTTACAGGATCTGATGGGTACGTCAAATAATGGCTACTGTACTATAATATATTACACAATCATAAAACTTCTCTGAGTATTTAATTGACTGTTACATTTACACAACAAGTGTATCAAAACCCAGAAATAAAAATTTAAATTATTTCAAATTACTCGTCCTTAAATAAAGTAGCTGCATTCTTTTTTTGATCCTGCAAATAACTCATTTCCCATCCTGTCGTGTCTACACTCATTTCTCCATTGAATCTATGGAGATAGCCATGGTTGTCACACAGGCTCTATTTAAAACATGTCTGCCTTTGTTCATCTCCATTGCATGGTAAATTGATGGGAATAGTAGTTTGCACAATAAAAATAAGGTTCTTTGTGCCTCCTTTAGAGCTCACAAGAAGTGGCAAGGACACTGCATTTCTGGTAGAGTCAGCAGGTATTTTCTGTACTTGGCACAAATATTCTTAGCCTGAAAAGTGAAAATGAATGCAGCCACCATATCTACAAGTAAAGGATGGTAAGCAGCAATATATTATACTTATGTTTTAGGGTTACAGTGCATCACTAGTCAAATAAATATAATTGTACTTACGCTTACCTCTGTTTAAAAAGTGACACCTAATAAATTTAGTGTTGAAAAAAAGAGAAAAAGAGGAAAACTTCTCCTCAAGAGGAGGAATTGTCAGTTCAAATCTGTACACACGGTACGATTGTTGGCGAACCGAGCGTCTGATTTTTGTCAAAAGGGTGTCTGACAGGATCTTGTCTTGGATACTAACGGTACACAATTGTCGTGCCACAAACACGAACACAGTGACGTACTATGAGAAATTTCAGCTCTTGAGCGCCACCCTTTGTGCCCCTTCTGCTAATTTCATGTTTGGTGAGCACTGATTCCAAGCATGCGCGTTTGTACTTTCAGCTTTTGTGTGACAGGTTTGTGTACTGACCATACGAAAATCTCTCGTCAAACCATTGTCCCGGTCGAAAATTTACCAACCTTTCATCCAATATTTGTTGGCCGAAAGTTGGACAACAATTGTCAAAAGGAGCTAAAATCAAACTAACGGTAAGATTTTAACACAACAGTCTGTCAACAGACAATGCCCTGCCAACAATCGAACCATGTGTATGAGGCTTTATTCATTCCTTTTATCTTTCTAAAGATACAAAGGCAGTTCTGACAATTTTTCTAAACCTAGATATGCGCAATCAGATATTAGGTATAAATTCAAAATCCGCTTGCTGGAACTAAAATAAAGACTATCTAAATAATGATAATAACAATATAAAAGTGTTCAAAGAAATAATAAAACCATATATTCATGTTAGGAGTAAACACTGATTTCTGTAAGTATATATATGTTCCACTTCAAATAAAACCTGCACAGCATCAATCAATTGATGTGGAGGGTGAAGGGAGTGAAATATTAATAATAAAGGACTGTTAGGTAGACAAACGTGCCACCATGAGCACAGTGCTACATGGAATATATACTATAAATAGTCATACATGGATATGACCATTACAGAAAAAAATATTTTTGTAGCAATGACCATGGAATAAATAATTATACTGTTGTGAATAAACAATTGCTGAATAGTGCTACATCAATTTAAAGTGCAATGTGCAAAAAGTATTAATAATATATAATAAGTGAATAAATAATGAAATCCAGTGAGCACAGTCTAAAACAAATAAATCCGATTCAAATCATGCATCAGTGAAACAAATCCAATCCAAAAAAGAATCTGCAGTGAAAAAAGTGTCCCATACGATAAATCCCCCAAGGGATCAAAACACAATGGAGTGACAAAAAATTAAAACATGCCAAAGTGACAGGTGCACTGTTGTGCAAATTATAGCAAGTCCAAAGTTCAAAATGATATAAAAAAATATTTCTTTAAACTTCAATCGCTGATTTCCAGAGTGTTTTATGTGCTCCACCAATAATCCACAAAATGATGATTCAGTGCATCAAAATGAACATGCACACATGCTTGTAAATAAAAGAAGAGATGCCAGTCGTCTCACAGTGCAAATGTGTAATAAGCGTTTCCACCAGCCCCTTACCTTAATGAGGCTTAGTAAGAGCCTAATGTAGTGCTGTTTAGGCTGGGATATAACTCACACAGCCAGCCTACTGCTCCAATCCCGCACCTGAACGCTCACAGATCCCAGCGAAGCGAAGATGAGTCATCAGCATGTGTAGTACAAGAATGTCTCCGCTCTGCGGCAGCGAGCGGATGACGTCACCAACAGCTCTCCGGATTCCTTAAATCCGCCAATAAATACAGTATATATATATATATATATATATATATATATATATATATATATATATATATATAACATTCTTGGTTTAATACCGCATTTAAATAGAACAGGTGATTCTCCCCACTGTTAATACAGACAGCAATAAATCTATACAGGGATTTTAACACTTCTTAACTTATTTCTCTACCCACCCACATACACACACACTATGCTAGTCTGCCTTGGGAAAAACCCTATGGGAACCTATTGTACAGGCTTAAAGTGGATGTAAACCCTCTCCTATACCCAGTGAAGTGTGCAGCCCCAGGTGATACACAGAGATGAAAAAAATCTCCCTACATAAGTTTTACATGTACATCTGCTCTCTGCATCTTTATATACAGTACTGTTTAGAAAGTGCACATCATGTTAGAATCTTCTCTTCCTGTTCCAGCAGGGGGAGGGGAGTCTTGCAATACATTGCGAGACAGCTGATTGGAGGAAAGGCACACATCCCCTCTCCTCATAGGCAGAGACTTGCAGAGCTGTGCTGTGAATGGACCAGTTCTTTGCTAATCTATTTATAGCACCCACCCTGACACAAATTTCAGGCTGGTTTTATCAAAGTTGATAGAGAATTTGTCAGAAGTTATCATGCTGATAACAGAATAAAGGAGCAGGAGAAAGCAACAGAACTTAGTGCTTTAAAGAGAGATAAGAAAACACTGCAGATATATGTGCCCAGCTCAAATTTCATTAATCAGGTTTACATCCACTTTACATCCATGTCAGTCAGTTTCACCAGTATACAGTGAGTATACAGCAGAACAGGTGTAAAATAGTGTTACATTATAAGACTAATGCCGCGTACACACGATCATTTTTCGGCATTAAAAAAACGACGTTTTTAAAAACGTAATTTAAAATTATCGTGTGTGGGCTACACATAATTTTTGGGCTTCTAAAAAATGAAAAATAAAAAATTCGAACATGCTGCATTTGTTAACGTCGTTTTAAAAAATGTCGTTTTTCGGGTTGTAAAAAATGACCGTGTGTGGGCTAAAACGACGTTTTAAACCACCGCATGCTTAGAAGCGAGTTATGAGATGGTAAAACTACCGTTCATAATGGAGTAAGCACATTCATCATGCTGTAACAGACAGAAAAGCGCAAATCGTCTTTTACTAACACGGAACCAGCTAAAGCAGCCCAAAGGCGAATAGAACTTTCCCTTTAGAGTGCCGTCGTACGTGTTGTACGTCACTTTTTTTTTTTAAATGATGGTGTGTGGGCGTGAGGGAGTGAGTATTACCGCGCTACCAAGAAGTGGGGGAAGTGGGGGAAGGGGAAAAAGGAAGGGGGTACGGCTGCGGCACTGAAAGGTGTATCAGACCATAACAGATATAAAGAAAAGGGTAGTGCTGCGCTGTAAATAGGGAATGGGGTACAAGTGTAGAGGAAGTGTAGCAAATCCTTATATGTAAAAAGATACAGTCTGACTAATGATCAAAATGACAATGTGAAAAAATATTGACATCAAAATTAACGTGCTACAATGCAGCTAATCCAGGTGGCAAAAGTAGGATAATAAAACGTGACAGTGCTAGTCAGGGCTTTTTTTCAGGGGGAACTTGGGGGAACTCAGTTCCACCACCTTTGGCTCAGACCCTTTGGTGCCTACTCACCACAATCACTTGTAAACACAGATGTCTGGTTTCTGTGTTTACAAGTGACAGCTCTGCACTCTGTGTGTAACCCCCCTGAACTCTGCACTCTGTATGTAATACAATCCTGGTATTTAATGCCCCTGTGAGACCTTTCTACTGTTTGTGAAATCTGAACGGGGTCGTGGTTGAGTTCCTGTACCTATTTTCTGGAAAAAAAAGCTCTGGTGCTAGTATCATACAGTGTAATACAATAACCAATGGGGTGTACAGCGTGCATAACACAACACACAACAGTGACTGAAATAGGTGTCTCTACAGCAAAAAGTTTTTTTTGTCTAAGTTTTTTGCCATCCGTGCCCTTTTTCCCCCTTTTCTTCTTTGCCTTGCACTTATCATCACCAAGACAGAAAGAAATGGCAAATTTAAAATGTTACTGTTGTTGCTAAACAAAAGGTGAGTGGAGTACTTTAAATTGTGACGCATGTTACATTGACAACTATCTGAAGCATCATAATTCAGGGAAAAAATCATCTGATGGGTTTTAATCATTCCTTAATGTAAAATTAAAAATAAAGTGCTATAGCCACACATTGAGGTAGACGATTGGTGGGCAGAGTCACTCACTGCTGGGGGAGTGCGTGTCCAGTTTGACATTTTCCTACCATAGATTCTTGCTTTAGTTCCCCTTACCTTGAAATTGTGACTGTATCTTCACACATTGGGGTGTCAAATACCGAAATTTCAAACCACAATCCAGTAAAGAGAGTTGAACTTATTTTTATGGTTTGTGGCAGGTGTGATCTGATCCTCCACTAAGTCACAGCAATAGACAAACACAATGGGCTAGATTCACGTAGATCGGCGCATCTTTAGAGCGGCGTATCTCATCTCATATGCGCTAGGCCGACTTAACATAGAGAGGCAAGAACAGTATTCACAAAGCACTTGCTCCCTTTGTTGCGCCGGCGTAACGTAAATTGCGCGGCGTAAGCCCGCCTAATTCAAAGTAAGAAGGAAGTGGGCGTGATCTATTAAAATGAAGCGTGACCCCATGCAAATGAAGGGCCGAATGAACGGCGCATGCGCGCGCATGCTCAGAATCACGTCGCATATACTCCCTAAGATACGACGGCTCAATGCCTACGACGTGAACGTAACCTACGCCCAGCCCCATTCACGTACGACTTACGTAAACGACGTAAAATATGACGGCTGTTCTGTCGTCCATACCTTTGCATGGCTTATGCCTCCTATATGGTGGAATAACTTTACGCCGGATGTACGCCTTACGTAAATGGCGTAGATTAATGCGATGGGGGTAAGTACGTTTGGGAATCGGCGTATCTCACTCATTTACATATTTGACGCGTAAAACAATGGAAGCGCCCCTTGCGGCACCGCTATAGTTCAGAAGGCAGGCTCTGTGAAATGTGTAACACAGCAGTGTCTATCAACAAGGCATAGTGAATATGTGTCACAGAATTCCAGTAAATGTAAGTTTACAAACTTCAATATCATTTAGATTACTAGTAGTAGTCTTAAAATAATTGAAATATAATGTGGAATTTAAATTAATGCTTTAAAATTGTAACTATAAATACTCTTTAACCGCTTGCCGCCCGACACATGCAGATATACGTCTGAAGAATGGTACGGGAAGGCAGAAGGACGTATATATACGTCCTATTTAAGAAGCGGTTGTTGTGGATGTGGGCGATCTCCGTGAGCCCGACCGTGGGTCCTGCGGACTCGATCGCCCCGGGCATACCCGCGATCCTCCCACGGAGAGATAGAACGGGGAGATGTTAGTGTAAACACAACATCTCCCAGTTCTGCCAAGTGACACTGTCACTGATCATGTTCCCTGTCATCGGGTCACAGCAAGCCACATCCCCTGACAGTAAGAATCACTCCCTAGGAAACACAGTGCCACCTAGTGATTAACACCTTCACTGCCAGTGTCATTTTCACAGTAAACAGTGTATTTTTATAGCACTGATCGCTGTAAACAGGACAATAGTCTCAAAAATGTGTCAAACGTGTCCAATGTGTCCACCATAATGTCGCAGTCACAATAAAAATCGCTGATCTCTGCCATTACTAGAAAAAAATAAAATATTAATAAAAATGCTATAAGACTATCCCCTATTTTGTAGATGCTATAACTTTTGCACAAACCAATCAATAAACGCTTATTGCGATTTTTTTTACCAAAAATATGTAGAAATATACGTATCAGCCTAAACTGAGGAAAAGGCATGTTTTTTATATATTTTTGGGAATATTTATTATAGCAAAAAGTAAAAAATATTGAATTTTTTTCTAATTTTTTTTCAAAATTGTTGCTCTATTTTTGTTTATATCGCAAAAAATAAAAACCGCAGAGGTGATCAAATCCCACCAAAAGAAAGCTCTATTTGTGGGAAAAAAATTATGTACATTTTGTTTGGGAGCCACGTCGCACGGCCGCGCAATTGTCAGTTAAGTCGACGCAGTGCCGAATCGCAAAAAGTGGCCCGGTCATTTAGCAACAAAATGGTCCAGGGCATAAGTGGTTAACCAGTTGCCAACCAGCCACCGTCACTGTACTGTGGCAGGTCGGCTCATTCCCGCAAATCGTCCTCACTGTACGCCAGCTCGGGAACTCTATTTTGTGGATACACACTATTGCCAGCGGGCGAGCTAATCAGCGGGTGGTACGAACTCGATGTCTGCCAGCCACCCACGATCGTTCCCAGCAGTGACAGAACGGTGTCTCCCCTGTCTCCGTTCTGACAGGGCAGACCACACAGATCTCGTCTTTTTGCTATGCAGGAATACGGATTTGTGTGTTTTCCCAGGCAGCCCATCCCTCTGCAGGGAACACATTTAACCCCTTGATTGCCCCTGCCAGTGTCATTAGTATAGTAACAGTGCATATTTTTAGCACTGATTACTGTAATAATGTCACTGGTTCCCCAAAAAAAAGTGTAAAAAATGTCAGTTAGGTGTTCAATCTGTACGCTGCAATCTCGCAGTCCCGCTAAAAATCGCAGATCACTGCCATTACTAGGAAAAAATATAATAATAATAAAAATGCCATAAATCTATTCCCTTATTTTGTAGACGCTATAACTTTGCGCAAACCAATCAATATACGCTTATTGTGATTTTTTTTTTTTTTACCAAAAATAAGTAGAAGAATACGTATCGACCTAAACTAAAGAAGAAATTTGTTTTTGTATATATTTTTGGGGGATATTTATTATAGCAAAAAGTAAAAAATATAGCTTTTTTTCAAAATTGCCGCTCTCTTTTTTCTCAATTTTGTTTGGGTACAGCGCCACACTACCACACAATTGTCAGTTAAAGCGATGCAGTGCCGTATTGCAAAAAATGGCCTTGACATTAAGGGGGAAAATCTTCCGGTCCTAAGGTGGTTAATATAGTGGGCTGAAATAAAATGCATTGTCAACTAGTATAGCTGTGTACACCTCTTTGCTTTGCTCTGTGTAGTATAATGTACAAGGAGCCCTAAATATGTTGTTGAGGTCTATACAATACAGGATTGTTTTCTGTTTTATTCTATTTGTGGGAAAATAAGGACATCAATTTGGTTTGGGTACAGGATCGCACAACAGCAATTGTCAGTTAAAGCGACGCAGTGCCATATCACAACAAATGGCCTGGTCATTAAGGGGGTAAAAAGCTATTCTACACAATACATGACTGTCTGTCAGAACAGGAGGCCTGATTTTGCTCTGTTGCAGTAAACTAATGCAGATTTTCCTTTCCTTAGCCTATGACTGGGCAGCAAAGGAGAAGCAGAAAACTGACTGACTATCTCATCCCTCTGTCACTGCACTCCCGGGGCCAGATTCAGAAAGATTAGCGTATCTTTTTGCGGGCGTGGCGCATCTCATTAGCGCTACGCTGCCGTAACTTAGTCAATCGTGTAGTGTATTCTGAAAGATCTTACGCCCGAAGTTACGGCGGTGTAGCATATATGGGCGGGCGTAAGCCCGCCTAATTCAAATGTGAATGATGTGGGCATGTTTTATTTAAATTACTTGTGACCCCACGTAATTGACGTTTCTTAGGAACGACGCACGCGCCGTCCGTGAACGTTTCCAAGTGCGCGTGCTCCAAATTACGCCGCAAACTGTCAATGCTTTCGACGTGAATGTAAGTTACGCACAGCCCTATTCGCAAACGACTTACGCAAACGACATAATCGACGTAAAATTCGACGCTGGCCTGACGTCCATACTTAACATTGCGTACGCCTCATATAGCAGGGGTAACTTTACGCCGGAAAAAGCCTTTCGTAAACGACATAAAAAAATGCGCCGGGCATACGTACGTTTGTGAATCGGCGTATCTACCTAATTTGCATATTCCTCGCGTAAATCTACGGAAACGCCATCTAGCGGCCAGCGTAAATATGCAACTAAGATACGCAAGTCGGATCTTAGCAAAATTCCGGCGTATCTTGTTTTCTGAATACAGAAAAAAGATACGCCGGCGCATCCTAGAAGTTACGCGACGTATCAATAGATACGTCAGCGTACCTTCTTTCTGAATCTGGCCCCCTCTTTCTTTGAACATGCTCCTTGTTAGCAATTAATCACAGCAGCACAGCAGTTTTACTACTTATAGTGATAAAAACTTCATACCATGATTTCAAAAAGGCAGACTAGATAATCTTTCAAGGTATTAGCACATTTTTTTTAGAACTCAGAGCTTTTGCACTATCAGCAGAAACACATTAGGTGCATACGTAGATGCAGAAGCCAAGAAAACGACCAATTGCCCTGCAGACCTCCCACAAAATTGGTGTTGGTTTGAGCCAATGTTGGAGGCTCTCCAGACAAAGAAAGTTCCATTGCTGGAGGCTCAAAAGAAAGAAAATTACATAACGGAGCCCTGCAATTTGATTAATTGGTGCTTTATTATATGTCAAAATTGATGGCACAACCATAAGCCCATCCCCACATATCAAGGTCCTAGGAGTAGTCCTGGACTCTGAACTGTCCTTTAAGCCTCACGTTCAATCACTGTCCAAATCTTGCCGTCTCAACCTTCGCAACATCTCCAAAATTCGCCCCTTTCTAACCAATGACACCACAAAGCTCTTAATTCACTCCCTGGTCATCTCTCGCCTTGATTACTGCAACTCCCTTCTCATTGGCTTACCGCTGCATACTCTAACCCCCCTTCAATCCATCATGAATGCTGCGGCCAGACTTATCCACCTTACCAACCGCTCTGTCTCTGCTACTCCTCTCTGTCAATCCCTTCACTGGCTTCCGCTCGCCCAACTAATTAAAGTCAAAATACTAACTACGACCTACAAAGCCATCCACAATTCTGCCCCCAGCTACATCACTGACCTAGTCTCTAAATACCAACCTAATCGTTCTCTTCGTTCTTCTCAAGACTTCCTGCTCTCTAGCTCTCTCATCACCTCCTCCCATGCTCGTCTACAGGACTTTTCCAGAGCCTCTCCAAGCCTATGGAACTCCTTACCCCAAACTATCCGTCTATCTCCTTCTCTATTAGCTTTTAGAGGATCCCTGAAAACCCTTCTCTTCAGAGAAGCCTATCCTACCCACATCTAACAACTGTATTTTAATTTTGTCCATCTGATCACCCCCCACATCTACTACCCTCTGTTCCACTTGACCCTCCCTTCTAGATTGTAATCTCTAATGAGCAGGGCCCTCTGATCCTTCCTGTATTGAATTGTATTGTAACTATAATGTCTTCCCTGATGTTGTAAAGCGCTGTTGGCGCTATATAAATCCTGTATAATAATAATAATAATAATGAACTGATTTAAAAGATTGCATACAGCCTTATGTACACTTTAAAATGGCCTGCTAAAATATCTATGCAAATAGATTATTATTTCTACAGCCCTGTACTACTTTGTTTTTTAATAGATATGTTTCTTTAACATATTTTGTGGTTTGTATTACATTATAAATATAAAAAGCATTGTGCATCTGCAAAGCAGTTTCCGCTTCAGTGTAACTAAACATTTTTTTTTAACATATTTTGTGGGTTGTATTACATTGACTTCTACAATATAGAAAGCATGGTGCACCGGCAAAGCGGTTTCCTCTTCAGTGTAACTTTTCATCTTTTCATCTTTTAACCACAATGAAATCACCTCTCTAACCACAGCATCACAGGCTGTACAACATCACATTTTATGGCAACAGTGTAATCATCAAACCCATTTCTAAACTGTACAATGGCATTCTTTTATGCACAGCTCATAAGCCTTTTCTTTACATGTAAGTATATAATATAGAGTTCTGTTTTTTGTTTTTTTATTATTATTATTTTAGTTCCTACATGCGCTCCATAAAAAAAAAGGTATTTGAGAATATGCAAAACCGATGACCTATCATACTGGAAACTATAAAGGTTGCCATTGCTGACGTTGTTACCTGGCTGGAAAAGTGACCCATTGCTTTAAAAGGGTAAAGGGTTGGGTTGAGGGGGCTATGTGTTAAGTAACAAATAAAGGGTTAAGTCACTGCCCAGGACAAATATACAGATAACTTCAGTTTTTTTTCTGACTTTTCGGATTTACTTGTATGTTTTGGGTCAAATAAATGCTATAACTAGTCAGTTAGCATTTTCAGGAGGTCATCAATAGAAAGTTACTATTTTTTTTATTCATGATGATTTTTTTTTTTTTACTATGTCTCCTGACATTACTTGGTAGGTGTAATATTTGTTGTTCTAATCCTGTTTTTTGGCACATGTAGCGTACATTTCTAAAATTATATTTCAGTTTGGATTTATGATATGCAATTATCCATATTAATACCACTACTTCAGTATAATTAAAGACTTAGGTTAGTGTTAGCGTAATCTAAATTTTTTTGCACATCAAGTTTATTTTGAAGGCACAGGAATATTTAAATAATATGGCGGGAAAAGGATTATGATCCCATTACAATAACCCACAAATGATACACTTTATCCTGATTTTTGGTACATGTAGCGTACATTTCTAAAATGATATTTCAGTTTGGATTTATGATATGCAATTATCCATATAAATACCACTACATCAGTATAATTAAAGACTTAGGTTAGTGTTAGCGTAATCTAAATTTTTTTGCACATCAAGTTTATTTTGAAGGCACATGAATATTTAAATAATATGGCGAGAAAAGGTTATTAACCTCCCTGGCGGTATGATTCTGTCTGAAAAAACATGCTGAAAGCGGTACAATTATTTTGCAAGGAAATTTGGCGTTTTATACTGTAGGCCTGTAATTTTTAGAAATAACTCACTTAAATCTGACCAAGCAAGAGTCTTGTAGGCATCCCGGGTATGATTTTTTTTAAAACAAAATTATAAATTATAATATAATAAATAATTATAAATAATTATAACAAATAATAATATAATTATAATAAAAATTATTCAATAATGTAATCAACTCAAAATCACTGAAATTTGCTCAGTTGCAGAATTGTCGCTGTCATTATTTTATTTTTTTTATGACGAATTTCCCCACAAATCGCTATCGCACATTTCTGCAAGTGATTATAATTTATTATCGCTGTTTTCTAGCTGATCTAAAACCATTTTTGACATAAAGGGACACTTTTGGACAATCTACAGTTTTTAGGCAGAAATGACATTTTTTATTATATAAAAGTACATGCAGGGCACTGGGCAGACCACTAGGGACAAGGGGGGTGTGTATTTTTTACATACAGTACTGTAATCTATAAGATTACAGTATACTGTATGTAAAGTGTTTGTTTACTTTTTTTATTTGGCGCCGTTCTCCGCCCCCGTGCGTCGTAACGTCGCAGGGAACGGAGATCGGCGGCACACGGGGACACTGTGAATCGAGCGAGGTCCCGCTCGCTCACACAGCGGGGTGGCATCGCTGGATCCAGGGACAAGGTAAGTAACTTGCCTGTGGATCCAGCGAAAAGGTAAGCCGCGCCGCTGCACACTCTGCACGTCCACCCCGAGCGTGACTCGGGGATACCGATCCTATAATTGAAAACCAACCCCAAGTCACGCTCGGGTTTAGCGCCAAGGGGGTTAAAATAACCCATAAATGATACACTTTATCATTTCAGCTTTCATTTGTGAAGAGCATTCAAAAAACTGACAGGTGATTGCTGAAGAGTCACTATTGGTTACTTTGTAAATATTTTTTTTCTTACTAGTTGTAAATTCTTTCTTAGTACAGTAAAACCTTGGTTTGAGAGCGTTTTGCATGACAAGTAAAATGTTTTAATACATTTTGCCTTGATATACAAGCGATGTCTTGATATAAGAGTAGCGTCATGTCTCAACTGAGTATAAAGGAGAAGAGAGGAGCCTCTAAGTCTAGCAATATGGTTACATTTAATGATGGTACAACATTTAGCAACTTATTTCTACACTTAGAGGTGCCTCTCTTCTCTTTTATACCCTGTAAAAAAATGCTTTGATATACAAGTGCTTTGGATTACAAGCATGTTTCTGGAACGAATTATGCTCGCAAACCAAGGTGTTACTGTAGCTGGATAAATCAAACAAACGTACCTGCAATAAACCAAATTCATAGAAACACCATACAGTGTGCACTGTTTTAAGATATTTAAAATTCAGATTTTTAGTTATATTTCACTAATGGTTGCAACACCATTTATATTTTTCAGATGCATATGCAGCTATCTTAATTGACCAAGCATCCATTTCACTAACTGAACCTAAAGGAAAATCTGCTATATTGACTTGCAATACTGTAGGCGTTGACCTGGAAAAAAGACCACTTCACTGGTATCGACAGAAATCCAATGAAGGATTGGAGAATATCCTTTACATATTTGAAGGAAAAGCCACTTACAGACCAGGGTTTAGCTCTAGCAAGTATAAGGCTGGTCGTATTTCAAGTTTGACAATAGTGAATATAAATGACGAGGACAGCGCTGTGTATTACTGTGCCTGCTGGGATACAAGTCACAGTAACACAACTTAGGAAATACTTCATACAAATTTTACCATACAGAAGGTAAGGCTTTACAGCATGCATCTCAAATAAAACCTTAATATGATAAAATATATAGCTTAAGTTCAAAAGAGGGAAGCTGGGAGTACTAAATATTTTCCCAGTTCAAAATAGTTTATGTCTACTAATGCCTTGTATAGGAATTTCCTTCGGGATAAATTCCGACTGATTATTCCGACAAGCTGTCTTGCATACACACTGTCACACCAAATTCCGACCGTCAATAACGCTGTGACGTACAACACTAAGTTTAATGCTTCCGGGCATGCGTTGACTTGATTCTGAGCATGCGTGTTTTTTTCTCCGTCTTAGTTCCATACAGACGTGTTCTCTTTCTAAGTCTTGATTACCCATCAGTGCCGCGTATGAGTGCCCATCAGTGCCGCCTATAAATGCCCATCAGTGCCGCATACCAGCTCTGCCTATCAGTGCCCATCAGTGCCGCCATTAAGTGCCCATCAGTGCTGCCCATCAGTGCCACCTCATCGGTGCCCATCAGTGCCACCTCATTTGTGCCCATCAGTGCCGCCATATCAGTGCCCGTAATCGAAGAAGAAAACTTACTTATTTACAAAGTCTTTTTTAGTTGTTGCGCAAAAAATTTAAGTCGCAGAGGTGATCAAATACCACCAAAAGAAAGCTCTATTTGTGGGAACAAAATTATCAAAAAATTGTTTGGGTACAGTGTAGCATGACCCCGCAATCGTCATTCAAAATGCGACCGTGCTGAAAGCTGAAAACTGGCTTGGGCAGGAAGGTGCATAAGTGCCTGGTATTGAAGTGGTTAAAGTATATCTACTGTGAGTGGGCGGCAAGCAGTTCATCACTTGTGTGTTTTTTCTTCTGTGACTTTTGGATTCTGAATGGGGGTGACTTTTCCATTGTTAATAAACTGGTGCACTCTCATGAGGAAAGCTGTACTGCCTCCATTCCTTTAGAAGTTATTAACCCTTTAGGAGCATCTCACCAAAAAATGTTGCTTAAAATCTGACTTGTATCTTAGTGCAGACTTCTGAAAAATCAGTGAGACAATCATACAAGCAAAAAATTACATTTCTGGATGAAGCGCCTCCAGGTTGCCATATTGCATTGAATTTTACAGAAAATTACAGACTGAAAAGGGAAGGTAATTGTTAATAACTTTAATATTTTAATAACATTTTTAATAACATTAAATTACAAAATGTGTTGTGTCACAAATATACAGTATATGTTTGTAGCACTACCCCCGGAGGAGCTGCTGGTTATATTTTGGGTGGCACGTTACCTTTATATTCTCGCTGTCCAGGGTGAAAGGAGAGTCTGAGGAATTCCAATGTCCACACAATGCACTTCTTTTTCTTGGATTTATTTGCAGAACTTCAGTAGAAAAGAAGGATAAGGGGTGGAAAGGTAGGTAGGTTCAGGTGCACAGTCACAAATAAGGAAACACTCCTGTTTCCATCAAACAGTTCTCGTCGCCACTCTAGCCAGTATTGCTCACCCGGGTAGGTCCCTCTCACTGGCCTAGCAGCCGGGATGGCGCACAAAGTAAAGTACAGTCTCTGCCACAGACCTTCCTTTATTGAGGAGACACTTTGGTCCGGAATCCTCTGCCACAGGATTCAGCACCCAGATCTCTTTATCTTGGCTTCTGTAGAACTTTTAGATCCGACAGGCGACACTGTCAAGCCTTTCGGTGTACAGTGCATCCTTCGATTAAGTTTCCAGGCCTTCTCCCAAGGTACCAGCCTCTTGCATGGCCTCTCCAGGATAGGTCCTCCCCTGGCTTCCTTCATCAATTGGCAGGGGCAAGGCAGGCCCCAGCCAGACTACTGGGCCCACAAACGAAGCCACACCCCCGGGCCAACGTGGTCCCGGAACTAGGATTCAGGACACACACCTCAGGCCAGGCGGGCCACGAGGCGCGGACGGACGGACGACCCCGCACCAATGGCGTCTGCCCCTTAAGTACCCCTCCCAGCATGCACAGCGGGCAACCACTCCCACTGATTCGCTGCTGAAGGGGATACCCAATACACTGTGACCTTGCTGCTGCCACCCTTGGCCTGGGGTGGTAATGACACCCCCAGGCGAGCAATGGTGGATACTCCCAGCACAGCCATGGCTGGAACAGAGGCTAAATTGCCCTTAATCACTTGGGTCTGAGCCAAATAACAGCTCAGACCCCCACTAAATTTCAAGCAGCGCCTGTTCAACAGGAGCAGGGCGCTACATGTTATATTAATATTTTTATTATTTTATTTTATTTTTGCTATTTCTATTAATATACTGTATATAACCATTCTCTGCACTTCAGATAGTGACTACAATTTTAAGTAAAATAAAATGTGAAAAATCTCCTAAAACAAATCATTGCTGCTACTTTAACCTCTCTTTAAACAAATATCATAAAGCAGGGGTGTCCAACCTTTTGACCTTCCTGGTCTACATTGGAAGAAGAAACATTTGTCTTGGGCTACACATAAAGTGCCCTAATAATAAGGATAGTTGATGAGCAGAAAAAGTCAGGCAAATCACAAGTTAACCACCTAAGCCCCGGACCATATTGCTGGTCAAAGACCAGGCCACTTTTTGCGATTCGGCACTGCGTCGCTTTAACTGACAATTGCGCGGTCGTGCGACGTGGCTCCCAAACAAAATTGGCGTTTTTTTTTTGCCACAAATAGTGCTTTCTTTTGGTGGTATTTGATCACCTCTGCGGCTTTTAGTTTTTGCGCTATAAACAAAAATAGAGCGACAATTTTGAAAAAAATGAATATTTTTTACTTTTTGCTATAATAAATATCCCCCAAAAATATATAAAAAAAACTTTTTTTTCCTCAGTTTAGGCCGATACGTATTCTTCTACATATTTTTCGTAAAAAAAAAAACGCAATAAGCGTTTATTGATTGGTTTGCGCAAAAGTTATAGTGTGTACAAAATAGGGGATAGTTTTATGGCATTTTTATTAATATTTTTTTTTTTACTAGTAATGGCGGCGATCAGTGATTTTTATCAGTACTGCGACATTATGGTGGAAACTTCGGACACTTTTGACACATTTTTCGGACCTGACTTGGGGAAATGACTGATTGCTGTTCATACATTGTATAAACATGCGATCGGTCATTTCTCCCCCTGACAGGACCGGGAGCGATCGCGGGTGCCCGGCAGTGACGCGCGTCAGCATCAGGGGGCGCGCGCCCCTATTGGCTGCTCGGCGAGATGACGTATAGCTACGTGATCTCGCCCAGCAGAGCCAACCTGCCACCGTATAACTGTGGTGGCTGGTCGGCAAGCAGGGTCATGATCAATTATATAGATGTAGCACACCCCCTAGGGAGCCGCAGATGAAATTGGATCCTCCACCCTGCAAAGTCAGGCACACCCTGAATTTCACAGTCTCCCAGGGTCAGAAAACAGTCCAATATTTTGTTTTGTTATTTTACTGAGGGATTTAAATTTGGATGGGGAGTATGTGTATTATGGGATGCCTGCTTGACTTTAACAACTTCAGGGATAACTTCTCCTATATACAGTCTATATACACTCCTAACTTCCTCCTGCACATTTGCTTGCAGAACTCAAACTGGCACACTGTTTATAAATCTGAAAAAGCACTCACTCAGATTTTAGAACCACCAGTTGTAGGCAGGAACCCAAGGCCTCTTTAAAAATATATCAAAGAAGAAGTCAGTGTCCAGCTTTCATCCCTGTGGCTGCTGATACCAGAACCACCTCTTCAGGTGCTGCCAGCCCTCCTGGCTACTTCTTGACAGTCCTTCTCAGACTGACACTCTCTCTCTCCACAGCCCTCCCAGACTGCTCACTCACCAGCCCACCTGGCTAACTTCTCTGTGGAACATGCTGACCTGCTCCTGCTGTCCTCTCCTTGCTCCTGTGCCTCCAAGAAGGATTCCCCTATGTGTTGTAGAGGGTCCCTCTAGTACCCAAGTCCCAGGCCCGAGGTCACCCAGCCAGACTAGGGGGTGCCCTTAAGGGCCACTGACAGCCTTCTCAGCACTCCTTTTCCATCTTCCACCCAACTGCCCCCTTCTGGTCTGACTCATGAGTATTTATAAGGTGGTCTGTTCCCCGCCAGCTGATTTTGCTGGGGATTGGCTGGCAGCTCCTCCTATACTCCACCCTCTACTTCTGGAAGCTTTTCCATGGTTTTCAGAAATCAGGGGTAGTCACTATAGATGTTGCTTGCTCAGTCATCCAGCCTCCCTGAGTCATTCAGCCCTGACCCAGATTCAACCCAGGCCTGGTTCTCAGCCAGGCCAAATTTTCCTACACTACAAACGATGTACCGTACATCTAATCTAGCACACTAGAGAGTGATACATAAATAATGTACCTATGAGAATAATAAAAAGTTTTTTTTATATTTTTCATTATAAAAGTAAAAGAAGGCATGTGACATCACTGACCCAACATGCACCAGTCGGTGATGTCACAAGGGGGTGGTGCCACCAGGTGATGTTGTCAGGTGGCTCCGCCCCTTACCTATATAGGCCAGGCATTTGTCGGTTTGCCTTAGTTGTCTTTTTTTTATCCGGTGGTGGTGGCAGTGTCATCGTGATTGACACTGGATCTACATCGGGGGACATTTAAAAAAAAAATAAAGTAATTGTCAGAAACTCTCTCTGTGTTTTAATTACTTTATGACACTTTTTTGGTGCATACTCATTCATATGGGGGGGGGGGGAATCTGGGGGCATCCTTGTTAAAGGTGGCTTCCTGATTTCAATAAGCCCCCCACCCTCAGACCCCCACAACCGCCACCCAGGGTTGTTGGGAAGAGGCCCTTGTCCCCATCAACATGCTTTAGGGTGGGGGGGCAGAGCACCCCCCATGTTGAGGGAATGTGACCTGGTATGGTTCAGGAGGGGTGGTGCTCGCTTGCCCCCCCCTTTCCTGGCCTGCGGGGCTGCATGCATGGATAAGGGTCAGGTATGAATTTTAGGGGGGACCCCCACAACGTTTTTTTTTTTATTTTGGTGTGGGGGAGATGCTCCATGGCGTTTTTTTATTTTTTTCACTTTTTTATTGCCAGCAATTTTTTTTAAATTAAGCTGTCAGCAGGGAAGCCCATTGACAGCTGATGACTCATCGGTTGTTAGAGACACCGTGGCCAGCCTCCCGGCCCCCCTCCTTGACAACAAGCTATTCACTGCGCCCTGATTGGGCTTAGAATGCACTGTGCAGCATGCAGGGCATTCAGCGGGGCAAACACCCGCCCTGCAAATTTTGGTGTTTTCTGGACAGGCAAACAGGCGCTGTTCGGGCCCAACTTTTGCTCGGCCCAAATTGTTCGCCCAATTCTACATATAACAAATAAAGCTATCTGGGGCCACATGAGCACTTGGACACTCAAATCCCTAGTATTGCTGTGAAAAGCATATAAACAAATAAACAAATGATATATGTGAAAAATATATATAAAATAAAGTCCACTGTGCTCAAGTGAAATTTTTGTTTAAACAAAGCATAAGTCCCAAGTCCAGAGAATTCAGTCCCAAGAAATGTTGAAGTAATTTGACAAACACAAAGTTCCCTCCTGTGTCTTCTTTCCACTTTAAACATATATCACCAATGGTGCTTTCAGTGACTACCACCAATCACCAAAAATCCAGTGTAACTCACCAGATCATATTGCCGTTCATATTTCATATAGACAGAAGTGCTTTAGAACAGCATCTGGACCAGTTTTGTTTCTCCTCAACAAACACTTCTCCTTCTGAACTCTGAGCTTTCAGTGTTATTATAGGCTCATGACATGTAAGGAAAAAAACATGTTCAATAGTGTAATAAAATGTAATACTCTATTATTTATTCCATATACAGTACTGTAAAATGAGGCTCACCAGACTAATTCTTGAAACTTAGCAAGTCACATATAACATAATTCACATGATCGCTGTATATACAGTAAATCAGTAAACTCAGAAAGCCACCAGGCTCTCACCACCATATTCAGTCACTAGTCTGACATCACTACTGGTCACATCACTTTTGCTACGTCACTTCCTGTTCTTTGGTGGTATTTGATCACCTCTGCGGTTTTTATTTCTTGCGCTATAAACAAATTTAGAGCGACAATTTTGAAAAAAATTCAATATTTTTTACTTTTTGCTATAATAAATATCCCCCAAAAATATATAAAAAAAATGTTTTCCTCATTTTGGGCCGATACATATTCTTCTACCTATTTTTGGTTAAAAAAAATCGCAATAAGCGTTTATCAATTGGTTTGCTCAAAATGTATAGTGTTTACAAAATAGGGGATAGTTTTATTGCATTTTTATTAATTCTTTTTTTTTTACTACTAATGGCGGCGTTCAGCAATTTTTTTCGTGACTGTGACATTATGGCGGACACGTCAGACAATTTCGACAAATTTTTGGGACCATTGTAATTTTCACAGCAAAACAAGCATTAAAAATGCATTGTTTACTGTGAAAATGACAATTGCAGTTTGGGAGTCAACCATTAGGGGGCGCTGAATGGGTTAAGTGTGACCTCATCTGTGTTTCTAACTGTAGGGGGCGGGGCTGGACGTGTGACGTCATTGATCGTGTTTCCCTATATTAGGAAACACACGATCGATGACAGCGCCACAGTGAAGAACGGGGAATCTGTGTTTACACACAGCTCTCCCCGTTCTTCAGCTCCGGGGACCGATCGCGGGACTCCAGTGGTGATCGGGTCCACGGGTCCCGCGGACACGGAACTTCGGATCCACGGCTGGGCACTTAAGAGAACGTACAGGTATGTGCTTGTGCCCAAAAAAAAAAAAGACAAATTCCTTTAAATATTGTACCTGCTGGGTGTCTATAGTATGCCTGTGAAAACGTCTTTGAGAACCTGGGTCTTGCCCCAGGGAACATGTATCAATGGAAAAAAAGTTTTAAAAACGGTCGTTTTTTTCTGGAGCAGTGATTTTAATGATGCTCAAAAAAAATGAAAAATTCCTTTAAATATTGAACCTGCTGGGTGTCTATAGTATGCCTGTGAAGTGGCACGTGTTTAGAACTGTTTAGATTACTAAAAAAAAAAGTAATTTAAAACTGCTTGCGGCTTTAATGTAATGTCTGGTCCCTGCAATATTGATGAAAATCATTGAGAAAAATAGCACAGACACAGACAGTACACACACCAGGTAGCTTTAGGTGCACACTGCAGAGGACACAGGCAATACACCACGTGAGAATACTGCAGCTAGCACAATAACCTGCCTGCCAGTAAATTAGGAAGAGTTGATCTAGCTAAACTATTCAGAGTATAAATATATATATATACAACACCTGGGATGCATATATATCCTCTACACACTGTAACTTTAACTGACTAGCCTGCCTGCCTGCTCTATCTACCTGCAAAAAATGACACTCTCTCTGTCTCTCTCTGTTCTCTCTTAACCACTGCAACACACTACACAAGGCCGACCTGCAGGCGGCCTTTTATAGTGTGGGGCGTGTACTAAACCCCCTGAGCCATAATTGGCCAAAGCCACCCTGGCTTTGGCCAATTATGGCTCTCCGTTTTTTGCAAGCTGTGATTGGCCAAGCATGCGGGTCATTAATCAGCCGGCAATGCACTGCGACGCCGCAGTGAATTATGGGTTGTGAAACGTAACTCGAAAATTGGCGCGAATGGCCCAAAACGTTTGTAATTCGACGAACGATCGAACATACAATGTTTGCGTCGAACATGAGTTTGACTCGAATACGAAGCTCATCCCTACTGGACAGTACAGGTTGTTAACTTGACCGTTCTAAGCTGCTTTTAAGGTGTGTATCTTGGTTACCTTCCTGTAGGAAGAGTCAGTGAAAGAAAAACCAATAACCTTGTAATGAATCATCCATGTGCTCACACTGCTGTATTTTCTTCTACTGTCAGGCCCCGTACACACGTCCGAGAAACTCGACGAGCAAAACACATCGTTTTGCTTTTCAAGTTCCTTGTGAAGCCGCCGAGGATCTCGGTGAGCCAAGTTTCCTCATTGACTAACGAGGAAATAGAGAACATGTTCTCTATTTGGCTCGACGAGTTCCTCGTCGGTTTCCTCGGCCAAAAGTGTACACACGACCGGGTTTCTCGGCAGAATACGGCTCCGATCAAGTTTCTGGAAACTCGGTCGTGTGTACGGGGCCTCACAATGTAGCTTTCCAGGTTATGTCCAGTGGAACACATTGCTTGAGAATGAATGTGCTTGTTCATTGTTGTAGAATGACACAATGCTTTGTATTGTAAAGGATTGTAGAAAATGACTCACAAGGTAAACTATAATAGGAAACTTGTGTAAAAAGTAAAGGTGTGCTTATTTCTTACATATAGTACCAACATCCCATATTTTATGAAACTAAAATGGAAGTCATTTTTGTATATTGCATCCAAAACTGTTGGACCCTCTGTTGTGTGGATATTGTACCCTTGTTGTCTTCATGCAGTTTGGAAAAGATATTGTACCCCTCTGAATTTTTCCTCCTGTTTAATTCTTGTGGCCTCCTGCAAGACATTTGGTCCAATTGTGGATGACATGCTAGTCTTGTGAAGTTGTGAAGGCATGCATGCTTATGTGCAATTTACAATAGTCCATTGTTGACCTTTCTTTCTTAAGGACTACTGTATAATTAGTTTTAAAAACAATTATTCAATTAGTACTTATTTAATAGTTATAATACTAATATAATAATAATGTTTAGCTTCTATTTCACCAGGTTGTTTGTGTTTTTGTGTTAATTTTTACACTTAGCTTAGGGAATGAGGTAAAGCTTTTTTCACTTTAGTCATTCAATCAAGTACAAGAAAAATCCTGTCCTCTTTTTCAATGAAAAAGTGGGCATGAATTAAATGCCCACAGCATGGGATTGTGGCTGTCACGAAAAAAAAAAAAAAAAATGTGTGTGAAATTATGTGATTTTAAATTGGTTACTGTTTCTTTAAGAATGAAGTTTAGCAGTCAGGTGTATCTAGAGCGGATAAAACATGATGCTTGGGCGCAAAAAACATGTGTATCCAAGGGCAATACATGTGCCTTAGGGGCTATATAAGATCCCTGCATCATAGCTCCTGTAACAATCTTTTTTGCAGCATTAGACAAGCTCTGTAAGGGACGGCGCATTAGAGCTCGCCTCAGCATCTGCGGACATGGAGTCGCTTGTCAGAAGGGTCCTAGAGACAGCAGCGTCAGAGGGAGGAGAAGAGTGGCTACGAAGATGCCTTTCGGAAACCCAATCCTTTTCCACCCCCGAGTCCGGAATCACTCATCATCCTACCCGCTTGGAAGCTCCCAGCGGGAGTGCCGAGCTGGTTATTCCACCGACAGCACCTGACTCACCTGCTCTTGGCGCTCCATCTCGCAGGCTTCAGCGCAGCCGCCCGCCTGAATGGTCTGGGTACCCAGCAGCATCTCGCGAGGAGACGGGAGCGAGTTCACATGACACGGAGGCCGATGACGTCACGCAAAATCTTCGTAGCAGCAGCCGGTGTATTGTCACATTCTGCTGCCTATCGTAGAATGCTGCGGAAGACACGTGGCGGCCAACTGCGCATGCACGATGCGTTCCAAACGCAAATGCGATGCGTTCCAATGGATTCACGACAGTACACACCAGTGAAACCTCGGTCGGCATCCAGGCTCTTTCCTTAACATCCCCGTGGATTGGAGGATGTTAAAAAAAGAGCCAGGAGGCCGAGCGAACGTGAGGCCGACTGGCCACTTTCCTCTAAATCCACGTCGCCCTGAATGCCGGGTTCGCTGGTGTGTACTGTCGTAAATCTATTGGAACGCATCACACTTGCGTTTGGAATGCATAGCGCATGCGCAGTTGGCCGCCACGTGACTTCCGCAGCATTCTACGATAGGCAGCAGACTGTGACACTACACCGCATCCAGAAGCGTGTGAGATCTGTCTCACCAGCACCAGTTCGAGGCAGTGGTGGGCTAGGTAGGGCTCGGCAGTCCCCGCCCTCCGGCCGCAATTCTTTTTTATCATTTCAGGTACCTTTTTTCCGGTGACAACAGCGTCATTCGTGCCCAGGCTCCCTCAGCTGGACACCATGATGGCTCCTAGGTCAGAAGCGCCTGCAGGACCAGTGAAAGCTAGAAAAGATCAGCAAAGCAACACCCCTCAGGATCCCAGGTCCTCTCAGGCTGGTGAGTCAGCTCAGCAGAAATTATTGACACAATTGTTTGATACTTTTTCTAGGTTTACTGATTCATTGACTAACCAGCCGTCAGTGCCAGTTGCACCTCCTGTGAATGTATGGTCCAATGACAATATGCATTTTCCTTCACATTCTAATTCTAATCTTAATATGCCAAGCTCTCAAGAATGTCCTCATGTTTTGTCATGTGTGCCTGAAACTTGCTATAAGGATGTATTACCATGTGATATATCTCCTTAGGGTTACATTTAGCCATTTCTACAAAGGAAAGGATTTGGAAAGGGGAATTTCTTGATCTTTTGACTTTGCTTCCAAATTCAAAGAATCTTACGTTTAAAAGTGACAATAGAGCTGAGGATATGGAGGATAGGCGTCGCAATGGCTCCTAAATCATTTCACAATTGGCTTCATGCTTTTTGCATTTTTTCAGCGGTTATGGGTGAAAAATTCCCTGAAAAATGCAGCGGTCTTTTTCAACATCTTGAGCACATTTTAGAAGCCTATAAAAATGTTGGCGGTTTTGGTTGGTACAATTATGATGAATCATTCCACTCCATCATCTCCACTCCATTATCAAATAAATGCCATCAATCTGCTCCCATAATAAAAGTATTTATATGGTCTCATTTTGAATGCGAAATACAATTTTAGTCCCTCTTTATCAAATATTTGCCATAGAATGGAAACATTTTTGAGAAGGGCAATTAACCAATTCTGGACAAAGTAAGTGCCAGACTGGGCTTCGGCTAAGTGTACAGATCATATTGAGTCCATCCTACTATGGTCTTCTGCACATTCTTATGCTCCATCAGTACCCGCTACCAATTATGAGCTGCCTGGTATGTGTACAAAAATAGCTGTCGCTTCAGTGATCATAGCAGTAGCCTGCAAAGTTCTCATAGATTGAAACATATGAATTAGTTGCATTATTTGTATTATAATTCAGGAGAACAGAAAAAAATTACAACCAGCAGTTCTGAATCCCAGTAAGTTTCACACTGTGTGTAAGAAGAGGACCTATCTATCTATCTATCTATCTATCTATCTATCTATCTATCTATCTATCTATCTATCTATCTATCCACACACACACACAAAGCTGACACTATAAGTACACAGAAACAAAAACACATTACAATTAGAAACAACTCCCTAAAATGTTTAACTATTTATTTATTGTACTAAATTTTGAGAGTTCCACAGACGTGCAAATTCTGTATAATGTTCTCCTGGAAAGTTTAGGTTGTTTATGGTTGCTGGTCTTGGTTTTCTTGAAAAAGAATTTTAATGAAGACTATCCATACAAATGCAGGTGTCTTGCACTCTTTAGACTAAGAAACACTAAACTAAAATTAGGGCAAAGGATAGATGCAATAATCCTACTGTTTTTTTTTTTAAATTACGGTAAGCACAGAACTGCCTCATATAGTTGTGCCATTTATAGATATTGGTCAAATCTCATGAGCTGGACTAGTACGCATCCAAAACTTATGTATGCTAGATCTTCTATTTATAGCTAGCAATTAAGTACTAATGAATCACCAGACCTTTTTGTGTAAGCCACGAAGCATGGTGTACATGGAAGGTTTTTGGTTCAGGTACAAGACTTTTTGTAACAGGTAAGGACCGATATTTTATTTTATGTTTTATATTTTAGTCTTTATTTAGTTAATGCACATATTTCTATATGTTACCACTGTGTATTATTTATTTTTTGTATAAATTATGTTTTTGCTGTAAATTGTAAAACAATGAAACAAATGAACAAACGTATACATACAGGGGGGGGGGGGACACCATATACCTTCCTAAATAACAGTTTAGAGTAGCATACAATATCCGTTCCCCCATTATTTGCAAGACTATGTTGAAAACTAATATTCAGTGAAACTACTAAGAATTTTCTAAACTTACTAACCCACAAAAATATCAAATTCTAAAAATGAATTAGCCTAAAAAACTTTTAAGTAGTGGAGTATTGGTAAACCTTAAACAGAAATCACATATACCGTACTCCAGATTCCAAAATGTGCCAGTTTGAAGTTAAAACATTTGAATTAGTCAAATCTAAAGATAAATATAATTTATTTTATGAAAGGTTTTGTTTATCTGCTAACACCTTATCAGATGAGAATTTATCTAATAAGCTGTTTATCTAAGGATTTGTTGCTCTGGGCATTGGATCATATAGAGATACAATGAAAAATGTGCCGGTTTTGTTACTATTCTTCTTTCAGTCAGAATAAGAATAATTTGAACTCCGTAAATATTGGACAGGGTTATCAAATAATTCTGAACATAATGCTGAACATGTAAGTGGAAAAATATTGCAAAAGGATTATGATAACACTCTTTGTAATTTTAAATTCATGTTATCTTTAGAGCTAATAACAAAGATTTTAATAACCTAAATAAAAAATAAAAAATATTTGAAAGGACATTTAGTAACAAATATTTGATAATTTTCAATACATTTCTAATTTACATAAAGGTCCTTATTAAATTGGTATATGTACGAAATGTAGAATAAATGCATTGGCTTTAAAATGCCAGCAATTTTAGGCACTGCAGGTAAATAAGCAAGTGGACATTTTAATTCTAAAATCTACATTTACAATGCAATGATCTCCAGTAAACATGTGTGGTAAGATTATGGGAGTGAGCTACAGTGAACATGGCAGGTACTTCATAGGAATAAGTAGAAGACCTGCCAGTGATTTCTTGATTTTCCAACTACATTATAATGAATTGTGCTGAGTAACCTGACTGAAAATCTACATTCACCACTTTAGAATTATTGCTTAGTCGTATTGTATTGGAATTAGCTACATGGAAGCAACTTTTTCTAAAGGACCACTAAGATTGGGTTCACACTTATGCAAATTAGATGCAGGTTTCCTTGCAT
The DNA here is from genome assembly GCF_905171775.1 of Rana temporaria. Classification (NCBI taxonomy): domain Eukaryota; kingdom Metazoa; phylum Chordata; class Amphibia; order Anura; family Ranidae; genus Rana; species Rana temporaria. The sequence goes on from NC_053493.1 coordinate 144,378,131, forward strand.
TTCAATTCATATGACAGGAGACTGTGACTGTCTCAATGGAGCTGGTACACACACCTCCAGGGTGGCCACGGTCCGCACTGGAACAGGGTCCTGTGCATCTTTGGCTCTGTTTCAGTTCCAAATTCTGACATGATTCACCCCTAAACAGGGAACAGAAACGCACCGACCCCCCTGCTGCGAGATGTGGCCACAGCTAGTGTGAACCCAGCCTTAATGTTGTTTTCTAATATCTATACAGTATATAGTTAATACATATATTAACACTATTAAGCATATACATTTTTACTTATCTCTCATGCCTCTATATTTTTCTATTGGAGTAACAATTATAGAAGATCAGTACTAAAGAGCCTCATGAATACTATTTTGTTTTGTTTTTTTCAGAACTTTTTAATCTAGTAGCTATGAATTTCAGATTTTTACACTATTCTATAATATCACAAATCAGCTGTGTAAAAAAAAAAGGAAAACTAACAATGAATCAAGTAGTCTGTAGGAAAACTGAGGACGCTTGAGTTCAACCGATTCTAATACCGTAAATCTGCCCCATGACCAGAAATGCTTACAATAGTCACTTTTAATTTGCGTGGTTAAAAGTCTTCAGCAAATAGTATTGTTTCTGTTTCCAGTTTAAGCTCTAGCATTCTTAGAATAGATAGGGGTTGATTTAATAAAGGCAAATAGACAGTGCACTTTGCAAGTGCAGTTGATCCAGAGCTTAGTAAATGAGGTAAAGTTTCATATTGCAAAATATACCCAATCACATGCAAGAAAAAAAAAAGAAGAAGTAAAATCATGAAAGTTAACAGAATTTCCCCTCACTTACTAAGATTTGGATCAACTGAACTTGCAAAGTGCACAGTCTAATTACCTTTAGTAGATCAACCCTATCGTTTGTCTCATTCCCCACCAATGTATATTTAGCTTAGTCTACATTTAAATGTATGGCTGCAGTAGTGATCCTTTATTATAAAAATTGTTTGGTTTAGATTCATACATGAACACATAGTACATAATGCTTTTGTACTGTTTGGGCACATCTGAGAAAGATAAAATGAGAGGGTATAGGTCCACTTTAAGGGGCAGATCCACAATAGGGTTATCAGTAGATACGCCGGCGTAATTTTAAATTTCCCGTGTCGTATCTTTGTTTGTATCCACAAAACAAGATACGACGGCATCTGGGATCGATCCGACAGGCGTACGTCTTAGTACACCGTCGGATCTAAGCTGCAATTTTTCGGCGGCCGCTCAGTGGCGTTCCCGTCGAAATACGCGTTGAGTATGCAAATTAGCTAGTTACGGCGATCCACGAACATACGTCGGCCCGGCGCATTTTTTTACGTCATTTGCGTTCAGCTTTTTCCGGCGTATAGTTAAAGCTGCTGTTCTGAGGCGTACTCAATGTTAAGTATGGCCGTCGTTCCCACGTACAATTTTGAATTTTTTACGTCATTTGCGTAAGTCGTTCGTGAATAGGGATTTGCGTAGAATGACGTCACCGTCGTAAGCATTGGCTTGTTCCGGGTTAATTTCGAGCATGCGCACTGGGATACCCCCACGGACGGCGCATGCGCAGTTAAAAAAGAACATTGTTTACGTCGGGTCACAACGTATTTACATAAAACACGCCCCCATCACTTCCATTTGAATTCCGCGCCCTTACGCCGCAATAGATACACTACGCCGCCGTAACTTACGGCGCAAATTCGTTGAGGATTCAAACAAAAAAAAGTAAGTTACAGCGGCATAGTGTATCTTAGATACGCTACACCCGGCGCATTAATGCACCGATGCACGTGGATCCGCCCCTCTGTGTTTGCTTATCACAACTTTCACTAAAGATTCACACATTTTCACATAATATTAAGTTAGAAAGCTGTTTGACTCTAGAGTAAAAGTTGTATGAATCTTCAGTAAAAGCACTTGTAAATAGACTCCTACGTATTCTAAAAATTGTACAACTATTCATATTTGATACCAATTCAAGCTGTGGGCAAGAGAGACTCCTACTGGATTGAATAGACTGCTTGCAGTTGTTTATTTGGGAGGCTGGCAAATCCCTTTTTAAGACCCATTAAGAAAGCTATTCAAGTGTGTGAAAATACCTAAAGTTTGCTTATAACCTTTCTGTTTTTTTAATATATTTAAATATATATTACACAGTTAGAATGTCATCATTTAAAAATGTTAACCAATCTAAAAGCATACTAGTTTCAACTAATACACCTTAATTACATGTTTACATTCATTGTTTCTATCCAACCCACTGATACGGAGTTTTACCCTGCAACAAATGGTTTTTGCTAAGAAAGTCAGCACTGTGCAAGGATAGCAGCATAAAAAAATTTGGAATAGGCACAAAACTTTTGGTTACTGGTAAGCATAGAGCTTGTTGGGAAGAAAAATAATGTATATTGTCGTATGAGATGTGAGTGATATTATCAAGGTAATTATGGTAACCATCACATGCAAGTTACAGCTATTTTTAATTTCTTCTAATCAGTATCAAATATACCGCTTAGATATTTACATATTGAATTTTTTAACATTTATGCTTTTGTAAAAAAGAAAATCATGATCAAATATTTTTTTTACTTAATGGAAAATAAGGTGATTTTTTATATCATCTAGACCCAATGTTGATTAACCTCTAAAATGAATTTACGCTTTTGTGACCTAATGCACAACCTCAGTGTCATAACTGTTATAGTGGGTCATGATGATAAAACTGCAGGCATGTAGCATGTTGTTCAACCAGTAATTAACTTGCACGCTTCTCTGTTAGCATATCAGCAGGTCATATTTGTCAAATTTTGAAGGACTACTATTCCGAAAAATATTGTGTTATTATGAATGTATGCAGTTAACAAATGTGATAATAGTATTCTGTAAAATAATATCTTTTTCCTAATTCACATACCTATGTTCATACTTTTTTCCACATTTACATATTAACCCCCCTGACGGTAAACCCGAGCGTGTCTCGGGGTTGGTTTTACATGTTAGGATCGGCAAACCCGAGACACGCTCGGGCTGGACGGGCTTACCTTTCGCTGGATCCACAGGCTTGGTTTACTCACCTTGTCCCTGGATCCAGCGATGCCACCCGCTGTGTGAGCGAGCGGGACCTCCTCGCTCGATTCACAGTCCCCGTGTGCCGCCGATCTCCGTTCCCTGCGACGTTACGACGCACGGGGACGGAGAACGGCGCCAAATTCAAAAAAGTAAACAAACACTTTACATACAGTATACTGTAATCTTATAGATTACAGTACTGTATGTAAAAAATACACACCCCCCTTGTCCCTAGTGGTCTGCCCAGTGTCCTACATGTACTTTTATATAATAAAAAATGTCATTTCTGCCTAAAAACTGTAGATTGTCCAAAAGTGTCCCTTTATGTCAAAAATGGTTTTAGATCAGCTAGAAAACAGCGATAATAAATTATAATCACTTGCAGAAATGTGCGATAGCGATTTGCGGGGAAATTCGTCATAAAAAAAATAAAATAATGACAGCGACAATTCTGCAACTGCAAATTTCAGTGATTTTGAGTTGATTACATTATTGAATAATTTTTATTATAATTATATTATTATTTGTTATAATTATTTATAATTATTTATTATATTATAATTTATAATTTTGTTTTAAAAAAAAAATCATACCCGGGATGCCTACAAGACTCTTGCTTGGTCAGATTTAAGTGAGTTATTTCTAAAAATTACAGGCCTACAGTATAAAACGCCAATTTCCTTGCAAAATAAATGTACCGCTTTTGGTACGTAATTCCAGACAGAATCATACCGCCAGGGAGGTTAACAAAGTTGTCCTGCAAAAGTGACAGTGGCCACTGATTGCCTATGAGTTGCACAGTATAGTGCACCGCAGCAAGTAGCACCTATTAACATAACGTGCTAGCTAATGTCGCCATTGTTTTCATAGCTTCATGTTTCTTTGGCCTGGCTACAATGAACCACAGATTTAAGGTCTCCCCAGAAAAAAACACCCAAGTGAGTAAAAAATACTTATTTGAGCTCATCTGGGTGTCCTTTTTTTTCTGAAGAGTCCTTACTGTCTATGGTTTGTTGTAGCAGGACAATAGTCCCTACAGACACATATTTGCAATTTTACATAAGCATGTGCTACTAGGTGCAGGGTTCTTCGCAGCAAGCACTGTCCACTTAGGTACTACATTCATTGCTAATGACTGAGTGAATTGTTTATATGTGTCTCTCTCATCATATTACACATAGTGAGAGAAGATTGTGATATCATATACAGTCTTTTACACAGAACACATCTTTCTGATCCACCATTGAGCTCCCCTGTGAAGTTGCTATGCAAAGTTGTTTGAGCAAATGTGACATTGACAGGTGTTCGGACAAACTGTAACACTGCCAGGGATGCTGGAGCTGTTATAGCAGTATAACAGTTTTAGTTAGGACAATTACAACCATGTCAATAAAAGATGACCACTGTAAACACACCTGTAACATTACTTAAAGGGAATGTGCCACCAAGAAAAGAGAGCTACTGATGCACTGATTATGCAAATTCCACTGGGGATTTAATAGCATGGGCAATATAAACTTGGATGGTAAAAAAAAAAAAAAAAAAAACTCCAGTGTTCCAGGCTGCTCTACAACCAGTACTCTTCCTACAACCGGTAAAGTTAATGTTAAACATTTACATCGCTAAAAATAAAAAGGTGCTTATAATGAGATTTTTTTGATTAACAGGCAATCATGGGACTAATTAAAAAAAGTGGTTCTTATGCCAGTAAAAAAACAAACAAAAAAAACCGATTTTATCAAAGGAAATAATTATGGGATGTAGCAAAAAACACTATTTCACTAAAGATTAATGCAGAATAATGTTATTAAAGATATCAAAATATATTATAGTTTGCTTCAGTCTTGATTAAATGGTAGTATATCAAGAATGCAAAATAATACACGAGACTAACCTAGACTTCAGCAATAAACTTTTATTAATTAAATGTGTACATTTTTTAAGAGACATATTTTATCCATTCTTACCTTACTGTTAATATTTGTGCATCCTAAGTTATTTTCTCATCATCTGAATTGAGACTAATTTACTAAAATAGTTGAGAATCATTAGTCAATAATTAAGCGAAGAATCACTTCAATTATCCAATCATGTAAGAAGAATGTTGTTTATTTTTTATCTACACATAACTGGGTATTAAAAGTGAACATAGCTACAATTGATTGAGTGAAGATTTTAAAAAAAATTCATAAATCAGTCTTTATCAGCATGGAGTTTATAGGGTTGATTTATTAATAAGCTGTTCATTTTGCAAAGAGAATTTTCACTTGGCTTAGTGAATAAAATAAAAAAATCACTTTGCAAAAAATACCCAATCACATGCAAGGAAACAACAAAAAAAAAATGTATTTTTTGCCATGCTTTGGGATCAACGAAAATTGGAGCTTACGTGCTTTTTAAGCTTTTTTAAAAACTTGTACATAGAATGTTACTATAAAGTCTATAAAAAAAGATACAGCATGGAATTGACTGGTTGTTGAAACTAGGTATATATTGAAAATTGTTACAAGAAACCTGTCACAAAGATGTCCTTAGACATGCAGCAAGAAAAAGCATGATTAGAAGATAACATATCTCTGCTGAATATAATTGAATCCACTCTTTGTTGAACAGTGTTAAGGGTTAGTCAGGTTCATATTGTTGTCTGTGTCTCCGTAAAGTTCAGAGAAATCTCTCCAATTGGGATATAGACAAAAATATATATATATATACGTTTTGTTCTTTTTTTTATACTGTGTTTACTGTTTTCTGTGCCTTCTCTTCACTTGTGACCCTTTTTCGCCTAATTTTTTTGGTGTCATATAAACAGTTATTGAAAACAAATCTCATGACAGACACCAAAAAAAAAATATATAAAAAAAACAAAAAAAAAACAACCCTACTACTATCTAAGACAAAAAAAAAAGAAAATATATTTTTTTGACTGGAGTTGGAATTTACTTTTCCATTAATGCTTTTTAATGTTCTTTTAGACCAACCTTTGAAGGAACCAGAAGTAGCCATCCTAAAGTCTAGCACCGAACAAGTGGCAAAAAACGGGTTTGCAATTTATATGTGCAATTTGCAAAATTTCTTCCCTGGTCTCATCAAAGTAGTCTGGTATGAAGGTAATAGCAAAGAAGAGGTGCAGTCAGAGCAAGGTGAAATTGAACACAATAACGTCACAAACACATATTCAATGAGCAGCTGGATAAAAGTGCCAAAATCTGACTTGGGAAAGATGTTTACATGCAAGTACAAACATGACACAACCAAAGAAGGCTGGAAAATGGAATATGTCTCAGGAAATGAATATAATCTAGGTATGCATACTTACTCAAAATAAGAATTACTTATAAAAGTTGAAAGTCTGTGCAGTAGAAGTAATAAGCAAATTACTATAATATAGTCTTTGTCCATGTGTAAAAATAAAATAAAATAGAATTCCCAATAATATAAAACTCAGTAATAAACATACAATGTAAATATGTGTTTATTGATTTAGCTGTTGGATACATGCTAGCCATTGCACAAAAATAAATTAAATCCAAAAGTGGACACTTTCCCATACACAACTGGGAGCCATTATACAAAAAAATTGGGGAATTGTATTTGAAGTGATTGTAACGCTTCAAATAAAAATAAATACAACAGAAAACAAACAAACAAGCATGTTACACTTCTCTGCTCTGTGCAATGGTTTTGCATAGAGCGGCCGCAAACCTCCTCTTCACGGGTCCCCCCACTAGTGCTCTCCACTCCTCCTCTTCTTGGTGCACCTCAATAGGAAGATGCTTCTTATGGGGACACACATAGGGAATTGGCGCATACACACTGAGACCGGTAAGAGCCCACAGGGCCCAATAAGATTAAAATTAGCAATGTAATGTATATAAAGTTTCATTAAAATAGTCCATAAAGTCTGTACATAGATAAACTTTGGAAGACAGCTCAGTGGAAAGCAAGAAGCAGCGCTGGAACAACAGGGGACAAAACACAAGCGCCAATCTAAGTCTAGTATGTATGGTAATTTAAGGCAGGTAAGGATACTGGTACTCACAGAGCTAAAAACATCAAGGGCATTTAGCACAATAGTGCAGGCCTGAGGCAGGAGTGCATGCTCTGCATTGTGATGTCATCATCGGCTCCCTGTGCATTCCAGGACTCCAGGAAGCGCTGAATACCACTGGCGCCGTCCTGCTGAGTGCCATACCGCAGAAGCCATCCTGATGTTTAGCTCCATGAATGTCATTGCACTATTGTGCTAAATGCTCTTAATGTTTTTAACTCTGTGAGTACCAGTATCCTTACCTGGATTAAATTGCCATACATATTAAACTTAGATTGGCTCTTGTGTTTTCTCCTCAGTCACTTCTTATGGGGGCACACCTGTGGACTCGATCCCGAGCCATGTGACTGCATCCAAAGACACAGACAGCGCGGCTTGGCCCTGCCCCCAGCTCTCTACTCACAGATTGTACTCTCTTAATTTGATTGACAGCAGCAGGAGCCAATGGCTCCTGCAGTTGCCTCTGTAAGCAGAGAGAGTAGAGAGAGTCTCTGCAGATGGGCACAGAGCTGGATCAAGATTAGTCTTAGGTAAATATAAGGGGAGGTTGATACAGATACAGGGACATTTTTACCCTAATTCAGGGGATGCATTAAAGTGGAGCTCCACCCTAAAGTGGAACTTCCACTCATCGGAACCCTTCCCCCTCCGGTGTCACATTTGGCACCTTTCAGGGGGGAGGGGGGTGCAGATACCTGTCTAATACAGGTATTTTAACCCACTTCCGGCTATACAGTCTGCGGGTAGACTGCGGGCAGAACGTCAGTTCCCCCCGTTATGTTCTGGGAAACACACAGCTCCCAGAACACAGCGGGGACCAGTGAGCATGGTGCAGCGCAACTCGCGCATGTACCATAGGGAACCGGGCAGTGAAGCCGCAATGCTTCACTTCCTGGTTCCCTCGCCGAGGATGGCGGTGGAGGCAGCAGAGTGATGAGCGATTGCTGGTCTTCTGCTCCCGATGTCGCTGGACTCCAGGACAAGTAAGTGTCCTAATATTAAAAGTCAGCAGCTGCAGTATTTGTAGCTACTGGCTTTTAATATTTTTTTTTACAGCGGAGCTCTGCTTTAAGGTAAAAAATGTTCAGCAATTAAAACCACTTTAAGCTTCAGTATGAGCAATTATTCCACTCCTTAAAGTGAAATTAAACTATAAAATAAATATTTCCTAGCAATTATCTTTTGGTAGATGAGACTTTTAAGTTTATTTTGCCAAACAATACTGCTTTATCTGTTTGCTGGCGCATTTTTTAGTGTTCACTGCCTGCGGTGCAGTGGAGTGCAGTGTACACCTCCGGGTCACTCCTGGCCAAAAGATGGTGAAAATAGAATTTGCTGGACAATGCATCTCCAGCAGGCATTCCATAAGTTACATCATGAGTGGCCACCCAAGGGGCAAAGGGAGAAGAAGCTGGATGTACTACTTCTACTACTAGATGTAGTAAACAAAAACAAGATGACAATGGTGGGCATAGTGAACAAGGGCACAGACCTCATGAAGCTGCAGGAGCGCAGACAATGGTTAAGCCTGTGCATACTTTCACATTATGGAAAATAGTCAGGGGACACACTGCATTTAGTTCCACTTTAATATTACACTGTACATACAGTGTATTTAAAGTAAAAACTTTGGGCCAGATTCACGTAGGGGAGCGGCGGCCGCAAGTTTTCATCGCAAGTGCCTGATTCACAGAGCACTTGCGATGAAAACTACGCCAAGGCGGGCCAATTTAAATGGGCTTATGCCATTTAAATTAGGCGCGCTCTCGCGCCGGACCTACTGCGCATGCTCAGTTGCGCAATTCCCATCGTGCTTTGCGCGCCGTGACGTAATTTTTTCAAACGGCGACGCGCGTAGCGTAATTCCGTATTCCCGGATGGCTTACGCAAACGACGGTCATTTTTAAATTTCGACGCGAGAACGACGGCCATACTTTAGACAGCAATACGTTTGCTGACTAAAGTTAGGGCACCTAAAACGACGACTATCTTTGCGACGGGAAACTAGACTAGCGGCGACGTAGCGAACGCGAAAATCCGTTGTGGATCCGCCGTAACTCCTAATTTGCATAACCGACGCTGGTTTATGATGCAAACTCCCCCCAGCGGCGGCCGCGGTACTGCATCCTAAGATCCGACAGTGTAAAACAATTACACCTGTCGGATCTTAGGGATATCTTTGCGTAACTGATTCTATGAATCAGTCGCATAGATAGAAACAGAGATACAACGGCGTATCAGGAGATACGCCGTCGTATCCCTTTTGTGAATCTGGCCCTTTGATTTAGTTTTGGATAGACCAGGGAATGATTAAAACCCTTGTCAGGCTTGTTTCTTTCTGTCTGTGCCCTGAGAAGATTTGACCTTTCTATTTGTCCTAGTGATCATTGTCACTGAGAAATATAAGGAAGGGAAATCTAAAACTTTAAGTTGTCGCTGACACAGGAATAAAGGGGTAATCTTGCAACGAGGACACTAGTTTTAGTGAAAACTGTTTGAAAGGGAAATTCTTCTCACTATAAAGAGATTTCCTCTCAATTCCTGTTCTATCTAAAGATCAGAAAGTGCCCAAAAACCTAAGGCCTCGTACACACGACCGAACATGTCCACTGAAACTGGTCCGCGGACCAGTTTCTGCGGACATGTTCGGTCGTGTGTAGGGCCGACCGGACAATTTTCCGGCCTAGCGGACAGGTTTCCAGCGGACAAAAGTTTCTTAGCATGCTAAGAAACTTGTCCGCTGGAAGCCTGTCCGTCGGACATGTCCGATGGTCAGTACGACTCATCGGACATGTCCGCTGGCCCGAGAACCCGCGCATGGCATCGAAGTGAATCGACGCATGCGTGGAAGCATTGAACTTCCGGGTTTGCGGACGTGGCAGCGTCCACGTCACCGCGCTGTCTGTCTGCGGGTATTTTGGTTTGATGGTGTGTACCAATGCGGACCGTTTTCATCGGACATGTTCGCTCGTCTGTACAAGGACTAACAGTGGTTTAACTTTTTTTTTACTGTATTCAAAACAAAAAAAAATGTGGGCTTTAGAAATATTTTAAAGCACAATCTAACCTTTAGCAAGGCAGATTTAACACCCCCCCCCCAGACACACACACACACACACACACACTGAGTCCACCCCAACAGCTAATGTACTTATGTACTTACAGTGATACAGTGCAAGTTGTAAAAAAAAATGGAAAAACTGCAAACTGCTTTAAATGTTTAAATCCTCATTATGCCATGAAAATAATAAGAGGCAGTATTTGCACATCATTAGCATGCCCAGTCATCTCATTTTAGATGGTAACGGATAAAGAAATCTGTAGCATATGTTTATAAAGTCTCTGCTAATTGACCATATTTGTGAAATTATTATTAAAAAGTACAACCCAATAAATACAAGAGGCATTCAATGTGATTTTCATGCAATTAAATTAGCTTTCAGCTTTAAAAATGTAGCAGATATTGCTAATAACTATAACTATTTTACAGAGATTTTTAAGGAAGAGTCCATTTACAAGGCATGCAATCAAGGTATTTATTTATTTTACATTTATTTTGGATAATTCTTATAACGCAGAAGTCTGCTGAAATATCCTGTAGTTTGTGCTTTATATTGTTTTCCCTTGTATAAATGCAATTAACTATTTTTGTAGATGTATCTATTAAGTATATAAGTGTGCTGGAGGATTGTCAAAACAATATCAGATGGGTGATCTGACAAGCATTTTCTTCATTTGTAGATAAACAGAGCATTTCTAGCCCCTAGCTCAGACTAGAAATCAGTAGAAATAACCTCGAGCATAGGAGAAAATCATCAATTTACTTTAAATACAGTGGGCCGGATTCAGATACCTGAGCGTATCTGTCCGGCCCGCGTAACGTATCTCCGATACGTCACGCAGCTCTAACTTTGGGCGCAAGTTCTTTATTCAGAAAGAACTTGCGCCCTTAGTTACGGCGGCGTAACGTATGTGTTGCGGCGTAAGGCTGCGTAATTCAAATGGAGATGTAGGGGGCGTGTTTTATTTAAATTTGTGTTGACCCCGTGTTTTTTTTACGTTTTATTTGAACGGCGCATGCGCCGTCCGTAAAATATCCCAGTGTGCATTGCTCTAAATGACGTTGCAGGGACGTCATTGGTTTCGACGTGAACGTAAATTACGTCCAGCCGTATTCGCGAACGACTTACGCAAACAACGTAAAAAATTCAAAACTCGGCGCGGGAACGACGGCCATACTTAACATTAGCTACCCCTCATATAGCAGGGGTAACTAGCAAAAAAAAAAAGCAAAAAAAAAAGACGTATATTATGCGATCTGAAACTAGCATTAACAATTCAGCAGCCATGTTAGGCCTCTTGCACATGGACACCTAAAATAATTCAGGCTTTTTTACTGAACTAAATGCAGCCCATTGTTTTTTATGCACACAGACAGACAGTTCAGTAAAACACTACATTGCTGGACAGTATTTTTCATGCATATGAAATAACACAACCCAAGAAAATAAAAGAAGTTTAATTTAATGTACATGCTAAACACAAAACAAAACAAAAAAGTTGTGTTAAGTAACAGAATTCATCATGTATTTCATTTTTACTTTAATTTTAGTAACCAAACACAGGCTTATTTTCAAATGATTCACTGCAAAATCAATGAAAAGTGATTTTAACTGAACAGACAATAACTAAGTAAAGTTTGAGATATTTTATGTGCCAATTTATTTTTTATTTGTTCTGTTCTGTTTAACTTTAAACAGTAACACATATTTTAAACTAGACTGTTCTACGCATTTCTCAAAAATATTGTCCACAGTCAATGGCCCAGATTCAAGAAGCACTTGCGCCCGCGCAACCATAGGTTGCGCGGCGCAAGGGCTTACTTGCTCCGGTGTAACGAGTGCTCCTGATTCAGGAACCTCGTTACACCGACTGCAGCCTAGGATGTGACAGACATAAGCCTCCTTATGCCTTCACATCCCAGGCTGCATTCTTGCGTTGGCCGCTAGGGGGCGCGGCCATTGTGATCGGCGTATAGTATGCAAATTGCATACTACCACCGATTCACAAAAGTTGCGCGGGCCCTTCTCACGCAAGGTACGGAGTTTCCGTACGGCGCCTTTAGCATAAGGCTGCTCCTGCTATAGCAGGCGCAGCCAATGCTAAAGTATAGCTGCGCCTCCCGCTCGCGACGTTCAAATTTCACGTCGTTTACGTAAGTAAACCGTGAATGGCGCTGGACGCCATTCACGTTCACTTACAAGCAAATGACGTCCTTGCGACGTCATTTGCCGCAATGCAGGTCGGGAAAGTTTCCCGACGGAGCATGCGCTGTTCGCTCGGCGCGGGAGCGCGCCTAATTTAAATGATTCCCGCCCCCGGCGGGATCATTTACATTAGGCAGCCTTGCGCCCGGCTGCTTAGCATATTGCCCGCGCAATTTACGGAGCAACTGCTCCGTGAATCGCGGGCAAAGCGCAATATTTGCGTGGGCGCAGAGAAAAAAATTTGCTCTTTGCCCACGCAAATATTGCGCGATTCTACTTGAATCTGGGCCAGTGATTTTTTATATGTTGGAAAATTATTTTAATCCATATTTTCTGATTATATCAGCCACTGATTGTTTGGTACCCCCAGTCTAAAGAATTCAATTAAATTAAATGTCCAGTTTTCTTTTTTAATTTAAAAGAGTACATATTTCAATTTATAATGTGCAATGTACGCAGTTTCCTCAGCACATGATTTTGCATAATATAGTTTTCATCTTATTTTTCATCAGCTAAGATACTATTTGCTATTGGTTACTACACATTTCATCACTTGACATATATCAGTTAAGTTTGCAATGCATGAACTGACAAATAGAGCATTGTTGTTAAAATATTTTCCCAACATCTTGCTAAAATATTTTATTGTCAATTATCAAATAATGTCCTGGCTCTGGCTGGTAGGATGTCAGTTTCACATATGCTTTTGGCAGAGTCTGGAATCATAAATAATAAAAATAATTATCAGAAATGTTAAAAAGTCACACTGTATTGTATTGATTTTCCTATCATCACCATTTTCATATGACAAAGATAATTATTCTGTCTAAAAATGTAAGCAATTAAACTGTGTTGCTCTATCACTTCTTAAATGCATGCTGTCATTGTGAGTAGCATTGAGCAAATTGATTATAAAGTAAAATAAATGGGCAAATTGGTGTACTTTAGATTTTTAATTTGCATGCCCCTTTGGATTTATGGATTATTTCTTTCTCCGCTGTTCTGATATACCACAAACATATTCAGGAGAATTAAAAATGTACAAATAACAAAAAGGATCGTTTCAGTCATGTCTGTTAGCAATCAGCATTTGAAAATCAGTAGCTTTAAACAGGTACTTTTAATTTAAATCACTGACACACCTGCAAGTGACTGGGTAGAGTCAACAATCATATTCCTTTTAAATTTCCATGAACTGGATTTGATATTTGACGTGAGCACAAGCCAGTGTAAAAATAATATGTGTGGTCGATTTTATTGCAAAATTTTGTTGCAAAATCTTCTATCAATCCTCTTTAAAATGTGCCATAATTTCTAATTTTCCATTGCAGTTTATTGGGTAATGGCAGAATGAATTTAAAAACAATTTCTGGTAAAGGCTGCACTGTGCAACCATTGTCTGCTATCATATGTAACAGATTAGCTTTGCAAAGTAACCCTCATTGTAATATGACAGTTTTCCTGTTTGTTTAATTCCTCCAGGTTTGCCGAGTTTTAATCGCATGATGTACCGAGCAGCACAAGTTACCTATGCTATGCTAATCTTGAAGAGCTTAATATATTCACCGATTTTGATTTTCATTAGGTACAAAACCAACCCATAAATTTCTCAAAGCAGACAAAGGTTTTTGGGAAACAATTATGCAGAAAAACATGCTTAATTTGTTTTTACTTTTAAGTTTATTGTGATTTACTTTTTTTACTGACACATTTACTATTTCTGTGTGTATTTTAATTTGTAATATAAATTTAACATGTATTCAAACCCCCAAAAAATGAAATGTAATGTAGTGGTTGCATCATTTTATTTTTTTTCAACTTGTGATCCTGTCAGTAACACACTTCCTGTCCTAAGGTAACAATGTACACTCACTGTACCATATCTCCAGAGAACATGTCACCTTGGGACAGGAAATACGTTAGGATTAAAAAAAAACTGCTTTATCATATTAACTCTATAGGGAAAAGTTTATTAGTCAACAGAGAAGACTTAGAACAATGCTAACTGGTAAAAGTGCAGCAGAGAGCACAGAAAGATATTGGGGTTCATTTAGTAAAACTGGAGAGTGCAAAATCTGGTGTAGCTGTGCATGGTAGCCAATCAGCTTCCAACTTCAGCTTGTTCAATTAAGCTTTCACAAAAAACTTGGAAACTGATTGGTTTCTATGCAGAGCTGCGCCAGATTTTGCACTCTCCAGTTTTAGTAAATTATTCCCATTGTCTCATTCATTTTCTGGCAAGATCAACAACTATTTTGCACTGATCGAACAGTTAAACAAAATGCTATTAATGGCATATGTAACAGACCAAACATTAGAAAATAAGAGAAGGTAATTGTCATAGTCCACATATACTTTTACACGTTAAAACAATGTGATGAAAAAAAATGTAATCAATGGTATCAATGGTATACAGGCATACCCTACTTGTAAGTACACAATGGGGTTTATTTATTAAAGCTGGAAAGCGCAAAATCAGGCTCACTTCTGCATAGAAACCAATGAGCTTCTAACCCCAGCTTGTTCAATTAAGCTTTGGTAATAAAACCTGGAATCTTCCAGCTTTAGTGAATAAACCCTATTGTGTACTTAAACGTGGGGTATGCCTGTAGTGCTATAAGTCATAGTGGAATTTTAGATTTACTTTAAAATTTCTAAATCTTCTAAATCTAGATTAGTCAAAGTCACTAACTTACTAAAGCAGTAGAGAACATTCACCTAGAAAAAAGAGCACTGATTAAGCAAAGTGGATGCTAATTTAGCTTAGTGCTTAATTATTGAAGTGAGCCGAACTTCTATTTAGTCACTTTATATCTCTTTCAGTTTATCAACCCCACTGAATCAGCATTTCTTAGACTTAAATATTACTTTCTTTCTTTTAGATTAATTAAAATGTATGCTTAATTTGCTGGTAAATGCAATAGTCATAATAGTTAAAAAAAAATATAGATTAATGCAATATAATGCATTAATCTATTAATCTATTCTAAGGGTAGATTTAGACAAAAATACTCTCTCAAATCTCTCTTGCCTCGAAGCCTGATCCTTATTCGGATTGTGCTCCAGACTCTACTAACAGTTGGTGAGGTAGCGATGTACATCTCCTCGCCACCTGCCATTCAATTTTTGCCTAAAGGTCCTAATTCATCTGCCATAAAAAGGAAAAAAACAAAATTACCTAGCTGTCAAACAGAAGTTTATTGTCATTGTTATATACCGTATATACTCGAGTATAAGCCAAGTTTTTCAGCACATTTTTTTGTCCTGAAAATGCCCCCCTTGGATTATACTCGAGTCACCTTTTTGCGCCTGATCTCCCGGACTTTGGGGACCCAGTACTGGCCAGCCTTAGGTCCCCTAGACCCCAACCTTGGCGCACATGTAGGCCCACTCTTCCTCTACAAATGTGCAAAGGTTGTTGTCCGGGAGACCTACGGCCAGGGAGCACCAATTTTTCAAACCTGGGCACCCCTTCCATAGACTCCTATGTTAAATGGTAATTTCTCCAGTGACTTTGGGTCCCGTGGAGTCGAAACTTGGCACACATGTAGCCCTATTTCTCCTCTAAAAGTGTGCAAAGTTTGTTAAACATTAGTCTAGTCATGGACACAGTGAGACATGGGCATAGTGAGGCATGGGCACAGTGAGGCATGGGCACAGTGAGGCATGGACACAGGTAGGCATGGGCACAGGTAGGCATGGGCACAGTGAGGCATTGACACAGTGAGGCATGGACACAGTGAGGCATGCACATGGACACAGTGAGGCAAAGTGAGGCACAGTGAGGCATGCAGATGGACATCCTAGGCTTATACTCGAGGCAATAGGTTTTCCCATTTTTTTGTGGTAAAATTAGGTGCTTCGGCTTATATTCGGGTTGGCTTATACTCAAGTATATACAGTATATCATTGGAAAGACCACATCTTGAACATGGGGTGCCATTTTTGGCATCAGACTATAAAAGGACACATTGTTTGAGAATACCTATGTAGGGTTGGCAAGGGCACTTGGATGGTTAGAAATGAATATCATTTAAATACAAAAGTGCATGTTTTTATTGGAGTGTTCTTTATTTATCTTATACATTTGGTTATTCATTATTATGTTTTTGCTTGGCTAAATATTCATATGCATAATCTTGTATTTCATTTGTATATAGGATGCTTTTGTTAATTTCGTTTTTGGTACTTGGTTAATAAATGTCTGCATTAAAATGATGATATATGTAATATTGTGTCTGTAATATTTTGAAGAAATTAATTGCAAAATCACTCAAGTATCAAGTTTATTTATATAACAACATTTTTTCCACTACGATTTAATGAGAGCTTGGTACAATAACATCCTATGTTGCTACGCCACTTATTTACACATACAGCACACAGCAAAGTCAATTTGAACTTTTTTTTAGTGTTAGGAAGGGAAGGACTAAAACCCCTTTCTGTTTTTAAAGCTGTCTGGGGCTCTGTTAGCAATATTTATCCTTACTTCCTGTCCCAGTGATAACAGTTTTGCCAGGCAGAAAGTGAGGGAAATTTGGAAAAGGGGCACCAACATTTTGCCTGTGTTGCTTTTGGAAAGTTCCCCTCATCTTTCTTAAAATTAGCCTGTTAAAGCATTTACACATTCTGAACAAGCAGTAAAATCTATTTAAAAAAAAGTCCTGATTAACCCATAAGCATTGTGGAGAAATGCATCTTTACATTTTATAATACAGACAATGAAATCTGAGCTCATATAACTTTTATCTTTTATGGAGAGCAGAATCCGGTAGTGTGCCTTATGTAGAAACTGTTAGAAAAAAGCTGTTAGAAACAGAATGAAACTTAACTCTAGTGTCTTTGTTGTGATGTTTTGGAATATTTGAGAATTAATTACTTCACAGTACAAGCAGCTACATAGATGAGTGAGGTAAAAAACAATGGGAACGGGGCGGAGCCAACGGCCGACATGTGAGCATGTGGTCCGGAGCTCCGTGCAGGGCAGACGAATCCTGACTTAATCCTGGGCGACAGAGCAGCCGAACACCGCAGGCAGAGACATCCCCCGACTCCGGATCCTGTGCTGCCCATGTAGGGATGGTCAAATACGGCCGTGCACCGATGGCAACTCCGGAACAGCGCCCGGTCCACTTTGCCTGGAAGTCCCAAGATGGCGGCCACCATGAGGCAGTGGGACAGGGCCCCAGCGCGGAAAGGCCTCCGGAGGACGAATGGCCCTCACTGTCAGACATCCAGGTGAGCCAGCTACCTCCCAGAACTAAGGGGCCGAAGCGGGGCACAAAGCAGGCCGGATCACAACCACAGGAGGGGGGTGATGAGGCTTCTGAAGCAGGGGGAGGGGAGCCCTCCCTGAAGCAGATTATGGAGGCCATATACACGTGCCAGACTACCCTCACTGACCACATTGATGGTATCAGGACTGAACTGTCGTTCCTTAAACATGACGTGCAAACCATCAGGGAGAGAGCTGGGGAAGCTGAGCAAAGAATTAGTGACCTGGAAGATGTGGTGCGCCCTTTGGAGAATAAACTGCAGAACGTTCACTGTGAGTTGGGGGCTCATACAGATAAGTTATGGGACATGGAAGACCGCCAGAGGAGGAATAACATACGTTTGGTAGGCTTCCCTGAGAAGGCAGAGGGCAAACAGCCGGAGGACTTCCTTGAGCTCTGGCTAAAAGATACCCTGGCTGACACTACTTTTTCCCGTCTGTTTGCTATTGAGAGGGCACACCGCATTCCGTCTAAACCCCCTCCACCAGGTGCCCATCCGCGTCCTATGATTGCACGTATCCTACACTTTAGAGATCGTGAAAATATTCTGAGGGCTGCTCGCACTGTAGGAGATCTCCAATTCAATGGGAATAGGATCTCTATTTATCCTGATTTCTCTGCAGCTACGCAGAAACAGAGAGCCAGTTTCCTGCATGTGAAAAAGAGACTGAGAGATATGCATATGGCGTACAGTATGATGTACCCTGCGAAGCTCAGAGTGGTCGACGAGGGCAAAGTGTTCTTCTTCAATTCCCCTACAGAGGCTTCAAGATGGTTGGATACTAGGGGGAGACCCAGTCCAGGAAATGACCACTAACAATATTACATAGGCTGGGCTCTTATTCTGGGCCGTTTGTTTCTGCCTGCGCTCTGTTTGATACTGGGACGGGTGTGGTCAATCCCACTGCAACTGTTTGGCTCTGACACCTCGGTTTTCCTGAACCGAGCCCTGCCCAGATTCACCAGCACACTCTCTTTATTGTTTTTTTTTTGTGTGGATTGGGGGTATTTTCCTCCCCCCTTTTTCTCCTTTTTTTGCTGTTTTTTTTTTTTCTACGGAACTTTGACTTACTGAGTCCGTGTCAACGGCTATGTTAACATAGACTCCCTGGAGGGAGTAGGTGGTTGGGGGGTGAGACTGATATAATCCCCTGACAATTTGTTTGCTGAAGTTATGGGATACAGGCACTCGGCAGGTTGGGGCTGTGTGCAGGGTGGGGGGAGGGGTTCTATTTCTCTCTGTGAACTGGGGTCGTGTGTCGTTGTCTCTCTTTTGTTAAATCTCCACAGGTTGCTATGGTGGACCGCACCGGAGGGGTCCGGAGAAGCCCTGGGTATGCACCTGCGATCCGTTACTTTACAGGATGACGGGTAAGATAAATGTGTTGTCCTGGAATGTCCGGGGTATGAACTCAAGGATTAAGCGTTCCCTTGTCTTTGACTTCATAAAGAGGTATAAACCTCATATTATCATGCTGCAGGAGACACATCTCCAAGGTTCTAAGGTATTGGCGTTGAAAAAGGCTAATGTGATGAGGGTAATACATGCTGAGTACTCTACGTACTCTAGAGGAGTGGCCATCCTAGTCACTAAGAAGGCGGCTGCACATATTTTACAGGTTAAGAGCGACCCGAAGGGGAGGTATGCCGTTCTTGTCTGTCAAATATTCGGGATCTGCATGACGCTAGTGTGTGTATATGTCCCTCCCCCTTTTTCCTTCCAAGTACTTGAAGAAATCCTTACAGCTGCAATACAGGTGGCCCAGGGTCCACTACTAATGTTAGGAGATTTTAATGTGGTGTCGGATGGGTCACTCGATAGGCATGGGAGTGTGACTGGTCCACGCCATACTCTTTCCACCTGGTTGGACAGCTACGCCCTCACTGATGTGTGGCGGTGTCGCAACCATGGGGTCAGAGAATACTCATGTCACTCGGGGACACATAGGACACTATCCAGAATTGATATGGTGCTGTCCTCTGTGGATGCATTACCTCTGGTTTCAGGGGTTAGATACCTCCCCAGAGCTCTCTCAGATCACTCTCCTATGGAGGTCACGCTGACTTTAGGTGTACCTACTGGGAGACGACTGTGGCATATGAAAACGCAGTGGTTGGAGGAGGAATATGTGAAGATCAAATGTAAGACGGCTATTGATCTGTATTGGAGGGAGAATAGCTCCGGCACCTCGGTACCGATTCAGTGGGACGCTTTTAAAGCAACTTTGAGGGGGGTGTTTGCCAAAGAAACTAGGGACTTTGCAAGGGCCTTAAATTTAGATGTGAAGCAGGCTGAACAGGCTACTGTAACTGCAGAACGACAGTATATTCAGACCCCATCCCCGGATACCTATAGCTCATGGCAGGACTTAACAAGACAATATAAAATACTACTGACGGATCAGACTATGAAACTGCAACTGAAACAGGCTAGGTCCATTTTTGAGTTTGGGGACAAAAGCGGCCGTCTGCTGGCATTTTTGGCAAAACCCCTATATGCCCCTACATCGATATTGCAGATTAAACGCCCGACTGGGGAATTAGTGAGCGACTCTCAAGATATCCTGTCCACGTTCCGAGACTTTTATAATACACTATACCAGTCCCAATCTAGCTCTACAGTTCAGGACGTCTCTTCCTATCTAGACGATATGACTCTCCCATCCCTGACGCAGGATGAAAGTGCTGTTCTTGACCAACCCATAACATCAGAAGAGGTGGCTGGGGCCATTGCTTCTTTTAAACCGGGAAAGTCGCCAGGTTTGGATGGCCTCCCGGCCGAATGGTATCAGTTGCATAAAGAGAGCTTAATCCCACGCCTCCAGACGGTGTTTAGTGACGCAGAAAGGGAGGGCATATTACCAGAGTCGATGCGTGAAGCACTGATTGTGGTGATTCCGAAGCCGGGTAAGGACCCACTGGAGTGCGAGTCTTATCGGCCGATTTCTCTGATCAACACCGACGTTAAGGTGTTGGCAAAGATCTTGGCGGGTAGACTGCAGTCGGTAATACTGAAATTAATCCACTCAGACCAAACCGGCTTTATACCGGGGAGGTGCACTCAGATGAATCTGAGGAGGTTATATGTTAATTTGCAAGTGTCCCATGCTAATTCTGGTCGGAGGGTGGTGGCATCACTGGACACAAAAAAGGCATTCGACTCTGTGGAGTGGACCTACCTTTTTCCCCTACTTCTAAAACTGGGCCTGGGACCGAGGTTTGTGAACTGGGTCAGGTTGCTCTATGCGGAGCCGAAGGCTAGTGTCAGGGTCAATGGCCTCGTTTCGGACTCGTTTCCGATCAGGCGGGGAACTAGGCAGGGTTGCCCCCTGTCACCACTTTTATTCGCACTAGCCATAGAACCCCTGGCGACTAGGCTCAGGGATCGGGCTGACATTGCTGGGCTGCTGGTCGGGGACCTGGAGGAACGTGTGTCACTATACGCGGACGATATGCTCCTATACTTGGGCGATCCCGAGGACTCCCTTACAACCGCGTTTTCCTTGATCCGAGAGTTCGGTGATTTCTCCGGATTCCGGATCAATTGGTCTAAGTCGGCGCTCTTTCCTCTGGATCCACAGCCAGATTTAGTTCTCCCTGCTCAGTTCCCCCTACAGGTGACAGACCGCTTTAAATACTTAGGAATAACCGTAGAATTGCCTATAGAGAAATTTTCGAAGACAAACTTATGGCCAGTCATACGAGACTTCGAGGACAGGGTGAAAAAATGGAAGGACCTCCCGCTTACAATGCTGGGGAGAGCCAACCTGTTTAAAATGATCTTCCTCCCAAAATTCCTGTACATTCTCTCTAACGCCCCCGTAGGCATCCCCAGGAAGACCTTTAGATATATCGACTCCCTGCTGACCTCCTTTCTGTGGGGTGGTGGGGCAGTTCGGGTGGCGCTGGCTGTGCTACAGTTGCCGGTGGGGAGGGGAGGTCTGGCGGTCCCTGACCTCCGTCTATACTACCTGGCATCGCAGCTGGTTCATGCCCACTGGCGTATGTTCCCCCAGCTGAACAATGCCGCTGTAGCGGTGGAGGCGGCTGTGGCAACCTCATATGAGACATTGCTGAACTTTTTTCACAGGGGGGAGGTCCCGACAACAGATGGAATGGTGATCCTTAGATCAGCCAAAGCGGTGCTTGAGATATGTAGGAGACACACTTTGGACACCCCCCTGCACTTGTCCCCTAATGCTCCGCTGTGGTTTAACCCCAGATTAACGGACATCTTTCTACTGGAAGATGGACATAGGTGGGCCAAATTTGGCCTGGTTTACTTACATCAACTGTTTGACAGAGGGGAGTTGAAAACGTTTGCACACCTGAAAAGGGAATTGGGGGTACCCGAAACTTGGAGATTTCAGTACACAAGATTGAGACATGCAACTCAGGCGCAGCTTGGCACAGGGGTAGTGGTGTTAGAAAACACTAAGTTAGAATCATTATTGTTGAATCCTGAACATACCAAGTTAGTCTCTACCTACCATAATATGCTCATGAGTAAGATACGACCGAGAGAGGAAAAGACGAGACTTAAGTGGACTATGATAATACCAGAACTGACGGAACCCCAGTGGGAGGAAGTCCTAGTGTCATATCTCCCTACTGTGATCTCGGCAAGGGACAAACTGATACAGCTGCGATACCTGCATCAAATGTATTACACACCACACAGATTATATAGAATGGGCAGAAGAGAGAACCCTGTTTGTCATAAGTGCTTGGTGGCAGAGGGCACCTTTATGCATATGGTGTGGGACTGTAATAGGATTCGACCGTTCTGGTCGCAGGTTACACAATTTATTGCAGACACTTTTGATCTCCCGAATATATGCAGCCCACTTCTGTGTCTCTTAGGTATTATAGAGGATGATATCATGAGTAACAATATGCGAATCTTCCTGAGACTGCTCTTCTACTATGCCAGGAAGCTCATTGTCTTGAACTGGATAAAGAGGGATTTCCTCACTATATCTGCCTGGAAGGGGTTAATCAATGCTAATATTACAATGTACAAAATGACCTATGAAGCAAGGGGAAGCAAGAAAAAATTTCATAAAGTGTGGGGTAGCTGGGTAGACTCCAGGGACACTAACTCTGGAGAGGTGTAAGGGAATATGTTTTCTTGTCCTCTATATACAATGTATGAGACGTATTGTGCAGCTCTGGTGCGGGCGGATCTGGGGAGATGGGGAGGCAACGACACACGACACTTGGGAGAGAGGGTTTTCTTTTTTTTCTATATGTTTGTTTATATGCCCTAGTTTTGTGGTTTATTATTTTACTTACTGATGGGCATGGTGCTCTGAACTTAAGATATATGATATAATCTAGCTACACTGTTCCTTTTGATCGGGAGCCCGAAGTTTGAATAATTAGTTCTCTGTTTACAATATAAAAGGCTATATGCACTTTAGAAGAACCCATGTTAGGAATACTCCCTACTACTGTTAAGGGCATGGAAATGTATGACGGGGGAAACCTTGTTCCTTTAATCTTTTTCCTCCATATTTTCTACTTTTGACTGTCCTACATAAGTACTTGTCATTTGTATGCAATGCTACTTCCTGTAACTGTGTATATGGCTAATAATAAAAACCTTTTTAAAAAAAAAAAAAAAAAAAACAATGGGAACAAAGTGTCTCACTAAGCTGGAAGAAGAAGAGTCAATGAAAGGGGAAAAAAACAATGCAAAGGGCTATGATAAGTCCAATAATATTCAGTCTTTGATATCAAGGCTCTACAGAACTCATCCTGGGGCTACACCGTGGCTGCCACCTTGTGAGGATAAAATCAGCTCTGTAAAAAATCAAGGGGAGAAAAGCAGCGCCTGCTAAGTGTAGTATGTAAGTACAAATATGTTTATTCTGAAGGTAAACAACTCACATGTTAAAGTGATATCAAAGTCTTGTTTTTGTTGTTTACAAATAACAAACATGTTATACTTACCTGCTCTATGCAGTGGTTTTGTACAGAGCAGCCCCACCCCCACTCTTCCCTCCATCCTGCGAAGTGCCCCCACAGCAATGAGCTTGCTATTGCAACACCCGAGCTGAGCCGCTGCTCTATGTGTCCATTCAGACATGGAGCCACGGCTCGGCCCTGCCCCCTGTCTCTCCTTATTGCCTCACTGACTATGATTGACAGCAATTGGGAGACATTGGCACCCGACTGCTGTGTCAGCCAATGAGAAGAGAGAGTCCCAGCCAGCCAAGACTCTCCTGCAACATCCCTGGATCAAGATGGGGCTCAGGTAAGTATTAGGGGGGCTACTGCACACAGAAGGTGTTATTATCTTATTGCATAGAAAACATTAAGATAAATCACCTTATGACTTTAGAAACACTTCAAGGATCTTGAACATAGCATGTCATAATGCTATCCAACTGTGTCCCTGGTCAGTCCTGATGAGTCCTTGGGTAAGCCTCAGGCAAGCCGGCAAAGAGCCGTGCCTGTGGTTCCCAGCATTCCCTGGCTTAGTAGACAGCCAGACACTGACACTCCAGTGACAGCTCGGACATGGAGCAGGAAGTGACATCAGGGCTTGTTTTAAAGTTATTTTTCTAATTGTTAAGAAAATTTAAATATTTCAATGTCCATAGACTGGGCTCAGATGCAGTTTAAAGTGTTTGCAAACCTTGGTCATGAAATCTAAACAATGCACATATATCTGAAGTGAATAATCTCCAAAGCACTAAATGTTGCTTTTTCTGGCGCTTCGTTCCTCAATTATCAGCATGTGTCACCTCATACAAATTTTCCAGACACATGAGATAAATTTGTGACGAGGAAGGGAGCTCAGCATGCAGCTTGCTATTCAGGACACAGCTCTGTATCCTTCCCTCAGTCCTGTGCCGTCTGAAGGGGGGTGTATCACTTTCCTCAATTCAGCTCTCACACACTTTAACTGCAGCTCTCCACCCCTCCTCTGTGATACTGACGGATGAAGAAGGATTTTATCACAATTCTGCACTTTGAATGGCTGTAGAGAGGAGAAGAATGCAGATAAAAAAGTAAAGCTATGTAAGAGGATTTGTTTAATCTCTGTGTATCAATCAAAGCTATTCACTTCACTGGTTATATGAGAGGGTTTACAACAACTTTAACCACTTCCTGCTGGCCTGACTACTTTCTACGCCCGTAGTGTGGATCCCAATTGCCGGGAGGCCGTCTATATACGGCCTCCGGCCTCCAGCCACTGGGGGGCGCGCTCCCCTACAGTTAGAACACTCACTAGGCTACACATTTAACCCCTTCCTCATCCCCTAGTGTTAACCCCTTCCCTGTAAGTCACATTTATACAGTAATTAGTACATATTTATAGAACTGATCGCTGTATAAATGTGAATGGTGCCAAAAATGTGTCAAAAGTGTCCGATGTGTCCGCCATAATGTCGCAGATCGCCGCCATTACTAGTAAAAAATAAAATAATAATTCTGTTCCCTATTTTGTAGGCACTATAACTTTTGCGCAAACCAGACACTTATTGCGATTTTCTTTTTTTTTTTACCTAAAATATGTAGAGGAATACGTATCGGCCTAAACTG
Source organism: Rana temporaria (assembly GCF_905171775.1). Lineage (NCBI taxonomy): Eukaryota > Metazoa > Chordata > Amphibia > Anura > Ranidae > Rana > Rana temporaria. The sequence continues at coordinate 144,403,354 of NC_053493.1, forward strand.
AGAAAAAAACATGTTTTTTTTTAAAAGAAAAACTTGGGATATTTATTATAGCAACAAGTAAAAAATATTACATTTTTTTTCAAAATTGACGCTATTTTTTTGTTTATAGCGCAAAAAATTAAAACCGCAGAGGTGATCAAATACCGCCAAAAGAAAGTTATATTTGTGGGGAAAAAAGGACGTCAATTTTGTTTGGGAGCCACGTTGCATGACTGCGCAATTGTCAGTTAAAGCGACGCAGTGCTGGAAGCTGAAATTTCGCCTGGGCAGGAGGGGGTATATGTGCCCAGTAAGCAAGTGGTTAAGTAAGATGATCACATGTTTACGTATTTTGGTAGGTTGGAGCCTGAACATACTAGCTATGGCACACTGACTTTTTCATGTGTTACAGCCTGGAAAGTTGCTAATACACAGGTGTCTCAAAGTTGTGTTCCCTGATATTTATGATTTAGTAAGAGAATAATCCTTGGTGTACAGCATTTTATTACAGACATTTTCCCTAGTGCTTGTTTCTGTGACCCAATACGTTATCATTTAATAAAAGCATAGTACAAAATATTAAAATATACACATGGTATCTTTAAGAAACAGATTGCAGAGAGGATTTTTCTAATGGAAACGCAAAGTGCTTTTACTGGAAATATAAATTCAAAAGACAGTTTGACCACAAAATTATGCTGCTAATACTGTAAAACCATATATCTAGATGTGACATTAAAAGTTGATATTTATCAACAAACAGGAAGCAACAACCCAATGGCAACCCAATGGCAACATTTGCTCATCCACACATAGTAATTTACTGCAACCACAAACAGTAGTTTTCCTTGAAATTAAAAGCTTCAAAGGTAGAAGTGTCAGCCAGATGCTCTTAACTAGATATTTGAAGGAAACTGCATTTCTAAAAAGAGGGCTGATTTTAAATGATATCTATCTGTCAAAGTAAAGATAATTCTTTTTGCTAAAGCTTAAGATTTACTTAAAATGGACCTTACGGATGATTCAGAAGTCTACATGAATAAACTTTCTGACATTTTAGAACATAAAACATCATAATTTTTTGTTCAAAAACTGAACTTTTTATCACTAAAAATAAGTAATTGAGTGATAATCAAGTGACTGTGCTTTTGTCTGAGAATGATTCCCTAGTTTCACGTCCTCATGTGATCACTCATTTGAGCTGTTCATGGTAACTTTCTGGCGCCTCACAAGGTGAGAGGCAGCATGTATGATAAACTAAAGAGTGAAGTACAGCAAAGTGATGTAAAATGCAGTGAGTGAAGTGAAATTGATCCTAATTTACTAAAGCAAAATATTAGGTGAACTGAATTTGTGTTCATATCGGATACCTGATCATTAAATAAATGCACCCTGCCTCTGTACATTTAATGCTTTGTTAGGAGGGTACTTGGAAAGCGGTAATACCATGGAAAATTTGTAACAACATATGTTTTTCGACTGCTGCCCTAGAGATGGTTATTGATGGCAAGATACCGCCCGATCCCGTGTCTGTGTTGGAGATATCCTAGTTTGCACTGCAACTTCAACACAGCCAAAGCACATCCACCTCCTGCACTATACCACTATACAATACAACCCATTTATTCACTGCTACTGTCTATGCTAGCAACTACAGGCCTGCTAGCCAATCTTTCCAAACAGTGACATTCATCATCCTCTCAGCATCTTTTCAGGTAACTTTTGGGCAACTATCCCTCCACTCCTAACACATGGTGTAGGATGAGCATACCACCTACTAGCCCTACTGTGCTCTAACCCACCCCTTTTGCTTTAACTGCCCAATTTTGACATGAAAAATAAACTGCACATTGGGCAACCAATTATGTACTTTTTAGCTAGAAAGAAATCGGATGTTTTGCAGACACCGTATATTTTTAATGTAAATTAGGGACATGTTAAAGCATGGTATGACAGTAGTAGCTGTCAGAATGGACAGAAAGCCACAGCCCAGCAGAATGGAGGATCAGAATAAGCTTTATGAACAAGCATACAATGAATTTGTCTCTGTATAAAGTTTATCATACTCATCTGCGCTATAAGTGAGATGTACACCCCAGCACACACCTTACTTTTCAAGATTGAAAAAGCATGTGACCTGGTAGGTATGGAACGGGGAGCTTGACCTTCTTGACCTCCTTTTTCCTGGTCACCTGGTCTTTCCCCCTCTGCTTTTACCTGGTGATCAGGTCAGTAACACACATGTATTAAAGTGCCTCCACCCTGAATGAATGAGCACAGGGGCACCTTTGGACACCTGGGAGGCAAAAGGGGAAACTGCCCTGGCCCCCTGACAGAAGAGCCCCCCCCCCTCTATACAAAAATGTATTAAAACAATAACAAATGGCGCTGGATGGTTGACATACTAGTAATACCTTTACCACAAATACCCATTCTCACATCTAACAAGAAGCAGTGAAGAAGTGGTATAAGAAGAATAGCAACAAATAGCAGGAAATAATAGCAGTAACCAGAACACCTAACAAACACCATTTAAGGTACAGAGCAAACCTATAAATGAATAACATGAAACAACCATATAAAAGTAATTCAATATGTCAGAAAAAACAAATATAGCTACTGTATAGTCACTGAAATACTTGCGCATGTTAGGGGTAATTTTACTGTTTCTGAATATATAATTGCCAGTAGACATGGAAACATTAGTACACAATGATAAAAACTATTTATAATAAGCCACTTACAAAGAAATTAAGGGTCTATAATTTTTATCATAGGTGTTTTTTTAATGACAGAGACAGAATAGCAACCAAAAATCCAGAAAAAACCCCCCACATAAAACAAATGTTATAACCTCTGGATATGACACTGAGCACATGCTTCACAAACCTCTTTGGTCGACCATGTTCTGAGTAGAACCTGTCCTGTTAAACCGCTGTATGGTCTTGGCCACCATGCTGCAGCTCAATTACAGGGGCAATCTTCTTATAGCCTAGGCCATCTTCGTGTAGATCAACAATTCTTTTTTTAACCAGTATGAGGGAGTGAGAGCGAAAACACCAAATTTAACACACCTGCTCCCCATTCACACCTGAGACCTTGTAACACTAACGAGTCACATGACACCGGTGAGGGAAAATGGCTAATTGGGACCAATTTGGACATTTTTATATAGGGGTGTACTCACTTTTGTTGCCAGCGGTTTAGCCATTAATGGCTGTGTGTTGTTATTTTGAGGGGACAGCAAATTTACAATATACAAGCTGTACACACACTACAAAGTGTCATTTCTTCAGTGTATGTGAAAAGGATAATGCGCTAAATCAACTGATTAAATAAGGTGTCAACACATCAAAATTACTGGAGGAAAAAGACAAATTGATACAAAGAATAAAGTTCCAAATTCTATGTGTAAAACGTCCCTTGTTGCTGTAATCCTGAAGGCAACTCAGAAACACTTTGCCAGACCACACACGCACAGTGTGTGAGATATCACCAGCTTGATGATGTAATGATCAAACTTGTCAGGTCAGAAAGTGCTTTCCACCAGGTATTCACATGCTCAGATATGCAAAGAAAGGGAGACAGAGAAAAGACCGATAGCGTGATACCGTAAATGAAACACTAGCGTCTCACAACACTCAGAACATCACTCACGAATCCCCGATAGTAATTAGGCTTCAGCGTATGTGCATGTAAGCTGCTCAGCTTGTCAGGCTCCTCATCCGGCACCTCCGTGCGTCCCGTCACTCAAGCTCCTCCGCCACGCGTATCGTCACTAGACACGTGACTTAATCATGGGTCAATGTGTGACTGAGGCTTACTAAGGCTATAAATAGCCAATCACACACTCGCATCGGCGCGAACGGACCAATGGGGAGGCACCAATGACTACATCATTGCAGATACACCACAACATTTCAGCCATTGCGGTTTATAAAAATTGTGTATTGACAAGTTTTAATATGATACAAATTAAGACAAAATAACTTTAAAAACACTGTCTTGACAAAACAATTGTAGTCTATCTCAGATTCTGCTACAGGCGAATCCGTACAACTCAGACTAATCAATTTGAACAAATGCAGACAGCATCCCATGGTTTTCATATAGTATTACTACCACATAAGCCAAAAATTAAAAATTGATATGTATATAAATATAAATAAGATATATAATCTATACCCATATGATCAAACTAGATCTACAAGAAGTGAGGCAAATGAGCCAAGGACCCCTAAGCCTTGGCGGAAAAATAATAAGAAATCTCCAAGGCATCCAGCCTGGAAAAATAAGAACACCCAGCAGGTGTATTACCCCCCTAATCAAATAGGGAATCAAGGGGGATATATGCAAGGTCCCCAACATAATACCAACCACTATAATCAGGATCCTCGAGATGTGAGAGATGCATACCAGTATCAAAATCAGGGCCCATATTCCAATTCACAAGGTGTACCGTTAAATCGCGATTACCTTCAACAGGAGTATAGGAAAAGTCCGGTTCATACACAAAACAAATATGAACCCTTAGCCAACTATATTGAAGAAACACATTCTAGGTCTTTTTTAGATCATCGCCGGAACGACAGGTCACCACCTCGGGGAGCAGAATCAATGTATGCTCGCAGTCCAGACGAAAGAGAGGATGCAGGGGGGGACAAGGGTCCAAAAAGAAGAAAGGTCAAATAGGGCAAGGAATCATTAATCTGAGCGGGGTTGAGCTCACTATTCCGGAGCTAACCCTATTAGATAAGGGCTTGAAATTTGCACCCAAGAAAAATCTGAATAAATTCGATGTGTACGTCGATATTCAGAAATATACAAGAAAATTAAACATCAAAAAGTACATGCTTAATCAACCCATAAAAGGTGAAACTGTTGGAAATCTGCCGGGTAGAATTCAACATAGTTCCTTAAGAAATAAATCTTTGTTTAACCCTCAAGTACACAACAACCAGCACGTAGAAGTATTCAATAAAATGGTGCTAAAAGATCTGGAAAAATTAAAAATAAGGAGGTTACCAGATCCCAAAATTATTCAAAAGGGCATCAAAGAATTGGAGAAGAACAAGAAAGTAATAATACGACCGGCAGATAAGGGAGGAGCAATAGTATTACTGTCAAAAGATTATTACTATGAGGAATTGAACAATCAACTCCAAGATCAGAATACGTACATTAAGCTCACAGGTAATCCTACTGGGGAGTATAAGGAAGAATTGGCTGTGCTCATACAAAAGGGCAAAGACAAAGGTATTTTATCCAAAAGAGAAAGTAAATACCTGAATCCAGATATGTGTCGAGTTCCTATTATATACACGGTGCCGAAGGTACATAAGGATCCATTAAAACCCCCTGGGAGACCAATTATCAACGGTATTCAGTCAATCAATTCACGTTTAGGAGAATATGTTGACAAGTTTATCCAGCCCTTGGTACCCAACACCAAGGCTTACCTCAGAGATACAAAACACCTTATCCAGTTACTGGAGACTGTAGTAATCTCCCCACAGCACAAGTTCCTGATAGCAACAGCTGATGTAGCCTCGCTCTACACTAATATTAATCATGAGGAAGCGATTAATGCAACCAAGTGGGCGATGAATCATTTTAGCCAACTCATCCCGAAGCAGAAAAAGTTTGTTTTGCGATGTTTAGCTTATGGTTTACAGCATAATTATTTTTGGCATCAATCTCAGTTCTACAGGCAACTCAATGGCATCGGAATGGGAGCTAAATATGCACCCAGCGTGGCAAACGTATTCATGTCAGAATGGGAGGAGGGGGCAATTTACAACGATATGCCTAGCCAGCTGATTTTATACAAAAGATTCATAGATGACTGTATTGTCATCTGGGATGGTGATGAACAATCCTTAATCACATTCTTTGAGAAATTGAATCTAAACCAACAAAATATTTCCTTAACGTATACTATCAGCAATCAGACTATACAGTTTCTGGATTTGGAAATCACGCTGGAGGAAAACTCAATATCAACTAAAACATATTTTAAGCCAGTGGAACGGAACAGTTATATCCCGGTGGATAGCTGTAATTTCGAGCCCTGGCTTATAAACATCCCTAAAGGACAGCTGTTACGCATCCGTAGAAATTGCACTGACCAAAAAGTATATTTGGAGCAAGCTAACTTTATAGGAACAAAGTTTGTGAATAAAGGGTACAATGAGGATTTTATCCAGGAACAAATCCGTAAAGTATATGATACACCTAGAATTGCCCTTATTCAGGATAAAGTGAAACCTGATCTAATGGATAATAATCCCCCGATTATCCTGAACTACACTGTCCAACATAGACAGCTGGAAGCTATTTTTAAAAAGCACTGGCCTATCTTAAGAGCTGACCAGCAGCTACAGGGCATTCTACCTACTAACCCCAGGGTGGTATATCGCAGAGCTCCCACCCTGAGGGATCTAGTAGCTAAAAATGTTCCTGATCCTCCAATAAAGAAAAATGTACTTACCTTTTTTCAGGGTAAGGGATTCTTCCCATGCAAGAGGTGTTTTGCATGTAAGAACACAAATTTTAATGGTCAAAAATGTACTAAGTACACTTCAAATGTCACCAAGAAGGAGTACAACATTGATGACCTTATTACCTGCAGAACTGAGGGTGTTCTGTATGTCCTTGAGTGCCCACGCTCCTTACAATACATAGGCCGCACTAAACGACCCTTATGGAAAAGATTAAGAGAGCATGTACAGAATATTCTAAATGCATACCCGAAACATAATGTCTCCCGTCATTTTGAGCTATGTCATCAAGGGAACCCAAAGGGTTTGAAATTTTGGGGCATACAAAAATATAGTCCCCACTGGAGAGGAAGCCATAGGGTGAGAGAGATCAGTAAAGCAGAATCCAGATGGATTCATGAGATGGGATCTCTCTCTCCGAATGGTTTAAATATTGACTTTGATCTTAACTGTTTTATATCTGATTTTTAATCTCTGATTTTATATATTTTATAATAATTTTTTATTCATATATATTTACACATCTCCCACATCTCCTAATTGCTATCCCATTGTGAGCATGTGCCCACTTGTTGGCTAGTGGTGCAGTGCTCCTGTATTTAGTATCTGTTGTAGATATTGGAATGTATTTCATGTTTGTGATGCTATTTATCCTTTAGTGTAGATTGGGATATGTGGCCGACAGCTTGTTTTGATCTATGTATTGTATATATGTATTTTAGTATTTTATATATCTTATTTATATTTATATACATATCAATTTTTAATTTTTAATTTTTGGCTTATGTGGTAGTAATACTATATGAAAACCATGGGATGCTGTCTGCATTTGTTCAAATTGATTAGTCTGAGTTGTACGGATTCGCCTGTAGCAGAATCTGAGATAGACTACAATTGTTTTGTCAAGACAGTGTTTTTAAAGTTATTTTGTCTTAATTTGTATCATATTAAAACTTGTCAATACACAATTTTTATAAACCGCAATGGCTGAAATGTTGTGGTGTATCTGCAATGATGTAGTCATTGGTGCCTCCCCATTGGTCCGTTCGCGCCGATGCGAGTGTGTGATTGGCTATTTATAGCCTTAGTAAGCCTCAGTCACACATTGACCCATGATTAAGTCACGTGTCTAGTGACGATACGCGTGGGGGAGGAGCTTGAGTGATGGGACGCACGGAGGTGCCGGATGAGGAGCCTGACAAGCTGAGCAGCTTACATGCACATACGCTGAAGCCTAATTACTATCGGGGATTCGTGAGTGATGTTCTGAGTGTTGTGAGACGCTAGTGTTTCATTTACGGTATCACGCTATCGGTCTTTTCTCTGTCTCCCTTTCTTTGCATATCTGAGCATGTGAATACCTGGTGGAAAGCACTTTCTGACCTGACAAGTTTGATCATTACATCATCAAGCTGGTGATATCTCACACACTGTGCGTGTGTGGTCTGGCAAAGTGTTTCTGAGTTGCCTTCAGGATTACAGCAACAAGGGACGTTTTACACATAGAATTTGGAACTTTATTCTTTGTATCAATTTGTCTTTTTCCTCCAGTAATTTTGATGTGTTGACACCTTATTTAATCAGTTGATTTAGCGCATTATCCTTTTCACATATCTTGCTTGGTTTAGTTCACCGTTATAATTGCTGCTTTTTCATTTATTTATTGATTAAGTGATATAATTATTTTTTCACCTTAGTAGCGCTGTAGACCTTTCACATGTCATTTCTTCAGTGTCGTCACATGAAAAGATATAACAAAATATTTACAAAAATGTGAGGGGTGTAATCACTTTTGTGAGATACTGTATATGCACACTAGCATTTGTATTGAAAGCACTCCTCTTAGTGTGCTCCAAGTAGAGAGACTGAGCGGTCACCGCCAACTCTGTATATAGTACTAATTTATCAGAACTAGAGTGGACATATTCTGGAGCAGTGGTTGGTTGCTATGCGCAGTGGCTCCACATTCGGTCTGCTCCACTTTTGAGTTAAGCTATAAATAAACACAGTTAAGTGTGAAACACGTCAGCTCGTGTGTCCCATCTTCTGCTGCCTAATTTCCAAAGTGCGGCTGTCCAGAACCTTTCCTTACTTCATTTGCTACATACTTAGCCTGCACCTGGTACTTCAACTCTGAGCATAGTCCAATTTCCATATATCCACCTGGATCGGTGATCCCTTCCCCCTGCTCCACTTTTGATAAGGCCCATTGCAAATGGGGAGGACTCTGCCAGGAGTCCGCCTGCTCAGCGGGGAATCTGTCTGCTGATCCCCGCTGAGCAGGCGGATGGCTTTTCTATGGCCACTCCACTTATGCAGAACATGTATTGCATGCAGTTGCGGCATGGTGGTATGAGCCATACAGAATTAAAACAAGTGGTGGGGAAGTGACATTTTGCATCCTACCTGACTGTCAAACACACTATTAAAAGTGAGCAACGGCTGCCACAATTTTAAACGAGCCCCCCTCCCCAAATTAATAAATAATAATAATGAAAATAAAATAGGTACATTTGGGCCTGATCTAGATTAGTGTTAGTGCCAGGGTCAAAGATCAGGGTCCGAAGTCAGGATCAGATAAAAACATAAGGGTCAGTATGTTTCGGGGAGGATTACAAATCACTTTTACTTTGGAGGTCTATTTATAAAGCAACAGTTTTGGTCATAATTTCTGTAGTAGATGAATTCCTATAAGCTCCATCTAGTGGCTACAATGCTGTATATTCTCTCACTGAGGTATTTCAGAAAACGTTGCCACATTTTGGCTTCTAGATAGAGCTGATGATCATAGAAATTATTCTGTTACAAACATTAGACCCAAAGTTTGTGCAGCCTGCAAGAATGTGTGACATTCGTCCATTTAATATTTTCTAAATACATTTTTTTTAGCTCTAAATAAAGGAAAAAAAAACACTATTGTTTCCTGGGCCTACTACAGGATAGGTTTTTTTTATCCTTTTTTTTTTTCTTTTAGTATTTTAATCACAGTCAAATAACCTGTTCCGGCCCAAAAAAAATATACAAAAATACTTTATTTTCCAGTTTTAAGAAAACCCCAACCCTAACCCTACCCCCCCCCCATCCTACCCACTCTCTTCTCTCCGACCAACCATCTTGTGTCATGTCTCCCTTTGCCTATCGCACTTTCTGCTCTATACCATCCTTTTTGCAAATCTCTGTGTCTGCTTATATTTTAACCAGTCTTGCCATTTTAGTTTGAACCCCCCTTCTCCTTCCTCCCCCATAAACCTTAGCTGTTCTGTATAATAAATATCATTTACTTTACATAGCCAGTTCCTCACTGTAGGGATCTTAGGATCCTTCCACTGTCTAGGAATCAAACTTTTTGCTGCGTTTAGGAAATGTTTAGGAATTTTATCCTACCTAATAAAAATGTCAATGAATCTAAGGGTATTACAGTTAAACATATTCTGGATAGCTCTGGTAGATCAGGTATTTGATTATATTCTGACAAACTCTTAAATTAGGACACCCTATACATTTTTACTTTAAATATTTGAATTCAAATGGAATCAGTGAGAAACTTGGTGTTGACATGATTTTACATGATTTTTATTACTACATTGGTTCTTTTCTTCTTAGTATTCCAGTTTGAAGCTTTCACCAATTTTAAACTGAGACTTGTTTCCTAGTTCTCGATGGACTCATTTTGTATGAACAGCCATACAGCTTTTCTGTTGTTTTGTGAATGCCATCTAGTGGTTGTAATATATACATTTCACCTTTTCATTTTAGTTTTTTATCTATGACCTCAGCGCCCTCATGTGACTGATCATGCTATGGCCCATTACTTGCTCAATTTTCTTGTTCAATATTTTTATTGATTTTTACAATAAGAAAAAAAAAGATATAATAAACAACATATTATAGGATACATATATACTTAATAAAGACGTATCTATGTTAGCATAACTCTAACCAAACTAACAGGAGAGTAAAGAAAAATTCATAAATATCACATAGGTGAATAATGAATGTGAGCACCCAATTAAGGGTTCGAAAATGTTAAGGGTAAAGTTCCGTAAAGCATGCCTCCTGACCACCCATCCACCCCAAATGTGCTCAATGTGTGGATGAGTGGGGGCACAGTCAGTAAATGTTGGAGTTATTTAAAGTAATTGATAAGTAAATGATATGATATATAAAAAGTGGCATAAAAAGAGGGATACATGAGTAACCCTATATTATAAATATCATGCAGGGAGAACAAAATAGAGGGAAAAAAAAGAAAACAAGATTAAATGTCTGACATGTCGCAATATAACATGCCAGCCTAATGAAAGAGAAAACTTAAAAGCAAACAGAAAATGACAAAGGGGAAAACTAAGGGTAGGAGAAGGAATTTCCCAAGGTGGTGGCCTGTCTCACGATAGAGAGAGCAGTGGTGGTGCATCTATAGAGGGCATTGCATGAATCTATGTTATTGTTTCCAGCTGCCGCCCACTATTCAAATGGTCGGATGCTGAGTGTCGGCCACCTGAATAACGGCAGCTGGTTGGCTGTGTGGAAGTGCATATCAGAGCCAGTGGCTGCATTTGATGGCATGGCACAGTGGTGACAATTGATGGCACAGTGGCTGTGTTTGATGGCATGGCACAGTGGCTGCATTTGATGGCATGGCACAGTGGTGACAATTGATGGCACAGTGGCTGCGTTTGATGGCACAGTGGCTGCATTTGATGGCATGGCACAGTGGTGACAATTGATGGCACAGTGGCTGCATTTAATGGGCCCAGTGGCTGCATTTGATGGGCACAGTGAGGCTGCAAATGTTTTTTTTTTATTTGTTTTTTGTTTTTGCCCCCCCAAAAAATTTGAGCACCAGCCGCCACTGAGAGAGAGACAAATAATTAGCAAATAGTCTATAAAACCTAGTGTGGTAATACTTGCTCAATTTTAACCAATATTTTTTATTTACTTATTATTTCAAAGACCTTTTTAGTATAAATCAAATAATCATTCATACATTTTTTTTAACATATTTTAGTAGAAATCAAGTAATCCATTTTACATTTATTCTTATTTTAATAAATAAATAAAAAAAATGGATTATTGTTTACATATGGTTATATAATTAATATTTTTTGGAGAAGGTAAGGGTTCTACACTATTAATAATAAGTATTAATCCTGATTTTTACTTTGTGCAGATTCACAGGCTGCTGTTATTTTAAAATGCCATTAGATTTCTGTTACTTAGCCTGGAGATGAACAGTGAACAGCCAATGTTGCATGTCATGTACAAAGAAACAATTTATATTTTAGTGTATACATTATGTGCAAAAGGAAAATGGAGATTTGAAGAGAACATGACAGAAGACAGAACTAATTATGACACTTTAGTTATCTAGTTAAGTTTCTGGCAATAAAAGAAAAAACAAAACACTGATGATTCAAAAACTAGCATTAAGATATCAGTACCTAGTATTGTGAACTCTAGCATTATGGAATTCACACTGATACGAGGGGGTGTGCATAAGTATTGAGCCTTAAGCCTCGTACACACGCTCGGTTTTCTCGGCAAGAACCAGCAAGAACGTGTGTACGAGGCTTTCAGGTTTCTCGTCTGGAAATCTGCCCAGAATCTCAACAAGAAAAATAGAGATCCTGCTCTCTATTTTCACATTGAGATTCTTGTCGGCCTGTTTCCCGACGAGAAACTCGAGTATCTGTATACTTACCTGTCGCCGTGGAAATCCACGCATGCTCGGAATGACTTTGACGCATTCGCGAAAGCTTCCACGGCATAGGTAGGGTGAAGCAAGATGGCGGCGACGGCATCGAATTTGACGAGCGCATGCTCGTCGTACGCGATGACATTACCGCGTTCTTGCCTTTCAAAAGAACTGTGGTTCTTTTGAAAGGAGTGTGTGTACACTCGGGCGGCAAGAGATTCTTGCCAAGAATCTCATCAGGAAAAACAAAGTTTTTTTCCTGACGAGATTCTGGCCCGTAGCTATCCAGAAAAAAATTAACTAGGAAGCTGTAAAGGGTGTATTGGCCCATTTGTCTATATTCAATGGTGCAAAAATAGGCTACCTATGATTTTAACTTATCTTTCTTTTTTAGGTCCAAATTGAACATGGCAGCACCTCCAGAAAAATGCAATGTGGAAGAGCATAGGACCATAATCAAGTTCTTGTTTCTCCAAGGGAAAGGTGCGAAAGAGATCCATGTCACAAACTTTGAATGACAGTGACCCTTCATATGCAAAATTTGAGTTGTCAATTTTAAAACTGGCCATTTCAGTGTTGAAAGTGAGAAACCCAGTTGAAGCCCTGTTTCAGTATTTGTGCCTGAAAAAGTAAAAAGTTTTGGGATCCACTTTTCTGCAAGCGTTCTCATTTCCAAGTCGTTGTGAATAATGTCACCAACGCTCTCACGTGATATTCCCAGATATCTAGCAATACTTTTGGCTGATATTCCGAAAGCCCTCCATGATCATGTCATGAATGGCTTTCACATTTGCAGGCACGGAGACAGAAACAAGCCTTCCACTGGCTTTCTTACTTTCAATACCGAAATGGCCCGTTTTAACCAAACCAAAGTTTGTGACATTTCATCATGGATATTCTTCGCACCTTTCCCTTGGAGAAACAAGAACTTGATTATGGTCTTATGCTCTTCCAGATTGAATTTTTCTGGAGGTGCTGCCATGTTCACTTTGGACCTGAAAAAGAAAGATCAATTTTTGTGAAGACAAAAAACCTTCAAGTTTCTGCTAGAAAGCTGAACATGAATAGGAACTTCATCTTTCAGCATGACAATGACCCAAAGCATAGAACCAAATTAACAAAGGAATGGCTTCACCAGAAGAAGATTAAAGCTTTAGAACCCCCAGACAAAGCCCAGACCTGAATCCGATTGGAAAATCTGTGGGGTGATCTGAAGAGGGCTGTGCACAGAAGATGTCCTCACAATCTGACAGATTTGGTGTGTTTTTGCAAAGAAGAGTGGGCAAATTTTGCGAAGTCAAGATTTGCCATGCTGATAGACTCATACCCAAAATGACTGAGTGATAGCTGTAATAAAATAAAAAGGTGCTTCAACAAAGTAAGTGGTGTGCACACTTATGCAACCACATTATTTTATTTTTTTATGTTTTCTTCCCTCCACCTAAAAGATTTCAGTTTGTTGTTCAACTGAGTTGTACAGTTTATAGGTCACAATAAAGGTGGAAACAGTTCTGAAAGGATTTATCTTTGTCTCATTTTTTTACATCACAGAACCCTGTCATTTTAAAAGGAGCGTATAGACTTTTTATATCCACTGTATACTGGAATTTGTATTTATTTATTTCTTATACCAGTAATGGTCTCGATCAGCAACTTATATTGGGACTGTGATATTATGACAGACAATCTGATATTATCTGACATGTTTGACACTTTGTGGGAACCAGTGACACTAATACAGTGATAAATGCTACTGTAATGTGATCAGAGGGTTAAATCCCTGCTGACAGGACAGAGCTCTGTCTTGTTTAGAGAGCTCTGTTCTGTCTTTCTCCTTGCCGATCAGCGGGTGTCGGTGGACATTCATTGGCTGGCACTGGTTGACTGGCTTGTGCTGTGACTAATCACAGCGCAAGTGGAGCGCCCCCTACCTGGGAGTGCCTGATCACAAACTAGGTATGTGATCCAGCACAGGAAAGCCACTTTGCCGTCGTATAATGGGGTTATGCGATCGGCAAGTGGTTAATTATTGACCCCCCCATGGTATTTTTCCATCTTACTTGTAGTGCATACTCCCCCACACAGCAAATCCAGTGTTGTCCTGCTGTGATCCACCATGCGGCTCCTGCATGCACAGTGGGATGCCAACTGTGAAGCTGCAAGGAGTCACACCCGGCTTTCCACACTAAACATGCCATCATTGGGGCTTGGAAGACCAGCAAAGAACTGTAGCTGCTGACTTTAAATTTGTTTCAAAGAGTGAAGAACTGCTTCAGGGTTAAATGTTGGTGCTTGGGGGAAGTTAAATGTTAATGACCTACTTTGTGTATGGAAATATGTTCAGGTTTAAAAACACAGAATTTTTCTTCACGCCAGTTTATTTTAGTGTGTTTTTGACTTGGAAAATCTACAGTTAAACTGCCTCAAAAAAAAAAAAAAAAACACAGGCGAATCTGGTAATCAAGCATTAAAGACACATGTTAAAACTTAGCATTTTAACCACTTCCATACCAGGCACTTACGCACCTTCCTGCCCAAGCCAATTTTCAGCTTTCAGCGCTGTCGCACTTTGAATGACAATTGCGCGGTCATGCTACATTGTACCCAAACTATTTTTTTATCATTTTGTTCCCACAATTAGAGCTTTCTTTTGGTGGTATTTGATCACCTCTGCGATTTTTATTTTCTGTGTAACAACTAAAAAAAGACAGAAAATTTGAAAAAAAATACGTTATTTTTTTCAATTTTTTTGGTAAATAAGTACGTTTTCTACTTCGATTACGGGCACCGATGAGGTGGCACTGATGGGCACCGATGAGGTGGGACTGATGGGCACCGGTGAGGCGGCACTGATGGGCACTGGTGAGGCGGCACTGATGGACACTGATAGGCAGCACTGATGGGCACTGATAGGCAGCGCTGGTATGCGGCACTGATGGGCACTCATAGGCAGTATTAATGGGCACTCATAGGTGGCACTGATGGCACTCATAGGCGGCACTGATGGGCACTCATAGGCGACACAGATGGGCACTCATGGGCGGCACTTATGGATGGAACTGATGGGTACTTATGGGTGGCATAGATGGGCACTGATAGGTGGGCATTGGGCATGGATGGGCACTGAGGGGTGGCACTGATGGACACTGTGGGGTGGCACTGATGGACACTGAAGGGTGGCACTGATGGACACTGAGGGGTCCACATTGCCAGTCAGTGCCCATCTATTCTTTTTTTTTTTTTTTACTGCCCTATTTTGTTGCCCTTTTTTTCTGCCATTCCATGGTGGTCCAGTGTGGGCTTCCCTGGTGGTCTAGTGTGGGCATCCGAGGGGTGGCTGCACTGATAAACAATCAGCGCAAACCCCCCTGTCAGGAGAGCCGCCGATCGTCTCTCCTCTACTCGCGTCTGTCAGACGCGAGTGAGGAAGAGCCATCAACGTCTTTTCCTGTTTACATCGTGATCGGCCGTGATTGAACACGGCTGATCACGTGGTAAAGAGCCTCCGCCGGAGGCTCTTTACCGAGATCGGAGATGCAGGGTGTCAGTCTGACACCCCGCATCACCGATCGCAGCGCTGCGTGCCCTTACAGGCGTGCGCCGGCATGAAATCCTGCAGGGCGTCAATAGACGTCCAGTCAGGATTTCACAACCACTTCCCGGATGTCAATTGTCCATTGACCGGGCGGGAAGTGGTTAAAATGCTTATGTATGAATTCAGTCTTGGAAGATAAACAACAAATACTAATAAAAACTAGCAACATACTACAAGGATGTAACAAACATGAATAGGAAAAATAAATAATTCCTTTTGTTGTAATAGTGTGATAACTTCTTAGTTATGTTTTTTTTTTCCCTGTAAGTTGCTTTATTTGGGCCTATTCAAAGATAGTACTAAATATTGGGTGACCGGACAGTCCCCGGATTGAGCACGTCTGTCCGGTTTTGTCCCTGGATTGGATTTGAACAAGGGCTGGGGCAAATTCAATGATAGTCAGTGCAGAATAATAAAACAAATATTCTGAATTACACTCTCCCCCCCGCTCCTACTAGCGTAAGGGGGTGTATTGTTTTCCATTATCTGTGCCCCTTTCTGATGATCATGTGCTAGTCGGAGCAGAGGGAATATTTCTTCAGTTTCGGGTGCATGCCCATTCGGCTCCGCTCGCATGATCTTCTGCCTTGACTCAAGTCCCGGCCAGCCGCCTTCCTGCTTATCTCCTTGCTTTCCCTAGTGGAGTGATCTTCCTCCACTCCCTACCCAGTAGTAGCCAGGCCCGGAGAGTAAAGCCCTGTACACATGATCGGATATCTGATGGACTCTAATCCGATGGAATTTTTTTTTCGTCGGATATTTGATGAAGCTGACTTTCATCAGTCTTGTCTACACACCATCGGTCAAAAATCCCACCGTTTCCAAACGGTGACGTAAAACACTACGACGTGCTGAGAAAAATAAAGTTCAATGCTTGCGTCGACTTGATTCTGAGCATGCGTGGATTTTTGACCGATGGACTTCCACACAGATGATCAGTTGTTTCTATTGGTTTTTGATCCATAGAAACATTTTAAAACATGTTATTTTTTTAACCGAAGGAAAACAAACCGATGGGTCCACACGCGATCGGTTTGTCCGATGAAAACGGTCCATCGGTCTGTGTGTACAGGGCTTAAGACTTGAAAGGCTGTGAGGCAGAAGGTGGTGACAGGCAGAGAGTCACTGATTGCCGCCATTACTAGTAAAAAAAAAATATGTCCCTGGATTTCATTTAAAAAATCTGGTAATTTTAAAAGCTTAAAAGCTTATTTTAAGGTCTACGGTATAAGTTTACATTTTGTTGTATTCCCTTTGCACCCTGACGATTACACTAAGGCAGTTCATGCTAATTGAAGGGTGACATTTTAAAACAGGATGTGGTATTATGTTACTGCTTGTAAAATACATTAGAAGTCTAATACTGTTTACAGTTTGTATAAATCATACAGGATACAGCAATGCTGTATTTGTGCTTTTTAGCCCTTACTTTCATGGCATCAAGTATGTATTGAATAATTTTTTTCAGTATTATCCTGCTTTTAATAATTTATCGATTAACAATTGTAATTGAATTTACAGCTACAATAATATGGAAATGTGTAGCTGTCAACTGTCTTAAAAATATATAGAATTATTATGAAAAGGAGAGGTGGTTAAAATGCCACTGAGATATATTTTACTTAGATTTGTATTAATCATTCTTTTTTCCTTGTGTTTTCATTTGTTCAGTTACGCAGGCAGCTGTGACAATTGAGCAAAGTCAAATTTCTGTTACTAAGCCCGGAGATGGACGGTCAACAGTTGATATTACATGCCGTATCCTGGGATACAAGTATTTTAATATTCACTGGTATGTGCAGAAGAGGAATGGAGAGTTAAAAAGTATTCTGTATGTGAAAAAAAATGCTGACCCTGTTTATGACACTGGAGCCACTCGGGATAAATTTATGACTGAATGGAATTCAGATAAGCTGACCATCAAAAAGTTAGCAGATGAAGATGCTGGCATCTACTACTGTGCACACTGGTATTACGTATATATTCACATTGATATAAAACAACACAAGGAACATACAAAAAAATAATAATCAGATTACCAGATGTATAACAGACCACATTAACGTATAAATAACACTGCATAAAAACACATGCACCTGCTGAGTGTGTCAGAAACATTTTCTGCAATATGTATTCCATTTTACAGTAACTCTATAGGATCATACATAATATGCAAAAATCAGTTTGTCTAAAGTGTGTCTGTTGATTCTTTTTTACTTCTGAAGAAAAGGGAATTATTGCCTTGCCTGAAGATTTTCAAGTAACATTCAAATAAAGGGTCCACATTATTTTCTATGATGCAATAGCTAGTTGTATTTGTTTTAAAATGGACATAGATACCCTTTTTAAAAACAGCAAAGGGAATATTATTATAATGCACTTAAAAAATTGTCTTCAATTTTATTTATCCATTAAAAATCAAATGTCCATAAAAACTTACTTTGTATCTTACAAGAGAAAGTTAATTTTAACCACTTTACCCCCGGAAGGGTTTGCCCTCTTCCTGACCAGGCCATTTTTTTGTGATACGGCACTGCGTCGCTTTAACTGACAATTGCGCGGTTGTGCGATGTTGTACCCAAATAAAATTGATGTCCTTTTTCCCCCCACAAACAGAGCTTTCTTTGGGTGGTATTTGATCACCTCTGAAGTTTTAATTCTTCGCGATATAAATGTGTAAATTTAGAAAAAACACAATATTGTAGTTTTTGCTATAATAAATACCCCAAATTTTTCTTTAAATATTTTTTTTTCTCAGTTTAGGCCAATATGTATTCTTCTACATATTTTTGGTAAAAAAAATGACAATAAGCGTATATTGATTGGTTTGCGCAAAAGTTATAGCGTCTACAAAATAAGGGATAGACTTATGGCATTTTTTATTATTATTATTTTTTTTACTAGAAATGGCGGTCTGCGATTTTTAGCAGGACTGTGACATTGCGGTGGACAGATCGGACACTTTTGACACTATTTTGGGACCTTTTTATAGCGAGCAGAGCTAAACATAGCCATTGATTACTGTATAAATGTCACTGGCATAGAAAGGGTTAACACTAGGGGCGATCAAGGGGTTAACTGTGTTCCCTCATGTGTGTTCTAATTGTAGGGGGGATGGAACTGACTAGGGGAGGAGAGAGATTGGTGTTCATACTTAGTATGAACACACAATCTCTCTCCTCTCCTCTGATTGAACCGGGATTTGTGTGTTTACACACACAGATCCTGGTTCTCGCTCTGTCATGAGTGATCACGTGTCACCGGCGGTCAACGCACGCGCATCAGCCCCCGGGGACACGCGGCACGCATGCGTGCCTGCTGTGACGTCTAAAAGAAGCGGCATACAACTAAGGCGATTTGTGAAGCAGTGCCAACCTGCCACAGTATAACTGCGGCGGCTGGTCAGCTAGTGGTAAAGAAGAACTCCTGGATAGTGATACATTTTGCACATTAGCCCTATTTAGTTAGTTATGTGATTGAATCTATTGTGATTTAGATTGAAATTGCATGCCATGTGCAAAACTCATAGTTTTAAAAATTATTGACTTCATCTCTTTACACAGAATTTTCTCTATCCCTGGACTCCAGGAGGATCTCTGAAGAGGAGACTTCATTTCCTGTTAGTGTTTGTCACCACATACTAAGACTACAAATCCCATTATCTCCTGGGATTTAGAGTCTGAATAGGTGTGGGCAGGGCTGTGGGTGTCTATAGGATGAATCAGACTCCTGGCTTGCCATCTAACTATGCTGTACATTGGGAAGACCTGAGAGTCTCAGACTCTGATCCGCCCACTGTACAGAATAGTTAGACGGATAAGCCAGGAGTCTAAGACATCCTGTACACGCCCACAGTCCCACCCACATATCTGACCATTCAGAATGTAGTTCTTAGTAAAGCAAATTCTTGATGCAGTGGGTGGACCAGATTCCCATTTTTTGGGGGGTGAATATGTGTATGGGATGAATCAGTCTCCTGCCCTATGTTGTACAGTGGGTCGATCAGACCAGGAGTTTGAAACCATTGCACTGCATCAAGAGCTCAATTTACTGAAAACTACAGGGGGGAATGTACAAGACCGGTGGCCAGGGAGATATAGGGCAAACAGGCCACTGGTCTTAGTAACAGGATATGTGTGGAACAGGGGGCTACTTACAGGTAAAAGAAGACTGGATTTCTAATTTTCAAAAGAACTGTGCACTACAAATATATATATATATATATATATATATATATATATATATATATATATATATATATATATATACAGTTGCAATAAAAAGTATGTAGAACCTTTTGGAATGATATAGATTTCTGCACAAATTGGTCATAGAATGTGATCTGATCTTCATCTAAGTCACAACAATAGACAATCACAGTCTGCTTAAACTAATAACACACAAAACATGTAATGTTAATATGTTTTTATCTAACACACCATGTAAACATTTACAGTGCAGGTGGTAAAAGTATATGAACCCCTAGACTAATGACATCTACAAGAGCTAATTGGACTCCTGTTTGCTGACACCTCACTCCAATCAATGAGATGAGATGGGTGGTGTTGGTTACAGCTGCTCTGCCCTATAAAAAACACACACCAGTTCTGGGTTTGCTTTTCATAAGAAGCATTGCCTGATGTGAATGATGCCTCGCACAAAAGAGCTCTCAGAAGACCTACTATTAAGAATTGTTGACTTGCATAAAGCTGGAAAGGGTTATAAAAGTATCTCCAAAAGCCTTGCTGTTCATCAGTCCACGGTAAGACAAATTGTCTATAAATGGAGAAAGTTCAGGCGTGGCTGTCCTGTAAAGATGACTGCAAGAGCACAGTGCAGACTGCTCAATGAGGTAAAGAAGAATCCTAGAGTGTCAGCTAAAGACTTACAAAAGTCTCTGGCATATGCTGACATCCCTGTTAACGAATCTACGATACGTAAAACACTAAACAAGAATGGATTTCACGGGAGGATACCACAGAGGAAGCCACTGCTGTCCAAACAAAACATTGTTGCATGTTTGCAGTTTGCACAAGAGCACCTGGATGTTCCACAGCAGTACTGGCAAGATATTCTGTGGACAGATGAAACCAAAGTTGAGTTGTTTGGAAGAAACACACAACACTATGTGTGGAGAAAAAGAAGCACAGCACACCAACATCAAAACCTCATCCCTACTGTGAAGTATGGTGTAGGGGGCATCATGGTTTGGGGCTGCTTTGCTGCATCAGGGCTTGGACGGATTGCTATCATCGAAGGAAAAATGAATTCCCAAGTTTATCAAGACATTATGCAGGAGAACTTAAGGCCATCTGTCCACCAGCTGAAGCTCAACAGAAGATGGGTGTTGCAACAGGACAAATTTGACAGATTTCAACAATTTAACCGCAAATGTATTGGAGGGATTCCAGATATCAGCATCATAGAAGGCAATCAAAAACTAAGATGACATTTTTTTCCTCATCAGCGGTATACTATACTCATACTCTTGGCTCAATGTAGCCAATATAGTGAAGGGTACTGGACCCCATGCTAAACCATGGACCAGAAGTTTCAGGGTTGTTTAGCTAAAACGACTCTTTTCTTTCCCTTACCCTACTTCCCTTCTATAACTTGGATATACTCTACCAATTTTCTCTCCCCTCCTTTCTTCCCTCTCGAGGTAAAACTCAAAGAATTTGAATATCGTGCAAAAGTTCATTTATTTCACTAATGCAACTTAAAAGGTGAAACTAATTTATGAGATAGGCTCATTACATGCAAAGCAAGAT
The DNA here is from genome assembly GCF_905171775.1 of Rana temporaria. NCBI lineage: Eukaryota > Metazoa > Chordata > Amphibia > Anura > Ranidae > Rana > Rana temporaria. The sequence goes on from NC_053493.1 coordinate 144,424,894, forward strand.
GGTTCAAGCCGTGATTTGTCATAATTGTGATGATTGTGGCTTACAGCTCATAAAAACCCCAAATCCACAATCTTGGAAAATTTGAATATTGTGAAAAGGTGCAAAATTCTAGGCTCAAAGTGTCCCGCTTTAAGCAGCTAATTAAGCAATAACACCTGCAAAGGGTTTCTGGAGCCTTTAAATGGTCTCTCAGTCTGGTTCAGTAGGAATCACAATCATGGGAAAGACTGCTGACCTGACAGTTGTGCAGAAAAACATCATTGACACCCTCCATAAGGAGGGAAAGCCTCAAAAGTTAATTGCAAAAGAAGTTGAATGTTCCCAAAGTGCTGTATCAAAGCACATTAATAGAAAGTTATGTGGAAGGGAAAAGTGTGGAAGAAAAAGGTGCACACGCAGCAGGTATGACCACAGCCTGGAGAGGATTGTCAGGGAGTGGACTGAGGCTGGAGTCAGTGCATCAAAAGCCACCACACAGAAGGATCCTGTACATGGGCTTCAAATGTCTCATTCCTCTTGTCAAGCCACTCCTGAACAACAAACAACGTCAGAAAATACATATCGGCCTAAACTGAGAAATAAATGAGTTTTTTTATATAATTTTTGGGGATATTTATTATAACAAAAAGTAAACAATTTCGCTTTTTTTTCAAAATTGTCGCTCTTTTTTTGTTTATAGCTCAAAAAATAAAAACCGCAGAGGTGATCAAATACCATTAAAAGAAAGCTCTATTTGTGGAACGTCGCACGACCGCGCAATTGTCAGTTAAAGAGACGCAGTACAGTATCGCAAAAAGTGCTCTGGTCAGCAAGGGGCTAAATTCTTCTGGGGCTGAAGTAGTTAAAACCTTCTATGTAATGAAAAATAGTAGAGAGTAGGTATTTTTTCTGCTGTCCTGATACAGATAATGAGAGAGGGCCATATTCTCTTACATTTTCGGCGGGCGGCGCGTAAGCCATTTACACTCCGCCGCCCCAACCTACAGGAGCAAGTGCTGTATTCCCCAAACACTTGCTCCGTAGTTTGGGGCGGCGTAGTGTATTTGGCCCGGCGTATCCCCGCGTATCCCAGGCTTAAAATAGCCTAGTGCGCATGCTCCAGTTCTCGGCGTAAAACGTCAATGACGCTGGCGTGTGCGTCATTGACGTAAAGTCGTATTCAAGAACGACTTAGTAAAACAACGTACCCGACGGGAAAACACGACGCGGACCCAACGCCATACTTAACATGGCCTACATGGGACTGGCGTAAGGTTACCCCTCATATAGCAGGGATAACCTTACGCTTACGCAAACGATGTTAGCGACGGTTACGCGACGCGAATTCGTTCGGGAATCGGCGCATCAGGCTCATTTGCATAAACAAATGAGACCTGAACGTAAACGCAACCTACCGGCCGGCTGGGTAATTACATTTAAGATCCGACAGTGTAAGTGACTTACACATGTCGGATCTTAAGCGTATCTATGCGAAAATGATACAGATAATGAGAGAGGGCCATATTCTCTTACATTTTTTTTTGGCGGGCGGCGCGTAAGCCATTTACACTCCGCCGCCCCAACCTACAGGAGCAAGTGCTGTATTCCCCAAACACTTGCTCCGTAGTTTGGGGCGGCGTAGTGTATTTGGCCCGGCGTATACCCGCATAAATCCAAGGGGGCGGCTTCTATTTAAATTAAGCACGCCCCCGATTCTAACGAACTGCGCATGCGCCAGGCTTAAAATAGCCCAGTGCGCATGCTCCAGTTCTCGGCGTAAAACGTCAATGACGCCGACGTGTGCGTCATTGACGTAAAGTCGTATTCAAGAACGACTTAGTAAAACGACGTACCCGACGGGAAAACACGACGCGGACCCGACGCCATACTTAACATGGCCTACATGGGACTGGCGTAAGGTTACCCCTCATATAGCAGGGGTAACCTTACGCTTACGCAAACGACGTTAGCGACGGTTACGCGACGCAAATTCGTTCGGGAATCGGCGTATCAGGCTCATTTGCATAAACAAATGAGACCTGAACGTAAACGCAACCTACCGGCCGGCTGGGTAATTACATTTAAGATCCGACAGTGTAAGTGACTTACACATGTCGGATCTTAAGCGTATCTATGCGAAAATGATTCTAAGAATCACTCGCATAGATACGCGGCCCAAAAAAGAGAGATACGATAGAGTATCCTGAGATGCTCCATCGTAACTATACTCAGAATATGGCCCAGAATCACCAGGTCAAAATAAGGGAAAAAAGCTTGCAAATCTTAAGTGAAAAGTAATTTCCAAAGAAAACAGCCTATTTGCCTCTCGTAAATCAACCCCACAGACTCTACATTTACACTTTCAAACAATCACTTTAAACTGCAAATTTTTTAATAGGAAATACAACAATTTTTTAATTTCCATTTTTTTATATAGAAGGCTTCATGGCTTTGATTTGGAAGCTAAACAAAAAGAGATTTCCTGTGTTTAGTATACAAACTAAAGATCTGTGACAACAGCAACATTGAAATATCCGAATACTACATATCAAAACATAGGGCCAGATTCACGTAGGACTTATGCCGCGTAAGTGTAAATATGCGCCGTCATATTTTTGCGCCGTACCCACAGAACTAGATACACCTGAAAATAGGCTTCTCCCGACCGACGTAACTTTCCTCCGCCAGCGTATCGTAGGCGCATATTTACGCTGAACGCATCTGGCGCTCCCATTGATTTCCTATGCAAATATGCAAATGAGGGAGATACGCCGATTCCCGAACGTACACGCGTCCGGCGCAGGCTACGCACGGTGCGCGTAAGTTGTACGCCCAGCATAAAGTTACCCCTCATAAAGCAGGGGTAACTTTACACCAGACTTGCACAAGTCAGCTGGAGAGTAGCTGCAGCAGTACCATTACGGACGAGCTGAGCAACCACACTTGCAGGACGACACATCTGTATGCCAACATGCCAGGGGCAGCCGTGGTCCTAGCACTACTTCTGCGTCCACAGGCACGTAGGAGGGCACGGGAGAGTATATACCACACGCGCATGAATGTCTTTGGCATGGGTCATTTGGAGGTGTATCGCATCTTCAGATTCAGCTCTGATGCCATCCTGGAATTAGCCACAGCCCTGCATGATGACATCACCAGCAAGACAAAACGCTCACATGCAGTGCAGCCACTGGTCAAGGTACTGGCAACACTGCATTTCCTTGCAAGTGGATCTTTTCAAAGAACAAGTGGAGTCGTGGCTGGGATGTCACAATCCACCATGAGCAGATGCGTGCACCAGGTTGTCCCCGCAATCCTCAGACGCATGTCCCACCATTTCATCAAACCCACCCATGAGCATCTGCGGCAAAATGCAATGCAGGATTTCTACAGAATTGCCACATTCCCACGCACCGTGGGGGCCATTGATTGCACACATGTGGCACTACGGTCCCCCCGTGCCACAGAGCACATGTACCGCAATCGTAAGCATTGGCATTCCATCAACGTACAGGTGATAGCCGATGCCCAATGCCTCATATGGCACGTCCGTGCCAAACACCCCGGGTCCAGCCATGACAGCTACATATACCGTCAAAGCTACATCCCAACAGAATTTTAACAGAATGTGTATGGGGACAGCTGACTGGTTGGTGAGTGACATGGGAGTCAGGCATGACTGTCCGACCCCATGATGCAGACATCACGAGGGGCACATGCATGACTAACATCCTCCTGTCTTTTCCCTTCCAGGTGACTCGGCATATGCACTTGGGCCCCATCTCATGACTCCATACCGGAATCCCCAAACCAGAGGCGAGAGAAGATACAATGATGCACACATACGTACCCGTGCAGTGGTGGAACGCACATTTGGCCTCCTGAAGTCCCATTTCCGATGCCTGGATAATTCCGGGAGGACCCTGTTGTATTCCCCAAACTTTGTGTGCCAGATCATTGGTGCATGTTGTGTGCTGCACAACTACGCCATGAGAAAGGGCCTGGAGATGGATATACGTGAAGACCTGACCCCCGAACCAGACAGTCCCCCCCTGTTCAAGGCTACCCCGTCTGCTGAGGGAACAGCAGTCAGGAGTTGCCTAGTGAAACGCATGTTTGCAAGTTAAACACACACATTTATCATGGCACAAGGAGAATGCACGCATGCACACCACTGTGGTCCCTAGCTCACACACACCACATCCACTTCACATTGGATTAGTCCAAGTCCACCATGCAGGACTTGGGAGCAGCAACGCCGCGCCAAGGCTCCAATGGTGTCGCTGTCCATTCATACCACATTCACACGGTCATGGGGATAACTTCTCCCCGACAACCCAGGGTGACACACCTTACTGGCAGGTATGTCACCCCCACATTCACACACCAGTCACACTGTAGCCTGCACTACTGACCGTGTACAGTCTTAAAAAAAGGCTCTTCACCAGAGCATATATATAAATAGAAAAAAAGGCTCTTCACCAGAGCATATATATAAATAAAAAAAAAGGCTCTTTACCAGAGCATATATATAAATAAAAAAAAAGTCTCTTTACCAGAGAATATATATATAAATAAAAAAGGGAATCAATTTCCCTGGCGTGGGCAACGCCTGGTGGCCCGGGTCCTCAATTGCCTGGGGGGAGCCACAGGTGGGGCATCCAGAGCAGGCTCATCCTCAGGTCTGCCAGGTGCTGGCTGCCTGCCCTCCAATGCCAGGGCAATGCGGGTGAGCACCGCGTTGGTCTCTGCCTGCATCCGCAGCTGGCGGGTGGTGGTTAGCTGATGGTGGCGCCTCCTCTGCCTCCCCTCCGCCACGATGGCAGCACTATTGGCCTTTACAGCCACTTTGAGGCTCTTCACCTCGGTCACGAGGCATGAGGTCGTGGCCTGCAGCTCACCAACACAGGTCACTATCGCAGCACCTTTCCCGCTGATATCCTGCAGACTATCGGGAATCTGTGCTGCGGATGCCAGGCTCTCTGCGACACGCTGCACGTCCCGGGCAACAGCACCCATATGTCGGGTCTGGCGGGCCTGATCCCTGGCCAGATTTTCCTGAATCGCATCAGGAACACCCCTGGTTTTGCAGGTGGCCTTCCTGGGGGCAGGAGAGGCTTGGGCCTGTGTATATGGGGAGGCCCTGGAGGAGCTTCCCCTGATGGTGGAGGAGGGTGAGGGGAGTCCTCTGATGGAGGAGGAGGGTGAGGGGAGTCCTCTGATGTGGGAGGAGGGTGAGGGGGTTCCCCTGATGGTGGAGGAGGGTGAGGGTCTTCCCCTAATGGGGGAGGAGGGTTGGGAGGCACCAGGGATGATGGGATCCTCCTGAACGAGGTAGACCACTTCCTCCAGGTTCCCGTGCTCCTCCTCTACTTCCTCAAGAGGTGAGGTATGGGCACTCTTATCCCTGGATGGCATAGGTCGCCCAGCAGCCGACGACGGCCCAGCTCCCTCCAGCACATCTGTGGATGACACAAAGCATTCACATGTTGGTGGACCCACACACTTGTCACATATTCCCTTCCACCCCCTCACATGCTACACACCATATAGGAGATAAACACACTTACCTGACCTCAAGGACTGGTCAATGGAGTCGAATCCCTCCATGCCCTCCACCTGCTCACGCTGCAGGCATTGGGCGATAAACTCCTCCTCATCGGTCAACTGCACATTACAGGCTGGTCCTCCTCCCGTGCCCCTGGCATGCCTCCTTATAAGTGCCAGTTTATCCTGGACCTGGCGTCTCAGGTCATTAATTTTTTTCTGGATATCCTCTGGAGCCCTGTTGGCATTCCCCACGGCACTGACCTGCAGGCTGAGCTCCCCCAGGATCACCTTCTTCCGTGCCTTGCTGGTCTGGGAACTCAGGGCACCATGTAGGAACTTATCATATTTGACTATCCCTGCAACAATGATATCCTTCTCCTCCTTATTGAAGTTTTTTTTCCTCCTCTCCTTGCCTGTATTTCCAACAGCCGCCATCGCCCTGCAAAAGTACCTTGCTCAGGGGGGGGAAAAGCAAGATGTACTTTTGCGCCGGACGGGCGCATGTCTGGGCATATTTATGCGTTCGGCGTAAGCCGGTGGGCCGGCGTAACTTAGGAAGTTGTACCGGCGTAGTTGTGAGCATGCGCACATGGGAGCGATCATACGTCCACTTCACTGCGCATGCTCCGTTCATGATACGCCGGGTGTAAAACACTGCTCCACGCTCGGACCATCATTTGCATAAGGTCACACCCACTTACACTTAAGCCGGCTTACGCCGACGAAATGAAGTTACGCCGGCGCAACATTAGGAGCAAGTGCTTTGAGAATACTGTACTTGTCTCTCTGAGTTGCGTCGGCGTAGCGCATATGAGATGCACTACGCTGGTATAAAGATGCGCCGATATACGTGAATCTGGCCCATACTTCTCACTAAATAGGTGTGCTGTCACTTTAAGGTGCTATGTATACTAATGTATAACAATTTTTTATCTATATATATAAAACTCAACGTGTGTATGTATGTATGTATGTTCCAGCATCACGTCCAAACGGCTAAAGATATTAACATGAAACTTGGCACACATGTTACTTATATGTCAGCAACAAACATAGGATAGGTGGTTTAACCCTTACCCACCCCCATTTGCCATGGTCGGGGTTTTCCTTTAAAGTCCAATTCAACTCTATGGGAAATACATGTTACTTCATAACTTCCAAACGGCTGTAGATATTTTGATAACACTTGGTCACATGTTACTTATATGTCCACTTAAACTATAGGATAGTTAATTTAACCCCTAACTACCCCCATTTGTGAGGGTCGGGATTTTTGTTTAAAGTCCCATGCAAATCAATGGGAAATGTATGTTCCCACATAACTTCTGTACGCCTGGAGATATTTCAATAATACCTGGTACACATATTACTTATATGCCAAATAAAAATATATGACAGTTAAATTAACCCTTACATACACCCTTATATAAAAGATGGGTATATTTATATTACTATGATTTTCCTCCCCAAAAGGTTAAAGCGGTGGTTCCCCCTAAAACTAATTTCTAACAATAGATTCCTAAGACCCGTTACACTGCGGGTAGGCTGGCTTTTTTTTTTTTTTTTTCGTACATACCGAGATCTCCCCGTCTCGTCCCTAGGCGGTGGGCGGAACTAGTTGATTGACGTTCCTCGGAGGGGCGCGTACGTGACGTCACGACTTTCCGAAAGAAGCCGAACGTCGCTGCGCATGCGCCGTATAGAGTCGGCTCTATACGGCGCATGCGCAGCGACGTTCGGCTTCTTTCGGAAAGTCGTGACGTCACGTACGCGCCCCTCCGAGGAACGTCAATCAACTAGGAACGCCCACCGACAAGGAACGAGACGGGGAGATATCGGTATGTACTAAAAAAAAAAAAAAAAAAAAGCCAGCCTACCCGCAGTGTAACGGGTCTTAGGAATCTATTGTTAGCAATGTGTTTTAGGGGGAACCACCCCTTTAAGATAGGAAGACCGGGCAACGCCGGGTATTCAGCTAGTTATTAATAAAATAAGTGCAGAAATATGAAAAAAGTCCAAGGGGCAGATTCACAAACAATTGCATGGGCGCAGCGTATTTGAGATACACTACGCCGCTGTAACTTACTTGTTTTAGCTTTGAATCCACAAAGAATTTGCGCCGTAAGTTACGGCGGCGTAGTGTATCTCTCGCGGCATAATGGCACGCAATTCAAATGCGGCGAGTAGGGGGCGTGTTTCATTTAAATGAAGCGCGTCCCCGCGCCGAACGAACTGCGCATGCGGCGTCCCTAAATTTACCGCCGTGCATTGCGCTAAATGACGTTGCAAGGGCGTCATTGTTTTGACGTGGACGTAAATTACGTCCAGACCGATTCACGGACGACTTATGCAAACAAAATAAAAATTTTAAAATTATACGCGGGAACGACGGCCATACTTAACATTGAATACGCCACCAAATAGCTGCTTTAACTATACGCCGAAAAAGACAACGTAAAAAAATGCGACGGACGCTCGTACGTTCGTGGATCGTCGGATATAGCTAATTTGCATACTCGACGCGGATTACTAAGGGAACGCCACCCAGCGGACGCCGAAGAATTGAATCTTAGATCCTGTCGGATCTAACCCAGATGCCGTTGTATCTTGTTTTGAGGATTCAAAACAAAGATACGACACAGGAAATTTGAAAGTACGCCGGCGTATCACTAGATACGCCGGCATACTCTCTTTGTGGATCTGCCCCAATATATGTGAAATAGAGTGCAAAACATCCCAAAGTTGACAATAACTGTGGATCCATCCGAATGATAAGTGCTCTCCAAGTGAATGTTAAAAGTGCTCACACACCCCTTTCCAGATGGAGAGATCTAAATAAACAGAGATCAACTGCACTATTCTGCAATTCAGCAACAATATCTGGCAATTCAGGTTTGAAGTGGTGGTCTGCTTTTTTGATAATACATTTTTTTTTTTTTTTGACCACTAGTGCAGTGGTCTCCAAACTGTGTCCGGGGGCCGGATTTGGCCCTTTGCTTGCCTTTATCTGGCCCTTGGGGCCCTTTTTTTCTCCCACTGATACAAGACACTATTCCTCCTACTGACACCAACAATGGGACATAATTCTTATCCCATTGACACAGACGATGGTGCACTATTCATCAAACTGATACCAATGATGGGACACTATTCCTCCCACTGACACCAATGATGGGGCACTATTCCAATCACTGATACCAATGTTCAGGCACTATTCCTCCCACTGATACCAATGATGGGGCACTATTACTCCCACTGACACCAATGATGGGGCACTAATACTCCCACCGATACCAATGATTGGACACTATTCCTCCAACTGACACCAATGATGGGGCAAAATTCCTTCTGCTGGTACCAATAATGGGGCACTATTTTTCCCACTGATACCCATGATGGGGCACTATTCCTCCCACTGATACCAATAATGGGGCACTATTCTTTCCACTGATACCAATGATGGGGCACTAGTCCTCCCACTGATAGCAATGATGGGGCACTATTCCTCCCACTGATACCAATGATGGGGCACTATTCCACCCACTTATACCAAAGATGCACTGTTTTCTCCCACTGCCACAAGGACAATTTCCACTCCCAATGGCCACAGTCCGGCTCCCCAAAGTCTAAGGGACAGTAAACTGGCCCTTTGTTTAGAAAGTTTGGAGACCCCTGCACTAGTAGGTGGTAGTCCACTTGCGTTAAGACATATACATCTGTGTGTACATGTATTTATAATAAAGCTTATGTGGTGTTGGTGCCACTAGGGGCCTAGGTAAATTGAGCCTCCAACTACATAAATACACACTCAATTAACATAATTTGCATGCTGATAATTTTATACATGGAATTGAGGAGTCTTAATTTCTATCATTAACATTGTGTACAGCTGTATCCATTACCCTGTTTAGTATTTAAATAGTGCTGTTGACGTCGCCAGCCATTCTCCTTCCCTGATGATGATCGTGTAGTGTTAATTGGGTGGAGTCTAGGCCTGTGATGTCATCTTGGTTTCTGCATACTGCAATTTCCCCATTTATCTCATATCTCATGTGAGTGGTTAACCAATAATTTTTTATGATTTTTCACCTCCCCCTGCCCGCCTTATAGTAAAATAACAGTGGGCGGAATCCCCTCTCGTTCCAGTGTGATGTCGTCCCAGTGTTACCACTTTTGCGTGCCCACAGGGACACAGGGTGCAATGACACGGCTCTTTACCCATGTGATCAGCTGTGTCCAAACCCGCCAATCACATGTAAACACAGAAGTGTAGTATATCGGCTCTCCTCGCAGGGGATACCAGTACAGGTAATCAGTGCAGCCCCAGCAGTGCCCATGAGTGATAACAGTCTGTGCTCATCAGTGACACCAATCAGTGCCCATCAGGGATGCAAATTTGTGCCCATCAGTGATATCAGTCAGTGCCACCCATCAGATGCTTGGGTGTGCGTACATGCGCACACATGTTCCTACGAGGACTCGCCAGGCCGGGCAGCGGCGTGTGTACGTGCGCGATAACACGTGGCAGGCAGGTGCGTGCGCTAACTCGGTTTGGCGCCAGAGACCCTTTAAAAGGACAGCAACTGCTCTAGTGTAGTGCTGTCTGATCTGCAGCTTTACCTAAGCCTGATCCAGTACCTGCTTGTGATTACTGACCCAGCTCTGTTTGACTACTGCTGCCTTCTCTTATCCTGAGCTGGCTTGCCTTGACCCTGCTATACCTGAACCTGTTGATCTTCGTTTGCCAACTTCTGCCTGTCTGCTGACTACTCTCTGCCTGCTGTACTCCGTACCTGTTACCCGTGCTGATCTGGCTTGTCTCACTCTGCTCCAGCCTGTTCCTGATCCTGTACCTGCCAGTACACAGGGGTTGCTGACCCACACCTGTAACTACCGCCTCCAGCTGCTTCCAGAGTCCAGTTCTTGGTGGATCATCTCTACTCATCTGTGCCAGCTACCACAGATCTTACAGGCACTCCTACCTCACTGCGCTCCCACAACCATTGTTGCAACCCCAGTGGTTCCCTTCTACCATTGGGCTCTGATATGAGGTACGTGACACCTTTGGTAAAAAAAATCGCAATAAGCCTATATTGTTTGGTTTGCGCAAAAGTTATAATGTCTACAAACTATGGGAAATATTTATGGATTTTTTTTTTTTACTTGTAATGGCGGTGATCTGCCATTTTTAGTGGTTCTGCGACATTGTGACGGACAGATCAGACACTTTTAACACATTTGTACCATTGACATTTATACAGCGATCAGTGCTATAAATATGCACTGATTACTGTGTAAATGTCACTGGTAGGGAATGGGTTAACACTAGGGAGCGGTCAAGGGGTTAAATGTTTGTTCCCTAGATGTGTTCTATCTGTATGGGGATAGGACTAACTGGGGGAGGAGACATATCGTTGTTCCTACTCAGTAGGAGCAAACGTTATGTCTCCTCTCCCCTGACAGAACAGGGATTTGTGTGTTTACACACACAAATCCCTGTGCTGGCTCTCGTGCACACGATCGCACCCTCTGGCGGCTCTTAAAGGGAAAGCCATACCCGTACGGGGTTCCGACTAGGAGAGCCATTCTGCAGCAGTATATCTACATGAGCCGATCGAAAACTGGTTAAATACCACCAAGAGAAAGCTCAATTTGTGTAAAAAAAAAAATACAAAAACGGAATTTGGGTACAGCGTTACATGACCGTGCAAGTGTCATTCAAAGTGTAACAGCGCTGAAAGCTGAAAATTGGCCTGGGCAGGGAGGGGGGTAAAAGTGCTCAGTATTGGAGCGCTGCACTATGAGTTTGACCTTTTTTCTGCCTTTACCTCATTTGCCAAATGAATGGAGCCATAGCAGACCTGAGTAGCTGTTGGAGATATTGTGGCTGGGTCACCATGAAGCACATTTGGGGGCAGATCCACAGAGCGAGTACGCTGGCGTATCTACTGATACGCCAGCGTACTTTCAAATTTCCCGCGTCGTATCATTGTTTTGAATCCTCAAAACAAGATACAACGGCTTCTGGGTTAGATCCGACAGGTGTACGTCTTCGTACGCCTTCGGATCTAAGATGCAATTCTTCGGCGTCCGCTGGGTGGCGTTCACTTAGTTTTCCGCGTCGGGTATGCAAATTAGCTATTTCCGACTATCCACTAACGTACGAGTGGCCGGCGCATTTTTTTACGGCGTCTCTAGTCGGCTTTTTCCGGCGTATAGCTAAAGCTGGTATTTCGTCGGGTATAGTTAGACTTGCTATGTTAAGTATGGCCGTCGTTCCCGCTTTTAATTTGATTTTTTTTTTTGTAAGTCGTCCGTGAATCGGAATGTACGTAAGTCACGTCTATGTTAAAAAAAATGACGTCCTTGCAATGTCATTTAGCGCAATGCACAGCGGGAAATTTAGGGACGGCGCATGCGCAGTACATTCGGCACGGGGACGTGCTTCATTTAAATGAAACACGCCCCCTAATCGACGATTTGAATTCCGCGCCCTTACGCCGCTTGAGATACACTACGCCGCCGTAACTTGCGCCGCAAATTCTTTGGGGATTCGAACCGGTCAAAAGTAAGTTACAGCGGCGTAGCGTATCTCACATACGCTGCGCCGATCTATCTCTATGTGGATCTACCCCTTGATCTCTATATGTTGTGGTCTTTCTATCTGTCTGGAGTCATATAAACCTGAATTGCTGTTGGGGATATTGTGGTTGTATCACAGCAAAGTGCAATTGATCTCTGTTTATTGAGTTCGCTCCATCTAGTAAGGAGTGTGAGAGTACTGACGTCATGCACTTGGAGAACACTTATCATTTGGATTGATTCACAGCTTGATATTGTCAACGTTGGGGCTTTTTGCACTCTATTTCACATATATGGACTTTTTACTCATCTTTGATTGTTTTTATTATACATTTTTCATATTTTTGCCCTAACTTTAATAATAATACAGTGTTGTTGTATCTACATTTGTATGAATAGCACCTTAAAGGGACTGTACACCAATTTAGCTGAAAATATTGCTTCTATATAGTGATGTGTTCAGTTAACTAACTGAATAAATAAATATATGTTGCAAGTTCCAATAGTTAGAGAAATCAAAAGCCAGATACACTATGTGCTCTCATATGCTAAATTCAGCATCTACACAGCTGTTACTTTTAAGTAAGCTATGAATCACAGTGCATACGGCTGGGAAATCTTTGGGGAAGGGACACAACTGATCATTTCAAGTAAGTTTCACAATTACATTTTTTTTCATTTATATTTTTCAATTATATTTTCAAATTCTGAAATGGTGGATAGAATTCAAATTTGTTTTAAACCCTTTGATAAAGAAAATCAGTTTGTTGTGGTATTTAATATTTTATACGTTTACAGTTCAGAATGATTTATCTTTACTTTATAAACAAGGGCTCTTCAAAAAAGTTTCCACACTTTTTTTAACTCTTTTTATTAACAATTTAAAAAACAAATTACATTATTTTTCTACATAGTCACCTTCCTTTGCGATGGATTTTTCCCAGCGTCATACCAACTTTTTAATGCCATTGGCAAAACTCCTCTCTCTCTCTTTTTCCAAAGAAAGTATTAAAGTGAGGAAACTTTTTGAAGAACCATCATATATTATTTTATTATATATTAAATATAATATATTAAAGTTGTATTGAATAATGTCTGTTAATGTAATCTATTTTAAAATTGTCAAACGTATTTACATAAATGGCAACCACTCCGATTTATGATTAACTTTTGTAGTAAGGTGTACATGGAAGGGCATTGCACAGCACAAACAAACAAAAGCTTTCCCAGCACACTTACAAATTAGCCTACAAATAAAACAAATAGCACTGTCTAAAAATGTACATCGAAAACAGAAACTTTAGTTGCACACATTTACAAATATATGTGGAAGTCACACTGCCTCGCCGAGGCTCCTCTGTAAAGTGTGGTCCTAGCTCTAATTTTGTCACTAAAAATGGAAAGTATATTTACTTTATATTTTTACTTGTGCGCTGGACTTTAACTCAGACTGGGTTCACACTGGAGAACATAACGGCTCACAGCAGGAGTCCGATGCATCTCCATTCACCGGTTCAGGTCCAATTGCAGCCCGAATTTTGAGCTGAATACAGACATGAAGCGGACCAAAAGACACACAGGGCTCCTGTGCAACTCACACCTGAGCTGCTGCTGAGATGTGTGAACCGGCTCCATATAGAGCCAGTCACAATCTCCTGCTATGCGAATCAGATGCGGGGAACGCCGCATTCAATTTGCAAAAGTGTGAACCCAGCCTAAGTCGAATATAACTGTACTTTTCATGGTTACTGGTCAAATCTTGAGAGCTCGAACAAAATCTTGTGCTAGAACAAAACAACTATTTTATATATATATATATATATATATATATATATATATATATATATATATATATATATACATACACACAGTGCATTGAAAAAGTATTCATACCCCTTGAAATTTTCCATATTTTGTCATGTTACAGCCCAAAATGTTAATGTATTTTATGTGATAGACCAACACAAAGTTGCACATAATTGTGAAGTGGAAGGAAAATGATAAATGGTTTTCAAAATCTTTTACAAATAAATGTAAAAAGCGTGGCGTGCATTTGTATTCAGCCACCTTTACTCTGATACCCCTAACTAAGATCTAGTGGAACCAATTGCCTTCAGAAGTCATCTGATTAGTAAATAGAGTCAACCTGTGTGTAATTTAATCTCAGTATAAATACAGCTGTTCTGTGAAACCTTCAGAGGTTTGTTAAAAAACTTTAGTTAACAAACAGCATCGTGAAGGCCAAGGAACACACCAGACAGGTCAGTGATAAAGTTGTGGAGACGTTTAAAGCAGGGTTGAGTTATAAAAATATATCCCAAGCTTTGAACATCTTACGGAGCACTGTTCAATCTATCATCCGAAAATGGAAAGAGTATGGCACAACTGCAAACCTAGGCCAAGTCATGGTCGTCCACCTTAACTGGCAAGGAGAGCATTAATCAGAGAATCAGCCAAGAGGCCCATGGTAACTCTGGAGGGATCTGCAGAGATTCATTCACAGTTTAGGTGGGAGAATCTGTCCACAGGACAAATAGTCAAGCACTCCACAAATCTGGCCTTTATGGAAGAGTGGCAAGAAGAAAACCATTGTTGAAAGAAAGCCATAAGAATTCCTGTTTGCAGTTTGCGAGAAGCAGCATCATGTTGTGGGGATGCTTTTCTTCAGCAGGGATAGGGAAGCTGGTCAGAGTTAATGGAAAGATAGATTTAGTCAAATACAGGGCAATCTTAGTAGAAAACCTGTTTGAGTCTGCAAAAGACTTGAGACTGGGGCAGAGGTTCACATTCCAGCAAGACAATGACCCTAAACATACAGCCAGAGCTACAATGAAATGGTTTAGATCAAAGTATATTCATGTGTTAGAATGGCCCAGTCAAAGACCAGACCTAAATCCAATTGAGAATATGTGGCAAGACTTGAAAATTGCTGTTCATCTGACAGAGCTTGAGCTATTTTGCAAAGAAGAATGGGCAAAAATGTCACCCTCTAGATGTGCAAAGCTGGTAGAAACATACCCAAACAGACTTACAGCTGTAATTACAGCAAAAGGTTCTACACAGTATTGACTGAATAGAAATGCATGCCACGCTTTTCAATTGAATTGTGAAAAACATTTATCATCCTTATTCCACTTCACAATTATGTGCCACTTTGTGTTGATCTAGCACAGTGATGGAGAACCTTTTTGAGCCTATATGCCCAAACTGCAATGCAAAACCAACTTACTTCTTTCAAAGTGCCAACACAGAATTAAACCTAACAGCAGCTCTGTACAGAGGATGGGACTGATCATTCCTCTGAATGAGCCCTAAGGGACCAAGAATGTACGACTCCGCCAGATTCGCTCAGAATGCAGGGATCAGGAATGCATTGTGCTCAAAATGCACTGTGCAACATGCACTGACCTACCTGACACATGCATCTACCTGACACATGCACTGAACTACCTGACCATTATACTCACCTACTTGACACATGCACTTACCTACCCGACCATTACACTCACCTACCTGACACATGCATCAAAGTATATTAATGTGTTAAAATGGCCCAGTGAAAGTTCAGACCTAAATCCAATTGATAATCTGTGGCAAGACTTGAAAAGTTCTGTTCACAAATGCTCTCCATCCAATCTGACAGAGCTTGAGCTATATTGCAAAGAAGAATGGGCAAAAATGTCACTCTCTAGATGTGCAAAGCGACGTTTTTAAACCCACGCATGCCCAGAAGCTAGTTATAGAGCGAGCTTCAATGGAAAAGAGTGGTGAACGTAACCTCGCTTTGCTAGAGCATTGTGAAAAAACGATGGTGTGTAGGCAACGTCGTTTTTGAAAATTGAAGTTTCAAAAACGTTGTTTTTTACTTCACAGAAAATGTCGTTTTTTTTCATCACATAAAGTGATGGTGTGTATGCGGCATTAGGCTTAGCCTCCATTCCTGTGAGGGATAAGAGAGCATCTTCACACAGGGCTGTAGACATAGGGAGGGGGTGAGCACATTCTGCTTTCCACCATGCAAAACGGCTCAGATGCTGGTGAAAAGCAAGAAGAGGAGAGACAGGAAATGGCATTTTCAAACCTGGATTACTGTATTTTGGAGGTCAAAAGGAAAAACGAGGTAAGTGATATTTAAATGCTCTAGCTTACAGCAATCAATTGATCTTATAAAAAACGAACCTTTAGTGTTGTTAGTATTGTTCTCATTCTTCTACATTTTATTCAAAAATAATATTGGTTCCATTGCATTTATACATTTTTCACTTATTGTCTTTTCTAGACAAACCAGTGAAAGAACCAGAAGTGACCATCTTAAAATCTAGCATTGAAGATGTGATTAGACAAGGGTTTGCAATTTACATGTGTAGCCTGCAGAATTTCTTCCCTGGTGTGATCAGAGTGGTCTGGAATGAAGATGACAGCAGGAAAGAGGTGGTATCAGAACAAGATGTGGTTGAACGCAACACAGATAGCAACACTTACTCACTGAACAGCTGGATAAAAGTGATGAGCTCTGACCTGGGAAAGACGTTCACATGCGAGTACAAACATGAAAAAAATGGAGATGGCTGGAAAAATAAATTTGTATCAGGATTTGAGTACCTTCAATGTGCGTATATCTACATATTATATAAGTTAATTCTTTAATTGCAAGATAATAGTTGCTTTTATAATTAGTAACCCTGGATTTAGAGGAAACCTAAACTGAGAGAGAAATATGTAAGTTGTCAATGTGGATCTTCTTCTAAAATCCTAGTCCCCCGTCTATCTCTGACACAAATACTTTGAGCCACTGATCTGGAAAAATCATGTAATTAGAAAGAACATTTATATTTCCATACAATATGGATACATTAGTATGTAAGCACTAATTGACTTAGGTAAACTTAAATAAAGAACCAAGGGCCAGATCCACAGCCAGCGGGCGCAACTTAAATGTTCCGATTTAAGTTACACCGCCGCAAAATTTCTACCTAAGTGCCCGATCCACAAAGCACTTACCTAGAAATTTGCAGCGGTGTAACTTAAATCCGTCCGGCGCAAGGCGGGCCCAATCTAATGGGGCGAGTCCCATTTAAATTAGACACGCTCCCGTGCCGGACGTACTGCGCATGCTCCCGACGCTATTTTCCCGACGTGCTTTGCGCGAAGTTACGCTGCGCCGAGTTTTGTGAATCGCGACGGGTAAAAAAAGTTGCGTCGGGAAAAAAAAGAAATGCGGCGGGAAAAAAAAATTTAAAACAATTTTGACAGCGACGAGGGAAAGACAGGT
This sequence comes from Rana temporaria, assembly GCF_905171775.1. Taxonomy (NCBI): domain Eukaryota; kingdom Metazoa; phylum Chordata; class Amphibia; order Anura; family Ranidae; genus Rana; species Rana temporaria. The sequence goes on from NC_053493.1 coordinate 144,442,277, forward strand.
ATACTTTTACAAGGTGTACTAACTTTACACTTTGTAAAAGCAGCCCTATCTTTGCGCCTGCAAACTAACAACTTACGGCGACTTCACAAAGGGAAAAAGCTTTGTGGATCTCCGCAAGTGCTAATTTGCATACCCGACGCGGAATTTCGACGAGAAATGCCCCCAGCGGCGGCCGCGGTACTTCATCCTAAGATCCGACAGTGTAAGTCCATTACACCTGTCGGATCTTAGGACTAGCTATGCGTAACTGATTCTATGAATCAGCCGCATAGTTAAAAACAGGGATACGACGGCGTATCAGCAGATACGCCGTCGTATCCCTTTTGTGGATCTGGCCCTTTGAGACTGAATAATCAATGCAGATTCATGGTTATAAGTGAATGGAGCACAGGTTACAGATGTCATTACCGGATCACCATAGGCATGTTATATTAGGTATTGTCAGAACATGTCACAAAGGAGTGCATATTTTATATCTGAATTCATTTTACTATCCATATATAAATCTACTCTGCACAAACATTTTATAGATTGAAACATAAATGTAAAAAGTAAAAGCAATTTCTAAATCTTGCACTACATGTGACAGATTAAAACATGGATAAACACATTTCTGATTAAATGGATCATATTGGCATTAAAATTATTGTTTAGTTTTGTAGTATTTATATAATTTAGTTTTGCTTCGGATAGAATGTTCAGGATTAGAATCTCTTTTAGGCTGCGTTCACACTATCTTCGCAAGCGGCTCACAGCAGGGGTCCGGTGCGCCCCCATTCACCATTTCAGGTCTAATATAAGCCTGAACTTTTGGCTGAATTCTGACCTGAAACAGACCAAAACACACACAGGTAGACATGCGCACTGCCAAAAAAAAAAATTTCCTTTAAATGGTTTTTTGTTTTTTTCGAAAATTTAGAAATCGGAATTTTCAAATTATCAAATTTCTGAATTTTTGAAAATTTGCTATTTTTTTTTAACCACTTCCAGACCTGCGCACGACGATGTACGTCCATTTTTTAAAGATTGATATCTCGGTAACGGCAGCAGCTGCTGCCACAACCGAGGTATCAATCTTTAGTGTGCGCGGTCTGGTAAACGATAACGGCGGTCTCTGCAGCGGATTCGCCGTTATCGGTGGTGGGAGAGGGCCCCCCCCTCCCGCCACTCTCCCGCGCCCTCCGCCGCTTACCGGAGCCGTCGGTAGCGGCGGAGGCGATCGGGACCGTTCGGCAGCTGAGCGGGGACGAGACTGAAGGAAAAATCTCCTTCGCCCATCCCCATAGCTCTGCTGGGCGGAAGTGACGTCAAAACGTCAGTCCCGCCCAGCCTCTTAAAGAGACAATTTTTTTTTTTTGTCATTTGAAAAAATGACATTTCCAAATTTTTTTTTTTTTTTTTTGCATTTAAGCCCAAATATGAGATCTGAGGTCTTTTTGACCCCAGATCTCATATTTAAGAGGACCTGTCATGCTTTTTTCTATTACAAGGGATGTTTACATTCCTTGTAATAGGAATAAAAGTGATCAATTTTTTTTTCAGTGTAAAAAGTAATAAAATAAATAAAAATAAATAAGAAAACAAAAACAAATTTTTTAAAGCGCCCCGTCCCGACGAGCTCGCGCGCAGAAGCGAACGCATACGCGAGTAGCGCCCGCATATGAAAACGGTGTTCAAATCACACAAGTGAGGTATCGCCGCGATCGTTAGAGCGAGAACAATAATTCTAGCCCTAGAGCTACTCTGTAGCTCAAAAAATGCAACCTCTAGAATTTTTTAAACATCGCCTATCGAGATTTTTAAGGGTAAAAGTTTGACGCCATGCCACGAGCGGGCGCAATTTTTAAGCGTGACATGTTGGGAATCATTTTACTCGGCGTAACATTATCTTTCACAATATATAAAAAAATTGGGCCAAATTTATTGTTGTCTTATTTTTGAATTAAAAAAAGTGAATTTTTTCCAAAAAAAGTGTGCTTGTAAGACCGCTGCGCAAATACGGTGTGACAAAAAGTATTGCAATGACCACTATTTTATTCTCTAGGGTGTTAGAAAAATATATATATATATATAATGTTTGGGGGTTTTAAGAAATTTTCTAGCAGAAAAAACTGTTTTAGTCTTGCAAACACCAAATCTGAAAAACACCTAAGGTCTGGAAGTGGTTAATTTTCGAATTTTCGAATTCCGAATTTTCAAATTTTAAGAAATTTGGAAATCTAAAATTAGAAAATGCGAAAATTTGAAAATCTGAAAATTAGAAAATTCAGAAATCAGAAAGAAATACCCTAAAATTTAAAAGAACTATTAAATTATAGGTATTGGAATTTTCTTTCAAATTTGTCTGTTAGTGAATGTAACAAATTATCCGAAATAATGAATTCCACATCTAAACAAATGGAACGGAAAAAATTAATAAATAAATAATAATAATAATAATGTTTTTATTATTATTATTATTATTGTTCATTTGTTACATTCCTTTCGTTTAGATACTGCATTCGTTATTTTGGATCATTCAAAACTTCGGATCAATTCATATTCGGTATGTTCACTAACAGCCAAATTTAAAAGGACATTTCAGATTTTTGGGTTTTCGAATTTTCTGATTTTGGTTCTTTTGAATTTTCTGAATTTCATTCTTATTTTCAGATTTTTCAAATTTCCCGAATTTCTTGAATTTGTTAAAAAACAAATTCGGAACTAAACTAATTGCACATGTCTACACACAGGGCTCCTGTGCAAATTTGCACCGTAACCGCAGCGGAGATATGTGAACCGGCACCATAGAGAGCCGGTCAAAATCTCCTGCTATTGCGAATTGGATGATGGGAAACCACATCCAATTCACAATAGTGTGAAACCAGCCTAAGGGTTTAATTGCTGTGTCCCTGCAAGGGAGATTTTCTCTTATTTCTAGTGTTCCCCGGTTATACCAATTTCTAGGTATCCCCTCTTCTTTTTTTATCCAAGATGTAATAAAAACTGAAAGTCTAATTCAAAACAACCCAGCAATTATTTATTTATACCCTACTTGTATTGTAACTGTTCTTTCTAGATCAACCTGTGAAGGAACCAGAAGTGACCATCTTTAAGTCTAGCAAGATAGAGGTGGCTAGAGAAGGGTTTGCAATTTATACATGCAGCCTGCAGAATTTTTCCCCTGAGGCAATCAGGGTGGTCTGGAATGAAGGTGACAGTGAGCAAGAGGTGAAATCACAGCAAGGTGAAATTAAGCACAATACCGACAACAAAACATATTCACTGAGCAGCTCAATAAAAGTGCCAAAAGATGACCTGAGAAAGACATTTACATGCAAGTACAATCAGAGGGCAACCATGGAAGGCTGGAAATATACATCTGTATCAGGAAATAAGTACATTCAAGGTATGATTATCTACTAAATAGAGATTGTTTTTTTTTATGAGAATTTCCAATGTGCGAAATAATAGTTATTTGTGTAGTAAACCAGAGTGAACAACACAATAATAATTGATTAAATATACTGTAAGTTGATAAAGATGCACAACAATGTATTTGAGTATATTTATATGTGATTACAGAAAAGAGGCTGCTTGGGGCCAATCAGCATGGATAATCACAGGTCAAAAGGGTATTGGCTGGGACTTTGGAGGCACTGATAAGGAAACCATAAAGATGATATAAAAATTATTTATTCACATAAAACAATATGCAGTTAAAAACATTAGGGACAAGCCCCACAGATCAGATCGGTTATGTAAAGAGGACAAAACCATAATTATCTAATTGGTGGAGCCAGCCAGCAACCTCGACCTGTTTCGCGGTAATACCGCTTCTTCAGGAGGGTCTATGAAATACATACAAAATATACAATAAAGACCAAGCATATTAGAAAAACATAATACATAGGAATAACAGAAGCAGTACATTGTCTAGGGGAGTCAATTATGCTCACCTATGCTGGTAAATTGATCAGGTCATGGGCTTGGAGGTCCCCCCGTGGCACACGAGGGGGATATTATAACGGGCTCTAATGAGGTAAAAAAGTATTTTTAGTAATCGTGTTGAATTAATTGTTAGATTAGGGACAGGACCACGAGTGAGGGAATAATGGGCGTGGTTGTGAGGATGTGAGGGACCAAGGAGGGGTGGTGTGGGAGAGGGGGGAGAGGGGGGGAAGGGAGAAGAAGGGACAAGGGAAGGGGCAAGTGGGTTTGAGGAGAGAAATTAGAAGGAGAGGGGGAGGGGAAGGGGAGGGATGATGGCACATTAACTTAGTATATAGCAAGTCCAATTGAGGCTATACTCTCCCCTTTTTGATTATATTTATATGTGTTATAAAAGGAATGAAAATAAAAAATACTTTTGCAAACAGATCGGTTAGAATCCAGTGTACCCGAGCAACTCAATACTACAGAAAAGACCAAAAAAAAGTGTATTATTTTCCTAAGAATTCAAAGGTTTCCAGAAAGAGCAAATCACCCTGTGTATGTCCAGTCATAAAGGCCAACTGTATGTCCCCATGGGCTCAACCCAAAACATAAGCAGCTATAGCTGCAATACCCAACTCCAATATGTAGCTGTTTTATGTAGAACCTCCTCTTTGCCACAGGCGTCACCTAACCCAGAAGAAAAAACTGCAGGGCACCATGGACATGTATTCTTGGCATGACACCTTGAAGCCACAGTGCATTGATGCCACTTCAGCACCAATTTTTGCTTCATTACATTACCCGCCAGAAGATAACAGAAAAACGTAGGAACTAAAAAGCATAAAGTATGCAGAAGTACAGCCCGAGGATGCCATTGAGGGGGAGAGCTCCACGAAGTCACTATTAAAGGGGTTGTAAAGGTAAAAAAAAAATTCCCTTAATAGCTTCCTTTATCTTAGTGCCATCCTCCTTTACTTACCTAATTTTTCAATTTTGTTTTTAGATGTCCTTATTTCTTCTGAGAAATCCTCACTTCCTGTTCTTCTGTCTGCAACTCCACACAGTAATGCAAGACTTTCTCCCTGGTGTGGAGAAAGCCTCTTGAGGGGGGGCAAGCAGGAGGGTCAGGACATCCACTAACACACAGCTCCTTTCTCTATGTGCAAAGTAGAGAGTGTCCCGACTCTCTGCTCTCCCCCTCCCCCCTCAAGAGGCTTTCTCCACACCAGGGAGAAAGCCTTGCATTACTGTGTGTAGTTGCAGACAGAAGAACAGGAAGTGAGGAGTTCTCAGAAGAAATAAGGACATTTAAAAGCAAAATTGAAGGATGAGGTAAGTGATGGAGGACTGCACTAAGGTAAAGGAAGCTATTTAGGGGAAAAAAAATTACCTTTACAACACCTTTAACCAACAAATAGGCTGATGTGAATTAAGAATAAATCCCAGTCCTTGCTGGTCAATATTCTAGCAGGTTATTATTGGTGAGGGGGCAACATTTTTTTTAATTTTTAGGTTCCAGTCACTCATCACTACTTATGTAAATGCATATATGTATTTGTTGTGCTTTTTTTTATGTCTATTTGCAATCTGAAATTGTTTTACTCTGTTTTAAACTCTAGCAGATATCATAAATAAATAATAAATCTTTTACAGAGATCCAGAGAAGCAAATATACTCATCTTTATTCTGAAGGTAATACTTTTGATGTTTGATTCTAGTAGAATTCATAGCACAGACTTCTGAAAATGTCTTAAGCACACACGGTCATTTCAAACCGATGGAAACGGACTGAAGGACCGTTTCATCGGTCCAAACCGATCGTGTGTAGGCCCCATCGGTCCGTTATCCTTTGTTTGAAAAATTTAGAACTTGCTTTAAAATTCAACCGATGGACGCCTAACCGATGGGTCAAAACGGATGGTTAGTATGCAAAAGCATCAGTCAAAAGGCCGCGCATGCTCAGAATCAAGTCGAAGCATGCTTGGAAGCATTGAACTTCATTTTTCTCTGCACGTCGTTGTGTTTTACGTCACCGCATTGGACTCGATCGTTTTTTTAACTGATGGTGTGTAGGCACATCAGACCATCAGTCAGCTTCATCGGTTAACCGATGAAACGGTCCTTCAGTCCATTCTCATCGGATGGACTGATCGTGTGTACAGGGCTTTGCAGTCTTTGTCTAACAGGCCATACCACACTAGCAGTCCTATCCCTGGTAAAAGGAGAAGTATAGCCAAAGCTTTTTTGTCCCTACTTCTCCTACGGATCACAGGAGTGCAGTTTGTTCTCTGACTCGCTGTCAGCTGACGTCACTCAGCCAGTCCAGGATGGGGAAAGACGGCGTAGTGTATCTTTGGCGGCGTAAGGGTGCGAAATTCAAATCGATGTGATGGGGGCGTGTTTTATGTAAATACATTGTGACCCGACGTAAACAAAGTTTTTTTGTCCGTGGGGGTATCCCAGTGCACATGCTCGAAATTAAAACGAAAACAAGCCAAAGCTTACGCCGGTGACGTCATTCTACTCAAATCCCTATTCGCGAACGACTTACGCAAACGACGTAAAAAATTCAAATTTTGACGCAGGAACGACGGCCATACTTAACATTGAGTACGTCTCATAATAGCAGCTAAAACTATATGCCGGAAAAAGCCGAACGCAAACGACGTAAAAAAATGCGCCGGCCGGACGTATGTTCGTGGATCGCCGTATCTAGCTAATTTGCATACTCAACGCGGAATTCGACGGAAACGCCACCTAGCGGCCAGCGTAAATATACACCTATGATCCAACGGCGTACTAAGACGTACGCCTGTCGGATCGATCCCTCATTCCATCGTATCTTGTTTTGTGGATACAAAACAAAGATACGACGCGGGAACTTTGAAATTACGCGGCGTATCAATAGATACGCCGGCGTAATTTACCTTTACAATCCCTTTAAAGGACAACTGCAGTTTGGTTCCTAAACATGTAAACCAAACTCTCTGATTCTTCATTACTTGGAAGGTTGAGAAACTACTCACTGAGAACTGTTTATTTTTTTATTTTTTTTGAGTTATGAAGTGCAAACAAAGTGAAGTGTAAAACACAAGTTATTAATTTTGTAGACTGACTTTTCTAATTAATCAACCAAATCCACTTAAAGCGGATCCCAATGTTAGCTATCTTGGCTGTATGCCCAGACATCACACTCTGTATTAACCATGACGAGAAAATCTCCTAACAGGATGTGAACTTTCTAAACAGCATATAAATGTGAACACAGCAGATATACATATAAAACCTATGTAGGGAGATTTGGTTAATCTCTATGTATCATCTGAGGCTGTTCACTTCAATAGGTGTATGGAGGGTTTACATCCACTTTAATCTTCAGCTTTAACTGAAATCCTACATGGAGTACTGTAGCTAGAAGACACTTGGTCTACAAGTGGTTAAATTCCTGACAACTTCAAAAAGCTGCACAGAGTTGAAGTTATAAGCTAAGAGGTTTGTTTAGTAAGATTGCACCCAGGGTGGCCTTATCATACCAGAATGAAAGTGGAACTACAGTATAGCCTTACAATGAAACACTACTGGCAGATAGGCTTTTATTGCAGAAGAGACTCTGTGTGGTTGATCTACTAAAGGCAAATAGGCTAGTCACTTTGCAAGGGAAATTTCCCTTAGCTTAGTGAATGATGTGAAGATTTACTGATTTCCTTCATCCTATCACGTGCAAGAAAAAATATTTTTTTTCTGTTTATTTCCATCGCATGTAATTGCGCATTATTTGCAAAGTGAATTTTCTCCACATTCACTAAGCTAAAGGAAACATTGCTTTTTAAATTAACAGCTTATTTGTCTTTAGTAAATCAACCCCATGTCCAATGGTGGCCCGTTATGCAGGGCACAGGGGCGCCGCCCCCCCTATCAATGCATCTGGCCCCCTAATCTATATGTGGGATGCCGGACATATGGATTCCGATTATGTTTTTTTTCTACGAAGCACATGATTAGAGACTGAGCCTCTAATAGGCTTCAAAAAAGGGTGGGCTCGGGCTCAGGCTCTAATCACAGGCTTTGGGGAAAAAAACATCATTGGAATCCATGTGTCCGGCACCCCACATATAGATTAGGATTGGTAATAAAGCTTCAGTGGAGACACCTTTTTCCCATAATGCCGCATACACACGGTCGTTTTTCGGCATGAAAAAAAATGATATTTTTTATCATGAAAAAAAACAAAGTTTTTCCAACTTCATCATTAAAAACGACGTTGCCCACACACCATCGTTTAAAAAAAATGATCTAGCAAACGTGCACGTACAACACGTACAACAGTACTCTAAAGGGGAGGTTCTATTCGCCTTTTTGCTGCTTTAGCTGATTCCTTGTTAGTAAAAGACTAACGCGCTTTTTTGTCTGTTACAGCGTGATGAATGTGCTTACTCCATTATGAACGGTAGTTTTACCAGAACGAGCGCTCCCGTCTCATAACTTCCTTCTGAGCATGCGCGGGTTTAAAACGTCGTTTTAGCCCACACACGATCATTTTTTACAACACAAAAAACGAAATTTTCGAAAACTACATAAAAAATTGAAGCATGTTTGAATTTTTTTTTTTGTCGTTTTTCAGAAGACGGAAAACAATGTGAAGCGCACACACGATCATTTAAAATGACGTTTTTAAAAATGTCATTTTATTTCATGCCAAAAAACGACCGTGTGTACAGGGCATTAGGCTTTCATGTGTTCCAATGTCAGAGAAAAGGGAGTATTACATTTCTTTAGCTCACTAAGAATCTATCAGATAAAAACCATACAACACTTTAATTTGCTGTAAATCTATCAGGCATACAGTACATCAGTCTTAAAGGGGTTGTAAAGGTAAAAAATGTTTCCCTAAATAGCTTCTTTTACCTTAGTGCAGTCCTCCTTCACTTACCTCATCCTTCGATTTTGCTTTTAAATGTCCTTATTTCTTCTGAGAAATCCTCACTTCCTGTTCTTCTGTCTGTAACTCCACACAGTAATGCAAGGCTTTCTCCCTGGTGTGGAGAAAGCCTCCTAACACACAGCTCCTTTTTCTATCTGCAAAGTAGAGAGTGTCCGGACTTGCCTGCTCGCCCCCTCCTCAAGAGGCTTTCTCCACACCAGGAGTAAATCAACCCCATGTCCAATGGCCCCCCCCTATCAATGCATCTGGCCCCCTAATCTATATGTGGGGTGCCGGACACATAGATTACAATGATGTTTTTTTTTTTGAAGCACGTGATTAGAGCCTGAGCCTCTAATAGGCTTCAAAAAAGGGTGGGCTCGGAGCGCAGTGCCCACCCAGTTGTGTGACAATAGCGAATTAATATTTGCTTTTGTCACACCAATTCTCCTCCCGGCTAATCAAAAAGCGGGTCGTGAGATCCGTTTCCAGATTGGTCGAAAGGAGAAATGATCCTATCGGCCTAGGGGGAGGGAGGAGATGCACGACCACTGTGATGCCAAGGAGGAGATGCAGGGAAATCCGCCGCCTGTCGCCCAGAGGGAAGCGTTGCCCGTGTTATAAATGAGGTAAGTGCGGGGCTGGTAACCGACCGACAGGGGGGGTTGGCTGTGGGTGCATTATTTGTCACCCCCCCAAAAATATACTACCAGCCGCCCTTGCCCATGTCTCTTCAGTAGTAAATGCTCCGTTGCCTGTCAGATATTTTTCTCCTAAATGTACATTAAGCTGCACATGCACATCTCCGCGTAATCTCAGTGTATAAACTTGATATGCCTTGGTGCTGTGATGAATTCAATCCTGTTTACATTTGTGGGAGTTATGGCAGTCAGGGGTGGCCAATGAAGATAGTCAAAGGTACCATACTTGAAAAAAATGATTTTCACCCTATTTACTGCTGTTCAATGTAAATATACACAAAAAGAATATAAAAAAAAGTGCTAAAAAATAAACAGCCTCTACTCCTTCAGCAAATCGACCTCACTGCTTCCAGATACTGCTCTCTTAAGGCCCCGTACACACCATAGAATCCATCCACAGATAAATCGCAGCAAATGGGTTTCAGCGGATAGATCCTATGGTGTGTACACGCCAGCGGATCTGTTTCCGCGGATATATCTCCCCTGGGATGGATTCCAGCAGATCGAATATTTGCTGACATGCAGAACATATCCATCTGCTGGAGTCCATCCCAACGGATGGATCCGCTGGTCTGTATAGACTCACCGGATCCATCCGTCCGAAGGGATCCCCCGCATGCGTCGTAATGATTCGATGCATGCGTGGAATTCCTTATATGACAGCGTCGCGCACATCGCCGCGTCATAATCGCGGCGACGGCGCGACACGTCATCGCCAGAGGATTTCGGCGCGGATTTCAATGCGATGGTGAGTACACTCCATCGCATTAAAATCTGCTGAAATCCTCGAGAGGATTTATCCGCGGAAACGGTCCGCTGGACCGTATCCGCGGATAAATCCTCCCGTGTGTATGGGGCCTTACACTATTGACTGCAGCATCATGCCACCTAGTAGTATAGAAATTCCAGCTCCAAAGAGGACAGACTGTTTTCAGCAAATGAATACAATGTTCTGAAACAACTGTTTTTTTAGTGCTGTAGGCATTTAGCAGCATAAGTATATCTGCAGTATATCACTCTACTTATCTCCCCTAATATTGCTCTACCTAGTTGTCACTATTAGGACCATAGCAGGTAGGTGATTCTGTCATTATAGGCAGTCCCCGGGTTACAAACAAGACAAGGTTTTGTAGGTTTGTTCTTAAGTTGAATTTGTATGTAAGTTGGAACAGGTAAATTTTTTAAGTGTAGCTTCAGCCAAAAAAATATTTATACAGGCGTTACACCCCTGTGATTATAGTTTAGCCGTCTGTGCCCCACATCAGAAGATTTCACCTCACTTTGACCCCTTTCACACTGAAGCGTTTTTACAGCGTTTTAGCATTAAAAATAGCGCTATTAAAACGCTCATAAAAAGCTCTCCATGCATCTCAATGGACCCTTTCACACTGAGGCACTGCAAAAACGCCCTAAAATGTTAGGGTCTTAGCAGTGCTTTACCAGCACATTGGGATTGCAGATGAGGCTTCGCTCAAATAACGCTCGAAAAACGCTTGAATGACGCTCGAAAAATGCCCCAGTGTGAAAGGGGGCTTTCTGTCCCTGTGACAATTGGATTGTATCAATTTTGGGTTGTTTTGGAAACAAGGATTGGTGATAAAGCTTCAGTGGAGACACCTTTTTCCCATAACTCTTACAGGAGTGAATTACCCTTTCTAGGGCTAGATTTCCTCTCCCTTAATGTTGTCCCCCCTCCATTTGTAAGTAGTAGTAGTAGTATGTTCAGGTTTGAGTAATGGAAGCTAATATGACTTCTAGTAAGGGAGCAATGATTTAACAACATGTTGCTGGGTTAGGGTAGCAAGGAGGTAACTCCTTAGTAGTGTTGCTCACGAATATTCGCATTGCGAATATTCGACTCGAATATAGCATATTCGAGAAATCGCGCTATATTTCGAAATTCGCGGTGAATATTCGCAATTCCGAATATTCGATTTTTTACAATTTTTTTTTTAAAACAGATCACATCCTAGATATCTCCATCGACGTCTAAAAGCATTGCTGGTATCATTAGAGACCCTGGGCCGAGTAGCTGAAGCGTTCATTGAATTTTCCAGAAAGATCGCAATGCGATTATTCGGCAAACGCAATATCGCGCGATTATTTTCTTCGCCCCTATCTTCCGCATCAGAGCGATTTTTACAGTTTCATTTTTAAAACAGATCACATCCTAGTGATCTCCATAGACGTCTAAAAGCATTGCTGGTATGATTAGAGCCATTGGGCCGAGTAGCTGAAGCGATCATTTTATATTGCCGAATATTCGCAATGCGAATATTCGGCAATAGGAATATTGCGCGATTATTTGCTCCGCCCTTTTGCATCAGAGCCAATCAGAGTTCTCCTTCCACACTCGTCAGAGGTTAGCAACCAATAGGAACCTGCCTGCATGGACATTATATAAGCTCACTCCCAGCACCATTTCATTGCAGATTCAGAAGCTGGCTATAGAGTGTGGAGGCTGTTTCTGTGTTCCTGGTTTCCTGTGTCTTTGTTCCTGATTGATTTAGATCATCACCAGCATTGCTATTTAGTGATTCCAGTGGATCTTTTCCAGTATATCAACTGCTTTTTTCAAAGCAATAGACCCAAGAGCTTTTTTCAAAGCTACGTTTTGTGCTGTTTTGTGCTGTTTTTTTCATTTGTGTTACTGTTTGATCCTGCAATCCTCGCTGTTCAGTGATATTTGCTAGAGATTTCAGAACACATTTTGCTGAGCTTTCTAAAAGAGCTTTTCTAAAAGCTAAGTTTTGTTCATCTTGTGTTACTGTTAGATCTTGCAGGTTCGCTGTTCAGTGATATTTGCTAGGCATTCTCAGTTCACATTTTGTTTAGTTTTTCCTAAAGAGCTTTTCTAAAAGCTAAGTTTTGTGTTCAGTTTAGTTAAATTTTGTGTAGTAAGTGTACACACTGTTAGTGTACATTTATTTCATCTAGCTTAGCTTAGTGTGTGTTTAGTGTCTGTGTTTTGTGTTTAAAAAAAAAAAAAAAAAAAAAGTTAGTGTTTGTTTAGTGCCTTTTTTTTTTTTCTTTAATTTTGTAGTCCTTGTCTGGTGTACTACTTTTCTTATAGTTTAGTAGCTGTCTGTGTACGTCTTTGTCTGCGTGCCTGTCTTGTAAAAAATACACAAAAACACATTTTGTTCACATTTTCCCCCCCCAATAAAGTTTACCCCCCCCACACACATATCAGCAATAATGAGCGGCATCCGTGGCCGTGGCAGCAGGGGTAGGGGAGTTACTCCCAGTGCTGGATCGCTGCCAGCACGGGGTACCTCTCGTGCCCCTACTAGTGGTAGAGGATCGGGTGCAAGGGGAGTACGCCTGATCCGGGAGTTCTTCCCATCGGGCAGCCGCCCGATATTGCCATCTCAGGCTCAAGTAGTGGTGGACTACATGGGGCACAGCAGTGCCACTGAGTCGTCGGTCCCGACTCACAGTAGTACCACCATTACACCGGTGCCTGTAGTACCCCCCCCCAGCCCCCAAGAGTCCAGCATCTTACTGTTCGACAGCGACAGTGAGAGGGATATCTTGGGGGAGGCCATGCATCAGGCAGACCTCCAGCTCTGTCCTGATGGTCAGGACCTTTTTGAAGGGATGGATGAGGAGGATGGGATACCTGCTGGCAGTATCCCAGAGACATCCCTTCAAACTGGTGCTGCTGTTTTGGTGCAGGAAACAGCAGCACCTAGTCAGACCCAGGCGTGGGTGAGGGGACAGCGGAGCCAGGCTAGAGGCTCCATGTCAGGTGGTTCCCTCAGACCAACACATTTCAGCCCTTGGTCTGACATCTCTGGGGGCGAAGAGGGTGACCCATCATGGTTGCCATCTGACGCGTCGGCTCACTACGTCAGTGACGACGGGGAAGGTAGGCACCCTGGTGAAACGGTGCGCCAGGTCACCACCAGGGAGACCATCGTCAGGGTCTCCACTGGTGATGGCAGCAGGAGGTGTCAGGAGGAGGAGCAGCAGCAGCAGCAGCAGGCAGCTCCACCTGTGCGCACCGAGTCCCAGCAGGTGCAAGTAAGCGTCACCCCATCTGACAGGAGGGCGGTGCTGAAGTCACCTGTCTGGAATTACTTTACCCTGGTGGCAGACAACCCTACCGTGGCCATCTGCCGGATTTGTAAAGTGAGGGTGAAGAGAGGGAAGTGTTTGGCTCGGGTGGGTACCACAGCCCTGAACCAGCACCTGAGGATAAACCACTGGGCGGTGTATGACGAGATGAAGCGTGGTGGTGGTAGCAGCGCCACCACCACAAGTGAGCAGGGTACAGCAGCCCCTGCCACATCTTCATCTCTTTCCAGCAGGTCATGCCCCCCCGCTCCCTCTAGTAGAGGTACTGGTACCGGCAGCCAGACCTCTACTTCCACAGCACCCTCCACGTCTGTGTCCCGCACTGCCGTCCGGCGCCAGGCGTCGATTTCAGACGCCTTTGACCGCACCACTCCCTTCCCCCCTGGAGACCGACGTGTGCGTTCCCTCAATGGGCTCCTGGCAAGGGTTATTGCCCAACATCTGCTGCCCTTCAACATAGTTGACAGCAACCCCTTCAGGCAGATGTTGGAGCAGGCCCAACCCCAATGGCGTGTCCCCAGCCGCCATTTCTTTGCCAGGACTGGTGTCCCTGCCCTACACCAGCACATTGTGCAGAATGTAACCCTGTCGCTGGATCACGCTGTCAGCGACAGGGTTCATCTGACAATGGATGGCTGGACCAGCAGGCATGGGCAGGGGCGCTACATCAGCTTCACGGCCCATTGGGTTTCCCTCCGAGGCGTCGGTGAGGGATCGGCGGCAACCGATCTTGTGGTGCCGCCCCGGGGTGTCCAGGGGAGAACTGCTGGTCTCCCTCAAGCCACTGTCTCCGCAGCTGCTGAGCCTCCCAGCAAGCGCCCCCGTAGCTACTCAAGTGTGGGGCACGTGCGCTGTCAGGCCGTGCTCCAGCTTGTTAGTTTAGGGGACCGGAGACACACTGGAGAAGAAGTGCTGAAAGCACTTCAGGCTCAGGTCCAGAAGTGGCTGACACCCCGAAGGCTCCAGGCAGGTATGGTTGTCTGCGATAACGGCAGCAACCTACTCGCCGCCCTTAGTGCTGGCAGTCTGACCCACGTGCCCTGTCTGGCACATGTCCTCAACCTGGTGGTGCAGAAGTTCCTGCGCACTTATCCAGGGTTGAGTGACATTGTGGCAAAGGCGCGTAGGATTGCCAGCCACTTCAGGCGCTCCCCAACCGCTACCGCGTCCCTGTCCAAGTTGCAGCGGAAGTACAATCTGCCCCTTCACAGGCTGATTGTGGACAGTGTGACGCGGTGGAACTCCACCCTCCACATGCTGAAGAGGTTGTGGGAGCAGCAAAGGGCGGTGAGGGAGTACCTGATGGAACTAGGCACTGAGAGGGCTTCACCACAACTCCCTTTCATCGCCTGTGCGCAGTGGGGGCAGATAAACCAGGTCTGCCAAGTGTTGTCCTCCTTCGAGCAGGCGACCAAGATGGTCAGCAGTGAGCAAATCGGCCTCAATAGCGTGCTGCCAATAGTGTTCATGCTGGAGAGGACACTAGATCGCCTGCTCGAGGCTGGGGAGAGTGCCTTGGTGGAGCAGGAGGAGTCAGCAATGCTCCACCGAGACCAGGGCCAGGACGAGGAGGAGGAGGAGGAGGATGATGATGAAGAGGAGGAGGAGGTGGTTGCTGGTGTCGTCCCGGAGTCAGGGCCTGGTCAGGAGGGAGAGCCGGTGTTGGGGGCACCGATAGTCCGGGGGTTGGGCATGTCTGAGTTTGACCAGCAGCGCCTCAGGGATGAAGAGTCGCACCTCATTCACCTGGCCAGCATTGAGGAGTCACAGCGGGCTGTGCTCTTCCCCATGGCTGCCCACATGCTGAGATGCCTCAGGAGGGACCCCCGGGTTAAGACCATCAAGACGAGGGATGATTTCTGGATGGCCACCCTTTTGGATCCCAGGTGCAAGGGGAAACTGGAGCAGTTCATCCCAGCCAGCCGGAGGCAGCACCGGATGGAGGAACTGCAGGCAGCCATTGTCAGACGGTTGGAGCAGGCAACTCCCCGGCCTCCAGTTGTCCCCCCTCATCTCACCCAGCAGGTGGCTGCACCCAGCTGCAGCCGAGCAGGGGACCTAATGGAAGAGATGAGGATGTTCTTCCAAACCGAGCGACCCAGTACCAGCACCAGCAGCAGCAGCAGTCACCACCAGCGGCTGGCCCACATGGTGGCAGACTACATGGCGTCCGTCGGTGCTTCTGACAGTATGAGCACCGACGACCCCATGGAGTACTGGGTTGCCAGATTGGACACCTGCCGCGAGCTCGCTCAGTATGCGCTGGAGTTATTGTCTTGCCCCCCCTCCAGCGTACTATCTGAGCGGACATTCAGCGCGGCAGGTGGGGTGGTCACGGACAAGAGGACCCGTCTGTCCACAGACTCCGTGGACAGACTCACATTCATAAAGATGAATGAGTCCTGGATCGGCGGTGACTTTCTGGCACCCGTCGTCGGTTCAGGGCGCTGAAGGGTCCCTTGTCATGCATTCCCTGATAAAGCCCCGGACCTGATGTATTTACAGTGCTGAATATAACTATTTTAACATCAGAGAAAATCAATGTTAATATTTGGTACAGTAGGCTTTCTTTGCAATTACAGCGGTCAAACCTTTCTTGTAGTTTTACACCAGCTTTGCACACACTGGAGGAGGGATTTTGGCCCACTCCTCCACACAGATCTTCTCTACATCAGTCATGTTTCTGGGCTCTCGCTGAGAAACACGGAGTTTGAGCTCCCTCCAAAGATTCTCTATTGGGTTTAGGTCTGGAGACTGGCTAGGCCACGCCAGAACCTTGATATGCTCCTTACAGAGCCAATCCTTGGTTATCCTGGCTGTGTGCTTTGGGTCATTGTCATGTTGGAAGACCCAGCCTCGACCCATCTTCAAAGCTCTAACTCAGGGAAGGAGGTTGTTGCCCAAAATCTCGCAATACATGGCCACGGTCATCCTCTCCTTAATACAGTGCAGTCACCCTGTCCCATGTGCAGAAAAACACCACCAAAGCATGATGCTACCACCCCCATGCTTCACATTAGGGATGGCGTTCTTGGCATGGTACTCATCATTATTCTTCCTCCGAACACGGTTAGTGAAATTATGATCAAAAAGTTATATTATAGTCTCATCTGACCACATGATTTTCTCCCATGACTCCTCTGGATCAGTCAAGACACCTATGTCAGCAGTTATTTCACACCCTATATACTCCTATTCCTACTGCTGTTCATCATGGCACCTCCTGCCCATGTGATATGACTCTGTATCAACTACTACTGTTAATACTACTACTGCTGCTTCTGCTGCTGCTGCTGCCGCCCAGTCAATACACCTATGTCAGCAGTTATTTCACACTCTATATACTCTTATTAAGACTGCTGTACATCATGGCAACTCCTGCCCATGTGATATGACTCTGTATCAACTACTACTGTTAATACTACTACTGCTGCTTCTGCTGCCCAGTCAAGACACCTATGTCAGCAGTTATTTGACACTCTATATACTCCTATTCCTACTGCTGTTCATCATGGCACCTCCTGCCCATGTGATATGACTCTGTATCAACTACTACTGTTAATACTACTACTGCTGCTTCTGCTGCTGCTGCTGCCGCCCAGTCAATACACCTATGTCAGCAGTTATTTCACACTCTATATACTCTTATTAAGACTGCTGTACATCATGGCAACTCCTGCCCATGTGATATGACTCTGTATCAACTACTACTGTTAATACTACTACTGCTGCTTCTGCTGCTGCTGCCCAGTCAAGACACCTATGTCAGCAGTTATTTGACACTCTATATACTCCTATTCCTACTGCTGTTCATCATGGCACCTCCTGCCCATGTGATATGACTCTGTATCAACTACTACTGTTAATACTACTACTGCTGCTTCTGCTGCTGCTGCTGCCCAGTCAAGACACCTATGTCAGCAGTTATTTGACACTCTATATACTCCTATTCCTACTGCTGTTCATCATGGCACCTCCTGCCCATGTGATATGACTCTGTATCAACTACTACTGTTAATACTACTACTGCTGCTTCTGCTGCCCAGTCAAGACACCTATGTCAGCAGTTATTTGACACTCTATATACTCCTATTCCTACTGCTGTTCATCATGGCACCTCCTGCCCATGTGATATGACTCTGTATCAACTACTACTGTTAATACTACTACTGCTGCTTCTGCTGCTGCTGCCGCCCAGTCAATACACCGATGTCAGCAGTTATTTCACACTCTATATACTCCTATTCCTACTGCTGTTCATCATGGCAACTCCTGCCCAAGTGATATGACTCTGTATCAACTACTACTGCTAATACTACTACTGCTGCTGCTGCTGCTCAGTCAAGACAACTATGTCAAAAGTAATTTCCCACTCTATATACTCCTATTACCACTGCTGTTCATCATGGCACCTCCTGCCCAAGTGATATGACTCTGTATCTACTACTACTACTACTGCTGCTGCTGCTCAGTCAAGACACCTATGTAAAAAGTTAATTCCCACTCTATATACTCCTATTACCACTGCTGTTCACTGATACCACTGATAGTTAATTTATCCCTTAACTACCCCCATTTGTGAGGGTCGGGGTTTTCCTTTAAAGTCCCATGCAAATCAATGGAAAATGTATGTTCCCACATAACTTCTGTACGCCTGGAGATATTTCAATAATACCCGCTATACATATTACTTATATGCCAAATAAAAATATATAACAGTTAAATTAACCCTTACCAACACCCTTATATAAAAGATGGGTATATTTATATTACTATGATTTTCCTCCCCAAAAGGTTAAGATAGGAAGACCGGGCAACGCCGGGTATTCAGCTAGTAATAGTATAAAATGTTTTCGGTTATTATTAAGCTAGATGTGTTGATGTTAATGTTGATGTTGATGTGTTAGATGTGAAGTTAGATGTGTTTAAAAAACTAACAATTTCAATAAGAAATGAAACCTTTGCAAAATATAACATTTTTTATTAAAAAAAAAAAAAAAAAAAATTAGGACATTAACTTCTGAAGCTCTGTCACCTCATCCATGTTTTTCGCCAGTTGTTGCGCCAGTTGTTGATTTTGGCGCATCAAAAACAGTATCTGCTGCTCATTTGCCATTACTCTCTGCGTCAGGTTTTTCATGGCAGCTTGTTTCACCTCTAGCTTTTTTAGAACTGTTAGGATATAAGAAAAAAACATTTGGATTTCAAAGACCGTTACGAAAGATTATTTTCAGCCATAAAAATAATAAAGTCTGACTTAAGAGACTCTATGAAAGAGGATCTGGCAGAGGCAATTCTCTTCCTTAGAACTCTACATTGCATTTATTTGCATTTGCTAAGCCTAGAACTACATTTCAAGATTAATATAAACCATTTCTAGGTTTTTCATATTTTTTTTTTGGTTCATTATAGATAAGCTTTGTTTTTGTTCTAAAACAGCCAAATAATGTGGTCTGTATTTTTGAACTGTTAAAGATCATGTTCCTGATGTTTAAGCCTGCTGCTACTATCCAGTCACTTGATTGTTTTCATTGTGTTTGTCTTTTGCTTAAACTGTGCAATACAGTAGACTGTTGGCTTCCCAGCCAGTAGTCCTGTGGTAGTTTGCGTTTCTTTCCCTCAAGGAATCTATAAAATACATTCGCATATTAATACAGAGGAGTCGGAGTCGGGGAGTCGGGGAGTCGGAGTCTGAAGTACATAAAACTGAGGAGTCGGAGTCGAAAAATGTATCTACCGACTCCACAGCCCTGCTTTAAATGCTGTCCATTTTTAGAGCTACATTTTATTGTTGAAATTTTATTAATCTCTGTGCACATATTTACCCTCCTGATTGACGGTATAATTAACCGTCTCATCCTGCTCCTCTTCCTCGTCACCCACTACTCCACCAGAAGTTTCGGGGGGGGGGGGGGGCAGCTCCTCCTCTTGCTCCTCCACAGGAACTGGGGGTGGTGATGTGGATGGCCCTGGCTGCTCCTCCTCATCCCTCTCCTCCTCTTCCACATCCTCCTCCTGCTCCTCCTCTGCGGCCTGTCGCCTTGTGCGCTTGGGGCGCACAGTTGGTAGCGGAGCTCCTATAATAACACAATGTTCATATATTATAAAAATGTTTTCTAATGACGTATGCAAATTCTGTGTACTCTACTGTATTGTATATGAATACAAATTAATTTATATAGACAGTTAACCAATGGGACAATGTTATATTAAAGGGTCTTGTGGGCACTACAGGGGACTGAGCGTGAGCTGGGCTGCCACCATGGTAAAATGAGCTGTTTTTGTCTCCTTTGTTTTGTTCAGACGATCTCATGTTAAAAAAAAGGACTTGATGGAGTACACAGGATTACTATAACAACCCCACGCCTAACACAGGAATTTAGTGGGAATCTATATATATAAAACTCAACGTGTGTGTGCATGTATGTATGTATGTTCCACCATCACGTCCAAACGGCTAAAGATATTTACATGAAACTTGGCACACAGGTTACTTATATGTCAGCCACAAATATAGGATTGGTGGTTTAACCCATACCCACCCCCATTTGCCTTGGTCAGGGTTTTTCTTTAAAGTCCCATTCAACTCTATGGGAAATACATGTTATTTCATAACAGCTGTAGATATTTCGATAACACTTGGTCACATGTTATCTATACGTCCACTTAAAGTATAGGATCGTTAATTTATCCCTTAACTAACCCCATTGGTGAGGGTCGGGCTTTTTGTTTAAAGTCCCATGCAAAGCAATGGGAAAAGTATGTTCCCACATAACTTCTGTGTTCCTGTCTGCTGTCCCATGTTTTTTTCCAACAGTACTATGAATACCTTGGCTGGTGGTGATATATGTTACAACAACATGGCGTCTTGGTTAACAACATCTGACCTTACATTAATTACATATGACCTTACATAACTGTCCCCAAGGGACCCGGGCTGGCTCAACGCGATTGCCACTGCGCTGACAAGCCATTCACCTCTGCAGCTAGGGGTTCGGATCCCGCTCTCGGCTACATGTGAATTGAGTTTGGTGGTCTCAGCTCGGCCCCCGGTGGGTGTGCTATGCGAGGTAAGCCTGCGCTTAGTATGCCCACCTCCCTCCCACAAAAACCACCACACTTACACACGCACTCGCAATTGGGTTAACATGCACGCACTCTGACCATGCGGTCTCTAAAAAGAGAGGCGAAGGACTAACGGGGCTGGTTGAGCGGGCAAATCCTCTCACTCCCTTATAGGGAGTCCCTCTGCCCCGTTGGGCTTCGAAGCGGAGCAGGTAGGACGGTCTGTGTGGGAGGACCCCCTCACACCCGCCATTGCCACCCGGGGCATGGAGAAAGGTGGCAGATTACCTCTGGGGGAGGCCTGCCTACTCCCAACTCCTGCAGTCCGGCTCCTCTCTCGAGTACACGCACAAAATACACTTTAGGGGAAAAAAAACATAACTGTGACCAATAACTTACCAGGATGATATTTATTCCGGATACGCCTGACCCGGTTCATCTGGCGCCTCTTCAGGTCGGACCACTTTTTGAGGATCGCCATGCGAGTGTGTTCTTCGCCTAGTTCCTCAATCAGGGAGCTTATAACTCCCTGTTTTTCTTGCTGCCTCCGCAGCTCATCGTATCCTGTTTCCAGGAACTTCTGCAAGATGAAGAACACAGTATATTGTAATACTTTTGTTGACAGTCTTATGGATATATGACGTAAATGTATGCTATTCAACAATTGGAAGCATTCTCGCCTTATTAATCAATGACAGGGGTAACATGACAGATTTTATATCCTGCCATTTCGGTCGCCACCTTTTTTACATAAATATAGCAGCCATTATCATTTGCATAATTATGAATATATTATTAACAACACAGGATACACGTATAGGGGAGATATGCGTTGCTAACTCTTTTCCCTGTCAGGAGCCTAACGCCCCGGGGGGTCAGAGACGGGACCTTTTCGGAGGACCACTGACGTATGCAACCGTCGCAGTTTTTTGTGATGTCACTCTTTAGGTGTGTGCACATTTTTCCCTGCACCGGGTGGAGTTTTTGGGTTGTGTTTTGCACGCCACAGGCTTTTCAACAGAAAATAACCAGCTGGAGGCAGAATGGTTGCAAAACACTATGGGTTTGTTACCTAACTCTGGGTTTCAAGACCAGTCCACCTCCAGCTGTTGCAAAACTACTACTCCCATCAGCCACGGTCTGTCAGTGCATGCTAAGAATTTTACTTTTGCTGCATCTAGGGTGCCACAGTTTAGAGACCCGTGCATAAAGGCCTGAAAAATGTGGGCCTGCAGAACTTACAATACTAGAAGTGCCAGCATTCCCAGGCATGCTGGAAGTTGTAGTTCTGCAACATCTAAAGGGCAATATGTATTCGAACGTCCTTGGGCCTTGAGGACACTGAAGTCAGGACGTTCGCATACGTCCTATGTCCAAAAAAATGTTAAATTCATTATGCTAAATAACAAGGAAAAGTGCCTAAATACACATTTGCCAACCAGGGTGTCTGCAGCTGTCCAGGCATGCTGGGACTTGTAGTTTTGTAAAAGCAGGAGACACATTTTTTGTGAAATACTAATATCTGAACATATATACTAACTTTTAAACTAGAATAAAATGCAGTTGAAGATGATGAAATAACAGTGGTCAAAATACTTACACAAATCAGCAACTTTTCCTCAGACTTAGTGAAATTGCTTCCAACCATGTTGCTGTGTGATTGCGCTGCGATCATAAGTTGGAAACTGGCAAGGCTCCAGGAAATGGTCGCGTGTTGTTCGCGCGATTGCGCATGCGCGATCGAAAAATCGCAATCGCAATATGTTTTTTGGTTAAAATATCATACATATTCGATTACAGAGTGCTGCTACACCAGTTTTCGAAATATCTGCAATCAATTTCGCATTCGCATTTTGTGAAATTGCGTTAAAATATCTCGAATATTCGATTTCAGAGTGAGCCAATCAGAGCGCTCCTCCAGCATATCTCGAAATTGCGCAAAAAATATCGCATTCGCATGTTGCGATATTTCGATAAAATATCAGGAATATTCTGAGCCAATCAGAGCGCTCCTCCAGCATATCTCGAAATTGCGCAATAAATATCGCATTCGCATGTTGCGATATTTCGATAAAATATCACGAATATTCTGAGCCAATCAGAGCGCTCCTCCAGCATATCTCGAAATTCCGCAATAAATATCGCATTCGCATGTTGCGATATTTCGATAAAATATCACGAATATTCTGAGCCAATCAGAGCGCTCCTCCAGCATATCTCGAAATTCCGCAATAAATATCGCATTCGCATGTTGCGATATTTCTATAAAATATCACGAATATTCTAAGCCAATCAGAGCGCTCCTACCGCAGTTATTAAAAAAATCGCAATTATTTTCGCATTCGCAATAGCGAAAAATCGCAATCAATTAATTTCGATAAAATATCACGAATATTCGAATTTAGCGAATATATCTCGAATATTCGAATATATATTCGAGATATATCGCGAAATCGAATATGGCATATTCTGCTCAACACTACTCCTTAGCATAAGTTGAATTATAATGATTCTGTTGTTAGGTAAATACTGCTGGGAAAGTATCATCCACCTAACATAGTCCTTATATCACATCACATAAAACCTCAGCAAGCACATTTTATGTTTTAATAGTGTTTTTTCTTATTTCTT
This sequence comes from Rana temporaria, assembly GCF_905171775.1. Lineage (NCBI taxonomy): Eukaryota > Metazoa > Chordata > Amphibia > Anura > Ranidae > Rana > Rana temporaria. The sequence goes on from NC_053493.1 coordinate 144,465,590, forward strand.
CCAGGTAGCCCACATTTAAATCACATGACATATCGAGCAGCACAAATTACCTATGCTGTTCTACTCCTGAAGAGCGTTCTGTATTGTCCACTTCTGATTTTCCTTAAGTCCAAAGTCAAACCATAACTTTTCAAAAAGCAGGCGTCAACTACTCAGCTACAGAATAATTGTATTATTTTGTTTTTCAAATTACTAACATGCCTTTACAATGTACTTGTACAATGTACTATGAAATGACATAGTTGACAAACCTGTTACCATTTAAATAAGATAAAGACAATAAAAAAGCTTTTAAACATATTTCTACTATATATGCAATATGAACTGCATATATTATTATAAAAAAACCTAGATCCTACTTAAAGTGACACTAAAGATTCCCGTTTTATTTTTTTTTAAATAACAAACATGTCATACTTACCTCCACTATGCAGTTAGTTTTGCACAGAGTGGCCCCGATCCACCTATTCTGGGGTCCCACCGCGACTCTCGTAGCTCCTTCTTACATTAGATAAACCCCTCTGGGAAGCTCTCTCCCAAGGGGGTTACCTTGCGGGCACACTCCTGTGTCATGCACTCTCCCCCGCTCCCAGCGCCCTCGTCATTGGATCTGATTGACAGCAGTGGGAGCCAATGGCTGCGCTGCTATCAATCTATCCAATCAAAGCCGGGATTTCAAGGAGAGAAGGATGGTGGGGACACGCCCACGGAAATTCGGGGCTCAGGTAAGTAAAACGGGGGGCTGGGGTGCTGGACACTGCAAGGTGTTTTTTCACCTTAATGCATAGGATCCATTATGGTGAAAAAAACACGAAGGTTTACAACCCCTTTAAGATTAAGGCTGGGTTCACACTATTGTGAATTCAATGTGGATTTCCCCGCATCCAATTTGCATGCCAAGAGATTGTGACTGGCTCTCTATGGAGCCGGTTTAGACATCTCTGGAGCGGCTCCAATGCGAATTGTACAGGGGTCCTGTGCGTCTTCTGGTCTGTTTCAGGTCCGAATTCAGCCAAAAATTTGGTCTGAAATCGGGCCTGGAACGGTGAATAGGAACACACTGGATCCCTGCTATGAGCCGCTCCATGCTGCAGTGTAAACTAAGTCTGAGTCATTAAAATATCATATAATACAATTACTTTTAGAAAAAAATAATAAGACTTAATGTAAAACCAGTGTCTGAAAAAATCAACAGCCAGATAAAGAAAAAAGAAAAATGCTCGCAAAATCGTGACGTCATCTACAGAGCTGTAAGAATGGCGACTCTTAATAACATTCTGCCCTTTAAAATACCATTGGCCCTTTTACATTAAATTAATGTAGTTTGAAAAAATAATACATTGAAAAGGACTTACGGTAGTACTAGTGTTAACAATTTGTTTAGCAGCAGTACTCGTCAAGCATTGAATGCAGAAGCAAAACTAAAAAAAAATTATATAAAAAAAAAAGAAAAGAAAACGGAATGTAAATGTTACTTTGGGCAGCTGATTATAAAAAGGATTTCTTTTTTAAGAGGGGTCATGATAAACAACTACATTGGTAACCTCTAGCTCCTTTAGGTAACAACTACTGTGCCCTGGTTCAGCTGAACTCGCACGATTTCACTCCCGCCGGCAGTCCCGATTTCGGCCGCGATTTAAGAGACATCTGTGCAGGTTTCTGCACAGATGTCTATGTAAATCGCGGCCCGAAATCGCAAAAAGTAGTACAAGAACTACTTTTTGAAATCGGTGCAGCGCCGCAGATGCGGTGTTGCACCGATTAGGACGGCGCCATTGCCGACAATTGGCGGCATTTGAGATGCGATTTCACATGTGAAATCGCATCTCAAATCGAATGAAATCGCACCCAGTGTGAACCTGGGCTGTAAATGAGAGAAGGTCATAAATAACTGGTTTGCTTAGTTAGGTTAAAAGGAAACCTTGAGTTGAGTATGTATAAAATTACTCGAGATCCAGATAAAGCTTTATACGGCAAAGGATAATGTAACATCAGTTTTGCATGGAAGCAAAAATAGTTTACCATCAAACTAGGAAGGGGCTCTTTATTATTATTTTTATTATTATTATACAGAATTTATATAGAGCCAACAGTTTGCGTAGTGCTTTACAACATGGGGAAAGACAGTACACTTACAATACAAATCAATACAGGAGTTAGGTGTGGGTAGGGTAGGCTTTTCTGAAGAGAAGGGTTTTCAGGGATCGTCTAAAAATGAATAGAGTAGTTGATAATCGGACAGATTTGGGTAAGGCGTTCCATAGGATTGGAGAGGCTCTGGAAAAGTCCTGGAGGCGAGCATGGGAGGAGATGATGAGGGAGCTAGAGAGCAGGAGATCTTGAGGGGAATGAAGAGAACGAGTAGGTTGGTATTTAGAGACTAGGCTAGTGATGTAGCTGGGGGCTAAGTTGTGGATGGTTTTGTAAGTTGTTGTTAGTATTTTGAATTTAATTTGTTGGGTGAGCGGAAGCCAGTGGAGGGATTGACAGGGAGGAGTAGCAGACACAGAGCGATTGTTAAGGTGAATGAGTCTGGCAGCAGCATTCAAGATGGATTAAAGGGGTGATAGACATATGTAGAGGTAAGCCAATGAGAAGGGAGTTGCAGTAGTCGAGGGGAAAGATGACCAAGGAGTGAATTAAGAGCTTTGTTGTGTCATTGGTTAGAAAGAGGCGTATTTTGGAGATGTTGCGGAGATTGAGGCGGCAAGATTTGGACAGTAGTTGGACGTGGGGCTTAAAGGAGAGTTCAGAGTCCAGGATTACACCTTGGCATGTGGTGATGGGCTTATAGTTGTGCCATTGATTTTAACAGAGAGATCCGGGGAAGGGGCACATGGGGGACGAAGTATTATAAGTTTGGTTTTGGATAGATTGGGCCAGATCCACAGAAGAATTACGCCAGCATAATTTCAAATTTTGCACGTCGTATCTTTGTTTTGTATCTACAAAACAAGATACGACGGCATCTCGGATGGATCCGACCGGCGTACGTCTTAGTATGCCGTCGGATCTTAGATGCAATTTTTCGGCGGCTCCTAGATGGCGTTTCCGTCGGTTTCCGCATTGAGTATGCAAATTAGCTAGTTACGGCGATCCACAAACGTATGTCCGGCTGGCGCAATTTTTTATGTTGTTTGCGTTCAGCTTTTTCCGGCGTACAGTTAAAGCTGCTATATGGTGGCGTACTCAATGTTAAGTATGGCCGTCGTTCCCGCCTCGCATTATGAATTTTTTACGTCATTTGCGTAAGTCGTTTGCGAATAGGGATTTGCGTAGAATGACGTCACCGTCTTAACCATTGGCTTGTTCCGGTTTCATTTCGAGCATGCGCACTGGGATACCCCCACGGACGGCGCATGCCTGGTTAAAAAAAAATGGTGTTTATGTCGGGTCACGACGTATTTACATAAAACACGCCCCCATTACATCCATTTGAATTCCGCGCCATTTTGCCGCCAAAGATACACTACGCCGCAGTAACTTACGGCGCGCATTCTTTGTGGATTTGAAAAAATATATATAAGTTACGGCGGCGTAGTGTATCTTAGATACGCTGCGCCCGGCGGAGAGAAGCGCCGGGGTATGTGGATCTGGCCCATTGAGTTTAAGGAGGTAATGTGACATCCAGACTGATATGTCTGATAGTCTGATAATGCAACATCAGTTTTTCATGGAAGCAAACATTTTTACCTTTAAACTAGGAAGGGGTTCTTTACAGCAAGAGCAGTTAAACTGCAGAATGTAGTGCCTCATTTAGTAATAGCAAAACAGTAAACTGGAAAATGTCTATACCACGGGGAAAAATACACTTACAACAAGGACTACTTTCAGAAAAAGTTGGGCAGATGAATATAGATAATATACCTATCTGAGTAATAAAACGTCATGGTTTGTAATATGCTTTTATTACAAAATTAAAAGAGGGCAAACATAAAACTAGTTTGATATTTGACGCTGTTTTTAATAAACTAACGCATCAATATCTGGTTTGAAGGATGTAGTAGCAATTCTCAATGAATTCTCAAGGTGCTCATCAGGTATTTTGGTTCTAATTTTGCCCTTTGCTTGCTTCATTCTTGAAAATATTTGCACACAAATCTACAGTAGGTGCTGTCAAAAACTGATGCCATGAATAAGGCGTGACTGTGAAGAGTGGGAGATTTTTTGGGAAGATAAAACTTATAAAAGTGACACTGTCAAATTTTTCTTTGGCTGTATGTGTTCACTAAATGTAAATACATTTTTACAAAAGAAAAAAACCCCCATAAAAAATCAACATTTTTAACCACTTGCCGCCTGCCTTATGCAAAATGACGGCGGCAAAGTGGTTTCAATATCCTGATATGACGTCTTCAGGATATTGAGCCTCTGTGCGCCCCACGGCGATCGTTGATGCGGGGTGTCAGTCTGACACCCCGCAACACCGTTCTAGGTAAAGAGTCTCTGACGGAGACTCTTTACCACGTGATCAGCCGTGTCCAATCATGGCTGATCATGATGTAAACAGGAAGAGCCGGTAATCGGCTTTTCCTCACTTGCGTCTGTCAGTCGCGAGTAGAGGAGAGCCGATCGGCTGCTCCTCTGACAGAAGGGGTTTGTGCTGATCCATTATCAGCGCAGCCCCCGAGGATGCCCACACTGGACCACCAGGGATGCCCACCACCAGGTATGCCACCCTAGACCACCAGGGATGCCAATCAGTGCCTCTAATGGATGCCACTGATTGGCAGGCATTATAGTTGGGCACTGATTGGCATCCATCAGTACAATACATTACAGTACATCAGTGCCACCTATCAGTGCCCATCTATGCCCATCCGTGCCACCTATCAGTGCCCACCAATGCCGTCTATCAGTGCCCATCTGCGTCGCCTATCAGTGCCCATCCGTGCCGCCTATCTGTGCCCATCGATGCCGCCTATCGGTGCCCATCCGTGCCATCTATCAGTGTCCATCCGTGCCACCTATCAGTGCCTATCCGTGCTGCATATCAGTGCCACCTATCTGTGCCCATCAGTGCCACATATTAGTGCCCATCATCAGTGCCACCTCATCAGTGGCACCTTATTGGTGCCACCTCATTGGTGCCCATCAGTGCCACCTTATCAGTGCTCGTCTGTGCAGCCCCATAAGTGCCCATCCGTGAAGGAGAAAACTTACTTATTTACAAGGTTTTGTAACTAAAACAAAAACATTTTTTTTCTACATTTTTTTTGCAGAAAAAAAAATCCAAGAGGTGAACAAATACCACCAAAAGAAAGCTCTATTTGTGGGAACAAAATGATAAAAATTTCGTTTGGGTACAGTGTTGCATGACCGCGCAATTATCATTCAAAGTGCAACAGTGCTGAAAGCTGAAAATTGGTCTGGACAGGGAGGTGTATAAGTGCCCGGTATTGAAATGGTTAAAGGGGGGTTCCACCCGCGATTTTTTTTTTAAGTCAGCAGCTACAAACACTGTAGCTGCTGACTTTTAATAAGGACACTTACCTGTCCTACTCGCCCGCGATGTTAGCCCCCAGAGGCTGATCCCTGGATCCTAGCAGCTCTGCTATCCTCAGTAAGGGAAACAGGCAGTGATGCCATGCGGCTTCACTGCCCATTTCCTACTGCGCATGCGCGAGTTCCCAGAAGGCAGCAAGCCCCATTCACCAGAAGACACTGCGACTAGGACGAAGATCCACAGTGGACAATGAAGAGGCAGATTACGGACTTCCGCATAGCAACCGCTATCTCTGGTAAGTATAAAAAAATATAAATTCTACTTTTTGGGGGGGGGGGGGGATTTCTGGAAAAAAATAATTTTCAGGGTGGAACTGCACTTTAAGTAAGTTTATGATTTTGTTTTGGGCCGCATTCATAGCCATCTTGGGACAGATGTTGCTCAGTGGCAACAAGTTGGACACCCCTGGTTTAGATAAAATCTAACAATTAATAGTATGCAGCGTTATATTTAATAAAGAATTGTCTGAAAATATTTTGATTTATGGAAATGGTCTAGCTATCTTTTGGAGCAGTTAATGTGCTTTATTTCTCTTGTCACTGGCCACAACTATCTAGGTTTGCTTTAATTATATATCTTGAAAACTTAAATATAAGAAAATGTAATCTTACATGTATTTTTCGATTTACTGTATTAATTCTGCTTTCTCATGTTTACTTGTTGACTTTGCTAGAAATTCTTACTGCTTTTACTAAAAACATTAAACTGTTCTTTATTTAAATATGTGTATTGTGTTTTTCTTTTGTGTGTGTGTGTGTGTGTGTGTGTGTGTGTGTGTGTGTGTGTGCGTGCATGTGTTATTGTTTTTATTGTTATTAACAGATATGCATTTGGAAGATTATGAACAAGTCCTTGCTAAATTATTCTGATCTCAGATTTATTTTATTGATGTATGCAGTGGTAGTTTTTTTCATCATTTTACAGGGAGCATAGAACTATTTATATATGTTCCTTCTCCCAAAGAAAACTTGATTTTTGCTTGCACATAATTGGATAACTGAAGTCAGCACAACTTCATTCACTAAGGTAAGTGAATTTTCACTCTGCAAAGTGAATTAGGTAAAGCTATTCTTACTACAATCATCAAAGTGGGAAATCAGGTTGCAAATGTTTTCATTTGTGTTCCCTTGCATCTGTTTTGGGTATTTAAAGTTAACACAGCTTTGCCTCATTTAGGAATCTGTTATTTCCCTTTGTAATTCAAACCCACCGTCCGAACTACGTCAAAATTATGTTTAAATATATATATATTAACCCTGCCCTATGCAAACTCCAATATCCTACACACAGCAGCTGGTAAAGTTAACCCCCAAAAAAGTACTTCAATATAGTGAAACAATATTATAAGGTTGTGTTAGGGATATAAGTCCACATATAAACAAAATATGGTCCCCGTATTCCTAGGTGACTCATGAAATTCTTTATGCAGGTAAGTATGGCCACATCCAGGTTTCTATCAAGGCTCTCAATGCGCACAATATACTCTCACAGGTAAGTGAACAAAGTACCTTCAGCATTTCTCATCTCTCCTTGGGTATACAGCAATAATCAGCCCCTTGTTCCTCAGCTCACCACCATAGGGAAGACACTCAAAACAAAAACGCTTCCATAGTGTAATACTGTAACCGTAAGCGGTTTTATTTAAAGGTATTAGACACTGCCTTGATGGGCCAGTATTTGGTGCATTATAAATCCATTAAATCAATCAATCAATCAATCAATATTATACTCATGTTTAAGTGATAAAACAATAGCTCCAGTCCCCCAAAGTAAAATCCTGGGTACTTCCATGTTCCCTGCATCTGTCATAACTTCCGCTAAATGCATTTTGCCATCAAAGACTTCCTCAGGATGTGATCCTGGATAGCATTTTTTTGAATACCCATATTGCCCTTACTTAATGCCCACACTCCACCCTTTCATAATAAACACTAAGCAGCCTCAAAGTTACAAAACAGGCTTTGCACCCCTTTTCCTCACTTCTGGAACCACAAACAAAAAAAGGGGGGGGGGACTTTTTTTAATTGATTGATATATATATATATATATATATATATATATATATATATATATATATATAAAGATAATTACACATATATTACATAGTAGTATCACTAAAAATGATTGTCACAACACCTTGCTTTATTACTCCTCTCAGGCCTCGTACACACGACCGAGTTTCTTGGCAAAAACCAGCAAGAAACTTGCTGGGAGATATTTTTTTGCCGAGGAAACCAGTCGTGTGTACATTTTCGTCTAGGAAACTGTCGAGAAACTCGACGAGCCAAAAAGAGAGCAAGTTCTCTATTTCCTTGACGGGAATGGAGAAACTTGCCCTGTCGAGTTCCTCGACAGCCTAACAAGGAACTTGACAAGGAAAACGATGTGTTTCGCCCGTCGAGTTCCTCGGTCGTGTGTACGAGGCTTCAAGAGCTCTCACAGACCTGGTGCAAGCAGTAGTCTGGCTCTTGCGAGTTGTGCAAATATCACATTGCTTTGTTGGATAGATGTCAAATCAGAGAAGTTGACATTGCTAGCCAGGGTGCCATTGTATGCAGATCACCCCAGGAAACTCCCACATAAAATGCTGAGCCTCCATGATTGGAAAAAATTGAACAAATGAAATAAAAGGGGCAGGCAAGAGACATCAAAACTGGGGAGGAAGAGGCTAGATTTTATTGGGCAGCCTCCAGCATGTTCTATTTGACCTGCATCTTCTACTGCACACTAAGAAACTCAAGGTGTGCAGTAAAAGCTGGAGTTCAGCTTAAAAAAAAAAGTGTTACCTATATCTGTTACTTAGCAATAGAATAATTTTTTGAAGATAGTACTTTAAAATAAGCATTTTCCTTGGTTATATTTTGTTGAGCTTTTATATTGAAATAAAAAGTAGTTCAAATATGAAATCTATACAAAACGAGGCTGTATTAATTCTACAAATAATCATTGGTAAAACAATGAATACATAACATTTAAAACAACGAATATTACAGTAAATTTTTATGTGGCATTGTTTATACGTTATCTCAAAATGTTTTAACAGAAGTGTGTATCAAATAGACCGTTAGACCACAAAATGCTGGTTATGCTTTTTTCTATTCTTTAACCATCTTAATAAAATTCTAATTAATTTATATGAGAAACAGGAAGCAGCAGCATGTTGATAAGATGTGTTCATCAATCTACTGTTACCACAAACACCAGTTTTCCATAAAATGTAAAACACTACAGCGCAAAAAACACAGAATACCTTTGTATGTATAAGCTATAGGCCCTCAACTGTTTACCCAGAGAAATCTGCATTTTCAAAACGTAGACTGTTAAAAAAAAAAAAGATGTTGCTTCTACATAACTCACATAGAAAAGGATCCCTCCTGACTAAGGCTGCTTTCACATTGAGGCGTGCAGCCGCGGTGACGGTATAGCCGCGCTATTTGTAGCGCGGCTATACCGTCGTATTTACTGCGATATTCGGGCGACAGCGGTGAGGTTTTAACCCCGGCTAGTGGCCGAAAAAGGGTTAATACCGCGCTTTCCCATTGATTTCAATGGGAAGGCGCGGTATAGGAGCGGTGAACACACCGCTCCTATACCGCGGTAAAGATGCGGCTAGCAGGACTTTTGGAGCGCTCCTGCTAGCGCACTGCTTCAGTGTGAAAGCCTTAGGGCTTTCACATTGAACACTACAGGGCATGATTTTTCATGCGGTATAGCATGATGTGTTCAGAATAATCACTGTAAAGCAGTCGTAATGACTGACACGGAAAGTCATGTTCATCATAGACATCTGGTTCATATAATTATAGGTGAGTAGGCACATGGCCTACTGGTCTTATTTTGTATTGTATAAATGGGACTTGCAATGCTTTTTGATGTGCTCAACCCTTTATCAGAGAGGTTTCTCCTTGTGCTGGACCTCTGGTCCTTCATTATTTCAGCACATGACTGCTTTCCATTTTTACAGAGCAGGATGAGATGAAAAGACAGTAAAATAGGGGTGAAGCCCTGTACACGCGGCCCAGATTCTCGTCAGTAAAAAAACGTTGTTTTTCCTGACGATATTCCTGGCAAGAATCTCTTGCCGGCCTAGTGTACAGACACACCATTCAAAAGAACCGCCGTTCTTTTGAATGGCATGAGCGCGGTGACGTCATCGACTATGACGAGCATGCGCTCCTCACATTCGATGCTGTCGCCGCCATCTTGCTTCACCCTACCTGTGCCTTGGAAGCTACCGCGCATGCATCAAAGTCATTTCGAACATGCGCGGGTTTCCATGGAGAGGTTAGTATACACACGCTCGGGTTTCTCGGCAGGAAAACACTGCTGAGAATCTCACAACGAGAAAATAGAGAGCAGGTTCTCTATTTTTCTCATCTAGATTCTGAGCATTTTTTTTGCCAAAAAAACTCAAAACCTCGTACACACGCACAGTTTTCTTGCTGGTTCTTGCCGAGAAAACCGTGCGTGTGTACGAGGCTTGAGTGTTGGGGCTTAGTTTACAGGTAAGGTCTCATTAAGTCTTATCTTTAGGTAGGGCTAAGTGATATGTGATCAGGGTTCATTTTAGGAGTTAGGAGCTATGGGGGAGGGTTTAAGTGTTAAAGTGTATGTATAAACTTGCAATGAACTTGGTCTCATTTGGTCTGTTAAAGTGGTTGTAAACCCTGTTACACCACTTTTACCTACAGGTAGGTACTGTGAATATCTCTTAAACTTGCATAGTTTAGGAGATTTTTACTGTATTTGCATGCAAAACATATATAATGATATACTGCGCCAACCTTAAAGACTGTCAGCAGCCAACACAACAATCAGACTAATTGTAAGGGAATGTGTAAAGATAAAGTTTAGAGCTAAGAATGTTTAGGTGGGTAATCCAACCCAAACCTTGAAAAAACAGGTTAGTGAAATCGTGAGGTAATTGAATTTATGTCTCCTGTTAGGGGAAGGTATCATATATAACACACTAAAGTGCATATGAAGATCTCTTGCAATATAATGTCGCAAGAAAATCACTGACAATGAATATCGAAAAAAAAAAAAAATGAATATTATAAGCAAAGTGATCATTTACACCACTGTGTGATCAAATACACAACTAAATGATCATTAATTGTGTATCAAAACTATAAAGTGCCAATATAAATAAAATACAGTCCAGGTATCATTGTAGTGAAAACCAAAAACTATAAAAAATATAGTGATGGTAAACTCAAAGTCCATAAGCAGAAGTCAGTAGTGATGTAAGAAGGATGACACACTGTTGTTACAAATGTCTGTGTTTCCAATGGATGCAATACACAGCAATCATTAACACCCGGAGTGCATTCACCTTTAAGGGATGGGGGAAGAGAAATGGCTACTCTTACCCAAGATTGTGGATCCAACTCACCATACGGTGGTGGATTGACCAGGCTTATAGCCACAGACCATGGAATTGGCACATGGCGCAAATATTTCAATCACCTCCTCTCTGGACAGGCAATGGATCCAAAAAGCCAACAGATCAGGAAAATGGGTGATATTCAGGGTCAATAATAATCCTCAAACTCAAACTGTAACTCCTCCGGATGGTATGATGTTCAAAGCATAAAAAGGAAAAAAAAGTGCCTCCAGCATAAATCCAAAATATTGGGGTTTTATTGAAAAAGTAAAAATATCCAAACAAATTAATTTTTGTTAAAAATAGTTCAATTGAACATTTAAAAAGCGCAGTAAAGGGCAGCTTAGGCCAACGTGTAGACCCTAAAAACAATGCAGCCACCACATCTGAGGATTGGTAAGCTGCAATAAAGTACATGTTTGTTTTCAGGTTAGATGAGCTTTAACCACTTAAGACCCAGACCATTATGCAGTTAAAGGACCTGGCCAGTATTTGCGATTCGGCACTGCGTCGCTTTAACTGACAATTGCGTGGTCGTGCAAAGGTCCCGCGGGCCACGGTCACGGAGCTTCGGACCGGGTCGTGCGCGCGACCCACGGCTGGGCTCTTAAAGGTGATGTACAGGGACGTGCCTGTGTATAGCCGTGCCATTCTGCCGACATATATGTGCAGGAGGCGGTCCTTAAGTGGTTAAGGGCTCATTTTAGGAGATAGTTACGTTTTAGGTGCTTATGAATGAATGACTTGTATAGCGCTACTCATGCGAACTGAATCGCCTCTGGGCGCTTTTTCCAGCCAGTGTCAGCTTGGCTGGTGCGGTCATTTTACCCCGTAGGATCGTGACACGCTTGGGACACACAGTCATACACACAGATATACATATATATACTGGGTCAATTTGGACAAGATCCAATTTACCTACCAGCATGTCTTTGGAGTGTGGGAGGAAACCGGAGTACCCGGAGGAAACCCACACAGGCACAGGGAGAACATGCAAACTCCAGGCAGATGGTGTCGTGGTCGGGATTCGAACCAGCGACCCTTTTGCTGCTAGGCGAAAGTGCTACTCACTACACCACTGTGCTGCCCATTAGGAAGGAGAATATTAAGGGGTCTTTTTATAAATGTTTTCACAAAACATTCTCCCTGAATTCAAACATTTTTCAGATCGACTATGAGTTTGACCTGAATCCAACTTGTTCACATGTCCAGATTTGGCCAGTTTGGGCATACCTCCAACAGCTACTAGGAGTCATTAATTGATTGGAGGTATCGTTTCCAGCTGGAGTGTTTCACATTGTTGGTGGGGATCATAGGTGACATCGTTGAGTACATATGTTCATGACTATATGTATTCAGTGACATCACTCAGGTTCTCAGGCACTGTGCTTACTTTCCTGCACTGGCAGAAAACTGCCATTTGTGATGGGAGTAGTGTAAAGAGGATCATCATGGCACAGATTGTCCTGTTGGCAAGTCATTGAGATTGGTGTTGCATTTATATCATTAAACAATATGACTGACATTGGATTTACATCATAGGTCACTTTTTTTATATTTATTTTTAATAAAGGAATTTTTCTACATTGTCTGTGTTTTTTTTTTTACTATTTAACTTTTTTCATGAATGAATAACAAGGAATTCTAGGTAACTTTTTTTCATTTTCATACGGGGAGAGCTGGATTTCTAGGACCCCATTATATAAAAGGGGGCTTCCAGGTTCTAATAAGTCCCCCCACAGACCCCCACAACCACTGGGCCAGGGATGTGGGGATGAGGTCCTTGTACCAACAACATGGAGATAAGATGCTTTGCAAGGGGGCAGGGCTTGCATCCCCCTCTCACAAGGTACCCTCCCAATGTTGAAATCATGTGATCTGGTTCAGGAAGTGTAATCCACACCCTCCTTCCCTGCCAGCCAGGTAGCATGTCTGCAAGGGGGGGGGGGGCATTTTTAGAAACAGAATAAAGCCAGCTAGGAATTTTCATTTAGGAGCAATAGCTTTTTTTTCTCTAGATACTGAATTACTTTTGCAAGTTTCACAGTTTAAGGAATCCCCCAAGCATGTAATTTAAATTTAAATTGTATTTGTATTGTTGCCTTTTAAATCACTATAAAATACCCACTCCCCGCTGAACAGCAATTTTTTATTTTATTTTTGCATTGGTACATGTCCCCCATGGCAGTGCCCAGCTACCCATGCCTTTTTTTTACCAAAAGCTTGCATATTGGCAAGAAAAAAATGACAAGAAACTTCATAGCTGCCGGCTGCATCTATACTACTGGTTACTTGATAGCTGTCATCTGGAAAGGAAGGGATGTCTAATCCAAACATCTCCCCTTGCTGCTCCCCTTGGGGCCTGATCTCCTCAACATCAGAAACGCTACGCTGCTAAATGAATCTTTGCTGCAGCTCCAGCACTTATGATGTGGAGAAGATTGGGCGCCAGGGGAGCGGGAGGAGGAGAAAATTAGATTAGAATGGTGGTGCCCATCTCAATCCTGAAATAATGGACTCTGTAGAGGACATTTCTGTGATTGGAGCTATCTGACCATGTTTTAGGTCACACACGATATACACAATCAATTTCCAGAGCCAAGGATGGTGGCTTGTCCAGGTAGGTATTAAAGTAAAACTATAGGCAAAACATTTTTTTTTTTTCATTTTAAAGTAAGGGAGGGTTATAACCCCTGTCAGATTTTTTTCATCACCTCCGTCCCTTTCAGAGATTTCCCTTTACTTCCTGTCCCATAGCCAAACAGGACATCTGTGCAAATTAGGGGAATCCCTTGGGGACACCCAGGTCACAAGAACTAGTGTCCCCACTGGAATATATCCCATCTATTACTTTTCTGGGTACAACCCACAATTTGGGATTTTATTTTACTTTCACTTTCAATGATAATCTTAAACAGGACAAACAGAGAGGGTGAATCTCCCTAACAGGGGCACCGACTTCAATAAATTCTGACAGGTTTTCTAATCCCTCTCCACTCTATCCAAAACAAAACAAAAAAGTTTTGCCTTTAGTAATGTTTTAAGGATTGGTCATTACAGATGGAGTAGATTGGTGCCCATTGTAGCCTCTGGAATCCCAAATAGGTTGATGTTGTCCCACCTACTGCAATTTTCTAGGTCATCCAGATGAAGTTGCAAGTTTTTGTTTATGGGATTTGGTCTGCTGCTGTTCAAGGGAGACCACTCTCTGTTCTAACAGAGCACAATTAGTTTGATTTCAGTAAATCTGCTTTCAGAGTAGATTGTATTTGGACTGCAAATGGTTGGTGGGGGTTGGCAGGGAGTGTCAAATGTTGGCTCTCTCTGGAGCCAAAAGTGTTATCTGCAGGGCAGCGTTAGGAGGTTGCTTACCAGACTGAGCAGGAGCTGTACTGCTGGCAGCAACAGATGCTGGAGCTGGCTGCTGCTGAAGAGGGATGAGAAGTATCAACTTGCTCTGGGTTTATTGCGGGGGGAAGGGTCTGTCTGTGCTCCTGGATGTGCTAGAGCACGTGTCCATCATGGTGGTCACTGCAGGAGGCACCAGAGAAGCCGGTCTGTGTATAGCAAAGAAAGTAGCCCAGCTTGCAGTCCATGTGCTCTACTCCTCCATAGCCAAACCACGCTGCTGGCGTCCCTCTCAATGGGGTGCCCCTGAAGCAAGTGCCCACCTTGTAGAGTAGAGTAGAAATCAAAGAAAGGGAATAGGGCGCTTCTGCCAGGTGGGCCAGTATAGTATGGAAGTAAACACACACATTCACACAGCTGGAGATAGCTCTACGGCAGTTCTTTAGAAGAGACCGCTCTAGCAGAAAAAGAGAAAAACAAGGAAGGCGCTTCTAAGTGCAAGTCTATTAGAAAGCACAGGTCAAAAACACTTACAAGAAGTGGATGTGTAATAGGCTCTATATCAAGACATTCCTGGTGGGGCTTCTGGCAATGCATCCCCATCTCCCTATGCCATCCAGCAGCTGTGAGGGAGGATAGGATCGCCTAGTCAAGATGGCCACCACCCTTTCTGGACCTTGGTGGAACACACACCCTGTGTGTGGAATGCATGCGCTGGAAGTAATGTCAGGATAGGGGTGGTGACGCGTTTCAGAGCATGCGCACAAGGTTCCAGGTTTTGAAGAAGAAGCCTTGAGAAAATGCGCTTTTTTTTTATTGAATTTAGGAGCCAATTCGTTTATTTTTCAGCAGCGTGGTCTCAAAGTGTTGTAGTATTTACATTTTTAGTACTTTAGTTCTAGAAGCCAAATATTTATATTTCAGCAGCCTACATTTTCTGTACTTGTTACACATTTTCTTTTTGATATAATTTAATAGATGCTTACTTGATATATCCACTTTATTTCCTGGATGTTTTAGTAGGTATATCATTTGTATCTTTTAACATTTTCTAAGCCATTCAAGATTATTGAAGTTGTGACAAGTTTGTTCTAATTATGATGTTATGTGATGTTCTAGATTTTGTGTTATGTATTCATATTGCATTATCTAGACCTCATTTTTCATTGTTATGACTTTGTTTGTTTTCCTTTTTAATCCCGTTCTTGTAGCCCTGATGAAACTACAATTACAATTATCTTGGTCCCTTTTATAGTGTTTTCGGTGGGTACTGCTTTCTGTATTTCTATGGTTTAAGCTAGGGATGACTGGATCAATTCACTTTGTTTTAGTGGACTGATAAATGCTACTTTGGAATATTTTAAACCAATATTTACCCGGAGGAGGGAGGTACAGTGCATTTTCCATGAATTGTCCATATCTAGTAAGACCTCTGTGTTTAACACATACATAAATCTTTAATTGGGATTTTCTGAACTAGAAGACCACACATAGGAAGTGGTTTACTAATGCTTTTCAAAACACAAACTGTTGACTTTTAGTTGTAGAACAAAAAGAAACCTTTCCAAACACCATGCTGCACCTTTACTTTTTGATCCTGATTCTTTATAAAGCATGTATGTATTTTTAGAACACAGACATATATCTATTTTTATATATGCCATATTTCCTAAATTTTAAACCTATTTATTGTGATCTTTCCTTGCTAGATGGAAACAATGATATTGAGCAAATCCATCCATCTCAAACTAAGGCTGGAGGACAGTTCTTAAAGGTTCGAATTGAATGCAGTGCAAAGGAAGGTTCCAATCTTTTTTGGTATTCCCAGAAACCGAATGAAGCCCTGAAGAGGATTATCTCTGTGGTTGGGGAGAAGACTGTCTTTGATGAGGGGCTTTTACTGGAAAAGTTTTCTGCTCACGTAGTGCAAATCAAAGGCAAAAACAATGTAAAGTATCAACTTGATATAAATAATATCACACATGAAGATGCTGCCAATTACTTTTGCGCAAAAGGAGCTTCGTTAGGAATTTCTCATCAGGTGTTTAGTTCTGGCACCAAACTCATTGTAGCAAGTAAGTACACCTTATCCTTCCTTTCCATGGTGTAAACAGACTAACATTTTGTAAGTACCTGTAGGGTTCATTTACTAAAACTGGAGAGTGCAAAATCTGGTGCAGTTGTGCATGGTAGCCAATCAGCTTCTAACTTCAGCTTGTTCAATTAAGCTTTGACAAAATAAAAACCTGGAATCTGATTGGTTTCTATGCAGAGCTGCACCACATTTTGCCCTCTACAGTTTTAGTAAATTAACCCCTGTATCCTATAGCAATATGGGGCCAGATTCACAGACATTTGCCCTGGCGCAACGTATCAGAGATACGCTACGCCGCCGTATCTTACCTGTCGGAATTTCGAATCCAGGAAGATTTTGCGCCGTAAGTTACGGCGGCGTAGTGTATTTCTCGGCACGTATTTCAAATTGGGCGGGTAGGGGGCGTGATTCATTCAAATGAAGCGCGTCCCCGTACCAATTGAAATGCGCATGCTCCGTTTCTAAATTTCCCGCCGTGCTTTGCGCGAAATGACATCGCACCAACATCATTTTTTGAACATGGACGTGAGTTACGTCCTTTCCTATTCACGGACGACTTGCGCAAAAAAAAAAAGTAAAAAATTTGACGCGGGAACGACGGCCATACTTTAACATGGCAAGTCTATCCATACGCCACGAAATAGCAGCTTTAACTATACGCCGGGAAAAGCCGACTAGCGACGACGTAAGAGAATGCGACGGCCGCGCGTACCTTCGTGGATCGCTGGAAAAAGCTAATTAGCATACCCGACGCGGAAAACGACGTAAACTCCACCCAGCGGGCGCCAAAGTATTGCACCTACAATCCCAAGGCGTACGAAGCCGTACGCCTGTCGTATCGAAGCCAGAAGCCGTCGTATCTTGGTTTGAGGATTCAAACTAAAGATGCGATGCGGCAAATTTGAAAGTACGCCGGAGTATCAGTAGATACGCCGGCGTACTTCTTCTGTGAATCTGGCCCATGGTTTCTATGCCATTAGAATGTCTTACAGCATGGATGCTCAACCTGTGGCCCTCCAGCTTTTGCGGAACTACAAGTCCCATAAGGCATTGCAAGGCTTACAGTTACATGCATGACTTTCAAAGGCTAAGGCATGATGGGACTTGTAGTTCATCAACAGCTGGAGGTTGAGCACCCATGTCTAACAGTCTGGTTACATAGTAGGCGAGGTTAAAAAAAGACACAAGTGCAACCTATGTGTGTGATTATATGTCAGTATTACATTGTATATCTCTGTATGTTGCGGTCGTTCAGGTGCTTATCTAATAGTTTTTCTAAACTATCGATGCTCCCCGCTGAAACCACCGCCTGATAGTTACATAGTAGGTGAGTTGGTTCCACTGTGCAATTATGAAATACTCAGGGTCCAGGTACAACACAGCAGCTGGTATGAAGTGCGGTCCAGCGGGATCAGTGCAGTGCCGATGTACCGGTAATCTTGGCACATCACATCATTCATTTGTTTTGAAACAAACTTTATTGAAACGTCACACAGACATTTCATAGATTGGCTGCCATACTTTTTTGCAGCCTGTACACCAGGCACACTGGAGACAAGGCATTTTGCTTTGCCATGTGGTGGAACTCCACTGGAATAGCCACCCAATGAAGTCCCACTGCATGTGGTGTGAATACACCCTTTGAGTAATTATTGAATCCCAATTCTAACAGACTTGTGTTTTCCATATATAAAAGTATGTTGTTAAGGATTTTAAACTCACATTCACAAAATCTGATTATTTTTTTTATTTTTTTTGCTGTGTTACATTACATATTGTTATTCATAAAATTAGAGTCAGTTCACCTAAAACTGGAAATTTCGAGTTCCTTTAGCAGAAGGATTATTCATTTAAATTAAAAAAATATATATTTTATTTATCATTTGTGAGGTTGTGGGAACTGAAATCGTATGATGGTGAAAGGCCAGTCATTTGATCAGCATTTAAAAGAAAGAATCAAAATACATTCTAGCAATATTACTGCAGGCTTTATTTCTATGGAACCACTATTAAAGCACATTGACCACAGTGGAAGCCTTGGGCGTTCCAATTGTGCCAAAGAGTTATGGATGCTTAATGCTTAAGGTCTTCGCTTGATTAACCCCCTTCTTAACCTTAGTTTATCATAATCAGCCCTAATTTATTCCTTTTTCCTTTTTTTTTTTATTTTCTTACATTTTTTGCACTTAGATTTAAACTTTTTTTATTTTTATTTTGTTTAGTCTTTTTTCATTTTTGTAAATAACTTTGTCATGCCTTGTACCAGAAACTTAAAGTGGTATTAAACCCAAAGAGTTTAATAGATTAAAAGAGTAATATATTGCAGCTTATCAATTATTAGATATGGTGGCTATTTTAGTTTTCTTTTTAGGGTTTTCCCCTCTGCTTTCACCTGCTGATCTGACCAGTAACAACCTTCCTGTATTAGAATGCCCCCGCTCTTAATGAAAGAGCACAGGGGGCACCTCTGAACAGAAACATTTTCAGTTTAGAGCAGTGGTCATCAACCCTGTCCTCAGGGCCCACTAACAGGCCAGGTTTGCAAGATAACTGAAATACATCACAGGTGATATCATATGCTGCTCAGTGATTGCAGTATTCTAGTCTGCATCTCCCCAAGGTTATACATAAAACCTGGCTTGTTAGTGGCCCTGAGGACAGGGTTGATTACCACTGGTTTAGGGAAAGGGTAGCGTTAGATGTACTAGCATGTACTATCAAATTGAAGCCAAACTCCAGCTAATCCCTCAGGCCTCGTACAGACGAGCGGACCTGTCCGATGGAAACGGTCTGCGGACTGTTTTCATCGGACATGTCTGCTAGCAGATTTTGGTCTGATGGTTGTACACACCATCAAACCAAATTCCCCGCAGACAGAATACGCGGTGATGACGCGGCGACATGCGCGAACCCGGAAGTTTAATGCTTTCACGCATGTGTCGAATCACTTTGACGCGATGCGCGGGTTCTCGGGCCAGCGGACATGTCCGATGAGTCGTACTGACCATCGGACATGTCCGGTGGACAGGCTTCCAGCGGACATGTTTCTTAGCATGCTAAGAAACATTTGTCGGCTGGAAACCTGTCCGGTCGGCCGGAAAATTGTCCGGTCGGCCCTACACACTACCGAACATGTCTGCTGAAACTGGTCCGACGGACCAGTTTCAGCGGACATGTTCGGTCGTGTGTACGAGGCCTTATAAGCAGTTACAGCAAACAGTTTTTCCTTTTGGGATAAAGGTTTTGCATAAATAAAAAGCTGACAAATAGAAGCACCCCTGTCAGCGGTAAATGGTTTGTCTCGTCACATTTGCAGAACAGCTTTTTTTTTTTTAAATGATTTACTGTCTGGATCACCAGGGAAAAAATATAGGAAAGAAAGCCTAAAAGAAAACGAATGCAGCCATCACATCTAAGGCCCCATACACACGAGAGAATATATCCGCGGATACGGTCCAGCGGACCGTTTCCACGGATAAATCCTCTCAAAGATTTCCGCAGATTTCTATGCGATGGAGTGTACACACCATCGCATTGAAATCCGCGCGGAAATCCTCTGGCGATGACGTGTCGCGCCGTCGCCGCGATTATGACGCGGCGACGGGCGCGACGCTGTCATATAAGGAATTCCACGCATGCGTCAAATCATTACGACGCGTGCGGGGAATCCCTTTGGACGGATGGATCCGGTGAGTCTGTACAGACGAGCGGATCCATCTGTTGGAATGGATTCCAGCAGATGGATTTGTTGTGCATGTCAGCAAATATCCGATCTGCTGGAATCCATCCCAGAGGAGATTTCTCCGCGGAAACAGATCCGCTGGCGTGTACACACCATAGGATCTATCCGCAGAAACCCATTTGCTGGGATTTATCTGCGGATGGATTCTATCGTGTGTATGGGGCCTAAGAATTGGTAATCTGCACTTTGGTTTTAATACCACCTTAAAGCAGAACTAAAAACTTAGCTCTACTCCAGCGATGGGACCTCTGCAAACTCCCTTGCTGGCAGTGACATCTCTATCCAGTCTTCTAGGTTTTGCATCTTCAGCCAACTTAATTGGCTAGCCCAGGATGACTTAAAGTGTTACTAAACTCACAACAGTAAAAGGAGTCTGTATATGTAGTAAAGCATGCTTGTTATACTCACTGTGGAACCTATGGGTATAATCCTCTGCATTTTGTAAAAATACTGTTTGATCCTGTCTTCTCTGATCCTGCCCTTCTTACACAGTCCCAATGTATCTGCTGATAGAACAGATACTTGGGGGCAAGCTGCACATGCTCAGTTTGGTGTGTATTGCTGGAGTGTGTTTTTTTTTTTCTTGGGAGGATGCATGTTATCAGCACAGGGCCATTAAGCACTGTCCAGACAGAGGGTCAGGGGACCTGCAGGCTCATAGGACAACCAGGGGAGAATGAAATCTCCTTCTACAAGCTTTAACCAGACACTGATAGAAGTCATAAGACTGCTATATACTGCTGATGAGAAAAGGTATTTAGCAGGATATATTTACTACAATGATTGTATTTTCATGTTCTGTGTATTGTGGGAGACCAGATATAATGAATGCAGGGTCCTGGGTTTAGTAACACTAACTCCCATGCATGCACACAGCAATAATTCATCCTGGCACAAGAGCATAATAACAGAAGAGAAATAGTTGGGCAACATTTTTAAAGCAGTTAAATATTTTTACTCAATAAATTGTGTGATAATTTACTAAAAATACCCAATTCTATACAATGAAAATTCCTGTTTACTCATTTCATCCGCACATGATTGGGCATTTGAAGTAATAGTATTTGCTTTTCACATGACTGGATATTTAAAGTAAATATTCACACTGCTCCCAACACTTTTAGTAAATCAGCCTCCCCATGCGTCCTCTATAATAAAAAGCCTTTCTATTAGGAAAGACTTTTTCTAATGTAAAGTTCTACTAATGCCTTGTTTCCACTGAGCGGATTGGTTCGGTACGATACGCTATTTTGGGTGGTTCCATTATGAAAACGGCCCATACAACCGAACCTTCTGGGTCCTGCTTCAGATGTTAGGCCATAGAAAATGGTACAGTTCGGTTAGGGCGGAGCTACAATACATTCCACTGATTGGCGGACACGCTAGGCATTTTTTCTAAACCCTGTATGGCCCCTGACGGCCCGACTTGCAGTGGAAACGTTCACCAGAAGAGGCCGGACCATTCTAATACTTCCAAACGGTAGGGACCTGAACCGTTCCGCTCAGTGGAAACGAGGCATAAGTCTACAGTTTTTTTACTTCTCCCTTGATTCACATTTTCCCAATTAAATCCAATTGAAAAAATGGATGAAAACAGTGGGAATCTTGTGTGAAAATATTTAGAAATAGACCATGTAGTGCCATTACAAACACGATAAATCACACAAAAAAGCACCTTTTTTTTCTCTAGTAACACCGACGTTACATTTAATTTAATTTGTGTATTTAAAAAACAGATAACATCAAATAATATTTGCAAAATAATACTGCTAAAATAAAACTTTGTGTCCTAAAATAATACGGTATAAAGAATTGAAATATTTTTGTGAAAACAATAGTCCCAATAGCTGAAGTGTAAAAAATGTACTGGACCAGAAGGAGAGCACGGGTGCAGGAGCCGAAATGGATGAAGCATCAGTATCTAGCATAATTCACAAATCGGAATAAACATTTAAAAGACTAAAAATGAAAATAAAATTCAGCTTTTTGATCAAAGTACATGGGGCCAGATTCAGGTAGAAGTGCGGCGGCGTAACGTATCGTAGATACGTTACACCGCCGCAAGTTTTCATCGCAAGTGCCTCATTCACAAAGCACTTGCGATGAAAACTACTCCGGAGGCGTGTGCCATTTAAATTAGGCGCGCTCCCGCGTCGGACCGTCTGCGCATGCTCCGTTTCGAAATTCCCACGGAAT
Organism: Rana temporaria; assembly: GCF_905171775.1. Lineage (NCBI taxonomy): Eukaryota > Metazoa > Chordata > Amphibia > Anura > Ranidae > Rana > Rana temporaria. The sequence goes on from NC_053493.1 coordinate 144,487,863, forward strand.
TTTTTCGAACGGCGACGCGCGTAGCGTAATTCCGTATTCCCGGACGGCTTACGCAAACGACGTGAATTTTTAAATTTCGACGCGGGAACGACGGCCATACTTTATACAGCAATACGATTGCTGTGTAAAGTTAAGGCACCAAAAACGACGACTAACTTTGCGACGGGAAACTAGACTAACGGCGACATAGCGAACGCGAAAATCCGTCGTGGATCGCCGTAACTCCTAATTTGCATACCCGACGCTGGTTTACGACACAAACTCCCCCCAGCAGCGGCCGTGGTACTGCATCCTAAGATCCAACAGTGTAAAACAATTACACCTGTCAGATCTTAGGGATATCTATGCGTAACTGATTCTATGAATCGGTCGCATAGATACTCTGAGAGATACGACGGCGTATCTGAGATACTTAGTCGTATCTCCGCTGTGAATCTGGCCCATAGATACATTGAAATGATAAACATTAGGTTAATTGACTTTCTTTGTATGTTTAAATGAAACCTGTGCTCAGAGAAATACATTGGCTGCCCTGACTGATCTCCCTTTTAAAATGCTAGTTGCCTAAATGTGATACTGATCTACTTGTTCTTATTCTTTCTGAATCCCAGACCCAGGAAAAGTATGCAGATGAAGGGTATGAGGCGGTACAAAAAAGCTTTGATTAAACTAGCTCTGTTTACAAGAAAACTACAAGAAAAGATTGGGCTAGATTCAGGTAGGGGCGCGCATTTTAACGGCGGCGCAGCGTATCGTATTTACGCTACGCCGCCGCAACTTACAGGAGCAAGTGCAGTATTCACAAAGCACTTGCTCCGTAAGTTGCGGCGGCGTAGCATAAATGGGGCCGGCATAAGCTTGCCTAATTCAAATGTGGAAGGGGGGGGCGTGTTTTATGTCAATGTGTGATGACCTGACGTGAGTGACGTTTTTTACGAACGGCGCATGCGCCGTCCATGTACATATCCCAATGTGCATTGCTCCCAAGTACGCCGCAACAACGTATTGGTTTCGACGTGAATGTAAATTACGTCCAGCCCTATTCGCGAACGACTTACGCAAACGACATAAAAAATTCAAAAATCTAAGCGGGAACGACGTCCATACTTAACATTGCGTGCGCCTCATAGAAGCAGGAGCAACGTTACGCCAAAAAAGCCTTACGCAAACAACGTAAAAAACTACCGCCGGACGCACGTACGTTTGTGAATCGGCGTAACTAGGTAATTTGCATACTCTACGCCGAAAACAACGGAAGCGCCCCTAGCGGCCAGCGTAAAAATGCAAACAATTATACGCCGCCGCATTCAAGTTAGGTCAGCGGAGGAAGCCTATTTTTTCGATGTATCTGCCTTGGAGAATCGGCGTAAAGATACGCCGGCGCAGATTTGAAATTACGGCGGCATATCTGGAGATAAGCCACTGTAACTGCTACCTGAATCTAGCCCTTTATCTACATTTACACACCATCACACCACAAAATAGTCCCCCTGCACAGCGATACAGCGCTCCCAATGTTCCGTTCTCTTCTGGAATGTGCCCTGGAAGTCTTCTTTTCAAAGCGTGTCAAGCACCTTCTGCTATTCGCGCTGGATCTCCGCAATGGTTTCAAATCAGTCACCTTTAGGCCCCTTTCACACTGGGGCGGTTTGCAGGCGCTATTGCACTAAAAATAGCGCCTGCAAACTGACCTGAAACAGTGGCTGCTGTCTCTCCAGTGTGAAAGCCTCAGGCTTTCACACTGGAGCGGTGCGCTAGCAGGACCGCTCCAAAAGTCCTGCTAGCGGCATCTTTGGAGTGGTGAATGAGCGGTGTGTTTACCGCTTCTTCCCTTTGAAAGCAATTGGAAACCGCGGCAGAGGTGCATTGCTGGCGGTATTAACCCTTTTTCGACCGCTAGCGGGGGTAAAACCGCACGGCTAGCGTCCGATTACCGTCGCAATTCCGTCGGTAAAGCGCTGCTAAAATACTGCCACTGCACCTCCCGCTCCAGTGTGAAAGGGGCCTTAAGCTGTATCTTCAACTCATTGCAGCATCTTTGTAAACTTGCCGAATCATGTCAAACGTTTCACGCAGAATTTCATGTTTGCTCTTTGTTCCAACTTGCTGTCCATGATGAAATGGCAGACGTGGCAATGCACGTGGTCAGACTAGCACCAGTTGCACAGCTCCCGATGTTCACAGGACGATGTCATCGTCAACACCACTGTGAATCAGAGGGGACAATGTACTGCGGGATATGGGTTTCCTTCCCTCCTTATCAATACTGAGATAAGGTACATGGGCACAGTGAGGCTGAAAATTGGCACCGTGAGGCTGCATATGGGCATTGTTTACCCTCTTTTTCACTTACAGTAGCTGCTGCATTCTCACCCTAGGCTTATACTTGAGTCAATACGGTTTCCCAGTTTTTTGTGGTAAAATTAGGTGCCTTGGCTTATATTCGGGTCGGCGTATATACGGTATGTTAACTGGTGTGTGTAAATGGTAGAATGGGTACTCTTTTTGGTTAAATAGGCCATTCTAGACTTTTATGAACTAATAATCAGTTTAACTGCACCCCCAGGCCCTCAATAGGCTCTTAATGCCGCGTACACACGTTATTTTTTCAGGATTTAAAAAAAATGTCATTTAAAATGATCGTATGTGGGCTTCGAATCATTTTTCGGGTTTTCCCCGAACATGCTGCATTTTTTTAACGACGTTTTAAACAATGTCGTTTTTCGGGTTGTAAAAAATTATCGTGTGTGGGCTAAAACGACGTTAAGAACGCGCGCATGCTCAGAAGCAAGTTATGAGACGGGAGCGCTCGTTCTGGTAAAACTACAGGTAAAACTATCGTTCATAATGGAGTAAGCACATTTATCACACTGTAACAGACAAAAAGGGTAAATCGTCTTTTACTAACACGGAATCAGCTAAAGCAGCCCCAAGGGTGGCGTCATCCGCATGGAACTTCCCCTTTATAGTGCCGTCGTACGTGTTGTACGTCACAGCGCTTTGCTAGAGAATTTTTTTAAACCGATGGTGTGTGGGCAGCGTTGTTTTATTGATGAAGTTGGAAAAACTTCGTTTTTTCTACATGCCGAAAAACCTCGTTTTTTTTCATGCCGAAAAATGATCGTGTGCACGCGGCATTAGGCTAATTAAAAATATTCCTAATCATGAATTTTGGATCTGTTTAAAACACCTTTTTTTTTTTTTTTTGGATGTTGCTGAATGTGTCTATTAAAGTGGAAATTTAGTCAGAAAATTAGGTCCTGCTAGATCACTTCAGGCTGGCTCCTTTTGCACGAATGTAAAACATTAAAAATAAGTGAGAATACGTTTTGTGGACAAGTATCAGTAGTCACAGGCACCTCACCCCAATGATAAGAAAAAATGAGAAGGGGGGGGGGAAAGGGGGTAACCAAAAGGACCCCGGGGCTTTTGAACGGTGCAAATAGATAATCAGACAAAATTTGATTATAAAATTAGAAAATATAATTTATTACACAAATAATTAATATGCCATAAATACGATAAATTTGAAATACATCTCGATTAAATACGTGATATCAAGACGAAGCATTGTTTAAGTCAGCTCTACATGTTTCACTCCGACGAGTTTCTTCAGGAGCTTTCAGACATACAATGCTAAATATCAAAAGAAAAAACAAGACATATAATTAAATGACTGTTGAAAACAATCATTTATATATCAATACATTTTGGTAAATAATGTCAAAAAAGGGAAAAGAAAAATATTGATCATGAATACATCAGTTATTGTAGATAATGCATGCTCAAGGATCTCAACTACATATAAACAGGGGCCAAAAGTAAAAACAATAATATTTACTTACCAAAAAGGTAAAACAGCAAAAGACAGCAGACCATACAGGAAGGAACCAGAGTCCTCAGGGAAAACAGAATAGTTCAGGAGAACCACAGCAGGATTTTAAGCCATTAATAGAATTAATCTGAAAAATCAGGAAAGCACATGTGGAAACACATATGCAAACTACTCTCAGTTGTATTATGCAACAGTGGGTAAAGAGAATATACACTCCAAAAACTTGTTATAATGAACAATATATGTAATATATATACCTGTCAATAGTAAGCAAAAATGCCTGTTGTCAGTAGAAACAGTCTAATGTTTGCCATAGATATGGATTGAAAGAGGATAAAGGGGAAGGAAGACACTCTCACAGCCCCTCAAATAACCTGATCAAAAAGCGGCATCCGCTCTGTTAAGAAAAAAGGGGGAGAAATAAAAAAGTATATTATAAGTAAATAGGGATAGTTCAGTGCCAAAAAATGCACAGAACAAACAAATCCCTAATGCTCACAGTGTGTAAGCACAAAGCCAAAAAGCTTGTAAGGTAAATACCTGATTAGGACAAAGTCCAAAGATGAAAAGGCAGAGCCACCTAGATAGCTGTGCATACAGCAGCCTTTCCTTGCATTAATTAGGTCTGGTCTCAGCTGGAGCGCCTAACACAGCGCTTGGGCTTTAAATCTGCCACCACGGCGATGATTGACCAATCAAAGCGCCGCAGTGCAGACACATGACCTGGGCGTCAGCAGAAGGAAAATAATCCACCCAGCTGACAAGCTCAGCTGATCCCAATGTAGCCAAAAGTAATGACAGCACACATGAGACCAAGGAAAAGGTCTCTGTGGGCGGTCCAAAAGCGATCGGCGCCATTTTGGAGGCTGGAAAGGTTTCCAGTACAAGATAGCTGGAAGGCAAATGGAATAGACAGCGCAGCAGCGCTGAAAAAACACACAAAACTCAAGCTGGGAATGGATGTGCTGGCGTAAATGGTCAAAAAGAAAGGGACATGAGGGGAAACAATAATGAAAGGGGAGTGATAAACCCTCTTAACCCCTGCAGCTCCCTACGTGTCCGTGTGGCTCTCCTGAATCCATCCTGCGCCCAGAGGCATAAGGGAAAAACATTCCTTGGTGTGCCGTCATTATGAATAGAAGTAATACAATGAAAATAAAAATAAATATAAATAATAAAACAGTATGATATATTGTTACTACTTGAAAGTAGAAAAAGCAAGGTGTTTTGACATATAGTGTTCTTAATTAATATTTGTAAATAGCACTCTGTTTTATGAGATCCATGAGCAAGCAGATCCAACAATCATTAAACACAAAGTTTTATTTGGAGAGACAATCCATACATAATTGCATAAGAAGTTACAGTATGATAAACATACAGTGATTATTGCATCTGGGAAAATCCTAAGTGATTTTTGGATTTCAATAAAAAGAAAAAGAAAAAGAAAAACAAAAAACAAAAAACAAAATAAATAAAATGAAAATAAAATAAAATAAAATAAAAATAAAAATAAAATGAAGAAAAAGGAATTAATTGTAATTAATAAGTAGATGAAAAATAAAAATAAAAAGAAAATGAAATTTTATAGAAGATACATATGAGTATCAATATACAATGATGTTAATAAATATTGCTATGAAATCAGAAACATATATATATATGTGATATATGAATTATGAATTTTAACAATAATGATATAATAGAAGTGAAAATGAAAGACAGCCCTATAAGAAAGGCTTGAAGCTCAAAGCTTCATTTAACCCTGGAGCAATCAAAGCGGACAAGGAGTAAATCCACTTTACCTCCCTTTGGAGCAGTATTTTATCATAGTCGCCCCCTCTCTCACCGGGGGTGATTTATTCCAAGGCAGAGAATTTCATTTTATGACTGTTAAATTGGTGGTGAATGCCTGAGTGGCGGCTTATCGGGGTTTCCATCTTTTTCTTAGCAATCAAGGTAACATGGTCCCTGATCCTATGAAAAAATGGACGCTTGGTTTTTCCCACGTAAAAAGCCCCACATTCGCATTGCATCAAATATACTATGCCAATAGATTGGCATGTTACGGAGAAAGTTGGTTTCAATATTTGTCCATTTGGAAGATTCACGGTGGTGGAAGCGTGAATGTAGCAACAAAATGGGCATTTGTGGCATGGTCTAGAGCCCCTGGGTCCACACAGGCGTGTGTTACCTAAGGAAAAATGGCTGCGGACCAGCCGGTCCCGCAGCGATCTAGATTTCCTAAAGGTAATCTGTGGATAGTCCTTTAAATGTCTAGACACAGCTTCATCGCTGAGTAAAAGACACCAATATTTCTGAAGGATGGAACGCACCTTCTGGTGGTGGCCAGAAAAGCGTGTGATCAATCGTATGCCCGGATCGGGTTTGGAAGTTTTTTGGTCATGGAGCAAGGAACTTCTTTTGTTTTGCTTTGCCCTGAGGTATGCCTTTTTAAGGCCCTTTTTGCTATATCCTCTCTCTTGGAATCTGGTTTGCAATAACTTTGCCTCATGCTCAAAGTTAGATTCAGTACTACAATTGCGACGTAGTCGCAAATATTGTCCATAAGGAATATTAGAGATAAGAGATCTCGGATGTGAGCTAGAGGCATGCAAAAGTGCATTGCCTGCCGATGGTTTGCCTGCCTGCCAATGCACTTTTGCATGCCTCTAGCTCACATCCGAGATCTCTTATCTCTAATATTCCTTATGGACAATATTTGCGACTACGTCGCAATTGTAGTACTGAATCTAACTTTGAGCATGAGGCAAAGTTATTGCAAACCAGATTCCAAGAGAGAGGATATAGCAAAAAGGGCCTTAAAAAGGCATACCTCAGGGCAAAGCAAAACAAAAGAAGTTCCTTGCTCCATGACCAAAAAACTTCCAAACCCGATCCGGGCATACGATTGATCACACGCTTTTCTGGCCACCACCAGAAGGTGCGTTCCATCCTTCAGAAATATTGGTGTCTTTTACTCAGCGATGAAGCTGTGTCTAGACATTTAAAGGACTATCCACAGATTACCTTTAGGAAATCTAGATCGCTGCGGGACCGGCTGGTCCGCAGCCATTTTTCCTTAGGTAACACACGCCTGTGTGGACCCAGGGGCTCTAGACCATGCCACAAATGCCCATTTTGTTGCTACATTCACGCTTCCACCACCGTGAATCTTCCAAATGGACAAATATTGAAACCAACTTTCTCCGTAACATGCCAATCTATTGGCATAGTATATTTGATGCAATGCGAATGTGGGGCTTTTTACGTGGGAAAAACCAAGCGTCCATTTTTTCATAGGATCAGGGACCATGTTACCTTGATTGCTAAGAAAAAGATGGAAACCCCGATAAGCCGCCACTCAGGCATTCACCACCAATTTAACAGTCATAAAATGAAATTCTCTGCCTTGGAATACATCACCCCCGGTGAGAGAGGGGGCGACTATGATAAAATACTGCTCCAAAGGGAGGTAAAGTGGATTTACTCCTTGTCCGCTTTGATTGCTCCAGGGTTAAATGAAGCTTTGAGCTTCAAGCCTTTCTTATAGGGCTGTCTTTCATTTTCACTTCTATTATATCATTATTGTTAAAATTCATAATTCATATATCACATATATATATATGTTTCTGATTTCATAGCAATATTTATTAACATCATTGTATATTGATACTCATATGTATCTTCTATAAAATTTCATTTTCTTTTTATTTTTATTTTTCATCTACTTATTAATTACAATTAATTCCTTTTTCTTCATTTTATTTTTATTTTTATTTTATTTTATTTTATTTTCATTTTATTTATTTTGTTTTTTGTTTTTCTTTTTCTTTTTCTTTTTATTGAAATCCAAAAATCACTTAGGATTTTCCCAGATGCAATAATCACTGTATGTTTATCATACTGTAACTTCTTATGCAATTATGTATGGATTGTCTCTCCAAATAAAACTTTGTGTTTAATGATTGTTGGATCTGCTTGCTCATGGATCTCATAAAACAGAGTGCTATTTACAAATATTAATTAAGAACACTATATGTCAAAACACCTTGCTTTTTCTACTTTCAAGTAGTAACAATATATCATACTGTTTTATTATTTATATTTATTTTTATTTTCATTGTATTACTTCTATTCATAATGACGGCACACCAAGGAATGTTTTTCCCTTATGCCTCTGGGCGCAGGATGGATTCAGGAGAGCCACACGGACACGTAGGGAGCTGCAGGGGTTAAGAGGGTTTATCACTCCCCTTTCATTATTGTTTCCCCTCATGTCCCTTTCTTTTTGACCATTTACGCCAGCACATCCATTCCCAGCTTGAGTTTTGTGTGTTTTTTCAGCGCTGCTGCGCTGTCTATTCCATTTGCCTTCCAGCTATCTTGTACTGGAAACCTTTCCAGCCTCCAAAATGGCGCCGATCGTTTTTTGGACCGCCCACAGAGACCTTTTCCTTGGTCTCATGTGTGCTGTCATTACTTTTGGCTACATTGGGATCAGCTGAGCTTGTCAGCTGGGTGGATTATTTTCCTTCTGCTGACGCCCAGGTCATGTGTCTGCACTGCGGCGCTTTGATTGGTCAATCATCGCCGTGGTGGCAGATTTAAAGCCCAAGCGCTGTGTTAGGCGCTCCAGCTGAGACCAGACCTAATTAATGCAAGGAAAGGCTGCTGTATGCACAGCTATCTAGGTGGCTCTGCCTTTTCATCTTTGGACTTTGTCCTAATCAGGTATTTACCTTACAAGCTTTTTGGCTTTGTGCTTACACACTGTGAGCATTAGGGATTTGTTTGTTCTGTGCATTTTTTGGCACTGAACTATCCCTATTTACTTATAATATACTTTTTTATTTCTCCCCCTTTTTTCTTAACAGAGCGGATGCCGCTTTTTGATCAGGTTATTTGAGGGGCTGTGAGAGTGTCTTCCTTCCCCTTTATCCTCTTTCAATCCATATCTATGGCAAACATTAGACTGTTTCTACTGACAACAGGCATTTTTGCTTACTATTGACAGGTATATATATTACATATATTGTTCATTATAACAAGTTTTTGGAGTGTATATTCTCTTTACCCACTGTTGCATAATACAACTGAGAGTAGTTTGCATATGTGTTTCCACATGTGCTTTCCTGATTTTTCAGATTAATTCTATTAATGGCTTAAAATCCTGCTGTGGTTCTCCTGAACTATTCTGTTTTCCCTGAGGACTCTGGTTCCTTCCTGTATGGTCTGCTGTCTTTTGCTGTTTTACCTTTTTGGTAAGTAAATATTATTGTTTTTACTTTTGGCCCCTGTTTATATGTAGTTGAGATCCTTGAGCATGCATTATCTACAATAACTGATGTATTCATGATCAATATTTTTCTTTTCCCTTTTTTGACATTATTTACCAAAATGTATTGATATATAAATGATTGTTTTCAACAGTCATTTAATTATATGTCTTGTTTTTTCTTTTGATATTTAGCATTGTATGTCTGAAAGCTCCTGAAGAAACTCGTCGGAGTGAAACATGTAGAGCTGACTTAAACAATGCTTCGTCTTGATATCACGTATTTAATCGAGATGTATTTCAAATTTATCGTATTTATGGCATATTAATTATTTGTGTAATAAATTATATTTTCTAATTTTATAATCAAATTTTGTCTGATTATCTATTTGCACCGTTCAAAAGCCCCGGGGTCCTTTTGGTTACCCCCTCCCCCCCCCCCCTTCTCATTAAAAATAAGTGCCTATACTATTAAAATTTCAGTCATACACTGTCTCCCCGTACTCTGCACATGCTCAGTTGCTCTTCATTTGTAGGTTCTCTCTCTTTGTACAATTATGAGAGTGCTTGAACTTTGGAAACTTAAAGCCGCGCAGCTGAATCTTGGAACTGGTTTAGTGACCAACTGCTTTATTTGACCTTTTCTAACCAATTAGGTCAACACCTTGTGGTAAGAGGCCATCCATTAGCGCACTTTTGGGGGATCTTCTTGGTGGAGGTGGACATCTTTCACATTGAATTTCCAGCATTGTTTTATTCAGTTCAAACTGACAAGAACACTTATGAATGGAATATATACATTTATTTATTTATATTTCTTTTTTATTCACTTTAAATTGTGCTTATATTCACTTGTATGTCATTGTTGGTTCAGACGGACCATCTTACATTATTAATATTAATACTGTTTAGGTATCACTTACCGTATAGGTATTCACTTATTATTTAGTCCTAGCGCCCCCTCTACATATTTTCATTTGTAGGTACTGCTGACTTTGTAGAGGCCAATGTGCCGACAGCCTTAAAGCGGAATTAAACCCTCCTATCTTTTATAGCCAAGGAAGCTGCTTCTGTTTGATCTGTAACGACCATGGTGCTGCACATGTGATTAGTTATGACATCAGGCATTTGATGGTTTGACACAGTTTGGTTGAGGACACAAGAAAATGTGACAGCAATCCTGGCACCATTTTTTTAAACCGTTTCAGCGATGGGTTTAGTCCCCCTTTACGATTTACTGTTGAAGCTCTGGACTTCTCCTCCCACAAGAAGAAACAGGAGCAATGCTGGAAGCAATTTACAGCACATACTAATTTTGGTAGCATAATTATTAATGTGGAATGTATGTTTCTTGCTAAAGAACGTAATTTTTTACCAAGTTGTTATGGGTAAAGATCCACTTTAAGCACAAAAAGTTGTTTTCTCGTAGCTGAAATTTTCTAAAAATAAATTATTTTCAGATGAGTCACAGTCAGTGAAGCCTCCCACTGCATTCATCTTGAAGCCTTCCAAAGAAGATGTGGACAGAACCGGAGAAGTGATATATGTGTGTTCCCTGCAGAACTTCTTCCCTGATGTGATCACAGTGATCTGGAATGAAGAAGGAAGTGAACAAGAACTGGAGGCGGAGCAGGGGGATGTTATATTTGATGCTACCACTCAGACATATTCTGTCAACAGCTGGATTGTAGTAAAGAAATCAAACCGAAAGAAGAATTTTATATGCCAATACAAGCATGAAGGCATAAACTCTTCTCAATCGTGGGCCAAAGCATCCACAAATAATTTAGGTGAGCATAGCTCATCACCATGGTATAAAGCTGCACCTTTAGGGCTGGACATAAAACATTTCCACAATTACTTTAAATACTTAGCTACCCAGTATATATCACAATTTATATTTAAAAAAAGAAACGTTGCTATAAATTCATATTCATTTTTTGAGGTTTACCCTCCTAGATTACTCTCAAGGGGCCATTTCATTTGTAGCATAGTAAAGTCTTCTATTAACCACTTAAGCCTCGGACCATTTAGTTGCAAAATGACCGGGCCACTTTTTGCGATTCGGCACTGCGTCACAACTGACAATTGTGCGGTCGTGAGACGTGGCTCCCAAACAAAATTTACGTCCTTTTTTCCCACAAATAGAGCTTTCTTTTGGTGGTATTTGATCACCTCTGCGGTTTTTATTTTTTGCGCTATAAACAAAAATAGAGCGATAATAAATATCCCCCAAAAAGATCTAAAAAAAATACGTTACGATACGTTTTCTTCTACATATTTTTGGCAAAAAAAAAAAAATCGCAATAAGTGTTTATTGATTGGTTTGCGCAAAAGTTATATCCTCTACAAAATGGGGGATAGTTTTATAGAAATTGTATTAATATTTTTTTTATTAGTAATGGCGGAGATCTGCGATTTTTATCGTGACTGCGACATTATGGCAGACAACTCAGACACTTTTATGACCATTGTCATTTTTACAGCGAACAGTGCTATAAAAATGCACTGGTTACTGTAAAAAAGCACTGACAGTGAAGGGGTTAACCACTAGGTGGCGCTGTAGGGGTTAAGTGTTCCCTAAGGAGTGATTCTTACTGTAGGGGGGCGTCGCTTGCTGTGACACATCACTGATCGTGTTCCCGGTGACAGGGAACACGTTCAGTGACAGTGTCACTAGGCAGAACGGGGACACTAACATCTCCCCGTTCTATCTATCTGTGAGACGATCGCGGGTATGCCCACGGCAATCAATACCCCGAAACCCGCGGCGCGCTCATGGAGATTGCGGCGGGCACGCCAGCAACAACCGCTTCTTAAAGGGGACTTACAGGTACGTACTTTTGCCTGCCCGTGCCATGCTGCAGATCTATATCTGTGTGCAGCGGGCGGCAAGCGGTTAAAGTAGAACTGCAGAGAAAGAACTGTCCTAATTTCCCAAAATACTGTAATTATTGTCAGCCAGTCATTCTTTTTTTGTTTACAGCGCAAAAAATACACAGGTGGACAAATACAATCAAAAGAAAACTTTATTTATGTGGAAAAAAAGGACATCAATTTTGTTTGGGTACAACGTCGCACAACCACGCAATTGTCAGTTAAAGCGATGCAGTGCCGAATTGAAAAATAAAGGCCTGGTTGGGAAGTGGGTAAACTCAATTGGTACTAAGGGACCCAGAGGCGTGTGTGTGTGTATATACATACTGTATATAAATTTACACACACACAGTATCTCACAAATAATATTTTATTATATCTTTTCATGTGACAACACTGTAGATATAACACTTTGCTACAATGTAAAGTAGCGAGTGTACAGCTTGTATAACGATGTATAACGGTGTACATTTGGTGTCCCCTCAAAATTGCCTCTGGAGTCCTATTCCACTCCTTCATCACGACATCACGGAGCTGGTGGATGTTAGAAATCTTGCGCTCCTCCACCTTCCATTTCAGGATGCCCCATAGTGTTTAGATCTGGAAACATGCTTGGCCAATCCATCACCTTTACCCTCAGTTTCTTTAGCAAAGACAGTGGTCGTCTTGGAGGTGTGTTTGGGGTAGTTATGTTTGAATACTGCCCTGTGGTCCAGTCTCCAAAGGGAGACGATTATGCTTGGCTTCAGTATGTCACAGTACATGTTGGCATTCATGGTTCCCTCAATGAACTGTAGCTCCCCTGTGCCAGCAGCACTCATGCAGCCCCAGACCATGACACTCCCACCACCATGCTTGGCTGTAGGCAAGACACACTTGTCTTTGTACTCACCCTGGTTGACACCCACATACGCTTTACACCATCTTAACCAAATAATGTTATCTTGGTCTCATCAGACCACAGGACATGGTTTCAGTATTTCATGTTCTTAGTCTGCTTGTCTTCAGCAAACTGTTTGCAGGCTTTCTTGTGCATCATCTTTAGAAGAGGCTTCCTTCTGGGATGACAGCCATGCAGACCAATATGATGCAGTGTGCGGCGTATGGTCTGAGCACTGACAGGCTGACCCCCCCACCCCTTCAACCTCTGCAGCAATGCTGGCAGCACTTATACGTCAATTTCCCAGAAAAAACCTGGATATGATCCTGAGTACGTGCACTCAACTTCTTTGGTCGACCATGGCGAGGCCTGTTCTGAATGGAACCTGTCCTATTAAACCCCTGTATGGTCTTGGTCACCACGCTGCAGATCAGTTTCAGTGTCTTGGCAATCTTCTTATAACCTAGGCCATCTTTATGTAGAGCAACAATTATTTTTCTCAGATCCTCAGAGTTCTTCGCCATGAGGTGCCATGTTAAACTTCCAGTGACCAGTATGAGAGAGTGAGAGTGATAACACAAAATTTTTACATACCTGCTCCCCATTCACACCTGAGACCTAGTTACACTAACGAGTCACATGACACCGGGGAGGGAAAATAGCGAATTGGGCCTAATTTGGAAATTTTCACTTCACAGGGGTGTACTCACTTTTGTTGCCAGCAGTTTAGACATTAATGGCTGTGTGTTGAGTTATTTTGAGGGGACAGCAAATTTACACTGTTATACAAGCTGTACACTCACGACTACATTGTAGCAAAGTGTCATATTATATATATATATATATATATATATATATATATATATATATATATATATATATATATATATTTATTTATTAAGAATGGTCCCGATGTTTGAATCTAACGAACCAAACATATGGGGCGTCCGCAGCAAATTGGAGTGCCACGGAGCGCCCAATATTGCACTGTGAGATCACAGTGCAATGACGGCTGCTGATTGGCCAAAGCATCCACACCCCACACTATATAAGGCTGTTTACACAGCAGCTGTATGTAGTGTGATACGTGGAGATGATTGAGAGCACTTGAGGCCAGATATGGCAGGTTGATTAGTGGCATGCAGGCAGTTTAGTGTGTATTTGTGTATATATATATATATATATATTGTACAGGACGCCAGGGTTGGGTCCTGGACGGGTGCTATACAGCACCACTATTTGGGCTATGGTCCCTTTAATAGCGGGAAGAGTGTTCAGGGGGTCACCCAAAGTGGGTGAAGGATTTCAGGTAAGAGTTAATCCAGAGAGGACTGGCTCGCAGTTCTCTCTGTCTTGAAAGAGTAATTTGGGGCCTGGAATTCTGGAGGCAAGTGCTATTTGGGTGGGAAAGAGCCTCCACTCCTAAACACTGAGAGCCAGCACAAGGTGTTAACACTCCCAGAGATTTAAACAGGAAGTGGTGCTGGAGGTGGTGAAGGTGTGTGGAGATTGCACGTGTGAAGACAAGCTGGGAGTCTGATAGCTGCTGTTCAGAATACAGTGAGGACTTTTTGGAAAACAGGGGGCGAAGACCCGTCTACCAACGGACTGTATGTGTTTTGTTTTGACTTATTTTTGGTGCTGAAGATAAGCAGACTTTATTTGATGCTGAAGCTAAGCGGACTTTTCGTTTATAGTTTTCCTTGTGTGCCGAGAAAAGCCTTATTTTTTGTTGACCTATGAATAAAAGCCTTATGTTCAGCTCGAACGGTTTGTGCACTTAATCCCACCGAGCTATAGCCCCCGAATGTTACGATATATATACACATATATATATATATATATATACACACACACAATATATATATATATATATATATATACATACAGTGCAGAGTATATCATACAGTGCATTGAAGTGGTTAAGGGGAACCCTATGACAGAATAAAAAAAACAGCGTGCCCCCCCAAATCCATATCAGACCCTTATATAAGCAATCAGCCTGGCAGGCCAGAAAAGGGAGGGAGACGAGTAAGGCCCCCTCCCAGATCAGCCAGTGGCCGAAGAAAGTGTTGATGGCACCCATGTTGAGGCACTGCCAAAGTGCTTTGCAGGCGCTTTGCCCATTCATTTCCATGGGCAGTGTATACACCGCTCTCGCACCGCCCCAAAGATGCTGCTTGCAGGACTTTTTTTCCCTGTCTTGCAAGCGCACCACCCCAGTGTGAAAGCACTCCAGCTTTCACACTGGGTGGGCTTGAGAGGCGCTTTAAGGCGCTATTTTTAGCGCTAAAAACTTATAAAAAGTGCCCCATTGTGAAAGTAGTCCAATTGTTATTTTTTCCAGATGCATTTAGGCTGATCATGTGGCGATGAGGTCCCTCTTCCTCCTGTGGTGGCCTGCAGAGAGTGGTAAAGGTATAATGACATTCAAAATCCTCAGAGGCCAAAACATTCAAAGAGAAGATCCAATAAATTTCTCTGTGACAAAGCTTCTGGGGGGGGGGGGTGAAATTATGTTGATTTAAACATTTAAAAGAGGATAAGCACAGGAGAGCGGAGTTGGAGCAGAGCTGGAGCATGGAACAGGTAAATATGGTCAGAGAAGAAAGCCATTTAAAAACAAAAAAATTAAAGTTTACAGTTGGACGTCTAATATAACAGTTTTTTATGGCCTGCGAACATTAAATTGTATTCACAATTGCACAAATTGGTTTTGAATGGGTAGTGTTTTGTCTGTAATTATTTCACAAATTAACATTTTCTTTTTCAATTATTTTTCCAGGTGTTGTACTTATCAGACCTTTGAGTTACCGAGCAGCATATCTCAGCTATTGTATATTACTTGTGAAGATCATCCTATATTGGCCTGCCATGTTGTTTTTCAAGTACAAGATGAGACAGTAAATATACAATGCATTAGAGTACAGTCAGCATAAAGTATATGTTACTTGTTGGATCAGTTCCATATATTTGTGGTTATGTATGTACAATGTACTGTAACTTCTACAGTGGTGATAATGTATTCAACTATTGAAAGTATCTCTAAAAGCCAAATCTTTATTTTTCATTTTGGATACCGTACAGAATTATTAAAACCTCAGTTTTATTTTAGCCCATGCGAGTCCTACTGGGGAGATTTATTTTTACTTTATGTTCTGTAACTACAACAGGAAGTGAGAAGAAATTTACCCAAAGTGAAGTTAGTTAACAGTTAGCACTGAAACAACTGTACTGGTTGGAACATTTTCAATTCTATTTCTGTTTTAGCAGCAACCCCACATTTTGGATTTTCCCTAACTTTCAGTCCCAGTGACAGCGATCACCAAAACAAATAGGTTTCTAAACTTATTAAAACAACCCTGCCAGTTGAAAAAGCTGGGAAAAAGGGATATACCTAAATGCTAAAAATTTATTATACGCATACTAACCTTTATGTTGCGTTCATTATAGACTTCCTTTCCCAATTTTATATAGGTGCATTATATTTCCCAGATGTTATTTACCAGACTAAAATCAGTGCAATCACTTGAACAGTATACAGTGAGGGAAAAGCTATTCGATCCCTTGCTGATTTTGTAAGTTTTCCCACTGACAAAAATGATCAGTCTAATATTTTAATGATAGGTTTATTTTAACAGTGAGAGACAGAACAACAACACAAATATCCAGAAAAAGGCATTTCAAAAAAAGATATAAAATTGATTTGCATTTTAATGAATGAAATAAGTATTTGATCCCCTATCAATCAGCTAGATTTCTGGCTTCCAGGTGTCTTCTATACAGGTAACAAGAAGAGATTAGGATCACTCCTTAAAGCAGCGTTTCTCAATTCCTGTCTTGAAGGCGCACCAACAGGTCATGTTCTCAGGACTTCCCTCAGATGAAACGGCTGTGGTAATTACTAAGGCAGTGAAACTGATCAAATCACCTGTGCAAAATAATGGTAAGTCTGAAAACGTGACATGTTGGTGCACCTTGAGGACTGGAATTCAGAAACAATGACTTAAAGGGAGTGCTCCTAATCTCAGCTTGTTATCGGTATAAAAGACACCTGTCCACAGAAGCAATCAATCAGATTCCAATCACTCCACCATTACCAAGACCAAAGAGCTGTCCAAGGATGTTGGGGACAGGATTGTAGCCCTACACAAGGCTGGAATGGGCTAAAAAAACATCACCAAGCAGCATGGTGAGAGGGTGACAACAGTTGGTGCAATTATTCGCAAATGTAAGAAACACAAAATAACTGTCAATCTCCCTCAGTCTGGGGCTCCATGCAAGATCTCGAATCATGGAGTTTCAATGATCATGAGAAAGGTGAGGAATCACCCCATAACTACACAGAAGAATCATGCAAATGATCTCAAGGCAGCTGGGACCATAGTCACCAAGAAAACAATTGGTAACAACACACTACACTGCAAAAGACTGAAATCCTTGCAGTGCCCGCAAGGTCCCCCTGCTTAAGAAAGCACATGTACAGGCCCGTCTAAAGTTTGCTAATGAACATCTGAATGATTCAGAGGAGAACTAGGTGAATGTGTTGTGGTTAGAGAAGACCAAAATCAAGCTCTTTCTCATCAACTCAACGTGCCGTGTTTGGAGGAGCAGGAATCCCCATCCCCACCGTCAAACATGGAGGTGGAAACGTAATGCTTTGGGGCTGTTTTTCTGCTAAGGGGGATAGGGGATGATGGACGGGGCCATGAACCGTCAAATCTTGGGTGAAAACCTCCTTCCCTCAGCCAGGGCATTGAAAAGTGGATGGGTATTTCAGCATGACAATGACCCAAACACACAGCCAAGGCAACAAAGGAGTGGCTCAAGAAGAAGTACATTAAAGGTCCTGGAGTGGCCTAGCCAGTCTCCAGACCTTAATCCTACAGAAAATATGTGGAGGGAGCTGAAAATTTGCGTTACCAAATGTCGGCCTCAAAACCTTAATGACTTGGAGAGGATCTGCCAAGAGGAGTGGGACAAAATCAAAAATCAAAATCAGATGTGTGCAAAACCTGATGGCCAACTACAAGAAACGTCTGACCTCTGATTGCCAACAATGGTTTAGCCACCAAGTACTAAGTCATGTTTTGTGAATGGGTCAAATACTTATTTCACTCAATAAAATGCAAACCAATTTATAACTTTTTTGAAATGTATGGTTCTGGATTTTGTTGTTGTTATTCTGTCTCTCACTGCTAAAATAAACCTAACATTAAAATTATAGACTGATAATTTCAGTGGGCAAATTTACAAAATCAGCAGGGGATCTTATCTTCACTGTATGAACCTTTTTTTCTGGAAGTACGATACATTACAATTGAAAAATAAGGGCTTTTGAAGACTTGTCTGTAAATTAAAAGCATTTTTTTATTAAGCAATAATTAGTGCTCTATGATTTGTGTATATACAAATATTTACAAAGTACCAATAATTACAGATTACCAGTTATCTCACGTAGCATGAACATATACAGTATATTCAAAAGAGACTACAAACAGGGCTTATTCACACCAGTGTGTGGACCATTAGTTCCGAGCATAAAAGATGTACTACTTTCAAAACTCCACAGGGAACAAGGCACTGAAAAAATATAGACTTGTTTACACTGCTGACGTAAATAGTGTCATTAGCCCTAATCTGTTAGGAATCTAGTGCCTATTGGTACACTACACTGGTGTCAAAGAACCCCTAAAGCAAAGCAGTGCCTTTGCAGGGTAAAGCAAAAGGTTCACTTTAATACCCCTCTTCCCAGTACCACTTACATTTCCTTTGGTTTGTTCAGCTGCCAGAAGAGAAGAAAACACCCAGTTATTCTACATATACAAGAGCATTTGATTCACTCCCCTTCCTTTGTTGTGACAACCCAGACACTTGCTTATTGGCCTAGGGCTGTCACATGGGGGAAGGGGAAAGTCCCCAGCTTTGTGTAAGCTCCACATAGAAATGCCAGTCTTATGCCGCGTACACACGATTGTTTTTCATGACGAGAAAAATGCAATTTTTTTAATTGGTCGTGAAAAACGGTCATGTGTAGGCTGCAGAGCATTTGTCCTCGACGAGAAAAATGGGCGTTAAAAATGTAAAAACCTGCTCTATTTTTTCACGTCGCCGTTTTTCACGTTGTAATAAAAACGGGTTGTGTGTACGCTTTAACGAGGGGGAAAAAACGCGCATGCTCAGAAGCAAGTTATGAGACGGGGAAATTAGCATAAGCTGCCCAAAGGGTGGTGCCATTAGAATGGAACTTCCCCTTTATAGTGCCGTCGTACGTGTTTTACGTCACCGCGCTTTGCTCAAGCATTTTTTTTCACAATCGTGTGTATGAAAGGCAGGCTTGAGAAGAATCACGTCGAGAAAAATATAATTTTTTTTTCAATGACATGAATAATGTTCGTGTGCACTGGCATTACACTGGGCTTCCTTCTTTTACTTCTGGTGAAACATACTGACAGGGGAGTACAGGAAAGAGAAGTACCGGTATATGCTGTTGCTGTGGAGGAAGCATTAAGATGACATTGAAATGAATTGAAGCTCAAACCAATAATAATCAAAAACATCACTTGTATGGTAAATGCAGGCTGTGATGCACATGCAGCAAAAGTTAGAAATGCAGTGCATGTACAGTACAGAAACAAAAGGAAAATTTAAAAACATCCCTGTATAGTAATTACATTAAATGGCGTTTGTTAACAAATTTCACAGTTAAAACAAAATTCATCCCTATAGGAGGTAAATAAAAATAATCTGATCCAACAATAAATGTCAGTTAATACACAATACAAAACATATTTTCGTTCTTGCAGAGATCTACTGTAAAAGATCTCCAATTGCAATCTTAGTGGCTGTTCTGCAGACTGCATTTTGGTTTAAACAATGTTGGGATTCCTCCCAAATTTATACATTTCTGACTAATACACAGTAAAAAAAAAAAGAAGAAGAAGTAACTGCCAGAGACTGTGCTGAACTGAAAGCAAATTGATATCTATTCTGCAACTATTAGGAAAGGTTAGTATCATCATTATTTAAAGCGGAAGTAAACCCATCTATTTGATAGTTTAAAAAAACAGTTAACATTCCCGGCATGCCAGAAATGCTAGATGTTGTGCTCTCAACCAAACTGTCAAACCATCCAATGGCTGGTTTCATAACTGATCACATGAGCAGCATCGTGGCAGTTGCAGATTAAACAGAGGCCAAGATGGCAGCTTCCTTGGCTGAAAACAATAGGAGGGTTTACTTCCACTTTAAATGTGAAAACTAAACCTTGAGGGTTGATTTTGCAAAAATGATCCCCCACCTTCGGGAGAAACTGTATATGGCATACACAACATAAGCTTGCATGAAGCATTTGAACCCTTGGGAATACTTTCAACATGGTGAGATGAAATTCCATCTATGGATAATCTCAACACATCATTATCATGCTAGTATCACCATGTCTAAATATACTAGCTCTGAAACTGCAAATATACAATCGGGAGTGGGCAGCCCCAGACCAAAAAAGTCAAGCCTCCAAGGTAAAACATCTGCAGGGGGGATAATTATATATTACATTTATACATTCTTCATAGACCTTTATATTAAAACTATAAACAGATCTATCTCTGAATGCTAAAATATATAACTGTATATACAGAATTAAGACATTGAAGAATAAAATATACATCTTAAATAGGAACCATTTTATGTGCTGTCTTTAAGATTTACATTTTCATAGTAGTAAGAGGAACTTCCTAAATTAAAAAAGATGCTATATACTGTAGGGCAGGGGTCTTCAAACGATGGCCCTCCAGTTGTTCAGGAACTACAATTCCCATCAAATATCCAAGCGGTCTTCAGGGGTCCCAAGAAACAGTGAGAGTGGCATAAACACCCATACCAATTTTATATTTTGCCTGACTATTTTACTTATCTGGTACGCATGTTTTTAAAGGGGATACGCATGTATGTTTTTGGGTAACATTAAATATTATCAAAAACTATATTGCGCTATGTGGATGTTTTCTTCCCTTACATAAACTGCTATTACCTGGAGAGTGAAAAATCTATACGGTGTTCGAGGAAAGGGGTATGCTGTTCCAATCCACCATCTGCCAGTGACATATTATATTGTAACACGGTTTTAAAGTAACCATCTGGTGAGTGCTTTCCCCGAAGGGGACCCCATATCCCCCCACGTGGTGAATCCTGATTGGTGATTGGAGCACATATTATTGATTCTTTTGATCGAGTCATCACACACAGCATACACATCAAACCAGGGGTTTGCAGCGCTACTGCAGGATTTTATACAAGCTCTGTACGGGCGGTTTTTATTTTTCTGCTTTTATACAATTCCCATCATGCCTAGTCATGTCTGTGAATGTCAGAGTTTTACAATGCCTCATGGGATGTTTAGTTCCGCAACAGCTGGAGGGCCGTAGTTTGAGGATCCCTGCTGTAGGGGGTATTTATGAATCCTGGAATACACACATAAATGTACAAAGAGAGGTGCAGCAAACCATACCAAAACACATTCTTTACATTTTGATTGCATTGAGCTTTACAAACGATTAAAAACTGCGCACACATTCAAACAGTTGTAGTATATGGTATAGATGCAATTGGTACATTTAAATAGCTAGTCTACCTAACGCTTGTTTTACCAGGTTGAATTATCAGTTGCATTTCTATCCCCAGTTCAAGGTATATGCTGCAGCTATTACATAAAATGTAACAAGGATAATATAACTACCTCCAGACAAAAGACACAGATTCCAGACTTGTTTTATAAAAGAGTTTTGTACCACAGATTGTACCAAAGACACTAATGATTTTTTTGCTACTAAGGAGTCCTAAGCTAGCAAAAAAACAAAAAACAAAAAAAAAAATCACATGGAACAATGCCATAAATGTTGTTTGCAGGTACATTAAACGCCTTGTGGGTGGGTATTGTGTGCAATCGTTTATATTAAAAAGACATTTAAAAGATAGAAAGTAGGTGTAAAATTCGAGGTCCATTGATGACTTTTTATAACACCAGTCTCTTGTCAGGATTGTTTAATTACAGGGGACTGGTCTTGGAAAAAATATGTAGGCTACCAATTCTGATCTTCATCAGAAAATGTAGGTAGCCTGGTGGTTGTCTGTGGACTGGCTCTTGAGAACTTATGCTATGCACATTTGTTCTGAGTCAGTGATACAAAAAATATTTCATCCACAGGGTCAATTAGCATTTTTAGAAGGCTGGGAAAATACTGCTAGCTTATATTTCTCTTTTGAAACTACAGATGAGGTGAAGAGATAGTGACACTCGAGCCATTAAGGTCTACCCATTACCAAAATATCAGCCTTGGGTAAACCGACTCCTGAAAGGCTAATGCCCTGTACACACGATCGTAATTTCCGATAGGATAAAATATGTTCTATTTCTAAACTCAGACTAAAAAAGTCCGATGGGGCCGATACACGGTCGGAATATCCGATGAAAAAATTCTGTCTGACTTTTTTCATCGGAAATTCCAATCGTGTGTACAAGGCATTACTGTACTTTTGGTCACAAATGCAGGGCTGCGATGGACATCTCTTATGCCGTCGGACCATAAATATAAATGGGCGCGTTTTAAAACTAAAGCGTTTTTCCATCTGCTTTCCCGTGTGTGCCACAGCAGTGCTTACCTCTTCAAATGTTCCGTATGCTAACAGAGGTAATGGGTAACAAACTTTAAAAGAAAGAGGATGGGGATTGTTTTTTTGTTCAGCTATATTGTCCTTGTCTACAGTACTGTCTATAGATACTTGACACTTAGAAGAAGACTTTTTTTGTAAAAAAAACTGCCCACTTAGGCCACGTACACACGGGCGTTCCAAACCGATGAGAATGGTCCGACGGGCTATTTCCATCGGTTCACCGCTGAAGTGGCCTGATGGTCTGATGTGCGTACACACCATCATTCCAAAAACCGATCGGGTCAGAACGCGGTGACGTCAAACACACGACGTGCTGAATAAAACGAAGTTCAATGCTTCCAAGCATGCGTCGACTTGATTCTGAGCATGCGCGGGTTTTGAACCGATGCTTTCTGTACTAACCATCGGTTTGGACCGATCGGGACAGCGGGCCATCGGTTCGATTTTAAAGCATGTTTTAAAATTTTGGACCGAAGGACAACAGATCGATGGGCTATACACACGGTCGGTTTGGACCGATGAAACTGAACTTTGGTCCATTCTCATCGGTTTTGTCCGACCAAGTGTACGCGGCCTAATAGTTCTAGTTGGCAGCATGCAGGCTTTATTTAGCAGCCCTCTTTTTGTGACCCAAAGTTGAATTTTATTTCCTAGGTCAAAAATTTAAAAAGAAACTGAAAACAAACAGAATGCAAAAACATGCATTAGAATACAAATTTCTGCAAATTTTTTAAAAATAAGCAGATTTTGATCCGTTTTTTCGAATGCGATCATTTACACTGATTGTAAGCATTTTGTGAACATTCACTGATGTTTTTAAACCATTCTTAAACATTTCCTGGTCTTCAGAGCACTGATAATTTTTGGTATGGGCTAACCACTTTTGCAGCAGGAATTTCTATTTGGTTTTATTCATAAAATTACACTTGCAGACAATGAACCATAACACACATAGATTAGAAAAATAGACAATTGACAGTGACTTTGAGAGGAGGGCAGGGGAAATCTGAGCTGCAGTAATCGGGGTAAACATAGGCACCTGATGATGTCTAGTACTTTGAGTTGCAGACAATTCATGTTCTTGAAGTTGGCAAATTTCGACTTGGATGGGTGCAGGTGCCCTTGGTCAAGTTTTTTCTCCAAATTGATCAAATAGATAATGCTAGTGGAAAGCAATGGCTAAAATGCCGGGGCTATCAGCTGGCGAAGCTAGCCCTGTGTGAGAATGTAGCAGCTAATGTGACTGTATTGACAGCTAGCGCTCCATAAGACAAACTGAGCCTGTGTCACACTTCGTCTTTCTCACACATTGGCATGGCATCTGCCTCATGCCAACACCTGTTGTCAATACAGTCACATTAACTGCTACGTTCTCATGTAGTGCTGGTTTACCAATAGTTCTGGCAATTTAGCACCCACCACTCTACCAGCATTGCTCTCAAAAACCCAGTCAGGACTGTCTTAGAAAATCATGGGACCCCATAAAGTTTACCCAACAGGATCTCCACTACTGCCCACAGGCCTTGCTGACATGATGGGACCCGATATCAGTACAGTATTACAGGACATGGCTGGGGTGCCTTCACAAGACCCAGCAGACTACAGACTAGGATCATGCCAATCCTTGTGCTTTTCTAGACCTTGCAGATAACAGGCTGGGGTCAGGTCTCCCCAAAACCCAGCAGACTTTAGACTAGAGGCATGCCCATTTCTTAGGCTCCCCTAAACAATGCAGACAAAAATCTAGGGTCACCATTGAGTCCCATTGACTTGCGGATCAGCAGATACCCTAGTGCAGCCCTGGAGCTCCTCCAACAAAATGTCATCCTCCTGGAATCTATTGAACACAGTTCTGCTGACAAGTCTCCACGGGCAATTGCAAACCATTAGCTGGGACATTTCCTGTCTAGTTTGGGTTCTCAGGAGTTAATCTTGCATCTGTTTGGTATGCAGACAGAGGTCCCTGGCCATATATGGCCAGCAGCAGGTCATTTTCTAGCCAAGTGGGTACTGTGTGCTGTGGGTTGGGGCTGTGCAGAGCCAGAGGCTGTGGGGAGCTCCAGGAATTGAGCAACCTACATTAGATGGAGACTTGCTGGAAGAGGCCTTTTGGGGCAATGGGCTTTGCATCGGTTTAGTAAGGGGCCCTCCCAACAGACTATCATTGAAAATTGACAGACATTGTTTATGCAAAGGAACAAGAAGTTGTCTTAAGAGTGAGCAGTCATGCAATTTTGATCCCAAAGCAGTATCCAGTACATGTGTCCCTGGGCCCTGTATCAGTCCTGTCTAGAGGAGATGTGGCACTTGTGGAATCCTATCTTCATACAGCTTATGTGACATAATCCCAACCCACAGGCAGCCCCTGCTGGGTCCAAGCCTCCCTGCGGACTTTATGAGACCCAGGCCCACTTCAGGAGTACTCCCTGTACCCCCCAATCTATGGCCCTGGACTCAGTCACCAGAGGTTTTTTCTTATTTCATAGGGACTGTAAATTGTCCAGTTTTGCTTTAAAAGTACCTAATGCAAAAGAAATTAAATGAGGCCCATGTTTGGACATGTCCAGGTAGGTAATAAAAATACCTTAAGACCCCTTTCACACTGGGGTGGTGAGGGCGTTAGCGGTAAAGCGACATTTAACCCAGAAGTGGTTAAAAAGGGTTAAAAGAGCCCGCGTAGTGCCGTTTTCAAAAGTGCTGCTTTCAAACCGCTTTTAGGGCGCTTTGAAAAGGGGCGCCCATTCTTTTTAAAGGGCAGGGGCAGTGGAGGAGCAGTGTAAACACCGCTCCCACACTGCCCCAAAGATGCTGCTTGCAGGACTTTTTTTCTGTCCTGCAAGTGCACCGCCCCAGTGTGAAAGCACGCAGGCTTTCACACTGGGGCTGCAAAAGAGGTAGTTTACAGGCGCTATTTGTAGCGCAGAAATGCCTGTAAAGCACCTCAATGTGAAAGGGGTCTTAATCACTGACCTGATCAGATCAGTTAGGATCTTGTGCCAAACTGTTACAATCTTGATGAGTATGCTTTAACCCTATTTAGTGTTGGCATCTCAACTCAACTGCTGACCACATGCCCCCGATGACTTCAGTTGTGATGAAACATGTAAGGTGGAGCCTACATACGTGCTGTTGCCACGCTCGTCTTGCTGTGTACACATACTTATCTTCCTCCATGAATGGTCTATTTGTCCTGGATTGATTTTAATTTTGCCGTTTCATATGTGATACACACTTGGATTATTTGGAATTGTAAAGTTTCTGGAGGATATGTGATACCTGATTTATGAGAATGTACCATACTAAGCGCATTTAACTCCATAATGGAGTCCTGCAACTCTGATAACAGTCCATCATACATTGGTGGTGGATCACGTGATGGAATTCGGTCATGCATACTTTTATAACTTTCATTTTTGTATGCTTTCATGAACAATATCCATTTACGATTTATTTTTCTACATTTTTTGGCACTATTTGCTCACTATATTTATGGAATGATTTGATTTATTTTTAATAGCACTGCATAATTTATGTTCTAATTGTATTGCACAGTGCATCCAACTGTTTTTGCTAGCATTTTTTTTTTTTTTCATTTTCTTCTTCCCTTTTTTGTCAGCACGTTTTCCTTCTCACTTGCATTATGAAATACGAGTTATTCAAAAAGGTATTTAAAGCGTTAGTAAAGGATTTTTTTTTTTTTTTTTCATTTAAAATAACAAACATGTTATACTTACCTCCACTGTGCAGTTCGTTTTGCACAGAGTGGCCCCGATCCACATCTTCTGGGGTCCCTCGGCAGCGGTCTCTGGTCCTGCATGGTGGTCCGTAATTGCGGACGCGCTCCCGTGATAAATCGAGCGGCCATAGCTGCTCACTGTATCACTCGGCCCCGCCTCTCCGGATGCCGCGTCACTGGATGTGATTGACAGCAGTGCCAGCTAATGGCTGCGCGGCTCTCAATCCATCCGCTCTAGCCAATCAGCGGCCAGGCTGAGAGGCGAAGAGCTTCTCGGGACCGCGTGGGACTTTCGACGGGTCAGGTAAGTATAACGGGGGCTCGGGAGGGGGGCGGCAGCATCTGATGTTTTTTTACCTTAATGCATAATTTGCATTAAGGTGAAAACATTTTTTTCTTTACAACTTCTTTAAAGGATAAGGTACTACCACCTTCACTCCCAACCGAATGCAGTCAAGACTGGAGAGTACAAAATCTGGAGCAGTTCTGTATAGAAACCAATTAGCTTCCAGTTATTTTTTTGTCAAAGCTTTATTGAGCAAGCTGAAGTTAGAAGCGGATTAACTACCATGCACAGCTGCACCAGATATTGCACTCTCCAGTTTTAGTAAATCAACCCCAGCGAGTCATTTTTCTTTCTCACAGAAAAAGCAATAAAAAAAATCTGTGTATGGCCAGGAATAGTGAGAGAATCATGCTTGAACATTCCTTGGTAGCAGGGGTCAAGTCCTGGGGAAAAAAGTGTGGGAACTCCCACCCAAGATCCACTCCCCCACCCCAAAAAAAAAAAATTATACGCCGATATGCATTATTACTAAACCGCATGTTTTTGTTTTTTTTTCGATCCACTGTACCTTAGTAATCCTTTATGTAACTGGCCGCTTCCTGTATATGGATTCATCGGATATTGTGCGGGTATTCCGTCACTTCCTCGATGCCGCAATGTCTCCTGGGAGCATTTGTCATTGTTCCCAGGAGACATTGCGGAGGTCTTGCCGCAAGTTATCGCGAGATTTAGAAAGAACTTTTTCGCTCGCCCCTGACAGTGACTCGAGCTGGGCATCGCCGTTTAGTGAAGGATTGGCTCGGGTGGCTCGGCTGTTCTAGTCCTGCAAAGGGAACTGCGTTCCTGCTGTGAAAAAAGTGCAGGGACTCCGTTCCCGCGCGTTCCCGCAGGACTTGAGCCCTGCTTGGTAGTGTGTCTAAGCATTAAATCAATAAATAAAAAATTACAAAAATCAAAAGAACTTAGAAAATGTAAATAGGTTTGAGGAACACATGAATAAGTATGTCATAAATACAGCAGCTAGGTAAAGGGAGGTTTACTGAAGGAAGTACTAATGCAAGCTATTCTTTAGCTAGTGGGAAGGCCCTTGTGGACACTGCACTTTTAAAAACTCTGCGAATCACATTTGATAATGTCCAAGCGCAGCAGACACTATACCTACCAAATATTCACATTATGCCAATCTTAACTGAGCTTCACAAGCAGTAAACATATAGACAAAGTAGTATAAAAATCACCATTCCATAGCTGCATGTCACAAAACAATCTGTTTTTAGGTTGGCATGGGAGCCAGCATTATAATAAACACAAAGGCACAGGAATATCAGACAGTAGATACCAGCATAGAGATCGATCTTCGGTTCCAGTGAACTATCTCCTCCAGGACAACAGTGACAGCACAAAGCAGCAAGAGTCATTACAGTGCCAATAATCAAAGTATGCAGCAAAGTTGTCATTGATGAAGATGGCTACCTGCAGCCCATGTTGACTTCAGTGTTCAAGGCGTCAAGCTTAGCAGCCATTTTGCCTTTCAGAACAGCAGCATCTGTGAAGTGTAATCAGCTGCATGACTACATCTCATTTTTATTCATCTGCATATCGCGCTCTGCTAGATGAGCTGATGAAGATTCATCGCTGTTGCCTCTTACCAATTTCATTCGTGCAATAAGAACATATTCCTGAGAGAAAAAAAAGACAACTTATTCATACATGTTTTACATAACAAACAAATATAGCTGTTCACATCACTAAACAATATAATAAAAGTCATATTTTTATATTTTTGAGACAACTTAAAGTGGTTTTTAAACCACTATAATATGATCATGGCATCCTCTCCATTATACAACGCTATGTGCCCCTGTGCTGTGAAAAAAATAAATGCCCATTATACAGTATATCAGAGCGCTCACTTGACTCCTCGGCTCTCTCCTCTTTCCGGCTGACAGCTATAGTAGGCATGGTCGAGCACTGCCGCTGACATCAGCCGGGGAGGTGAGAGATCCGAAGAGTCACGTGAGCGCCGGGAGAAGCTCTGATATACGGTATAATCTGCAACTTTTTTAATACAGCACAGGCACAGGGGCACATAGCGTTATATACCAGAGGGGATGGTATGATCATAGTATAGATTTGATTGCACCAGGAGGGGAGGAGTGTGGCGTGGACAGAGCTGACAGGCAGAGAGGGAGGGGAAGAGAGGACAGCGCAGAGCAGCGGCTGACAGGTATGAAAATTGACCACAGTGTTAGGGCTCAGCAGCCATGATAAATTGTAGTCAGTTTACAGAGGGGAGGGCATAGTCAGTCAGGATCAGCCAAGTTTTTTAGGTGATACAGGGGGCCAAGTTACACATGCTTTGAGGGAGCAGGATCCTCTTATGTTTAAGTCAAACACTTAAGTTTATTCAATAAAAGTGCATCTTGAACTGGTTTGGCTTCAGTACACTGTGTAGGGTTTGCTATAAGTTACATCACGGTAGGCCTTACACACAGAACCTTCTTGTAACAGCAGCATGTACAGCAAGTTATTATTTAGCCTTCGCAACATTTTCTGCAAGCTTCAGGCAGTTTTTTTAAGACTTTAACAATATCTAAAGTCAAAACTTTAGTTATTTCATGTTGGATAGAGTAGGGAATGGTTGAAACACCATTCCATAAGGGTAATTGGCCATTTATGAAATTTCGCTTCATGTCCTGGCATGTGATAGAAAAACTCCTGGCAAGTGTACACATTGGAAGATTTGTCCTCTACTCCTGCTCCGATGACAAGGTTTTTGGATCTTCCCCTACTTTCAGTCCTGGTGACATAGACAGCAATTAAAAACTGCCAGGGCTTCCAACCTATTACCTATTATTCAGCTCCAGTTTTTAGATGTTTAACGCAAATCTGAATGGAAATGTAGGCTGTCACTTTAACCACTTATAAATACATTTGTTTGGTCTCATCACTGAAAATGGTCCAAGCTCTAAAAATTGTGTCGGGGGTATGTAAACTTATGAGCACAACTGTACACCAGGACGATTATACATTAGCTGGAAAAAAAAAAGGAAAAAAAATATTGCATTTGATTTGCTTACTATAAGTTAATAATGCATTTCCACCAACTTTATTAAAAAAGCAACTCAAACACAGCAGAATTTTTTCATTTTGGATAGAACAAGGGAGGGTTATAACACCGGTCAATTTATTTTTGCCATCTGTGTCGCATTGCGGAAATTTACATTCACTTCCTGTCCCAAAACAGGAAGTGAGGAGAAATCCCTGCAAATTAAAGTAATTCCTTGGGGACCCCCAGGTCACCAGAACCAGTGTCCTCGTTGGAAGATTTCCCCTCTACAACCCAGAATTCAGGGTTTTCTTTTACTTTCAATGATAATGGCAAACAGGACAAATAGACAGAGTGAATCTCCTGAATGGGGACACAAACAGCACTTTTCTCGTATCAGTAACACCGATGACTCTCACACTGTACATGGCTCTCTTAGGAGTAGGCATCCAGGCCTTGTTATATACAATCATTCACAACTCATACCCTCACTGCTGCCAAGCTAGCAGTTGGGAGATGATGGAAAACCACACAGCTACCTAATCTACAGTATTCATATTCTCAATGACCATCTCCTGCTGGATTTCTAATATGCTAAAGGCAATCTCACAGATTCTAAATGTAATGACCAATGGGCCTTATTGTTGGAAGACAACAGGAGCTTTCCAGTCTTCTAATTTCACCTTACCCGTCATTCCTGTTTCCACCTCCTCCTTCAGGATCTAAAGCCCCATTATGACTACAATAGTGTGTATATATATATATATATATATATATATATATATCATTTTTTAAGTTCTTAGGGATCTTCACCTTTATTGTTTTGCTACTCTAGATCCAATCTATGATGTATTATGCCAGAAGACGCCACTCATCACGAGGAGGAGCGGGACGTGAGTAGGCCCTGGGCCACACATTTGACTTCCCCCCCCTCTTCCCCACTTATTTCTGCCTACGCGATGCCCATACCGTGGAGGTCCCTGGAAAACCGCCACGTTGTCCCTGGGTGTCCCCCGTTTTCCCCCCCTGATGAACTATGTGATGGCAGTGCGCCCTGGGGGTTCCTGGGTGGATGGTTTCCCCTGTGCCCCCCCCCTCCCTTAGCCTCCCTTTTCCCCACATGCCACGCATCCAGCTGGCGTATGGCGCCAGCTGACTGAACCTGGTAGTGCCCCCTTGACCAGACACGAACTGGGGTTACCACACCCTCTGTAGCCCTCGCAGCGGGAGAGAATCAACAGACTCAGGTGAGGGGACTCCCGGCCGGGACGTTGCCATTGAGACTTTGGGGGTATCCTCCACCCGTTGGCCCGGGCTGTACATGGCAGAAGCTCCGTTAATGGTGTGACTGCTCCCTCGGAGGAGAGCCAACAAGGTCGGGGGCAGGCTGACCGCATGGACTGTGGTGCCTGGTGGGCCGTAGCTTCTGGAGACGCCGGGCTCTGCAATCCGGAGGTATGCAGCTGACATCCCCCGTGGTTTCGGGGTCTTTGATTTTTGCTGTGGGACTTACTTGCTGGCCTGGGACCTGGAGGGCGGGGGGGAGGAAATCCCGAGGGGCCTGAGATGATGAGCTGGGGGGCACCCTCCGTGGGGACCCCCTCACGCTACAGGAATACTTCACTTTGCAGCGGTCCCTCCCAGGGGCACAGGGCATGTTACTGTTAGGGGGCAATTATGATGTACTGTAGAGGAACATGCATACCTACCTTTGGATTTGTAGATTGGTCCCCGGGGGTGGGGATGGCTTGCCGTCTGGATGTTGGGGGGGGGAGGGTACGAGATCTGGGGTGGAGGGACGGGTAGTGTTTGGCACAGAGGGTTGGGGATCTTGAACTCATCACCTTATGGGTAACGGAATGTCCCATTAGCACTTTCTGCACCGTTTGCCTTAACTTGTTTACTGCACTTAAATGTTTTAGTGAATGTCAGTCCTACTGTTATTGATAACTGTAATGTATGATGTCGGTTACAGCTTTGATCGTTTTCACATTATATATTTTGGCCGGGGTTGGGTGGAGAGGGTCGGGGGCTCGCTCTCGGTCTCTGTTTAGCCCACCTTCCCCACTTAGGATTGCACTCGATGCTCGGGGTACCCACGAAGAGTGCCTATAGCTGATTTTGGCTACCTTAGTAATATCTGATTGGTGGCCCCATCTGGAGCCTACCACTTGAATTTCCTTTCCTCTTCCATCTGCTCTTCTTCTTCCTTTTTGCCTGCTACCCAACCTTCCACTTCACACTCCACCTCCCCACTCCAACACCCTCAGGGGTCGCGGAAACGACCCTAAACCCCACCCCGTCCAGCTACTCTGGACCCCCCCTCCCCACCCCCTGCTGCATGAGCATGGACGTCCTTACCGTGATATCGCTTAATGTTAAAGGCCTTAATACGCCCGAAAAACGGCGCATGCTGCTACAGGACATGCGACGCATGGGGGCTGATGTTGTCCTCTTACAAGAAACATACTTTAAAAGAAAGTAGGCTACCGTTTTTGCAAAACAGATTTTACCCTATAGCGCACCATTCTCAGTACTCAGAGGCCAAATCTAGGGGAGTGTCTATCCTAATCTCGGCGAGAGTGCCGTGGACGCCCTTGGATGTCCTGACGGTAAGGGAGGGACGCTTTCTCTTCCTGAAAGGCAGGATAGGAGACAAGACAGTGACATTCGCTAATCTTTACGCCCCCAAATGCCAAACAGGACGTCTTTATTAAGAAGCGTCTGGGACAGCTCGGTCGCTTCACGGAGGGCCAGCTGATAGTGGGGGGTGACCTGAACGTCGCCTTAATCCCGACCGAAGACACGTCCACTGGGACATCAGCCCTGACGCGTGACACTCTCAAACGTATCGACGCCTCCCTGCACAATATGCAACTGGTGGATGCCTGGCGGCTCCTACACCCTGGAGACAGGGATTACACCTTTTTTTCTAAGCCTCACCAGACGTACTTGAGACTCGATTATTTTTTACTACCGCACGGACAACTAGACGCGATCCGGGGGGTCACTATCGGGTCGATTACGTGGTCGGACCACGCCCCGGTCACCCTGAAATATTCAATCTTTGACAAGGCAGGGGATCAGAGGCCAGTATGGAGGCTGAATGAGAGCCTCCTGCAGAATACCGATGTCATGACAGAAGTGGTGAGGGAGTTGGGACACTACTTCTCCACCAATACCACACCTGACAGCGACGTAGGGGTAGTGTGGGAAGCCCATAAGGCGGTGGTCCGTGGACTATTGATTAAACACGGCGCACGCCTTAAAAAGGAACGCACGGCACAACTGAACCTGCTTCTTGATAAACTACAGATATTAGAAACGATGCACAAGGTGACACCGAATAGGCGGACAGGTGCAGAACTCGATGTTGTCCGTGCCCAGATATCGGATCTATTGCACTTTAAGGCCAAAGCGGGACTGCAAACATGCCGGCGCTTCACCTACGAGTCGGGCAATAAATGCGGTAGACTACTGGCCAACACAATACGCGTGCGTCGACTGGCCTCATACGTACCCCCACGTACTATCCCCAAAGGGACAGAAACAATCCAAACCCCAACAAATCGCACGAGAATTTCGCCGGTATTACAGCTCACTTTATAATCTGGCCAAACCCCCCCCTACACGGGAAATGATAAGAGCATATATCTCCGAGTCCTTAATGCCCTCCCTGTCGTCTGAAGCTAGGGAAAGTCTGGAGGACCCCATTACCCTTCCTGAGCTACAGGGTGCACTGAAGAATGCCAAGCCAGGTAAAGCTCCAGGACCCAATGGCCTTACAGTGGCATACTACAGAACACTGTTCCCATCAGTGGGCCAACACTTAGTGAGACTGTTCAATGAGCTAGGCTCGGGGAAGTCCTTTCATATTACCACGCTACAGGCTCAAATCTCTGTGATCCCAAAAGAAGGTAAAAACCCCACTAACTGCGGCAGTTACCGCCCCATATCCCTTCTCAATACAGATCTAAAGCTGTACACCAAAATCTTGGCCTCCAGGCTACAGAGCCACCTCCCCCACTTGATACACAAGGACCAGGTGGGATTTGTACCCACCAGGGAGGCCCGTGACAACACGGTTAAGGTACTCAACCTCCTGCACATTGCCTCCTCCAGTAAGACACCTAGCCTGTTTCTAGGGACCGATGCCAAAAAGGCATTTGACCGGGTTGACTGGCAGTTCATGATGTCCATTATAGAACACGTAGGCATTGGGGGAGAAGATGAGGAACTGGGTAGCGGCGATATACAGGGGACCGACAGCAAGAGTGAGAGTTAACGGGGTGCTGTCGGAAGCTTTCCCCATCACCAACGGGACGAGACAGGGGTGCCCCCTATCGCCCCTGCTCTTTGCACTTTCTCTAGAGCCCTTTTTGTGCCGTATACGCCAGAATCCCGTAATCGCAGGAATACACACCACAGACGCGCAATACAAGGTCTCCGCTTACGCGGATGATCTACTATTCACCCTCACAAACCCAGACACGTCTCTCCCGGCTCTCCTCCGAGAGTTTGAGGCCTATGGTAAGCTATCAAACTTGAAGATCAACATGACAAAGTCGGAGGCAATGGGGGTGGGGATCCCACAACACCAACTTACACGGCTTAGGGAGAGTTTTAGATTCAAATGGACGGAGGTCGCACTAAAATACCTAGGTACGTACATCCCCCCCCTCGCTGTCGCAACTGTATAAGCTGAACTTCCCCCCCTTCTGACAGAGGTCCGGAGGTTGCTGTCACACTGGACAGGGGGCCTCCACTCCTGGCTAGGTAGGTGCAATATACTAAAAATTACTATACTACCGAAATTCTTATACCTCCTCCAGGCTATCCCGATTCATATACCGGAAGAATACTTTCGGCAATTACACTCTGTATTTTCCCACTTCCTATGGGCTGGGAAAAAATCAAGACTCCGTAGGGAGATACTCTCTCTCCCCAAGCTAAATGGCGGCCTTGCGCTACCAGATGTACGAACCTACTACCATGCTGCACACCTTGTCAGGCTAATTGATTGGTGTAGACATAGGCACATTAAGCTCTGGACGCAGGTAGAGCAAAGTCAGTGCAGGACCCCTCTCCGTCGTGCCCCCTGGTGCCACACATCACTCCCCACACATATTACACAACATCCTTTGATAGGGCCGACGGTTAAAATATGTGCGGACCTTTTTGAAAAATCTTCCCTCTCATCACGGACCTCCCTCCTTAGACCTATTATTGGTCACCCCCTTTTTGAACCAGGACTACACGACGGGAAATTTCTCGACCTGGCGAAGGTGGATTTATTCCAGGCATCTCACTTTAGTGCGGGGGGAGGTGGAAATCGGCGGCAGAGCTGATGGACCCTGAAGGCGCATATCGCCTTGATTTCCTGAGAACACAACAACTCGCCACTTCTTGAACAGCCTACCGGCACCTCAGACCGATCAGGTACCGCTGACGACCTTTGAGGACTTATGTATTGACTCTGGGGTACTCCCCCATACTCTGTCCCAGATGTATACATTACTGAACACTCCGCCAGGAGAATATCAGATCCCAGCCCTGGCCCAGTGGGAGGGGGAATTGGGTACGCAATTTTCGGCCAACAAAAAGCAAAATATAGTTTGCTTCACACATAAATCGTCGGTGTGTGCCAGAACGCAAGAAACTAACTATAAAATACTCACACGCTGGATAGGACCCCAGACCTGCTGAGTAAGCTATTTCCTGACACCACGGCCACCTGTTGGAGATGCCAACAGGATAGAGGCACCATGCTGCATATATTTTGGTCATGTCCACGGCTCAGGGGCTTCTGGGGTGAGGTCCGACGGGTCACCCAGCAATTTACGGGAAGTGTTATCCCGGATGACCCGGCTTACTTTCTCCTACACGCTAACGACTTGTCGCCTGGGGTATATAAAAAAAATCGGTGGTGCGTCACCTTTTGGACGCAGCCAAGGCCTGCGTGCCCCTCCTCTGGAAGTCCCCTCACCCGCCGACCGTAGCTATGTGGCTAAACAGGGTGGATGAGATCAGCCGTATGGAGGATCTGGTCCTTTCCAGCCAACAGCGAAGGGAGACATACTCAGACACGTGGCAATTGTATAACATTTTTAGATTTTCGGAAGAGGGACAGAGACTCAGGGAAACGGATGACCACCTACTGACTCAACCGAATGTAGAGGGGTCCCCAGTATCTGGGGCGACTTGATTATCCAGGAATAAAACGGAAACCGGAAACTTTGATACGCCCTTGAGGGCGCTTTCAGGGCTAGCCCTGCTCGTGCAGCTCCCCCCCCCAAAAGCCCCCCCCCCCAGCTATTACCTAACCTCATTCTGCTCTTTTTTCTATCTTTTTTCTTTACTACTCTAATCTCTACTAGAAAACGGAAAATGGGTCGGGAAGCCGGCTCGTGAGGGCCTAGTTAACGGGTTACAAAGACACAGCGGGAAAATACGGTATAGGACTAGTAAGCTGTAGATTGTCTTTGCCTGTATATGTGACTGTACAATTGTATTGTTACTTACCCGATACAGGGTATTGTTGTTTCTAAATGTTGTGATTGTATGATGACGGTCCACACGGACCGGCTTTTTTGGTGATAAAAAATAAATAAAAAAAATCCAATTTAAAAATATGAATAATAATACCCTTCAAATA
Organism: Rana temporaria; assembly: GCF_905171775.1. Lineage (NCBI taxonomy): Eukaryota > Metazoa > Chordata > Amphibia > Anura > Ranidae > Rana > Rana temporaria. Next base: position 144,524,131 of record NC_053493.1, read on the forward strand.
CAGTCTGCCTAAGTGCCATATAAGACCATAAATGTCAGCAACTCTATGCTCCATTTCAAAGTTCTGCTCCACTGCAATATCTGAGCCTCTTAATAGGGCAATGAGGCACACTCTATTTAGAAATGAGTAGGAGGAATTACTGTATATGTGTGTTCATTTTCTAATGTAGCTTTAATAGTTAAAGTGTGTGAGAAATTTACTTATAAGTTGCAGGTTAAGCTAATTTTATCAAATGCAACTTAATTTCATGCGAACATCAGATCATAGCGGGAGCTTTCAGTTTTATCAGACAGTGTTATTTAATAAACATAACAGCAGTTTACCTTGATAATCTTACACCAAAAGCTTTTCACTGTCTTGTTTCTCATCAGCTTCCTCATCAGATTCTGTTAATATAAACAAGGTTAAGTGCAATGACTGCTTTTTAACGTAAAACAATTATGTAACTATCTATACAGAAATATATCCCCCCAGGCAAATATTAAAAATCAAAACCTAAAGCTGGGAATACAGCTCAATGCACAATGAAAGTAAACAAATATATATTAGTCAATATGTATTACTTCAAGCTAGCCACAAGAGGGAGCCATGTCACTAAAATACAGAACCTTCAATACTCCCAACATGTTAAATATGTAAAATCTAAAACAACATTGTTACAGAACCTCTAAAATGCGATTAGCTTGCTGTTTGACAACACTGACAATCACTGCAATTAGTAAGGGATTAAAAAATTAACAAAGTTCCTAAACATAAGTTTTATTTTGCACATAATAGAAGAGCTTACAAAATAAGGGATAAATACTTTGTTGGCATTATTAAAAATATATATATATATATATATATATATATATATATATATATATATATATATATATATATATATATATATTTACAATCAACTATGAACCACCACCCAGGTACAAAAATAACTCATAAGTGCTAATCGCTTATGAAGAAAAAATAAAAACAAACCATCGTTAAGTGGTTTAAAATGAACAACTATATTAAAATCAACTACCGTATACTATATATAATATAATCACTTGACTACTAGTCTGTAATACCCTTCATTGTTTTAGTTTTCTGTGCTGTTGTAAATTCACAGACAATTGCTTGGTCATGCCACTCTGCACCCAAATGTCTTTCATATGCATTTCTTAGACAGAGACAGCTTTATTTGCTGGTATATATTCTAACCACTGGAAGTTTTACTTTTTACTGTACAGTATAATAATAAAAAAAATAAATACAAATCATCTTGGAAAAAAAATAAAAAAATAACTGATGCAATGCATGCTCCCAAACGTGTTTAGTTTAGGACATATATGTATACAGTGCAGTGGTCAAGACTATGTAATCCACAGAACAGCTTGTATACTTCAATAGTCAGGGGGTTATGGTGGTGGCAAATGCCCCTTTTAAAATTGATGGTCAATAGTGTGTGTCCCCTTAAATACTGGTGTTTTAAATGACTGCTGGTTTTCATTGATCTTTTCCCCCATAACAATGGTGTTCAGTGTGCCCCCTGCATGGTCCATATGCTTCTTCTGTACTTCCCTTTTGCTCAGTATGACCCCCCTTCCCCTTGCAGAGCAGAGAGCCGGTGACTGACAGTCACCGGCTCTCTGCAGGCTGGACACCAAGAACTGAGCGATCAGCTGTCTTTGATCGCTCAGTTTTCAGTCTTAGCGGTGGCTGGGGACAGCTGCAGCCATTTTTTTTTTTTTTTTTTAAGCCATACTTCCCTTTTAATTCTGTGCTAGGGAGTTATGAGACTTGTTCAGATTTCAAAGCAGCGATGTGCTATCCACTAATAAACTCAAAACCCTATATAGATTCTGACAGTTGAACAAGTACTTTGCACAGAACAGATTTTTTCTATCAGTACAAATATGACTGAATTTCGGTAACAGCCGATAGGCCTCTACATTACATTTTTCTATCAGGATTGATAAAACAACAGTAATCAGAAAATGTGTAAATACAGTACCTGCAGGAGATTCAGGGGGTGAATAGAATTGTCCATCTGATATTGGTCCAGGTTGCAAAAGAGGAGCTTGTTCACGAACACTTTGTATCATTAAACGTCCTAAAAAAAAAAAATTGAATGTTAAATTGTCATTATAGTGAATACTGGTCATGTCATATATTTTTCTTAGCTTGTGGCTTGCATTGCTGTAATTATTGTGCAATAAAAGTATCATATGTTCACCCAACCATCACCATTGTTTCAGTAAAAAACAGCCATTCCATTCATCTCCCAAAAAAAACTAGATAGAGGCTGTGTATGGCAGGAGCGACTGACAATTAGTACACCCAGCAGATAGTTGACTGGCAGACAAAACCATCTGCATCTACATCCTCACAGACGTAGAGTAGCCAGTTGTCTGCCAGCATTACGAATGAGCCCACCTCGACCTTCTCTTCCCTGAGTCTGCCTGTGAAGATTAGGGGTGTTGAATATAAATCGGATCGATGTATGGCGATCCGGACGTTCGCAATGCTGCAAGTCGGCTGAAACGATTTTTGATGATGTCATCCTTCGCTCTGTGCAGTGCTCTGTCTCTCCGGGAGAAACACAGGGGCAGAGCCTGCATGGTGGATAAAGCCCCCTTCCTTCCCTTAAGCAGAAAGTCAGCTGATGAGCTAACAGCCAGTACAGTGCAGGGGGAGGAGCTCAAGGAGACTCAACATAAAGAAAGGCTTCACTGGAGGCACCAGAAGGGGGAAAACACACAGAGCAGCATGGAGGAGGGGGAATCCACTAATAGCAGGTAAGTGCCAGTGTCACTGATTTTATCCCTCCACTACCATCACCCCACTGCCTCATGTCACCATGCCTCCGATCCCACCATCCCAGTTTGATCCCACCATCCCCACCACGCCTCTGACCCCCACCATGCCTCTGCCACTGGAGAAAAATTTAGTTTTTCTGACTGCTTGAATTTCTTTAACCATGTGAACTTGGCAAGTAATCGTGATGCATCATGATATCGAATCAAATCGAATCGTGGACAAGATAATCGTAATCAAATCGTGAGACCAGTGAAGATGTGCACCCCTAGTGAAGATCGTGCTTCAACACATCCCCTAAGATATGTGGGACGGCAATAGGAACTAGAAGTGCCGCCAGCAGACGAGCACGCTGCTCGTGGATATACGTTTTTTAACATACAGCATTTGTGAGAACCTTTCTTATCATGGTTCTAAGGACTAATAAATATTGTTGTTTAAACATACTACACTATCTGGTATCTTCCATCTCCATTCATACTTCCCCATGTACATGTGACACTCCACTCATGAGAGACCATATAGCACCCTGGTACCGACCACTTGGAGAATAATACCTTGGGGGGCATACAGTGTGTGGAACCCGTCTACCAGCGAAACTCCAGAGAAACAGAGCATTTAATTACTACATGCTGTTGCCTCATTGCCCTCAGGTAAGAGGCCATCTACACTAGTGTGTTCTCTCACGGAAGTGTGCCTGCACAGTAAGGAGAGAAGGCAGCCCCATCACACACCTCCCTTTTCTGGTCCCAGATGCACTCTGCACAAGAAAAGGAACAGACTATTCACGGACTGCTAATTTGCATTTTGCACATTTGAAGTCGCATGTTGTATATATTCTTGGAATTCTGAATCTTTTGCACAATTTAGTAGCATTTTTGCACATGTGAAGTTGCATGTTTTGTTTCTGCATTTGTTTGCACACTGAAGTCGCATGTTCTGCAATTTTTTGGATTGTATTTGCACTTTAGCATTATTGCACATTGCTTTCATATTTGAAGGTTTATACACCTATTTGCTACGTTTAGTATTTGCACTGTTGGCATGCAGTTCGCTGCACGTTTATTTTGCAGTTGCACAAGTCATTCTGTGTTTACATTATTTTGCTATTTGCACAGCTATATTAAGGAAGTACACATACTTCCATCACCGTTATTGTCTAAACAGCGCAGCATCACCCCTCTAATTAACACATCCCCCAAACCTGTAATTTAGAGGATTTGTGCGTCTTCAATTTAGCCCATAAAGCAGCTTGAAAAGGTCCTCTCCCTGTTGTACTTTTTTATTTTGCCATTGGTACATGTCCCCCATAGCTCAGCCAAGTCTCGCAAGAAATATGAATGTATACCAAGATTTACCCCACATAGAATTTAGTGGGGTTTGGGGACACATTTTAAATTATTCAAAATTTTCCAATTCAAAAATGGCTGCGAGTCTAACCCAAGCAGATTTACTAATGCCTGGGCTGTAAAATAGCTATGAATAATATAAACATAAAAATTACAAATACATAAACATACAATATTTTAAGTCAAATATGTTGTTTGTATATGTGGATATCAATTATTAGTGATCAGCCAACTAAGGGCTATTCATACATATTTCGAAGCAGTAACGCAATGGTTTGCTGAAGTGTCACCGATTTTGAATGGCACCCCAATGCATCACCACCGTGTGCTGCAACCCAATGTAGTGCACTATAATACATGGTATCCTGTGTTGTATTTAACAAAAAATAAAGACTGCACTATCTTGACTTGCATCTAGGGGCATTGCTGCACTTTCATTTTAAATGAGCTGTCAAATGCAATGTGCTTCAATGCATAAAAATGTCAGTGGTAGTGCACGATGGTGTCAGTGGGCATTTATCCTCATTGAAGTCTAACACACTGGCGTTACAATGGCAGTACTGTATAATGCATTAGAGTCCTGGCTGATTCACTAGTCTTCAAACTTGGCCCTCCAGTTGTTCAGGAACTGCAATTCCCATCATGCCTAGTCATGTCTGTGAATGTCAGAGTTTTGCAATGCCTCATGGGATGTGTAGTTCCGCAAAAGCTGAAGGGCCATAGTTTGAGGAACCCTTCACTAGATGAAGGGAAGGGAGGGGGGGGGGGGGGTCTGTTTCTGTACCAGTCTGAGTGCTGCTGCAAGGGGGGGGGGGGGGGAACAAGAAAGATACTGATGCTAGTTCTGTGAAAAAATACATGTTCTTAAATAAAATGCATATCTAGATTAAATGGTGCTTTTAGCTCTGCATGGAGATTAATTACCGGCATGCCATCTGCTGCAAATATATTCTAGCTGTCTGGAGAGATATCTCCATCACGTGTCCTACTTTGAAGATTTAAATACAAAATCAGGTCAGTTCTGTATTAAGCAATTCTTTAATTTATTCTACTTTTGCTGTGCTTATTTATTGTACACATAGGGAAAGAACTAAGAATAGTTATTCATTGAAACTGCATAAAAAGAAGTACTGTTCTCACAAGATTTAGATGCCTTTAATTAAAGTATTAACCTCTTCCATACCGGGCAGTTATACACACTTCCATACCAGGCCTATTCTGGCACTTCTCTCCTACATGTACAAATCATAATTTTTTTGCTATAAAATTACGCAGAACCCCCAAACATTATATATGTTTTTTTAGCAGACACCCTAGGGAATAAAACGACGGTCATTGAAACCTTTTATCTTGCACGGTATTTGCGCAATAATTTTTCAAACGCCTTTTTTTGGGAAAAAAATTGTTTCATGAATTAAAAAAATTTAAAAACAGTAAAGTTAGCCCAATTTTTCTGTAAAATATGAAATATGATGTTACACCGAGTAAATAGATACCTAACATGTCACGCTTTAAAATTGCGCACACTCATGGAATGGCGCCAAACTTCGGTACTTAAAAATCTCCATAGGCAACGATTTGAAATTTTTTACAGGTTACCAGTTTAGATTTACAGAGGAGATCTAGTGCTAGAATTGTTGCTGGCACTCTAACGCACGCGGCGATACCTCACATATGTGGTTTAAACGGCGTTTAGATATGTCGGCGGGACTTGCGTGTGCGTTCGCTTCTGCGCGCAAGCTACCGGGGACAGGGGCGTTAAAAAAATAAATTTTTATTTCTTTTTTTTTTTTATATATTTATTTCTTTTTTTACACTTTTTTTTTTAATTTTTTTTTTTTTTTGATCACTTTTATTCCTATTACAAGGAATGTAAACATCCCTTGTAATAGGAATGTGTGTGACAGGTACTCTTTATGGAGAGATGCGGGGTCAATAAGACCCCACATCTCTCCTCCAGGCTGGAAAGCATGAAATCGGTGAAAAAAAATTCACCGATCTCATGCTTGTGGTTGCTTAGCAGCCGCAATCGCGGCTTTGTTTACTTACGGGGACCCGGGCGTGACGTCATCACATCGCGCCCGGGTCCTCCGACGGTCATAGAGATGACTGGTGACCATCTGGTCACCAGTCATCTCTATGCTTCCTGCGAGCGCCGGACGATTCGTTCTCCGGGCCCCCGATGGCACGGGAGAGCCCGGAGAAGCACCGGATGGCGGCGGGAGGGGGGGGGATGTCCCCTCCCGCCGCCTGTAAGAACGATCTAGCGGCGGAACCGCCGCTATGATCGTTCTTACGTTGTGCAGAATCGCCGGCAGTTTAGAAGGATATCTGAATGATGCCTCTTAGCTGCAGGCATCATTCAGATATCCACCCGGAAAGCCCAGGACGTCATATGACGTCCACTCTGAACGGCAGAAGTTCTTTGTGGACGTCATTTTACTATGGGCCGGTAGGGAAGTGGTTAAAACATTTTTTTTTTATTAAAATAAAAAAATATGTTTTACTTACCTGCTCTGTGAGATGGTATTGCACAGAGCTCCCTCTTACCTCCTCTTCTGGTGTCCCCCACATTGTCCACTTCTCCTTCCTTTGGGTGTCCCCTGAGCAAGCCATGTGCTAAAGTGGCATCGGAGAGGGTGCATTCCCGAGTTGGGCTGTGTGCATCCCCCAGACACCACAGTGCTGGCAAGCCATGCCCCTGTTCCCGCCTCACAGGAGTTTGACAGCAACAAGATCCTATGGCTCCTGCTGCTGCCGCCAGTGTCTCCTGTGGGATGAGGAAGAAAAAAAAGAGGAGAGCAGTGCTGTAGCCTGGACAGCGCTGGATTGCCGACGGGGGGGCTTAGAGTTTAGAACCACTTAAAGCGGAGGTTCACCCAAAAATCAACTTTCTGCCATTAGATCCAGCAGACTGCTGACATCTGCAGTATGCTGTTTTTTTTTTGTACTTAACGTTTTATCAGCCATTGTTATCCGGCTCCGAGCGGGGATTCCTTCCGGGTATAGGCATTCCTAAGCCAAGCAGAGTTGATTGACGGGCTGCTAAAGCGTGTCACGCCTTCCGAAAATACCCGAAGTGACACTCGGGTGTTTACGGCGCCTGCGCAGTCAGCTCTACACGGCAGGCGCAGGCGCCGTATAGCGCCGTAAACACCCGAGTGTCACTTTGGGTATTTTCGGAAGGCGTGACGCGCTTTAGCAGCCCGTCAATCAAATCCGCTTGGCTTAGGAACGCCTATTCCCCACAGAAATCCCCGCTAGGAGCCAGATAACAACGGCTGATAAAACGATAAGTACAAAAAAAAAAAAGTACAAAAAAAAAACCAAAAAAAACCAGCATACTGCAGATGTCAGCAGTATGCTGGATCTAATGGCAGAAAGTTGATTTTCGGGTGAACCTCCGCTTTGATTGCAATATTGGAAAAAAAGAAAACAAAGGCAGGGTACATTTAGAAAATACTGCTGGTTATAGTACAGGGAGTGCAGAATTATTAGGCAAATGAGTATTTTGACCACATCATCCTCTTTATGCATGTTGTCTTACTCCAAGCTGTATAGGCTCGAAAGCCTACTACCAATTAAGCATATTAGGTGATGTGCATCTCTGTAATGAGAAGGTGTGTGGTCTAATGACATCAACACCCTATATCAGGTGTGCATAATTATTAGTCAACTTCCTTTCCTTTGGCAAAATGGGTCAAAAGAAGGACTTGACAGGCTCAGAAAAGTCAAAAAAAGTGAGATATCTTGCAGAGGGATGCAGCACTCTTAAAATTGCAAAGCTTCTGAAGCGTGATCATCGAACAATCAAGCGTTTCATTCAAAATAGTCAACAGGGTCGCAAGAAGCGTGTGGAAAAACCAAGGCGCAAAATAACTGCCCATGAACTGAGAAAAGTCAAGGGTGCAGCTGCCAAGATGCCACTTGCCACCAGTTTGGCCATATTTCAGAGCTGCAACATCACTGGAGTGCCCAAAAGCACAAGGTGTGCAATACTCAGACATGGCCAAGGTAAGAAAGGCTGAAAGACGACCACCACTGAACAAGACACACAAGCTGAAACGTCAAGACTGGGCCAAGAAATATCTCAAGACTGATTTTTCTAAGGTTTTATGGACTGATGAAATGAGAGTGAGTCTTGATGGGCCAGATGGATGGGCCCGTGGCTGGATTGGTAAAGGGCAGAGAGCTCCAGTCCGACTCAGACGCCAGCAAGGTGGAGGTGGAGTACTGGTTTGGGCTGGTATTATCAAAGATGAGCTTGTGGGGCCTTTTCGGGTTGAGGATGGAGTCAAGCTCAACTCCCAGTCCTACTGCCAGTTTCTGGAAGACACCTTCTTCAAGCAGTGGTACAGGAAGAAGTCTGCATCCTTCAAGAAAAACATGATTTTCATGCAGGACAATGCTCCAGCACACGCGTCCAAGTACTTCACAGCGTGGCTGGCAAGAAAGGGTATAAAATAAGAAAAACTAATGACATGGCCTCCTTGTTCACCTGATCTGAACCCCATTGAGAACCTGTGGTCCATCATCAAATGTGAGATTTACAAGGAGGGAAAACAGTACACCTCTCTGAACAGTGTCTGGGAGGCTGTGGTTGCTGCTGCACGCAATGTTGATGGTGAACAGATCAAAACACTGACAGAATCCATGGATGGCAGGCTTTTGAGTGTCCTTGCAAAGAAAGGTGGCTATATTGGTCACTGATTTGTTTTTGTTTTGTTTTTGAATGTCAGAAATGTATATTTGTGAATGTTGAGATGTTATATTGGTTTCACTGGTAAAAATAAATAATTGAAATGGGTATATATATTTTTTTTGTTAAGTTGCCTAATAATTATGCACAGTAATAGTCACCTGCACACACAGATATCCCCCTAAAATAGCTAAAACTAAAAACAAACTAAAAACTACTTCCAAAAATATTCAGCTTTGATATTAATGAGTTTTTTGGGTTCATTGAGAACATGGTTGTTGTTCAATAATAAAATTAATCCTCAAAAATACAACTTGCCTAATAATTCTGCACTCCCTGTATATGTAAAGCCAACACTTTTATTTTCTCGATTTAATAAGAGTGGAAAACAGTTAAAACCCCTGTCATTTAATTATATATTTATTTATTTTGGTGCCATCTGTCTGAGAGATTTTTCCTCAACTTGGAGACACAATAGGAAGTGGAATAGGAAGGTAAATATAGTGATATGGCAAAGTTTTGGATTTCCCATCACTTCCAGTTCTGGAGACAATGGTAACCATTACAAATACAGAGGGTGATTTTTCCTAATGGGGACAAATACAACAATAAAAACCTGACATTCACTACTCTATGCAACTCTAGGAAAAGGGTTTTCGATACACATTAATCTTTCCTTTATTAATGTTATTCACGTATGTTATATACCTTCCAGGCTGAACAACAACATTCTTTTATCAACTCACCCAGAGTAAAATGTCCCCCAGCCATGCTGACACTTCGCCAAATGCTTGCAAGATATTACCATTTATATCCAGATTAGGATTATGACATTTTGGATAAAAGAAGCCCATGCATTGCACAGATTCAGCTCATGTTGTAGATGAGGGCAGGGAATCAATCTATGTTATTTGCAAAGCATAGCTGAAAAAAATCCTAAGGGCAAACCGGCAAAACCCAAGAGAATAATATATTTCTATGTTACACACTCACAGTCTGCATTAGCAACAACAAACACAAGGACAAATCTAAAAATGAAGGAAGGTAACCCCCACAATTTAGAGTGGTCTGTTACAAAGGTTGTGAAGGTGAGAATATCTTATGACTTTCTAGATATGGGGGTTGATTTATTAAAACTAGAGAGTGCAAAATCTTTTGCAACGCTGCATAGAAAATAATCAGCTTCCATTTTCTTTCAAAATCTTAATTGAACAAGCTGAAGTTAGAAGCCGATCGGCTACCATGCATGGCTGCACCAGATTTTGCACTCTCAAGTTTTAGTAAAACAACCCCATGGCATTTAAAGCAGAACTGTGGTCTAATCGAACATACATACTGTATGTAATGAAGCATGATCAATTCAATAAGAGTGCAGCTCATTTTAACAAGTAGTGATGGTGCCGCGGCTCAATCAGACAAATATTCCCATTGTTAACCTTTGCGTCATCTCTAATCGCTAGGATTACAACGCAAAGCAGTCATGCAGCCTTGGGATGGGCTTTTATGCTGCCGATTGCTTTTCAATAAACAGTAGATCATGCTTAGCCCTGCCTAATAAACCATGCCTAGCCAACGCAGATTATCGATGGCATTGTGTGATACTTAATACAGGCAGCAGTAAGGAAATAATGTTATAAGGCTGCTTAGTCCCATGATGTCCCGCATGAGCCTCAGGGATGGGCAACAGGAGCCTGCAAGGCCGATAACAAAGTTCATTTTTACATTTTTAATGGGGCAGGGAACGTGAACTTTTAGCAAATAATGACTTATGGTGTCTCCAGCCACTTACATAATTTGACTCCTTCTGACTTTAGTTGCACATTAAAGCAGTTTCTATGCTCTGCTGTGCATCCCTTCAATTCCTGATTTCTCGCCTAGGGGTAGAGATTCCCCTGCTGCCTCCTGGGATGTCCACTACACACAATAAAGGAGGCAACTTTAGTAGGGGCACATGTGCACTGTGAGTTCCTGCCAGGTATTTGAGAAATAACAGAAACATGCAGCATGTCTGCCCATGGGCAAGATCCCCTGTGCACGTGCAGACATGCTGCAGGTCTCTACCAGATCCTATATACCAGAAAGCAGTATGTTGGCACACTTGTGGGGATCCATGCCTCTGAAAAGCCATGCCACAGGTTTTTTCTAGAACCCAAATAGCTCCTAGAGACTTACAGTATGTCTATGTGCTTGTAAAATTTCAAGATGGTGGTGCGTGGGCCTAGTGGTGCAGAGAGGACTCAGCTGCAAGGTAGACAACTCTAGACTCCATGGATTAGGGTTTTTTTTACATACAGGGCCAATTATTACATATCAATTCTGGTTTACTGAATTTATTCAAGCCAGAGGATCAGCATGACCACAAGACAACTAAAAATTTTAGGAATGTGTTCGGCAAAGGTAGCACCTGTATTTCTCTTAGCATGGATTCCCTTCAGGCCTTGTTTAGAGAAAAGAAATGGGCATGATATGCCTCTTTTAGCTACCCATTGCGCAGCCTCTGGTAGACTGAAAATGTACAACACGTTGGCAGCAGTGTTAGGTACGCAATGTTTCCCATTCTTGACTTATCTCCAGTTTCATAACTATTTTTACACCTCTGCGTAGAAATAGAGTTTGTTTAGGTCACCTTTTGCCTTAAAGGGAAACCAGTAGAAAAACACAACTTCCTTGGCATATCCTTGGCTGCAACAATCAAACAGAGAAGGAATGAATAGCTCTCTGATGATCGGTGGAAAAATCGTACTCCACAGTGGTGAGTATATTTAAAGGAGCAGGATGAAAATTCTCAAACAAATTAATTTCTAACGGTTAATGTAGTTTTTGTTTGTGAAAGTCCATTCGCGCCAAAATCAAATGTTAAAACCAAAATAAAATATGAAAGTACATTTGAACAGAATTCGTCAAGTCATTAAATGTACTGAGAAACGGTATGAATTTTCGTACTGTTTGTTAGAAAATCTACTAGTGTTTGCCCGGCCTAACACATAGCAACAGCCAAGCTGTCCAGTAGACTGACATGACCACCCCCAAACACTACTATATTTAACAGCTCTGTTCAGGGAGCAGTCTTTGAGGGAGCATGTCAGACTGAATTACAACCAGGAACACCGGAGAAATCTGCTTTATTATGTCAATGAGTGACAACACTGTGCAAAACAGATTATAGTTGGATTGTAACTGGTTTTCTTAATATAAGGACCGCTTTAAAGCAGGGGAGCTATGTAAAAACAGCACTTGTGTTATGTTTCAGGTGTAGAATGTGGAGCCATTCCTACTGCATGTTTAGATCCACCTTTGGAACTATCAAAAATGTATTCCTACAATTTTCCTTGTGCCCAGGCCAGATGTCAGCAAACCCTCTCTTCCCCAGCCCTAGCTGCACACAAAGTGTGTCACAGGAGAGGAGGAGTGAGAAATCAAATCCTCTGTGAAGGCTACTCAAACATGACAAACCCCCACAACACTGAGCATAGAGAACTGTACTTGAACAGTGTGCCGCAAGCATCTTTGTAAAGTACTCATAAAAAGCTGAACTGGCATATTACAATGTTTTCTAAATTGTGGCCATAATACAAAATCGTCTTTAAAGTGACATTGTTGCAATACACCTTGTTTTATCTCAAGCTACCCTGCAAAAGCAGATTAAGACTACGTAGAGTGTAAGCAACTTCCCTTTTTAACTCAAAAACTTTTTTTTTGCATTCAACATTTTTCCAGGTGTGAAGGATACGTGCTGCTTGCTATGGATATGTCTCTGCACAGGCGTGAAGGACATCTGTGCGTAGCAGCAGTGCAGAGCGGGGAATGTAGACATTTGACGCTTCATTTAACAATATTTCAGCTGCAACAACTCTTCAAAATGGGAAAAACAAGAGTAAAGGCTCGTACACACTACTAGTGTGGATCCCTCATTTCCGGGTCCATATTTGATACCCCACATCAGACTTTGCCCTTTGGAGCGAGACGTGGAATGCACGCCACCCCCCAGGGATCAGCTGACTCACACACACCGTTTACACCTAGTGCCAGGCCAGGCACTATTACATGCGAGTGTAATTGCTATCATTGCTGCTGTTTTTACTTTATTAAAAAAATGACTACACTATGAAATTTGTGTATCCTGTGGAATAATGTTTTACATTCTAGCCCCTTCCTGAGTGGCCATTGGAGTGGATTTATGCCATTAGTGGAACCAATCTGGTGTTCCCAAAGCGTTTTTTGACCGTCCTGTAAAAAGGGGTCAAACAGCTCTGGTGAGAGGCCATCTTCATACTGAGCACTCGTGGTGGAAGATCTAGAAGTTTTATCTCAGAGCATTCCATTTTGTTGTTGGGATTTATTTACTTATGGACTTTATGCTTGCTTATTTTTTCATTAACGTGCACATTTAAGTTTGATGCAGTGTTTTTCTTTGTGCCAGTTTTTCACATGAACATGTATAGCGCCTTATTCTTTACTTTATAATTCTACACAGTTTAGTGGTTTGTTCACTCTAAAGGGGGCAGCTGTTGATTTATATGTTCTTATCCCCAAAAGGCGCCGTTTTTTTGGTATACATTTTCACACTGTCATGAAGAGCCACTGTACTAAATTATCAGATGTTAGTATAGTAATCTCCGCTGCCGTGCTATTATGTTCTGACATCCCCCAGCCAGAACACTCCAGTCATCGCTCTCAGACATTGGCTGAGAACGCTGATCGGGAGCCGGTCGGCAGACCTCCTTTGGTCATGCCCCTTCGACAGACAGGACCAGCTGCAGTGCACATGGGCCGAATGTCGACCAGTTTCTAATGAACCGGCCAAATGCCACCCAACATTTGGCCCATGTGTGGTTTAACGGTCTGCCGGATTGGCAAGTATTGTTGATTGTTGATCTTTTGCAGGCTGGCTTTAGAAAAAGAGTCACTTTAATAAGATTAATTTGGAATATATTTTACACATACAACCTAAGAAAATACTGTTAAGCATCGTACACACGACCGCTGCTGGGAGAGCTTTTTGCCGTGAAAACAGTGCGTGTGTATGCTTTCTCGTCGAAAACTGACGGGAATCCCGACGAGAAAAATAGAGAACATGCTCTCTATTTTCTCGTCAGGATTCTCGGCAGAGTGTTTCCTGCCGAGAAAACCGTTTCGTCAGTATGCTTACCTGTCCCCAGGTAAACCCGCGCATGCTCGATGAGACTTTGACGCATGCGCGGTAGCATACAAGGGTAGGGTGTAGCAAGATGGCGGTGACGGCATTGAATGTGACGAGCGCTGGATCGTCGTAGTCGATGGCGTCACCGTGTTCTTGCCATTCAAAAGAACGGTGGTTCTTTTGAATGGTTGTCTGTATGCACGGCAAGCTTGCCAGGAATCCCGTCAAGAAAACCAATGTTTTTTTCCTGACGGGATTCCCGGCCGTGTGTACAGGGCTTAAGATATATCTTTCAGTAATAAAAAATAACAGTAATGAACAGCCATTCACCTTATAAAACCACAAATCTATCTCATAGCCATCTCATATGCCAAAACAAAATCACTCTATGCTGCAATAAAAAAACAAAACGAAACAAAAAAATTTAAATAATACCACGGAGCTCACCAGGGAAAAATTAAATGCAGGAAGAATACCAGATGCCAACTAAAACCACTTTACTTTAAATAAACCAAGCCCAAAAAAGTAATGTTTAGCCTAGGTTCACACTGCTGCGAATTCAAAATCGCGGTAAAATGCACGATTTTACCGCGATTTCGGCCACAATTTAATGTAAATCGTGGCCCGAAATCGCAAAAAGTAGTACAGGAACTACTTTTTGAAATCGCAGATGCGGCGTCGCACTGATTAGGACAGTGCCATTGCCGACAATTGCCGCCGATTTGAGATGCGATTTGACATGTCAAATCGCATCTCAAATCGTTCCAAATCGTACCCAGTGTGAACCAGGGCTCAAACTTCATGAATATCTGCCGCCTGTCTGTCTTATATCCCATCCATAGTAAGATGAAATTGGCTTTTCACATCATAAATCACCAATTTAATAGTGAGCAGATTCAAAGTATTAGAACTAAAGTCCCAGACCAATTTGTTGCTTTAAATATGATAAAGTGTGATTTCAATAAAAACAATAGTGAGCTGAGTTTACATACTATAGATCACTATTGAAAAAGAAGCTGAATTGCTCAAAGTTCTATTCATAAATCAAAAAACAGTTTTCCAATAGCCATCTATAATTATACTGTGCACAGTGGATTTAATGGAGTCAAGCATTATCACATTTATAAGATGCACACTGGACTAGGACAGTGATGGCAAACCTTGGCACCCAAGATGTTTTGGAACTACATTTCCCATGATGCTCATGCACTCTGCAGTGGAGTTAAATGTAGTTTCAAAACATCTGGGGTGCCAAGGTTCGCCATCACTGGACTAGGACATTAATTCTAAAACTTCAGGTACTCGTATAGTGATTTTAGGTATTCATGACATGCCAATTGTGTACCATGGGATATAAGACTTGGACAGACAAGCAGTTAAGGCTTTAACTTAAACATTATTTGTTTTGATTTATGTGCAACAAAGTGGTTTTAGTATGCATATAGTATTTTCGCTGCATTTCATTTCTTTGGGGGAGTCCGGTGCTGGAATTATTTGTTATAGAGTGATTTTGGCCTCCTAAGCTGCGGAGAGTGTTTAGGTCCTTGAAGGCACATGTGGGTATGTGAACTATATTCTAAACTCAACAAATAATGGCTTACGGTTTTCCATTTCTGCTTCTTGGGGTAAAACTTTAAAATCCAGAAACCATGCTTCTATCCAGGCCAAGATAAAGGACACGATAGGAAGTACATATCCAAAAGCACCTTGATAAAATAACTGGGGAAACAAATAGGCATTCACAACCATTTATTATACAGTATGGTGAAATCAAAGATTTAATTGATTAAGCTGTTAAAATTACCTTAGATAAAATTACTTTTGCTATCAAGAAGGCACAAGTTGTTGCGGTTGTGAACTATAAATAAAAAAAAAAAAAAAAAAAAAAAAAAAATTAAAGCATTGTAACTAAGCAACCAATTCAGTTGTCATTTTTCTAGCACAGGATTTTAAAAGAGAATACATGTTATTCTTTACATTTGACAACACCTTAACCTGCACTTTTAATAATGCAACCATCATATATATATATATATATATATATATATATATACTTTCTTACATAATCTCCCCACTAAACTCCAAGGCCTCTTTTACACAAGCAGCTAAGGACAGTAAAAATAGGCAGCTGAGCCACAGTTTTACTGCGCAGTTGCAAATTAGCACTAGCTATATTATTACACACTACAGCAGCCACAGCACAAATGAACAGGCTGAGCTGCAACTACCATGTGTGCAATGCATTCGGTTTCAGCGCAGTGTTGTGGACTTTTAAGGGTTAAAACCAGGCATTCAAGAGGCTACCACCTCTGGGCTACCTTCTGAATTGCTTTTCAGAGGGGCAGCTGTATAACGGCACCATGTGTATATGAGCCCTAAAAGGGAAACCCGGGGTGGAAATAAACAAGTAGAGTAGAATAGAAAATGGGCACAAGTTTAACCAGTTGGTAAACGTCAGATTAGCATTCTCAGGCACATTTTCCAATGCTATGAGAACATTAGCCTAGGTTATGAATGTAAACTAGAAGCACACACCTATGTGCACTTATAGAGACCATGCCATAGATAAGCATGACTCAAGGTAGTGCCAACACTATGACATCCAACCATAGTAATCACTGGAAGTTGGTTTTACAAACGTTTCTTGCCTGCAGATGGCACTGTGCCTTTCTCTAGAAACCTGCTGTTTACAGAGAAAAATATGCAGTGTTAGAAAGCATCACAGTGGAAAAACCAAACAAAAAAACAAAATACTGCATATACTCGAGTATATTGCCAAGTTTTTCAGCACATTTTTTTTGTGCTGAAAATGCCCCCCTCGAGTCACCTTTTTGCGCCTGATCTCCCGGATTTGGGGACCCGGTACCGGCCGGCTGTAGGTCCCCTGGGCCCCATATAGCCCCACTCTTCCTCTACAAGTGTGCAAAGTTTGTTGTCCGGGGGACCTACGGCCGGGGAGCACCGATTTTTCAAAGTCAGGCACCCCCTCCATAGACTCCCATGTTAAGCGGTAATTTCTCCGGTAACTTTGGGGACCCGGTACCGGCCGGCCGTAGGTCTTGGCACACATATAGTCCCAGTTCTCCTCTACAAGTGTGCAAAGTTTGCTGTCAGGGGGACCTACGGCTGAGCAGCACCGATTTATCAAAGCCGAGCACCCCTTCTATACACTCCCATGTTAAACGCAAGTCTAGTCATGGACACAGTAAGGCGTGGGCACAGTGAGGCATGGGCTTATACTCGAGTCAATACGTTTTCCCAGTTTTTTGTGGTAAAATTAGGTGCCTCGGCTTATATTTGGGTCGGTTTATACGGTAGTAGAAAAAGCTTAATTGTATAGGTTATTGTAAATGTTTTTTTTGCACATTTTTTTCTATTTGTCTAAAACAATTAAATTAATGTGTGTTAGGGACCTTGGGTTGCAAGCTCCTTGAGGGTAGGGACTGATGTGAATGTACAATGTATATGTTGAATCGCTGCATACAAATTTACTGCGCTATACAAGTACCTAAAATAATAATACAAATAAATGGTCTTGACTAAAACAATGGACACCTTTAAAAAATAAAAAAAAACACATCACGCAGGTGTTAGTAAGAAGTTAGAAAATACTTTGAACAACTCAATATATGCAAGTCCAGTATGTGTATTATGTTTTACATTTAGCATAAGACAAATACAAATTTAGTTAATTTACAACATTAAAATAATTGAGAAGAATTAAAAGATACACTTACTGCTACTGCCCACCAGTGGCGTAGTTTGAAAATTGCATATGCCGCAATAAGCACAATGAACCGATAGAATGATAGCAACTATAAAAAAAGAAAACAAACAATTAGCTCAAGGTTAAAAAGTTAAATTTCATCTAATAATAAAGTTTATGTAAATCTAACTCCAAAAATCTCATATAAACCTTAACATATGTAAAGGAATTTCAGAAGTAATTTTTAATGGTTCTAACCATCAGCAATTCTGCCCTGATAAATGAGGTGTACCAGTTGCTGAAGTACATGTGTATACACTTAATGTGGCTGCAAAAAATGGCTGAAAAAGATCAGCAGTGCCAATTTGCAGAAAAGGACGAAAAAGGTAGAGTTTTTTCTTTAAAGTAGTTGTAAAGGCTCAAGGTTTTTTTTTTTTTTTACCTTCATGCATTAAGGTAAAAAATCTTCAGTGTGTAGAAGCTACTCAGCCCCCCCCCCCCTAATACCTACCTGAGCCCCATCTAGATCCAGTGAAGAGAAGCAGCTCTCCCAGGTCTCTGCCTCCTCACTGGCTGAGCCTGCAGCAGGAGCTATTGGCTGTCGCTACTGTTAATCACAAACATTAAGCCAATAAGGAGAGAGTGGGGGCGGGGCCAAGCCACACTCCATGTGTAAATACACACACACAGAGCAGTTGCTATAGGGGCACTCTGAAGGAGGGAGGGGCCAGGAGACCCAAGAAGGGGAGGATCAGGACTGCTTAGTGCAAAACCACTGCACAGAGCAGGTAAGTATAAAATGGTTATTATAAAAAAAATTCATGTATTTGATATTACTTTAAAAATGCCCATTGTTGATACCACAGAAAGCTTTATTAAACGTAATGCCATTTAGTTAGACTTTTCATGTACATTAAGTGGGAACTGTGATTCTCAGCAAGTGCTCATTTTTAAAGGCACCAATACACAATTTACCAAAAAAGGGATTGTATTCATTCTCTGTATTACACACACTTGATGAAACTTATTTTCAGGCAATACTGTATATTCATAAACTGTAATTAGAAATCTGTAAGTGTGCTTTAAACCTGAAATCCAGCCAGATAGCAAACACCACTAACCTAATCTAGTTATGTGTTCGTTATTCTTATCACAAAGCAAGGAAGTTTCACAAGCATCTAGCATAAGAAATTGAAACCGTCAATAACAACAGGTCAGGCATCTCCATGACTAGAACTATATTGATTAAAGCAGAACATTTTTCTGTCCCATTTTCTTTTGCCTCTGATGTTTGGTAGAAAACTGTCCTGCTCTTTATTGAATACCACCCCCCTCATCCTCACCCTCCCTGCCCCTCCGCACGTTCCTTGGAGGACATTACAGGCTGACCAAGTCTCCCAGAAGACCCAGTGACTGTTATAAGGTGGCCACATGCAATCTAAATTTGTCCAGCTGAATCGGCAGAAATTTGATCTGTGGGTGGTCACTTCGACGCCATCTGTTTTTTCAATAGAATATTGTCAAAAAAAGCTAGGCAAAAATGTTCAGCCAAACAGTGTCTGCTTCCAATCAGATGCAAGCAATGTTAAGTTATTCTGAAAGTCAAAAGTCCTGGCTGTCAGAACACAATAGCCAGCAAGCTGTTCAGCGTCAATGGGGGAATTAAATGATTTCTGCAGTTCGGTCCACATGGTTTAACATGTATGGCCAGTTTTAAACAAGCCCCCTGGGCTTTGGGGGTGTCACTCACTGCCGATGTGTCCTAAGTGGTGAATAGACTTTCACAGATCCGTTTCATCTGCATGAGAAAGAGTTACTACAGAGCCCCTATCATGTACACACTGAATCCTAGGACTCAGGAACTGGAGCTAATGCCCGGTACACACGATAATCTGATCATTAGTACAGAGCTTTCGAGAGCCGAGCAGGACAGTTCATCCGATATTATTTGATCGGACACGCTAAAAAATATTTTTGTTTAATCAGTACAACTGTTGTTCGAAAATGCAACAAAAATGCATTACAACACATGACATAATTTCCCGAATTTTTATTCTGTCGTATGCAAATTATTGTGACTTTAGAAAACTAAGATTCGATCCGAGATTAGCATGCAAAAAAAAAAAAAAAAAACTGATCATTCGTCCGATAATATCATTGTGTGTACCGGCATAAGGTTGGCCATACATAACTCACACGCTGAACAAAATAAAAAATAAATACAAATCTGAACCAATTACTCCAGCCACACACTGAGGTGGATGCGGGTATTCCATCCCACTGTGTCAGTGCATTCTGGCAACAGAGGAGTCAGCTGGACTCCTCCGCTGTCAGAATACACTGATCAGCACTGCAACACTGATTGAGCTCAAGTTTTCCAGCATGCCTGCTTGTGAGCAGTCAATTTGTAGATCGCTTACTCTCAAACAAAAGACTCCATAGACAGATCGAACTTTGGCTGGTCCCTGCTTAACCGGCCGAATTTCGATCCATCCATGGCCAGCTTTACAGTGTATTTGAAGTTGTTGCATTGCTCTCTAGCTCATTATGAAATACTTACCTTAGATCGAAGCTGGTGCAGTGGTCCCCGTACACCACTGTGACCGGCGACATGTCTCTCCTGAGTTATTTCTGGGTTCGCAGGCTCCGGTGCTGTGATTGGCCAGAGCCGCAATGACGCTGGTCATGGCACAGCAGCTGAAAAAATGGCACAGGTGACCTGTTTAAGTGCACATGTGCCGATGATGTCGGCACATGCAGATACAGTGAATATCTCCTAAACGGTGCAAGTTTAGGAGATTTTTACGGTACCTACAGGAAAGCCTCATTATAGGCTTACCTGTAGTGAAAAGTGGTGTGTAAAGCCCCATACACACTATCAGTTTCCCTGCAGGTTTTTCTCTTCAGGTTTACCAAAACCATCTAATATGGGGTCAAACCTTAAGAGTTTCAATTCGTATGAAATCAGGCAGACCCTTGCACTACATGGTTTTGGTAAACCTGAAGAGAAAAATCTGCAGGAAAACTGATAGTGTGTATGGGGCTTAAGGGTTTACAACCACTTTAAAGGGCTACTACTAGAGTCTTATACTGTGCAGGTGATCTGGACTGCAAATCCATGTAATAAAGTATCTGGTTTAAGGTCTTCTACTATTCACATTTTGACAAAGCTGTGTGTATTATTTTAAAAAGTACATGGCAATCATGTTTGAGTGAGCTTTAATGCTAGCTACACCTGACTCCTCTCACAAGCCAGTGTAGAGCAGAATGGGGGGAAAAAAACATGAAAACCTATGATACATGTTAAAATAAGAAAGGAAAGCTGTAAAACGGACAAGGAGAATATAAAAAATATAGATTTCTACAGATCATCAGAGTACATGGGGGTCTCAGACCATACTGTGCTGTCTAGCACTGTGCCCAGACTGCAAAACATCATGGACAGATGTAGAATTCCATTAGAACATACAACTGACATATATTTACTTCAACTGTATATTTTAAAGTCTGCCTTGAGTTCAGTTTTAATGGCATATCAGACAGGGCAATAGATTTGTTAAGAAATGGTGTCATTCAAAATGGCCTGGGTGTCAATAATTATGCTAGGTGGTCATTTCACCTAGTATTGTGTAGGATCCATTTTCTGATCATAACAGTACATTTGTTGCAGCATGGATGCAGCAAAGGGCTTGAAACATTCCTTAGGTTCTTTAATATATATATCTTAACCAGTAGCATCACACAGTAGCTCCATTTTTTGTCAGACTTAATTAGGAAAACTTCACCTTCCACCTCATCCCAAAGATGCTCTAATGGCTTGAGACCTGTTGACTGTGGAGAAGATTGGAGTATTCTGAAGTCACTGCCACGTTTGTAGTTTGCACACTAGGCAGATGTTTCCAGAGTGTAAAAGAAAGCACTATGCAGTTGCGGCTTGTGGCTAAAATATTTTGGCCACAGGCTGTAGAAAGTGTAGAAGGCCCCACCTGTCAGACTAAGTTAATAGGTATGTTGGGCTAGACAGACAAGATAAATATACTTCATATCCCTAAAACGTAACAGTCCTTCCTTGTCCCATACATTTAGAATACTGTATAATGCTCATTCAGTCTAGAAGGGCTCTAATAGGGAGGAATACTTGCCTTACTCCATAGCCCAATGGCAGCTCTGATCAGAGTCTTTATTCCTGCTGTGGCATGTGGGTAGGAGACAGCAGCTTTGTAGGACAGCTCATCGAAGCCATGGAGGCAGCACGTTGGACGACGAAGTAAGGGAAGTAATCCTCTCTATAAAGGCCCCTTTCACACTAGGGCGGGAGGTGCGGTGGCGGTAAAGCGCCGCTATTTTTAGTCCCGATTTACCGTCGGAATTGCAGCGGTATTCGGCCGCTAGTGGTGCAGGTTTTACCCCCGCTTTCACACTGGAGAAACAGTAGCCGCTGTTTCAGGTCGGTTTGCAAGCGCTATTTTTAGCGCAATAGCGCCTGAAAACCGCCCCAGTGTGAAAAGGGCCTGATGCCCCGTACACACCATCACTTTATGTGATGAAAAAAAATGACGTTTTTAAAAACGTCACTTTAAATGACCGTGTGTGTGGGGGAAAACGTCGTTTTATGTCTTGTAAAAAACGATCAAAAAAAATTAAAGCATGCTTCAATTTTATGTGTCGTTTTTCAAAACGTCGTTTTTTACTTCACAGAAATTGACCGTGTGTAGCAAAAAACGTCGTTTAAAAAGACGTTTTTACACCCGCGCATGCCCAGAAGCTACTTATGAAGCGAGCTTCAATGGAAAAAGTGGTGAGAACGTAACCTCGCTTTGCTAGAACATTGTGAGAAAAACGATGGTGTGTAGGCAACTTCGTCTTTGAAAATTGAAGTTTCAAAAAGGTCATTTTTTACTTCACAGAAAATGTCGGTTTTTTTCATCACATAAAGTGATGGTGTGTATGCGGCATTAGAGTATTCTATTATTGGCAAATTTTTCTTTTTTTTTTCAGCTGTCTTGAGTTGAGTTTTGAAAAGGGCTTAGTAGATTTGTGTTTGAATGTTGCCACCCTGACACAAAGTAGATTTCCCAACAATTTACAACTATCGTTGGCAGCTGGTTTCACTATGCAATAGTGAAACCCACACACTTTTTTATCACAGTTAAAACACAGTATACAGTACCATGACGGTTTTCATAACGGAGAGAAGCAGCACACGTTTAACACTGCATCATATACGTTTTTATACTACCATTCTAAAGCCTATAAATATACTTACAAATATGTCAAAAAATGAAAAGTAGTAGTCATATTGTAAAACTTCTTTCTTCAAGGCCTCAATAAGATTAGGATTTGCCTAGAAGGGAGAAAATATGGTTTACTCGGCATCCACCCTCAGATAAACTCCACTACCACATACTTTAATATGCATGTTATACATGATAACAATGACATAACAATACACTATTACGAACATGCTTCAGGAATGGATTTTTAGAGCAACAAAACTTTTTTGGTCCAGGTTTTGCAGGTTTTATTTTATGTAAAACGTTACTACAAAGGCCTGTACAAGATCCTTAAAAACCAAATTCCAGCTGGAGCAAAAAATAATAAAGTACTGTATATCTCTATGCTCCAAACTGTTATTTTTAGGTTTGGATAGAATAAGGAAAGTTAAAGCAGAACTATAGTCAAAACTATTTTTTTTGCCATCTGTGTCCCTTAGCAGAGATTTACCTTAAATTTTCTGTCCCATAGCCAAACAGGAAGTAAGAGGAAATCCCTGAAAATTACGGGAATTACTTGGGGACCGCCTTTTTTTTAACTTCAATACTTTTTTTTTTATTGTTTCCATACAAATACAAAGAAAAATTTACAAATCCGTTTTTTTTTCCATACTTGGTGCATTTTATGTGCATACAGGAGATTAATTGCAATCATTAAAAGTGTCCATTCATCCCATTCCCCCCCGTCCCCTCCCTCCCTCCCTCCTATCTTACTTTAAAGTGCATACACGT
This sequence comes from Rana temporaria, assembly GCF_905171775.1. Lineage (NCBI taxonomy): Eukaryota > Metazoa > Chordata > Amphibia > Anura > Ranidae > Rana > Rana temporaria. The sequence goes on from NC_053493.1 coordinate 144,547,826, forward strand.
TTTTAATTCTATTCTTTTCCTTAGATTATTACCCATCCTTCCTTAATTTAAAGTGAGCGACCTATTTTACATAGCCACTGTTCCCATATTGCTTTAAATTTTTTGAGGTTACCCCTTCTAATCCATGTTCCCCTTTCCTTCCCAATTGTGCTATTTATTACATTAAACCATTCCTCTACTGTGGGTGGATTTTGTGCTTGCCATTTTAGTACTATTAGTTTCCTCGCCTGAAACAGGCATCTTATAACTGCTTCTAATGTATCCCTCTGCCCCATTCTCTCCTCAATACATCCTAATAGGCAGATCCTAGCTTCAAGTTCCAAAGTAATACCGAAAGTTGCATTTATAGTGTCCAGAATTCCAACCCAATATCTATGCAACTTTGGGCATTTCCACATCATGTGGATGAGGTCCCCTGTATCTTGGCATCTGGGGACATTTGTCATCCAGCTTCCATCCAAATCCATATAATTTCTTTGGGGTATAATAGACCCTGTGTAGGAGAAATAAATGGGAGACCCGTTGTGACGGGGCTAATGAGACCCTTATCCCTAGTTCCAGTATCCTATCCCATTGGTCATTCGTTAAAGGTCCAATATCCTCCTCCCATCTCTGTTTGTTCCTGCTCAACTTCTCTTTTCCTATTAACTGATCACTGATCTGTCCATATAATTCTGAGATAAGACCTTTCAGAACCCCCGTCTTGATTAGTCTTTGGAGATGCGTGAGCTTTTGCCAGCTTACCGGCTGTAATTTAAATTGGGCTTGTAGTGTGTGTCTCACCTGTAAATAAGTAAAAAACATGGAGTTTGGGATGCTAAATTCACTGCTTAGCTCTGAAAAGAGTTTTAATGTGCAACCTGTATACAATTGTGCCACTCTGGTTATCCCCCGTTTCTCCAATTCTTTTAGTTTCCCCATAGCCAAAATTTCTTTTAAATTATTGTTATCCCATAATGGGGAATATTCTGTTAATCCTTTATAGCCCAAAGCTAATTTTACTGCTTGCCATATTCTCACCACCATCTTTACTGTTGGATTTTTCACCGAGAAGGAGTTGGCCTCTAAGGTCTCTATTACAGATCTATGGGGAGACCATCTTAGTATCATTTTCCCGCTTGCGTTTCCTCCCCCCTCTATACTACACCCCCCCAAATGCTGTAACTGTGCCGCCAAAAAATAACTATAAGGATGTGGAACCGCCAACCCTCCTCTATTTGTTGGCAATTGCAACGTTCGGAGACTGATCCTTGCTTTACCCTTTTTCCAAATTAGGGTCCTAAAGAGGGTCTCTATCTTTTTAAACCATCGGTTGTCAATCCATACTGGGGAGTTGTGGAGTATATAGAGCAATTGTGGCATCCATATCATTTTGATTAAATTACTGCGGCCGGCCACCAATAGTGGCAAATGTCCCCATATATCCGCTTTACGTTTAAAGTTACCCAGAAGTGGCACTAGGTTATTATTTATAAATTGTTCTGGGTTACGTGTTACCACAATGCCTAGATACTCCATATTCTCCCCAATTTTTAATTGAGGGATTCCTATTCCATCCCTATTACTTGCCGGGTCCACTAACAAGAGTGTTGACTTTTCCCAGTTTATCACTAGGCCCGAGAATCGTCCGAACGCTTCTACTATTTGAACTGCAGTTTTAAGGGAGGTTGTGGAGTTACCTAGAAAAAGAGGGATATCGTCCGCATAAAGTGCGACTTTTTCCTCCTCTGCTCCTCTCTGAAACCCCTGTATTTCCTGTCTTGCTCTAATAGCAATCGCCAAAGGCTCAATTGCCAGGGCGAAGAGGAGGGGGGACAATGGACATCCCTGCCTCGTTCCCCTTTCCAGTTCAAACGACTGTGAAACTTCATTATTTATTTTTATTTTGGCCCTTGGGGAATTATACAATAGCTTTATCCATTTAATAAAAGATGGACCAAACCCGAACTTCTCCAAAGCTTGCCAGAGATAGTCCCACTCCAGACTATGGGGACCGCCTTTATTACTTTTCTGGGGACAACCCAAAATTTGGTATTTTCTTTTACTTTTAATCATAATGGTAAACATGACATATAGATAGGGGTAATCGCCTCAATGGGGGTACAGACAGCAATAAGAACTGACAAGCGTTCTAATCCCTCTCCACTCTGTTCAAAACAAAAAAATATATATGCATTTGTTATGCTTTTAGTCTTTAGTTGCAATTCGGCACTGCGTAGTTTTAACTGACAATTGCGCGGTCGTGCACGTGACTTACAAACAAAATTGACGTCCTTTTTTCCCCACAAATAGAGCTTTCTTTTGGTGGTATTTGATCACCTCTGCGGTTTTAATTGTTTGCGCTATAAACAAAAATAGAGCGACAAAATAAAAAAATAAGCAATATTTTTTACTTTTTGCTATAATAAATATCCCCCAAAAATATATAAAAAACTATTTTTTTCCTCAGTTTAGGCCGTTAAGTATTTTTCTACATATTTTTGGTAAAAAAAAAGAAAAAGATTGCAATAAGCGTTTATTGATTGGTTTGCGCAAAAGTTATAGCGTCTACAAAATAGGGGATAGTTTAATGGCATTTTTATAAATATATATTTTTATTTACTAGTAATGGCGGTGATCAGCGATTTTTATTGTGACTGCGACATTATGGCGGACACTTTTGACACTATTTTGGGACCATTGTCATTTATACAGCGATCAGTGCTATAAACATGCACCGATTACTGTGTAAATGACACTGGCAGGGAAGGGGTTAACCACTATGGGGTGAGGAAGGGGTTAAGTGTGTCCTAGGGAGCGATTCTGTGTGGGGACGTGGCTACATGTGACACGACACTGATCGCTGCTCCCGATGACAGGGAGCAGAAGATCACTGTCCTGTCACAAGGCAGAACAGGGAGATCCCCCAGTTCTGTCGCTCCATGACTCGATCACGGGACACCGGCAGTCATTTTGCCGACGTTAACGTGCTTTAGCCGGTTGGCAAGTGGTTAAGAGCCGTAGTCAGGTTTTACGGCTTTCCCGAGCTGTATTTGAAAGATTTCCCATCGGACAGGGAGTGAGGGAATATCTGCAACAGGGAAACAGACAACAGCATACAGAGGTTCTAGCATTCTCTAAGGCTCCTTTCACACTTGTGCGACTTGTGACTGCAAAGTCACATGACTAGTCGTAGCCCATGATTTCCAATGAGTACCATTCATATCTCTGTGACTTGTGACTTCAAGTTGCATCGACTTCAAAGTAGTCCCTGTACTACTTTGGTCCGACTTTGATGTGAGTAGACCTCAAGTTTACACAGGCAGTATCTGAAATCACGGTAAAATCACCTGACTTTGAAGTTGCGATAGTGTGAAAGGGACCTTACTTAAAACATTTTTTTTATTTTTGTCTGTGTTGTTACTAGAGAGTGTCCTCCAATTCCTGTCCTGGGCGCAGCCTTTTTATCAGACAGGAGTTCTAATCTTTCTCCACTGAATTTTTTTAATCTATTGGCGATAGATACACTTTGAAGTCCAGTTTTGAAGTTTTGTTTTGTATACAGTATTCGTTATGCAGTCAGGATACATATGTAATAAGTATGGCATTTTGTATGCGTTTGTGATACAAAACACTATGCTGTCAGTTTTAACACGGAGCACAGCAATCTGTATCTCTACCAGTCTGACACGCCCACTGAACAGTACTCTAATCAACAACGTTCATGCTTCGTATGAGTGTGTGGCTATTTTTCTATCTCAACTATACTGAATAGAAATGGTTAATTACTGCACCAAAAGCCGCATTTTTAAAATTTTGCACTGCTGGGCTACAGTGCCTTGCAAAATAATTCACCCCTCTTGGCATTTTTTTCGTGTTTTGTTGCCTCAAAACCTGGATTGTTTGAGGATTTGCATCATTTAATTAAAAGAACATGCCCACAACTTTGAAGATTTTTTTTTCTTTTATTGTGAAGCAAACAAATGGGACAAAATAACAGAAAAATCAACGTCCCCCCTAAAGTCAATACTTTGTGGAGCCACCTTTTGCGACTATCACAGCTCCAAGTCGCTTTGGCTTTAAGTCTATGAGCTTGCCATATTTTACCACTGGGACGTTTGCCCATTCCTCCTTGCAAAACTGTTCCAGCTTCTTCAAGTTGGATGGTTTGTGCTTATGAACAGCAATTTAAATCTGACCACAGATTTTCTATTGGATTGAGGTCTGGGCTTTGACTAGACCATTCCAACACATTTACATATTTCTCCTTAAACCACTCAAGCCTTGCTTTAGCAGTGTGTTTGGGGTCATTGTCCTGCTGGAAGGTGAACCTCCGTCCTAGCCTCAAATCACACACAGAGTGGTAAAGGTTTTGCTTAAAGAGGAGTTCCACCCAAAAATGGAACTTCCTCTTAACCCACTCCTCTCCCCCTTACATGCCACATTTGGCATGTAATTTTTTTTTGGGGGGGGGGGGGGGGGGGGGAGTCCCTTTTGGCAGCCCCTTCCTGTAGGCGATCGCCTGGGACACGTGACAGGTCCCAGGCGATCGCCTGTCCAATCAAACAGCGCAGCGCCGGGCCGCGCGAGCATGCTCAGTGCCGCTCGCGCATGCGCAGTGGGTGCCCGGCCGTGACGGCGAAAGCCGTCACGGCCGGGTGCCCACAGTGACAATGAAGACTCCAGCCAGGGAGGGGGGGAGAGGAGCAGACCCCCGGCCGGCGCGTCGCTGGAACGCTGGAGCAGGTAAGTGTCAGTTTATTAAAAGCCAGCAGCTACACTTTTTGTAGCTGCTGACTTTTAATAAACTTAAAAAATGGGTGGAAAACCCCTTTAAGAATATCCCTGTATTTAGCACCATTCATCTTTCCATCAACTCTGACCAGTTTCCCAGTCCTGACTGCTGAAAAACATCCCCACAGCATGATGCGGCCACCACCATGTTTCACCATGTGGGATGGTGTTCTTTGGGTGATGTGATGTGTTAGGTTTGCGCTAGACATGGGGTTTTCTTTGATTGCCAAAAAGTTCAATTTTAGTCTGCAGTTTTTTTTCTGCAGTTTCCAGAGCGGCCCGATCCGATCCTGTATTCGCCCAGCCCCGAGGGCGGACTTGACAGAGGCTTGGCTGGCGGAGCGCCACTACTGGTGTCAATGCGAGTGATGTCTTGGGGCATCCCGCCAGAATTTAAAAAAACAGTCACCAGGAGCAGGAGGTGAGCTGTGCAATGAAACAGAGGAGCCCTCGTAGTGGTCTGAGTGTCCTGATAATCCAAAGAGTCAGGGACAGAGTGGCTGCGTGAGTGCGACAGCCCAGCCCAGGCATCCACCACACGAATGGACCAGCACAGTGCAGGCAGGCACACCTTAAGGTAATTAATAGAGGAGGTGATGGAGGCAGAAGGGATGGATCATGGTGGCAGGAGGGATGGATCATGGAGGCAGAAGGGATGGATCATGGAGGATCAAAGAAAAGCAAAGCACTCGTGATGGTCTTGGTGGCTCGGAGGCAATGGCATTACTGTGGGGGGTGAATTGGACAGAGGAGGATATACTACTACAACTACTGTGGGGGGAAGATTGGGCAGAGGATGCTATACTACTACTACTCTACTGTGGGGGGTCAATTGGGCAGAGGAGGATATAATACTACACTACTGTGGGTAGTGAATAATATAATTTAATTGAAAGATTAAAGAGCTTGACTTGTAGTTTTGTTGGCTGTTTTTTTTTTTTTTGAGGTTATCTGAAAGATGGGTTTCAAATGTTTTGACAGGGGCGCAAATTTCAGTGCTTGCCATAGGCACCATTTTCACTAGATACGCCTCTGATGCTACATCTTAGCTGCTTCTACATCAGAGTTTCCTAACTGGTGTTCTGCCGCAATCTACCCAATTGCAGGCAGCTCATGGGTAGATCACATCCTCACGTTTCCTCCGCATGCAGCACGGCATAGGGAATAAAGAGACTCTGCTGTTCCTCAATGTAAACATCCCTTGTAATAGAAAAAAGAGCAGGGCAGGGCCTTAATGTGAGATCTGGGGTCAAAAAGACCTCAGATCTCACATTTACACCTAAAAGCAATAAAAATAAAGTTCTGGGAGGGAGGGGGGCGGAAGTCATATTTGACATCACTCTGGTCCTCCAAGAGTCGAGTGGGGGCCATCTTGCCCTCACTTGACTTCCTACCCATTCATCCCGGGGATCGGATCATTTCCATCAGTACCCACGGCTACGGAATGCAGCGGAGACTACCGTGAAGCTTATCAGAGTTCAAAAACAAGGGGGACGGAGAGCCAAATTACACTCTGCAGAGCTCAGTGATGAGATCTCTGAAAGCCGATTGGCGGGAAGCGAAACCCTCCCCCCCTTCATAAAGCACACATGAACAGAGCTTAAGCTGTCAATCTGCTGGCGGTCCCTCCCCTGTCACCATTTTTCCCTTGGTGTCAGGAAAACTTGTCAGAAGTGACTCATGCTTATAACAAGAGGAATGAAGCAGAAATGACACTTGAGACAAGTATACATCATAGAGGGATGTGCTTTATTCATAGTGAGGTTTACAACCACTTTAACCGATTTAAACTGAAAATTCAGATGGACTTTAAAAGGACACATCAATAAAACAGGAAAGTAACTCACATTTAGTTCTATGATCCACAGCAAAGTGACAAACAAGACATCAAACGTGGCAAAGAGGCAGAAGGTTCTTCTGACATCAGATATACTTTTCTTCCCTGAGCTCTCATAAGATTCAAGCCTGGCCACAAACTCAGCACTGGTAATGGAATGGGCGTCATGCAACGAGCCGCGAGAACCAAAGTGGTCGGTGTCACCTGTCTGCAGGTTCATCTTGAGTGTGATAAGAATGACAACTTCCCTCTCTTCTCATCACTTAAATGGATCTACATCTCTGAAAATAAAATACAAAATCAACTATATTATATGCACTAGAATTTTGTGCAGTAAAACTTTCAAGCACATTCTTAAATCCCACGATTTTAAAACTTGAGACATTTTCTTTTAGTTGTTAGAAGGCTTTTGTCAGTTTTTTTTTTTTGATTGCTGCGACTCCATTTGGAAGGTTCCCTTCACCCCCCTGACCACAGGACAAGAAATAAGGTAAACAAGGGCACAAGTACAGGATGGTACAGACACCAAAACACTTTGCTTATACCTTTCCCCCCATCTACTAAAGATTCCCCTTCTACAAATACCTTTCCCCTATCTACTAAAGATTCCCCATCTGCAATAACCTTCCCACTGTCTACTAGAGATTCCCCATCTGCAATAACCTTCCCCCTGTCTACTAGAGATTCCCCATCTGCAATAAAATATAGCAATAAAAACTGGGAAGGTAGAGAGCAGGCATGGGAAAAAATATGAATGCTCCTTGTCATGTTACAAATCAAAAATGTAAATGTATTTTATTGGGCTTTTGTGTGATAGACCAACACTAAGTGGCACATAATTGTGAAGTGGAAAAAAAAAAATGATAAATGGTTTTAATTTTTTTACAAATAAAACATACTATGCCGTGAAGTACTGAAATCCTGCAGCAGCCACAAGGTCCCCTTGCTCAAGAAAGCACATGTACAGGCCCGTCTAAAGTTTGCCAATGAACATTTGAATGTTTCAGAGGAGAACTGGGTGAAAGTGTTGTGGTTCAAATGAGACCAAAATCGAGCTCTTTGGCATTAACTTAACTGAAAACGTTTATTCAACTACACATGTGTAGGGAGCCTCTCTCTAGGAGACGCCAATCTTCACAACCTACACCCCATCTCCCTGTTCCCATTTTTATACAAACACCTTAAATGTCTGGTCTACAACCAACTGAGGGATAACTTTGATCTCGTTTAGTGGATTTTGCCCTCAACATTCCACAGAAATGGCTCTCCTAAAAACTCACAAACAAAATCTACCAACGGACAAAACCAATGGACACTATTCTATACTCCTAAACCTTTCTGCTGCCTTAGATATGGTTGACTACCCCCTCCTTACTTAAGGGACTCCACACCTTTGGTCTCCGTGACTGTACGCTTTGCTGGTTCTCATACTTCTCAAACCGCACCTTTAGGTTACTTACAATTCTACGTCTCTCTCTCTCCTCTTCCTTTATCTGTCTGGGTTCAACACGGTTCTGTTCTGGGACCTCTACTATTCTCGATCTACAGCTCCTCCCTGGGTCTTCTGATAACCCTTCCATGACTTATAATACCATCTCTACACCCAAATTAATCTCTCTGCCCCTCAGCTCACTCCTTCAGTCTCCACACGAATCACTAATTTACTAACAGGCGTATCAGCTGGATGTCACACCACTTCCTCAAACTTAATCTATCCAAAACTGAGCTCATAATTTTTCCTCCCCGTGTGCCCATTCCCCTGATCTCTCTGTCAAGATTGAAGTCACAACTATCGGCCCGTCTCCACATGCCAAGGTTCTATGTGTAATTCTGGACTCTAAACTATACTTTTGGCCCTACGTCCAATCATTGCCCAAATCTTCCTTCCTCAACCTCTGCAATAGCTCCAAAATACACCCCTATTCTAACCAATGACACCAGAAAGCTCCTAGTTCACTCTCTGGTCAACTCTTGCCTTGACTACTGCAACTTCTTCCTCATTGGCTTACCTTTACATAGACTATTCCCCCTTCAGTCCACTGAATGCTGCTGCCTGTCTCCTCCATCTTACAAACCAATCAGTGTCTGCTACTTTTCTGTCAATCTCTCCACTGGCTTACGCTCACCCAACAAATTAACTATACTTGCCTTGTCTCTCCCATCCTTTAGAACTCCTTACTCTAAGTTGCAGATTATCTCCTACTTGGTTTGCTTTTAGGCAACCCCTAAAAACCCTGCTCTTCAGAGAAGCCTATTCTGCCCACACATAACTGTACTTTATTTTCTCCATCAGCTCATTCCCCACAGCTTTTTGTGTCACATGACCCTCCCTCCTAGATTGTAAGCTCCAACGAGCAGGGCCCTCCGATTCCTCCTGTATTAAATTGTATGGCAATCTTTCTAAAGTTCCAGCTGCCAGCACTTCAATCAGTACCTAACGCCTAGTGATATGCCCTTCGCCTCTCTTAATGCCCAGTTCCCATATGTTACAGTGATCTTCCAGTTTACCACACTAGAAGAACACAGGTCGCCACTAGGACACAGAAAAAGATTGTGTGTCCAATTTACACAGCAACACATTTTATCACGGCACACAGGACGGGATTGTATATCCTGTCCCAATAAATCCAAAGTTGTTATAACATGCTACAGCTTATCCACACGTCAGAACTGCTATCCTTTATGCCATTACAGTGGATAGAAAAAGTCTACACACCCCTGTTAAAATGTCAGGTTTTTGGGATGTAAAATGAAATATGGAGACAAAAGATAAATCATTTGAGAACTTGCTCCACCTTTAATGTGACCTATAAACTGTACAAACAAATATTTTAGGTGGAGGAAAGTGAATAAAAAAAAATAAAATAGTATGGTTGCATAAGTGTGCACACCCGTAAACTAATACTTTGTTGAAGCACCTTTTGATTTTATTACTGCACTCAGTCTTTTTGGGTATGAGTCTATCAGCATGGCACATCTTGACTTGCCAATATTTGCCCTCTCTTCTTTGCAAAAACACACCAAATCTGTCAGAATGCGAGGGAATTTCCTGTGCACAGCCCTCTTCAGATCACCCCACAGATTTTAAATCAGATTCAGGTCTGGGCTCTGGTTGGGCCATGCCAAAACATCTTTGTTGATTTGGATGTATGCTCTGGGTTGTTGTCATGCTGAAAGATGAAGTTCCTCTTCATGTTCCGCTTTCTAGCAGAAGCCTGAAGGTTTTGTGCCAATATTGACTGGTATATGGAACTGTTCATAATTCCTTCTACCTTACATAGTTACATAGTAGGCGAGGCCAAAAATAAGACAAGTCCATTCTATGCATGCGACTATATGTCAGTATTACCTTGTATATCCCTGTATGTTGTGGTCGTTCAGGTGCTAATATAATAGTTTCTTGGAACCATCGATGTCCCCCTCTGAGACCACCACCTGTGGAAGGGAATTCCACATTAATGCCGCTCTTACAGTAAAGAAGCCTCTATGTAGTTTAAAGTTAAACCTCTTTTATTCTAATTTTGAGTGGCCACGTGTCTTATAAAACTCCAATCCGCGAACTAATATCCTTCAGACCCTTTATCAGCTTTGTTGCCCTTCTTTGTACCAACTCCATTTGCAGTACATCCTTTCTGAGGACTGGTGCCCAGAACTGGTCAGCATACTATAGGTGCGGCCTGACCAGAGTCTTGTAGAGCAGGAGAATTATCATTTTGTCTCTGGAGTTATTCCCAATATTTTGCTTGCTTTGTTAGCAGGAGCTTGGCATTGCATGCCATTGCTGAGCCCATCATCTACTAGGACCCCCAGGTCCCTTTGCATCCTAGATTCCCCCAGACTAAGGTCCCTATTCCAGCTGAAGAAAAACAGTCCAAAAACATGATGCTGCCACCACCATGCTTCACTGTGGGTATGGTGTTATTTTGGTGGTATGCAGTGATTTTGCGGCAAACATATCTTTTGGAATTATGAACAAGTTGAACCTTGGTTTCATCAGACCATAACACATTTTCCCACATGCTTTTGGGAGACTTCAGATGAGTTTTTGCAAAATATAGCCAGGCTTGGATGTTTTTCTTATAAGAAAAGGCTTTTCAATCTTGCCACTCTACCCCATAGCCCGGACATATGAAGAATACGGGCGTGTACCGTCACATGTACCACACAGCCAGTACTAGCCAGATATTCCTGTAGCTCCTTTAATGTTGCTGTAAGCCTTTTGGCAGCCTCCCTAACCAGTTTTCTTCTCGTCTTTTCATAAATTTTGGAGGAACGACCAGTTTTTGGTAATGTCACTGTTGTGCCATATTTTTAGCCACTTGATGACCGTCTTCACTGTGTTCCATTGCATATATAATGCCTTGGAAATTCTTTTGTACCCTTGGAAGCTCTTTGTGGACCATGACTTTTGCTGTAGGATGCTACTAAGAAAATGTCAAGAAAGACCTACTAAAACAGCTGAACCTTATTTGGGGTTAATCAGAGGCACTTTAAAATGATGGCAGGTGTGCAAGGACTCCTATTTAACATGAGTTTGAATGTGATTGCTCAATTCTGAACACAGCTACACCCGTTATAAGAGGGTGTGCACACTTATGCAACCACATTATTTTGTTTTTTTTTGTTTTAATCCCTCCCCCTAAAAGATTTCAGTTTGTTTTTCATTTAAACTGTACATGTTATCGGTCACAGGCTTCATGCACACTGGGCTTAAAAAAACGTCTGTTCTCTCGGTAGTAAAAAAAACACTCATATAAAGTATTTTAAAGTATTTAGAAGTCGCACATGCTCAGCATCATATCCAGAGGTTGTCTTTGGCAAATAGACGTATGAGTGCTGCGAGCATTGCTGCAGAGGTTAAAGGGGTGGACAAACAGACTAAGAACATGGAATACTGGAACCATGCCCTGTGGTCTGATGAGACCACGATAAACTTATTTGGTTCAGATGGTGTCAAGCGTGTGGCGGCAACCATACGAGAAGTACAAAGACAAGTGTGTCTTGCCTACAGTCAAGCATGGTGGTGGGAGTGTCATGGTCTGGGGCTGCATGAGAGCTACAGTTCATTGAGGGAACCATGAATACTGAAGCAGAGCATGATCCCCTCCCTTGGGAGACTGGGCCACAGGGCAGTATTCCAACATGATAATGAGACCAAACATACCTCCGAGATGACCACTGCCTTGCTAAAGAAGCAGAGACTAAAGGTGATGGACTGGCCAAGCATGTCTCCAAACCTAAATCCTATTGAGTGTCTGTGGGGCATCCTCAAATGAAAGGTGGAGGAGTGCAAGGTCTCGACCATCCACTAGCTCCATGATGTCGTCATGGAGGAGAGGAAAAGGACTCCAGTGGCAACCTGTGAAGCTCTGGTGAACTTCATGCCCAAGGGGGGCTAAGACAGTGCTGGAAAATAATGGTGGTCACACAAAATATTGACACCTTGGGCCCAATTTGGACATTTTCACTTAGGGGGTGTACTCACTTTTGTTGCCAGCGGTTTAGACATTATTGGCTGTTTGTTGAGTTATTTTGAGGGGACAATAAATGTACACGGTTATACAAGCTGTACACTCGCTACTTTACATTGTAGCAAAGTGTAATAAAGATGTAATAAACTATTTACAAAAATTTGGAGGGGTGTACTAACTTTTGTGAGATCCTGTACATACACACAATGCTGCAATCAAATTGTAATTTACAGTTTTCAATTAAAAAAAAACATATGTACTTAAAATCTCTTGCTTTGAATCTTAGTATCTTAGTTGGGAATTAATTTCAAGGCGGCAATGCTGCTAACCAGAAAAAAAAAAAAGTAGAAAGAAAAAAAGTTCCCTAATGCAATTCTGTAGCTCCAAGTTTTGAGAAATAAGAGACGCAATATTGTCTATGGGGACTACAATACTCACATTGTACAACTGTGTGTCAGCCAGAACAATTCCTCTCACTTCCCTGTGCGACTCTCCATAACTTGTGGAAACAACAGTATTTTTTTATAGATCACATGCTGCTTGGCCAGGCTCCAGACACTTCACTTTCCCCTTGTGATTGTGTTGTAGATAAAGGTTGTATCATCCAACTGAACTGCAATGAGAAGGAAGAAAGAGAAAAACCCCAAGTTGTTTTACATAACTAATAATACTTTTGCTGTTTATTCTAAAGCAAGACAGACAATGGGTAAAGATATGCATGTCAGACGCTTTTAAAGAGGAAAAATATATTTTATAATCTAGCGTAAGGGCCAGTTCACACCAGATGCAGTTCTGTGCGCTTTTTTCTGCACTAAAAATACATGCACAGTGTTTTCCATGTATTTCGATGGCTCTAGTTCACATCATGCAGTCAGTTTCTGGTGCAAAAACTGACCGGAATTGTGTGAACTAGAGCCATTATACAAATACATGGAAAACACTGGTCATGCATTTTGTGGAGAAAAAAAAGTGCACGGAACTGCGTCTGGTGTAACTATCACTTATACAGTTTACAGAATGGATATTATTATGAGCTCAAGTGGTTTCAGCAAAACAAAAAAAAAAGAGAAAAAAAAAAACATGTACCCAATCAAAAAGTGTATTTTTCATATTCCATGTACTCATGTGTGTTCTAAGCCGGCCATAGATGGTGTGATTTTCTTTCCTGTAACCATCGGTTGCAGGAAAGAAAATCACTCAAATTCCCGCTTTAACACACTCAGTGGTGTGAATTGGGGAATCCCTCCCGCAGGGCGATTTTGTTCTCCTGGAGTAGGGGTGCAGGAAGCCGTTCCTGCCAGGAGAACATAGTGATTGTTGCTCGTGGCTATAGCTGCTGGCAAAAATTGCATGCAAAAATCTGGCATGCTGGTTGTACTCTGTGCATAGATGGTTCAAATCTTGGCTGGTCCCTACTGAACGGTCTGAGATTTAAAGTGGTTGTAAACCCTAGCAAAAAAAAAAAAAAAACATCCCTGCAAGACAAAGGCATAATGAGCTAGTATGCATAGCATACACAAGGATGGAAGGACACAAGGATGGAAGAACAATGTCCTCATTAATGTGAAAGGCCAAAACAACCTTTAGGAAGGAACAACGGCTGCGGCCGCAGCACCCCCTTATCCCTGTGGATGACCAAGAAGATCCACGTCTGGAGTGCCCCATTCCAGACACAGACTCTGAAACACATCCGGGTGTAGCGACCACTCTCCTTGGTCTAGCGTTTGGCGACTTAGGTAGTCCGCCTGCCAGTTCTGTAAGCCCGGAATGTACTCGGACGGAACGCTCTGTTCGGCCCACCGGAGGATGTGAGCGACTTCCGCCGCTGCAGCCGAGCTCCTTGTGCCCCCTTGATGATTGACATACGCCACAGCTGTGGCGTTGTCCGACTGAATCCTGAACGGGCGGCCCTATAGTCTCAGAGACCACTTGGAGAGGCACAGCCTGATCGCCCGGAGTTCCAGGCATTGATTGGCAGGCGGGATTCTTCCCGATTCCAGCGCCCCTGGGCTGACTGAACACCCCAGACTCCCCCCCAGCCGGAGAGACTGGCATCCGTTGTGACTATCGTCCAATGGCACGGGAGGAACGACTTCCCGGCCTGAAGCACCGGAGACGTCAGCCACCACACTAGGGAGGACCTGACCAGGTGACTCATCCAGACTTGGCAATCCAAGGACGAAGGGCGCTTGTCCCAACGCGACAGAATTTCTCTCTGTAACACACGAGAGTGAAATTGAGCATACGGAACCGCCTCGAAGGAGGCCACCATGAGGCCCAGAACTCGCATGCAAAAGCGAAGCAACGACCACTTTTGGGTCGCCAACCGCTGCACCGCAGTTTTCTTGTCTGTAGTTTCTCCGTGGGAAGAAAAACTCTTGCCTCCGAGGAATCCAGGACCAACCCCGGGTATTCCAGGCGCTGACACAGTACCAACACCGACTTCTGAACATTTAGCAGCCAACCGAATTCCCGGAGGGTCTGGCAGGTGATAGACACATCTTCCTCTAACTCTGAGCTTGAAGAAGCTCTCAGAAGAAGGTCGTCCAGGTATCCTACAATAGCGATCCCGCACTGCCTCAGCAGGCCCAGAATCGGAGCGAGCACCTTGGTGAAAACCCTTGGCGCCGAAGCCAGGCCGAAAGGGAGGGCCACAAATTGAAAGTGGTCCTCCCCGAACGCAAAGCGCAGAAATCTCTGGTGCTTATGGGGAAATGCAAGTACGCGTCCTTGATATCCAAGGACGCCAGGAAATCCCCTTGATGGAGTGCCGCTACGACAGAGCGAACCGACTCCATCCTGAACTTTTGCACTTTGACAAAATAGTTGAGGGCCTTGAGATCCAAAATTGGACGGACCCCTTCCTTCTTGGGGACTACAAACAGATTGGAGTAAAACCCCCGAAACCGTTCCAGTAAGGGAACCGGCACGATCACCCCCCCTGACCAGCAGATCCTGAACAGCCCCAAACAGGGCCTCCCGACGACCCGGAGGAAGCTGGAGGTTGGAAGGAAAAAAATCTGTTTGGCCGACAAGAGAGAAACTCTATTTTGTACCCCGAGGAAACTACTTTGCAAACCCACCGGTCAGAAAGAAGAGACATCCACCGAGCCGCGAAATTGCAAAGCCGCCCCCCCACCCGAGAGACGGGCGGGGGCAGACCTTCATGCGGAAGCAGGTTTTTCCGCAGGCTTGTTGGGCTTGCGGAACCAGGGGCGCTTCTGCCCTTCACCTGGCGCCTTAGCGCCCTGGGAACGTTTACCTGCAGCACCGGGCGGACAAAAAAAAAATTATTGGGGGGCGGTAAAGGAGGGCCCCTGCCTACGGTGAGGCTCCTTACCCTTATCAGATTGTGGGAGCAGAGAGATCTTACCTCCCGTGGCATCCTTTATGATGTCATCTAAAGACGCCCCAAAAAGTCTTTCACCCTTAAAGGGCAAGTCCACCAAGGCCTTCTTAGAAGACTGGTCCGCAGACCAACACTTCAGCCAGACAAGGCGGCGCAACACCACCGCGTAGGCCAAGGCCCTGGAGAGCAAGGGAAGTGGTATCCAGGGCTGACTCACAGACAAATTTTAGGCCCTGCACCAACTGGTCGGCCAGTGCCACACAGTCCGGAGGGGCTTGATGCTCCTCCAACTCCTGAAGCAACAACTTTGCCCGTTCAGTAAGTGTCTGAGACACTAGAGCCTCGGCCAAGACCAGTCTCACCGCCGACCCCACCACCGTGAACAAGGAGCGGGCCACAGCCTCAGCTCTCCTATCGGCAGGGTCCTTGAAAGCGGGAGCCCCTTCCACAGGTAATGTGGTAGCTTTGTTTAGTCTGGACACAGGGGGGTCCACTGACGGGGGAGAAGTCCATTTTTTCAGGAAATCCTCCTCAAAAAGGATAACGGACCGCAAAGCATTTTGGAACAGAAAAAAACTTTTGCGGCCAATCCAATTCCTTGTACAAAAACTTTTCCAGATAAGGACCACAAGGAAACACTTTTGCAGTGCGGGCCGGCTTGCGGAACCCAAAAGGGACCGGAATCCCTGATGTCTCCGCCGAATCCTCAATTTTCTGAGTATCCCGCACCGCAGTGATAAGAGCTCCCACTAGCGCCCTATCATGCGCCGACCCTGATGCAGTCATTCTCACTGTCCGTGTGGACTAGGCCTGCATCCTCTGACACCTCGGAACCAGGGCCGGGAGCAGTAGCTGGGCCCGATTCTGTGTCAGAGGCATCCCCAGAAGAAGGCGGGGGAGGGGGTGCTTTTTACCCCCCCCTCTGGCCACGCACCGCTTCTATCCTGGCAACAAACGCCTCTAGGACTGCCGTCATAGCATCCACAGAGGCCGCAGGTACAAGGGCACTAAGGGTTAACTCTGGCATGTCTGGGGGAGAAGCATCCGGTTTGGACGCCATGCTGACCCACAATTTTGCCACCCTTGGAATGCAAGGCAAGACCCACAGGCCACCCTTCCAGCCGCAGCAGAGAACAGGGGACCCCCCAGAGGACTTCCCACCTGACCAGGCCTGTACCGCTGCTGTCTCCCCAGAGCGCTGCTCCGTGCTGTACCGCCCCTTAGGAAGTGTGCTGGAGCCGTTTGCGTCGTTATTTCAGCCACTAGAGACAAAAACCCATTCCAAAATGGCTGCCGACATGCAAACAGAGCATGTGGGCTACAAGAAAATGGCCAGGCGATTGTAGGATAAAACACCACACACAGCAGCAAAACACCAGGGACCCCCGGGCAGCCCCCCCCCCGCACCCACGGCAGCAAAACAGCACCCCCGGAAGCAAACACAGCCCCCAGCCACTGGATGGAGCCCCCCAGGCGGACCCCCCACCTCACGGTCGACCCTGCCACCCAGAACGTGGGGAAAGGAGGGAGAGGAAGGCCTGGCACACTGTGACACGGACATAGAGCCCGGTCATATGTGTGCCCTGGAGCGTATAGCTCACCGGCCACCCCTGGAGCAACGGGGCATGTCGTGGATGGCCCAGTGCGTAGCTAAAAGGCCAGCACACGCTCGATGGCCGAACTGGGGGGACTACAAGAATCCAGGATCCAGCCTGTCACCCAGTCGGCAGTTGATTGTAGATCTCAGGATCCAAAAATGCAGGAAAACAAAAAAGAAAAAAGCAAGAGAATTGCAAAAAAATCCCCAGAGCACATGGGCCCAGAGGAGCCATGTCATTCTCCTTTGCTAGGCAGAAAATAACTGAGGCTGCAGAGCAGAGTGGGGGGATGTACCCGGAGGGACCGCCCCCTGGGAGGTACTGTACCGTGTGGAGTGTTTAACACTTAACATGCGGTTTTTCTGCCTAGTCAATCTCCTAGAAAGGAGGATAATACCCTAAGGTCAATATGCTGCTGTGTCCGTCCATGAACGGAAGAGAAAATGTTTTACCTTTACAACCCCTTTAAACTCTCAGTCCCTTGTACGCGCATCACCCTACACCTAAAGAAGCTATTTGTTAGTGCAATCAGGTGTTTTTGCCCTATAGAAGTCAATTGGCGTACCCGGCATGTGACACACACTTTCTGCACGCATTTTGAGGTCTAAAAAACACCACAGGAAACAAATACATGAAATGCTTGTGCATCCCTACATGAATAGGAATTATAAAAAATCTTCACAAATCACGAATCTGCTCAGGTGTGAATAAAGAGCTTGTGTAGACTGGAAGAAGCAGAATGCTTTTAGGTGCAGACCAGTTTAAGAGACTTCTGAGCCTTCGAAGGCACTTCTGGCCTCCATCGGACTCACTTCTGACTTCCAAAACTGCATTTGCATTCCCCATGATTTGTATATGAACAGGACAGAAGCAGTTCAAATACATACAAATGCCTGTTTACACAAGCCCTTTATCACAAGGCTGGATGCAGACAATTCAGCATTTTCTGGCAGGCATCAGTAAAACGTAACCGCAAATGTTTGCATTTCACCTGTGTATTTAGCATTATGCCGGGCTTTGCTGTAAACTCTTTTTCCACTAACTTGGACAATTTCAACCAAATATATGTCACAATCAGTAGATTCGCAGATGTGTGCAGCTACATGTATGTGCAAATCTTGACATTTCCTGGAAAAGCCAAGCCTGTCTTCGCCCTCCTGTGCCACAGGTCTCCCTAGTGGCCATTCACATCAGACCAAAACCATCCTTGGAAGGCAGAAGGGGAGGGGTGTAGAGTAGCATCACTCAAAAATAGTCAAGGTTTACATCAGTGGTGCCCAACCAGTGGCCCGCGGAGCCCTCTGATGTGGCCCACGACCTCCTGCTTTGGGATGGTGGGTTGGCAATCCCAGATCACGCTTTGCAGATCTGCCATCCCAGAGCATGAGTGATGCTAAACGCAGTTTGCCTGGTGCCACAACAGCCGGTGATACCTGAATGGAAGACTTATTAAAGGTAAATTTATTACTAAAATTAGAGTATATATGGGCATATCTGTTCTGCAGTGGTTACTGGGCTGCTTTCAAACTGATCCGCAGGTGCAGCGTGGTGCACCTGTGGGTTACCTGCATTGAGCCATAGACTTCTGTTATTTACCTGTGGGTTTGGTCCAGTTTCGGAAAGGTACCCCACACCTGCAGGATATAATAGAATTCTACGGCAAAGTGCAGATTACCCGCAGGAAAGCCACAGGTGCGTGTGGGTAAACCACAGCACATCAGTGTGAAAACAGCCTTAGGTCCCTTTCACACAATCGGTCCGATCCTCCATTCATCCCTATGGAGCGGCAGATGTAAACGGTCTTGTGTCCCTTCCATCTCGATTGATTGGATCAGAGGGCCCATAAAGTAGAGTGGGCTGTGTCTGGGTTCTCTTTCCATATGCAGAGTGGACACGAGCCTGTCATCCGCTCATTGTGGCCCGCGACTGGTTAATAAGTCGCTTAAGTGGCTCTCGCTCTTCAAAAGGTTGGGCACCCCTGGTTTACATAATACTTTTACATAAGTGCTGCCCATATACCTGGATATACTGATGATTTTTGGAGTGAATTTCACTGAAGCAATGGGTGGATTTACTAATGGCGAATAGGCTGCACTTTGCAGGTGCAGTTGCACTCTTCAAGAGCATTTTCTCCAGAGCTTAGCAAATGAGGGAAAGATGTCCCGATTTCCATCATCCAATCAAGTGCAGGCAAAAATACATATTTTTTTTTAACTTGCATGCAATTGTTGCATAAGATAAGCGAAGCCTCGCCTCATTTAGTGAACTCTGGAGCAAGTACACAATTTGCCCAAGTTAAAATCCATATTTTTTGCTAGAATATTACTTAGTATATATATTATAAAATACAAATGTTTTGGGGGGGGGGGTTCTAACAAACTGATTCTGAACACTTTTTTGTTTTTAATCGGCGCTATTGGCAGCCGGAAGTGACGTAGCTTCCAGGATTTTACATTGAAGAACTGATCGAAGCAGAATCCGGCTTTGTAGGTGTCTCAGCCTAGCCGGCAGACGCGCCGGCTGAAGGCCCGGGAAGAGCGGCGGAAGGCGGAGGGCATCTCCCCTGGTTTAATCCCTTTAAGCCATGAACGCAAATTTGGTGAAGGGGTAAATACATCAACCCCAATATCTTTTCATCAGGTGCTCATATTGAACTATTCACAATTGTGATAGCATTACTTTAAGAGCAAGGACATTACTGAGCTTAAAGCACGGGTCTCAAACTGGTGGCCCTTCAGCTGTTGCGAAACGACAAAAGTCTACGAAAAACTACAAAAGTCCCCCCAAATCCAATCAGTTTTGGGAAGACGTAGCCTTAGGCCCCTTTCACATGAACAGAATGATCAGGTCTGTCTGTCAGGTTTTCAGGCGGGTCCAATCGGATCATCCATTGCTCTCTATGTCCGCTGACACAACTGCCAGGTATCGGACCAGATAAAAACAGACGGATGGAGACCCATTCCACATCAGTCTGGCAGATCAGATTGGATGACAGTTGGATCGAAACAAACAGACAGGTGGTCCATTTCCATCCGACAGCCCATAGAGGACAGCAGGCTGTGTCAGTGTCTGCTCTGCATCAGCAGATTGGACATGGACCTGTCATCCGCCTGTTCAGCTGGGATCAGCAGACATATCCCCTGCTGAGCAGGCAGATCTGCTGGTGGACTTTGTCAGTGTAAAAGGGACTTACTCCAACTGTTTTATTCATTTTCTTTTACAATGTAAACAAAACTAATCTTTGCAGCGTTACATTATAAAACTTAATGTACTGTAAAGGGTTAATATACCCAAGCACTTCACCGGGTAAAATCAGGAGACTATGCAGCCAAGGAACTGGTTTGTGTTACAGAAATAGTACTAAAAACTACAATATACCACCTTAAAGGAAATAGTATTGCAATTTAAACTAAACTAACAGAGCTTACTGCTTGGACTAAATATATTAAATTACTTTCTCAAGTGGTCACTAAACCAAATCTACTTTCTCTACACTTACCTTAATATTTAAATATACCTAGTTCCCATGTATTTGGATATTTCCAGCTTTTGCATACTACCATCATGCCCAGTTTCCACAGGATAGTTTATTAATTATACAATCCACTTTAGAATCAGTACGGAGGTCCGAGTGTCTGGATAAGCCCACTTCGAGACCATTTTTGCCATTAGTGGGTCTTAGACCCCGTTTCACACTGAGGCGCATTGCAGGTGCTATAATGCTAAAAATAGCGGCGCTTTACCGATGACGCACCACCCCAGTGTGAAAGTAGCCTTAGGTGGATGCGAGATATACCAGATCTGATATGGAGGATCGGAGAGATGCGTGTAAGAGTTCGCTCTGCGATCTCTGGCATCCTTGAGCGACCACATGATCCAATTTAAATTGGTACATAGAGCATAAATCACCTCACACAGTTTTAAAAAGATAAATCCGGTTTGCTCTTCTGAGTGTTGGCAGTGTGGAGCAGCTCAGGGGGATTTCGCACACATTTTTTGGACTTGTCCATATATAGCTATTTTTTGGGTGTATGTAGTGGATCTATTGAATTCTATTACTTCTGCTCCTCTACCGGTCTCAATGTTTGTGTGTTTGTTGGGTCTAGTAGAGGCTATTTTTCCTACAGTGTCTGAGCGAATGTTTGCCAACACAACATTATTTTATGCAAGAAAAGCCATTGCTCTGCATTGAAAGAAACCTTGTTCTCTCATGCTTCTATACTGGACAATTGATAATTATCTTCCATTGTAAAGAGACTACTACTACTACTACTACTACTACTACTGATCTTCCTTGTTCAAGTATCTTTGAATTGTGCTCTTTTAACCGCTTGCCGACCAGCCGCCATCATTATACTGCGGCAGGTCGGCACAAACCATCGTAGCTGTACGTTGGTCCTGCTGCAATGCGGGTGTGCCAATGCTTGTGACCAGTGGTCGCGATAACCGTGGGCATGAGAGGCAGGACACACAAATCCCTGTTCTGTGAGGTGAGAGAGATCGTGAGTTCCTAATAGCCAGCAACCACGATCTCTCATCTCCTATAGTCAGTCCCTTCCCCCTACAGTTAGAACACACAGTCAGGGAACACAATTAACCCCTTGATCGCCCCCTAGAGTTAACCCCTTACCTGCCAGTGACATTTACACAGTAAATGGGTGCCAACGGTCCCAAAAACTTATCAAAAAGGTGTGCGACGTGTCCCTGTCCCGAAAAAATAAATAAAAAATAATCGCAGATCACTGCCATTACTTGTAAAAAATTATATTTTTATTATTAATAATATAAATCTATCCCCTATTTTGTAGATGATATAACTCTTGCACAAACGAAATATACACTTATTGCGATTTTTATTACCAAAAATATGTAGAATACATATCGGCCTAAACTGAGGGGAAAAAAAAAAAAACGTTTACCACTTCCATACTGTGGTTTGAACGGCGTTTACATATGTGGGCAGGACTTATGTGTGTGTTCGCTTCTGAGCGCCAGCTACCGGGGACAGGGGCGTTTAAAAAATAAATTATATCATTTTTTTTTCTTTTTTCCCCCATTTAATTTTTTATTTTACCAGATTCCCTCGCGACCCGGATATGACGTTGTATGCGTGTGCGTGACTCCACCTAGGTGGAGTCACGCACACAACGTCCCTTACGGGTCACGAGGGAATCTGGTGGAGTGCAGGCGAAGCCGCGGCCTCGCCTAAAAACTCCTGCCTCCCGCAGCTCCTCAGGACTGGCGCGTTGTCCATAAAAAAAAAGTTTTTTTTTTTTAATTGCATTTTTTTGGGGGGAGAAAATCACCCAGTTCTAGTTTGAATTTTGAATGACACCCCAGTGTTAATAAATGGAAGTAGTAAGCTTGACGGGACACAAAACCCAAGGGCCTGCAGGAGCTTCCTCATTTAAAGTGCAACTGAAAAGGAAAATCTTTTGTTTTTTCCATTTTGGACAGAATTAGAGAGTTAGAACACCTGTCAGTTTTTTGGTAGTTTGTCATCTGTGTCCCATTGGGGAGATTTCCCTTCACTGACTGTTCCATAGCCAAAGCAGGAAGTATGTGGAAAAAACCCTGCAAAAGTGGGGGAAATCCTGGTGTGTCAGCAGAACTAGGGGCAGATCCTCAAAGATCTGCACCGGCGCAGAGTATCTGAGATACGCTACGCCGCCGTAACTTACCTGGCTTTGGTTTGAATCCAGAAAGAATTTGCGCCGTAAGTTACAGCGGCATAGTGTATTTCTCACGGCGTAAGGGCGCGGAATTCAAATGCGGCGAGTAGGGGGCGTGTTTCATTTAAATGAAGTGCGTCCCCGCGCCGAACGAACTGCGCATGCCCCGTCCGTCAAAACTCCCAGGGTGCATTGCTCCAAATGACGTCGCAAGGACGTCACTGTTTTCGCCGTGAACGTAAATGGCGTCCAGCCCCATTCACGGACGACTTACGCAAACGACGTAAAAATTTCAAAATCAGACGTGGGAACGACGGCCATACTTAACATTGAGTACGCCACCAGATAGGCTTTTTCAGGCCTATAGTTAAAGCTGCTATCGGAAACAACATAAAAGAATGCAACGGCCGCTCGTACGTTCGTGGATCGTCGGAAAAAGCTTATTTGCATACTCGATGTGAATTACGACGTGAACGCCACCCAGCGGCCGCCAGAAAATTGCATCTTAGATCCGACGGCGTACTAAGGCATACGCCTGTCGGATCTAACCCAGATGCCGTCGTATCTTGTTTTGAGGATTCAAAACAAAGATACGACGCGGGAATTGTGAAATTACGCCGGCGTATCAGTAGATATCTGCCCCCTAGTGTCTCCATTAGAAAATGTCCCCTTCAGAATATGTGATTTTCTTTCATTTTTGATAAGAACAGTAAAAACCTGGAAAAATAGAGAGGGCGAGTCTCCCTAACGAGCACAGACAGCAGTAAGAACTGACAGGTATTTTAATACTTCTCCACTCTATCCATGTCCTTTAGGACAAATGCATAGATGAAATTGCAGCAGGATTATGAAAATGCACCTAAAAAACATGCATTTTGGTCAAAGAAGATTGGATCTCCTAAATAAACCATCAAATTTGTGCAATATTTACTTAAAAAACGTATAAAACTACACGCATATGCAAGTGTAAACAATATCGATATTACATGCACTAGCATTAGGAGAGTCTGGAACAAGTGATATTACAGTCAACATCAATTGTGTCTCTGTGAAAAACACCTGCAATGCAGAACTCAATACTGCAACAAAGAAATGTCTTTTTGAAGTAACTTTAGAATTATTTAAACATATACAATACAATCAGAAGCAATCTGACACGTGTACTGTATTGTCAATATTATTCATAAGGTTTAAAACATTAATGAGGACAGTCTGTTTAATTATATGGTATGCACTAAGCAATGAGGACGTGCATCTATTCAAGTCCCAAACAGCAATTGGCTCAGACGCACTCTAATGCCGCGTACACACGGTCGTTTTTTGTCTTGTAAAAAAACGTCGTTTTTTTTCCAATGAGAAAAAAATAAGTTTTCAAACTTCATTTTAAAAAACGACGTTGCCTACACACCATCGTTTTTTCAAAATGCTCTAGCAAAGCGCGGTTACGTTCAGCACGTACGGCGGCACTCTGTTCCATTCAAGCTCGCGTCATAACTTGCTTCTGAGCATGCGCGGGTTTAAAAACGTTGTTTTAAACGTCGTTTTAGCCTACACACGGTAATTTTTTATGACACAAAAAACTACGTTTTGAAAAACGACATAAAAAATTTAAGCATGTTCGAATTTTTTTTTTTTTTTTGTCGTTTTTCAGAAGACATAAAACTACGTTTTCCCCACACACGGTCATTTTAAATGACGTTTTTAAAAATGCTTTTTTTCATCCCAAAAAACGACCTGTATGCGGCATCAGGAATAGTTTATGCTAATCAGAAACCATAATTTTCCTAATAATTTCAAAGTGATCTAGGACACCCTGCAGAGGAAACCTGCTCTTTTATATATAGAAAAGTAAAATATATATATATATTTTTTTAACCTGTCCAACCACTTTCCACCCCTAGGACATTTATTCTGGCCTGTTGTACACTGCCCTATATGCAATACATTCCACTCAAAAAACAGATTAGCAGCCTCTCATTTCAGATTTATGGGAACTCTAAGGCCCCTTTCACACTGGGGCAGGCGGTGCGATGGCTAAAAATAGCGGCCCTATACAGTGGGAATTGCAGCGGGATTCGGCCGCTAGCGGTGCGGTATTAACCCCGGCTAGTGGCCGAAAAAAAGGGTAGAGGCGCATTGCGGGTGGTATTACCGTGGTTTCCCATTGTTTTCAATGGGAAGGAGCGGTGAATTACCGGTATACACATCGCTCCAAAGATGCTGCTTGCATGAGATTTTTTTTCTCTCCCACCAGCGCATTGCCTCAGTGTGAAAGCCCTCTGGCTTTTACATTGAAAATGCTGGGCAGGAGTTTTTCAGGCGGTATTTAGGCATTACTTTTAGCGCTAAACCGCCTGAAAAACTCCCCAGTGTGAAAGGGGCCTAAGGTTTTCTGAACAACTAAAATATACATACATAAATTATATATTTTACACACACGTTATATTATATATAAATTATTGCGCACATATAAATTAGGGCTGTGCAAATTAACTTTTAATCGATTAATCTTTAATTTTTTTGATCGATCAAAATCTTTTTGATCGATTCAAATTATTTTGATTGGTACTCACCTCTCCGCCGGCTTCTGGGCCTTCAGGGAGTTCCGTCGGAGATCCAGTAACGTCACAGACACCGGTGGGGCTTGCAGTGTCCATCTGAAGGGCTCCTTTGCTGTGCCTTCATATCTGCATGCCGGCGGGACCTTACTATCTGCCACACGCAAGGGCTGTTACACTTCCCTCTATCACTTCCCTCTATCAACCTGGGATTCTACAACCATCCACTGGGAGTTGTGATAGTCCCCTTCATAGGACATCTACATGCCAACGGACTGATGTTAACCTCTCCTCATCTGGATTCAGCAGTGGTATCGTTGTACACATTTTTATACCAGTATCATACTTAGCTGCATGTTTTTATGACTGTTTTTGGTACCGTTTGGTATTAATCGCACCATTTTTACAGTTTATGTGGCTATATCGACTTTATCTCCAGTGCAATATTTATTTTGTTACCTACTTGAAGACTATAAAAGTTTTAATGCTATTCCCATCGAGTGCTGCCTTTGTGTGTTTTTTGTCTCCTGCTATCCATTTTTCCAGTGGTTGGTAGCTGCACTGGGAATCAGCCTGCAAGGAGATGAGCTAAAAGTAGTTGGATCTGTATGTGCGTTCTAATTAATCGAAATTAGTCGATTAATCGATAAAAAAAGAAAAGATTAATCCAACAGAAACATTTTGATCAGTAACAGCCCTAATATAAATATTACATCTCTGCAACATATGCAGCTTTTCCATATTTAAGCTCCATAATGTTTTTTTACTGAATTCTGACATAGCATACAGAAAAGGCAAACGTACATGCTTACAACCACATGACACGTATAATCATTAAACAGAAGTCACAAGGGAAGTGGCTTTATAGATGGTAAACATACCAGGTATGGCATATAAAAAAAAAAAAAGGAAAAAGAAAAGCTACATCATCGCCACATCATCACAGCATTGACGATCTGGTAGTAAGGGTGAACACATGAAATTACTAGTTGTACACCAACTAATAAAAAAATAAAGATCATGAAGGATTTAGGGGTTGCATAGGAAACTGTATGATATGTAAAATTGATGATGAGGTTTAAAAGGATCATATAGTCGAATCTTCCATGCAAGGATGAACTCCCTTAATTTGCCTATCTCCAAGAGTATTCACTCGTAGTAGAGGGAGAACTGTAATTTACAAACACTTCCAAGCTCAGCTGGAGGGCATATTCAATGGATCAATGAGAGATTTAGGAGGTGGGGACTCAAACAGGACAGTTGTGTTTCAACAAGTGGCAGACATTGTAGCTTTATATTCAGCAGAAATTTGCTAGTGGAACAAAGACTTGAGTAGTTATAAGAATAAAAATAGATAGTAGCAATTTTTTTTCTTTTTTACACACAAACACAATCTAATCCATAATTTTTGTACAAAATAAAAAAAGATGATGTAGTGCAGATTACATAGATACCAAATGTGTCATACCTCAAAACTGCACATTTCCAAAAAGTGGTGAAAAAAATTTATATTTTTAAATAAAAATTTAGTATCAAAATTGATGGGCGACACTTTAAATGCCCTTAAAGCTCTTTAGTTTAGAGCAGGGGTCTCCAAACATTCTATAGAAAGGGACAGTTTAGAGATCACCGATTTAGAGCAAACCACAACTTAGGGATCTAAAATGATTTCTCACGTTTCTGGCGACATATTATATGTGGCACAATTGCTTATTACATACATATGGGCACCAATTTGCTTTTGCAGAGTGATGAAGTTGCTTTTAATTCTTTTAAATTACTTTTATAAAAAAAAAAAAAAGGCTTCTATTTTTTTAACGTTAAATATATATTTTTTTATTTTATTGCCTTTTCAAGGGGGCTAACAAGTTGTATAAAATATGGCCAGCTTAACAAATTATGTTATAGTGTAGAAGTTGTAGGAATTCAGCACAAACAGTAACCGTTGTGAGAGAAATAGTATATCGGCAGCTATACTTCTGCAGTCCTAGCCAGTTCTGACATTTTATTTTTATTTTATTCTAAAAGATTCCTAAATCTATGCTAAACAGCATAGGTGGATGAATCTCCTTCTGCAGCCATTGTATTCTGGCAGTCGGCTGTCAAAACAAACAAGCAGTGCCTGCATCTGACTGATTACATGCACTGTCCAGCTGACCATTTTTCACTCGACTCCATTGATTTTTCAAATAAAAGATACCTGGCAAAGAGGTGGCAACTGAAATTCGCTCAGTGTATTATGGGCAGCTTAAGGTCGGGTTCACAATGGTACAACAAACGCTCCCTCATTGGGAGCTCATGTAGCATAACGTGTGAAAACCAATGTTTCCCTATCAGAGCAGTCTTAACTGGTCCGACACAAGTCGGTCCGACGTTAAAAATGCTCCCTGCACTACTTTGGGCCGACTTTGATCCTATGTCAGCCCATTGAATATCACTGAAGTCAGATCGCTATCTTAACTGACCTGACTTTGTACTCTGAGGATCTTGAAGGGGTCCCCCCAAAATCCATACCAGACCCTTATCAGAGCACGCAACCTGGCAGGTCAGGAAAGGGGGTGGGGACGAGCAAGCGCCCCCTCCTGAACGTACCAGGCCACATGCTCTCAACATGGACCCCTCCCAACCCAAAGCACCTTGTCCCCATGTTGATGAGGACAAGGGCCTCTTGCCGACAACCCTAGCCGTTGGTTGTTGGGGTCTGCAGGTGGGGGGCTTACCGGAATCTGGAAGGCCCCTTAAACAAGGGGGCTCCCAGATTTTGGCCCCCACCCTATGTGAATGAGTATGGGGTATGTTGTACCCCTACCCATTCACCTAAAAAAAAACACATTACACAGGTTTTTAAAGTAATTTTATTTGGCAGCTCTGGGGTCTCTTCCGACTTCTTCTCCCCTCTCTGGCTCTTCTGTCTCCTCCACTTCTTCTCTGCTGATGTCTTCTAGCACTCCCCAGTTTTTCCTCCCTCTGTCCGCTGTCTTCTCCGCTATATTTTTGCTCTTTTGCTGGGTCTTCTCCCTCTGTTCTTCTTCCGATGTTGACTCAACACTCTCTCTTCCCCGCTCTAATGCTGGGTGTGTGGTGTGCCACTAATTACATTGGCATGGGGCAGGGTCACCGGAGGCCTGCCCTTATGACGTCACTGCCCCATGCAGTGATGTCATAAGGGGTGGGACAACCGGGTCACATCACCCAGTGACCCCGCTTCATGCCAATATAAGTAGTGGCATACCACGCACCCAGCATTAGAGGTGGGAGAGAGCGTTGACTCAACATCGAAAGAAGAACAAAGGGAGAAGACCTGGATAGCAGAGAACACAGTGGACAGAGGGAGAAGAACTGGAGAGGGCTAGCAGACATCAGTGGAGAAGACCCGGAGAGAGGAGAAGAACCAGCAGAGGCAGAAGACATCGGTAGAGGAGGGAGAAGTCGTCAGAAGAGATCCAAGAGCTGCCTAATAAAATTACTTTAAAAACCTGTGTAATGTGTTTTATTTTTTACACTTTTTTTGGCCCCCCCACCTCATTCACATCACAGATCCGACAACCAACGGCCAGGGTTGACGGGAAGAGGCCCTTGTCCTCTTCGACAAGGTGCTTTGGGGTGGGGGGTGCAGGGCCCACCCTGCCCCAACTCACACCCACCCATGTCGATGGCATGTGGCCTGGTACGGTTGAGGGGGGGCACGCTCGCTCATTCCCACCCCCATTCCTGACTTGCTGGGCTGCGTGCTCGGATAAGGGTCCGATATGGTTTGTCTGAAAATCAATACCTTATCGAAGGGCCTGGTATGCCTTTTTTTCTTTTTTGGCGTGGAGTTCCCCCTAAAGATTTATACCAGACACATTGCCTGGTATCATCAGTGATCAAAGTTGGATCTCCGTTCATTGAAGTAGGATGCATGTCAGACTTCAAGTCACAGAGCAAAGTCGGATCCAAAGTGGTACGACTGTTGTGTCGTACCAGCTTGAATCTCGCCTCAGAGTGCAGTAGAAATATCATTAATAACTTGCTTTGTCTGTGCTGGAAACTGAGCAATCAGTGGGGAATATATTTTGTGCAAAGAGATAAAGGGATGTCTCATTCCCCCACATGCGTTTCATAGCTCTGGGCTATACGTTCCACAGGGCAGATGGAGAAAGGAGAAACCCAACCAGATTCAAATGAGTGTGGCGACAGGCAGAAGGGGTGGAATAACTGATCAGACAAATTAATGATCTGAATGATAAAAGCAGTAGAAGACACTGACAGTAAGGCACTGTACCTTAGAAAAGGGGAATAGAGAGGAAGGGGGGGGGGGTCATGCCCTCCTGTAAGGCAAAGGCATACTAGCTCATTATAAAATACTTACCTTAGAACAAAGTGCCCGCACTGCCTCCCGGTCACCGCTGAGGGACCCGACATATTCCCTCTGCATCTCTTCTGGGTTTCCCCACGCATCCCCGTTTCAGCAAGATCCAGCAGCATACTCTGGACCTTCAGAGCGCATGTGCTACTGACGTCAGCGGCTACATGCAAGGTGAATATTTCCTAAACCGTACAAGGTTAGGAGATAATAATTTTATCTACAGGTAAGCCCGATTATAGGCTTACCTGTAGGTAAAAATGTGCAGGCGGGGTATACAACTGCTTTAAGGGACAAGCAGGATGAGTGCACATTCATAGCACTGCATAAGTTAATAGCTACTTTTGACTAGGGGAGAGGAGAAGCTGTGGATGGAGCCGGGATGAAATCTGGGGAATAGGTGGAGCCGGGATGGAATCTGGGGAATAGGTGGAGCCGGGATGGAATCTGGGGAATAGGTGGAGCCGGGATGGAATCTGGGGAATAGGTGGAGCCGGGATGGAATCTGGGGAATAGGTGGAGCCGGGATGGAATCTGGGGAATAGGTGGAGCCTGGATGGAATCTGGGGAATAGGTGGAGCCGGGATGGAATCTGGGGAATAGGTGGAGCCGGGATGGAATCTGGGGAATAGGTGGAGCCGGGATGGAATCTGGGGAATAGGTGGAGCCGGGATGGAATCTGGGGAATAGGTGGAGCCGGGATGGAATCTGGGGAATAGGTGGAGCCGGGATGGAATCTGGGGAATAGGTGGAGCCGGGATGGAATCTGGGGAATAGGTGGAGCCGCATGGAATCTGGGGAATAGGTGGAGCCGGGATGGAATCTGGGGGGGGGGGGATGGATTTAGCCATGATAGGATCAGGGGAGTGGATGGAGCCAGGATGGGATCAGGGATTGTGGATGTAGCCAAGATGTGATTGGGGATGGATGGAGCAGGGATGGGATCTTAGAGTTTGAGGCGGGTAGAGGACATGTGCTAGGGCAGTGGTTCTCAACCTTTCTAGTGCCGTGACCCCTTGATAAAATTTCTCAAGTTGTGGGGACCCCTGACAGTAACATTTTCGTAGCATGGGTTGTCAGTCCCCAAGGCAAGACAAGTAATTTGCACCCCTAACCCACGGACATTTAGCGCTCCCCGAGTCCCTTCCATTCGTACAGTATTAAAACCTCATACGGTACATTTCAGGATGTACCACTCTTTGTTCTCCTTTCTTTCTTTTTTATCTCTCTCTATCCTAATTTATTGTTTTTTTTCCCCCATCCATCTCTTTAGCCTTCTTTCTTGTTCTCTTATTTGTTCCCTTTTTGTTTGTTCCTCCCATCTTTTCCTCTCCCTTACATGTATTCTCCCTTTTTTCCTTCTCTGATGCCACGTACACATGATCGGAATTTCCGAAAACAAATGTTCGATGTGAGCTTTTGGTTGGATATTCCGACTGTGTGTAGGCTCCATCGGACATTTGCTGTCGGAATTTCTGACAACAAATGTTTAAGAGCTGGTTCTCAATTTTTCTGATCGCCTGTATACAATTCTGAAACAAAAAAATCCTACGCATGCTTGGAATCAATTTGACGCATGCTAAGAATCATTGAACTTTATTTTTCTCAGCTCATCGTAGTGTTGTACGTCACCGCGTTCTTGATGTTTGGAATTTAAGACAACATTTGTGTGACCATGTGTTTACAACACAAGTTTGAACCAACATTCCGTCGAAAAAAAAAAAAACTACGGTTTTGTTGTCGGAAATTCCGATCGTGTGTACGCGGCATTACTCCTTGGTGGGGGGGGATGGGATGAGTGGTAGTGCTGGGGGTGGGGGGAGAGAGTTCTGATCAGCCAACGTAGGTGCTCTTGATCAAGGTCATCTGCTGATCTGAGAACTGTAGTGGGGACTTTTAATGGAAACCACATGCAGTGTTACTCACCGTGTCTCCGGCTTAACTGTGTCTCCAGCTCCGTGGTGTCTTGTAGCAGTGACACCTATGCCGAAATCAGGAGATAGGGTCTCCTCCAGCCCCTCCCACTTCACATTCCTCACCAGTTAGCTGACCTCTAGTCTCTACCCCCCAGCCATGCCCTGAACTGAATGGGCGGCTGTGAAGAGGCCGAGTGGGCAGCTGCAGGCTCCAGGAACAGCCCAGGATTTGGTGACCCCTGGCAAATAGTCATTCGACGCCCGGAGGGGTCCCGACCCCCAAGTTGAGAACCACTGTGCTAGGGGGTGCTTTGGAAGGGGAGAGGAATTGTGCTGGTGGGGTAAACTTCAAATCTGCCCCCTCCCCTCCTTATAGCACAAGTAATTTCTAACCCAAAACAAACAAAGCACCACCTAGAAAGTATACTCAAACTCTCCTCGCTAAAATGACTCTCCTGGCAGCATAGATGTCTCCCTCCTCAGCAATACCTCGGCCCCAGGCAGGTGCTCTAGCGCGCTGTCCCTCTATCTCCTTCTCGGCCGAGGAGGAGGCAGCTATAGTCCGGTCTGCAGCGAGTGCAGCTGGAGGAGAGAGAGACGACTGCGGCATGTAGGACAGTGTCAGACTCCAGGCACCTCTGTCTCTGCCTCACTTTTCCCAGCCGAGATCTGGAAGGGGAGAAGGGAGCCGCGGAGCTGGTGTCAGACTGCCAGTATCAGCCTGGTGTCACCCGGGTGCGGACTGCACCCCACGTCCCACACAGTGATGCAACTGGTTTTCAGCGCTGTCGCACTTTGAATCACATTTTTTTAAACAGATAAGAGCTTTCTTTTGGTGATATTGGGACATAAATGTCAGGCGTTTTTAAACATACAAAAAACGTATTACTCATTAAGAAAGAGGAAATACTTTTTGAATGAAACAAATATGTATTTTCTTTCAGAGTTGAAAAGAAAACATAAAAGCCAAGGTCACATTGAGAAGAGAATGCATAAATAAGGTGGTAGCCACTTCGCACTTCCTCAAACATGTACAGGTTATTGCTGAGTTAATTACTTGTTCCCAACTTGTGCAATACGTATGATTCGATCAAAGTGCAAACTGTAAAATAATCCAACATTTTTTACCCCATCCACAAGTTCTTGGTGGATGGGGAGGGTTGAAATCACTCCCACTGTGCCATTGAATTCTGACTGTGTGGAGACATCCCCTCTGTCAGGATGCAATGATCAGCACTGCCAGCTGTAGTCTGCGTCATATGCACGTTGAGTACGTGCACGCAACTTCTTTGGTGAACCACGGTGAGGCCTGTTCCGAGTGGAACTTGTCCTGTTAAACTGCTGTATGGTCTTGGCCACTGTGCTGCATCTCAGTTTCAGGGTCTTGGCATTCTTCTTATATAGCCTAGGGCCCTATGCCATCTTCATGTAGAGCAACAATTGTTTTTTTTTTCCAGATCCTCAGAGTTCTTTGCCATGAGGTGCCATGGTGAACTTCCAATGACCAGTAAGAGAGTGAGAGCGATAACACCATATTTCACACATCTGCTCCCCATTCACACCCAAGACCTTGTAACACTAGCGAGTCACATGCCACCGGGGAGGGAAAATGGCTAATTGGGCCCAACTTGGACAGGACATTTTTACTTACAGTAATCACTTTTGTTGCCAGCGGTTTAGACATTAATGGCTGTGTGTTGAGTTATTTTGAGTGGACAGCAAATTTACACTGTTATACAAGTTGTACACTCACTACTTTACATTGTAGCAAAGTGTAATTTCTTCAGTGTTGTCACATGAAAAGATATAATAAAATAATTACAAAAACGTGATGAGTGTACTCACTTGTGAGATACTGTATATATGGGATTCATGTGATCGTCCTGAGTATTGTTGCCAACCATGTCCATCCCTTTACAAATACTATGTACCCATTTTCTGATGGCTACTTCCAGCAGGATAATGCACCATGTCACAAAGCTCAAATCATCTCAAACTGGTTTCTTGAACATGACAATTGCCTAGATTCACAAAGATTGCTGCAACTTTGCCGCGGCGTAGCTTAAGGCATTTAAGCTACGCCACCGTAAGTTAGCGAGGCAAGTACATGATTCACAATGTACTTGCCTGCTATGTTACGGCGGCGTAGCCTAAAGTGGGCGGGCGTAAGGGCGCCCAATTCAAATGTGTGTAAGGGGGCGTGTTTTATGTTAATAAGGCTTGACC
The DNA here is from genome assembly GCF_905171775.1 of Rana temporaria. Classification (NCBI taxonomy): domain Eukaryota; kingdom Metazoa; phylum Chordata; class Amphibia; order Anura; family Ranidae; genus Rana; species Rana temporaria. The sequence goes on from NC_053493.1 coordinate 144,581,571, forward strand.
TTGCGTTTTTGACATTTTTTTTTTACTGCGCATGCGCCGGGCGCCTACATTTCCCAGTGTGCATTGCGGCCAAGTACGCCGCACGGGCCTATTGATTTTGAATTGGACGTAAACTACGTAAATCCCAAATCACGGACGACTTACGCAAACAACGTAAAAATTTTGAATTTCGATGCGGGAACGGCGGCCATACTTAACATTACTATTCCAACTAGTGCCTAGCTCTAACTTTAGGTGGCCTATCTCGAATGTAAACGGCATAAAAGTACTGCGTCGGCCGGGCGTACGTTCGTGAATCGGCGTATCTACATATTCTACACCGACTGCAATGGAAGCGCCACCTAGCGGCCATCCGAAATATTGCAATCCAAGATAGGACGGCGCAAGCCGTCGTATCTTAGATATGTTTAAGCGTATCTCTGTTTGAGCATACACTTAAACATAAGTCGGCGTAGATTCTGAGTTAGGTCGGCTTATCTACTGATAAGCCGGCCTAACTCTTACTGAATCTACCTAAATTAGTTCACTGTACTTCAATGGCCTCCACATTCACCAGATCTCAATCCAATAGAGCACCTTTGGGATGTGGCGGAACGAAAGATTTGCATAATAGATGTGCAGCCGACAAATCTGCAGCAACTTTATTACATTATCATGCCAATATGGATCAAAATTCCTGAGGAATGCTTCCAACGCCTTGTTGAATTTCTGGCACAAAAAATGAGGGCAGTTCTGAAGGCAAATGTGGGTCCAACCAGGTAACTAGCAAGGTGTAAAGTATAAATTTTATGGGAGATGATAGATAGATATCACACACACACACACACACACACACACAGAGGAATATATATATATATATATATATATATATATATATATATATATATATATATATATATATATATATATATATATATATATATATAAATAAATCAATCTCTCTTTAAACCAAAATCCTTCACTCATAAATCAGCTAATGAGCTAATCCAGTCAACCTATCACCAGTTGTAGTAGGAGTTACAGAAGTCAATGTGGTAATTGACAGCAGTTTTTCCAAGTACCGTATTTATCGGCGTATACCGCGCACTTTTTTGCCCTGAAAATCAGGGCAAAATCGTGGGTGCGCGATATACGCCGATACCCGCACCAAGTTTTGAATACTGCGCCGACATATACAGAGCGCAGTACACTCGGGTATAGTCAGGCAGTCTCGGCTCCTTCCGCGCTCACGTCCTGGACTACAGGACGTCACCGCGGGTAGCCGAGCATTGCCGACAATACACGAGTGTACTGCGCTCTGTATATGTCGGCGCAGTATTCAAACTCGGCGCGGGAAACGAGCGGGGAGGACGCCGCAGAAGGACGCCGGACCAGCCGAAGAGGACACCCGACCCGCCGAAGAGGACACCCGACCCGCCGAAGAGGACACCCGACCCTCCGAAGAGGACACCCGACCCTCCGAAGAGGACACCCGACCCTCCGAAGATGGAAGCCGGACCCGCCGAAGAGGACATCCGACCCGCCGAAGATGGACGCCAGACCCGCCGAAGAGGACACCCGAAGCCGCAGAAGGACGCCGGACCCGACGAGGCCGCCGATGGACGCCACGCAAGACACCAAAACTGTAAGTACTAAAAAAAAAAAATTTCCACAGGATTCAGGGCAACTTTAGGTGTGTGCGGTATACGCGGGAGCGCGTTATACCGCGATAAATACGGTATATGTAAATCAAATTTTACAGGAGAAAAATCAAACAAACAGACTCTCCCATACTATATAAATTTGCTTCATATTCAAAATGTAGACTGCTTTTCAAGCTATTCCAAAATTTAGCAACACATTGATCTCTCTGAGGAACTACCTTGGGTTGATTATATTATCTACATTGGGTTTACACATACAATTTGTGTTGGACCAAAGTAGCTCTCAAGGATGTGTGGCATTAGTGAACTGGACATCTATCAAAATCTACCTAGAGTTGACCATTCACTAGTACATTTTCAAAGGCCCATAAGAACACTTGTATACAAATTACCATCCGTACATTAGAGGACACAATGAATGTCATTCAAAAACACTTTAAAAAAAATTTCACATTTACTTTATGAGTGAATGAACTTCCCCTAATTAAAACATTCGTTGTAAGAAATTATTTCCTTTTAAGAACAACATTTTTCATGCTGCTCATTCGAAAGATCTCATCACTGTGATTAAAAATGAACAGCGCTGGGCTGAGAAAAAAAAAAAAAATATATATATATATATATATATATATATATATATATATATATATATATATATATATATATATATATATATATATATATATATATATATATATATATAATAATAATAATAATAATAATCAGGGCTGTGGAGTCGGAGTCGAAGGAAATTTTGGGTACCTGGAGTCGGAGTCGGCAAACAATGCACCGACTCCGACTCCTACTAAATTTAGATTGGAATAAAAAAAAAAAAGCAAGTTTAAATGTCCCAATTCACAAAAAGTTCTAATTAATGACTTCTCTACTGTAAAAATAAAGACCAATGCATGCAGTGCCTCACGTAACCGCAAAACGAACACGTTAAGTGACCGTGAAGAAGCATGCTTTTCATGTGCTTCACTATATGGCACGCAACGCACAATTAGGAGCTGCAATACTTATACTTTCCATAGTGTTGTGTTCTGCTTTTACAGGGAACGCAGCGTCCATGTGTAACCTAGCCTCTCACTGATAAGGGATTAAATAAATATGTTTTTTTCAGGACTAGAGAGTGAGACACTTGTATAAGTGAAGGGAATGGAGGGCCAATAGTTCAAGACTGAAGCTGTAAACCATTGGAAAAACTGCTGTCATTTAGCTAAGGCTATAAAAACTTGTAAACTCCGATTGTTAGCTTAAACTTTAAACATGACTATGGGATTCTCCTAGGAAAATCATGTTTTAGAATAAATGCCCCTTCCTGGATCCTCCCACTGCTCTATCTTCAGCAGCAGATAAGCACACAAAGAAGAAAGCAGCAGCCCTGTAAACTGTGCAATACAGTAGACTGTTGGCTTCCCAGCCAGTAGTCCTGTGGTAGGTTGCGTTTCTTTCCCTCAAGGAATGTATAAAATACATTTGCATATTAATACATCGGAGTCGGAGTCGGGGAGTCGGAAGTACATAAAACTGAGGAGTCGGAGTCGGAACATTTATCTACCGACTCCACAGCCCTGATAATAATAGTGTGCACCAGGTTACATTACATATGCCCTCATTTTTTTTTTAAGATCTGAATACAATAGTAAAGAATAAAGGGCCAGATTCACAGAAGAGATACGATGGCGTATTTCCTGATACGCCGTCGTATCTCTGTGATCCGCCCGTCCTAACTATGCGGCTGATTCATAGAATCAGGTTACGCATAGATAGCCCTAAGATCCGACAGGTGTAATTGACTTACACCGTCGGATCTTAGGATGCAATTCTAGGCCAGCCGCTAGGTGGCGATTCCATTGCGGTCGGCGTAGAATATGCAAATGACTAGTTACGGTGATCCACGAAGATCCGGGCGTTCGTCGCAATCTCGTACGTGTCGCTAGTCGGTTTTTCCCATCGCAAAGTTACACCTGCTTTAACATGGCTTATCTTTAGAACAGCCATGTTAAAGTATGGCCGTCGTTCCTGCGTCGAATTTCGAATTATTTTTTTTTTGCGTAAGACGTCCGAGAATACGAAACGCCGTAACGCACGTCGACGTTCAAAACAAACGTTGGGGCGCCGTAATTTCGCGCAAAGTACGTCAGGAAATTTTAACACAAAGCATGCGCAGAACGTTCGGCGCGGGAACGCCCCATTTGAATTAGGCGGGCTTGCGCCGAGCGGATTTACGTTACACCGCCGCAAGTTTACAGGTAAGAGCTTTGTGAATCAGGCACTTACGCTGTAAACCTGCGGGGAGCAACGTAATTGTACCCGAATCTGGCCCAAAGTTCTGTCAAACTGCCATGACTTTGCTTTTGAATGGATAGTGAACCCAGCAAAAATGTATTTAGTAGGGGGGCGTGGCTGGCCGTGCATGGAGAGAGACGTGCTGTGGGAAAGCTCTGCCAGGCCCGAACACATCCAACGCCATCCTGTGCGAGCATTCGCTGACTGACCCTACTAATCTCTCTGCCCTGACTCCTGGGTCTCCCCTGAACAGTTCCCTGCCCGAGGTATCTATCTAGGGAGCTGGATCGCTCTGCCAGGCGAAGCACAGCCAAAGCCATCCACTGCTGAGCCGCCGCCATCTTGAGGCCTGTGGAGCCTGGGGACTCTCCGAGCTCCGGTGCTGCGATCGCGGCGAAAATAGGAGCGGCGACCACCTCTGGACCTATCCGCAGCTGTGCCCCAGGAAAGGGGATATTTTGGGACTGATTTCGGGCGCGGCGATCGGGGATCCTCCGGCTGTCCGCAAATTTAGACCGCGGCTTGGGCCTACTCGCGGCGGCCATCTTGTGTATCCGGGCCTCCAAAGATTGGCTGTTTCTGCCCTCAATCTCGGGCCCATCGCCAGATACTTGCCCACAACCAATTCGGGTACACCCAGCTTGCCACCCGGAGCAGTTAGATCCCTACCGGCCCTCTGAAAGTGTCCGCAGGCTTTGGTGAGTTCAAGCGGCCATCTTGGTACACCCCAGAGGCTTCTTCTTTCTCTCCCCTTGAACTGCACCTCCATTCCTCACTGGGGACACCCTGACATGCTAACATAATGCACCGGCAGAGGGGGAAGACCGGAATGGCCGCATAAGAGCGATGCTCCGGAAAAAACGGGGATACAACATCTAATAGTAGCCTGATCGGCGGCGATCACAACCCACCTCCCCGGCGTTACCATCCCACTGACCATCCAGAAGATGACGAACAAACGCAAGGGCTCCCAGCGGCCTCAGAAGCTGACAGAATACTTTACGTGGGAGCAAAGACAGAACGGCGCCGAGTCTCCCGGACCATCTGCTGCCAGCACTCCACAGACGAACCAACCTAAAAGTAAGACAACTAAACGAAACTCCCCATCGGCTAGAAAGCAATCTCCTGTCCCTTCCTCCGCGTCGGGGAGCCCGGAGAAGACGCGGCCTAAGCTGGACGGCACGGTTCCTACTCCAGAGGTTAGTGCGGGTTTAGACTCTGGGGATGACACCAGGGAACTCCCTGACTCCATCGACCGCTTCCCTACCACGAATCAGCCTGTGCTGGACACCACACTGAAGGACATGTTGGTGTCCCTTAGAACCTCGCTGCATGGTGACATGATGTCCTGTATGCGCAGATTTGGCAAGGAGCTACATAATGTGTCAGCCAGGGTGGACCACGTGGAAACAAAAATGGGGGAGTACGCTGACACCATCAATAGCTTGGTGGATGCACATGACGCCAGGGATGAGGAGATGGAAGCGGTAAGGGCCAAGATCGCAGACATCGAAGACCGCGCAAGGAGGAACAACCTTAAAATACGGGGGATCCCCGAAACAGTCCCACAACCAGACTTGCTAGATCATGTCACTGGCATAATAACCTCCATTTTACCTGGCGTATCGGCTTTGGATGTCACCATGGACAGGATCCATAGATTGCCTAAGCCTTCCCATCTACCCGACAATGTACCCCGCAATGTTATTCTACGCCTCCACTTCTACCATGTTAAGGAGCGCTTAATGAGAGCAGCCCGCAACAAGGATCTTGTCCCTGAACAACATAGGGACCTGCAGTTTTTTGCGGACTTGTCACAGTACACACTGCAGAAGAGGCGCAACTTAAACACCATCTCAAAAGCCCTGCGCAACCACAACATTGCTTACAAGTGGGGATTCCCTACTAAACTTATCATCACGAATAAGGGAAAGGATTTCGTTGTTGACTCCCTCTCCAAAGGATTGGATCTACTTAAATCTTGGCTCATCATCCCCGAGGAAGATCCAAGGGGCTTAACCAAGGGAGACCCGTCACGGGTAGGCAACGACTGGCAACTTGTTAACCCGAAAAACGCCCGATCACACCGCTAAACCGCCCGCTGAACAGTGCTACTAAGCTACTTAATCCACAGCTGTACCCCTGTTTAAGGAGTAAATTATCGAACTAGACTTTTTTCCCCCCGTTCTGAGTTAGCGTTTTTATACGCTACACCCAGGTCATTATGACCTACCCCATCCCCTTGCAATCTTTTTTGTTTGTTTTACTTCAACTTTCTCTTCTCCTTTATTTCTCCACCTGGAGCCGCTTCTTCGTAGCTGGAGCCACCACGATACTTCAAACAGTCGGAGACCTACCACCTCTGAGAATGTGCCACTTGTTAGAGGACCCTCTCCACCGCACACCAGCACCGCAAACTGTAAGTGATGTATCTACCTTTTATTCTGCACCGCTTTTCACTCACGAATACACATGCCTGTTACATTCTTGACTATCAACACTAAAGGTTTAAATCACCCAGTGAAGAGAAAATCTATGTGGAATGAGGCTATCCACCATAAGGGAGATGTACTGTGTGCACAAGAGACCCACTTTCACAAACAGAAAATGCCCTCATGTATCCACCCTAAATTTCCATACATTTTTACAGCAAGTTCATCGGCTAAAAAGGGTGGAGTACTTACTGCAATTAGAGACACAGTGGCATTCTCTAAACACAATGAATTGGCCGACCCCTTGGGCCGGTATCACATTTTAGTATGTGATATTGCCTCTACTACGTACACCATAGTCAATGTCTATGCCCCCAATAACCATCAGATCCGATTCCTTCACCAAGTCCTTAGGAAGGCTAAGAAAATTCAGAAGGGCTATCTCCTTCTCTGCGGAGATTTCAATCTTCCCCCTGACCCACTAATGGACTCAACATCTGGTACAACCCGGCATCGCCATTCGCTACAACCACTCCTTCATACCCAGGAACTTTACGATGCTTGGAGGTGTCTCAATGGATCAGAAAGGGACTTTTCCTTTTTTTCATCAAGTCACCGAATTTACACGAGACTGGATCTTTTCGTTACAGACAAATGGCTGCTGCCCAAAATCACTGCATCCAAAATCAACGACATCACTTGGTCAGACCATGCCTCGGTGACGCTGTCGGTTGCTGACTCGCCAGGCGTGAATTCATGCTTCGTCTGGCGGTCCAACTCGAGGCTGATCCAGGATGGTACCACCAAAGCTCAGCTGCAGGAAGAATTGTCTAATTTTTTCTCTAGTAATGTCAATTCTGTTGCCAATCCTATGACTCTTTGGAATGCCCACAAGGCATATATGAGGGGGGTACTTATAAAAATGGGGGCGGGGGTCAGGAGAAGGAGGAGACAGCAAATACAAGACCTGGTCACCAAAATTCACACCTTGGAAACCCAAAACAAAAAAGACACCTCTCAATTATTATCTGCTCAATTATCACAACTCAGATATGATTTGCGACTAGTACTACTCGACAATTTCGATTTAGCAACTAGGCGCCTTAAGATGACATATTATGTCAGCGGTAACAAAGCTGGGAAGCTATTAGCTATCAGATACAAAACTAAAATTCCCTACATTTTACATCCTACCACAAAAGAAAAGCTATATCATCCGCGAGCTATTGCGGAGGCATTCAGCTGTTACTATAATTCTCTTTATAATTTAAAGGAGGATCAAACCACGATTCAACCCACCGAGTCCATGATATCTAACTTCCTGGACAAGGTCAGTCTCCCCCAAGTCACGCCATCCCAGCTGGATGAACTTAATACGCCCTTCTCAGTCCCGGAGATTATTAAAGCGATTGACTCCTTACCTATCAATAAATCTCCCGGTCCTGATGGGTTCACAGGGGAGTACTTTAAAACCTTCAAATTTGATCTCGCTCCCTTTCTATCTGATGTTTTCAACAATGATGTCTCCTCCTCTTCCTTCCCTGCTGAGATGCTACGTGCTCTTATTGTGGCACTTCCAAAACCTGGGAAAGATCCAACTACGCCACAGAACTTCAGACCGATTTCTTTGCTAAACAACGATCTGAAGCTCTATGCCAGACTCATCGCAAATAGGTTGGTTGATATACTACCGACTCTGATCCATATGGATCAATCAGGGTTCACAAAGGGTAGGCAGACGGCAGACGCGACAAGACGTTTAATCAATATAATTCACGCAGCAAATGTGACCAAAACGCCTTCTCTGCTCCTAGCCTTGGATGCAGAGAAGGCGTTTGATAGGATTCACTGGGATTACTTGGCGAAGGTCCTTACCAAGTTTGGTTTCACGTGTGAGATCCACTCTGCAATAATGGCGCTTTATACCAATCCCTCAGCTCAGGTATATATTTCCGGCATGCTATCTTCCCCCTTTAATATCACCAATGGGACACGTCAAGGGTGCCCCCTTTCCCCACTCATTTTTAACTTGCTCATGGAACCTTTGGCCTCGTACATCCGCTCGCATCCCAAGATCAAGGGGTTCAGGAGCAAGGATTCGATACACACTATAAGCCTCTTCGCGGATGACATCATCCTCATGCTTACAGATGTAGAATCCTCCCTAACCTTAGTCCAAGAGACGCTAAACTTATTCTCCTCAGTGTCCTACTATAAGGTTAATGACGCTAAGTCCTACGTATTGGGAATGGGGGTTCCACCTACGCTTAAACAATCCCTAATTGAAAGGTTCCCGTATGTCTGGAGAGACGCAGGAATCTCTTATCTCGGTATAACTCTTACCCCTAAACCTTCTGAGCTAGCTAGAGAAAACTATTACCCCCTGCTACAGTCAATTCCATCTAAATTAAACAATCTAGCAAAGTTTGAACTCTCCTGGTCAGGTCGCCTTGCGGCTTTTAAGATGCAAATTCTCCCCCAAATCATTTACATTTTCAGGACTCTGCCCATCCCGGTCCCTGCCTCCTTTTTTTCCTCTTTACAATCCTCGATTAATAAGTTCTTATGGGGGGGCAAGCGGGCTCGATGCGCATTTAGCCGGTTAATAAAACATAGGTCAGTGGGGGGGATTGGCCATACGCATATTAAAGATTACCATTCAGCTTCTATCCTTGCCCAGTTAAAAGGATGGTTCCCCTCCTCAAATCCTAGTATTTGGTCGGTACTGGAAAGCCACCGGGTCCCGGGGGAAGTTCTCTATGATTACTTACTTTCCAGTGTATTCCTACCCCACCCATCTCCAGCGATGAGCCCAACTATCCGAGGATCTATTGAGGCTTGGAAGTCTCTGGTATTACATCCGTCCCCTGATCAACGATCCTCACCCCTAATGATTCCTCTATCAGCTCTATCACTGTTCATCCCTAATATCTCACTTGCTAAATGGGATCCTGGGGGTAAGCTAACGGTAGCAGACTTATACGTAGGGCCCGCCCTCAAGACCTTCAGATCCCTCCAACTAGAATTATCCCTACCTTCGACTGACTATTACACGTACCTGCAGATTAGTCATTTCCTGAAAGGCTTCAAAGAGACTTGTATTTCGCTTCCGTGGCAGGTCCACCAATACTATCTCTCTAAATCACCAAAAGTAAAGGGCATCTCGCTATTTTACTCTATACTACAAAATAAAAATGTGTTTCAGAAATCTCTCCCTATGAGAGCATGGGAAAGGGACTTCGATAAGGTTTATTTGGAAGAACAGTGGACAACGGCTCTCAGGGTCACATACTCATCCACTAGGAGTGCCAATCTGTGGGAGCTGTTTCAAAAGTTCCTACTTCGTTGGTACCTCACACCCTACCGTATATCGAAGTTTGCCCCTGGGGCTTCCCCCCTATGCTGGAGAATGTGCGGGAACACTGGCACACTGCACCATCTACTGTGGGCGTGTCCCAAAATTACCCAGTACTGGAATCAGGTGTTTCAGCTGATCAATCGAGTGTTGGGCCTGCCTCTGTGCCAGGAACCAGGGATGGCACTGCTCTCCCTGGGAATGGACTCGGTACCCCACAGCTCACGAATCCTACTATCCCATATACTGCTAGCGGCCAGGTTGGTTGTGGTCCGGCACTGGAAAGACCTGTTGCCTCCGGGCCTGACCGAAACGATACAAACAATCCACACCCACGGCACCTACGAACAAATGTTTGATTATGGCTTAGGCGGCAGATCTGGAACTCGGAAATGTTGGGAACCTTGGAATAGATGGTATCATTCCTAATGCCTGTGTTCTCATTGGTGGTCTCCGACTGCAATGCAATGTTAGACTGCAATGTTAGACTGTATTGTTAGAATATAATATTTGATTTGCTGGTCCTGATATGGCTCCATCCTCTTCTTCTTCCTCTCTCTCACCCTACTTTTCATTCTCAACCCTTTCCCACCTTTCTCTCTACTCTTCGTTTTCTCTCTACTTACATCTATCTCTTTTTCAGTTCCACTTAAACTTACATTTATAGGTTATGTTGGTCGACTGTCGACCACTGTTACAAGACATTTGCTAAAGATGAGTTCTGTCTTCACCTGCGCAGTGATAAGTAGGTACCAGGGGTTTGAATGTTTGCAGTCCACTTTTCATTATTGCTACGACATTGTTCCCTACTGATGGAATCTTACCCCATAAGTTTGCACTAAAGATATGTTTATTTGGTTGTAATACTCGACACCTACCTCATTGTGATGTGGATTGTTCAAATGTCTGAAATATGTTATGATTCCTGTTATGACCTTAATAAAAAAACTATTGAAATTAAAAATGTATTTAGTATGTCTTAGCAGAAGCACAAGTCTACCATTTAGCTGATGCCAAATTACTAGCTTAAAAAAAAAAAAAAAAAAAAGCATTGGCCCAAAAAGACCAACATGGTATCTTATGTACTATACTCCTAATACCAACACTTCCCATCTCTGTCGTTTCCTTTTTTAGGAGACTCAGTGAAGACAAACTGCTGACTGATTAATACGTTCCCATGACAGTTTTAGCAGTTTGGCTCTGCACGTATGTAAAGAATAAAAAGGAGCCTCTAAAGTGGTCATAAACATCATTTGAACACTAGCACTAGACCTATGCACTTTGTCAGCTGACTGCTTCTCTGTGTAATCTTTTTATGGTAGGGTTTAATGGAGATAAAGATGTTGTCTCAGACTTAACAGGAGCAAAAAATATTTATTCTTTAACTGCTTGCCAACCAGCCGCAGTTATACGGCGGCAGGTCGGCACGGCTGCGCGAGATCACGTAGCTATACGTGATCTCATGGATCAGCCAATAGGCACGCGTCCCCCGCTCGCCCCTGGTCCCGACGCGCATGCCCAGCGGGCGCGATCACTGCCGGGCACCCGCGATCGCTCGTTACAGAGCGAGAACCGGGAGCTGTGTGTCAGGGAGAGAAATGCCTGATCGTCTGTTCATACAATGTATGAACAGCGATCAGTCATTTCTGCAAGTCAGTCCCACTCCCCCTACAGTTAGAACACACACAGGAAACATAATTAACCCCTTACTCGCCCCCTAGTGTTAACCCCTTCCCTGCCAGTGGCATTTTTATAGTAATCAATGCATTTTTATAGCACCGATTGCTATAAAAATGCCAATGGTTCCAAAAATATGTCAAAAGTGTCCGCCATAAGGTCACATTACCGATAAAAATCGCTGATCGCCGCCATTACTAGTAAAAAAAAAAATTAATAAAAATGCCATAAAACTATCCCCTATTTTGTAGACGCTATAACTTTTGCGCAAACCAATCAATAAACGCGTATTGCAATTTATTTTACGATGTAGAAGAATACGTATCGGCCTAAACTGAGGAAAAAAAAAATAGTTTTTTTATATATTTTTGGGGATATTTATTACGGCAAAAAGTAAAAAATATTCTTTTTTTTTTCAAAATTTACGCTCTATTTTTGTTTATAGCGCAAAAAATAAAAACCGCAGAGGTGATCAAATACCACCAAAAGAAAGCTCTATTTGTGAAAAAAAAAGGACGCCAATTTTGTTTGGGAGCCACGTCGCACGTCCGCGCAATTGTCAGTTAAAGCGACGCAGTGCCGAATCGCAAAAAGTGGCCCGGTCATTGACCAGCAATATGGTCTGGGGCTGAAGTGGTTAAAGATTTGGACAAAAACACCAGGTTGAGTAGGTAGATAGACAGTATGAGTATAAGCCGACCCGAGTATAAGCCAAGGTACCTAATTTTACCCCCAAAAAATTGGAAAACTTATTGACTCGAGTATAAGCCTAGGGTGAGAATGCAACAACTACTGTAAGTGGAAAAGAGGGTCAACAATGCCCATTTGCACGCCTCACTGTGCCCATTGCAACCTCACTGTGCCCATGTCAGTGTACCTGAAATTCTTGACAGGCTGCGGGCGTCCATTCATGGTTTAAAATTTGCGGTCTCCTCTTGGCCCCGTTTTGTGATAGGCGTTTCCCAGCAGCCTATCACGGATGTCTTCTCATCCTCTGACTCAGTTTCCCAGCAGACACTGGGTTCAGTGTTCCGCCAATCACGGGTGTCTTTTCATCCTCGACAAGAGAACGTCTGTGATAGGCGGAACACTGAACACAGTGTCTGCTGGGAAACTCCTATAATGGATGGGACCAGGGGGAAGCCGCGACTTTTAAACAATGGATGCTCGTAGCCCTTTAGGTACACTGACTCGAGTATAAGCAGAGGGGTGTATTTTTAGCCCTAAAAAAAGGGCTGAAAAACTTGGCTTATACTCGAGTATATACGGTATATATTTTACATTCACATCAATCCCATCAGGCTCACATTCATACATATACTAGGACCAATTTAGACAGACAATTAACCCACCAGCAAGTTTTTCCCACCAGCAAGAGTGTCGGAGGAAACTGGAGTACCCGGAGGAAACCCATGCAGGCACATAGAGCACATGCAAGCTCCAGGCAGGTTGCGCCGTGGTTTGAATTTCAACCGACAACCCTAGTGCTGCCAGGTGTAGGTGCCAACCGCTAAGGCTAAGCCAATGTGCTGCCCATTTTTGAATGCACGCAAGACACGTTTGCAAAATCTGTCCGAGACAGTTTTCCTCCCTGTACCCTAAAAAGAGAATGGGTCTTAAAGCGGTTGTAAACCTGCATATACATTTTTTTTTATTTTTTTTTTAACCCTGCAAGGCAAAAGCCAGAATGAGCTAGTATGCACCGCATATTAGCTCATTATGAAATACTTACCTCGGAACGAGGTAGGGAACTTACCTGGTCCACGCCGAGCCGAGCGTGTCTTCCGGGTATCGCCGCTCCAGCGCTGTGATTGGCTGGAGCGGCGATGACGTCACTCCCGCGCATGTGCGCGGGAGATTTCAATCCGGCATGGGTCGGCGGGGCCGGCCCTTTAGCCGAGGATCCCCCCTGCGCATGCGCCGCTGCAATCATTGCGAGGGGAATATCTCCTAAACCGTACAGGTTTAGGAGACATTCTTTATACCTACAGGTAAGCCTATAATAAGGAAAAAATTTGGGTTTACAACCACTTTAATAAGCTCCACTTTTACATTTGGTGATTCAAGCACAATCTGATTTTGGTGCACGAGTCGCAGTCAAAACCAAAAAAAGGGTTGCAAATGTTTCATAAATTTGGCACAACACATTAACAAGAATGATTAATGCCAGAAAAATGGATAAGCAGTTTGTCATGAAAATTATCTACATGACAAACTGCTTATCCATTGGGAAAGTAGGCATACAATTACTTTTAGCTCCCATTCACACTTGAATGTAGAGCATGTAGGCAATTTTTATGTGCTTTTTAATTTGTTTTTTGTGCGTTTTTAAGTGTGAACGGTTGTACAGGAGCTTTTTTTATTTTTTTATTTTTTTTGCCCCCATATACTTTTTTTACGAGAGTGCCTGAAAAAACGTATTTAAACACATGTTATGAAGTCAATAGGCTTAAAAATGCACTATTCTGTTCACGTACCCTTTGGAGTTTCAGGCATTGAGATACAGGTATAAACAGGGCCAAGGATAAATCCAAGGGAAAACAAGCTTACTTACCGACCAGTTAGCAGACAACCAAATGAACCTGTAACAGTTAAAAAACAGGGGTTTTGTCTGCACGCATTTGCGAATGCGTGCATAAGCCACAGATCCTCACCACGGCACCCTGGTATCTGTGATCCTAACGCTAACTTTTAAGTGTCTCCACAACTTTGAGCTTTAAAATGCTCAGCTGTGAATGCGGGCTGTTTATTTTAGAAGGTGTTTATGCACAAATACTAGAAATTCTTGATTTTCCCATTTCCCTGGACCAATCCTTTGCCCGTACGCTGACCTTGTCTCTGCCTGCGCTTGAATGGACTATGTTCATGCTAAACACTAATCCCAGACATTTTCTTGTGGACAACAACACTCACAGGAACGCTTTTGTTCTCCTCCCTTCTGGCCAGTAACAAGGCATCCCTGTGTGCAGCCACATACCAGTAGGCTAGGCTCTCTTGGCTTACATGAACTGGGACTGCCATAGGTAGAGATACACCAAGCTATATTTCCTGACCACTCGTATAGAGGGGACCATTATAGTACATTGTTTTTTTTATACAAATTGATTGATTTGTGCGATACACAATATGCAAATGTCTGGTACACAATTAGTCCAGGAACTGAAAGTCTCACACGTGGTATCGCCATACTCAGAAGGGGTATCAGAATGTATTTGAGTTGTAGTCCTAAGTATGCCCATGCTGTATGCAAGAAATATTTTATTAAAAATTGCCAAAAAAATACATTTTCATTTCGCCTTTTCCAAACATTTGTGGCAAAATATAAAATCTTCAAAAAGACTCGCCATAACTCTTAGAAAATACATTGGGGTGTTTGCTTTCTTAAAACGTGGTCATTTTATGGGTGTGTCCACGTTCTGGTAATCGACAGTCTCCAAAATGTGATAGGTAGTCAGGAAATTAAATGCGCAATTTATGCCCCAGGAAAGCCTAAAGGTGCTCCTTGGATTTTGGGCCCTTCTATGTGGCTAGGATCTGTAAAAGTCTCACACGTCCTGTCTCTATACTCAGGTGGCAGGGGACTGCCAAAAGAAGAAGTAAGGGACCACGCTATGCAATAGCGTTACAGTAAGTATAACTTTAAAAAATACGTGCCGACTTATGAACCATCTTACGCCTATCTTGGACCGAATGGTGTGTGGACGTTTGGGCTCTACCCATGACCTCTCCATTTATCCCCCCATTTTTTTTTTTATCCCCACCACTACTTTTTCCTTTCTCTCCGGTTTAATTGGTCAAGCGAGGACCAATGTAATTATGTATATATTATAGGGCTCTGTTCTATCAGTTTTGTGATGCAGTCTGTGGTCTTCTCTTTGTTCTCTGGGTCGGTGTTTCTCAACCCTGTCCTCAAATAACCCCAACAAGCCATGTTTTGGGAAATTGGGAATGGCTGTCCAAAATACCAAGCCATTGACGGATTCAAAGCACCTGCGCAAGATAAAGGAAAACCTGCAAACATGGCCTGTTGGGGGTACTTTAGGACATGTTTGAGAACCACTGCTCTGGGTGATCTAGTTGTTTACCCCCCCCCCCCCCAATACTCGCTTTTCAAAAGGATCATTTATTTAGTCATGTTCATATCTGTCTTTCATATAATCTTTCCTCAATTATAATATTTCCAAGTCCTACTGTTTGCTTATTACAAAACAAACAATAATGTAAATTCAGGTGCTGATGTATAGTGCAGTTTACTCTTCTGCAGCCAGGTGACATCGCTATATAAATCTCGGCCTTGTTAAAAGTTTAACTAATGTCATTTATCTGTGTTAATTTCCACATTAAATTAATCATCAAAGATCTATAAATCTAGGCCAGTGATAAAGTGAAGTTTTTTCTCCAATGGCTGCAATTGAACAATGTGGTTACAGACACAACCATATCTAAACTCCCCTGGGATAATATGTACTGTATTTTTTATATGCCATGATGCCCCTGTGTTGACACCAGTGCTGTGGAGTCGAAGTCAGAGGAGATTTTGGGTACCTGGAGTCGGCAAACAGTGCACCGACTCCGACTCCTGCTAAATTTAGATTGGAATTAAAAAAGCAAGTTTAAATGTCCCAATTCACAAAAAGTTATAATTAATGACTTCTCTACTGTAAGAATAAAGACCAATGCATGCAGTGCCTCACGTAACCGCAAAACAAACACGTTAAGTGACCGTGAAGAAGCATGCTTTTCATGTGCTTCACTATATGGCACGCAACGCACAATTAGGAGTGGCAAATACTTATACTTTCCATAGTGTTGTGTTCTGCTGTTACAGGGAACACAGCGCCCATGGGTAACCTAGCCTCTCACTGATAAGGGATTAAGTAAATATGTTTTTTACAGGACTAGAGACACTTGTATAAGTGAAGGGAATGGAGGGTCAATAGTTCAAGACTGAAGCTGTAAACCATTGGAAAAACTGCTGTCATTCAGCTAAGGCAGGGATATGCAATTAGCGGACCTCCAGCTGTTGTAAAACTACAAGTCCCAACATCCCTCTGCCTCTGGGTGTCATGCTTGTGGCTGTCAGAATCTTGCAATGCCTCATGGGACTTGTGTGAAGGATATGCTTGAGTTTAATTCTCCCTGCTTGTTTAATGCTGTGTGTGTGTGTTAGAGGGAAGGTGATTTCAGGTGTGACTCACTCCTCTGCTAACAGGCTGATTGAAAGGTTAATGACCCTTCCTCAGCCAGTCCTATTTCAAAGGGTAATTGATCTAGTGTGTTGTGTGAAGGAGACCTGTGTTTACTGTTTACTGTGATTAGAAGGGGCTCATGTTAATTATTCTGATTGCTTCATTGTGGTAATTATCTCTTCTATATGCGGGGCCAGGCTGTCTAGATAATGTATTCTGTTAAAACTAGTAATTACCTTCACTGATGTCATTATTTAAAGAAATGTCTTCAGGGTCGACTGCGAAGTGTCTGCCTATAATCTGTATGGGAGCCCCCCACTGTGTGAGGGGGCGGAGATTGTCATTGTAACAGTTTTGTAAATTACATATAAGCTGTGTGTTGTACCATTAAAGCTGTCTTGTTCCAGCAGTAAGCGTGACCCATGTGTGGCTTATTGGGTGATTCCAGGAATATTCCTCCTCGTGGAATATTGGGTGATTTTCTTTATGGGGAGAAGGGAATGCTTGACGGGGATATTCTAATACCGTCACAACTTGTAGTTCTGCAACAGCTGGAGGTCCGCTAATTGCATATCCCTAAGCTAAGGCTATAAAAACTTCTGTGGTAATGACATGTTTGTTGCCTTTCTTTCCTTCAAGGAATGTATAAAATACATTTGCATATTAATACAGAGGAGTCGGAAGTAAAGAAAACTGACGAGTCGGAACATTTATCTACCGACTCCACAGCCCTGGTTGACAACTGTAACGAAATGACCCGTGATACCCAGAGACTTTGGAAGGATGAGGGGTACTCCTGTGCCAGCGTCATTATTAACTCTTATGTCTAGGGTCACCTTATGTCCGATAGGGCCATAGGGTGACAGAAATTATATCCTAAATTACAGGACAGGGGACATTACTGATAGCTCATATTGCAGGAGATTGCAAAGTGTTGGTTTATTCTATGACTCATCTCTCTGTGTAGACTGTTGACATGTTAAATGAGGCTGGCTCTTGGAAGGCCTTTCATTGTGTGATAACACTGTTTAAAGCCTATTGATGATTAGGTGTGAATACCTTTCTGTCGGAGACGGACCGTCTGTCTAAAGTTGTGGATTAAGAAGAAATCATTGTGTGATGGTGTTTTGTTTGAATTCTGTTAATGAAGGAATGTGACTTCTCAGGTGCAGGTGAATCACTTATTGTCGGAGACGTAACGTCTGGGGGATAATTAACTCCTCTATGTAATTGTCTAAAGTAATGTGATTGAAGCTCATCGTGTGATGTATGGGTGGGGTGGGGTTTTGTTCCTGTGACCTGTTGTACTGCATATAAGCAAGCTAAGAAACCATTAAAAGTTAGTTCATACATTTTGAAGCAGAGAATAGAGCGGTCAGTCTCATTTTCTGGGGAATGGATATGGATCGTGCCTGCTGGGTTGTCTGTGTGTCAGATAAGCTGTCGTGGGTTGATGGAAGGTCGTAAACGGTGGTGACCGTTACAACACCCTATTTTAAGTCACCCTTGATATACATATAATAATGCCTTGTATAACATGGGAATGTGAACAGGGGAGGACACCTTAACAAAGACTACTGAAGCCAGGGATTACAATTTAGATAACTGCAGGCACATTCAAAAGAAAAGGAACTGAACTCTGAAGCCGTGACACGCAAAAAGAAATAAATGAGAGCAAAAAGGATTGGTTGCCAGCATTACCTGTGGTCTTTGGAAAACTGATATTTTTCTCCATATTGTAGATAGAGACAAAGTTCTGCTTTCTCATTTTGAAGCCTCCAGCAAGAACAGTGAGTGACGCAATAATGTAATCCAAACCAAACTCCATAATTCTTGAGACAAGCATTCACAGGCAGCAAAGCTGTACACCTCACACTAGAGGTATAAGGCTGTAGGGTACAGTAGTGCATAGGCATGCCATTTTCACATACCAAGAGAAGTGTACTGTAGTGTTTCAGAAGTATTTTAAGACAAAAGCTGAACCTTTCACCATGGAGTGAGCAGGGTTATATGTATACACCAACGGGCACTCCCTGCAAAGCTTTGCCAGTGTCTAATCACCTTAAAGTGGAACTTTAAGTAGTTTTTTTCTGCCAGTAAATACCTTATACAGCCCACTTCCCGTTTCTTGTCTGATCATTAGCCTAGGGCTTATGACATCATGCACAGCTATCTCTCACTCTTGTTAGAGTTTTACAGGAAGAGAGGGGGGGTGAGTCAAAGGGCCAATGAGAGCTGGAGGTGTGCCTCTGTGTGTCTGTGTAAATACAGGAAGTGAACAGGTAGCAGTTTCAGCTGCCCACAGTTAAAATGGTTGCAGCCAGACTCAGTGGAGGGAGATTTCTGCAGCATATTTGGCAAGTACAGAATCACACTATATATAAAATATGCAAAGTGGTTGGATTGAAGCTTCAGAATGGCAAAGTTGTTTTTATTACAACTTAAGTGAGCAGACTGCAGTTCTTCTTTAGGGTTGCTACATATAACCCATGCTCTAAGAATAATATTCCTGTGTCCTGTACAATTAAGATAAAAATGCTGACTTTAGATATAAGTTACCTAAACTTTTTTTTTTTTTTTTTTTTTTTTTTAAGTACATCCCCCCTCTACCTGCTTTACATATACTTTATGTTACTTCTTTTGCAGGTGTTTGGCAGACAAAGGTGTGGCCAGTTGGAGAACATAGAACACAACTGGGAAAATCTGTTGTCACAACCACCACTCCCCAAAAAAACTGTGGTGCATGGACCAATGATGTGGAAATAGTGGCAAAACATCATTTTTATTTGTTCAGTGAATTGTATGTATTGAGATCCATTGCAAAATACAGGAATTTATGTAGGAAGCCAAGTCACACTGTAAACATAGCACAGAAGTTTGGTTTTAGAATAAAAATAAAAAAAACACACACACACACACACTACAAGTTGAAGTGATGTAGACTGACAAAATAGATATTTCCTTTAAAAAAAAAAAAAAGTTATGCTAATGATTGAATGCTATAATTATTACCTTTTACAGATGGAAAGTTGAATTAAATTTATCTTAAAGTACAAATCCAGGAGCTCTCTCTATTGTTATCCATGTTCCCAGACAGTCTTTTAGTTAGTATGTAAGGAATACAGCGCATCAAAAATGGCGGATCCGTGTCCACGATCCCCGGAAGTCAAGTCTGGGCGGTCCTATCGACACTGAATGCACATAAGTAGTGGCGAGTCAGCACGCCGCTCGTGCCCCTGGAAGATGTCATCTTACTGACGAAACGGCGTAGGGAGGAACGGCGTGCTGACGTCATCACTGTTTGCCCGCGACTATCCGGAAGGAACGAGCGGATTATACAAGCCGGCCGGCTTTACATTTTAACACACGCCAATGTACTACTTTGGACATGCGAGTGCATAATTTTGTTTTACAAATAAATCGTTTTGTTAGCAGTACTACTCTATGTTTGCCCTTCTTGTCTTCACTCCTGGGTTCAACGCATGAGTGCGTTCTGGCCAAGGATTATCCATTTTTTCCATCTGGTGTGGAGGAACCTAGCTGGGGAACGGAGGTTATCTATCAGATACAGTGCTACATGTGATTTATTATTTGGTGTTCGGTAAGCAGAATATTTACTTGAGGTGGAGGTGCTTCAACCAGCTATCTTACACTTGCTGTGGATTTTCTCTCCAACACAACTCGGGTGCTTTCATGAAGATTATTTAACGTCCAATTACATCTTAGCTGACTACAGCTATATGGACTATTATTTATTTCTGTGCACTATTTCACTTTTGTATTCGTTGCACATTTAAGCACTTTGTTTACTGCAGTGTGTATCATGTTTACCTTGTCATGTTGGTATTGACTTACATACACACACCATACTAGCAGCGCAGAATTTATTCCTTTTAGGCCCCATTCACACCTAGGCGTTTTTACGCCTGAAGCGCACTGCTCACAAACGCCAGAGGGGAGAATTAACATTATTCCCTATGGTGACTGTTCACACCTGAACGCTTGAACGCCCAAACGCCTGTCGCGCGAAGCTCAAACAAGTCCCGGACCTTTTTTTGTCGCGCGTATTGTGCGGTTTGGGCGTATTTGAGCGTTTTTTTCCCCATAGAAAGTAATGGGAAACGCGCGAATTGAGCGTATCGCGCGACAACGGGCGTTTGCTATGGGCGTTTCGTCGCTTTAATAAATAGAACTTGTCCCCCATGCAGAAGATTAAAAAAATCTACCAACATAGCAACAAGTGATGAAAAGATGATCATTTTTCCTATTGGCTAAAATAAAAAACGCCGAAGTACAAAAACGTCACGCGATGCTGTATGCAAACGCGCAAATACGCGCGAAAAAACGCCCAAAAAAAACGACCGACGCTCAGGTGTGAATGCAGCCTTACAGTCTTTTAGTTAGGCCTCATTTATATGGAAGGTTTGGAGGCACAAAATTTGCTGCAGCATGAAAATCCCATTTTTCCTGTGTATGGGGAGAAACAGGTGGCGCATACATCTGACCATAGAAGTAAATGATTGAACGCAGTCATACTTGGCTAAACACCAATGCTTTATAGCATGGGTGCTCAACCTGAGACCCTTCAGCTGTTGCACATGTAGACATTGATGCCCAAAAGTATTCACATTTACCCTGGATTTTTATGCTACAATGCTGTGTTTGCTTTGCATGCAAGTATACAGCATGAATTTGAGATAACCCTGCAATCAAGGTATGTGGGCGATTTAAAAAAAATATAACACTGGGGGAAGTTTCTCCAACACATCTTGATGTTCCCAATAACATAGCAAATCTTCACTTTATGAGTTCAGTTCCACTTAAACATAAAGCCAAAGAATATTACTCCCCAATAGTAAAAAAGACATCAATAAAAAACATAAAAGGAGGTTCTATAGCCAAAACAAAATGTAGTTTGGCTAGAGTATTACTTTAAAATATGGCATGCGAATGTGTTACACTGCTAGCAAACGTGTTTTTTTTCCCCCATAAAACCTCCATATATAAAACCGTGAAGAGCACTCACACTGAATAAAGATGTAAGTTCACATACTTGACATATTTGCTTACACTACTTGAAGCATAAAGAATATTTGTCTGCTGCTAAAACTTTCATATCTACAGTATCTGGGAAACAAGACCAAAAAAACACAAGCTCAAATATAATATAACCCTATAGCCTTATTTTTTCTTCTGACGGTGTGATCTTTCCCCACATTCCCAACACTTATGTTTTCCTTGAGAACATACAATTATCTTTAGAAGAATTACATTGGGAATGACCTTCCACACATTGGGACCTTGCATTGCAAACACGTATCTACTGATAAGAGAAGTGAATCCAACATATGCATTTGATCCCCAAGGAAAACCCATTATCGCACAGGTAAGCCTAGTGGTATATAATGGGACTACACATGCATATACCGTATATACTCGTGTATAAGCCGACCCGAGTATAAGCCGAGGCACCTAATTTGACCACAAAAAACATATTGACTCGAGTATAAGCCTAGAGTGAGAATGCAGCAACTACTGTAAGCAGAAAAGAGGGTCAACAATGCCCATTTGTATGCCTCACTGTGCCCATTTGCACGCCTCACTGTGGCCAACCTCACTGTGCCCATTACAACCTCACTGTGCCCATCGTAACCTCACTGTGCCCATCGCAACGTACCTAAAATACTTGACAGGCTGCACTGCGTGCATCCATTTTTTTAAACTTGCGGCTAACTCCTGGTCCCGTCCCGCTCCATGATAGGCGTTTGACACTGTGTTCAGTGTTCCGCCAATCACGGACGTTCTTTCATCCTCGGACAAGAGAAGGTCCGTGATAGGTGGAACACTGAACACAGTGTCAAATGCCTATCACAGAACAGGATGGGACCAGGAGGAAGCCGCGAGTGTTAAAAAATGGACGTCAAAGGTACACTGACTCGAGTATAAGCCGAGGGGGGTATTTTCAGCCCTAAAAAACTCGGCTTATACTCAAGTATATATGGTACATTTTACTTGTATGGTCAGCAACCCAATAATATACTGTTATTCCAATTATGTTTTTTAACAAAAAAAAAAATGTTATATTTAATAAATCAATTACAACAAATAGGCGGTTGATCAATAAAATTACTGGGCCAGATTCAGGTAGAATTCCGGCGGCGTAACATATTGCATTTACGTTACACCGCCGCAAGTTTTACGGGCAAGTGCTTGATTCACAAAGCACTTGCCTGTAAACTTGCGGCGGCGTAGCGTAAATCCGTCCGGCGCAAGCCCGCCTAATTCAAATGGGGCGTGGATCATTTAAATAAGGCGCGTTCCCACGCCGAACGTACTGCGCATGTTCCGTTTTGAAATTTCCCGCCGTGCTTTGCGCGAAATTACGTCGCACTGACGTGATTTTTTGAACGTCGACGTGAGCTACGTCCTTTCCTATTCACGAACGACTTATGAAAAAAAAAAAATTAAAAATTTGACGCCGGAACGACGGCCATACTTTAACATGGCACGTCTAAATATAAGCCAAGAAATAGCAGCTTTAACTATACGCCGGGAAAAGCCGACTAGCGACGACGTAAGAGAATGCGATGACCGCGCGTACCTTCGTGGATCGCCGTAAACAGCTAATTAGCATACCCGACGAGGAAAACGACGCAAACTCCACCCAGCGGGCGCCGAAGTATTACACCTTTGATCCGAAGGCGTACGAAGCCGTACGCCTGTCGGATCGAAGCCAAAAGCCGTCGTATCTTGGTTTGAGGATTCAAACTAAAGATACGACGCGGCAAATTTGAAAATACGACGGAGTATCAGTAGATACTCCGGCGTATTTCTTCTGTGAATCTGGCCCACTATTTTTTTTGTTATTAAAAAAGGAAACAAGCGATCCTGTATACAAAATTAAATTGAACTGGACAAAAACATTTTCTTTGTTGCATTAAGGTATTTTTACCCTTAAAAATAAAAATGTATTTATCCGTCTCTTTAAAAGTATTAAAAGCGGTAGTAAAATTCTGCTTTGTGATTTTTACCTACAGGTAGGCCTATAATAAGGCTTACCAGTTGCGCGTTTCAGTTTGGAAACAGACCAAAGGGCCGACACATATAACCACAGCAGTCAACACTAGACACAATTTTAATCACGATTACTATTCAAATCACTATTTTTATATTTTAAATGATTTAATTGTAAAATAAAAACAAGAATTTATTTATTTATTTATTTATTTATTTTCACATAAAAAGAATACACAATGGCCACCAGTGGCCTTTTTGGAAGTGGGACGGGGTTTTTTTTTTTTCTCCCCCTCTCTTTCCTTTCTCCTTTTTTCCCGGGGCATAGAGGGACACAGTTGGAGAACACATGACTAAGTACTGAAGTAGAAGGAATGGACGGTGTAGGGACAGAGCAGGCACACTCCACTGTAGCTAGGGGTGAAGTGGAAGAGGGGAAGTCAACTATAATCTATTTGTTTTCTACTCTTCTTCTTCAAAACATTTTTTTTTGTCTTAGGGGGTTAAAGCGGGGGTTCACCCTATTAAAAAAAAAAAAAAAAAAAAAAAAAAATTTATTATACCATTACATTCGGCATCGTAGCGCGAGCTACAGTATGCCGGTCTTACATTTTTTATCCCCGTACTCACTGTGCTATGGATCATTGAAGATTCCGGGGAATGGGCGTTCCTATGGTGAGAGAAGGTGATTGACGGCCGGCCCTGGCACGTCACGCTCCTCCGGAAATAGCCGAAATAGGCTTGGCTCTTCACGGCGCCTGCGCATAGCCTGTGCGCAGGCGCCGTGAAGAGCCGAGACCTACTCCGGCTGTCTTCGGGGAGCGTGACGTGCCAGAGCCGGCCGTCAATCATCCTCCCTCTCCATAGGCACGCCCATTCCCCGCGGGAGTCAGAATCTTCAATGATCGATAGCACAGTGAGTACGGGGATTAAAAATTTAAGACCGGCATACCGTAGCTCGCGCTACGATGCCGAATGTAATGGTATAATGATGTTGAGGAGGGTGAACCACCGCTTTAAGAATAACCGATTAGCGTGTGATAGGACAATGTTGTCTAGTTTTCTTTCCTGCAATGTTTGTGTCTATCATGTAAACAATTGAACATAAGAAAGTACAATGTTGTATGGAATGTTGTTAACAATAATTGAAACAAAATAAAACTTGATTATAAAAAAAAAAATGAATATCTCCTAAACAGGTATCGTTTAGGAGATACTACACTGGATGCAGCCAGTGACGTCTTCGGTGCATATGCTCTGAAGGTCCAGCATCCCGCGGCGGACATGGAGACCACCCTGCCAAAACCAAGTCTGCGAACCCGGAAGGAATAATTAATACGTGCTATTTTATATCAAATATGTATTTGTCCTTTCAGTGCTTCTAATATTACCTAGTTTATCCTACCAGTTCCTTGCCATTTGTAAACTGACCAAGCTGAGCACAGAAGCCGTTCTGTGCTAGCGTGGTCAGGTTGCATGCTGCGTCATCCCGTTCAGAGATACAGCTAAGCTGTGCAACCACCTAGCCTGCCTGTATCTTCCATGGTCTGTGTAAATAAAGCCATGCCCCTGCCCATCTCTCCTACCTTGGACAGTGGCTTCTCCAACCAGCTGTTCCCCAGCCTCTATGTGAATGCTCCATAAGTAAATGCCCGCCCACAGGTCCATGAATCACTCAAGATGGAAGAACAGTCACGTGACCTCAACTTTACCAGCTGGGAAAAGAAATATAGACAAGGAGGAATTAATAAAATAAAAACATATTTAAAGGGTTAGTTCACCTTTACCAAAAGACTGCCTATGCAGACAAGGGGCATCTGTAGATATTGTTATAGCTATAGGTGTAGGCCTTTTACTTACCTCCTGAAGCCTAACTGAAATTCTCCCCGGACATCTCTAGAATGTTGCTAACTGAGGCCTAACCAACAGTGGCCAGTAATGATTAGGCCTCTCTTAGCAACAACCTGGGAGTATTCCAGTTAGGCTTCAGGAGGTACATAAATAGCCTACACCTATAGCAAGGGCATTATTCAACTTTAGTCAGAGCTGCACCATTTTGTTTTTATCTACAGACAACCCTTACCTGCATAGTAATTATTTTTATTGGTAATGGTGAACTAACTCTAACTATTTAAAAAAAAGTATATACTGTAGAATAAATGAACTTCTCAACTACTTTAAAATAGTGTTTAAAAAGCATTTGCATTGGTACTAGTGCAAATGCTCCGATACTAAAACTGATACCTTCAGTCTCTGCTCACATATGTGCAGGCTATTTTGCAGTACAATTTCAAAGCCTGGTCCGATGCGATTTGGTTCAGGTGAGATCCCAATGTGTATTGTAGTTTATGAGATTAGAAATTGCTCCTGAACCAGACTGAAATCACAGGACTCTTTTTCAAATCACGCTGTGGCTGGCCCACACATATGTAAACAGGTTGTAAAAACTCTGAAGTGCACATAAAAAAATGATGTGAAACTGATGTCTCTGCAAGTGAAATCTGTGCTGTTTTTCCATCAGTTTTGTATCATGTAAGCTGTTAACAAGCCTTAAAAAGCTGTCACATGACAGTTAAAATAGGTTTTAGGAAATTGGTATCGGTGAGTACATGAACAAAGTATCGGTACATGGTTTTAAAAAAAAAAAAATGGTATGCGTGCATCCCTACTTTAAAACGATTGATTGAGGCCACCTTAAAGTGGAAGTCCATGCAAATACTAAAATCCCTGCATCTATAGAAACCACTGATCTAACACTAACCTATCTAGCCCTGTAAAGAAAAAATTAGTACACACACCTTTTTTGAAGCCGCTCCACCCCGATCGAATCCCACGCTAAGCTGTCAGCCACGGCTTCACTGTAGAGGCGGGTGCAGAGGACACAGACAACAACGGAAGCCCCATAGTTAGTCTATGGGTGACGTCACTTCCCATTCATTTCACAGCCGGCTGTGTCCTCAGCAGAGCTTCCGCCGCCGTAGCACAGCTCGGTACGGGTTAAAAAAAAAAAGGGTGGTATGTATACTGTTTTTCTACTATACAGGGCTAGATAGGTTAGTGTTAGATCGGCGGTGTCTATAGATGCAGGGATTTTAGTTTTTGCATGGACTTCCACGTTAATGTATTGTCCCATTCCCTGCCTGCATATTCACTAATGCTGGAACAATTTCTCCCTTATTCCTAAAGGCTCCTGGGAAATGCGTACCACGGGTCTCAAAAGGCAGCAGTTTCAACAAAGTAGTCTAAAGAAGGAAGATGGACCTGTTGGCACGTCATCAATGAACCAACTTTCTGAACAAGGAACAGACAGCCAGGCTCCCAAGGTTTATAAAAAAAATAAAAATAAAAAAAGGCGGCGGTGAGGAACCCAATTCCAATCTTCCAAATGAAACAAATGTTACAAAAAGTCTGCTATGTTACAGCTGATCTCTGCTACAAGAGACTGTCACATTACAAGAGACTAAATTGTTACCAGAGACTGCCGATACAAGAAGGTGTCATGAAAGAGCTAGGCCAAAAAGCAGTTCAATTACCAGGAGCGTATACTCATGCCTCGTGCACACGATCGGGTTTCCCGGCGAACCGGCTCGGCAGCTTATTCCCCCTGCACACGGCCAGTTTTCCTATCAGGAAAACTGCCATGGGAGCTTTGGCCGGGAATCCCGGCCATGTGTATGCTCCACTGCTGTGTTTCCCATATGAAAACTGCCGGGAAAAATACAGCTGGGAATCACGGCAGGAAAAAAAAAAAAAAAAGAAGAGAACATGTTCTCATTTTTTTCCAGCGATTTTCCTGTCGGGAAAACTGCCATGGAGCATACACACGGACAGTTTTCCCGGCCAAAAGCTGTCACGGCAGTTTACCCGACGGGAAAACTGGTCGTGTGTACGAGGTATTAGAATTTCTTGGTTTTAGTTTGCTTCATTGTTCTTTTAAATCTGCCCAACAGTCATATCAACTTACTAGCTCAGCATTGCTCTGTTAGTCCATAGATAAGCATTCTTATGTTGCATGCATGCCTTTGAACTGAGCTGACACCCCAGCACCATTTATAAGACTGGGAAACAAACTGTCTGCTAGCCAAAATATTTTGATCAAGAGATCCTTCAGCCAGTAATACAGTAAATGTCTGTACTAGAAAGGCATGCAAGCTAATACACACCAATATCAACTGCATGAAATAAAAAAGCTACTTCTAGGCATCAAAAAGCACTACCCTAAATAACCACAAAAACAACAAAGTATTCAAAACTTTTTGAATCAGCAGCAGTTTAGAACCAATATATTCCCAAAGGATGAAAGTTATAAAAACAAATATATTTATATAATATTTTATACGTACACAACCACCTTGTTAGGGGAACATTGATGAACGAAGGTAAAAAATGTATCTAAAGCTAAAAAATGTTTTAGTTTTGGCTAGAGTGGGGAACGATTAGAACTCCTGCCAGGGTTCACTGCTGTTGGAGGTTTTGTAGTTTAGATTTCTTCACCCTGTGTTTTGCACAGAGCAGCCCTGATTCTCCTATGCCGGGGTTCCCCACAGGCGTTTGCCGGGGTTCCCCACAGGCGTTTCTGGCTCCTCCTGCCTTCAGAGTTTCCTATAGAAAGTCGCAAAGTATAATATAGAGAGCCCCTATAGCAAGCCACAGAGTATAATGGAATGCCCGCTGTAGCAAGGTAAAAAAATAAATAAAAAGGGATACCAAGGACTACATGTCCCATGAGGATCTGCTTCTCACACATTGACAAGCTCTCAGGCACTTACTGACATGTATTAAATGGTGTGCTGAGCTGTATGTGTGTTGTCCTGTATTTCCTGATATGTAAAATAATGCATTCTGTATGCAGGCCAACTAATTAATTATGAAAATAGTTGATAACTATTTTTATAATGGATTTTTGTTGATTAGGTTGTTTTTAGGGCTGAAACAACCAGAACCCCCCAAAACTCTGCACATAGCGCCCCTCCAACTCTGTACGTAGTTCACCCCCCACTGAACTCTGTGCGTATCGCATCCCCCCGGAAATCTGTACTATATACGTATAGTGTGGGAAAAGGATATTTGATCCCCTGCTGATTTTGCACGTTTGCCCACTGACAAAGAAATGATCAGTCTATAATTTAACAGTGAGACAGAAGAACAAAACAAAAAAAGAAATCCAGAAAAAACGCATTTCAAAAAAGTTATAAAATGGATTTGCATTTTAATGAGTGAAATAAGTATTTAACCCCTTCGCAAAACATGATTTACTACTTGGTGGCAAAACACTTGTTGGCAATCAAGGGTTGCCGACAACCCTTGTAGTTGGCCACCGGGTTTGCACACATCTCGGGAGGGATTTTGTCCCACTGCTCTTTAGAAATCCTCTCCAAGTCATTAAGGTTGAGGCCGACGAACTCGGACCTTCAGCTCCCTCTACATATTTTCTATGGGATTGAGGCTGGGTTCACACTACTACACTACTTTCATCCTACTTTGCTCTGCTACATCGGTCCTACATTTATCCTACATTGGTCCTACATCCATCCTACTTTCATGAACAGGATACTACTTTGGTCCGACTTCAATGATATTCAATGGGCCTGAAGTAGGATCAATGTAGGACCAAAAGTAGTACAGGGAGCATTTTCAAAGTCGGACCGACTTGTGTAGGACGCTACAAGACGCTCTCATAGGGAAACATTGAACACAGAGCAAAGTAGGATGAAAGTAGTGTAGTAGTGTGAACCCAGCCTAAGGTCTGGAGACTGTCTAGGCCACTCCAGGACCTTAATGTGCTTCTTCTTGAGCCACGCCTTTGTTGCCTTGCCCGTGTGTTTTGGGTCGTTGTCATGCCGGAATACCCATCCCCAACCCATTTTCAATGCCCTGGCAGAGGGAAGGAGGTTCTCATCCAAGATTTGACAGTACATGGCCCCATCCATTATCCCTTTGAAGTTGTCCTGTACCCTTAGCAGAAAAACACCCCCGAAACAATGTTTTCACCTCTGTGTTTCACGGTGGGAAAGATGTTCTTGGGGTCATAGGCAGCATTCCTGCTCCTCCAAACATGGAGTGTTGAGTTGATGCCAAAAAGCTCAATTTTGGTCTCATCTGACCACAACCCTTTCACCCAGTTCTCCTCTGAATCAGTCCGATGTTCATTAGTAAACTTCAGACGGGCCTGTACATGTGCTTTCTTGAGCAGGGGGACCTTGCGGGCACTGCAGGATTATAGTCCTCCACGGGGTAATGTGTTACCAATTGTTTTCTTGGTAACTATGGTCCCAGCTGCCTTGAGATCACGACAAGATTCTCCTGTGTAGTTCTGGGACAATTCCTTACCATTCTCATGATCATTGAAACTCCATGAGGTGAGATCTTGCATGGAGCCCCAGACCGAGGGAGATTGACAGTTATTTTGTGCTTCTTTCATTTGCATTTGTTTCTTTCAATAATCGCACCAACTGTTTTCACCCTCTCACCAAACTGCTTGGCGATGGTCGTGTAGCCCATCCCAGCTCTGTGTAGGTCTACAACCTTGTAACCTGACATTCTTGAACAGCTCTTTGGTCTTGACCATGGTGGAGAGATTGGAATCTGAATGATTGCTTCTGTGGACAGGTGTCTTTTTTACAGGTAACAAGCTGAGATTAGGAGCACTCCCTTTAAGAGAGTGCTCCTAATCTCAGCTCTTTACCTGTATAGAAGACACCTGGGAGCCAGAAATCTTGCTTGTTGATAGGGAATCAAATACGTATTTCACTCAATAAAATGAAAATCAATTTACCATATATACTCAAGTATAAGCCAAGTTTTTAGCCCTTTTTTTTAGGGCTGAAAATACCCCCCTCGGGTTATACTCGAGTCAGTGTACCTGCATTCTTGACAGGCGTCCATTTTTTTTAAAAGTCGCTGCTTCCTGAGAGGACCGCCGTGATAGGCGGAAAACAGTGTCAAATGCCTATCACATCAGTCCTCTCATCCTCGGACAGTTTCCCAGCAGACACTGTGTTCAGTGTTCCGCCTATGACGGACGTCCTCTTGTCCGAGGATGAAAGAAGGTCCGTGATTGGCGGAACACTAAACACAGTGTCTGCTAGGAAACTGAGCCCGAGGATGAAAGAAGGTCCATGATAGGCGGAACACAGTGTCAAATGCCCATCACGGAACGCCAGGAGGAAGCCGCGACTTTTAAAAAATGGACGCCTGTCAAGAATTCAGGTACTCGGGCACAGTGAGACTGCAATGGGCACAGTCAGGTATGGCACAGTGAGACTGCAATGGGCACAGTGAGTTATGGCACAGTGAGACTGCAAAGGGCACAGTGAGGCGTGCAAATGGCCACTGTTGACCCTCTTTTCCACTTACAGTAGCTGCTGCATTCTCACCCTAGGCTTATACTCGAGTCAATAAGTTTTCCCACATTTTTTGTGGTAAAATTAGGTCCTCGGCTTATATAGTAACTTTTTTGGAATACATTTTTCAGGATATTGTTGTTGTTATTCTGTCTCACTGTTAAAATAAACCTACCATTAAAATGATAGACTGTTCTTCATTTCTTTGTCAGTAGGCAAATTAAAAAAATCATCAGGGGATCAAATACTTCCCCCCCCCCCCCCCCTCATTGTATCTCACTCCTGAACCCTGCACTCTGTATGTTGCACACTCTTAAATTCTGCACTCTGTATATAGTGCACCCATGAACTCTGCATTCAAAGGGCCGATACAACCAGCCCTTTGAGGGCAACCACACTGCTGATGCGGCCCACAATGAAATTGAGTTTTACCCCCCTGCTCTAGAAGATGTGTTCCTCTATGTTGGACATATGGTGCCAAGAGAAGGGATCAAGTTATATTACTGATAATCTGGGTCAGAGGTTTTCTAGTTGGGTAAGCTTTCAAGCCTATATAAGCTTGACTCCCTTTGCTACTGGTTAAATGGAATTGTACTGCTTTTCTTGTAGTCTTCATTAAATCTACAAGCAAAATTATTTTATAAACCTGCATTCAGGGATCAAAAGTAAAGCTAACCGTGTAGGCTTTAAAGTAAAAGACCCGAATGGCCTAGTATGTTGTTTTTTTCTTATTTTTTCATTGCTGGCAATTCTTTTTTTTTTCACATTGAGCTGTCAGTGGGGAACACCACTGACAGCTGACGACTCATTGGTTGCTGAGTCCTTAACAAACGGCTATTCACAGTTTGTTATGGAGGGGGAAAAAATGCAAACCGCACACGCAAAAACCCAAAACTTGCAATTTTGGTGTGGATCCATTGAAGTCTATTGCACACAAAACACAATCTGCTGTGGGAAAAAAAGTCCCTGATCCTTTCCAAAAACACAGTGGCTGAAAAACACATAGATGTTAACATATCCCATAGGAAACCATGTAAATGAACTGTAGTGCATTTCTGCAAAATGCAATAAAAACACATAGAATGCATGTGAACCTAGCCCAAGTGTAATTTCTGCTGCTTTGTTCCTCTATCAGAATGAATCACTTCTGACAATTTTTCCGGACACCAAGAAAATAATAATAATGACAGGGGAGGGACCTCCAGCTGATTGACAGCCTCAGCTCTGTTCATGTGTGCTGTGTGAAGAGGGGGGATGTCCCTTCCCTCCAATCAGCTGTCAGAGCTCTCCTCACTGTGCTCTACAGAGTGTAACTTTAGCTTTTCCCCCCCCCCCCCCCCTGTTTTCTGACAGCTCAGTCAAGTTTTATGAACTCTGCACTTTAAAAAGGATATAGAGAAGACTGCAGATAGGAGATACAACTGATGTAGGAGGCATGGTTTCATCTCTGTGTATCATCTGAGGCCTGTCACTTCACTAGGTATATGTAAGGGTTTACATCCACTTTAAGAAATGGAATGAAGATCAACTTTATTAAGCATAGCTATAGCTATACATAAGCTATACATACACCATTACATACAGTCAGTGGTGAGCTCAGGCGAGTTTGGATCCTAAACTAAAACCACCTTTTAGGTCAGGGATATGCAATTATCGGACCTCCAGCTGTTGCAGAACTACAAGTCCCATCATGCATAGCAAGACTCTGACAGCCACAAGCATGACACCCAGAGGCAGAGGCATGATGGGACTTGTAGTTTTGCAGCAGCTGGAGGTCCGCTAATTGCATATCCCTGTTTTAGGTGAATCAAATCGTATACACCTATGAACGTAGGATAGTTACAAGGACAACATCACAAGTGTTGCATCATTTATTTTAATTGATGACAAGAAACCTTGTAAGTTGATCAAAATTCCTATGTTGTGTCTGACCACCATTAGCTGCAGGCAGACCAGTCTACTGGCATTTACGATGGTGACAGCAGTCAGCAGGGAAGACCATATAAATTATTAATAGGGAAAAGGGTAAGTCACTCCAGAGTAGGGAGTATATAGGGATAAGTTCAGGCATGCTCAGATCCTAGTCCGATCCGGCCAGGAAGCTGTCACTGTACTGGGCCAATCACCTGCACCCAGGGCATTCCCCACTGCTACCTGTATACAAAAGGATGTGTATATCTTCAGGGAATGCTCAGCCGCTTATGATTGGCCCAGTACAGTGACAGCTTCTTGGCGGGATTGGACGAAGATCTGATCATATCTGAACTCATCCCTATATACTCCCTACTCTGGAGGTTGCCACCTCATCCCTTTAATCCAGGACACATATTAATTACACAAGTTCTGAGGCTGATTTAATGCAGATAAGGCACCAAGTGAGTTTTAATTACCCCCTTAAAGTGGTTGTACACCCTGTACAGATTAAGGCTTACCTGTAGGTGCAGGAAATATCTCCTAAACCTTCACGGTTTAGGAGATATTTACAAGAGACGAGCGTCAGTGTCTATGGCTCACTTTAGAAACGGCGATTGTGACGTTTCTAAAGGAAGGTCATGCTGTGACTGGCAGCTCCCGCGCGCATGCACGGAAGTGACGTCACACGACTCCGGCCAATCACAGAGCCGGAGTTTGCAGCCCCCCGGAAGAAAAAGGGGTGAAGAATAGGGATGAGCTTCCTCGTGTTCGCACACTCCACGTGCAGAGCCCGCCAGGAAGTTGGCACTGCACTGCGCCAATCACAGGCAGTGAGACATTTCCTGATCCCTGCAGCAATGCATCGGGACAATGTCTCCCTGCCGGTTATTAGCGCAGCGCTGTGCCGACTTTCTGGAGGGCTCTGCACGTGGAGTGTGCGAACACGCCGGAGCTCATCCCTAGTGAAGAATGGACGCTTCCTGCAACAGGGGACAGTGGTGAGAAGGCACGTCTTCGGTTTCAGGTAAGTGACATATAATGGGCTACTATGCGATGCATAGTAGCCCATTATGTAAGAAAAGAAATGGCTAGACATCCAGGAATTCCGATATGCTGTGATAACACCAAAGACGCCAACACGAGGTCACGTAGACGCAATTCACACAAACATCTTGTGCTTAATCATGATTAAGCACAAGATGTTTGTGTGAAACGCGTCTACGTGACCTCGTGTTGGCGTCTTTGGTGTTATCACTTTGAACAATAAAAGGCAATCGGAATTTCCTAGATGTGCAGCCATTTCTTTTCTTACAAGTTTACCACAGAGACGGGCCGGGGGTGACTTTTCAGTTCAGGTTATCATCATACCTGAAGCTCGTTTTTCTTTGTATTGTAGCCCATTATGCTTTACCTTTACAGGGAAATAAAGAGGAAGTAAAACCCATCAGGGTTTACTTCCTCTTTTATCAGCCACAGAACCTGTGTAATTAATGTGTGTCCTGGATTAAAGGGATGATGTGGCAACCCTACTTTTCCCTATAAATAATTGATGTGGTCTTCCCCACCGACCGCTGTCACCATCAGAGATGGCAGTAGACTTGTCTGCCCGCAGCGAATGGTGGTCAGACACAATGTAAGAATTTTTCAAATTGACGCGTTATCAATAAAAAATAAAAATAAATGCACTGCTCGTTATATTGATCCCAGTGATTATTGATCATTTATAGGTGTATACGATCTATGAAACCTGTTCCCCCTAATCAATTCTCTGGCACACAGACATCTGTTGGTAAAAATCAATACATTCCGCCAATCAATGCCAAGGTGGAGATCAAGGAGTTCTCTTAATGATCTAATACTAATTTGATCAGCTAGTCACCTCCAATGATCAATACCTGTGTGATGAGCAGAAGACAACAGAGCAGACTGTCCCACCCACAGTGACCCTGTACATTGCTCCACCTTTATCACACCCTATAATCAGCTGTATACACAATACATTGCTATGTCCCTGGTGTTTGCTGGATCATCCCCCTGTCTGTCCAGCACAGGCTCCCCCCGTTGTTTTCTTCCTGCTCTATCCGGCCCCGTAACACACACGGCCCACCATGTCCCTGGGGTGACCTCCCCTCCCCCTCCGCCCCATACCTGTGTCCTGCAGACGTGTGACAGCCTCCTGAGCACCGCTGTGTCCGGGCGGCCTGAACTCCCTCCTTCTGCTAGAAGACAACACAGTGCAGGGTGGGAGAGCTGCCTGGAATCCGGCTATGACATGTGCCTGGCATCCTCCGCCTCCTTCTAGACGTGCCTTCTCTCCAGCAGCCACCAGGGGGAGCAAGTCACTACGTAGATAGAGACTACGTCAGTGCTGGCAGCTGTTGATGTTTTCATAACTCCTGAGTGGTTATCCTGGGATTGTATTCACCACATGTCCTCCCCAAACACAAAACAAAGGACTAAATACATAAATAAATAGACAACCAGAATGTGTGCAAAAGGTATATCATGGCTAATTTATACATTAATGTGTTTTTATAACAACATAATTATACTATAATAATACGATATAATATAATTTAATATATTTATATATACATACACATTATATATATATATATATATATATATATATATATATATATATATATATATATATATATATATATATATATATATATATATATATATATATATATTAGTGCTGTCAAACGATTACAATTTTTAATCGCGATTAATCGCATTAATGTCATAGTTAACTCACGATTAATCTATCTAATTTATGACGAATTTCCCCACAAATATCGCACAATTCTGCAAGTGATTATAATTTATGATCGCTGTTTTCTAGCTGATCTAAAACCATTTTTGACATAAAGGGACACTTTTGGACAATCTACAGTTTTCAGGCAGAAAGAATAGTTTTTATTTTATAAAAGTACATGTAGGGCACTGGGCAGACCACTAGGGACAAGGGGGTGTGTATTTTTTACATACAGTACTGTAATCTATAAGATTACAGTATACTGTGTGTATTGTGTTTGTTTACTTTTTTGAATTTGGCGCCGTTCTCCGTCCCCGTGCGTCGTAACGTCGCAGGGAACGGAGATCGGCGGCACACAGACACTGTGAATCGAGCAAGGAGGACCCGCCAAGCAAGGAGGACCCGCTCGATCACACAGCGGGGTGGCATCGCTGGATCCAGGGACAAGGTGAGTAACTTGCCTGTGAATCCAGCGAGAAGGTAAGCCGCGCCGCGCCGCTGCACACTCTGCACGTCCACCCCGAGCCCCCCCCGCGTTAATCGCGCGACAAAAATATTGACGGCGTTAACATGGGTTTGCGTTAACGCCGTTAATATCGCGTTTAACGCACAGCCCTAATATATATATACATACACATACACACACACACACATATATATATATATATATATATATATATATATATATATATATATATATATATATATATATATATATATATATATATATATATATATATTTTCACATACCTCCCAACCGTCCCCGATATTAAAGGGACTGTCCCCGATTTGGAGCTATGTCCCTCATTCCTCCTCATTTTTCCCTCATGTTGGTCTGATCTATATAAATGTATATAAAATGCACTTTTTAGCTATCAAAAAGTGTTTCCCGGTGCAAAACCTTTCATCTGATTTGTAAATTGCTGCATTTGTAAATTCTAAAAGCCAATATAAAGGAATAGTAGTGGTAAAAAAAAAAAAAACACTTGTGGGTTTAACAAATCTTGTTTTTTTTTTTACAATTCTCCTTTAAGGAGCATGGCAAGGGGTGTGTCCTATGCCTGGATACTTTTGTTGATAGGTGTCCCTCATTCCCATTTCAAAAAGTTGGAAGGTGTGTATTCGGTGCATCCGGAAAGTATTCACAGCGCTTCACTTTATCCACATTTTGTTATGTTACAGCCTTATTCCAAAATGTATTAAATTCATTATTTTCCTCAAAATTCTACAAACTATCCCCATAATGACAATGTGAAATAATTTTGCTTAAAATCTTTGCAATTTAAAAAAAAAAAAAAAGAAATCACATGTACATAAGTATTCACAGCCTTTGTTTAATGCTTTGTTGAAGCACCTTTGGCACCAATTTAAAGCCTCAAGTTTTTTTTTTGAGTATGGTGCTACAAGCTTGGCACGCCTAATTTTGGGCAGTTTCTCCCATTGTTTGCAGGACCTCTTAAGCTCCATCAGGTTTGATGGGGAGTATCGGTGCACAGCCATTTTCAGATCTCTCCAGAGATGTTAAATCTGGTTCAAGCCTGAGCTCTGGCTGGGCCATGCAACGACATTCTCAGAGTTGTCCCGTAGCCACTTCTTTGTTATCTTGGCTGTGTGCTTAGGGTCATTGTCCTGTTGGAAGATGAACCTTCTCCCCAGTCTGAGGTCCAGAGCGCTCTGGAGCAGGTTTTCATCAAGGATGTCTCAGTACATAGCTGCATTCATCTTTCCCTCGATCCTGACTAGTCTCCCAGTTCCTGCCACTGAAAAACTTCCCCACAGCTTTATGCAGCCACCACCATGCTTCACTATAAGGATGGTGTTGGTTACAATATAGGCCACATGCACGCTGTACTGTACCCCAAAGGACACCAGGGAGAAAAAGCAGCTGGAAAATTGTTTTAAAAGCCACATTTCTGCCTGCATGTTTATGCGCGTTGCAGTTAATGCATTCTGTTGGCCAGAATATTATTATTATTTAAAAGGTACTTATATAGTGCCGTCAATTTACGCAACGCTTTTACATATACATTGTACATTCCAGGGCTGGACTCGGACAAAATTGTGGCCCTGGACTTCATCCAGACCGGCCCAGGGCACAACACATCAGGGCACGGTACAGAGCTCAGCACATCAGGGCACAGCACATCAAGGTACAGGGCACAGCACATCAGAGTACAGCACATCAGGGTACACAGACCAGCACATCAGGGCACGGGGCACATCAGGGCACAGGGCACATCAGGGCACAACACGTATAGGGCACATCACATCAGGGTACAGGGCACAGCACATCAGGGCCCATCACAGCACATCAGGGCACACCACATTGAGGCACAGCACATCAGGGCACGGGGGACATCAGGGCACATAGCACATGAGGGCATAGGGCCCATAGCACATGAGGACACGGGCCACATAGCACATCAGGGAACATAGCACATCAGGGCAAAGAGCAGATAGCACATCAGGGCACGGGGCACATAGCACATCAGGACACATAGCACATCAGGGCACGGGGCACATACCACATCAGGACAGGGGGCACATAGCACATCAGGGAACATAGCACATCAGGGCACGGGGCACATAGAACATCAGGGCACAGGGCACATCAGGGCACATAGCTCAGGGCACATGGCACATCAGGGCATATAGCACATCAGGGCACAGAGCACAGGGCACAGGGCACATCAGCACATATGGCACAGGGCACACCAGGACACGGGGCACAGGGCACATGAGGGTACATAGTACATCAGGGCACAGGGCACATCAGGACACGGGGCACAAGGCACATCAGGACACAGGGCACATAGCACATCAGGGCACATCAGGACACGGGGCACAGGGCACATCTGGACACAGGGCACATAGTACATCAGGGCACATGGCACATCAGGGCACATTGTTTTCCAGCCAGCATGCAGAGTAGCGCAGGAAGCGTGTGTAATAAGTTCTCTCTCATGTCACGCTGCGGCTGCTCCCCGCCCCCCCGGCAGCCCCTCCTCTCTTCTCGTCCATCCCGATGATGTCACAAGCAAATGGGGATGGGTGAGAAGAGAGGAGGGGCCGCCGGGTGGCGGGGAGCAGCCGCAGCTTGACATGAGAGAGAACTTATTACACACGCTTCCTTCGCTACTCTGCATGCTGGCTAAATCTCGATCTACCCATCAGGCTCCAGCAGTCGGCGATTGACGGGTAGATTGCCACGGATCTCCGACCGGCCCACTGAGCCATCGGCCCACCGATGGTATCTCCCGGTAATCCCGATGACCAGTCCATTCCCAGTACATTCACATCAGTCCCTACCCTCAAGGAGCTTACAATCTAAGGTTCCTAACTCACATTCAAATACTAAGGCCAATTTAGACAGAAGCCAATTAACCTACCAGCGTGTCTTTAATTTATTATGGCCATTAGAATGTATTGCAGCACAGTCACAGACATGCATAAATGGACAAGTTAATGCGTGTGTGTGTGTTTTTTTTTTCAGCCCAAACACCCCTTTTCAAAAAGCGCAAGTGATGTTTTTCTTTTCTGCTTCTAAATGATCTTTCCTGTAAATGTCTGTAAATGTCAGTGTGCATGGACATTGGACACATGGAGGAGTTTTTGTAAAATAGGCATTTTTGGGCTGCAGTGTGCATGAGGCCTAAAACAAAGTTTTTTTCTGCTTCTCACATGTTCAGTTTTTCACAACTGCTATAACAAAGTTGTCTGTGGTCTAAATTTATAACTGATAACTTTCTGGCCCCTATACACTTCCTCTTATTTTAGACTATAATGCAGCAGTATAGAGGCTGTCTTTCCTTATGCTGCATACACACAATTCATTTTTCGGCATGAAAAAAACAATGTTTTTCGTCATGTAGAAAAAAACGTAGTTTTTTCCAACTTCATCATTAAAACGACATTGCCCACACACGATCGTTTTAAAAAAATGCTCTAGCAAAGCACAGTGACGCACAACACATACGACAGGCACTATAAAGGGAAAGTTCCATGCGGATGACGCCACCCTTGGGGCTGCTATAGCCGATTTCCTGTTAGAAAAGATGATTAGCGCTTTTCTGTCTGTTACAGTGTGATGAATGTGCTTACTCCATTACGAATGGTAGTTTTACCAGAACGAGGGCTCCCGTCTCATAACTTGCTTCTGAGCATGCGCGGGTTTTTAACGTCGTTTTAGCCCACACACGATCATTTTTTACAACCCGAAAAACGACTTAGTTTAAAACGTCGTTAAAAAATGCAGCATGTTCCAAAAAAAAAAATTGGCGTTTTTCAGAACCCGAAAAATGATGTTAAGCCCACACACGATCATTTTAAATGACATTTTTTAAAAACTTATTTTTTTTCATGCCGAAAAATGATCGTGTGTACGCGGCCTTAGGCCAGCCACCGTTGGGTATTCTCACAAAATGACAGCAATAGGGATTAGCTCAGATCCCAGTAAACCCACCTCAGTGTTTCTGCCATGGAAGTTGTCACCAGTTCTAGGCCAATCATAAAGCCTCGTTCACACCACATGTGCATGAAAACTGATGGGAAAACCATGCAGATTTCACTTGCAGAGACATCAGTTTACATCATATTTTATGCACACTGACATCAGTTTTTGCTTGTCAGTTATGTGCCCTATTCACACCAATGTTGATGTCATGTCTGCTTTTTCCCATGCAGAAAACTGCATACACGTTGCAGATTCCTGCACAGACAAATCTGCATGTGATACAAGTGTTGTAAACAGGGTACATAGAGAACAATATTTTTTTTTATTTTTTATTTTTTTTTGTGCCCTTGTAGAATGCATGCAGAAAAACTGACATCTCTGCACCATGGTGTGAATGATCCCTAAGTGGCGAAGGTATTCCCCATCTCACAGCTATACATATACTGTACATGGCACCTGATTGGTCCAGTACAGTGACAGCTTCCTGGTGGGCTTGTTCAGGGGGATTTGGACTAAGATCTTAAAAAGCCCAAACTCCTCCCTAGTCAGCAGGAAACCCTGATTTATTTTTGTCAATGCATTTTTTTTTTTTTTGTCAGTCATTTCCTCGTAGCACAAACAAGTTCATACAGAGTACAGTGGCCCAGGCAGTGTCAGTGATACTAAAATAAGGAACAATTGTTTGTGTTAGTGGTTGTAAAATAAGGAACTGTTGATGTCAGTATCAGTAAAATGAGCACCAATCATTGGGGTCAGAGGTAGTAGAGTGATGTCTCGTACACATGACCAGTTTTGGGAAGCACTGCGGTGGAGCATACACATGGCCGGGATTCCCGGCTAAAGCGCTCACCGCAGTTTTCCCGACGGGAAAACCTCTGGTGTGCACACGGGGGAAAGTGACCGAGCAGGTTCTCAGTTTTCCCACCGGGATTCCCGGCGGACTTCTTAGCGCCAGTAATCCCGATTGCTGCTGTCAATGGTACTAAATACACCAATTGTTGATTTTAGTGGTACTAAAGTTGGTGTCCGTGGGATAAAATGAGCCTAGATTATTGCTATCAGTGGCAAAATAAGAGCCAATTAACAGTGTCAGTGGAATAAAGTGAGCCCCAAATCATTTGTGTCAGTGGAGTTAAAAAAGCACCAAATCACTGGTGTCAGCAGAAATAAATAGGTTCCTAAAGCTGGTGTCGTGGGACCCAACATGGTCCCGGAACCAGGAACACTGCGTGGCACGCGCGCACCGGCCAGGTAGGCCATCACGCCGGGGGGCCGTGATGTGGTCACCCTAAAGGTGGGTGCCACACTGGACGAAGAAGACCCAGAACCAATGGCGTCTGCCTCATAAATACCCCTCCCCAGTGAGGACAAACACTCCTGATTGGCTGCTGGGAAACAGCACCCAAACCTTGACTCCACTGCTGCCACCTGCAGCACCGGGGCTGGAAGAACACCCCGGTACAACAGAAAAAGCCCACAGCACAGCCAAGCGGAGACAGAGACCTTGTTTTGCACTTAACAATCTGGATCAAAGTTTAACTACACTCTGGTCTACCCCTTAAATTTAAGTAGCACCAGTACCATAAAATACACATGCGCTACAAGAGCATGATCCAATTTGCTACAGAAGGGGAAAAAATTCCTTCCTGATACCCCGAGAGGCAATCAGATTTTCCCTGGATCAACTTTACCTAAAAATGTTAGTACCCAGTTATATTATGTACATTTAGGAAAGTATGCAGGCCTTTCTTAAATCAATCTACTGAGCTTGTAAAACAACAGACCCAAATAATTAAGACAACATTGGCTGCTTGAGGCCGAACGTATGTCACTAATTAGGTCAGGGGAAAAGGGAAGGGGATTTTGGTGGGGACTTTTCACGGCACTGGTTGGAAACGGTATGATAAAAAGTAACAATGTTTATTTAACATAAAACAAGTATCATAAAACAACATTTAGGGACAGTCCCCACATTGCACATCAGAAAGCCATAAACAAACTGTGTCTGAATGTAAGGAGTCGATGACCTTGACCGGTTTCGCGGTAGTTTACCGCTTCTTCAGGAGGAGATTTTCTACAAGATATGCATAAAACATATAAATATACAAGCAAATTATACAATAAATGTAAACATTATGTAGAAAAATCCAAGCAGCACG
Organism: Rana temporaria; assembly: GCF_905171775.1. Classification (NCBI taxonomy): domain Eukaryota; kingdom Metazoa; phylum Chordata; class Amphibia; order Anura; family Ranidae; genus Rana; species Rana temporaria. The sequence goes on from NC_053493.1 coordinate 144,623,803, forward strand.
CTATATAATGGAGCAGAGAACTCACCCAGACTGGTCATATGATCAAGCTCGGAGCCCGGTTAAAGCCTTCTTTGGCGCATGGAGGGGGGGTTTTAGAGGGGAAAAAAAAGAGGAGACAAGGGGGATAGCAGTCAAATATGGTGTGGATGGATGGGTGGGAGGGAGGGGGGGGAAGGGGGAGAATTAGACTGGAAGGAAGGAAAAGAAAGAAGGAGATGAATAGTGTGAAAGTGTGACGAAGAGGAAAAAAGGGGGGGAAAGTATGAAGGACAAGGGGGGGGAGGAAGGGGGAAAAAGGGAAAGAGGTGGGTAAAGGAAATCGGGGGGGGGGAAGGTCAAGGAATGGGTAGTATAAATCAAGAAAGGTGGGGGGGGAGGGAAAGGGAAAGGTGAGAGGAAAGGGGCGGGGAGTGTCAGTGATAGAGTGATGGGGGGGGTTGGGGGGGGGTTGTTTGGTTGTGAATTAGCAAGGAAAAACCGATCACCAAACAAACAATAAGGAGACCCGAATGGGTCCTTACCCATTCGGGTCTCCTTATTGTTTGTTTGGTGATCGTTTTTTTCTTATCCCTGGTTCTCCTGGATACCCCCTTCACTTCCCCAGACACCCCACTTTCCATTTTCACTCCGGTTATTTTGTATGTATTCACAACCACTACCCATCACTTCACAACCGCTCCTTTTCCTTCCCTCCCCTCCCCCCCCCCTTTTTTTCCTAACGTATTATCCTACCCCTTTCTCTCCCCTCTCTCTCCCCCCCTTTTTTCCATTTTTCCCCTCCCACACCTCTTACACCTATCCTTGCTAATTCACAACCAAACAACCCCCCCCATCACTCTATCACTGACACTCCCCGCCCCTTTCCTCTCACCTTTCCCTCCCCCCCCCCCACCTTTCTTGATTTATACTACCCATTCCTTGACCTTCCCCCCCCCCCCGATTTCCTTTCCCCACCTCTTTCCCTTTTTTCCCCCTTCCTCCCCCCCCTTGTCCTTCATACTTCCCCCCCTTTTTTCCTCTTCGTCACACTTTCACACTATTCATCTCCTTCCTTCTTTTCCTTCCTTCCAGTCTAATTCTCCCCCTTCCCCCCCTCCCTCCCACCCATCCATCCACACCATATTTGACTGCTATCCCCCTTGTCTCCTCTTTTTTTTCCCCTCTAAAACCCCCCCTTTCCCCCCCCCTCCCTCACCCTTCCCCTTCCCTTATTCCCCTCACTTCCTGTCACTTAGATACACTACCCCTATGCACCCACTGGTGACCCTTATCTCATTAATTAAACTGATCATTCTTTTGCATATACTTTATCAATCTTATCCCTCACTTCAATAGAGCCCGTCCTAAATAAAAATCCCCCTCCATGCGCCAAAGAAGGCTTTAACCGGGCTCCGAGCTTGATCATATGACCAGTCTGGGTGAGTTCTCTGCTCCATTATATAGCGTGCTGCTTGGATTTTTCTACATAATGTTTACATTTATTGTATAATTTGCTTGTATATTTATATGTTTTATGCATATCTTGTAGAAAATCTCCTCCTGAAGAAGCGGTAAACTACCGCGAAACCGGTCGAGGTCATCGACTCCTTTCATTCAGACACAGTTTGTTTATGGCTTTCTGATGTGCAATGTGGGGACTGTCCCTAAATGTTGTTTTATGAAACTTGTTTTATGTTAAATAAACATTGTTACTTTTTATCATATCGTTTCCAACCAGTGCCGTGAAAAGTCCCCACCAAAATCCCCTTCCCTTTTCCCCTGACCTAATTAGTGACATACGTTCGGCCTCAAGCAGCCAATGTTGTCTTAATTATTTGGGTCTGTTGTTTTACATACTAAATGGGATGTAGGCACCTGTTCACCTTGTATACTTTTATTTTAAAAGAGGCCATACTCACCCTTTTCTTCAATCTACTGAGCTTGTCAGAACCACCTCTGGAGGGAGTCTGTTTCACATTTTCACAGCTCTTACTGTGAAGAAACATTTCCGTATTTGGAGATGAAATCTTTTTTCCTCTAGACAGAGTGCCTCCTTGTTTTTTGTGTTGACCGTAAAGTGAATAACTCAACACCAAGTTCACTATATGGACCCCTTATATATTTGTACATGTTGATGTCCCCCCTTATTCTCCTCCTCTCGAAAGAGAATACATTCAGTTCCTCTAATCTTCCCTCATAGCTGAGCTCCCCCATGCCTCTTATCAGTTTGGTTGCCCTTCTCTGCACTTTCTCCAGTTCCCCGATATCCTTTTTGAGAACTGGTGCCCAAAACTGAAATGCATATTCCAGATGAGGTCTTACTAATGATTTGTACAGGGGCAAAATTATATCTCTCTCTCTCTGGAGTCTATACCTCTGTTAATACAAGAAAGGACTTTGCTCGCTTTGGAAACCGCAGCATGGCATTGCATGCCATTATTGAGCTTATGATCTACCAACACCTCCAGATCTTTCTCCGCTACGGATCCCCCCAGTTGTACTCCCCCTAGTATGTATGATGCATGTGTAGCGGGGTCATTCTGCCAGAGTCCAGTGGCAGGTCTTTCCCCGCTGGAACTTTACCTACGCCTGTAAATATGTTGGATACATTTACACAAGTTATGCATTACGGGACTACAAGTAGCAGGAGATATGGACTCCATTGACTCGTAGGAGAAATGGACTACATTTCCCGCAATGCTTTGCCCTCCAGGAGGATGTGACGTTTAGCTCGGACCATTGAGGGAGGTTACTTAAGGGAGGGGAGTGGCGCTCTTTCGCTGTCTCGGGACCGGCCTTCTCTCCTGTGCGGAGCTGCAAGCGGAGACACCTGTGCGTCTAGGCCAGAAGCCTGGGCCTAGATTTGCTGAGAGACCAGCCATCCAGACGGAAGCAAGATCCCACGCCAGTGTTCCCGGAGTTGAAGAGGCAGCCCAGCTGACAACTGTAGCAGTGGAACGCTCTCGTCTGGGACCCTGTGTGCCGTGGAACAGCAGCTCATCCTGAACCCCGAGGAGAAATCGGGCGGTTCGGCCCGTTGGGTGAGAAAGCACTTGCTCGGCTTCTAAATCCCTAGTCATAGACATCCTGTGTGTTATTTCCTTTTCTTAACCGCTACCTGTGGATTACAATTTAACGTGCACCTACCGGCCGCTACGAAACATTGACTACTTAGAGCGACTGCTCGTTAGGGGCGCTCGCAAATATAATCTGACTTTAAATTTAGGCGAATGGTACCATTCTTAGGTTCAGAATATCTTACTAATCTACTTTAATTGCTGATTCTTGCAAGGGCCCTTGCGAATCAGGTCGAGTTATTGCTGATTGGTTGCGTTGTGTTAAACTCCTATGACTGTTATTTCAGAGTTTCTTACAGTAAACTTACCCCTTCTATTTCCAAGTTTATTCACTGTGTGGAGTATGTTTTTTTTTCTTGCTCAAAGGGGTCGTACCATTTCAGTAAGTAATTTACTGTCATTTGTTATTGCATATTTTGGTTCAGCTATTGTGACTCCAGCCCAGCAGGGGTCACCATACCTCATTACCAAACTTCTGATGTGTCAAGGGAGGGTTCAAGCTATTTAAACAGGGGTGAGTTGAGCCAAAGAGAGTAGATCCCAAATCAATCAGCGGCTCATTCGGGGGTAGCGCTACACGTGGGGGCTCGTCCGGGATTTATACTTCTCAAGTCACCTATTATTCCCTAAGACTGAACCTTACCCTTATCATTAGCAATCATGGATAAAGCTGCTGCAGCCGAGTGGTGTAAGGCTGCATTCACATCTGAGCGACAGCCGCGATCGCGTGTAGCCGCGAGTACAAAACTTTCACTTTTTTTTTTTTTCTCTCAAAGTCTTCCCATTGCTGTCAATGGGAAAACGCCTATGTTGCCTGAAAAAAAGGGTCCGGGACTTTTTTTTCAGGCGACAGGCGTTCGGCGTCTATGAGATGTGAACCATCTCCATAGACAGCAATGGGAATTCTCCCCTCGAGCGACAGAAGCGTCCGGCGTCAGGCGTTTTGTCGCTCAGGTGTGAATGGGGTCTAAAGCCTAAAGTATCCAGTTAAAGCAAGACTTAGTGGTTGAGGTACAGGGAGAAGTTTGGGACAAGAAACAAACATGCACTGTCCTAGAAGCCCTTTCCCAGGGCTGGAATTTTTGGGCGATTCAAGTAGAGGTGGACAAGACTAACCCACACACCTATGCCTTATGTGAATGGCGAACTAAAGTCCCAGATTTCCTGAAAGTACCTAGTGTAAAGACCACCAACGGCAAAGAACTTTTCTTGATACACCCTGAACAAACGCTGGATGATTCTTCCTCCTCTGGGATGACTCCCTCCACCTCTTCTGGCACAAGGAGCGGCCAAGATCCCCTTCAAAGATCTCAACCCGGATCTATGTGCCGTTTTGGGAGAAATTGTGGCCCAATGTAAGAAGGATTCCACAGACTGTATAATTTCAGGATATAGGAAACTCAGGGCTTTATCAGGAAGACACCCTGTGCCCTCTTCAGAAGATGGGTTCGAGGAATGGATGGATCAAGCCACCCAAGCTTTGGAAGTATGGGAATCCCAGAGAACAACCAGACACAGAGAATAATGGAGAGTCTCAGGGGGCCAGCATTAGAAGCCATACGTAATCTTAAGCTCAGCAAAACCAATTGTACCACTCAGGATTACTTGGATGTCCTACAGAGTGTGTTTGGGAGATTTGAAGACATCAGTGAACTCCGCTGTCAATTGGAGCACTGTTTTCAAAAGAAGGGAGAAAAACTATCTGACTTTGTTAGTCACCTGGACAAAATCCTGCATCGGATGCTGTTGAAGAAAGGGATAAAGCCACAAGATGTGGACGAAACCCGCTTTCAACAAGTGATTAGAGGAGCCCAACCCATAGACCCAATTGTTCTCCTATTAAGGACCCAAAAGGGAAGTGGAGTGTTGAAGTATCCTGACCTGATCCGGGTCATTCAACAGGAAGAGGATCTTTTGGACCAAAAGAACAAATACCAAGCCACGGACGTTTCCGCCCGGGGGCGTATAGTGGCCACCGAGGATAGTGACCCTCGGGTCGAGCTCTTAGAGGCGAAAGTGTCCCAAATGACAGAGGTAATCGCTGTCTTGTCGGGTCAAACAGAGTTCTCCCCGTACCAATCTAGAAGAGAGAGAGAAGAGAAGCCTACCTACAACCTTCACAACTCACAGAACAAACAAAAGAAACCTAATACCTGTTTCAACTGTGGAGGGATAGGACACTTCAAAGAAGTTTGCCCCAGTCTGGTAAACACTTACCAACCAACCTCCCAACCGGCGGAAAACTTCAGAGGGCCCCGGTGAGAGAGCCAACCAGGGACCCACCTACTACAACTGACTTTAATGTGAGACACAAGAAACGACCAAGGGAAAAAACCCCTCCCAGAGCGCCCCTCAATTCACGCCCAAGTGACCAGGAAAGGCCTAAAAGAGGCGCTCACAAAGAGAGAGTGAGAGTCCGGGTTACCATGGAGAAAGAGAAAACCACGCTTCGAAAATTCCCTGAGAATCTAGTGGGGCCCTCCCCTTTAGTGCCTATTCAAGTGGAAGGAGTCTACACCAGCACCCTCTTGGATACTGGGGCACAAGTAACTCTTTTATACCGAGACTTCTACGATCGGTATCTCTCTCACCTGCCTTTACTGAAGTTAGACGAACTGGAGATATGGGGCATTGGGACTCAAAGCTTCCCTTCCCTTACAGGCTCCGCCGAGACGTTTGATACCTTGGCTATAGTCTGCCCTCGGCCCCCAGGGGCCCACAAGAGCTCCCTTATCATAGGGACAAACACAGCTTTGGTCCGGAGACTCCTGACTCCACTGACCGGAAGGGAAGGGGTCTCAATTCAAAGAGTCCACCCGATGCTAAGGAGGGTGTTCCACCAGCTGGTGATGGAGAGAAATGCACACGAAGGAGTAGGAAGGATCTGGCGGATAGGGAAGTCCATAAGAACCCTACAGCCTGGAGAAGTGACCTGCCTCCGGGCCTCAGTAAAGCTCACCTGGTCCCAGTCAGGCCCATTTCTCATCCTTGAACCTGACCCAGCTGGATCCTCGGAGGGATTGGAGATGATACCCAAGGTGGTTCCACTGAAAGTATTGGATAAAAATCATGGGTGGGTGTCCATAAACATCTGGAACTCCACCCCAACCCTGTGAAGATGCCGGCCAGGGTACTATTGGGTCGAGTGCATCAGGCCATCCCTGTTGACTCTTCGGATCTGGGGGGCGACGAAAATACAGGAGGACCAAAGAAGGACCCCCAGCCTGATGGTGCTGAACTTTCACCAGAATGGAAGGAGAGGATGGAGGCCCAACTGGGTAGATGGCAGAAGATCTTCTCCAAGACAGAATTTGATGTTGGATGTGCCAAGAGCGCCACTCACCGAATTCAACTAAGAGAAGACAAAACTTTTAGGGAGCGAGTCCGAAGAGTCCCCCTAACAGATCTAGAAGACCTCAGAGAACAACTTGCGAAGTTGAAGAGGGCTGGAACCATCCGAGAATCCAGGAGTCCCTATGCTTCCCCCATAGTAGTAGTGAGAAAGAAAAATGGCTCCCTGAGGCTGTGTATTGACTATAGAACTCTCAACAAAAGAACCATTCCTGACCAGTACACCACCCCTCGGATTGAGGATGCGCTACAGAGTCTGTCAGGGGCTAAGTGGTTCAGTGTTATGTACTTGAAGAGTGGTTATTACCAAATCCCCATGCACCCAGAAGACAGAGAGAAAACGGCTTTCATCACCCCAGTGGGGTTCTTCGAGTTCAATCGTATGCCTCAGGGACTATCGGGCGCTCCGGCCACTTTTCAGAGATTGATGGAGAGAACTGTGGATGACATGAATCTGATAGAAGTGTTGGTGTACCTGGATGATGTCATTGTATTCGGAAAAACGCTGGAAGAACATGAAAAGAGATTGGAAAAGGTGCTGAAGCGGCTACATTTATTTATTTATTTATTTATTTATTAAAATGCTTATAAAACACAGCGCAGTCTTACACACGTGCCTCGATGCGCTGGCGGGATAAAAACAGAACAGAAAAGGGGCAAAAACTACATCGACCAAACAAGTGACAATAAAACAATAACAATCAGCGAATAAAAAATATAAAACATACAAAGCTAAATATATAAAATGTTTGAGCTATCAGAATACTTAAAATTTAAGTCACCCCGAAAGCCTGGATATATAGCCATGTTTTTAACAATCTCCTAAACTTTAGGAGATCATTTTCCAGTCTTATATGAAGGGGCAAGGAGTTCCAGAACTGAGCTCCTTGAACTTCCAGGGTCCTCCCACCACATTTGTTTTTAGCAAATTTGGGGATGTTCAACAAAGCCAAATTCTCAGACCGCAGCGATCTAGTAGGCACATGTCTGATGAATTTTTCTCTGAGATAGCCCGGTCCAAAACCATGGATGGCCTTATGCACAAGACACCCCGTCTTAAACTGAGCCCGTTGTGCCACGGGCAGCCAGTGTAAGGCTTGTAGGGATGGAGTGATGTGATCGTACCGGCCCACGCCCGTGAGTAACCTGGCAGCCGCATTCTGCACCAGCTGAAGCTTGTGCAAGATGTTCTTAGACACACCCATATACAGGGCATTGCAATAATCAAGTCGGCTACCAACCATTGCATTGACCATAGAGATTTTGTCAGAGTCCTCGATAAAGCGAAACGTAGATCTCAGGAGTCTCAAGTGGAAGTGGCATACACTTACCACATGATTCACCTGGCTACGCAATGCCAACTTAGAATCAAGGATAACCCCCAGGTCCCTGACTTTAGAGACTGGTACCGGACTCGGTTTAAAGGAGTCTGGCCAGTCGGGCATCTTACTAGGGCAATCATGGTTACTGAAGATCATAGTTTCAGTTTTGGAGCCATTAAGCTTGAGGTAATTGGCTCCCATCCAGGTTCTAATCTCCTCCAAACAAGAGGCAAGATCAACCTGCCTCTCGTTGGTCCTGGGGAGGCGGAAGTATATCTGGGTGTCGTCTGCGTAGACGTGGAAGAGAAGGTTATGGCGGCGTATGATGTACAACAATGGTCTCATGTAGATAACATGACGAAGGCTTTAAATTGTTCCGGGAAAAGTGCCAGTTTTATCAATTCTCTGTTCACTACTTGGGACAGATAGTCTCTGCAGAAGGGATATCCACAGATCCAGAGAAATTGGAGGCAGTTACCTCCTGGCCTAAACCCACCAATGTAACAGAGCTACGGTCATTCTTGGGATTCTGCTCCTACTACAGGAGGCTTGTTGAAGAATTCACAAAAATTGCTAAACCCCTTAATGAACTATTGAAGACAGAGGAAGAAGATAACCCTCCAGAATCTACAAAGTTAACAAAACTCCACGCGGGCCCTCGAAAGTCCAAAGAGTCTATTTGTGACCAATGGACCCCTGAATGTGAAGAGGCCTTTGTCCAACTTAAAAAGAACTTGACAACCGCCCCTGTTCTAGCCTATGCAGATACATCAAAACCTTATGAGTTACATGTGGATGCCAGTAGAGAGGGGCTGGGGGGAGTGTTTTATCAAGAACACAGCGGTTGCCTACGCCCAGTGGCCTATGTGAGTAGGAGTTTAACCCCATCTGAGAAGAATTACCCTACTCATAAACTTGAATTTCTGGCATTAAAATGGGCTGTTGTAGATAAACTGAGAAACTATCTGTATGGAGCCGAATTCGAGGTGAAAACTGACAACAACCCACTAACCTATCTGTTCACCACAGCCAAGCTGGATGCAATGGGACATTGATGGCTGGCAGCCCTCTCAAGCTTTAATTTCGGTCTGAAGTACCACCCCGGAGTGGGAAACAAAGATGCAGATGCTCTCTCCCGGAGGCTACATGGTCCAAAAGCCCTGGAGAAAGAATGGACCCAAATATCTTCCGAAGGAGTAAGGGCACTGTGCCAGGGAACTGAGCTGCAGACGAAGGGAGGGTCCCGAGCTGAAGAGATAGGAATCCTGACGACAGGAGTGCCTAAATACTATTGTGATATAGCTCAATTAAAAAAAGTGATCTACCACAACTAACCAAGAAGGAACTGAGGCATGACCAGAAGGAAGATCCTCTGGGTAAATTGGTTTTAGGGGCTTTAGAGAAACAGGATCCGAGGACGATCCTGACCAGTTCTTCATGAGGAGCACGGCTGATGCATAAAGAATGGAGCAAATTGCAGCTCCATCAAGGGGTGGTCTACCGAAGGGGCCCCTCTGATGGCCCCGAAGACAGATGGCAGATGTTCCTACACAGTAAACATCGGGAGGTTGTACTAACTGCGTTGTACGAACAGCATGGCCATCTGGGCCCCGAAAGGACTTTTCAGTTGGTCAGAGACAGGTTCTACTGGCCCGGCATGAGGGCTGATGTTGAGGGATATTGCCATTCTTGCATCCGGTGTATCCAACGTAAGACTCTGCCTCGGCAAGCTGCCCCATTGGGCCACCTTCAAAGTCAGGGCCCGCTGGAGCTAGTGTGTATCGATTTCCTTTGTGTGGAGCCTGATATGAGTGGGATAGGAAATGTCCTAGTGGAAACTGACCACTTCACCAGGTATGCCCAAGCATACCCAACTAAAGACCAAAAAGCCTCCACAGTAGCCAAGGTCTTGGTGGAAACGTTTTTTGTCCATTATGGACTGCCCCAACGAATCCACTCTGATCAAGGGAGAGACTTTGAGAACAAGCTAGTACAAAAACTGTTGGGCCTCCTGAAAATGGATAAAACCAGGACTACCCACTATCACCCTCAAGGGGATGCCCAACCCGAATGCTTTAACAGGACTCTTTTGAACATGTTGGGGACATTGAACTCAGAGGAAAAGCAACATTGGAGCAAACACATTTCGGCCATTGTACACGCATACAACTGTACCACAAGTGACACAACTGGATATTCCCCATACCGGTTGATGTTTGGGCGAGAAGCTCGACTGCCTGTTGACCTGGCTTTTGGATTGTCCTTAGACCATACTTCTGCAGCCTCTCACAAAGGCTATGTGGATCGTTTGAGAAGGAGCTTGAAGTTGGCCTACAAGAAGGCACATGTTAGTTCTGAACAACAGGAACAGAGGAATAAGAGGAACTTTGATTTGAAGGTTCGAGTTCAGGATCTACAGCCAGGAGATTGAGTTTTACTGAGAAACCTGGGTGTTCCAGGGAAACACAAACTGGCTGACCGCTGGAAGTCTCAGCCCTATATCGTATGTAAGAAACTACCTGACCTTCCCGTGTACCAGGTCAGACCTGAAGGGAGTGTGGGCCCTCTAAAGACCTGGCACAGGAATCATTTACTGCCTCTCACTGAAGCTGTTAGACTACCCTCGGTCTCTGACCCCCTGGATCCACCTTCTACATCCAGATCCTATGGGCCAGTTACTAGGTCTCAAATAGTACATCCAGAATCTGATGGTGAGGAGTCCAAAGATGAATGGATAGGGTCAGAGTGGTTATGGTCCTCTCAACATTCAGAACACTTCGTTCCTGCCCTCATCTGAAGCGACCAGTGGTGGGGCACTTCCGCCAAAGGCCCCTGAATTCATACCTCAGAGTGTACTTGATGAAGGACAATAAGAAGACATTGATCTGTATTCTACAGAAGGCTTTATGGAGGCCTCCAGCCCACCTAATGTAGATCCCAATGACTCAGAGGATATGGAATCTGTTGTGTCAGACACAGAAGATGATGCCGCTCCCCAGGACCTGGAAATAGATCCAGCACTTCCTAACTCCACAAGACCGGAAGAACCCAGAGAAAAGAGAGTAATTCATCCCCCAAAGAGACTGACTTATAGCCAATTAGGAGTGTGTTCAGAAGAGACTATTTTCACCTCAAAAAGATCTGATGCTTTAAATGACCCTCCAGTTGCCAATTTAGTGGAGGTCAACCCCTGCTCACCCCTGGCACATCTGAATTCAATACCCTTGTGTTGGCTAATAGTGGACTGGGTTGCTTGCCCATACCCGATGAGTGGTGGGAGGATCCCCTGTCCACTCTGTGTCAGTTGATGAATTGCTTTGCTCTGAGTAATGCCTTGCATGTCCTAACAACCTTTTTTTTTTCTCTGCTTGTATCTTGAAAAGTATGTATCAGGTTAACATTCAGGGGTGGGGTGTAGTGGCGCTTGCAAATAACTAAAATATAATAAAAAATATAATAACAATTCCTGTTGATAAAATATTTCTCCAAAGATAATAAGAACAGATCCAAATAACTGATGGGTAAATCCGCCACCTGCTGTGGGTCTAAATATGTTCCACTCTAAATATGTCCAAGAATACCACCCAACATTAATAAAAAAATGTGGAGGGTACTAAGAGTGGAATAATAATAAATACCTGATCAGGTAAACAGACGTGCCAAACTCAGCACAATGTTAATAAAAAACATATATTCACCATAAAAAAATTCAGATAATAATGGCAATAATAAATAATAAATAAATACAATAAAATAAGTGAAAATCCATAAAGGTGCTTCATCCATTAAAAGTGCATAGTGCAATACTCTGTGAAATAATAGTGAATTAATATCCCCAAAAAATTATAAATTATGTAGACAGATTCCTGAAAATAAAATGATCAATAACATGCACAGGTGGGCATGAAAACAATCTTTCTGCAGTGAAAGTGTCCCAAATGATCCACCAAGGAATCAAACACAATCCAGTGTAGTAATGAACGTGTCCAGTGCACAAACGTGCAAAAAATGAATAATAAATATTGGTCCAAAATAATCAATCAATAATTGTTCTTAAGTGCATAAGTGCTCCAAAAGATCCATAAATAATAACTTTAGTGCTTGATGATGAGCATGCATACGTGCTTGTAGATACAAACGCCAGGCTTCCCACAGTGTATAGCAGATTGTTTGTGCCAGCCCCTTACCTTAAGAAGGCTTGTAATTAAGCCTATAAGAAATGCTGCTTAGTGCAAGTCCCACAGCCAGCCTGCTGATCCAATCCCATATACGAAGGCTCACGGGGTTAAACGATGTCACTCAAACAAAGAATAAGGGAAGCCTCCATAGCATAAAATCATTTGTGATTTATTAGTAAAAAAACAAGTAAACACTCAGGCCCCGTACACACGACAGAGGAACTCGACGTGCTTGGCACGTCGAGTTCCTCGTCGAGTTTTGGGATGAAGCCGCCGAGGAGCTCGGCGGGCCGCCTTCTCCCATAGAACAACGAGAAAATAGAGAACATGTTCTCTATTTTCTCGTCGAGCTCCTCGGCGGCTCCATCGATCCAAAACTGTACAGACGACAGTGTTTCTCGGCAGAATCCGGGTTTTGACCGAGTTTCTCTGTGAATTCTGGCGAGAAACTCTGTCGTGTGTACGGGGCCTCACAGACAGCTCTGAAACTTCAGCGTGTGTAACAACATGTGTCTCTGCTCTGTGGCCGCGAGCAGATGACATCACCAGCAACCCTCCTTCTTCCTCACGCGTATCGTGACAGCCAAACGTCACTTAATCATTGTCACCTATGACCTTAACATACAACCAGAGCTTTAGATTAAAGCATATTCATGTGTTAGAATTCCCAGTCAAAGTCCAGACCTATATCCAATTGAGAATCTGTGGCAAGACTTAAAAATTGCTGTTCACAGTCACTCTCCATCAAATCTGACAGCGCTTGAGCTATTTTGAAAAGAAGAATGGGCAGAAATTTCACTCTAGATGTGCAAAGCTGGTAGAGAAATCCCTCAAAAGACTTGCAGCTGTAATTACAGAGAAAGGTGGTTCTACAAAGTATTGACTTAGGAGGGTTGAATATAAATGCACGCCACACTTCACATATTCACGTTGGAGGCCCTACGGTACACTAAATCTAACAAGCGGTTTCCCACGTATGTCCTCATGCAGAAGATTTGGAACAAGGTCAGGATGGTCCAGGGGGTGGCAGGGTTTACTAAATACAGCCCCATTTGGGATAATCAATACTACCTGGAAATAGCTAAAATACCTTATGGTCTGAAGTGGAAACAGTATGGGGTGTCCCTTATGACTCACAGTATGGAGTGTCCCTCATGACTCCAGGAGCTCAGCCCTGACTTTCGGCTACCGGCCTCCATGCACTTTTTAATTACCTGCAGCTTAGACATGCTTTTGATGCACAGAGGGAGGCAGATGTTTGGTCCATGGACTCGGCACCAGTCTTCAACTATTTGTTTGAGGTAACAACCTATAAAGGGATTTATATCCAGTTGTTACACCATGCTGTTAAATCTCTTCCTACCGGGCGCCCCTCTGAAAGCGGTGTCTCTGTGGGAACAGGATGTGGGTGCGTTTGAGGATGAGCAGGCGGTCCCCATGTGCTCCCTGAACGTGGCGCATAGACTTTCACAGCTCTACATACTCCTAAGGGTACATTACACACCAGCCAGACTAGCATGCATGGGACTGGATGTGGATCCCACCTGCACCAGGTGCTGTAGGGATCACAGCGATCTTATCCACCTGCTTTGGCGTTGCCCAAAGCTCCACTTGTACTGGACAAAGGTCATTGACACTATTAACGGTGCTTTTCAGGTTCAGATACCTTTGGAGCCCAAGACTTGACTACTGGGGATAGCTGACTGCCTCCTAGTGGAGGATATCCCTAGGCAGGCTATTGGTAGAGCCTTATTTCAGGCTCGCTTGATGATCTTGAGGCACTAGAAAGACACTGAACCACCCACGGTGCAGGAGTGGATCACGCAGATGGGGGTTACACTGTGGTTGGAAAAAGTTGTATATCAACGAAGAGGGACCAGCTCTAAATATGATAAACTGTAGGCCCCGTGGCTGAATGTCCCGGGTCTGGCCCCGATAGATCCTGTGTATGATCGTTTTTTTAGGCTTGTGCGGGGTGGGTGCATTTATACATTGTGATATGCTGCCCACTTGCTAGAGTATGTTGATGTGTGGTCGGGATAGGGGGTGTTGGCATGTACTGGAAAACTGTGAACTGTCCACTTGGGGGAGGGAATGGTTATTCTACATTTAAGTATCCATATGTGTGCTGCGCCACACCGACTGTGTTTAATGCTTATGCTCTGGAGTTCTTTGTATGTTCTTTTACTTTTGTTCAATAAAAACCTTTGACTGAGGGAAAAAAAAAAATGTAGGGTGCTGGAACGTACCACAAATACCGATTGATCCTGCCAGTGAAGTCCACCCAATACAGCTTCCTGTGATGATGTGGCAATGGCGTTGAAATATATAAATACAATTGGTGATCACTATTATAAAAACTAAATATACTCTTAGGGCTCTTTCACAGTTTTGGGATGAAGCCGCCGAGGAGCTCGGCGGGCCGCCTTCTCCCATAGAACAACGAGAAAATAGAGAACATGTTCTCTATTTTCTCGTCGAGCTCCTCGGCGGCTCCATCGATCCAAAACTGTACAGACGACAGTGTTTCTCGGCAGAATCCGGGTTTTGACCGAGTTTCTCTGTGAATTCTGGCGAGAAACTCTGTCGTGTGTACGGGGCCTCACAGACAGCTCTGAAACTTCAGCGTGTGTAACAACATGTGTCTCTGCTCTGTGGCCGCGAGCAGATGACATCACCAGCAACCCTCCTTCTTCCTCACGCGTATCGTGACAGCCAAACGTCACTTAATCATCGTCACCTATGACCTTAACATACAACCAGAGCTTTAGATTAAAGCATATTCATGTGTTAGAATTCCCAGTCAAAGTCCAGACCTATATCCAATTGAGAATCTGTGGCAAGACTTAAAAATTGCTGTTCACAGTCACTCTCCATCAAATCTGACAGCGCTTGAGCTATTTTGAAAAGAAGAATGGGCAGAAATTTCACTCTAGATGTGCAAAGCTGGTAGAGAAATCCCTCAAAAGACTTGCAGCTGTAATTACAGAGAAAGGTGGTTCTACAAAGTATTGACTTAGGAGGGTTGGATATAAATGCACGCCACACTTCACATATTCACGTTGGAGGCCCTACGGTACACTAAATCTAACAAGCGGTTTCCCACGTATGTCCTCATGCAGAAGATTTGGAACAAGGTCAGGATGGTCCAGGGGGTGGCAGGGTTTACTAAATACAGCCCCATTTGGGATAATCAATACTACCTGGAAATAGCTAAAATACCTTATGGTCTGAAGTGGAAACAGTATGGGGTGTCCCTTATGACTCACAGTATGGAGTGTCCCTCATGACTCCAGGAGCTCAGCCCTGACTTTCGGCTACCGGCCTCCATGCACTTCACATATTCACGTTGGACAATTTTGGATTGTGACCTTAAGGGCCCTTTCAGACGTACGGACAAACGGTCCGTTTATTACAAGTCCATTTACGGACTTGTAATGTATCCCTATAGGATTTCAGACGTTAGCGGATGATGCATCCGCTAACGTCTGCAACCATCCGCGTCCTCAAAGATCCGCTTTTGCGGACGGAAGAAAACCCTATTTTTCTTCCGTCCGGCGGAACGGATCGGATGGATACGGACACACGGTCCGTATTCATCCGATTTCCCCATAGGGGAGAGCAGAGGAGAGACAGGGTGGTCTCTGCACTGTGTGCGGGGACCGCCCTGTCCGCCGACAGCTCAGCGGGGATTAACAGAGGAATCCCCGCTGAGCCAAACGGGCTAACGGAGCGGATCAATACGGATCCGCTCCGTGTGAAAGAGCCCTAAGAGTATATTTAGTTTTTATAATAGTGATCACCTCTTCAAGATGTCCACCATCTCCGCCATCTCTACAAAGAATATATTTGAGGCCTTATATCTCCTCCTGAATCGGGACGTTTCTGGCTCCGAGCTTTCCTCCTAGTTAGTGCTATTACACACCTGCTGAGTCTCCACCATGTTCCTCTCCCACTGCGATGAAAGAGAAGGGGCGGGGAATATACTAGAAAGAACGTCAGGGGCGGGCGACGTGTGCGTAATTTCACACATGTGCAGTGTATATAAAGCTTACAAAAACATACTTGGGGCAGGGGCGTCACTAGGGGGTGGCTATTGGGGCTATAGCCCTGAATCTGGGGCTTATAACCCAGAGTCTCTTGCCGCAGGGTCCCCGCCTAACCAGCTGCGGCGGACGAGTGGGCTGCACGAGAGAGGCGGGTGAGAGGAGAGAAGCAAGCGGGTGGACGAGCAGAGATGACATCATTTCTCTCCACCCACTCCACATCACTGCTCTTCTGCCCTCACAGCCGGGCCTCTTTACTGTTGGAGCATGGTGCGGCGGGGAGCAGAGAGATGACATCATCCCTCACTGCCCGTCACACATCAGCGCTCTTCTGCCCTTTATAGTGTGGGCCTCTTCAATGTCGGAGATGCGGTGGGGAGCAGCAAAATTACATCATCTCTCACTGCCCCCCTCCCGGATCACCGCTCTGCTGCCCTCACTAAATGGACTAGTGCTGCCAGCCTGCCACCAATGCAGCGACAATACCCATTTGGTTTGCAAGTGACAATCCACATCTGGTGCCAGGCAACATGGCAAGTCACAACCCACATCTGGTGGCAGGTGATGTGGCAAGTGACAATCTACATCAGGTTTCAAGTGACGTGGCAAGTGACAATCCACATCATGTGGCAGGTGATGTGGCAAGTGACAATCCACATCAGGTGGCAGGTGATGTGGCAAGTGACCATCTGCAAATTGTGTCAGGTGACGTGGCAAGTCACAACCCACATCTGGTGGCAGGTGACGTGGCAAGTGACAATCTGCAAATGGTGGCAGGGGACATGGCAAGTGACAATCTGCATAGGGTGGCAGGGGACGTGACAAGTGACCATATGCAAATGGTGGCAGGTGACGTGACAAGTGACAACCCACATCAGGTGGCAGGTGATGTAGCAAGTGAAAATCTACATCAGGTGGCAGGTGACCTGACAAATGACCATCTGCAAATGGTGGCAGGTGACGTGGGAAGTGACCATCTGCAAATGGTGGCAGGTGACATGGCAAGTGACAATCCGCAAATGGTGGCAAGTGACGTGGCAAGTGACAATCCGCATCAGGTAGCAGGTGACGTGGCAAGTGACAATCCACATCAGGTGGCAGGTGACGTGGCAAGTGACAATCCACATCAGGTGGCAGGTGACGTGGCAAGTGACAATCCACATCAGGTGGCAGGTGACCTGGCAAATGACCATCTGCAAATGGTGGCAGGTGATGTGGCAAGTGACAATCCACATCAGGTGGCAAGTGACAATCCACATCATTTGGCAGGTGATGTGGCAAGTGACCATCTGCATCAGGTGGCAGGTGACGTGGCAAGTGACAATCTGCATCAGGTGGCAGGTGACGTGGCAAGTGACAATCTGCATCAGGTGGCAGGTGACGTGGCAAGTGACAATCTGCATCAGGTGGCAGGTGACGTGGCAAGTGACAATCTGCATCAGGTGGCAGGTGATGTGTCAAGTGACAATCCGCATCAGGTGGCATGTGACCTGGCAAATGACCATCTGCAAATCGTGGCAGGTGATGTGTCAAGTGACAATTCGCATCAGGTGGCAGGTGACGTGGGAAGTGACCATCTGCAAATGGTGGCAGGTGACATAGCAATCCACATCAGGTGGCAAGTGACAAGGCAAGTGACAATCCACATAAGGTGGCAGGTGACAATCAACATCAGGTGGCAGATGACCATCTGCAAATGGTGGCAGGTGACGTGGCAAGAGACCATCTGCATCAGGTGGCAGGTGACATGGCAAGTGACAATCTGCAAATGGTGGCAGGGGACGTGGCAAATGACAATCCGCATCGGATGGCAGGTGACGTGGCAAGTGACCATCTGCAAATGGTGGCAGGTGACGTGGAAAGTCACAACCCACATCAGGTGGCAGGTGACGTGGCAAGTGACAATCCACATCAGGTGGCAGGTGACCTGGCAAGTGACAATCCACATCAGGTGGCAGGTGACCTGGCAAGTGATCATCTGCAAATGGTGGCAGGTGACAGGGCAAGTGACAATATGCAAATGTTGGCAGGTAACTTGGCAAGTGACAATTCACATCAGGTGGCAGGTGATGTGGCAAGTGACCATCTGCAAATGGTGGCAGGTGACACGCCCAGAGCTCCCACTGATTCTGCATTATGGTAAATTGAACCACTTCATTATATATATTATAATGCAACAATAGAAACAATGCGCTTCAATCACCCTGACACCATATTAACCATGGTGCCATGATGATTGAAGCACCAACACCAACCATTGCCCGCAAAAAATTGCTTACCACTGGTGTACCACCCCCCGGACCTGCTGCAAAAAGGTTGGTGACCTCTACTATGGGCTCTAGCTCCAGATCTTTTGCAGACCTAGCAACGCCCCTGCTTGGGGGGGGGGGGGGTCACACCCTAAAAAATACTATACATCCAAGATGGTGCTGCTATATGACCAAAGACAATACAAAACAGATTATATCGCACACATACAAAAATTACATTTATCCTGCAAGGCTAGTTAAAAACACCTGAACATATTCAAAAATATGGGGGTTTGGTCCCACTCTATGGTCATATAGTGCTAAGCCCACTTACTGCGACAAAGTACCCCGAATTAGTTGGTCCTAACCTAGTAATCAAATTAAAGAACCTGTGTCTCCACCATAGGAGATAAACTCCTCTATATGTGAGAACTGAAGCGATTCCTCCTATGCACTGGCGGCCACTAATAAGAGGTAATGAGGAGGGGGAGGGGTGCTCCAGCCCAAGAAATCTGGTCAGGGTCTATACAACATACAAAAACATACTTGGGGGGGGCACACCCTAAAAAATGCTTTACATCCAAGATGGTGCTGCTATAATCCCGCGTACACACGGTCGTTTTTTGTGATGAAATAAAACGACGTTTTTTTTATCATGAAACAAAACAAAGTTTTTCAAATTTCATTTTAAAAAACGACGTTGCCTACACACCATAATTTTTTCAAAATGCTCTAGCAAAGCGTGGTTACGTACAACACGTACGACGGCACTCTGTTCCATTCAAGCTTGCGTCATAACTTGCTTCTGAGCATGCGCGGGTTTAAAAACGTCGTTTTACCCACACACTATAATTTTTTATGACACAAGAAACAACATTTTGAAAAACGACAGAAAAAATTGAAGCATGTTCGATTATTTTTTTGGCATTTTTCAGAAGACATAAAACAATGTTTTCCCCACACACGGTCATTTTAAATGACGTTTTTAAAAATGTCGTTTTTTTTTCATCACAAAAAACGACCGTGTGTACGCGGCATAAGACCAAAGACAATACAAAACAGATTACAGCGCACACATGTAAAAATGACATTTATCCTGCAAGGCTAGTTAAAAACACCTGAACATATAAAAATACATTTATAAATATTAAATATGTATATAAAAAATATATATTTCTGTATATATAAAGCTAACACGCATGTGTCGTGCTGAATGCGAGACCGAAGGGAATATTAAAACTTGGGGCATCAGTGACCTATACTGCTTTTAGATTGAGGCCTATATTGGGATAAGATTAGGAGAGTTTAGACTGACATTAGTGTTTTTGTCTTGTGTTTTGTCTTGCAGCAAATATGAAACAATTCAAAGACCCTGAATTCATGGGCAGGTTCATAGACAGGTACAGGGAGCTGAACAATTTATGGGATGTTAAAAACCCTTTATACACAAATAAACCAGCCAGGAAGGCAATGCTGGAGAATCTGCTGGAATTAGTGAAGACGCAGGTCCCCGACGCAGACATCAACTTTGTGAAAAAGAAAATTGGTAGCTTAAGACGTACCTATAGGAGGGAGCGTAGAAAGGTCCTGGAATCCCAAACATCAGAAGCAGCAGCAGAGGATGTGTATGTACCCAGTCTATAGTACTACAGCAGAATGCGGTTCCTGGGAGACCAGATTGAAGCCAGGGAATCACTTTCCGCACTTCCCTCCACCCCAGCTGAGGCTTCCGAGGACCAATCTGGGCCTTCCATCCTGGAAGAAGTGGAGGAGCCCAGCTGGATCCAGGTATAGTATTTTTCTACATATTTATTGTCCTAAAATTATTGTTAACTAGATGTTATTATTGAAAACAAATTAATGATTTAACAAAAAGAGTTTTAAATATAAATAGAGAATAGTGGCCAAAAATAAATATAAAGAGTATTCACGTGCTACTGTGGAACAGCTGAATGATAGCTGTGAAGGTGTTAAGTATGAATCAACTGCTACAAAACACTGGCCCAGATTCAAAAAGCAATTGCGCCTGCGTAACCATAGTTACGCAGCGCAATTGCTTACTTGCCCCGGCGTAACGAGTTCTCCTGATTCAGAGAGCTCGTTACGCCGACTGCAGCCTAAGGCCCCGTACACACGATAGAATCCATCCGCAGATAAATCCCAGCAAATGGGTTTCTGCGGATAGATCCTATGGTGTGTACACGCCAGCGGATCTGTTTCCGCGCAGAAATCTCCTCTGGGATGGATTCCAGCAGATCGGATATTTGCTGACATGCACAACAAATCCATCTGCTGGAATCCATTCCAACGGATGGATCCGCTCGTCTGTACAGACTCACCGGATCCATCCGTCCAAAGGGATTCCCCGCACGCGTCGTAATGATTTGACGCATGCGTGGAATTCCATATATGACAGCGTCGCGCCCGTCGCCGCGTCATAATCGCGGCGACGGCGCGACACGTCATCGCCAGAGGATTTCCGCGCGGATTTCAATGCGATGGTGTGTACACTCCATCGCATAGAAATCTGCGGAAATCTTTGAGAGGATTTATCCGTGGAAACGGTCCGCTGGACCGTATCCGCGGATAAATTCTCTCGTGTGTATGGGGCCTAAGATATGCGTGGCATAAGGCTCTTATGCCCTCATATCTTAGGCTGCATTCTTACGTTGGCCGCTAGGTGGCGTTCCCGTTGTGGTCAGCGTATAGTATGCAAATTGCATACTAACGCCGATTCACAACGTTACGCGAGCCCTGCGTACGCAGTTTACATCGTTTGCGTACTTCGGGTTTCGCGAAAAGGCTGCACATGCTAAAAGCAGGGGCAGCCAATGCTAAGGATACCCGTCGTTCCCGCGTCGCGAGGTTTGAAATGTACGTAGTTTGCGTAAGTGAATCGTGAATGGCGCTGGACACCATTCACGTTCACTTTGAAGCAAATGACGTCCTTGCGACGTCATTTACCGCAATGCACGTCGGGAAAGTTTCCCGACGGAGCATGCGCTCTACGCTCGGTGCGGGAACGCGCCTAATTTAAATGATTGCCGCCCCCTATGGGATCATTTACATTAGGCGCCCTTACGCAGGGCATTTTTGAAGAGCGCCCACACAAATTACGTGGCTACTGCTTCATGAATGAAGCGTAGCGCAAATAATTTGTGTAGGCACAGGGTAAAAAGGGTACACTGCGCCTCCGTAAGGAGCGCGCAGCTGTACCTGAATCTACCCCACTGAAAGGTAAAATCAAGACCTGAGTGTGTATGAATATAAAAAGTAGTGCTGAGCTGTTGATAAAATGATATGCAAAAGTATAAAAACACACAAGCATAAAAGCAATGAGTATAAAAACGCACAAGCATAAAAGCAGTGACCAAAAATGATTGGGACAAGGATGAAAACTTCTGGGGTCAGAATGAGAGTCTTTTCTATTTATTAACATTCAATTTGCAACAGTCATGAGCTGAAAATTGTGTGTGATTGATGAACCAAAAACTAAAACTATGTCCCTTTTTTATACACAGGAAGACTTCAGCCAGGATGAGGATCTGGAAAGTGGCAGGCATGAGGTGGCAGGGGGAAGTTTCAGCCAGGAGGTGGCCGGGCCCAGTGGCCTGACCCAATCTCAGGCGCCTCCACTCCGCCTTTCAACAAAAAGGCCCAGGAAAGGGAATAACGTGGATGAGGCAGCACGTGCCCTCATTCGGGATGCTCATGCGATCCTGAGAGAACCCCCCAGCATTCAATAGAGCTATGCCTGCATAGTAGCAGCGAAAATGCAGCAAATGGAGGAGGGCCAACGCCTCTTCTGTGAGAACATCATTTTACAGACCCTAAATAAGGGGTTGATGGGCCAACTGACAGAAAATACACAACTTTCTGAGTTTGTCCATCCTCCACCTCCTGCCACAACTCTACGAGCAAAGCCACAGTGTGAAGGGAAGGCTGTAAAGAAGACAAGAAAGTGATCGCCTGGGTTCAGTCTGGTCTGACAGAAAACGCAGGCTGTTGTAGTACCACAGACTGGGGACATATTTGTCATCTGCTGCTGTTCCTGATCTCTCGGAGTCCTGGACCAGATTTTGCTCCCTATTATATGGACTTCTCAAGCTACCAATTTTTTTTCCAAAGAGTTGATGTCTGCCCTAGGGTCCAAAGGCTTCACAAATTCCAGCAGTTTCTTTAGCATTGCTTTCCTCTTTATTTTGTTATTATGAGCCAGAATAAATGGATATTTTTTTCTGAAAATACTTGCCTATGTGTTTTTCTTCAAAAAGGACAGTTTGTGAGTAGGCAGGTACATTTCAAAAATACAATGTCAAATTAACATGGGACACCAACCAACCTCCTTGAGGTTAAAAAATACATAATATTATAATGTTGTTGTGGTAACTTGACACCCAAAAATAAAATAAAAATATGGATGTAGCATTACCCACCTAGGGGTGAATGATGCGTATTGCAAGTAAAAGGAATGTCGGCAACAGGTGCTCTTTGCTGTGCTCTTTATTACCCAGGCG
Source organism: Rana temporaria (assembly GCF_905171775.1). Classification (NCBI taxonomy): domain Eukaryota; kingdom Metazoa; phylum Chordata; class Amphibia; order Anura; family Ranidae; genus Rana; species Rana temporaria. Next base: position 144,646,522 of record NC_053493.1, read on the forward strand.
GGTAAAAACAATAAACTTGTGGCGAGGAAAGTAAAGTTGAAGGAGAAAGGAGAACAGCAGATTCAGGCGTGATAATAGGGAAACAAACAGTCCTGCTCCCAAGCGTAACACTTCTCTGCGCCACTCCTGCCTGAGTGGGTTTAGTGTACCCGGACAGGCCTCTCTCACTGACCTGGCAGCCGGAGTATCACTCGAACATTTGTAGGATAAAGTCCCTGCCACAGACCCTCCTTGGTGAACTTGAACTTGGGGAAAAGTCTCTGCCACAGACCTTCCTTGGTGAACTTTAGGGAGACACCTCTGCCACAGGCCCTCTCTGATTTGTAGTTACGGAGGCAATCCTCCTTAGATGAATTACGCCTGGATCTCCTTCAACTTGTCGCTCAGGTACCGACTGACAGGTGATCAATCCTTCAGTGTCAGGCTACCTTGATCCCTGGGGGTTTGTCGAGGCCCTTTTGGATCGCCAGCCTCTCAATGGTGCTCCTCAGACGAACTCCTCACCGAACCGCAATACAGCTTGGGATCCTCAAAGTTGGGAACCCAGTCACTCACTGGGTTCCCGTCGCTGCTCAGATTCTCCGGGTCAACATGGTCCCGGAACCAGGAACACCGCGTGGCACGCAAGCCTGGCCAGGTAGGCCATAACGCCGGGGCGCAGTGATGTGGTCACCCTAAAGTCACCTTCGAAGAAGAAGACCCAGGACCAATGGCGTCTGCCTCAAAAATTTTCCTCCCCAGCATGCACAGCGAGGCCAAACCCTCCTGATTGGCTGCTGGGAAAGAGCACCCAAACCTTGACTCCACTGCTGCCACCTGCAGCACCGGGGTTGGAAGAACACCACAGCGCAACAGAATAGCCTACAGCACAGCCAAGCTGAGACAGAGACCCTGTTTTGCACTTAACAATTTGGATCAGAGTTTAACTACACTCTGATCTCCCTATAAATTTAATTAGCACCGGTACTATAAAGTACGCAGGCGCTACATGGAGATCACTAGAATTTTTTTTTTTAATAATCAAAAAAACAAGAGATCTTGATTAAAAAATAAATAAATGAAAAAGATTATTATAAAAAATAATTCTAAACTTCTTTAAAAAAAATAAAGATTATTGATGAGATCATGAGAAATAATAAAGAAATAAGTTTGTCTGAACTGTGTGAATATTAGCAGCAAAACAACTTAAAGTGGATGTAAACCCCAACAAAAAAAACATTTATTTTTTTTGATGTCACAATGTAGAGAATAAGATTTCCTATCATCTGTGCCCAGCCTTGCCACACAGAGTTAATCCAGCTCTGAGCAATCCACTTTTATTGTTCAGTGAAAATTAACAGACTTCCAGATTTTGATAAGTAATGTAATTCTGGGGAGGTGTATACGAATGGGGAGGAAAGAGGATTTGTTAGTAGAAAAACAAACATTTATTTTTTTAGTTTGATGGCTTTTATCCTGAAGGCACTAAGGCCCAGATTCACGTAGAATCGCAGCGGCGTAATGTATCGTAGATACGTTACACCGCCGCAAGTTTTCATCGCAAGTGCCTGATTCACAAAGCACTTGCGAGAAAACTTACGCTGGCGGCCTCCGGCGTAAGCCCGCGCAATTCAAAGGGGCGTGTGCCTTATAAATTAGGCGCGCTCCCGCGCCGGACCTACTGCGCATGCTCCGTTTTGAAATTCCCGCCGTGCTTTGCGCGAAGTGACGTAATTTTTTCGAACGGCGACGTGCGTAGCGTACTTCCGTATTCCCGGACGTCTTACGCAAGAAGGAAAAAATTTAAAATTTCGACGCGGGAACGACGGCCATACTTTATACAGCACATACGTGTGCTGTGTAAAGTTAGGGCACCTAAAACGACGACTAACTTTGCGACGGGAAACTAGACTGCTAAAAAGCCTAGGCTTATATCATCATGCACAGCTCTTGTGAGAGTTTGCCAGGAAGAGAGGGGGGGGGTGAGTCATAAAAGGACCAATGAGAGCTGCAGGGCTTCAGCGCTGGAGGTGTGCTTCTGTGAAAATCCAGGAAGGGAACAGGCAGTAGCTTCAGCTGCCCACAGTTAAAATGGCTGCAGCCAGACTCAGTGGAGGGAGATTTCTGCAGCATATTTGACAAGTACAGAATCACAGTATATATAAAATAATATGCAACGTGGTTGAAGGGAAGATTCAGAATGGCAAAGTTTTTTTATTACAAATTATGTGAGCAGACTGTAGTTCCTCTTTAATTTGGCCATATACTATTAGCGTGTTATTGTTTAGCCAGCAAACAAACAAGGAGCTGTGAAGTTGGCACCCCATGTTTGTAAAACCTAGGTTTGGTTTCTGAGATATTAAACTACAATTTAATGCAAGCCCCACCCACTTTGCACCCCATGTTGCTGAATTTTAAAAACAAACGTGCCATTCGTTTGTGCCACGTTCGTGCTGATTTTTGCAGCAAAAAAACCCCAAAAAAACATTTATGCCGGTTCGGTTTCTGAGATATTAAACATTCAATTAGATGCAAGCCCCGCCTACTTTGCACCCCATGTTGCTGAATTTAAAAAACAAATGCGGACATTTTACCTTATAGAAAGAAATGGAAATACTGCACTGTCAAGATGATTCCAAACAAATACTAATTCTGCAACTTAAAATGTGAGATACACACAAAATTAACATAAATAAGAAAAAACAAGCTGCGCAAATATCATGAGTGTCGACCACTGAGTGGACAATCAATGATGGAGAAGATCTCCAAAGAGAATGTAGAACCCAATCTAAGGCCCCATACACACGATAGAATCCATCCGCTGAAAAATCCCAGCGAATGGGTTTCAGCGGATAGATCCTATGGTGTGTACACTCCAGCGGATCTGTTTCCGCGGATATTTATCCCCTGGGATGGATTTCCAGCAGATAAATATTTGATGACATGCTATCAAATCTATCTGCTGGAATCCATCCCAACGGATTGATCCGCTGGTCTGTACAGACTCACCGGATCCATCCGTCCGAAGGGATCCCCCGCATGCGTCGTAATGATTCGACGCATGCGTGGAATTCCTTATATGACAGCGTCACGCACGTCGCCGCATCATAATCACGGCGACGGCGCGACACGTCATCGCCAGAGGATTTCGGCGCGGATTTCAATGCGATGGTGAGTACACTCCATCGCATGGAAATCCGCACAAATCCTCGAGAGGATTTATCCGCGGAAACGGTCCGCTGGACCATATTCGCGGATAAATCCTCTCGTGTGTATGGGGCCTTAGTGAAATTCAATGAAAAATTAGTCCTCAAATATAAAATTGAGTCTCTGTGACAAAAATAAATGAAAAGTGATTCAAAGAGTGATCGTCTCTCTCAAGATGTGCTGCTCCTCTAGAGGAAACAAATGGTGTCAAAAACACCACGAAAGGTGACCAGATAGTAAAGAGGATCTTCCACCACAGTGATTATCAGCTTCTTACCAGATGAGAAGATCCCAATTAGAGATCTTCTATGAGCCTGTGGCTATGAACCCAGCCTAAAGGTTTGTCTGGCAAGGATGTCTTCACCCCAAATCTCTCGGATTCTCTGCCGCTCAGGACGATGTTGATCACACCCAAACAAGAGGAAAGGAAAAAAGGGCGCACATAGCGTAATCCAATAATAAATTTAATAAAATATGAAAATTAAAAACACACTCACATTTGAGTAGATATAAAATCGCGTATAAAAGTTCTGTAGCCGGCCGGCTAACACAGCCCGTTCACTCCGGGACTCAGTGTAACGCATTGGCGTCAGCACGCCGCTTTACCCTACGTTGTTTCGTCTTCGTAGACTTCGTCCTGGGGCCACAGCATTTCCTTCAGCATTTCACCTACATTCAAAGGATGAACTTCTAAGGACCCCGGGGTCCTGAATGTAGGTTGGACAATTTCTTGGTCCTCATGGAACACTGAAGAGACTTCGGATTTGAGCTGAGCATAGGGATGAGGATCACCCGGTCTTGGGAGAAAGTCAGGGATTTTTCTTAATTTGTAAAACTAGCGTTCAGAAGACTGAAAAGCACTAATCGTCTCTCACCAAACTTTTACTAACACGAGGATCAGCAAAAGCAGCCCAAAGGGTGGCGCCGTTTGAATGGAACTTCCCCTTTATAGTCCCATCGTACGTGGTGTAAGTCACCACGCGTTTTTCTTTTTGCGGCACAAACAAATGGTTTGTTTTTAAAATTCAGCAATGTGGGGTGCAAAGTGGGTGGGTCTTGCATTAAATTGAATGTTTAATATCTAATTAACCGAACCGGCACAAATGGTTTTTTTTTTGCGGCACAAACCAGCACAAACGAATGGTGCATTTGTTTTTAAAATTCAGCAACATGGGGTGCAAAGTGGGCAGGTCTTGCATTAAATTTAATGTTTAATATCTCAGAAACCGAACCGGCACAAACGCTCATTTTTGCAGCACAAACAAAATGGTATATTTGTATTTAGGTTTTACAAACATAGGGTGCCAACTTCACACAGCTAAACAAGGTGAATGAAAAAAAAATCTATTTGTCCTGGTTACCATTATTACCAATAGTGACAAGAAAATCCAACATTTTTGGTTGTCCCCAGAACAATGATAGAGGGGGCATACTAAAGATTCCCTTACTTTAGTCTTGTTTAGGCTATGGGACAGAAAGTAAAAGGAAATCTCCCCAATAGGTCAAAGATGGCAAAATAAATGCAGGGGCTAAAATCCTCACTTTCTCTGTCCAAAATAGAAAAAAAAAGTTTTGATTTTTATTTGTAAATCTAATAAAAATAAATGTTTGTACGATAACTAGTTGAACTATTAATATAATAACCAAGCAGAAATGTGAACACTAGATGTCACTGTTGGCCTTAACATCAATCACACCTAGTAATTTTATTACAGAAAGCTGCATTTTTATTATAGAAGTTGTACTATGACATTGCTATATATATAGATAGATAGATAGATAGATAGATAGATAGATAGATAGATAGATAGATAGATAGATAGATAGATAGATAGATAGATAGATAGAGATATATATGTTTTTTTTTTTTTATTATTTTCTTGTTTTTTTAACTCAACAAAGCAATAAAATGGATAAACCACACGACTAGTTGTTTTAATAAACTGTAACAAATTGAACTATTTGTGAACACAATGCTACACAATATACAATAATGTTGTCATAAGGAGGTGAAGAGAGCACCACATCCCTATAGTGATAAGAAAACAATGTTACATAAGCCAATTAAATGACAGCAAATAGCATTTTTATGTATAACCTCTATTACTTTTGTAACACATATTTTCTAACTTGAATTTTATGAGTTGTTTTTGCATCTCCAAGGAGGAAGAGCATATATAATATGTGAACAGACCAAGCCATCATGGATCTGCTCCTGTGTTTGGTGTGATCAGAATGAAATGGATACAAAGAAGAACTGTCTGGATCACAAGGCATTGTAGAGTAAAAAAACCTGTAAGGCAAAAGGCATAATGAGCTAGATGCACCGCATACTAGCTCATTATGAAATACTTACCTTAGAACGAGGCATCGCAGGTGATCCCGGTCCATGCCAAGGGAGCGGACATTTTCCCTCGACATGTCTTCCGGGTATCGCGGCTCCGGCGCTGTGAGTGGCCGAAGCCACGATGTCGTCACTCCCGCGAATGCGTGAGAGACTTCTTTCCGGGAAACTCAGAAACGCATGCGCTGCTAAAGTCAGAGGCTCATTGCAAGGGGAACATTCTTTTTACCTACAGTTAAGCTTTATTATAAGCTTTTTTGTAGGTAAAAGTAAAAAATAATGTATACAACTGCTTTAACCCTCTTGGGCATGAAGTTCACCAGAGCTTCACAGGTTGCCACTGGAGTCTTCTTCCACTTCTCCATGATGATATAACTGAGCTGGTGGATGTTAGCGACCTTGCGCTCCTCCACTTCCGTTTGAGGATGCCCTACAGATGCTTAATAGGGTTTAGGTCTGGAGACATGCTTGGCCAGTCCATCACCTTTACACTCAGCTTCTTTTAGCAAGACAGTGGGGGTCTTGGAGGTGTGTTTGGGGTTGTTATCATGTTGGAATACTGCCCTGCGGCCCAATCTCCAGAGGCAGGGGATCATGCTCTGCTTCATGATGTCACAGTACATGTTGGCATTCATGGTTCCCTCAATGAACTGTAGCTCCTCAGTGCCGGCAGCACTCGTGCAGCCCCAGACCATGACACTCCCACCACCATGCTTGACTGTAGGCAGGACACACTTGTCTCTGTACTCTTCACCTGCTTGACACCCTCTGAACCAAATAAGTTTATCTTGGTCTCATCAGACCACAGGACATGGTTCCAGTAATCCATGTCCTTAGTCTGCTTGTCCTTAGCAAACTATTTGCAGGCTTTCTTGTGCATCATCTTTAGAAGAGGCTTCCCTCTGGGATGACAGCCATGCAGGCCAATTTGATGCAGTGTGTGGCGTATGGTCTGAGCACTGACAGGCTGACCCCCACCCCTTCAACCAATGCTGGCAGCACTTATACATCTATTTCCCAAAGACAACCTCTGGATATGACGCTGAGCATGTGCACTCAACTTCTTTTGTCGACCGTGGCGAGGCCTGTCTGAGTGGATCCTGTCCTGGTAAACCGCTGTATGGTCTTGGCCACCATGCTGCAGCTCGGTTTCAGGGTCTTGGCAATCTTCTTATAGCCTAGGCCATCTTTATGTAGAGCAACAATATTTTTTTTCAGATCCATAGAGAGTTCTTTGCTATGTTGAAATTCCAGTGACCAGTATGAGAGAGTGAGAGCGATAACACCAAATTTTACACACCTGCACCCCATTCACCCCTGAAACCTTGTTACACTATTGAGTCACATGACATGGGAGGGAAAATTACTAATTGGGCCCAATTTGGACATTTACACTTAGGGGTGTACTCACTTTTGTTGCCAGCACTTTAGACATTAATGGCTGTGTGTTGAGTTATTTTGAGGGGGCAGCAAATTGACACTGTTATACAAGCTGTACACTCACTACTTTACATTGTATCAAAGTGTCATTTCTTCAGTGTTATATGAAAAGATACAATAAAATATTTACAAAAATGTGAGGGGTGTACTCACCTTTGTGAGATACTGTGTATATATACTGTATATATACACTGAGGGCCAGATTCACGTACAGCGGGCACAATTTTACGTAACCGGTTTACGTTACACCGCCGCAATTTTTCCGATTTAGTGCCCGATCCACAAAGCACTTACCTGGAAATTTGCGGCGGTGTATCGTAAACAGGTACGGCGCAAGGCGGTCCAATTCAAATGGGGCGGGTACCATTTAAATTGGGCGCGCTCCCGCGCCGGACGTACTGCGCATGCTCCCGTCGCAAATTTCCCGACGTGCTTTGCGCGAAATTACGACGCGCCGACGTTTTGTGAATCGCGACGTGAAAAAAGATTTACGCCGGGAAAAATAAAAGATTTAAAAAAAATTCAAAAGCGACGCGGGAAAGACAGGCATACTTTAACATGGTGAAGTACTTTTACACCATGTTAAAGGTGCACTATCTTTGCGACGGAAATCTAACACTCGCGACAACGTAACGACGGGAGAAAACTTCGTGGATCGCCGTAACTCCTAATTTGCATACCCGACACTGGTTTACAAAGCGAACTCCCCCCAGCGGCGGCCGCGGTACTGCATCCTAAGATCCGACAGTGTAAAACTATTACACCTGTCGGATCTTAGGGATATCTATGCGTAACTGATTCTATGAATCAGTCGCATAGACAGAAACAGGGATACGACGGCGTATCAGGAGAAACGCCGTCGTATCCCTTTTGTGAATCTGGCCCTATATTACCAAAAGTATTGGGACGCCTGCCTTTACATGCACATAAACTTTAACCACTTAAGCCCCAAGCCTGTTTTTCAGACTCGTTGTTTACACGTTAAAAACAATTATTTTTGCTAGAAAATAACGTAGAACCCCCAAACATTATATATTGTTTTTTTTTTTAACACCCGAGAAAATAAAATGGTGGTCGTTGCAATACTTTTTGTCACACCGTATTTGCGCAGCGGTCTTACAAGCACACTTTTTTTGGAAAAATTCAACATTTATCCTTAAAAGTGTCCAAAGGCAACATTTAAAAAATTCTACAGGTTGCATATTTTAAGTTAAAGAGGCGATCTAGGGCTAGAATTATTGCTCTCACTCTAACGATTGCATGTATGGTTTGAACACCGTTTTCATATGCGGACGCTACTCATTATCGTTTACATCACCGCCGCCTGAAGAGATGGATATCTCGGTTGTGGCAGCTGCTGCTGCCTTTACCGAGATATCCCTCTTCAAAAAGAGGATGTATATAGTCGTGCGGCAGGGCTTAAGTGGTTAATGACATCCCAGTCTTAGTCCGTAGGGTTCAATATTGAGTTGGCTCACCCTATAACAGCTTCAACTTATCAGGGAAGACTGTCCACAAGGTTTAAGAGTGTGTCTATGGTAATGTTCCTGGCTCACAGTCTCAGCTCTAATTCATCCCAAAGGTGTTCTTGGGGTTGAGGTCAGGACTCTGTATAGGCCAGTCAAGTTCCTCCACACTAAAAAACTCGCTCACCCAAGTCTTTATGGACCTTGTTTGTGCATTGGCGCAAAGTCATGTTGTAACAGGAAAGGGACATCCCCAAACTTTTCCCACAAAGTTGGGTGAATGAAATTGTCCAAAATATCTTGGTATGCTGACGCCTAAGGCCCCATACACACGAGAGAATTTATCCGCGGATACGGTCCAGTGGACCGTTTCCACGGATAAATCCTCTCAAAGATTTCCGCAGATTTCGATGCGATGGAGTGTACACACCATCGCATTGAAATCCGCGCGGAAATCCTCTGGCGATGACGTGTCGCGCCGTCGCCGCGATTATGACGCGGCGACGGCGCGACGCTGTCATATAAGGAATTCCACGCATGCGTCAAATCATTACGACGCGTGCGGGGAATCCCTTTGGACGGATGGATCCGGTAAGTCTGTACAGACGAGCGGATCCATCCGTTGGAATGGATTCCAGCAGATGGATTTGTTGTGCAGCACAGCAAATATCCGATCTGCTGGAATCCATCCCAGAGGAGATTTCTCCGCGGAAACAGATCCGCTGGCGTGTACACACCATAGAATCTATCCGCAGAAACCCATTTGCTGGGATTTATCTGCGGATGGATTCTATCGTGTGTATGGGGCCTTAAGAGGGGCCAATCCAAACCCCTGAAAAATAATAATTTATTTATGGACTTTCAAAGAAGATATCACTTGTACTTGATTGGCGACATCTGGTGGCGGTGAATGGACATTGCACATATACCCTGTATCTATTTTACTGTTCAATGTATGATTTATATGAGATGTTTATATTACATGTTTTTAGTTGAGAGCGTGGTATAAAAATTACTATTGTTATTTTCTTTTCCTGATAGCAGAAGAACCGATCAGCAGACATAAATGACACTTAATTGAGAAACACTAGAGGGATATGCTTTGTTCATATTTCATGCCTAATGCAGCGTATACACGATAGGTTAAACCGATGAGAATGGTCTGATGGACAGTTTTCATCGATCAAAACCGATCGTGTGTGGGCGCCATCGGTTAAAAAAAAGCTAATTGCTTTAAATTTAACCAATGGATTCCTAACCGATAGATCAAAACCGATCGTTAGTAGGCACAACCATCGGTTAAAAATCCACGCATGCTCAGAACCAAGTCGACGCATGCTTGGAAGCATTGAACTTCGTTTTTTTCAGCACGTCGTTGTGTTTTACATCACCGTGTTCTGACACGATCCTTTTTTTAACCGATGGTGTGTAGACACGACGGACCATCAGTCAGCTTCATCGGTTAACCGATGAAAACGGTCCATCGGTCCGTTCTCATCGGATGGACTGATCGTGTGTACGCGGCATGAGGTTTACAACCACTTAAAAACTAACTTTTTATGCACAGCTTGCCTTTAATGTAAACAAATCTCGGAAAATCCAGGAAGAAACATGAACTGGGCTTCATAATGCCCACAGCTATGATGGAAACGGCCACAAGATCCCTGAGATGATATCAGGTACGTTTTTGAAACTGTTTATGTATCGATCGTGCTTTATTAATGTTTTAATGAATATTCATAATAATGTAATTGAGATTGCAAAAAATAAAAATAAACAATTTTATGCCAGGAACCTTGTTTTAACCACTTCCATACCAGGCACTTACGCACCTTCCCGCCCAAGCCAATTTTCAGCTTTCAGCGCTGTCGCACTTTGAATGACAATTGCGCGGTCATGCTACACTGTACCCAAATTTTTTTTTATCATTTTGTTACCACAAATAGAGCTTTCTTTTGGTGGTATTTGATCACCTCTGTGATTTTTATAAATAAAGTTTTTGTTTTTTTCTGTTAATTTTTTGGTAAATAAGTATGTTTTCTTTTTCAATTATGGGCAACGATGAGGTGGCTCTGATGGGCACCAATGAGGTGGCACTGATGGGCACAGATGAGGTGGCACTGATGGACACTGATAGGCGGCACTGATGGACACTGATAGGCGGCACTGGTATTCATCACTGATGGGCACTCATAGGCAGCACTGATGGGCACTCATAGGCGGCACTGATAGGCACTCATAGGTGGCACTGATGGGCACTTATAGGTGGCACTGATAGGCACTTATGGGTGGCACTGATGGGTACTTATGGGTGGCACTGAGGGATACATATGGGTGGCACTGATGGTTGGCACAGATGGGAACTGATAGGTGGGCACTGGGCATGGATGGGCACTGAGAGGTGGCACTGATGGACACTGAGGGGTGGCACTGGTGGACACTGAGGGGTGGCACTGATGGACACTGAGGGGTGGCACTTGTTTATTTACTATTTTGCCAATCAGTGCCTGTTGCCAGTCAGTGCCCATTTGAAGGCACTGATTGGCATCTATTGGGCCTATTTTTTTACATGTGGATGGCCATGGGGGATGAACATGTTGCCCCCTTCCCTAGTGGTCCTGGCCACTTCCCTGTGGTTTAGTGTGGGCATCCGTGGGGGGGCTGCGCTGAAAAACAATCGGCGCGAACCCCCCCTGTCAACGGCTCTTCCTGTTTACATCGTGATCAGCAGTGGTTGGACTTGGTTGATCACATGGTAAAGAGCCTCCGCCGGAGGCTCTTTACCGAGATCGGAGATGCAGGGTGTCAGACTGACACGGGCGAGCGCCGGCATGTTATCCTGCTGGACGTCCAGTCAGACGTCCAGTCAGGATTTCACAAACACTTCCTGGACTTTAATTGTCTATTGACTGGGCGGGAAGTGGTTAACCACTTCCATACAGGGCAATTTCACCCCTTCCTGCCCAGACCAATTTTCAGCTTTCAGCGCTGTCACACTTTGAATGACAATTGCGCAGTCATACAACACTGCACCCAAGTACATTTTTTATAATTTTTTACCCACAAATAGAGCTTTCTTTTGGTGGTATTCGATTTTTTGCGCTATAGACAAAAGAAAAGGGACAAGTTTATTTTTAAATGTTTGCTATAATAAATATCCTTTTTTTTTAAAACATTTTTTTTCCTCAGTTTAGGCTGATACATATTCTTCTACATATTTTTGGTAAAAAAAATCGCAGTAATCGTATATTGATTGGTTTGCGCAAAAGTTATATAGCTGGATTCACGTAGATGAGCCTAACGTTAGGCAGGTGTAGCGTATCTCATATACGCTACGGCGCCGTAAGTTAAAGAGGCAAGTGCTGTATTCACAAAGCACTTGCGTCCTAAGTTACGGCCGCGTAGCGTAAATGTGCCGGCCTAAGCGCGCCTAATTCAAATTGTGAAGAGGTGGGCGTGTTTTATGCTAATAAATCGTGACCTGACATGATTGACGTTTTGAACGAACGGCGCCTGCGCCGTCCGTGGACATATCTCAGTGCGCATGCTCCAAATTACGCCGCAAAGACTTATTGGTTTCAACGTGATAGTAAATTACGCCCAGCCCCATTCACGGACGACTTACGCAAACAACGTAAAAATGTAAAAATTCGACGTGGTTCCGACGTCCATACTTAACATTGGCTGCGCCATCTTTTTGGTGGAATAACTTTAGGCCTGAAAACGCCTTACGTAAACGGCGTATCTTTACTGCGACGGGCAAGCGTACGTTCGTGAATAGGCTTATCTCGCTGATTTACACATTCTAGGCATAAATCAGCGTACACGCCCCTAGCGGCCGGCGTAAATAGACAGCTAAGATACGACGGCGCCAGCGGTCGTATCTTAGCTAGATTTAAGTGTATCTCAATTTGAGAATACACTTAAATATACGACGGCGCAGATTCTGAGTTACGACGGCGTATCTACTGATACGCCGGCGTAACTCTTCCTGAATCTGGCTAATAGGGTCTACAAAATAGGGGATAGATTTATAGCATTTTTATTATTATTTTTTTTTTTTACTAGTAATGGCGGCGATCAGCGATTTTTATCGTGATTGCGATATTGCGGCGGACACATCGGACACTTTTGACACATTTTGGGACTATTCACATTTATACAGCGATCCCTGCTATAGTTTGGCGTTTAAGTAATACCCTTTATTGGTTAGCTTGAGTTATTAAAGATGCAAGTTTTCAAGATAACTCACATCCCTTAATCAGCATTTGTCTGTGAAAATAAGGTTCCTAATCCTGGTGCGCTAGCACTCAATTGAACCTCACATCTATTATCTGTATAAATGCAAACAGCTATTACCCAGAAGACGGAATTTTTGTTATGCAAATTGTGCAACTCTCTTCAGCATTAATAATTCCATTCACAGGTTGGTGAACCAAGATTTTTTAACACTGCAATCTGAAAGATTGTCTGCAGATACTTTTTCTAAGGCCCCATACACACAATAGAATCCATCCGCTGAAAAATCCCAGCGAATGGGTTTCAGCAGATAGATCCTATGGTGTGTACACTCCAGCGGATCTATTTCCGCGGATATTTATCCCCTGGGATGGATTCCAGCAGATAAATATTTGCTGACATGCTAAACAAATCTATCCGCTGGAATCCGCTGGTCTGTATAGACTCACCGGATCCATCCGTCCGAAGGGATCCCCCGCATGCGTCGTAATGATTCGACGCATGCGTGGAATTCCTTATATGACAGCGTCGCGCACGTCGCCGCGTCATAATCGCGGCGACGGCGCGACACGTCATCGCCAGAGGATTTCGGCGCGGATTTCAATGCGATGGTGAGTACACTCCATCGCATGGAAATCCGCACAAATCCTTGAGAGGATTTATCCGCGGAAACGGACCGTATTCGCGGATAAATCCTCTCGTGTGTATGGGGCCTAAGTCTAATATCATGGCTATGCATTTGAGATAAATGGTTGAACACGTGCAAATACTGTATATTTTTTATGTGCATGCTCATTTTTCTTTGAAAATAAATCTTGAAAAATGCCCATAACCGAAAAATGGAATAAACGGAGAAGCTCAACATCTCAAACTTTGTGTTTTTTAAATGGCCATTCAATAGCCTGGAATGATCATTGTAATACTTAGGTTATTATCGCAAACACTAGACAAAAGAACCAGCCCAGAAGACATGAAAACAATCTACAGCTGAGAATTTCACATCTGGATATTACAGCTGCCAATTTGATTTGGGAAGGGGATGCAGTCTGCTTTTGAGGTTCAACCGAGGAAGAGGTGGAGTTCACCATGCATAGTCTATACCACAAATATCACAAAGTATCCAAAATCTCATCCATGCCAACATACACTGATGTGAATTTACAGTAATGAACACTGATATGTGATGAGCACTACAGAAAATAGACCTAGAAGATAATAACAGGGTCAGCACTGCAGTAACTTGTAAAAAAAAGTTTACTTTTAAAATATAGTGTACAATTATAAGTACGGTATATAAAAATGATCAGATATTGTAAGAAATCTAGTTTATATTTAGAGAGGACACAATAGCAGAGCAAATGTAAAAGAATTTGTTTCACTTTAAAGGACTTCTAATTTGCATTAGACCAGGATGTTGCAAGCATTTTTTTTTCTATTATTCCATTTTCCATTATTCAAAGTTTTTATTTGTTTTCAGGGATTTCAAATATTTTGATCAAACAAATATTCATGAATAGAAGCTACTGGGGTTTAAACATGTAAACATGTAGCAGTACATTAACCTCCCTGGCGGTATGATTCTTTCTGGTTTTAGGCACTGAAAGCGGTACAATTATTTTGCATGAAAATTTGGCGTTTTATATTGTAGGCCTGTAATTCTTAGGCCCCATACACACGAGAGGATCCATCCGCTGAAAAATCTCAGCGGATCGGTTTCAGCGGATAGATCCCTTGGTGTGTACGTTCCAGCGGATATTTATCCGCGGATATTTCCGATTTCCAGCAGATAAAAATTTGTAGACATGCTAACAAATCTATCTGCTGGAATCGGCTCCAGCGGATCGATCCGGTGGTCTGTACAGACTCACCGGATCGATCCGTCCGAACCCATCCCTCGCATGCGTCGTAATGATTCGACGCATGCATGGATATCCTTATATGACAGCGTCGCGCACGTCGCCGCGTCATCATCGCGGCGACAACGCGACATGTCACCGCAATGGGAATTCGGCGCGGATTTTGATCCGATGGTGTGTACACTCCATCGGATAAAAATCCTCAGAGGATTTATCCGCGGATACGGTCCGGCGGACCGTATCCGCGGATCAATCCTATCGTGTGTACCAGGCCTTAGGAATAACTCACTTAAATCTGTCCAAACAAGAGTCTAGTAGACATCAACGGTATGATAAAGTTTGAAAAACAAAATCATAAATTATAATATAATAAATAACTATAAATAATTATAAAAAATAATAATGTAATTATAATAAAAATGATTCAATAATGTAATCAAATAGAAAACACTGAAATTTGCTCTTTTGCAGAATTGTCGCTGTCATTACTTATTTTTTTATGATGAGTTTCCCCACAAATCGCTATCGCACAATTCTGCAAGTGATTCTAATTTATTATCGCTGTTTTCTAGCTGCTCTAAAATCACTTTTGACATAAAGGGACACTTTTGGTTGCTATGGACAATCTACAGTTTGCAGGCAGAAAGAACAGTTTTTATTTTATAAAAGTACATGCAGGACACTGGGCAGACCACTGGGGACAAGGGGGGGTGTGTATTTTTTACATACAGTACTGTAATCTATAAGATTACAGTATACTGTATGTAATGTGTTTATTTCCTTTTTTGAATTTGGCGCCGTTCCCCGCCCCCGTGCGTCGTAACGTCGCAGGGAACGGAGATCGGCGGCACACAGGCACTGTGTGAATCGAGCGAGGACGCCGCTCGCTCACACAGCCGGGATGCATCGCAGGATCCAGGGACAATGTAAGTAACTTGTGCCTGTGGATTCTGTGAGGCGGCCCTGAGTCTGGCTTGGGGATACCGCTTTTGGTATTGAAATCTTACCCCGAGCCAGACTCAGGAATACCGCCAAGGGGGTTAACAATAATGTTGAGTCAATACACTAGAAGCTTTGCAAATGCCAATGAAGGACATATTTCTTTTTTAGTTAATTATACTATCAGGATTTTTTATAAGAGGTGATATTATTTACACTTTTTTAATATAATATTTTGAGTCCAGTTTTCCGGATTTCAGAAAAACATGGAGAATGTATAGGGCTAGATTTATATAGCCCGCCGTAAGTTTGTGCGGGCGTAGCGTATCTCAGATACGCTACGCTGCTGTAACTTAGTGAGGCTGGGGCTGGATTCACAAAGAACCTGCGCCCTAAGTTACGGCGACGTAGCATAAATCTGCCGGCGTAAGCGCGCGGAATTCAAATTGAGAAGAGATGGGCGTGTTCTATGTAAATAAAACATGACCCCACGTAAATGACGTCTCTAACGAACGGCGCATGCGCCGTCTGTGAACGTATCCCAGTGCGCATGCTCCTAATCACGTCGCAAATAGTCAATGCTTTCGACGTGAATGTAATTTACGCAAAGCCCTATTCGCGAACGACTTACGCAAACGACGTAAAAACGTAAAATTTGACGCTGTCCCGACGTCCATACTTAACATTGGCTATGCCTCATATAGCAAGAGTAACGTTACGCTGGAAAAAGCCTTACGCAAACGACGTAAAAAAATCCGCCGGGCGCACGTACGTTTCTGAATCTGCGTATTTAGCTCATTTGCATATTCTACGCTGAAATCGACGGAAGCGCCACCTAGCGGCCAGTGTAAATATGCAACCTAAGATACGACGGTGTAGGAGACTTACGCCGCTCGTATCTTAGCCTAATTTAGGCGTATCTGGTTTCCAGAATACGCTTAAATTTACGACGGCGTAGATTCAGAGTTACGCCGGCGTAACTCTCTATGAATCTAGCCAATAGTGTTTTTTTACAGTGCCTAAAAAAAAAGTATTCATATCAATTGAAAGTGTCCACATTTTGTCATGTTACAACCAAAAACATAAATGTATTTTATTTATGGACCAACACACAGTGGTACACAATTATGAAGTGGAAGAAAAATGATAAATGTTTTTCAAAATGATTTACAAATAAATATCTGAAAAAATGTGGCGTGTATTTGTATTCAGCCCCCTTTACTTGGATAACCCTAACTAATATTTAGTGGAACCAATTGTCTGCAGAATATTCTGCTACATGTTTAAATCCCAGTTAGCATCTATTCATGAACATTTGTTTGATCAAAATGTTTGAAATCCCTGAAAACAAATGAAAACTTTGAATAATGGAATAAAAAAGAAAAAGGTGGAGTCCACCTGTGTGTAATTTAATCTCAGTATAAATACAGCTGTTCTGTGAAGACCTAAGCGGTTTGTTAGAGAACCTTATTGAACAAACAGCATCATGAGGGCCAAGGAACACATCAGACAGGTCAGGGATAAAGTTGTGGAGAAGTTTAAAGCAGGGTTAGGCTATAAAAAAGTATCCAAAGCTTTGAACATCTCACGGAGCACTGTTCAACCCATCATCTGAGTATGGCACAACTGAAAACCTACCAAGACATGGCCAGCCAACTAAACTGACAATCCAGGCAAGGAGCGCATTAATAAGGGAAGCAGCCAAGAGGACCATGGTAACTTTGGAGGAGCTGCAGAGATCCAAAGCTCAGGTGGGAGAATCTGTCTCCAGGACGACTATTATCCACAAATCTGGCCTTTATGGAAGAGTGGCAAGAAGAAAGCCATTGTTGAAAGGAAGCCGTAAGAAGTCCCATTTGCAGTTTGCGAGAAGCAATGTGGGGGACACAGCAAACATGTGGAAAAGGTGCTCTGGTCAGATGAGATCAAAATGTAACTTTTTGGCCTAAAAGTAAAATGCTAGGTGTGGTGGAAAACTAACACTGCACATCACCCTGAACACACCATCCCCACTGTGAAACATGGTGATGGTAGCATCATGTTGCGGGAATGTTTTTCTTTAGCAGGGGCAGGGAAGCTGGTCAGAATTGATTGGAAGATGGATGGAGCCAAATAAAGGGCAATCATAGAAGAAAACCTGTTAGGCCCCATACACACGGGAGGATTTATCCGCGGATACGGTCCAGCGGACCGTTTCCGCGGATAAATCCTCTCGAGGATTTCAGCAGATTTTAATGCGATGGAGTGTACTCACCATCGCATTGAAATCCGCGCCGAAATCCTCTGGCGATGACGTGTCGCGCCGTCGCCGCGATTATGACGCGGCGACGTGCGCGACGCTGTCATATAAGGAATTCCACGCATGCGTCAAATCATTACGACGCATGCGGGGGATCCCTTCGGACGGATGGATCCGGTGAGTCTATACAGACCAGCGGATCCATCCGTTGGGATGGATTCCAGCAGATGGATTTGTTTGGCATGTCAGCAAATATTCAATCTGCTGGAATCCATCCCAGGGGAGAAATATCCGCGGAAACAGATCCGCTGGAGTGTACACACCATAGGATCTATCCGCTGAAACCCATTTGCTGGGATTTTTCAGCAGATGGATTCTATCGTGTGTACGGGGCCTTAGAGTCTGAAAAAGACCTGGGGCAGAGGTTCACCTTCCAGCAGGACAATGACTCTAAACATATAGCCAGAGCTACAGCGGAATGGATTAGATCAAAGCAAATTTGTGTATTAGAATGGTCTGTTTTGGATCGGAACAAACTGTCCGGTTTTTGGTATCTGCTTCCTGGCCAAATCTGAAGTGAATAATTGCGTGCATGCATGCAAAAAGTAAACTCACTGACAAGAAAACTGCAGTGTGTAATTACTTCCTCTTTTTTTATTTCAAGCTCGGTTTATATATGGTTAAGAACATGAATATTCAACATGATCATGAATATGTAATATTAGTCTTGTGACGTTCTGATTTGTAAGCTATTAACTATTTCATGTTAGGATGGTTCGAGGGTGAAGCAACAATGCTATTTATACATTTAGGGCCAGATTCACGTACCTGCGCCGCGGCGTAACGTATCCCGTTTACGTTACTCCGCCGCAAGTTTTCAGCGTAAGTGCTTGATTCACAAAGCACTTGCGTGAAAACTAGCGGCGGCGTAGCGTAAAGCCGTCCGGCGCAAGCCCGCCTAATTCAAATGGGGCGTGTACATTAAAATTAGGCGCGTTCCCGCGCCGGACGTACTGCGCATGCTCCGTTTTGAAATTTCCCGCCGTACTTTGCTCAAAATGACGTCGCCCCGACGTCATTTTTTTGAATGGCGACGTGCGTAACGTACTTTCGTATTCCCGGACGACTTCCGCAAAGAAAAAAAAATTGAAATTCGAAGCGGGAACGACGGCCATACTTTAACATGGGCTGTCTATTGTTACACCACCTCAATAGCAGCCGTAACTTTGCGACGCAAAAAGCCGACTAGCGACGACGTAACGAACGCGCGTACCTTCGTGGATCGCCGTAAACAGCTAATTAGCATACCCGACGCGGAAAACTACGCGATCTCCACCAAACGGCGGCCGAAGTATTGCATCGTAAGATCCGAAGGCGTACGAAGGCGTACGCCTGTCAGATCTTAGCCAAATCCCGTCGTATCTTGTTTGTGAATTACAAATTAAGATACGACACAGCAAATTTGAAAGTACGCCGGAGTATCAGCAGATACTCCGGCGTACTTATTCTGTGAATCTGGCCCTTAGTTCGTCTGATGTCTGTCTGGTTTTTCTGCGGTTCGTTTTCCTAACGGGACTTTCTTCCATCTAATTCCAGCCTAGTTGCAGACTGATGATTTCCCGATTTTCTGCAGACCATATGACATATGAGCAAGGGTTGTATATAGTAATTATGAATTATGATTATGTATAATTATTCCTATAGCAATCAATAACATATATGCATATAAGGCATATAGGATATATATAAGATATAGAGCATGTGTTTGCGCATTGAAATAGGCATTTCATTATCTTACTTTGACCATTTTCATCATATCCACTACAGATCCCCCCTTGAAATGTCTATTTTAATCTATTTTAATCTGTCCCTATTTTAATCCAAGATTCCCCACCCCAGGGCGCGGAGTCTAAGGTCCAGCAGGTGTTCCCCAGAGCCTCTAGTAGTGAGGATGGCTTTCACTGCAACTGAACCCAGGTCGCGGCCCCTGGGTTCCCTACCCTATCTGTTCCTGTTGTCCTGTCTATTCATGATGTGAGACTGGGAATGTCTGTAGTGGAATGTGTGGTTCTTCGTACTCATCTTCCTCGTGCCCTATGTCTTGGTTCACGAATGTGGGGATACCTTGTTCTACTGCTTACTCTATACATTTCTTCAGATAAGGGAGTATGCAACAAATTACCAGAGAGAGGAGAAATAGGACGATTAATATAGTTACTCCTATTTGGGTTAAAATTCTCTGCCACCCGTTCATCCAACTGAAGTATTGGTCCCATGGATCTGTGACGCCTGAATTATTCTTTAGTTCAACTGACAGATTCTTCAACTTTTTAAGAGCTACAGTGACTTGGCCATTCGGACCGGTGTTGTCTGGAATATAGGTACAGCAAGTGGTGCTGGTCATTTTGTCTATCATAGTACAAACCCCTCCTTTCTCTGCAAATATCATATCCAGAGCCATCTGGTTCTGGAAAGTAATTTGAGAGTCGGCCCCCAACTGTTCGGCTATTCCCTGGAATGCATCTCTCGTGTAGTTGACAAACCTTTGCTGATTGTAATATATATAATTTATCCAATCTTCATTTTTGCTAACAGTTATTATGGGGATTAGGGCCTCTAAACCTGCTTTTACCTGGTCACGGGCCTTGAATTCATCAGGGACCCCCCTTGGGACTCCGATGGCATCTAAATACACATGAGGGTCAAAACAGTCAAAGTCCAGACCTAAATCCAATTTAGAATCTGTGGCAAGACTTGAAAATTGCTCTTCACAGATGCTCTCCATCCAATCTGATAGAGCTTGAGCTTTTTTGCAAAGAAGAATGGGCAAAAATGTCACTCTCTAGATGTGCAAAGCTGGGAGAGACATCCCCAAAAAGACTTGCAGCTGTAATTGCAGCGAAAGGTGGTTCTACAAAGTATTGACTCAGAGGTGCTGAATACAAATACACGCCGCACATTTTCCGATATTTATTCGTAAAAAAATTGAAAATCATTTGTCATTCTCCTTCCACCACACCATTATGTGCCACTTTGCATTGGTCTATCACATAAAATTCCAATGAAATACATTTACGTTTTTGGTTGTAACATGACAAAATGTCGAAAATTTCAAGGAATATGAATACTCTTTCAAGGCACTGTATACATTTTGTTTGGTTATGCTTCTATTGTAGTGAGGATTAAAGACAGATATTTTTTCTTTTTTATTCAGGTAAATATGAAATGATGCATAAATATTGTATATTCTCATTTTCAAACTGTAGGTGGAGCTTTGGGCTCTTTTTTTCAATTAGTTTCTCTTAACTGCTTGCCGACCACGCCATGTACATTTACGTCGGCAGAATGGCACGGCTGCGCAAAGTAACGTATATTTACCTATATATTTTGCCTGCCGCAAGCTCTGTAATCATGCCTGCGGGACCCACAGACTCGATGTCCACCAGTGTCCCGCGATCGTGTCACGGAGCTGCAGACCGGGGAGAGGCCAGTGTAAACAAGGCATCTCCCTGTTCTGCCTAGTTACAGGACACTGATCGTCTGTTCCCTCTCATCGGGAGCAGTAATCAGTGTCATGTCACAGTAAGCCCCACCCCCACACAGTTAGAATCACTCCCTAGGACACACTTAACCCCTTCCTAGCCCCCTAGTGGTTAACCCCTTTCCTGCCAGTCACATTTATACCGTAACATTTTTATAGCACTGGCGCTGTATAAATGTGAATGGTCCCAAAATGGCGTAAAAAATTGCTGATCACCGCCACTACTAGTAAAAAAAAAATATTAATAAAAATGCCATAAAACAATCCCCTATTTTGTAGACACTATAACTTTTGCGCAAACCAATCAATAAACGCTTATTGTGATTTTTTTTACCAAAAATATGTAGAAGAATACGTAATTTTTTTTTTTTTTTAATCTGGATATTTCTTATAGCAAAAAGTACAAAATAAGTACACAATATTGCTTTTTTTTTTAAATTGTCACTCTATTTTTGTTAATAGCGCAAAAAAATAAAAACCGCAGAGGTGATCAAATACCACCAAAAGAAAGCTCTATTTGTGGGAAAAAAGGACGTCAATTTTGTTTGGGAGGCACGTCGTACAACCACGCAATTGTCAGTTAAAGCGATGCAGTGCCGAATTGCAAAAAGGGGCCTGGTCCTTTAGCAACAAAATGGTCTGGGGCTTAAGTGGTTAAAGGACAGAGGAGAGTGTAATGAGGGTAGAAAGTCAGAATTATGAGTAAGATACAATAGGGGCTTATTGGGAGATTGGAGATTTGCCAAATATTTACCCACATGTTTGCAATGTAAATTTAGTAATAGAATTGGATAGGTCACTACTCTTGCAGCCAGCCCACCCAGCTTACCCATAAGGGGGTCTCATAGGCAGCAGGGCATTTAGGTATTATTCATGGTATTATTTTCAGTTTGAGCGATTTGGGTAACATATAAATATTTTGAAAGGTGTAGCACTTTGGCCTCCATTCTGTTGTTATCCCAGCTATCCTTTCAGGTAAAAACCTGTTTACTGAGCTCAGTAGCGCTAACTGAAATTTACAGAAAACAACTGTACACGTTGCAGCATTCTTTTGCGTTGACTGCCTACCTAATAATATGTATAGTTTATGGTTTCAGTTAGGCACAGAGAGTTTGAAAGTAAACAGATCCTGTTGTGCTTTCTTTAGAAAATCCAAAATGGTCTCTGAATTCAGCATCAAGAGGGCACCCCTACCCCATTAAATATTTGTAAAACAAAAATGTTATATGAATAGTAAAAAATGTATATAAAACATTGGTTTAAAAAAATGGTGTAAAAACCATTATAATTTCCCTTTATAATTGTCATTTTAATATTGTTAATGATCCCTTTGTTGAATTTCAGCATCCAAGAGCTTGACAGTGAATGTAAATCTCTACTAGACATATCTTACAGCTGTGTGTATTCTGTATTATAATGCAATCACAAATATCTTGGGACCTCAACTCAAGATTAGTCTCTCACTCTGTATGTTTGATGTTATGTGATATTGTAATTAGGCACTGGCATGAATTTTATGATACTCTTAAACCGTGTACACACAGTCAGAAATTCCGATGGAAAAAGTCCGATGGGAGCTTTTCATAGAATATTCTGACCGTGTGTTTGCCCCATCTGACTTTTTCCATCTGAATTTCCGAAGGACTTAGATAGAGAGCAGGTTCTCTATTTTTCCGTTGGAAATTCCGACTAAGTTTTGCCCAGGCAAAAGTCTGACCGTGTGTACGCGGCATTAGAACTATGAGTTTATTGATAAATAAAGAACTAAAAAGAAAAGTAAGTTTCAACATATCTGCAATGTTTTCTGTTGGATAGTTAGCTTAAAGGGTCACTAAAGGAATTTTTTTTTTTTTTAGCTAAATAGCTTCCTTTACCTTACTGCAGTCCTGGTTTCATGTCCTCATTGCTCGTTTTTGCTCTGATGTTGCTGTAATACTACTCTGTTCTGGACACTTCCTGGTTGTCTGGCTCCTTATGAAAAAAGTCATGGGAGAGTTTAGTTTAGTTTTCCTAGCCATGACTCTCTATGGCACTGTCCAGCACAGAGGCATAAAATAACATGCAAAGACTAAACTAGTTTCAGTTTCGTTTCGTTATAATTGCATCTAGGAGGCACATTATATAATAGATTTTTATCTATTTTTAATCGTTTTTTAACTACATTCTACGGCGGCAGGTCGGCTCTCCTGGGCGAGAGCCTGTAGCTCTACGTCGGCTCTTTTAGCGGCCACCAGGGGCTCGTCCGTGACTCCCGTGCGGCTGCCCGGCAGGCGCGATCACCGCCGGGCACCTGCGATTGCTCGTTACAGAGCGGGGACCGGGAGCTGTGTGTGTAAACACACAGCTCCCGGTCCTGTCAGGGGGGGAAATGCTGATCTTCTGTTCATACAATGTATGAACAGAAGATCAGTGTTTCCCCTAGTGAGGCCACACCCCCCCCACAGTAAGAACACACCCAGGGAACATACTTAACCCCTTCCCCGCCCCCTAGTGTTAACCCCTTCACTGCCAGTGGCATTTTTATAGTAATCCAATGCATTTTTATAGCACTGATCGCTATAAAAATGCCAATGGTCCCAAAAATGTGTCAAAAGTGTCCGCCATAATGTCGCAGTACCGAAAAAAATCGCTGATCGCCGCCATTACTAGTAAAATAAATATATTAATAAAAATGCCATAAAAATACCCCCTATTTTGTAAACGCTATAACTTTTGTGCAAACCAATCAATAAACGCTTATAAGAATACGTCTCGGCCTAAACTGAGGAAAAAAATGTTTTTTTATATATTTTTGGGGGATATTTATTACAGCAAAATGTAAAAAATATTTATTTTTTTCAAAATTGTCGCTCTATTTTTGTTTATAGCGCAAAAAATAAAAACCGCAGAGGTGATCAAATACCACCAAAAGAAAGCTCTATTTGTGGGGAAAAAAGGACGCCAATTTTGTTTGGGAGCCACGTCGCACGACCGCGCAATTGTCAGTTAAAGCGACGCAGTCCCGAATCGCAAAAAGTGCTCTGGTCTTTTGGCAGCAATATGGTCCGGGGGTTAAGTGGTTAAAGCAATCAGTTAACTATTATGTCTCTATACCCTGTAAACAGTCATTTCAGCAAAAAAAAAAATTCCTTTAGTGATCCTTTAATGATAAGTGACAAAGAGTTGGGGAATTCAGCACCTTGAATTGACAGAACTATTATATTACAATTCATAAGAATTTCTGTGTCAAACACGGTGGACCCCTTTACAAATTCACTAAGAAGAGGAAGCTTTTAAAGTTTTATAATAAGAAAACACTAAATTGAAAGTGTATTTCCAAATCTGAAGCCAAATTGGGATAACACCTGCTTTATATTTAAAACATGTTCCTATTAACATGGCATTACTTAAAAAAAATACATTTGCTGCTTACATTTTTAAGTGTTTTTTTACTATCTTAAAAATCCTTACATGCTTTGTAATGTTTAGGAGGGGACTATAGAGTATTGCTTAACATTATTAACCATATGTACTGTGATTTCATCTCTTCATTAGCAGCTAGATTTGATTCATGCATAATATATTAATGAGGGAAAGCTCAGGCCCCGTACACACGGCCGAGGAACTCGACGTGCCAAGCCCATCGAGTTCCTCGTCGAGTTCCTTGTTGAACTTGTCGAGAAGCTCGACAGGCTTGCTTTGCGTACACACGTAACAGACCAAAATTTGGTCGTTCTCCGGCGCGGTGACGCTCACGACGTATGACGCGACTATAAAGGGGAGGTTTGATTTTGTTGGCGCCACCCTTGGGGCTCCTTTTGCTGATTCCGTGTTTACGCGTGTTAGTAAAAGTTTGGTGAGTGACGATTCGTGCTTTTCAGTCTTTGTGCTTTCAGATTGATCTCTGCCGTTCAGTTTGTGCTTGTGGGGGTCGTATCTAGGCAATCGGGACGTGCGGTCAGGTCGTATTGTTTTACATTGCGGTCCTGTCCCCGCGTTTTTCATTGTCAGGGTCGTTCTTCATAGGTCTTGCTGTTCTTCACTGCGGTCTGTTTAGTGCAATTCTGATTTGTCGTTCGTTCCTAGCCTTGTAGCCATGTTGCAGGCACCTAGTCGTCGCCGACTTCGTGCTCAGCATCTTATGTGTGTAGGTCTGTTTGTTTATGACCTAGACGATGAGGAGTTCATGAACAGGAGGAGGACGCGTTCATGGACCAAGAATTGGTTGCTCCGTAGGAACCAATTCTCTCACATGCCTTTGCTGCGGGAGCTTCAGGAAAATAATCCTGTTGATTACAGGAATTTCCTGAGGATGTCTGATCCCGTCTTTCAGCACCTGTTGGCTTTGGTGTCCCCCTATATTACCAGGCAGGACACCGTTATGCGGGAAGCCATCAGTGCTGAGCAGAGGCTAGTTGCCACCCTCCGTTATCTGGCAACTGGAAGAAGCCTTCAGGACTTAAAGTTCTCGACAGGCATCTCCCCCCAGGCTCTGGGCCTCATCATTCCTGACACCTGCTCTGCCATCATCCAGGTTCTGCAGGAGGAATATATGAGGGTAAGTTTGGTCCTTTAATATCACATTTTATGTCTATAATGTATGCTAATGTCTTGTAGTTATCTCCTCCTTCCCTAATTACCATGTCTGGAATATGCTGTGAATGTTCCCTTTGCCCCCATGCATGCTGTAAACTTTATTGATGCCCCTTTTTTGGCCTACATGCATATTTCCCATCACGTACCTCCCCAGCATGCTATCCTGGGCCCCAACCTACCTAGTCTAGTCACTTCCCAATGTATTGTGTTATATCCATTGTAATGTCCTCCCCCCTCCCCTCCAAAATGTGTTGTAAAGTCTATGTTCACCAATAATCATAATTATATTATTTTTGTACTCCCAAACTCATCTAGCCCTCCCCTCCAAAATGTGTTGTAAAGTCTATGTTCACCAATAACTGGGAGAACTAAAAACGCACTGCATCTAGATGGATTTAGAATACTGGTGCTATTTTGCACAATACCACATAACCCCTCTAGATGGCGCACAGAACACTATGGACCCATTGCACAGCATATTAAAAATGTCAGAGTTTTAAACAAATTCAACATGTCCAAATAAGAATTCAAAGATACATTTCAGGTATTTTAAGCAGCGAGCAGATACATGTATGTATTGATTTATGATTGGAGACAGTTTGCACAGCCATAATGTGTTTAATATGTGAGCTTTGGTAACTGGGACAGAGGCTGTCACATGATCCGATTGCCCCTCCCACAGGCTGATAAACAGACCTATATAATAGATGTCTGTTGCGTGTGCTGGATACGCTTCCTGAAGACGGTTTAACTGAAACGTGACGTCGAGGCGGTATCCGAGCGCGCACGCATAGCCACGCACTTCCGGTCTCACTGGTTGATGGACAACTAGCGGTGGAACGCACGCTAGTGGACCAGGACGCGGCCATCTCTTATCTTGTCTTACTATCCCCACCACCTACAGCCTCAGTGCCGGGAACGGGCACCAGCAACAGTAAGAGGCCATTTGGCATTGTAATTTTAACTTTTGTATATTAAATGGTTTTACACTATGGTGGTATCTCTTCTCCTTTCTTGGTACACCATTTGCTGCAATCGCTGACATTGGAATCCAATGAGACCCTGCTGATCCTCATTTAAAACAAGCCTGATTGACCATATTTTAAGTAATCTGGTCAACACCGTGTGGTAAGGAGCCATCCATTATTATTCTGGTGACCTATAGGTGAAGGCGGATCACTTCTTTCTCGCACTTTGGCTATTTTGAAGATTCACAAGCACTTTAGCATTTGCACTTTTCCCTGCGATTTGGGATTGGATTATTTGCATTTTGCACCTGGACTTGATACAACACTGGATCCATTTTGCACTTAACTATTTATTTGCTGGACATTCTTTTACATTTTTTTTTTTTTTTTTTTTTTTTTATTTATTTTTTTTCCACGGCATTTGGCACTATTGTACTTATAGAGTTTAGACTATAATCTGTTTGGTCTTTCACATAGATTTGGGCACACAGTTACACTGTGTACTACTCAAACGCACATTGTGACACGCATCCACTATTTTGATATAGCGCCCCTCACCTCACTACACAATATATGCAAGTCAGTCACCTGATTTTATTTGGGAGCAGCTTCACTCAGTTAGTCACTTGATTTATCAAGTATATAATTTAGTGTAATTCATTTGGCGCAAGATTTATTTTTCCTGTACACTATTGAGCCACTGGGTGGCTTCCTTTCTACGCAGCCATGGATGTTTTTAATTTTATGCAGAGTCGCCAAACCAACATAGAGGAAATATTCCAACAACAACCCAGCCCCAATGTGGACCTGGACAGGAGCTTTAAACAGCTCCAGTTCAACATGGAAAAGCAGATCAGGGCATGGTGGGATATAGCATCCTTTGAGATGTATATTCTCAAAAACCAGACACCTAGGAGGCTGAGGTGGGATGTTTACCCCAATGATGGTTTGGAAGATCTCACACTAGCAGATGAATGGTTCCAATTTTTTAATGCTTGCGAGCAAAAACTCTTACAATTAATGATCAGGAGACGTAAGGCTAAAAAATGTTATCACAGAAGCCCATATCACTGATCTCAAAACATCTATGGGACCCTTTATGGGATCCAAAGAGTACTTGGAGAGGGCTCAAACCCTCCAAAGTCACCTGACCAAATATGATGGGAATATAAAAAACAAAAAATTAAAAAAGTACCACAGGGATACCAAAGACTACCAGGACTCCAAGGTATACAAATGGCAGATCAAATCTGACCCTATTGGCTCCAAAGATTCCTCCATAGATAGAGACATCGAAGTACACAATTTAGTTACCTTAGCCGCTAACAAATTCAAAACCCAGTCCTCTACCCCCAAAAAAACGAAAAAAACATCACAAGGGCCTCAACAGCAGGGAGGGAGGGGACCCCCACCCCAGCCCCCATACAATAGTGGGTACCATCCAGGACCTCCTAATAATTATCAACCTGCTCCATATATGGCACCCAATCACAACCGGTTTGTACCCTTGGACAATCGCCCAATGGATTACAACTATTCCAACTATTATCAGGGTCCCCAACAGTATGCCCAGAGACCCCCTAGAGGCAAATCCAGGGGCAACCATAGAGGCAAACAGGGACAACAACACCCTGGACAACAGCCAGGGGGGGAATGGAGGGGCTGGAACGAGCCCTACAAGATTCCCACCAATTCATCCCAGCCCCCGAAAATAAACGCAGAACCAGAGGCAAAAGAGGGGGAACCGGGAAGAAAAAGAGCCAGGGACAACTAGGGGAAGGCATTTTCAATTTGGCGGGGGTAGACCTTTCTCAGGCAGAATTAACAGTCCTGTCACAGGGTCTAAAATTCGCCCCCAACAAATGCCTGGATAAATTTGAGGCCTTCATAGATGTGGAAAAATTCGTGAGAAAATTAAACATTAAAAAACATTTTTCAAAACAAACCACATATGAACCCCAAACAGAAAATACAGGATTCCAACACAGCGGGTTAAGAAACAGTTCGGTATTCAATCCACAAAAAGGGACTCACCATCATGTGGAAGTCTTCAAAAGTATGGTGCAAGGGAAAATCCAAGATTTGGAAATTAAACGCACCACTCATAGTAACAAATTGGTGATGGAGGGAATTAAAGCATTGGAACAGAATAAAAACATAGTAGTACGCCCAGCAGACAAAGGCGGAGGGGTAGTCATACTCAAGAGGGCGGACTATTATGGAGAGATCGACCGTCTTCTGAGTGCTACTGACACCTATTTACCACTCTCGGGAGATCCGCTGGGTAAACTTAAATTAGAACTTTCACTATGGGTGGAAGATGGGAAGGTGCAATCCATCCTAACGGAAAAAGAAGCACACTATCTAGTGCCCAAAGTACCTCGCACACCTGTCCTTTACATTGTGCCTAAGATACACAAAAACAAGACCCATCCACCAGGAAGACCCATCATCAGTGGGATAGGATCACTCTATTCCAGAGTGGGAGAATATTTGGATTTCTTTCTCCAACCCCTAGTTGTACAGGGGAAAGCCTATCTCAAGGATAGCAAAGAACTCATAAAATCGTTAGCATCCATCACAGTTTCAGAGGAAACGTGGTTGGTAACTGTAGACGTAGAGTCGCTTTACACCAACATCCGGCAAGCAGACGCAATTCTGGCAGTAAAGGAGGCCTTGGAAGAAAAATCTTCATTACCCCAGGCCCAAATTGGATATTTGGTGAAGGGTCTTAAAATAGCTATGGGAAACAACTACTTCTGGGCCCAGGGAGACTTCTACAAGCAAATCAAAGGAGTCGCAATGGGCGCCAGGTATGCCCCCAGTGTAGCTAATCTGGTACTTAACAGATGGGAGGAAGAGACCATTTTTAAGGACAATGTTACATCGCTTATATATTACCGAAGGTATATAGACGATATTTTACTATTCTGGGAAGGTCCCCAAGCATCATTGGAACAATTTTTATCCAAAATGAATACCAACAACTACGGTCTCAGTTTCACAGCAGAGTCCAGTAAGACTTCCAGCCATTTTTTGGACCTTACGCTAACGAAAAAGGGCAGCCGGGTCCACACAAAAACGTATTTTAAACCAACGGACCGCAACGGATTCGTGCCTATTTCAAGTTGCCATCACCCAAAATGGCTGGGTGCAATACCAAAAGGGCAATACATGAGGATCCGTCAAAACTGCGATGATGTTGCTGATTTTGAACTACAAGCCGCAATATTAACTGAGAAGTTTATAGAAAAAGGTTATACCCAAAATGCATTGTGGAAAACGCAGCAAGAAGTCTTGGCAATGGATAGGGAGTCCCTCTTGGAAACTAGAGTGAGACCCCCCAGAAAAGAAGATGTACCTTTTATATCAGGTTACCACAGGCAATATAGAAGTGTGGAGAAAATTGTCAAAGAGTTTTGGCCTATACTTTTAAAAGACATGGATTTGGTCAAAATCCTGCCGAAACATCCCACCTTTATCTATAAGAAAGCACCAGGCCTGAGAAATATGGTAGCCACCAATGTCCCAGATCCTCCAGAAAAGCCATACACTTTCCTGGACGGATCCAGCTTCCACTACTGCACCCGCTGCAGATCCTGTAAGAAAACAAAAAGGCAAGGAAAAAAGATCAGTAAGTTCACGTCCAGTGTAACTGGACAAGAATTCACTATCAAACCATTGATAACATGCCATTCCAAATTTGTAACGTACGTCCTAGAATGTCCGTGCACTCTGCAATACGTGGGCCGGACTACCCGCGAACTTAAAGTCAGAATAAACGAACACGTGGCCAATATAATTAAAGGGTACCCAGAACACAGCGTGTCTAAGCATTTTGACTTGTACCACAACAGGGACCCGAGTCTGTTAAAATTCTATGGAATTGATAGGATTACCAAACATTGGCGTGGTACTGACCTTACTAAGGCAGTATCTCAGAACGAGACTCAATGGATACATCGTCTAAGGACTATGCGACCACTAGGGCTCAATATAGAGCTCGACCTTAATTGTTTTTTAACTGATGCGTGAATGGCAGACCTATGGGGTGAGCAAACAAACAGTTTAGTGCATCATTCCATACACACACCCAGAGGATTTTGGGAGATCCCCACTCCAAGGGGCTGGGCAGTTTGCACATCACCCATCGGCCAACCCATCTTGAATTGGGCTCACACAAAACAAAAGGGTAGAGGGAAAACATACATTCCTTGCACCACCCGAGCCTTGGAGTGTAGAATTTTGATTGTTTTACAACTAAAGTTACATACACACTCCTTGTACTACTCGAGTTGGATTGTATAATTTTTATTATTTTTTATTATTTTTTTATTATTTTATAACCTATTTTAACTAATTTACAGGCTACGCAAATGGCACACATATTAAATAATAATATAACTGGGAGAACTAAAAACGCACTGCATCTAGATGGATTTAGAATACTGGTGCTATTTTGCACAATACCACATAACCCCTCTAGATGGCGCACAGAACACTATGGACCCATTGCACAGCATATTAAAAATGCCAGAGTTTTAAACAAATTCAACATGTCCAAATAAGAATTCAAAGATACATTTCAGGTATTTTAAGCAGCGAGCAGATACATGTATGTATTGATTTATGATTGGAGACAGTTTGCACAGCCATAATGTGTCTAATATGTGAGCTTTGGTAACTGGGACAGAGGCTGTCACATGATCCGATTGCCCCTCCCACAGGCTGATAAACAGACCTATATAATAGATGTCTGTTGCGTGTGCTGGATACGCTTCCTGAAGACGGTTTAACTGAAACGTGACGTCGAGGCGGTATCCGAGCGCGCACGCATAGCCACACACTTCCGGTCTCACTGGTTGATGGACAACTAGCGGTGGAACGCACGCTAGTGGACCAGGACGCGGCCATCTCTTATCTTGTCTTACTATCCCCACCACCTACAGCCTCAGTGCCGGGAACGGGCACCAGCAACAGTAAGAGGCCATTTGGCATTGTAATTTTAACTTTTGTATATTAAATGGTTTTACACTATGGTGGTATCTCTTCTCCTTTCTTGGTACACCATTTGCTGCAATCGCTGACATTGGAATCCAATGAGACCCTGCTGATCCTCATTTAAAACAAGCCTGATTGACCATATTTTAAGTAATCTGGTCAACACCGTGTGGTAAGGAGCCATCCATTATTATTCTGGTGACCTATAGGTGAAGGCGGATCACTTCTTTCTCGCACTTTGGCTATTTTGAAGATTCACAAGCACTTTAGCATTTGCACTTTTCCCTGCGATTTGGGATTGGATTATTTGCATTTTGCACCTGGACTTGATACAACACTGGATCCATTTTGCACTTAACTATTTATTTGCTGGACATTCTTTTATATTTTTTTTTTTTTCCACGGCATTTGGCACTATTGTACTTATAGAGTTTAGACTATAATCTGTTTGGTCTTTCACATAGATTTGGGCACACAGTTACACTGTGTACTACTCAAACGCACATTGTGACACGCATCCACTATTTTGATATAGCGCCCCTCACCTCACTACACAATATATGCAAGTCAGTCACCTGATTTTATTTGGGAGCAGCTTCACTCAGTTAGTCACTTGATTTATCAAGTATATAATTTAGTGTAATTCATTTGGCGCGAGATTTTTTTTTCCTGTACACCAATAATCCTAATTATATTATTTTTGTACTCCCAAACTCATCTAGCCCTCCCCTCCAAAATGTGTTGTAAAGTCTATGTTCACCAATAATCATAATTATATTATTTTTGTACTCCCAAACTCATCTAGCCCTCCCCTCCAAAATGTGTTGTAAAGTCTATGTTCACCAATAATCATAATTATGTTATTTTTGTACTCCCAAACTCATCTAGCCCTCCCCTCCAAAATGTGTTGTAAAGTCTATGTTCACCAATAATCATAATTATATTATTTTTGTACTCCCAAACTCATCTAGCCCTCCCCTCCAAAATGTGTTGTAAAGTCTATGTTCACCAATAATCATAATTATATTATTTTTGTACTCCCAAACTCATCTAGCCCTCCCCCAAACTTGGGCACTGGCCCATCAGAGGGGGTGTTTAATGTGTTAATTGTCTAAATATATTTAGATATAATATGCTAGTTCACAGAAATGTTATAATGCTTATAATGTCTTTGTCTAATCTGCTTGCAAGGTTATGTGGCTAATTTTTTGCATTTTTTCTTCCCCAGCTTCCGTCCACACCACAGGAGTGGCAGTCTGTGGCTTTGGACTTCCAGACCCGATGGAACTTCCCCAACTGCGGGGGAGCCATCGACGGGAAGCACGTCCGCATCGTGCCTCCACCCCGTTCGGGATCCCAGTTCTTTAACTATAAGGGGTTCAACAGTATTGTGCTGATGGCGGTGGTGTCAGCACAGTATGAATTCCTTTTTGTGGATGTCGGGATGAACGGACGGATATCGGATGGGGGAGCCTTCAGGCAGACGGAGTTTGCGCTTCGCCTTCAGGATGATGATCTGTCATTGCCACCGGATGACCAGAATGTAGAAGGCCTGCCATTTGTTTTCCTGGCTGATGAAGCGTTTGCCCTGGGACCCCATCTTATGAGGCCATACCCTCAGCGCACCCTCACCCCAGAGAGGAGTGTCTTTAATTTCCGGCTGGGCCGAGCACGCAGAGTGGTTGAGAACGCTTTCGGCATCATGGCCAGCCGGTTCCGCCTTTTCCTCACCTCTCTCCACATGGCGGAATATAAGTGGAATACAATTATTTTTGCATGCTGCATTCTCCATAATTTTTTGCGGAGACAATCTCCAAATTATATGGCCCTGGTTGGGCCCGAGGCACAACTTTTGGCTCCATCACAAACTTTGGCGGGCCTTGAAGCTGGCCACACAGGACTGCCCCCCCAGAGTGCCCGTGAAGTGCGGGACAAATACATGGACTATTTCATGGGTAGGGGGGCAATACCATCTCAAGCCAATTTGCCATAATTTAATCTTTCCCAAAAATAAATCCTAATATTTTTTCTAAACTTGTTATGTCTTGCTTGTGTTGCTTGGAGTTGTTTACTAAGTGTAACTAAGTGTATTTTCATTATCAACTAGCAAACATTTCCCAGGTGATCCCCAAACCAAACACATAGAAAATTTAACGTATTTTAGGAAAAACACCACACACTTTTTTGAGGTTCAAAAGCTCTTTATTTTCATAATTTTGTTTTTTGGTTTGTTTTCCCAAATACCCTCCAAAAATGTTTTTTTTTTTTTTTATCATACAATATACAATCATTTTTGTTATTTTGTTGGTCTTTTTTATCATACAATATACAATCATTTTTCTCATTTTTTTGGTCTTTTTTATCATACAATATACAATCATTTTTCTCATTTTTTTGTTCTTTTTTTTAATACAATATACAATCATTTTTGTTATTTTGTTGGTCTTTTTTATCATACAATATACAATCATTTTTGTTATTTTTTTGGTCTTTTTTATCATACAATATATAATCATTGTTCTCATTTTTTTGGTCTTTTTTATCTGAATAAACATTGAAATCTGTTTTTTTTTGTTTTTTTTTTAATTAACCTCTTGACCACTGCCCCATGTCAAAAAGACGTCCTCTTTTTAAAGTTGAATATCTCGATAACGGCAGCAGCTGCTGCCACAACCGAGATATTCATCTTTTCAGGGGGCGGTGGTGTACACGATAACGGTGGTCTCCGCGGCGGATTCGCCGCGAGATCGCCGTTATCTGTGGCGGGAGAGGGCCCCCCCCCCTCCCGCCGCTTACCGGAGCCGTCGGTAGCGGCGGAGGGGATCGGATGTGTCCGGCAGCTGAGCGGGGACGGGACTGAAGGAGAAATCTCCTTCACCCATCCTCATAGCTCTGCTGGGCGGAAGTGACGTCAAAACGTCAGTCCCGCCCAGCCTCTTAAAGAAACATTTTTTTTTTTGTCATTTGAAAAAATGACTTTGTTTTTTTTTTTTTTTTTTTTTTTGCATTTAAGTCTAATTATGAGATCTGAGGTCTTTTTGACCCCAGATCTCATATTTAAGAGGACCTGTCATGCTTTTTTCTATTACAAGGGATGTTTACATTCCTTGTAATAGGAATAAAAGTGATCAATTTTTTTTTTTTTTTTTTTTCAGTGTAAAAAATTATAAAACTAAATAAAAATAAATAAGAAAACCAAAAAAAAATTTAAAGCGCCCCGTCCCGACGAGCTCGCGCGTAGAAGCAAACGCATACGCGAGTAGCGCCCGCATATGAAAACGGTATTCAAACCACACAAGTGAGGTATCGCCGCGATCGTTAGAGTGAGAGCAATAATTCTAGCCCTAGACCTACTCTGCAACTCAAAAAATGCAACCTGTAGAATTTTTTAAACGTCGCCTATCGAGATTTTTAAGGGTAAAAGTTTGACGCCATGCCACGAGCGGGCGCAATTTTTAAGCGTGACATGTTGGGTATCATTTTACTCGGCGTAACATTATCTTTCACAATATATAAAAAAATTGGGCAAAATGTATTGTTGTCTTATTTTTTAATTCAAAAAAGTGATTTTTATCCAAAAAAAGTGCGCTTGTAAGACCGCTGCGCAAATACGGTGTGACAAAAAGTATTGCAATGACTGCCATTTTATTCCCTAGGATGTCTGCTAAAAAAAATATATAATGTTTGGGGGTTCCGATTAATTTTCTAGCAAAAAAATTGTGATTTTCACATGAAGGAGAGAAGTGCCAGAATTCACCTGGTGGGCAAGTGGTTAAAGAAACATTGAAATCTTGTTTTTTTATTTTTTTGTTGTTTTTTTAATTAAAGAAACATTAAAATCTGTTTTTTTTATTTTTTTGTTGTTTTTTTAATTAAAGAAACATTGAAATCAGTTTTTTTTTATTTTTTTGTTGTTTTTTTAATTAAAGAAACATTAAAATCTGGTTTTTAAATTTTTTTTTTTTTTTTTTATGATTAAGATTAACTACTAAAAAATCAGTTTTTTATTGGTTTCATATACTTATTTTTTAACATTCAGACTCTCCACAAAACATCGATTACATTTTTTAATTTATTTTCCACCCTCCTTGTTCTTTCTTTTATTTTTCTGTTGGCCAGATGAATCTCCTCCACCTCTTCTCTGCAGGCCCAGATTTCAGAGATAACCATCTGGACAGTATGCCTGTCCAAGTCCAAGCCACCACCTGCTCCTGAAATGTGGGACAAAACCATTTTTTAAAATTAGGCAGGCCTACATCTACATTACCTGAAGCTGGGTTAGTTATATGTTACTTTACCTGATGTGGTGGCAGGCTGCGCATCATCACCATCCCTCGGGGGTGTGGCTTGCTGGACTTCTTGCTCCTGTGTCGAAGCTTCATGACGCCCTACGAGAATGAAGAAAATGGAAACAGGATTTTTATAGCTTATAGGCCTGAAAGAGGAATATGATTCACTTTATACAATTTCTGGGACTATTGATGTTTTGAAAAACCCCTCAGGGCAAAACACAGGATTGAAGGCATTCACAAAGATCATGACAATTCTTGTACCTTTGGTCTACTTTTAAACATGTAAGCCAACCAAGTATACACTGGATCACCTCACCTCTGTGTGAACCCCAAAATGGGTTATTAAAGGGGACAACAATTATGCAAATGAGTCCACATGTGTCACCGACTGCTGAGCAGACTCTCCTTTTACTGTATATATTTTAATTTAACAATAATTTTAATTTTTTAATAGCACATCTACATAATTTTCAATATTGATCTCACCCCAATTTTTGGGAAATGTCATAATTTTGATGATTTTAAACACAATATTTTGTCGTTCCGAATGTACGTCCACTTTGACGACAAATTCTTGTGCAGAAAAACATAATACAGTACAACCTGAAATTAAAAACACATGGCGCGGAACAAATATTAAAAAATATATAAAAAACTTACTTCTTCTAATCACTCTCCTGATCCTCTTCATTTGTTCCGGCTCCCGTTTTTTGAGGTCACACCACCTTTTTCGGATCTGCTCCTTCGATCTTTTCACCCCAAATTTCCGATGGAGACTCCTCCTCACCTTCTCCATTATTTGGGCCTTGACCTTATTCGGGTACTTGTATGGCCCATGCCTCCCATCATAGTCCTCTGCTTTGAAGATGAGGACCATCTCAACCATTTCCTCAAAGGTCATGTTGGTGGCCTTAAATCTTATTCTCCTTGTCATCCCTCGTCCCGCCTGGCCTGGCTCCTGTCTTGCTGCCATATTCTCCAACATGTGCTCCCAACAAAAAAAAGATTGAAAAGGGGCGGGGAAAATACGACACCATGAACGTCAGGGGCGGGGAGACGTGCGTAAAGTCACACATGCGCGTGTATAAAGGGCTACCACGTGAGTAAAAGGGGCGTTCACAGTTTGTGGAAGACGGCGGAGATAACGATCGGGTCAAAGACCGGTATGTAACTACATTTTACATGTTATTCTTGATTGAATGATTTTGTGGGCTACATCTTATGTTCATAAACTAAAACATAGCTAGTTCGAAATTTGAAGGTAATGGTCCGCTATAGTGCCGTCGTACGTAACCAACGCTTTGCTTATGCATTTTGATCCAACTACTGTTGTGTGGGCAATCTCGGTTCTCAGGATGTCTTCTAAAAAAAAGTCGGTTTAAACATGATGCAAATGGTCGCTTTTATGTCTTGACCAAACTAGATGGGAGTGCTTTTCTCTAACGTTTCATACACAAATGAGGATGAGATCTGGCTTATTAGTTCTACACAACTGGTCATCTGTTTCCTAGGAACTGACCCAACATGATCTGCTGCCAATTCCTCCTTGTCGTTTTCGCGACGGAAGATAAGGGGCGGGGGGAAACATCTATTTTTTTAAGCATGGGCGGATGTCGTGTGCGGAGTGTATATAAGGCTCGAACACACGTAGCGTCCATACGACCGGGTTGCGTAAGAAAGACGTTTGAACGACAAGCGTGTAGGTATGCTTCGAACTTGGGACAGCAGTGGCATATTCAGGAAAGACAGACATTTAAAGGAGCAATAACCCCAAATTGTTTGGGGCAGAAATAACTAACTTTACATTATATCAGTCTGGATTTCATGTCCTCATTGTCCCTTTTTGCTTTTAAGCAGCTGTAATCCTTTGCATAAATCCTCACTTCCTGGTTCTCTGGCTCCCTCTAAAATTTATCATGGGAGCTTGTCACTGTGGTCTAAGCTGTGTGTCTAAAAATCCACCGAAACAATGCTAAATATTTTTGAATTTAAAATATGCCCTGGATTTCTTTGTTTTTGTTCTGTGTGTCTCTTTACTTCACAGAAACATTAAATCATTTTAAAAGCAAAAGTGAAACTAGAGGCACATTATATGTATGCACTTGTATGTCTCTAGACACTGTAAACAGTCATTTCATCAAAAAAAGATTTATCCATTAGTGACCCTTTAAGGGCTAGCTGGTGAGAAAGAGTAATTAACTTTATAGACTGTGTATTGACATTATTTATTTCTCCTTGGTTTTGGACAGGAAAAGATGAACCTGTTTAACAGACCTGATTTTTTGGACATTTTTATTGACCGGTGGAAAGAACTTCGAGTTCTGTGGGCCACCAAAGACCCCATATCACGCAACAGAGACTTGCGCAAAACCGCACTGGAGAGCCTGCTCCCACTTGTGCGGAGACAGGTGGGGTTTGATGTGACGAGTGACCAGTTGGAGGTCAAAATTGGGACCTTGAGAGGCACCTACAGGAAGGCACGCAACAAGGTCTTGGCTTCGATGAGGTCTGGAGCTGGAGCAGGGCGGGTATTTAAACCCAAGTTGTGGTACTATAGCAAACTGAGCTTCCTGGATGACCACCTGGAGGTAAGGGAGTCACTTTCGAGCCTTGCCCCCAGAAGGAACAGAAGGTCCAGCCTTCCCTCCAGCCTTCCCTCCAGTCAACCTGCTGCTCCCTCTGCAGATGAACCCTCTCAGCAGCCTTCCATCCTGGATGAAGATCCGGATTTGCCCAGCTGGAGCCAGGTATATAGTACTTTCAATGTGCAAATGTGTGGTGTTTAAATGTTGTTAAAGAGATGTAAATTAAGATGTTAAAGGTAAAAAAAAGGTAGAGCTAAAAGTGTTATACAGAACATTTGTCAGTATTGGCCAGGAATTATTTTTGTGTGATTCACCATAAAACATGGGTCACTGTAAGAATGTAAAATTAATAACTAATATTCTTATAGCTTCAAGGGCGTATCTGAATGAAGATCATTCATAGTCAGGTTGATTTGAAAATAACGTGTGAGTTTATTGTCACACAGGTGGCATCACAAACACAATGAAAAATAGTATAAAGTTCAGTTTAGCGTAGATGAAAATATCTGGAATTGGATCGATAGTATTGTAGCAAGCTTATAAAAGCATGTGAGCAGCATCAGGCATGTTGTCTTCTGAGATTTTCCAAAGTGATG
Source organism: Rana temporaria (assembly GCF_905171775.1). Lineage (NCBI taxonomy): Eukaryota > Metazoa > Chordata > Amphibia > Anura > Ranidae > Rana > Rana temporaria. The sequence goes on from NC_053493.1 coordinate 144,685,789, forward strand.
CCGGAAGAAACAGGAAATGACGTTTGACTTCTGGCTTCAGCTGTTCTCCTAGTCAATATGTCAGTATGTCAGTGTTGTCTTTCAAAGAGGGTGTGAATGAGTGTGTCTTAGTTTAAGTTAGTATCAGTGTGTCATGTAAGTGTCTGGTGCAAATGTGTCCAGCCTTCTTTAAAGCAAAGCTTAAATATATGTTACAAGTGAACGTCATGACCTCATACGGCCCAGGCTTAGGCCCTTGTATGGCAAATATTAATATCTGCTAGGTTCAGCAATATGAAGATCTTAGCACAGAGTCGTATGGAGTTTGATTGACAGGCACACATGTGACACTCTATACTTAGAGTAGTGTGCTTGATGATGCAATGTCATAGAACATATATTATCAGCTATAAAGCTATAACTTCATTAAGTAACTATATACCAATACATACTAGTATAAATACGATTTTACTAAACTAGCTTAACAATAGATATGAACTAGTATATTATTGATATCACTACGTAAATACAGATCTATTCTGAATCTATTTTTGTCAACCTACACCAGGATTCCTTATATGTCATTCTCAAATTGGCTATCCGTAATGCTCAGTTTTGGATAGAAGAATTATGTCATATCAATTGATCAAGGTCATTCATTCATACCTAATTATTATGATTAATCATAAATCAAAATATGTTTTGCAAGCTTGCCATGAATTGCCGAATTATGAATTTGGAATAATATTCTAACAATCCCCCCTGAATTATGATTAATCATACTAAATCATTTAATACACACATACATACATTCATATCTCATTTTCTCCACCTTGTATCAAACGATTGGACACGATATTCCTCAGAACTGAAGCAACTAGAAATTTTCCTTTTCCTAAATGCTTTTCTCTTTACTTTTAACTCTTCTTAGATCTATCTAATCAAAATCTTACCAGAAATAATGGTATAGATTTTAAAAATGTATAACATAATGATGACTAATATCAATAATTATTAATATTAATAATAATAATAATAATGAAAATTATTATTATTAAAATAAGTAAATAATGCAATAATATATTTCCATATATGTGCTCAAATAATATTTTAGCTCTTTGGAAATATACTTTATACTCTAAAACTTTCATAACTTTCCATAGTTCTATTAATGATATCTTTCTTAAGTTATGAACAAAAAATGTTCTATTAACTAGAATGAGTGTGCTAACATTCAATATGTGAATAAATAAAAATAAATAAAAATAATAATCCTAACTTCATGTGAACATTAATATCATAATAATTGGATAATCAAAAAATGTATATGTATATGTGGACAAATGTTTCAGTCCTAAATTGTTTATCTATAGTAGATAGATAATGTTCCTTCCGATTAATGTTTCTTCGTGAAATGTCTTTAAAATTTCTTCAAGTTCCGTTAGGTTAGAAAAACCTTGATGAATAAGATAAAATAGTTCATAAATATGAAATATAAATCTTTTGTCAAATATTCTTCCAAAAAGGATCTCTTCTTTAACTTTGAATTTCTCTTTGCTCTTTATAGAAGTTTGTTATCCTCCATATTTGTTTGATTGTAGATGCCATATCTGTAAAAGAGAGGCAGTATCATTACTCAGGAATAAAATATTTATATTAATTCTTGTACATTTTCATATTTTTTCAACAAATATTAAAACATTATGAGACAATAACTTTGTGAATTTGCTAAAACTATATGTGAAATACTATCTCATATTTTATTCAAAGAGATTTTCTGTGTGACTATGTACTTCTATGTACCTCTATGTACTTCTATGTACTTCCTTATCCTGTCTAAAAATTACCTAAATTATAACATATATGTACTGTGAAGTTTAGATATGTCAGGACGCAATATTTCATTTTTCGGTCATGATACAAATTCTATTTCTAACGAACAAAGTTAGATTTCATATCACCCCAGAGATGACAATGGACTATGCCTTTGTTCTCACCTCTAAACGATTAGAAATATGCGTAACTGTATTCTGTGTTGGAGTTCTTACTTTAGTGTCAGAGTGTTCTGCAAGTACTTCAATGCATTTCTCAGCTCTTACGCTGGAAATCTGAGATAAAGACTTCTCAGCTACAGCTGTATAAACATGTGCTGGTGTAAATTTCTGTTGATGTCTTTCGTTCCCATCTATCTGAATGTGTATTTGTAATAAAGCTCTGAACCATAAAGGATATATTTTCTTAATTTCACTAAAATTACCTTCCTCAAAAATACCTTTTAATGAACAGTCAGGTGTCCATACAATGGTTTTGTTTGATTTTACTATGCTCTCTGTAACTTTAATTGCATAGTAAACACTTAGAAGTTGCTTCACACCTGGCTCAAAAGTTTTTTCCAAAAATGATAAAACTCTGGAGAAATAGGCAATTATTTTCTCCTTACCTTCCTGTAACTGAAACAATGTTACTGAGATGGCATTCTCAGATACATGAGTTTTCAAAACAAACGATGTTTCAGGACAAACCTCTATTGTACTTAATGCTGGAGCATTCTGCAAATCTTTTTTCAACACTTCAAAAGCATTTTTCTCATTTTGACCCCACTGGTCAACTATATTACCTTTATTCCTTAAAAGATTATATAGTGGATTAACTTTTTCTGCGAAACAATGTACAAACTCTTTGCAATAATTTATTTTATGCAAAAATTTATGCAATGCCTTGTAGGTTGTTGGTGTTGGGATAACAGTAATATCCCTAACTGTTTCTTTCAACAATTGTCTCTTTCCTTGACTAATTTGCATGTGAAGGAATTTCACTTGACTTTTCATCAGCTGAACTTTTGTTGTGTTTAATTTTAAACCTTCAGCTTGTAACATCATAAACAATTCAGACAAAAGAGCCATATGTTCATCGATATTCTGAGTACTCAGCAAAATCGTATCCACGTGCTGACAAATGCAATCTGGCCTAGAAAATTTAGAAAGTATTGTTGCTATAGTTTCATGAACTATACCATCACCAATACCTAGATCAGGTATTAATCGAGTGAACGTATAAGTCTCTTTTCTGAATGTGAACGCAAGTTTGTATTGACAACTTTTAGTTAAAGGAATGGAAAAATGGCTACCAGCGATTTCTAGTACAGAAAACACTTTGTTCTCAACATTCAAATGTAATTTTATGTTAGATTTATCAGGAAGAACTGGGCTATTTGTGATTTGTTTATCCAATGTTCTTACGTCAACTGATAAAGAATATGAATTATCAATATTTTTGATAGGCCAAATACAGTTATTTACCACTGATTTAGCTTTCTTTACAATTCCAAGTTGTACAAATTCTTGAATAATATCAGAAAGTGGACCAATTGATTCTGGTGGTAACTCACTCTGATCAAGAGGTTCTGGATCCTTCCCTTCAATATTTAATTCGGCACTTTTCAAAGTTCCAAAGTCATTTTTGAACTTTGACCACAAACTTGGAAAAGATTGTACCACTTCCTTTAAAGCACAATTTTCATCAATATCAGGCCACTTTTGTTCTGTAGACATATTGGTAACAGAACCAACATCACTGTATACAGAGGGATCAATCAGCACTGATTTGAGCCTAGATGGATCTTTCCAAATACTTTTATTAGCCAAATCAATCACCCACTTTTGTTTATTGATTACATCAATGCCAAGTATATTCTCTGCTTCGTGACAGACCCAAATGTTAATATTAGTTTTCACTAATCCAGGTACTTCAAATGTTACATTGAATACCTGTCTAGCAATGGAATTACCTGTATTATTAAAACCCACTATATTACACATAGGAGAATTTGGTTTCACAGGTATGTTTTCTTTGATAAGGGTAATCTCAGATCCACTGTCTAAGAGACAATTAATATGTTTACCATTTATCAAACATTGTAAATATGGTCTCCCATTCTCGTCCAAAATAATTGGTGCTACATATTGTAATGGCAGAGAAATTGAATCCGGGTGTGATTCTATTTTTGGCAATGGCAATAAACCTTCTCTTTCTGTGACAGCTCCTTTTGCCATATTGTCTGAACTACTGTGAACAGTCAAATTACTGATCTGTTTGACTTCAGTGTCATAAGGCAATTCAGTCAAAATGTTATCTTGACATGAAAAATCAGGTTGCACAAAAGCTGATTTTTCATACTCCATATCTTTAGTTCTTATTTGTAAGTCACTCTTAAACTTAAAGCAATGTTTTTTCATATGGCCAAATCCATGACAGTAAAAACACATCATGGGGTCGTCTCCTTGACTCACTTGACTGCACCTGTCCTTGTCATTCCTGCTAAGACCTGTCGTTTCTGACACGTCTGTAGCCTGACTATTTTTGTCACATTGAATAATAGAAACCTCGTGTGCGAGACTGCTTTGATTCAATTGTCTCCTAATTTTGTCAATGAAACTTACTATAGCATTTAAATTTTGACGTTCCTGTACTATGGCCACTGAAGTTGGGTCAAGGTATTTAAATTTTTTTATGAAAGCCATTTTTAAACCTGGGTCAGTTTCATCATCTACTCCAAATATCATTTCATAAACCTTGCAAAATCTTGTTTTAAACCAAAATGGATCTTCTTCTGCAGTAGTCTGTAATAGGTCTAGCATTTCTATGGTCGGTTTTTGTTCACCGGTCATACATAGCAATAATAGTCGCAATCTATCTGTGGCGTCATTTTGACCTTCATCATCACTAACAAGTGAATGGATTCGTTTAGCAAAATTAACAGGAATCCACAACTGAAAAATGTAATTGCGTTGATCGTTTGAAAGATTAAAACGATCTGCAAACATTTCAAATAAATCCCAATTAGAAAATACAGTAGCCTCAACGTCATAAATAGGAAAGTCTTTTAGAACCTTCATCAGCTGATCATGAATTTGCAATTTAAGTTTTGCAGTCCTACATAATAAGTTTTTATGCTTCATTTCCATTTCATCAGTAGCATCAACATTCTCTATTTCCGAACTTTCCGGAAAATAAGATTGTAGCTTTGACTTGGTTTCAACCTTTTTGTCATCTGTATTTATTACAGCAATCTGTCTACTGTCATTTTGCAACTCTGGCAAAATAATTTTTTTAGATTTCTCTATTTGTTCCTCAAGATTCTCTATGTAATTACACAAAATCTCACAGTTCGAACAACTGAGAGCATCCTGGGACACATTTTTATGTATTCCTGTGTTCTGTACATTATTTGTCTCTGTCAGGTTTAGTGTACACACATTTTTGGCAGGTAAAATATTAATAATCATCTTATTAAATATTCTTACCAATTTCAATACATTACTTATTTTCTTACGTAATTTATTCACAGTAAACCTGGATTTGTCTATCTGGACATTGGAATTTAAGCATTCTTGGTACATATACAACCACAAGTGACTGTCATTTGGATAAAAACACACATCTTTAAATTCTAGCTTACTATCTCTAGCTATTTCATCTATAAAATTCATAATTTTTTTTTTTTTTTTTTTACTCACCGTTATTAGAAGGATTTCTCGTCATCAACCGGCTGTTACTGGACTGTTGTCCACATCTGACGCGACACAAACGCCTCTTGCTTGATAGGTTCTGAACCGTCTTTTTTCTCGAGACTTGAATATTCGCAAAGACTGCGCCAATCTCTCCCCCCCTCATCAAGGGTCGAGATTTCCGTAAAAATAGAGATAAGACAGTACTTTCTTTGGCTCGCCACTGTAAGAATGTAAAATTAATAACTAATATTCTTATAGCTTCAAGGGCGTATCTGAATGAAGATCATTCATAGTCAGGTTGATTTGAAAATAACGTGTGAGTTTATTGTCACACAGGTGGCATCACAAACACAATGAAAAATAGTATAAAGTTCAGTTTAGCGTAGATGAAAATATCTGGAATTGGATCGATAGTATTGTAGCAAGCTTATAAAAGCATGTGAGCAGCATCAGGCATGTTGTCTTCTGAGATTTTCCAAAGTGATGCCGGAAGAAACAGGAAATGACGTTTGACTTCTGGCTTCAGCTGTTCTCCTAGTCAATATGTCAGTATGTCAGTGTTGTCTTTCAAAGAGGGTGTGAATGAGTGTGTCTTAGTTTAAGTTAGTATCAGTGTGTCATGTAAGTGTCTGGTGCAAATGTGTCCAGCCTTCTTTAAAGCAAAGCTTAAATATATGTTACAAGTGAACGTCATGACCTCATACGGCCCAGGCTTAGGCCCTTGTATGGCAAATATTAATATCTGCTAGGTTCAGCAATATGAAGATCTTAGCACAGAGTCGTATGGAGTTTGATTGACAGGCACACATGTGACACTCTATACTTAGAGTAGTGTGCTTGATGATGCAATGTCATAGAACATATATTATCAGCTATAAAGCTATAACTTCATTAAGTAACTATATACCAATACATACTAGTATAAATACGATTTTACTAAACTAGCTTAACAATAGATATGAACTAGTATATTATTGATATCACTACGTAAATACAGATCTATTCTGAATCTATTTTTGTCAACCTACACCAGGATTCCTTATATGTCATTCTCAAATTGGCTATCCGTAATGCTCAGTTTTGGATAGAAGAATTATGTCATATCAATTGATCAAGGTCATTCATTCATACCTAATTATTATGATTAATCATAAATCAAAATATGTTTTGCAAGCTTGCCATGAATTGCCGAATTATGAATTTGGAATAATATTCTAACAGTCACAATGATTGGCTTAGCTAAGTCGTGACTAAAAAATATGCAACAGTCAGGAGCTGAAAAATGAGTATTATTTTTAAAAAAGAAAGTAAAACTGTACTTTTTTTCCATACACAGGACGAGACCAGGCAGCAGGAGGATCGGGAAAATGCCAGGCAGGAGGAGGGCAGGGTGAGTGGCTTGGAGGAGGCTGCAGGCCCAAGTATCTTGGACGTGTTGGCAGGCCCAAGTGGCTTGAACGTGGTGGCAGGCCCAAGTGGGTTGGATGAGGTGGCTGGGCGAAGTACCAGATGTCAGGTGTCTCCTCTTCGCCTGCGTCCGAGAAGGCAGGTGAGGGATACAAGGGTGCGTGACGCCTCACTAGCCCTCATTCGGGACGCCCATGCAACCCTTCAACAGCCTCCCACTGCTCAGGAGGGATTTGTGACGGTGGTTTTGGCCAAAATGGCCGAAATGACAGTAGACCAGCGCCTCCTCTTTGAGGGACTCCTCATCACCCTCGCAAATCAGGGGGTGAGGGGTCTTCTCACGGAGGACACTGTCATTTGCCGCCATCCCCATCCTCACACACCACATAACTCCCAACCTCCCCCACCTTCTTCTTCTCCTGCTCCTTCTCAACCTCCCCCACCTTCTTCTTCTCATGCTCCTTCTCAACCTCCCCCACCTTCTTCTTCTCCTGCTCCTTCTCAACCTCCCCCACCTTCTTCTTCTCATGCTCCTTCTCAAGCTCCCCCACCTTCTTCTTCTCATGCTCCATCTCAACATTCTTCTTCCTCTTCTTCTCCTGCTCCTTCTGAACATTCTTCTTCCTCTTCTTCTCCTGCTCCTTCTGAACATTCTTCTTCCTCTTCTTCTCCTGCTCCTTCTCAACATTCTTCTTCCTCTTCTTCTCCTGCTCCTTCTCAACATTCTTCTTCCTCTTCTTCTTCTTCTACTACTCCTCCTCCTTCTACTGCTCCTCCTCCTTCTACTTCTCCTTCTACTACTCCTCCTCCTTCTACTCCTCCTCCTTCTACTGCTCCTTCTACTACTCCTCCTCCTTCTACTCCTCCTCCTTCTACTACTCCTCCTCCTTCTAATGCTCCACCTCCTTCTACTACTCCTCCTCCTTCTACTCCTCCTCCTTCTACTCCTCCTTCTACTACTCCTCCTCCTTCTAATGCTCCACCTCCTTCTACTACTCCTCCTCCTTCTACTGCTCCACCTCCTTCTCCTCCACCTCCTCCTCCACCACCGTCGTCTACTCATCCTCCACCACCTTCGTCTACTCCTCCTCCTGGCATGAGTACTACCCCTGTGGCACCACCTCCAGCCAGGCAGAAGAGGAAGGCTGCTGAGAAGGCTGCAGAGAAGGTCAAAGAGCAGGCTGCAGGGAAGCCACCAAGGAAGGCCTTGAAGAAATCAAGAAAGTGACTCCCTTACTTCCATGTGGTGTACCAGAGTTCAGGCTGCTATAGTACCACAACCTGGTGACATCTGCCTGCCCTGCTCCAGTTTGTGACCTCGGGGAGTCCAAGACCTTGATGCGTTCCTTCCTGAATGAACCTCTCAAGTCCCCATTTTGGCCTCCAACTGCTCACCAGTCACATCAGGCCACACCTGGCTGTGCACAAATGGCAGCAAGCTCTCCAGTGCTGACTTTTGCATACTTAATTTATTTTTATAACCAAAATAAATGGTAAATTTTTATTTTACAGTTCATACTTGTCCTTGTATTTTTTTGATTTACAATTTTGCTTGTGAGAAGGCAGGTTATGTTTAAAAAAAAATTGGATATAAGGTGTAATTTGAAAGGGACAGATGAGATAAGACAAAGCAATAAGGTTTCTATGGGGAGAACTTGACATTACAAAAAATAAAATGATTTGCATTTTTGAGAACTAAAAAATTAAGGTGAATATTAAGAGCAGGATTTAAAACACAGGACCAAAATAAGCTGAGAATATTTAAAAAAAATAATATTGAGATCAGTAAGAAAAAGGTTCCACCAAATTTTAAGGAACTCTGTGTGAATATCCTAAAAAAAGAAAAAAAGAATATTGCTGTTTTGTGCCCTTACAAAAAATTGTGTAAAGCGCTGCAAATAAACGATGAAATAATGTTGGAAGCGACACGAATGTGCTATCTCCATTCCAAACGCTAGTTTTACCTATGTTGTTCTCCAGTGTCTAAGTTTTTGACAGGTTTCTTAGCATACACACGACCGAGTTTCTCGTTGAAAAAACAGCCCGATGAAGAACTCGTCGAGCCAAAATCCACTCCCATCGAGAAAATAGAGAACCTGCTCTCTATTTGCTCGACGAGTTCCTCGGCGGCTCCATTGGGCCGAAAGTGTACACACGACAGAGTTTCTCGACAGAATCCGGCTCTTCACCGAGATTCTCGACGAATTCTGCCGAGAAACTCTGTCGTGTGTACGAGGCCTCAGTCTGTGCGTGGACAAAGAAACTGTGGGTGCACCAGATTTACTAAAACTGGTGCACTCAGAATTTGGTGCAGCTGTGCATGGTAGCCACTACATAGTTACTACATAGTTAACTAGTAAAGGGATTAGAAGACCCCTTAACTAGAACACTCCACTTTGCAATAAAAATTGTTAAAAAAAACAAGGCAAACTCTTAAACCTTCTTTTCTCTTTATAGTTCTATACAGCCATATATAAGGATTTAATTTTAACAGATCTTTTATTAGAAAATACTTTTGTAAGCCAGTGAAAATGCTGCTGCCTGCCTTTCCACTCCAGTGTTGCTTGCATAGATGAGTAAAAGCTTTATCCCAATCACAAGCAGGGCTGGTGCAAGGAATTTTTGACACCTTAGGCCAGTGGTTCTCAACCTGGGGTCGGGACCCCCTCGGGGGTCAAATGATGATTTTCCAGGGGTCACCAAAACCTGGGCTGTTCCTGAAGCCAGCACCTCTCTCCCAGCCTTTTTGCGTCTGCCCAGCTGGGCTGTTCCTGGAGTCCACTCAGCCTCTTTGCAGCCGCCCATTCAGTTCATGGCATGGCTGGGGGGCAGAGACTAGAGGTCCACTGACTGGTGAGGATTATGAGGTGGGAGGGGTTGGAGGGGACCCCATCTCCTGATTTCTGCATAGGTGTCACTGCTATGAGAAACCACAAAGTCGGAGACAGTGGGTAACACTACCTGTGATTCTAGTTGCCATTAAAAGGCCCCACTACAGTTCTCGGATCAGCAGATGACCTTGATCAAGAGCACCTAAGGGTGATCAAAACAACCCCCAAGCATTGCCACTCATCCCACCCCCCACCCCCCCCCCCACCAAGGAGTAAGAAAAGGAATACAAATAGAGAATACATGGAAGGGAGAGGAAAAGAGGGGAGGAAGAAAGAAAAAGGGAGAGAAAGAATAAGAGAAAAAAAAAGATGGCTAGAGAGAGATGGGGGAAAGACAAGAAATTTGGATAGTGAGAGATACAAGGGAAAGAAAGGAGAACAAAGAGATAGAGTGGTACATCCTAAAATGTACCATATGAGGTTTTAATACTGTATGAGTGGAGGGGCTCAGGACCGCTAAATTTCCATGGGTTAGGGGCGCAAATTACTTGTCTTGCCTTGGGCGCTGACAACCCAGGCTACGAAAATAATTTTACTGTTAGGGGTCCCCACAACTTGGGAAATTTTATCAAGGGGTCACGGCACTAAAAGGTTGAGAACCACTGCCTTAGGCAATACCTAATTTTGCTGCCCCCCATTGGCTCCACCCCTGTCTCCAGCCTTTGCTCTGCCCATGTATACCCCACTTTTTGAATGAAGCGCCCATCAAATGCGGCCCACCAGGGTCCATCAAATCCAGCCTCACCAGCACCCATCAAATGAAGCCTACCAGTGCCCATCAATGAATGTTTGCTTGCTTCCATTCATTTGGAAGTCAGGACGCAGACACAGTTCTCGGCCGCCGCTCCGCCACCGATCCGCCGCTGACACTATGTGCGAACAGAGCGGATCAGGTATCTTACACCGTCGTATCTTAGGCTGCATTTTCAGGCTGGCCGCTAGGTGACGCTTCCGTATGTTTACGCAAGAAATATGCTAATTAGGTAGATATGGTGATTCAGAAACGTACGTTCGGCCGGCGCAATCTTTTACGACGTTTACGTTAGGCTTTTTTCGGCATATGAGATGATCAAATACCACCAAACGAAAGCTCTATTTGTGGTAAAAAAAGGACGTCAATTTTGTTTGGGTGCAACGTCGCACTACCACGCAGTTGTCAGTTAAAGCGACGCAGTGCCGAATTGCAAAACGTGCTCTGGTCGGGAAGGGGGTAAATTATTTTCCGGGGCTGAAGTGGTTAAACTTACACATTACTTAGAACGTTTGCATATAACATAAAAACTATATCGGATGCTAGGTCCACTTTAATGAAGTGTTTTCAATGCTACTAACTGGAAATCTTAGTTTTTCTCCCGACTCTCTGCAAATTCTATAAATTGTAGTGCTTGAAAATCCACATAGGTCACCAGTTTGTGAGATGCCGCAACAACCACATTTCCCATATTGTAATGTTTACTGACCCTCATGTCTTTGTTGTGTGCTTTATGTGCCGTATTTCATCGTTGGCACAGGTTTCAATATTTACCATTTGGATATTGTAAATTGATGAGAAAGCTACTGAGGTTTTGAGTTTTGACGCATGTACTGTCAGCTTTGTTTTCCCACTCATGGCTTAGGTGTACTAATGTATTTTTTTTCCATGGGTAGATTTTCCTATTTTATCAATGGAAATCAGTTTTAACCAGGATGAAGAAGAAACTAAGCAAAAAAAAAATAAAATCATTTGTTTACCTTGTGGAATTCTGAAACAAATGTCAAGTTCACCGCAATAATAAATCACATGTTTTCTCAGCCATTACTGTAATAAATGTGGTATCTGGGGTTAGAGAAGTCCTTTATAAGCCTTGTCTACATACACAGACTTTGTAGTCATGTTTGCCAAGTGTATCTTTCACAGAAACCAAAATAAAATGTCATGTTGTAGACTCAGTGTCTGATTATGGTGCTTGTTCCAATGATCAAATACGAAAGATGTTTTTTCCATTCGATGAACAATATCAGATTGTGAAACCATAATTATTTCCACTCATACAGGAAAGGCCCATAGTCTACCAAGAATATAAATTAACACCATATTATGTTTTAAAGGCGTAAAATCAATACAGTTTGTCAAAACTTTTTCTACCTTGTGCATTGCTGTGGCATGCGCGTTTTCTCCTCCCTTGTGGTAATTTGACAGCCCGCTCATATTAAAGGGGTTGTAAAGGTTCATGTTTTTTCACCTTAATGCATTAATGCGCAGGCTTCTCGACCGGTCTTTTCGGCTCTTCTCGGCTCATTCATTGGATGATTGATAGCAGCGCAGCCATTGGCTCCCGCTGCTGTCAATCAAATCAATGACGCCGTGTGCCGGGGGGCGGAGCTGAGTGATGAATAGACAAAAACATTTCATGAAGTCACATGTGTTGGTGGTGTAGCGCTTGGTTACTTCCAAGTACTAGTGCTATTGAAAGTTAGAGGGTGATCAGAGTATTAGTAGACTCTCATTCAAATTGTTATGTTCAAAACAAGGTCTCTGTCTTAGCTTGGCTGTGCTGTGGGCTCTTTCTGTTGTACTGGGGTGTTCTTCCCACACCAGTGCAGTAGATGGCAGCAGTGGAGTCAAGGTTTGGGTGCTTTTCCCCAGCAGCCAATCAGGAGGGTTGAGCTTCGCTGTGCATGCTGGGGGAGGGTATTTATGGGGCAGACGCCATTAGCTCTGGGTCTTCTTCCAGTGTGGCACCCACCTTTAGGGTGACCACTTCACGGCCGCCCGGCGTTATGGCCTACCTGGCCGGGGCGTGTATGCCACTCGGTGTTCCTTGTTTTCATTTGAGCAGCGGTGGGGACCCAGTGATCGACTGGGTTCCCATTCTTGAAGATCCCAAGCGGTATAGCTGTTTGGTGGGGAGTCCATCTGCGGAGAGCCAATGAGAGGCTGGCGATCCAAAAGGATTACGACAAACCACGGGGGATCATGGTAGCCGGACACTGAAGGATTAATCACTTGTCAGTCGGTACCTGAGCGACTATAAGAAGGAGATCCAGCGCAATTCTTCAAGGAGGGTCGTCTCCATAATTGTAATCAGTGAGGGCCTGTGGCAGAGGTTTCTCCCTGAGTCCATTCCAGGAGGGTCTGTGGCAGAGACTTTTTCCCAGAAAAAGGTTTGAGTTATACTCATATACTATATACTCATATACTGGCTGCCAGGTCAGTGAGAGAGGCCTGTCCGGGTGCGCTAAGCCCACTCAGGCAGGAGTGGTGCGGAAAGTGTTACATATGGGAGCAGGACTGTTCCAAATACTACGCCTGAATCTGCTGTTCTCCTTCTTCCTTCAACTCTATCCTTTCATCAGCAGTTTATTGTTTTTACCTGGCTGGGTAATAAAGAGCACAGCAAAAGACACCTGTTGCCGACATTCCTTTACTACTGCTATATGCACCATGCGCCCCTGGGAGTTCGGAGAGCCACGAGGTAAATGTGCCACCCAAAACAAACCAGCAGCTCCTCCGGGGGTAGTGCTACAGCCACATAATGCGTACAGGTTGAGCCTGGCGGCGGGAGCTTTCACTGGATTACTTGAGATGCTGGACTTTATTATATGCTTGTTTTTTACCTAATACATGTGAGTGCATTTTATGAAGTGGGTTCTGTGTGGTGTGTTGAGCCTAATAACCTAGGTCAGGGGTGTCCAAACTTTTTTCAAAGAGGGCCAGATTTGATGAAGTGAACATGCGTGAGGGCCGACTATGGCTAAAATGTCATATATTCTATATGGATGGTGTTTTATCTATGCTTGTTTTTTTACTTTTATAAATAAAATTTGAAAACCCTTAATACTGTTACTGTATTTCTACTTTATCAATTGGACACCGTTTAAAGCCCCAGGGTTTGTCACTCTTTTTTGCCTTTCTCCCTGAATCTCTTTTTAAGGGATGTAGTGTTCGGATTTGAGTGACTATGCCCTAACTCTATAAATCACGGATTATTATTATTGCGATTTGCCATAGTATGTGTATTGATGATTAAAAGCTGGTTATAGTACTGTATATTTTCAAGTGTATATATTACACTGTGAGTAATCGCTAGAGGACCCAAGTCCATACTACCAAGCTGCCCATCCAGCTAGGCTATTGGAATGGTGTGCCCCTCACCCAGGCAAACAATGGGTATGTTTAAAGCAAGATAATACACCCTTCCATCTATGGAGTCTCTCTTATGCCGCGTACACACGACCGTTTTTAATGTCAAGCCTGCCTTGCATACACACGATCGTGAAAAAAAAAATGCTCGAGCAAAGCGCGGTGACACGGTGACACACTATAAAGGGGAAGTTCCATTCAGATGGCGCCACCCTTTGGGCTGCTTTTGCTGATTTTGTGTTAGTAAAAGTTTGGTGAGACGATTCGAGCATTTCAGTCTGTTACAGCGCGACAAATTTGCTATCTCCATTACAAACGATAGTTTTACCAGAGGGAGTGCTCCCGTCTCATAACTTGCTTCTGAGCATGCACTTTTTTTCCCTTTGTTAAAGCCTACACACGACCATTTTCATAATGTGAAAAACGACGAGAAAAAATAGAGCAGGTTCTAAATTTTTAATGGCCATTTTTCACGTCGAGAAAAATGCTCTGGAGCCTACACACAATCGTTTTTAATGACCAATTTAAAAAATTACATTTTTCACGTCATGAAAAATGGTCGTGTGTACGCGGCATTAGAGTTTTGATCAAATAACCTTGGAGATCAGGCACCACTTGTTGATAGGTCCTGCATATTTAACTACACGCAAGCTCCTTACATTTTCTTCAATCCCATCTCCCATACATTAGGATCTCCATTCTCCAGCATTGCTACTGGGCTACTCTGACATCCAATTTCTCAAGTTAGCTAGAACAAGTTTCTATACAGCCCTACATTTTACCTTGGACCCTTTCATATGACCATTTCTTGTCATATGAAGAACTCAGGACCAAATTTGGTTTGGAATTTGATGACCTGCCGCTGCTTTAACACTTTCTTCATCCTAATTGAAACATTAATTATTTTTCTGTCTGCTCACCTCCTTTGAGAAATTTTACCTGGAATCATCTTCACACACTCATATGCTTTCTCACACATTCTATTCTATAAGAGATGGATAACCAATCACCAATCCATTTCTCCAGTCCTGGGAAAGAGATCTCAACTGGATGTTTTCACAGAAACAAGTTGACAGGATTCTCTTTCTAGCCCAAAGATTCCCCTTCCAAAACAATATTTAAGACTATATCTGACTATAAACTTCTTACCAGATGGTATATGACTCTGGACCACCTATGTAAGATAGACTTCCAATGTCCCCCTGTTTGTTTGAAGTGTAAAATATACACAGACACCTGGATATATCTTGGGAATACCCATTTCTTGCTCCCTTATGTGACTCAGGGATGTACACTTGTCACAAACTGGTGGATGTACAGCTGAGGAAAGACCCCCTTTTGTTCTTACTGAAAGTAATCCCCTTTCTTTCTATATAAAAACTTTCTGTTGATTCATTTAGTTAACTCTGAAAAGGTATGTATTCCTGCACTGGGGAAGCAAACCTGCCCAACTATGCTAGAGCATTGGTTCTCGCATGTCAAGGAGACCATGCATATGGAAAACCTAACAGTAGACATGTGTAATTCCTTTCGTAACATCGAAATTGCATAATTTTTGGCTGAATTCGGACCTGAAACGGACCAAAAGATGCACAGGTCCCCTGTGTAAATTCGCACTGGAGCTGCAGCGGAGATATGTGAAACGGCTCTATAGAGAGCCAGTCAAAATCTCCTACTATTGCCAATCCCTGCATTCAATTCGCAATAGTTTGAACTTTGAGCCTGAGTGTTGCTGCCTTAGAGCGATAATGTGCCGTTTTGTACTGTGTAGTGAGCCTGTCACTGGAAATAACAAGGCCAAGTTACTAAGGTAATTGAGAATCTTCATACAATAAGTTTTGTGGGTATAAAAGTTCAATCATCCAATCAACTAAATCAAGCTGTTTACGTATTTAATTTGCACATGATTTGGTTTTCAAAATGAACAGGAATTTGCTTTTAACATGATTGGATCATTTTTAGTGAGGTTTTGCTCAATTTATTGAGTAAAGATTCTCAACCTTATTAGTAAATCAGGCTTAAAGCGGTCATACAGGACTGGACTGCTGGACTGGCAGAATTTTGATCCATGTGTAGGCAGGCTGGTTGTGCCGAAGTCGATCTACTGATCGACTTTTGTACAACCAGCCTGTCAGGTTTTCCCCAAACGATCAGTGCCGCTGGCTATAGCTGGCAACACCAATTAGTGTGTTCTGAAGGCAGGGAAGCCTCTCCGCTGTCAGAACACAGTATCACAACAGAAGTGATTCTCCCGTCCACATCAAAGTGTTTTTTTTTTTCTCTTCATTCAACCAACTGGCTTAAGAAAACAAAAATTATTAATGCATGGATAGCTTAAATCCGTCTTTTATAGTTCCCTGGCCATGAGGGTGCAGCTTGCTTCTGTGTGAAATGCATTTTTGCACTCTATACAGAACAAATTGTGATTCCTCCCAGTTCGATTATCATGGGCAGCACAGTGGTCTAGGAATCTTTAGCTAGTTTTAGGGATTCTATGGCTTGTTAAAGTTCAGGTCTCAGTAACCAGCATAGGCTAGATCCAGGTTAAAAATATGATGGCCACTTCTGGTAGCCAGAGGTCCAGATGCATGTCAGATTAGAAACTATTGGGGAGGGACTAAAGCAGAGTAGATAGGCTGACTCTGAGTTCCACTGCCACACCACACTTTCTTTGTGTGAGGAGCCACATTCCAAGCTGGTTGGACAAAAGTTGGAGCATCAGCCCATCACTGGTGATTATATCTTCAGGTCTCTGATTCAAAGATGGATTCTGCATTGTGACCATCCTCAGGGGCCCCTGCAACTGAACTTTGCTGCAACATTTATCAGGAGCTTTCTCAATTATTTTTATATACCTGGATATATGTGTATAATTCCACCAGGACTTCTATAGGCACTTTGCTGATAGTACATGTTTATACTTTAGATGTATGTACTATTTTATAATCTTTTCTTAAAGCGGAGTTCCACTCAAAAGTGGAACTACCTCTAATCTGTCTCCTCCCCCCTCTGGTGCAACATTTGGCACCTTTCAGGGGGGAACAGGTATCAGTTTTTGACAGGTACCGTTCCCCACTTCCGGGAGACGGGGGCCCCGGCTCTGTCTCTGTCTCTCCACTCCTGCCTCCGCCGTCGGACCAATTAGAAAGTGAGGAGCACGTTGCATATTCACACAGTAGGGAACTGGCTTTAAAGACAAAATGCCTAATTGCTGGGTTCCCTTGACAGGAATGGCAGGGGCTGCATCTAACAGCCGATCCGAAGATTGGCTGGGGTGCCAACATCGTGTGCTCCCTGGACAGGTAAGTGTCCATATATTAAAAGTCAGCAGCTGCAGTATTTGTAGCTGCTGACTTGTAATTTTTCATGTGGGAGGCTGGACCTCCTCTTTAAATAAAATTTTACTATATCCTTACTGGTATGCATCTATATACTTATTGTAGCACTAACCCCTGAAGGAGCTGCTGGTTTGATTTGGGTGGCACATTACCTCTGTATCTCCGCCGTCTAGGGTACTGGATGAGAGCTGCAGTAAAGTCAATGTTGACACAACAGATGTCTTTTCTGTGCTTTTATTACCCAGCCGGGTAAAAACGATAAGTAGTAGGAGGGTGAAGGGATAGCAAAAATAGGAAACAGCACATTCAGGTGTAACTGGATATGGAAAACAGTCCTACTTCCAATGACAACTTTACTTCGCCACTCCAGCCAGAGTGGGTATAGTGCATCTGGACAGGCCTCTCTCATCAGCCTGGCAGTCAGAGTGTCACTCGGATGGATAGGATTAAATCTCTGCCACAGACCCTCCTGAAGATTAGAGACAATTGTGGTCCAAAATCCTTCTTGACTGGATTTAGCACCCGGTTCTCCTTCACATAGCTTTTGGTTTAATCAGCAACTGATAGGCGACCCACGTCCAGCCTCTCAGAACCAAAGTGTCCTCCGATGAATAGACAGGCCTCTCCTTAAACACCAGCCTCATGCTCGGTATCTCCCGGATCAGGTTCCCTTATCAGTCAGCTTCCTCCAATTGGATGGACAGCCAAGGACCACTTGGCGAAATAGGAACCCAGTCGACTCACTGGATCCGCAATCTAGATGAATGCGCTCCGGACCGGAAAACTGCGACACACACACACCCGGGCCAGAAAGGCCACACACGGGGGTGGTGGGACAACTGCCCAGCTCAAGGATGGGAACACAGTGACCCCAAACCAATGGCGTCTGCCCTTTAAATATACTTTCCCAGCATGCACAGAAAGGCGATCAACCCTCCTGATTGGCTGCCGGGAAGAGATATCCAATTACACTTGAACCCACTGCTGCCACCTATCCTCCTGGGGTGGAACTCGGTACCACAGACAACGACCGTATGCACAAACAGTACAGCCAAACTGAAGCAGAGGCCCCAAATTTAACCAAATAAACAGGTTCAGAACCAACTACCTCTCTGAACTCCCTCTAAATTTACAATAACACCGGCTCTGAAAATAGCCAGACGCTACACTGTATTTACTGTTTTATGCTGGTTGCAGTACTTCCTCTGCTCCTCTTTGATTAGATTACTGGTTCATTTCCCGGGTAGGGAATTTAATTCTTATTGTATTTTGAATAGCATAGTGAGATTTTAAACAACAATCAGGATCATCATTTTCTGTGGGGCCAATCCCCTTTGGAAGTTTACCCACTATCATATCTTGTGGGTGTGGTGCACTGTCTGAAAACACACCAAAACTCCTTCATTCAGGAGTTTTGGTGCTCTTTCAGAAAGAACGCCAAACCTGCAGAATATAATTGAAGTCTATGGCTTAGTGAAGCTAACCCACAGGAAAGCCACAGATGCATTGTGCAGCACCCATGGATCATTAAAAGTTGTTAAACCGTTTATAAGTGCTAATAATGCCCATTGTAAAAGCTATTATGCCCATTATATGTGTTGTTTAATGCACCTTCTTTTTCTCTTGCAGCTGCTGTTGGCATCATTCTCCAGGCTGCTAGAAGGGATTAAAGGCTGAGTGCACTTGATATCACTTCGCCTGGGACAGGAACCGTCTCTACAGAAGAGGCCTCCGCTCCCTTCTGCTCCCTCCACTGCCAGCACTGACTCACTGCACTCTTAAACCCTGGGATGGCGGGTCGAAAAAGCCCAGATTGGGATCAATGGGTTGCTGACTGACCCCAGGCATGTGCTTCCCTAGCTTGATGTCACAAGCCACATCAGAGGACTCCACACATAGGCATGTACAGCCTATTGCATTAGGGTGTGCACGACAAGGCCCAAACACATGTGTGTATATATATATATATATACATACACACACATGCACTCTTATAAATAAATGTGAACAAACATTTTAAAAATGAATAAAAACATTTTTTAACACTTATCAATGTTAAAAAATAAAAATAAAACACTTTATATTTATTAAAACATTTAATTGTTTACACTAGTGGTAGAGGGGCAGTAAAACTCTGTGGTTGAAAGGAAATATTATGCTAACTGGAATTTCCCTCTTGAAGTAAAGCGATCCAATATTTGCCTTCAGGTTAATATTCAAATCATATTTAATATACAGTTGTGCTTGGCAACCCAAAAAAGTATGAATGTGCAATTAGCAGCCACATTTACCAGAGAATGACTTACTAATCCTCAAAATGTATTCCCTGCAGGAGATGTGATGATATTTACACTGGATATGTACTTATACCCTCTAATTAGGCCCTTGTAAGGCTATTACTACAATAGGATGCCATTAAGTTAACATGGCTGTACTATGGGTAGCAGTGGCGCCTGGTGCTAAAAACATTTGTGCGGGGCACAAACAAAGTAAAAAAAAATGAAAAAAAAACCATCATTTGCAGCCATTGTGCCATCAAATGCAGCCACTGTGCCCATCAAACACTGCCACTGTGCCCTCAAACACTGCCACTGTGCCCATCAAACACTGCCACTGTGCCATCAAACACTGCCACTGTGCCCATCAAATTCTGACACTGTGCCATCAAAAGCTGACACTGTGCCATCAAACGCTGCCACTGTGCCATCAAATGCAGCCACTGTGTCATCAAACGCAGCCACTGTGCCATGAAATGCTGCCACTGGGCCATTAAATGCTGTGACTGTGCCCATCAAATGCTGCCATTGTGCCCATAAAAATGCTGCCACTGTGCCAATCAAATGCTGCGACTGTGCCAATCAAACACTGATAGTATGCCCATCAAATTCTGCCACTGTGCCAAATGCTGCCAGTGTGAGTGTGCCCCCCCGCCTGCTCGCCATCTGCCCGACACTTATCCTGTCTTGTGGGGCAGCAGGTAATCCTTGACATATCCTGGACTTCAGGTACAGAACATTGCATAGTGACTGGGAACCAAAGAGCATGTTGTTTTATATTCATGTGATGAGAAAAACATCCCTGACATGTGAACAGTGATACACAGTGATACACTCTTCTTACTAGCTTCATACAACAAATTATAGAATTTAGAGGATAGATTAAAAGCACTACACTACCCTCTCTCCCTGCCTGCTGCAGTCTGTGCCCCCAACGCCCCCCTTACCAGTGACATTTCCTAAGTCCCGATGCATCCTCCTCACCTCAGGTTGTTGTGTTGTCAGCACTACAGGAAGCTGGGAGGCGGGGCATTCGGAGGCGGAGTAGGAAGGAAAAAGCTACCTCCTCCTCCTCTGCCTGGGATGGTCCTGGCAAATATTTTTCTCGAGCAAAGGGGTTAATCCAGCCCTGTCACTACCTCTATAGTTGTGGCTATAGCATCACTGACAGCAGGCAGCGGAGTGATACTCAGCTGTCAGGGATGCAGTAGCCAGAACTATAGAAGTAGCATCGTAAAATGCGGCCGCTTGCCTGCTCACTCTGCGTTCAGTGGCTGCACTCACAGGAGTTATACAGCCAAATAAAAACCACTCGCATAGTGCAGCGTTCCCATTGTTTATCAGCAGAGGTGCCAGAATGGAGATCCTGCCAGTAAAAAGCCCTGGAGTGTGCCTGGACATTAGGGTGTGCCCAGGCACATCCGACACAACCCGTGCGCACACCTATGGCTCCACATACCCCTGACCTAACTTTAAAGGTGACTGGACACAAAAGGGCCCCCGGTTCCTCACAGTTATCCAAAAAATTGTATTAAGCTTACATACCAGTCTGGCACCCTTTGGGCTCCTTCTGTTAATCTCATGTTAGTAGAAGTTTGGTGAGAGACAATTCACGCTTTTCAGTCTTCGTGCTTTTCAGACTGTTCCCGCTGTTCAGTTTGTGCTTGTGGGTTCGTATCTGTTTTTCAGTGAGTGTAGTCAGTTTGTATTTGTTTTTCAGTGTGTTCTTGTCTGCTCGTTTCTGATTTTCAGCTCGTTCTTCATAGGCCTTTCTGTTCTTCAGTGCGTTCTGTTTCGGACTATATTAACCACTTCCATACCGGCCACTTACGCCCCTTCCTGCCCAAGCCAATTTTCAGCTTTCAGCACTGTCGCACTTTGAATGACAATTGCGCGGTCGTGCTACACTGTACCCAAACAATTTTTTTATAATTTTGTTCCCACAAATAGAGCTTTCTTTTGGTGGTATTTGATCACCTCTGCGGTTTTTATTTTTTGCGCTATAAACAAAAGAATAGTGACAATTTAAAAAAAAACCACTATTTTTTACTTTTTTATTTAATAAATATCACAATTTTTTTTAAAAAAAACGTTTTTTTTCCCTCAGTTTAGGCCGATATGTATTCTTCTACATATTTTTGGTAAAAAAAAATCGCAATGATCATATATTAATTGGTTTGCACAAAAGTTATAGCGTTTACATAATAGCTGATAGATTTATGGCATTTTTATTTTATTAATTTTTTTACTAGTATTGGCGGCGATTTGCGATTTTTTTACTGTCACCGTGACATTGCGGCGAACACATCGGACACTTTTGACACGTTTTTGGCGCCATTCACATTTATACAGCGATTAATGCGATAAATATGCACTAATTACTGTATAAATGTGACTGGCATTCAAGGGGTTAACACTAGGGGGTGAGGGAGGGGTTAATATGTATACCTAAATTGTGTTCTAACTGTGGGGGAAGGGGGGTGACTGGGGGAGGTGACCGATCTATGTCCCTATGTACAAGGGACACAGATCGGTCTCCTCTCTCCCTGACAGGACGTGGAGCTCTGTGTTTACACACAGAGCTCCACGTCTTGTCCCTGTAGCCGCCGATTCCGGGTGCCTGGCTGACATCGCGACCGCCAGGCACGCACATCGGCATCTCGGGGACGCGCCGCGCGCGCGCGCGCCGCCGCCGGCTCGCTCGCGCGCCCCCCAGTGGCCGCAAGAATACAGGACGTCAATTGACGTCCTGTTGAATTTTCAGAGTCACCGTGGAGCCGTCATTTGACGATGGCCCTGTGCTCTAGTGGCTAAGGTAAGTTTTCTTCTATAACATCACATTCTATGTATTTAATGTTTGCTAATGTATTGTATTTATTTCATCATTCCCTAATTACCATGATTATAATATGCTGTGAATGTCCTCTTTGTCCCCATGCATGCTGTAAGCTTTTAATGCTCGTTTTTTGGCCTACATGCATACTTGCCTTCACTAACCTCTCCAGCATGCTATCCTGGGCCCCTACACACCTAACCTAGTCACTTAACAATGTATTTTGGCAGCTCCATTGTAGTGCTTTACCCTAAACACCCCCTAAAATGTGTACAAATGTTATTGTTGTCCTTAAATTCAGGCAGAGTGCCAGGGGCTTTTTTTGGGGTCCCAAAATCATCTAGAACCCCCCTAAAATGTTTACAATAGGCCATCAGAGGGGGGTGAGGAATCTAATAAGTAGACCTTATATTTTTGTCTTTAAATACTCCTTAAAATAAATGTTATACTGATGTTAGCCAAGAATATTTGTGTCTAATCTGCTTGCAATGTTATGTGCAAAAGTAAAAAAAAAATTCTTGTTTGACTCCACAGTTTCCTACAACGCCACAGGAATGGCAGACTGTGGCTTCGCAACTTGCCAAGTGGTGGGACTTTCCCAACTGCGGAGGGGCAATTGATGGAAAACATGTCCACATTGTCCCACCACCCCATTCAGGATCATACTATTTTAACTATAAGGGGTTTCATAGTATCGTGTTGATGGCGGTGGTGTCGGCGACATACTGTATACGTTTTTATATGTGGACGTGGGGAAGAATGCACCCACATACAAGTCTGAAACATCCATTGTGGGATTTTGATCAGTGGCAAGGTGAGCTGGTGGTGCTTTTGGAAACAAACTGTGATATTTGTATACCTTCCCTGATCCTCTGTTACAGGGGGTCACGGAGTTTCGGTAAGCGGTGACTCTTTCCATTGTCGGTGGATCTCAGGCCCCTTACACACGACCGAGTTTCTCGGCAGAATTCAGCCAGAAACTCGGTCGGAGCTGGATTCTGCCGAGAAACTCGTCGTGTGTACACTTTTCAGCGAAGAAGCCGACGAGGAACTCGTCGGGCCGAAAAGAGAACATGTTCTCTTTTTCCTCGTTGTTCAATGAGGAAAGTCGGCCCGCCGAGCTCCTCGGCGGCTTCCACACTGAACTCGCCGAGGAACTCGATGTGTTTGGCACGTCGAGTTCCTCGGACGTGTGTACGGGGCCTGACTGTTACACAATTTTTCACCAGCTTGAAGATTTTGGTCCATGGACAGATCACAAACAATGTGCACGGGTGGACTGTCATTCAATATAAGATCATTTCATTTATACCTTGTATTGGACACTTTATGAATTTCATTTATGATACTTTATGCATTTATTTACTCACATGAATTTATTTATTGGATACTCACTGTTATTTTCTATGTAATCACGTATGCCTTAGGTTTGTTGTGTTTCACATCACTTTATTATATGGCGTGCATCAGAGCTTCACCCATTTGCTCTTAGGTAGCGCAATTCTATACATTTTCCCATTACTTTCCACTGTACCAGTGTTATACAGGAGAGTCGCTGCCTCCCCATTTGTATTTGCAGACTAGCAGAGGTTCTGCAAGTGTACCACACTTTTTAGCGCAGTTTCTTTCCTATTTTCTTCCAAATTATGTGGCCTTAGTTGGTTCTGAGGCCGGACTTCATAAAAAATACTCTGACGTCCCTGGAAGCTGGCCGCCCTGACTTGTCCCCCAAAGCACCCGTGAATTACTGAATCTTTTAGAAAATATATATTTTTTTTGATCTGATAAAATCTTGAATTTTTTTATTTCTTTTACCTGTCTCCTAGGTTCTCCTAATGCACTTGTAGTGCCAAGTGTTTTTTCCTTTAATAAATAATCCCCGGTGTCACTTTAAACACCAACTTAATACAAAAACTGGTATCGAGCATTGAAAGAAGAAGCCACACATTGTTGAGTATAAAACCTTTTACTCCGTGCACATTAACACGTGCGTTTTAAAAAAAGTTAACACCAAAAAAAATCTTTGTTTAATAACTTTTGACAATTTTTTTTTTAAACAGGCATGTTTCAAACCATAACATATACAATTCTGGAGCTTCCAAAGTTCAACATAGAAAAACTGAAGGCAATATCAGACAAGATGTGTTGATCTTGTCTTCATCATATGGGGTGATGTCACCCCTGTAAAAGACACATTTTGAAGATGTGACACAAATTGTGAGTCAAAATGGGGGTTTCCCTCTGATCCCATGCCTAATGTTAACATGTGCTATCTCCCATCATGGGGGATCAATGGACGTGTTTTGGGGGTGCAACCCTTTCCTCTCACCTACTTGAGTTGCGAGGAAGGGGTTGCACCCACAAAATGTGTACATTGAGATCCCCTGATGGCAGATAGCAAATGTTGACACACTGTGTGCATCTTCAAAAAATGTATTTTAAAATGGTTTAAAAAAATTGGGAACAAATTTTTTTTTGGGTGATTTAGATTCTGCCTAAAGCATTAATTATGTTCTTAATT
The DNA here is from genome assembly GCF_905171775.1 of Rana temporaria. Lineage (NCBI taxonomy): Eukaryota > Metazoa > Chordata > Amphibia > Anura > Ranidae > Rana > Rana temporaria. Next base: position 144,710,667 of record NC_053493.1, read on the forward strand.
TTTTGTTCAACATCATTGATCTTTTGCTTGATCAGGTCTAAATCCTGATTGCACACCATTATGTCCTGGATGAGGATTTGTGCACTTGCACTGGTGAAATTAGATTCTTCATCCACATCACCTAAAATTAAAAAAAAAACACCATGTATTATAAATATGCAGGCAAGCATCTATTACCTGAAGCTGTGGTGACAGACACCGACCTATTGTGGTCACTATTTTGCCCACTTCTTCCACCTCTCCTCCCTTCACATCTTCAGGTTCTGGTGTGCTGAGATCCCCTTCAAGTTTGCATTTAATTTTAGTTACAAACACAACTAGACAACAATGTACTAAACTTATTTTTATACAAATAGGCATGACCAAATGTAGTTAACGATGTTTACAACGACTGATTACTGTGCCCATGAACCTGAATATTGCCATTTCAAACTGTCCAATAGTAAAGAAAAGCACATAGAGCAACATGCAAGTAATAATAATAATAGGAACACAGGACAAATACTTACTTTTTAGAAGCAGTTTCCTGTTCCTTCTGTAATGATCATGCTCCCTCAATTTCAGGTCTGATCAGCATTTCCTCAATTGCTCCTTGGTTCGTTGTACCCCAAAATTCCTGTGCAGACTTCTCACAACTTTAGTCATGATCTTGGCCTTTCTCACATTTGGGTTGGGGTACGGCCCATACTTCCCATCAAAGTGGCCCCTCTTCAAGATGTCCACCACCCACCAAACAACTTATTTGAGGCCTTATATCTTCTCCTGGATCGGGACATTTCTGGCTCCAGGCTTTCCTCCTTGTTACTGCTATTAACACGCACCTGCTGTGTCTCTGCCATGTTCCTCTCCCACTGCGACAAAAGATAAGGGGCGTGGAATATACTAGAAAGAACGTCAGGGGCAGGTGACACGGGCAGAGTTTAACGCATTCGCAGTTTATATAAAGCTAAACCGGAAGCGCCGATCGCTGTAATGAAGGTAAAGTTTAAACTTGGGGCATCAGTGGCCTATACTGATTCTAGATTGAGGCCTACCTTGGGATAAGATTAGGAGAGTTTAGCCTGAAATTTGTGTTTTTGTCTTGTGTTTTGTCTTGCAGAAAATATGAAACCGTTCAAAGACCCTGATTTCATGGGACAGTTCATAGACAGGTACAAGAGCAATTTGTGGGAGATTAAAAACCCCTTATACGGAAATAAACCAGCTTGGAAGGCAGCGCTGGAGAAACTGCTGAAATTTGTGAAGACGCAGGTCCCCGACGCAGACATCGACTTTTTGGAAAATAAAATTGGTAGCTTGAGAAGCACGTATAGGAAGGAGCGTAATAAGGTCCTGGCTTCCCAAACATCAGGAGCAGCAGCAGGAGATTGTGTATGTACCCAGTCTGTGGTACTACAACAGAATGCGATTTATGGACGACCAGACTGAAGTCAGGGAATCACGTTCCACACCTCCTTCCACCTTTCCCTCCACCCTTCCCTCAACCCCAACTGAGGCTTCCGAGGACCAACCTGGGTCCTCCATCCAGGAAGAAGTCGAGGAGCCCAGTTGGAGCCAGGTATAGTATTTTTCTACATATTTATTGTCCTACAATTATTAATGTTAACCACTTCCCTACCGCCTCATTGTGAAATGACGGCGGCAGGAACCCCTCCTCGATCCGGGTGGACGTCATATGACGTCCTGCGTTCCCGGCGATCTAGGGCGCGCCGCCGGCGGCGACGCTCGTGACCCGGCGCGGGTGCCCGGCGGCCGCGATTGCCGCCGGGTGCCCGCGATTGTCGGTAATCGCGGCAGGAGTGTGGATCTGTGTGTGTAAACACTCATGTCAGCGGTGAGGAGACCAATGTGTGTTCCCAGTACAGAGGGAAAAAATCGCAAATCGCCGCCAATACTAGTAAAAAAATGTATAAAATAAAAATGCCATAAATCTATCACCTATTTTTTAGACGCTATAACTTTTGCGCAAACCAATCAATATATGATTATTGCGATTTTTTTTTACCAAAAATATGTAGAAGAATACGTATCGGCCTAAACTGATATTTATTAAATAAAAAAGTAAAAATTATTGTGTTTTTTTTTAAATTGTCGCTCTTCTTTTGTTTATAGCGCAAAAAATAAAAACCGCAGAGGTGATCAAATACCACCAAAAGAAAGCTCTATTTGTGGGAACAAAATGATAAAAAAATTGTTTGGGTACAGTGTAGCACGACCGCGCAATTGTCATTCAAAGTATGACAGTGCTGAAAGCTGAAAATTGGCTTGGGCAGGAAGGTGCGTAAGTGCCTGGTATGGAAGCGGTTAACTAGATGTTATTATTGATAACAAATTAATGATTTAACAAAAAGTGTTTTACATATCAATAGACAGTAGTGGCCAAAAATGATTGGGACAAGAATGAAAAATGCTGGGGTCAGAATGAGAGACTTTTCTATTTACTAACATTCAATTTGCAACAGTCATGAGCTGAAAATTGTGTGTGATTAATGAACCAAAAACTAAAACTATATCCTTTTTTATACACAGGAAGACCTCAGCCAGGACACGGTTCTGGAATGTGGCAGCCAGGAGGAGACGGGGGTAAGTGACAGCCAGGAGGTGGCCGGGCCCAGTAGCCTTACACAATCTCATTAGGGAGGCTAATGCAGCCCTAAAACCCCCCTTCCGGGTTCTGAAGAGTCCTATGGCTGCTATGTAGCTGCTAAATTGCAGAAAATGGAGGAGGGCCTCATCTGTGAGGACATTATTTTTCAGGCCCTTCATAAGGGGTTGAGGGGCCAACTGAGGTTAAAAAATACAAGATAATGTTTTTTTTTTTCAAAGTGAATTTATTTAAAGGTAAAAACAAAAGCATTTACAGAAATCATGAACAGTAGTATTACAGTGAGAAAAACTTGTAAAGCTACAGTATACTGTTACATAGAAAATTTTGTCACTTCAACATGAGTTTTTACATGTGGAGAAATATGAGCCCGATATGAAGTTCTATGCCTATACCCGAATGCTTGCGGGTAGTGCCTTGAGGGAGTATCTAGCATGCCATCGGTTATAACCATGTTATGTTGGTACTGTATAGAAATTCATTGGGCATGGAAAATGGTCGTAGTGTGAGGTCATTTGGGAATGAGTTCTGACAATGGTTGGAGGGAGATAGCTGTGCATTAGTATTATGGCTGGCTTCTGAGTCAGGAGGTTGGAGTGTGTGTGGAGTGAATTTGTTATGTGGGTGAGTGGGTATGTAACAAGAGTACCTGAAGGGGGTCTGGAAGGGTAGGACGAAGGGGAGAGGGGGCGGGTAAGGAAGGGAAGGGGAGGGTGAGGAAAGTAGGGGAGAGAGGCAGAGGGGGAAGGGGAAAGGCATAGGGGGAGAGAGGCCATCTCTAACTTCCCTCCCCAGATTTAAGTTGGGTGAGAGGGCTCTGGTTAGGCATCAGCTGTATTGTAGAGGGTGGTGGTCTTGAAAGGGGCAGGGATGTCAGGAAGAAGCTTGGGGTACAGCGGGCGTGATTTGCAATGTGTTTTAAACAGAGCTTAGCGCAACGTGGTTATCCGTTTACCTGGGCAAATTTTGTATGTTTATGAATACAGGTGTCGTCTGGTAGTGCATCCAGCAGGCCCATTTTTTACTGAATTTCGTTGGGGTGTCCCGTGCAATGTGTATAAGTTTCTCCATTTTGGCTACTCTGCCAATTCTAGCAAACCATTCTTTGAGTGTGGGAATCTGTGTTGAACGGGGATGCACTGCTTAGCTGCGTTGATCATGTGCATTTCCAGAGATTTATGGTAGGAGTTATGTTGTAAAGGAATATGGTGGAGTAGGAATTGGGCTGGGGAAAATTCTAAATCATAGGAGGTAACCTGGGATGTGATGTGGCATACTTCTATGCAAAATGTTTGTAGGGGGGTGCAGGACCACCAGATATGAAGTAGAGTGCCCTTGTCATGGAGGCACCTCCAACAAATTTCTTTCAGAGAGTTGTTCTTGTAGTGATATTCCTTTTTAGCGCAAGATCACCTTTGTCTTTTCACCTCCAACAAATGTCTGGTGTAGCAGAGTTAAATTTCTTCAAAAGGGTTGGCGTACGGTACCATCTGGATTGGATTTTATATCCATTTTCCTGAAGAGTAGCATTAGCTGGTCCTTTGTGAATGTTTAGGAATATTTGTTCCCAGTCCTCTGTTGAGAGTGAGATGGATAGGTCTTTCTCCCAATTTTTGCAGGCTATGCTCTCTTTGGCCTGTAGATCTGTAAAGAGGAGGGTGTGCGTGACAGAGATTAGGTGTGATTGAGGTGTCTTCTGGATGCATATCCCTTCGAAGGGTATAAGCTGTCCTGAGCATTGAGAAGTTTTGTCTAGGGTTTTAGGTAGTGCGCAAGTAGCAGGTAGCAGGTATGTCCAGGGAGGGATAGAAGGCTTTTCTAGCCGGGTGGAGAATTGGGATGATATTATTGAAAGGGCATCCATTTCTTAGCCGACCAAACGCAATTCCAAAACAAACCTCCAAGGCCAGGAGGACCTCAACAACCCACCAAAGGAGAACCCGGCCGTGGCTGGCGGTGCGGAAAGAGAGGGAGATGCCAAAACAAACCTAACAAACAAAAAAACAAAAACAAAAACAAAAAAAAAGGACAAAAAAAATGAACCCCCCCTACTCTAATCTGATATCCCTGGAGAGAAAAAGGGGAGGAGATATTATACCTCCCCTCCTCCCCAAGGGTATCTCAAAGCAAATGCTTTAGACACTCTCTGTCCCCACCCCCAATGAGTGTTGGCCTAATAGGGGGAAAAAAATTGGCCTTGTGGTACCGATCTACAGAACCCCTCCCCTGCCTAGCCATACTGCCCCCCACCCCCAATCCCCTATGAACTAATTCCCCTAGGGCACACACTCCCCAAACAAGCGCCCCACCCCCACCCCTTGCTCGTTTGCTGAGTTGTTATCCTGTGTACCAAACCTCTCCACCCCCCCACACTCCCCTACCCCTATGAACCCCATCCCACGCATCACGATATCCACCTAAACCTGGCTCTCTCCCCCCCATCTCCCCTAATGTAAAAAGAAGAGGAAACGTGGGGGGTAAACGGTCAGGACATAACAAGAGAGAGATCACAAAATAATACAAGGATATACAAATCCAAGGACAAATAGCATCAACCAAAAAGCAAAATGCACGAAAGAAAAAAATAGCACTTGATAGCGGTTATTCCTCCACCCCCCCCCCCCTTGAGGGTCCAAAAAGAAAAAGAAAAAGGAAGGTGCCCAAAACTCCAAACAAATTCTTCTTCTAATCGCCCTCCTTCCTTTTCCAAAAATGTAGGACTGCTTAAAGTCTGTCATTCTAGGATTTAGCTGCATCCAGTCTGGCACCACAAACGGTTCGGTTTCCAAAAATACAAAAAGATCAGAAAGATCCGCTTCTAGAATGTAACCAGAATGAGGACGGGCCTTTCCTAATAAACACCGATATGGGGAATCTCCACCTGTATGTCCCTCCCCAGACCTTCACCCGTTCCAGACAAAGTAATGCTCTACGCTGGAGAGTGGCACTTGATAAGTCAGGTAGGATCTTCAACTGTGCCCCGTGGAATTCTATTGACCCAGTCTCCCATGACTTCCGTAGGATTGCCTCCCTATGTGCAAAGTAATGTAAACGACATATCACATCTTGGGGGGCGTCCATTATCTTTCGGTTTGGGGCCCAGAGCCCTGTGTATTCTGTCTAGGGTTGTCCCGATACCACTTTTTTAGGACTGAGTACAAGTACCGATACTTTTTTTCAAGTAGTCGCCGATACCGAATACCGATACTTTTTTTTAATGTGTCCCCAAATGCAGCCATGTCTCCCCACAAATGCAGCCATGTCCCCCCACAGATGCAGCCATGTCCCCCCCCATATCCAGCCATGTCCCCCCCCATATCCAGCCATGTCCCCCCCCATATCCAGCCATGTCCCCCCATTATCCAGCCATGTGTCTCCCCCCCATCCAGCCATGTGTCTCCCCCCCATCCAGCCATGTGTCTCCCCCCCATCCAGCCATGTGTCTCCCCCCCATCCAGCCATCTGTCTCCCCCCCATCCAGCCATCTGTCTCCCCCCACCCAGCCATCTGTCTCCCCCCATCCAGCCATGTGTCTCCCCCCCATCCAGCCATGTGTCTCCCCCCCATCCAGCCATGTGTCTCCCCCCCCATCCAGCCATCTGTCTCCCCCCCATCCAGCCATCTGTCTCCCCCCCATCCAGCCATCTGTCTCCCCCCCATCCAGCCATCTGTCTCCCCCATCCAGCCATGTGTCTCCCCCCCATCCAGCCATGTGTCTCCCCCCCATCCAGCCTTGTGTCTCCCCCCCATCCAGCCATCTGTCTCCCCCCCATCCAGCCATCTGTCTCCCCCCCATCCAGCCATCTGTCTCCCCCCCATCCAGCCATCTGTCTCCCCCCCATCCAGCCATCTGTCTCCCCCCATCCAGCCATCTGTCTCCCCCCCATCCAGCCATGTGTCTCCCCCCATCCAGCCATCTGTCTCCCCCCATCCAGCCATCTGTCTCCCCCCATCCAGCCATCTGTTTCCCCCCATCCAGCCATCTGTCTCCCCCCATCCAGCCATGTGTCTCCCCCCCCCATCCAGCCATGTGTCTCCCCCCCATCCAGCCATGTGTCTCCCCCCCATCCAGCCATGTGTCTCCCCCCCATCCAGCCATGTGTCTCCCCCCATCCAGCCATGTGCTTCCCCCTATCCAGCCATGTGTCTCCCCCCATCCAGCCATGTGTCTCCCCCCCATCCAGCCTTGTGTCTCCCCCCTATCCAGCCATGTGTCTCCCCCCCATCCAGCCATGTGTCTCCCCCCCATCCAGCCTTGTGTCTCCCCCCTATCCAGCCATGTGTCTCCCCCCCCATCCAGCCATGTGCCTCCCCCCCCATCCATCCTTGTGTCTCCCCCCTATCCAGCCATGTGTCTCCCCCCCATCCAGCCATGTGTCTCCCCCCCATCCAGCCATGTGTCTCCCCCCATCCAGCCATGTGTCTCCCCCCTATCCAGCCATGTGTCTCCCCCCCATCCAGCCATGTGTCTCCCCCCCATCCAGCCTTGTGTCTCCCCCCTATCCAGCCATGTGTCTCCCCCCCATCCATCCATGTGTCTCCCCCCCATCCAGCCATGTGTCTCCCCCCCATCCATGTGTCTCCCCCCCATCCAGCCTTGTGTCTCCCCCATATCCAGCCATGTGTCTCCCCCCCCATCCAGCCATGTGTCTCCCCCCCCATCCAGCCATGTTTCCCCCCCATATGCAGCCATGGCCTGCTTACCTGCTACCGCCGACTGTGTACAGTACTACGGCCAGGAACATTACAGCTTTGAATAGCTTTGTAATGATTGGAGCCGCGCTGCGTGTATAGACACTCCCCCTCGCTCGGGATTGGACAGTTCACCCGAGCAAGGGGGAGTGTCTATGCGCGGCGCCAATCATTACAGCTATTCAAAGCTGTAATGTTCCCGCCCGTATTACACAGTCGGCGGTAGCGGGGATGCGGCGTAACGGCAGCGGATCGCGGCGGTGGTTTGCGGCTCCGGTGGCGGCGGTCGGCGGCGGCGGTGGCGGGGGGTTTAAGTATTCTATTTGTGTATCGGGGCGGGGTATCGGCGTCTGAGTACCGCCGAAAAAACTCGGAATCGGTCCCGATACCGATACTAGTATCGGTATCGGGACAACCCTAATTCTGTCCATCTCATAATTTAATGACGTGGTGTCTTTCCAAATTTTTTGCAGTATACACTTTACCGTGTCTTGAAGGTCTTCCTGTTCAGCCGGTTCTGGGATGTTTGCGGCGGCTCCTGTCCTGGAGATCCTCCAGCTGCAGCTGCAGGGAGACTGAGACATCCATCTGCATATGCCTCTCTTTTTCCAATATCCCCACACGCTGCTCCAGGGCCTTTAAACCGCTCTCCCCCTCTGCTGCGCGGGCCTCTAAGCCCTGTATTTCATTTCTAACCGTCTCCAGATCCCTGGAGTGCGCCTCCTCCACCTTTGCAATCAAGTCAGTTATATCAGACCTGGTGGGGAGCGCCTGAATTAGGGCTTTCAAGACCTCCATCTCACTTTTTAACTCTCCTGCTTCCCGTGGGGGGGACCCCGCTAAAATAGCCGACATACGGGGGCTCTGCGGGGTGGTCTGGAGAGCCTCCACATCTGCTCTCACAGACATTTGAGTTTGGGCTATTATCACACACAAATTTCCACCAGAGTGTCCCCCTACCCCCAGCAGCCTGCTCCTACCTTCAGAGAGCCGCCCCCCCCCCCTGAATGGTAGCAAAGTACCGCTGGATCTCCGGTTGTTCAGCAGGTCTGGATGCTTGTGTTTGAGCCAAGGCTGCCTTGCGTGAGGTACGGCTCTCCTGCTGTCTCCACGAGCACATACCTCATTACCTCTGCTCCTTAAACTGTGGCACATACAAGTGCCAGCCGCGCTCCTCCGGTTCTCGTCTGGCTGTTCGTTCCCCTCAGGGTTTGCTCACTTCCGTGCCACAAAAGCTGCAGCTCTCCACAGCGAGTCGGCAGGGAATCCAGCAGCACAGCGCCACTCAAATCATTCACGCCTGGAGCTTCGGAGGACGGCGGGAGCTCACCAGACTACCCCCTCACCCGGCCATGCACAAGCCACACCCTCACTGTGTGAGTTTTGATGTGTCCGGGTGTCGTTATGGGTGAAGTAATTGGTTAGACATTCGCAGATCTTTTGTTCCATTGTTTTATCTGTCAGGATGGTTGGGTCTAGTCTCCATATGCGAGTATGAGTGAGTTTGTCAGGGAAGGTGAGTGTAACCGAGATGGGGTGGTGGTCAGAGAACGTCATTGGTTCTATAGTCGCCGCTGTCAGAGTTGGGAGATCCTGTTTTGTGAGGAAGAAATAGTCAAGGCACGAGTAATTCTTGTGGGGAGTGGAGAAAAATGTGAAGTCTTTATTTTTCGGGTGAAGAGTGCGCCAGGTATCGTGGAGTAATAGGTCTTGGAGACATCGTTTGATTTGTCTAATCGCTCTATATGGTATGTGGGATTTACCTGAAGAGGTCTCTAGAAGGGGGTCTAAGGGGACATTAAGGTCTCCCCCTAGGATCAGGATCCCTTCCTGGAATTCGGCTAGCAGTCGTGTAATGGTACGGAAGAAGGGGACCTGAGATGAGTTGGGGCTGTAAATGTTTGCAAGGGTGATTGGTTTGTTCCTGAAGGTGCCCTTAAGGAAGACATATCTGCCCTGGTCGTCAATTAGGGTATTTGAAATTTGGATGGGTAATTTGTTGCATAGGAGTATGGAGATCCTTTAACTTTTGAGATTGGGGAAGGGGCATGAAAACTATGAGGGAAGCAGCGGCTTGTAAGTTTAGGAATTTTCTCAGGCATAGAGTATGTGCTTCTTTATGGAAGGGGGGGCAACTATCCGGTTAGAGGCTGGGGTGTGTAGTTTCTGGTAAGATACAGGGATTGCGTTGAGATTCTGTCCCCCGCAGTGCTATTTTTCGAAGGGCTAGAGATAAAAGAGGATGCTGTATGAGTGTCATCATGATGGCTTTGGGGTCAAAGATCATCAGTGCACTAATCCGCTGTGCAGGACCATGGTGGGTATCATATGTATCTTAAAGTTTGTGGGTATGATCAGTTGTCATGAGTAGTGGGGTACAGAACATGAAGAGAAAGCCTCTGTGCCATGTGGAGAGAGGAGGTATATTGCTTTTACCTGTCTAGGTGATACGAGCCCTGCGGTGCACTGGAGAGGCTGTGGGGCTGCCATTTCGAGGTGTTCCTGGGGCCTTTGGTGAAGAGTGGGGGGGATAGGATGAGAGCGGCGACGTCTGATGCTGAAATTGCCCGCTTCATCAATACCTTCCATGGATATAGCTCTCGTGGTTGAAGGCAGGCGGAAGTCGCTATACAAGTCTGGCAGGTCGACTAGCGGGATATCTAGAGATGAGCAAAAATGTTCTAGATCTTCCGGCACTTTAAGGTTCGCTGTTCGGCCTTGATGTGACACTGACAGGCAGAAGGGGAACTTCCAACGGTATATTATCGATCTGGCTCTCAGAATATCCAGTAAAAGCCGTAGTTCCCGCCTGTGCTGTAATGTGATGTTAGATATGTCTTGATATATCTTTACCACTGTCGCACGGAAAGACAGTTGGTTGCGGCTCCTAACTTTGCGGAGGATTTCTTCTTTTAATGAAAAGTCTATGTGACAACACACTATCTCTCTGGGGGGGTCTGTGTCTCTCCCCCTCGGGCGTAATGCTCTGTGGATTTATTCAAAGGTAATCAGGGTATCCGAGGGCCTCTCCAGCAGGTTATTAAAAATGTTAGCGACTGTCAGGGAAAGATGGCTTGGGTCAATTGATTCTGGGACTCCTCTTACCCTGAGATTGCCACGCCTCCCACGATTGTCCAGGTCTTCCATGTGACGGTTAATCTCCCTCAGATGGACCTTGTGGGACTCTGTTATTTGCTGTACATGGCACAGGGAGACATCATGGTGGGCTTGCGTGATCTCCACTTCTTCCACCCTCAGTACTATAGTTTGCATATCAGACCTCATGTCTGATATGGCGGCCATTAACATGTTTTTTATGCCACGCTCTAGGCTTACTGCAGGTGGTGATCTTCTCCCTGTCTCTGCTCCGGTCAAGCTACGAGATCCGGAGCGTTGTGGGCAGCTACTCGGGGAGCGGGACTCACGCGAGGAGGCGGCTTGCTACGCCTGCATCCTGTCTCTAGACCGCAATCGTAAGATCTCTGGGATTTACCTGCTCAATTGTGTGTGATGACCCCATGGAGAACGGGAACGTGTCGCGGAGACACTGCAGGATTTTCTCACCATTTCAGGGAAGTCGGGTGGCTGCTTAGCTGATGGTGCAGGAGCAGGAAATCCGGACTCACATGTCCAACATGGAACGGAACCAGACCATGCCGCCACAAGATAATAACTTTGTTGTGGTAACTTGACACGAAAAAAAAATATGGAGATCACTAGAAAATAATGTTAAAATAATCAAAAAAACAGGAGATACTGATTAAAATAAAAAAGGAAAAATTGTGACTATAAAAAATTATTCTAAACATTATTATGGAGATCTGGCTTAAAAAAATAAATAAAGATTATTCATGAGATCACGAGAAATAATAAAGAAATAAGTTTGTCTGAACTCTGTGTGAATATCAGCAGCAAAAACAACTTGATTATTCTAGCATTATAAAGAACAAAAGAATGTGCTGCATTAAAAGATCCCAGAATTTGCAGCGTGACAAATGTGCTATCTCCATTACGAGCGCTAGTTTTACCAGATCGAGCGTTTCCTTCTCATACTTGATTCTGAGTATGCGCTTTTTTTGGGCATCGGAATTGCATACAGACGATCGGATAGGAATTTTTTCCGTCGGAAAATTTCAGAACCAGCTCTCAATCTTTTGTTGCCAGAAATTCCGACAGCAAAAGTCAAGTGGACCATACACACGGTCGGAATTTCCATCAAAAAGCTCACATCGGACTTTTCTTGTCGGAATTTCCGATCATGTGTACGCGGCATAACACTGTTCTGGGGACAACCTGAAATTAGATTTTTTTTTTCTTTCACTTCGATGGTAACAGTAAGCAGGACAAATAGAAAGGGTCTCTCTCCATGCGATTTTAAGGCCCTGCCATTTATCAAACTGAAATTCAGATTCACTGCCTGCCAATTTTCACATGTCACTTTCTTAATGTATAGGACAAGACCATATTTAAAACTCTTGCTTTTGTTAGTGGACCCATAAATCCCCTCTTTGGAAACCCAGCATTTCCTTCTGCCCTATTCCTATAAAAAAAATAAAAAAATTGATCCAGCACCAATTGACCCAGATCTTCGGATAAGAATATCTAGCATCTTTCAGACCATTCTAATTTAGTCCTCCCCCAACTCCAATGGCTCTATCTTCTCAATTGGCTCTACTCAAAATTCTTCTTCTTCAAGACTCCCCTCCAACCCATGTCATCTCCTTAACATCTGCTATTCTTTTATCATATACACATCCCTCACTGATGAAATATACAGACCTATGGTCAGCAAAATTGGACATGTCCTTTTCACTAGTAGATTGAGACAAATCCTTTTCTTTGACACCATGACTATCTCTAGTAGGGCTCAGGAAACCAGCTTTAATATTCTCACTCACTGGTAGAGATGCCTTGTAAATCCTGCAATGATAAACTCAACTTATAAAAAAAGAGATTAACCATCAATTAGACATTAAACACATATATATTAGGAGATAAAGTAGGTGGATGGGACACATTACCTTTCCTACTCGATATAGGTATCCAGTCTGGTGTAGGTTTGGTTTTTATCAAATCATAATTTCATTCAGTTCAATAATACATTGTCAGATTCTAAAACTGAAATCTGGAAATATCGTCATCTGGAAATATTGACATAGTTTGAAAAACTGGTATTGATGGAGTGTTGGTTAAAGTATAATAAAACACCTCAGCATGCCTACATACATCACATCCCTCGGCTCTTTTACTTGGGTTGGGTTGGCTCATCAATACCCACAAAAGTTGCTGCAATTGGCAGTTGTAGCTCTCGATTTCCATGGGAACTGCTTCATTTTTCTTTTCATGAAAACAATATTTTAAAATTATTAAGTGTAGTGTCACTTGGTTAAAAGGGATTTCGTTCAATCTTGAGTCCCCAACTGAGTTTTCCCCCTCTTTCACTGACACCACCAAACACGCTCACACTGCTACTGATTCTGAACAGACAATGTAATTTTGTGAACCAAGCAAGATGTTTATAAAGAAGGCAAGGCTTTGAAAACAATTTAACATTACACTTTGATGAGCAAAACACAAACAAAATTTACTTAAGGGAGTTGTAAAGGAAAAAAATGTTTTGGCTAAAATTAATGTCTGCAAGGTAGACAGATAGAATAGTATAATGATTCTGTTAAAAAACGAGTAAATACCTATTAAATTTCTTCATCTATATTACCTCCAGCGTTCTAGTTTCTGTTCTCTCATTCACTTCCTGGTTTGCGGTGCTCGTTCATGTAAGAACTACATTTCCCAGTATGCATTGCGGCACGCCCAGTAATTCACACCTCCTTAAAGTCTCTAACACGTAGAGAGCGTCCTGCCGCACAGATGTAGTTCCCAGGAGGGGGCGAGCACGTCACTGACCACCGCAGTAAAGCCTCCCTACACTGTGGTGAGTTACAATCAGACAAGCAGGAAGTGAACAGAACAGAGAAGAAATAGAGCAACTTCTGAGCAAAAACGAACAATGAGAAAGTAAAAAGAGGAATGTCTGCAGGTAAAGGATGCTTATTATGAAAAAAAAAAAAATGTTTCCTTTACAACCCCTTTAAGCAGTATTCTATACTGTAAGCATTTAACTTCAATGGTAATTTTAGTAAACCTGAGCTTGGTATATAACATGACCTATTTTACTTTAATTAGTCCTAAGATCAGAGAGATATAAATGTTCAGCCCTTGCACTGGTTATTAAAAAAGTTCCTCCCTGAGAACATAAGCAGAGAAATAATAATGGAACTAAATTTCAAGGACGTCCTGAGCCAAGGACTAAGGTTTACTGTTGCAACATTAACCAAGGAGTGAAACATACACATATTATTGGCCAAACGTTGGAGTTCTTTTGATGGTGCACTTTGAAGTCATTAGTGTCCTTCACTTCTGTGAAACTGTTAGCAAGTCGAAAAATATAAACAAGAAAGTTGCATCAACTACAGAGTTCCCCATTAATGACTTCCTGGTCAGTGTTGCAGTTAGTGATATTAAAGATATGGATTTAATCTGATGATAAGATATATCTACCAGAACTACTGGAATCTCTGAATTATTGTATCCCAGGTGGTAATAACCTTTCTGATGTAGCACCCTGATGTTTAGGCAGGGTTGCTATTAAATTTAGTTGCCAGGCGATAGTTGCCTTGGCCAATTGTTAGGCGATTAATTGATTTCCACCTAATTTTAGAATTGCTGCACCTCTCTCTTCTGTCACTAGGTGGCCTGGTAGCTGGTGACAGTGGATAAGACAAGGGCATATTATGGATGAATGGGGTATCTCAGCCAACGGGCAGGGATTTTCTTGAGTCCCTTGGCCTGCTGGGAGAACCTATTTATTTGGGTGGAGTCAGGTGATCAGGGTTCTGTGCCACCTGGATGGCTGTCTGGGTGGACATGTGTCATATTACCCTGGGCTGCTAGGCCAGCAACCCTTTCCCGGGGACATCTGGCTGCTAGGCTGTCTGAGGGCCTATCCAGAAGCAGGATAGCAGTGTAGGGTTGGGACTGCAGGCTTGTAGTCCAACCAGAGGTAACGATACTGCCGGCCAGGGAACCAGTCATGGTCAGAGGTAGAGGGGAAGCTGTCGCCACAAGGGGACAATCCACCTTGTTACCGGAGACCACTGTGAGTAAACTGAGGCCAGTACCAGAGCAGACTTCTCGTCAACCAGGGACGGTGAAGAGCTGTGAAAACATAAGCAAGTGCCAAGTCAGGGACCCAGCGGAACAGCAGAGGTGATGCTTTTGGAGCATCAGTGAGTGCCTAGCCAGGTAATAGGGATGAGCCGAATACCCCCTGGTTCGGTTCGCAGCAGAATATTCGAACAGGCAAAAAATTTGTTCGAACACGCAAACACTGTTAAAGTCTATGGGACATAAATGTGAAAAATCATAGGTGCTAATTTTAAAGGTTAATATGCAAGTTATTTTCATACAAAGTGTTTGGGGATCTGGGTCCTGCCCCAGGGGACATGTATCTATGCAAACAAAAAGTTTTAAAAACTCAAGTTTTTTCGGGAGCAGTGATTTTAATCATGCTTAAAGTGAAACAATTTTCCAGTGTTTAGAACAGTCCCTGCACAAAATGACATTTCTAAAGGAAAAAAAGCAATGAATTGTCGGGCTCCTGGAATACAGACAAAAAATCATTGAATAAAACGGCATGGGTTCCCCCCCAGTCCATTGCCAGGCCCTTAGGATCTGGTATGAATATTAAGGGGAACCCCGAACCAAAATGAAAAAAAAAAAAGCGTGGGGTCCCCCCAAATTCCATACCAGACCCTCCGGGTCTGGTATGGATATTAAGGGGAACCCTGCGCCAATTAAAAAAAAAATGGTGTAGGGGCCCTTCAGGTCTGGTATGGATTTTAAGGGGAACACTGCACCAAAATAAAAAAAATACTGTGGGATTCCCCCCAAAAATCTGTACCAGACCATTATCCGAACATGCAACCTGGCAAGCTGCAGGAAAAGAAGGGGATGAATCGTATCAGGCCACATGCCCTCAACATGGGGAGGATGTCAGGTTGCATACTCGGATAAGGGTCTGGTATGGATTTTTGGGGGGAACCCCGCACCATTTTTTTTTTGGCACGGGGTTCCCCTTAAAATCCATACCAGACCTGAAGGGCCTGGTATGGAATTTGCATTTTTTTGATTCAGGGTTACCCTTAATATTGATACTAAACCCAAAGGGCCTGGTAATGGACTGCAGGGAATCCATGCCATTTTTTTCAATTACTTTTATCTGTATTGCTGTGACCCAGCAAATTATTATAGCCGCGAGTAGTTTTAAATGGTTTTGTTTTCATTTATAAATGTAATTTTGTGCAGGCACTGTTCTAAACACGGGAAAAATGTGCCACTTTACAGGCATACTATAGACACCCCCCAGGTACGAAATTTAAAGGAATATTTCATTTTTATTGTTTCACTTTAAGCATTATTAAAATCACTGCTCCCGAAAAACTTTTTATGACAATACCATGCATATACAGTAAGTATTTAAAATGAGCACTTTTGATTTTTCATGTTAGTGTCCCATAGACTTTAACAGGGTTCCCCGGCTTTAGAATTTTCCCCAAACTTAGCATATTGTTCAGTGTTCGCCAGAACACCCGAACAACCAAAGTTCGGCCCGAATTTATGCTCGGGCGGAACTATTCGCCATCCCTACCAGGGACCTAGCATGTTTGCAGGGGTGACGCTTGAAGAGTATTTGTGAGTGCCAAGCCAGGGATCCAGCAGGGAAACAAGGGTGACGCTTATGGAAGATTCTGAGTGCTAATAGTGGAAGAGCTCAGGGGATCCAGTGCCTTTTGGATCTGAAATCTAGTGAGAGAGATTGGGAGCTCATTGAGTGAGGAAACACAGTGTGTGAATATGGGGTAAGCGAATAACTGTTCAAGTTGCAAATAGTTGGATACAATTACAGTTAGTTTATAAGACTGTTGCCAGAGGAGATACCTATACCTATACAGAAGTGGAGTCTGGCTGGAGGCCTAGCTGTCTGCATACCTATAGAATTATCGGAGTCTGCCAATTAACATTGCATCTACCTAAGGGTGTCCTGACCCTAACCCTCTCTCCCACAGTTCTGTTTAAGAGACAATAAACCTCTTTTTGCATTCTAAAAGTGGCTGGCGCCCACCCATTCATCTTGTGTTATGCCCACTATGCCTTGTAACTCACTCTACACAGAAGGATGTTAGCTGTCCCTAACTGTGGAGGTCACCGTTGGGCTTCAGGGGCCCCGGGACTTTGCTACACTTGTAATGGGAGTGTGCACTGAGTTCCTCTCTCTACATTCCCTGCATGTCCTTTGTGTCAAACAGTATAGATTCCTAGCAGGAAAACATCTGTATGGGGGGTGGATACTTCCCTGGACTCTGAGTTATCTATTGTGTGGGTGAACAGGTAGACAGTTCAGCAAACATGTTTGGTTCTTACCCACCCACCCACATCTGTCGGTCAGCAGTCTGGCAGCGACCTCCAGTATAATGGCTCTGAATGACCTCTGCAGGCCCTAGTGTCTGTCTTCTCAGCTACGCATGCTGCAAGGCTTCTCCCGTGGGTCATCACACAGGTGACACAGCGTTCCCACTTCCTTTACACAGCAGTGTTGTCACTTCACCACTAGGTCTCTCTCTCTCCTCTTGGCAGCACCCAGTCAGCCTCCTCTCATGCTCTCACTTCCAGTCTTCTCCAGCACTTCCCCCTCTCCCGCTTCCTGTGGACGTGCTTTCCTTTTTTAAAAGACTCCTCCCCTCTTAGTAGTACTTGGGTAATGTAGTCCAGCTTTACCAAAAGTACTTGAAGGTTTCTTCCAGTGGCATACAAATCCCATAACTGTTTGTGAGAGCTTCCTGTGATCTGAAATGACTCAGTCCTAACACATGCCATCTTGTGACAATTTTTGAACACCTGTAACAGTCCCAGGTGTTTCATAAACTAAATCTCAATCTAAATGAATGGTGCTTGTTTTCCACTCATACATGTAGTGGCATCTACTGTTTGTGTTTAAACGTTTTACTGTTGAGTTAATAGACCCCAGTAATGATTATTGGAAGCTGGAAAATCTCTATGAAAAGTGAGGTTGAGAGCACAATGGTCACACTTGTGTGTCAGTGGCAGAATCTTAGACTGTCGTCATCACATTTTGGTGGTAGTGTTGGGATGTAAGATGTGAAACCTCTTGAGGTTCACATATTTTTGTGACAAACACTGCACCTTAAATGCAAATGTCGGAATAAGCAACAAATATCCGAAGTGAGAATTTTGCAGTTGGACGTAGGTCTTTTCCAATGCAGAAAATACATGGAAAAGTGTGAACTGGTTCTAAAGCATGAAGCAAACATTAAAGGAACTACACAACATGTACAAAGACCCTGAAGTCATGTATACAATGCTTGAGTTTGCACTTTTTTGACCATGGAAAATCCCTCAGCAGACACACGTCTACCAGCTGCTGTGGAAAGAAAGTAATGTTTCAGGAAGCATCTTACATAAATATTTTCATTGGAGAGGATGCTAGCCTTTTTTTTTTTTTTGATAATTTGACTGGCCTGCTGAGAAAACTGATATATACAATATTCCTTTCTGTTCGAAACAAGATAACTTCCATAGTGTCATGCTGCAACCTAAAATGTGTGTTGCCTGCGGACTGTGGCAGAGTAAATTACTTGCCTACAATTTTGTCTCATTGCTACAGTAACTTTTTTTCAAGGTTTGTATGGGCACAAGCTGTATTTTTCCTAACTCACAGGTGTCTACAGCATCTTTTCTTTTACTATGATGATATGTTTCTGCTGTAGGCAGGTTTCCTGTCAGCTCCCTACAGTCACATCTGTAAGAGTGAAGCAGCTTCCCACAGGTCCTTAGGGCATTATCATTTTGCTAAAAGTTGCTCCTGAATAGAGAGCATAAGGTGGAAAAAAGATAGAAATAACAAAACTCTTTTGGTTTATTGGAGAAACTGTTCTTGGAAAAGGGGAACAAGGCAATAAATGATACGTATGAGTTTCCAAAGTCTGAATATATAATCTGTATCTGTGGGAGATACGTTGAATGTCCTTTTTTCACTCTACGAACGCTTCTTCAAACTGCAGATTTCTGTGGATATCTTAAACAATGTCGTACAAATTTTTTGAAATATTATAAAATAGGACTCGACAAGCACATATAAGCTGACTGGCATTATCTTCTGTAGGGTGCTTATTTTTGATCAGACTCAATTCAAATATTGTGTTGGTGCTTGAATATAACAATAATTACTACAACGGCTTAGTAACGTTTTGGTGAGTTACAGATGTGAGCTGAAAAGCAACTTTTAGTGCCAGCCGATAAAGACCACAAAGTTCTGTTTGGGAGATTTTAATAAATTGAGACAATGATGTCAATGTTTACCAAAAAAATATAGCCTACATTTTATTCAGAACAAATGAGGAAATATGGTTTTAGATGGTGGTGATAGGTTAATAAAGGACTGTTTCATCACTTGCCAAATAATTACAACTTGTTGGTGCCCCAGATTGTTCTGGCTACTCCCCTCCAAATTAGTCTAGAATATAAACGAATCACTTCCGATCATTCGGTATGTCGTTACGTTATTTCAGATGTTTCAAACATTAACAAAAGGCCCAAAGTATCGCATTTTGTCACCCAAATGAAACAAATTAATACAAATTAATTTGTTGTTTTGTTATAATGTTTTAAATATTCACTGACATTCATTAGTATTGTGATGTGTTCGAATCTCTCAATAACAAAAATGTCTGAATTTTGACTCTTAACAAAATGAATCACACATTTCTACTCAGAAAGACTGCAGTGCTTTCTGAATTCTGCTTACACTTTTCTCATAGAGGGTAATTGGTAAATCTTATAGACTGTATTCATAGCTGGGATGTTACACAACTCTTTTTGACAGTAGCAACATGGAGCTATGGTGTACAGACAGGGCAGCCATCACAAATTGGGGCCCTTTACACAGCTTTAGGCAGGGCCCCCCTGGAGCAGAGAATCAGGGGGGTCCTCCTCTCTCCTGCAGCGAGATGATAAGCAGGGGGTTGTGGTAACGAAAGTGTCATCTCTCCTGCCGCGAGATGATAAGCGGGACTGGGGGATTGATGCTGACGAACAAAACAACGTCAAGACTTCTCTTCTCTTTCCTGCCGCAAGTTGCTAAAGTCAGGCGAAAAAAATAAAAATAAAAAACGGCCCCTTACAGGTGTAATGCCTGTACCCCCTTGATGGCGGCCCTGTGTACAGACTTCTCAGGAGTGGGACAAACTTTCTCATTATATTATGCAAAAGTATTCAGCAGGCATGTCATTGAGGTGAATACAGGGCTGCTTGCGCAAGTGATGGTTTGGAAAGCACTGTCCCATCAAACCTCCATGGAGATTCGGGTTGCCTATCATTTATGTAGGAGGCATAAGCAGACCTGATTGGCAGCCCAATGCCGGACTGAAGGAGTGCACATAACTGGCCGACAATAGTGTTGCTATTTGCAGGGTCTCATATTACTGTTGTCTGAAACAGAGACTACTAACATTCTATAAGAGTGGTCGGACACTGCAGAATTAATACAGGAGATGGTCAATGACTGCAAACATACTACTGAGAATTTTGAGGTGCAATTAAGATCACACTCATAGAAAAAAATAAATAATCAACCAAATATTTATTCATACAGGTTAAAAATAAAATTTGTAGTTTAAAAATCACTAGCTACAGGACATGTACAGAATACACTTCTTATACATGTCACCATACGCAGGTGACTACTGTTCCCTTACATTGCATGTCAGCACTGTTCTCTTGCATTGCTGGATATTCAAAATCTCTCTCATAAAATTATAGTAAATACACTGTTCTATCTATTAGCTAGATTATACAGTCGTAAAAGAAACACCCCCTTCAATGTACTTCACATAATGTTTCTTCAGGAGGTATGGGATGAATATTGGAAGTTTATATTGTAGACTAGGGGCCAGATCCACAAACGAATTACGCCAGCGTATCTATGAATACGCCGCGTAATTTCAAAGTTCCTGTGTCGTATCTCTGTTTTGTATCCACAAAACAAGATACAACGGAATCTGGGCTCGATCCGACAGGCGTACGTCTTAGTACGCCGTCGGATCGTAGGTGCATATTTACGCTGGCCGCTAGGTTTCCGTCGAATTCCGCGTTGAGTATGCAAATTAGCTAGATACGGCGATCCACGAACGTACGTCCGGCCGGCGCATTTTTTTATGTCGTTTGCGTTCGGCTTTTTCCGGCGTATAGTTACCCCTGCTATATGAGGCGTATCCTATGTTAAGTATGGCCGTCGTTCCCGCGTCAAATTTTGAAAATGTTACGTCGTTTGCGTAAGTCGTTCGCGAATAGGGCTTTGCGTAGAATGACGTCACCGTCGAAAGCATGGGCTTGTTTCGGTTTAATTTCGAGCATGCGCACTGGGATACCCCCACGGAC
Organism: Rana temporaria; assembly: GCF_905171775.1. Lineage (NCBI taxonomy): Eukaryota > Metazoa > Chordata > Amphibia > Anura > Ranidae > Rana > Rana temporaria. The sequence goes on from NC_053493.1 coordinate 144,731,476, forward strand.
GGCGCATGCGCCGTAAAAAAAAACGTAATTTACGTCGGGTCACGACGTATTAGCATAAAACATGCCCCATCACATAGATTTGAATTGCGCGCCCTTACGCCGGGAGAACTACGCTACGCCGCCGTAACTTTAGAGGAAAATGCTTTGTGAATACAGCATTTGCCTCTCAAAGTTGCGGCGGCGTAGCGTTACTAGGATACGCTACGCGTATACGCTACGCCTGCATAAAAATACGATCCGCTATGTGGATCTGGCCCTAGATGTTTAAAGAAGAAACGCTGTAGAGGGCAACACAATTGTGTTGAGCCATGAAGGAAGGATTATCTTTTTTGCTTGTGATAGTGAATACTGTAGGTTTTGGATTGCAATGATAACATATTCCTTTATGATCTCCCTCCCTCAACCCCAGAGATGATGAGTTTACCTAGTGGCTACAACATCTCTTATTTTAGACATCTATTCTGTTACTTCTGATATTTTACCAATACCTCATAAGGAAGCATAGTTATGTGAAAAAGGTTGAGGATGTGTCCCTTTTCCCATTCTATAATATGGCAAGCAGAGAGAGGAGTATATTTACTATGAGAGTTTGAATACCTGAGAATGTAAGGGAACAGTGGTGATAATAGGATCCCTGTATATGGGGACATATGTACGATTGTATTGCTAATTTATTCTGTGCGTGCTCTGTAGCTAGTGCTTTTTTATGTATATATGTTATTTGTATCAATAAAATATTGGCTTATATTTTTATACATGAGTATGATCTTAATTGTGCCCTAAATGTCCCATCTACTTGTAAATGTTTGGGGAATTTTTTTTTTAAATGTTGGGATGTGAAGCATTTATGTTCTGTGTTAGCCAATTATGCCTTCTTTTTTCTGTATACTATTTTAATGCAGTCATTTTCAACCCATGTACTTTATAAAAATGTATTTAAATAGCTCTGAGAATGTTCTGTTTGCAGAGGACAGACAATAGAATCAATGTACTTGTAGTCTGTAGCTGGCTGCTACTGTCCTAGTCACTATAGCCTGAGTGGTAAATTATAAAATACTGCAAAGCAGAAGAAAATTTAACTGTGTAGCTTTCGATGTTTGTTCTTTTTTTATGATCCTCCCGTATGGGATCTTATTATTGTATATCATTCAAATGCACTTGGAGCCAAAATGTCTGTGTCATTTTGTATCTCTTCCCACTTAAAGGGTTTCATGTTAGTTTATCTGGTGTTCCAAGTTGATGTGGTTACATGCATTACTCTCCGTTTCCCTGCATGTTTCTCATTGAAAACATGGAAAGGTTAAACCAAGGTAAAGTGGCAAGAGTTGGCCTACACATTGTTTAAGATTTCCTCTTTCTTAATGTTGAACACATTTCTCAGAAGTGGTTGGTAACCACATAAATACAGTTATAACAAACCTTGGGCCGGTATCAATCTGTTTTAATTCAATATTTTGCTAGCTTGTCATGCCATAACAAAAAAGACAAATTGCATTCCCATATCTGCTTTTGCAGAGTTTTCCTGTGGTATATATATATATACATACACACAGTATCTCACAAATGTGAGTACACCCCTAACATTTTATTATGTCTTTTCATGTGACAACACTAAGAGCCGGTTCACACTCGTGACGCTCCGTTCTGTAGTATGGAACCATTCTAATAGGAGCGACTCAAGTCGCTCCGACTTAGAAAAAGGTTCCTGTACAATACAGAAGTCATTTTGCAAGTTGCCTCTGAAGTCATGGGCAGATTCCCTTGCCGAGTTGCTCGGCAAGTTGTGCTGCCCCTGTGTGAACCAGCTCTGAGGAAATGACACGTTTCTACAATTTAGTAGTGAGTGTACAACAATGGAAATTTGCTGTCCAAGTATCAAGATCTTGTGTGCCATTACCCTCTTGAGCATGGAGTTCACCGGAGCTTCACAGGTTGCCACAGGAGTCCTCTTCCACTCCTCCATGATGACATCACAGAGCTGGTGGATGTTAGAGACCTTGCGCTTCTCCACTCTCCGTTTGAGGATGCCCCACAGGGTTAAGGTCTGGAGACATGCTTGGCCAGTCCATCATCTTTACCCTCAGCTTCTTTAGCAAGGCAGTGGTTATCTTGGAGGTGTGTTTGGGTCGTTATTATGTTGGAATACTCCCCTGTGGCCCAATAACTGGAGGGACGGGATCATGCTCTGCTTCAGTATGTGACAGCACATGTCAGGACCTGGGCTTGAACCTGGAACCTCCTCTGTGTCTGGCATTGACTCTTCCCACTGAGCTATCTGGGACGCTGGACAGTTCCCTGCCTGATCTGCTGGATAAGCCTGTTCTTGGACTACTCTACTGCCTGATCCCAATCTGAAACCACCCGTGTTTGACCCTCGGGCTGTTCTTTGACTACTCTACTGCTTGATCCCAACCTGCAGCCACTTGTGACTGATCCCTTGGCTTGTTTACTGACCACGCTGCTGTTTTGTCCTTGTCTGTTTATCCGCTATTGGACCCCGGCTTGCTCACACCCTGGTGGGGCAAACTTGAGGACCGCGACCTGGTACTAGCTTGCAGCTAAACCCATCTCCGCCATCAGGAGCTCTGGGGAAAACCAGCTAGTACTTAGCCTGTGTCATCTGCCAGAAGTGACTGCCTGTACTGTGACAGCTATTGCAATTGGTCTTCAAGCCTGACGCCGTTATTCTGTCACGATCAGGTGTCCCAGATAGCTCAGTGAGAAGAGTCAATGCCAGACACAGAAGAGGTCCCAGGTTGAAGCCCAGGTCCTGACAGTGCATGTTGGCATTCATGGTTCTCTCAATGAACTGAAGCTCCCCAGTGCCGGCAGCACACGTGCAGCCCCAGACCATGACAATTCCACCACCATGCTTGAATGTAGGCAAGACACTTGTCTTTGTACTCCTCACCTGGTTGCTGCAACACACTTGGCACCTTCTGAAGCAAATAAGTTCATCTTGGTCTCATCAGACCACAGGACATGGTTCCAGGAATCCATGTTCTTAGTTTGCTTGTCCTTTAGCAAACTGTTTGCGGGCTTTATTGTGTGTCATCTTTACAAGAGGGTTCCTTTTGGGACGACAGCCATGCAGACCAATTTGATGCAGCGTGTGGCGTATGGTCTGACCACTGACTGGCTGACCCTTCAACCCCTCCAGCAATGCTGGCAGCACTCATACAGCTATTTCCCAAAGACAACCTCTGGATATGACGCTGAGCACGTGCACTCAACTTCTTCGGTCGTCCATGGCGAGGCCTATTCTGAGTAGGACCTGTCCTGTTAAACCGCTGTATGGTCTTGGCCATAGTGCTGCAGCTCAGTTTCAGGGTCTTGCCAATCTTCTTATACCATAGACCATCTTTATGTAGAGCAACAATTGATCCTCAGAGAGTTCTTTGCCATGAGGTGCCATGTTAAACTTCCAGAGACCAGTATGAGAGAGTGAAAGTGATAACACCAAATTTAACACATCAGCTCCCCATTCACACTTGAGACCTTGTAAAACTAACGAGTCACATGACACCAGGGAGGGAAATGGCTAATTGGGTCCAATTTGGACATTTTTACTTAGGGGTGTACTCACTTTTGTTGCCAGTGGTTTAGACATTGATGGCTGTGTGTTGAGTTATTTTTAGGGGACAGAAACTTTACACTGTTTTACAAGCTGTACACTCACTACTTTGCATTGTAGAAAAGTGTAATTTCTTCAGTGTTGTCACATGAAAAGATATAATAAAATATCTACAAAAATGTAAGGAGTGTACTCACTTTTGTTAGATACTGTATATACACACACACACACACACACACACACACACACACACACACACATGTATATCTCAAAAAAAGAACAGATTCCTTTTTAATATATACAAGTCAAGCTCTTACTTGCTTTGTCTTCATTTAGCCAGGCAGTCAACTGTTATTTGTTCTATCTCAGGCACAGCCAGTTGTCACTGTTTAATAATTTCTGCCAGTACCACTACATCTTCACAGTTAGATTCCTTTTGTGTGCGTCTTGCTTTTCAAACTCGGAAAAAACACATTTGAAGGTCAGCAGGTATCAACACATTTTCTTTATGGTTGGGCTCCTTTTTCAGAGACAACTCATTCCATCCTGATGTTTCTCAGCTTGAAGTTTCTTAGCTCTCAGGGGCGACTCCTTCCTGTGTGTTCATATTGGCCTTGGTTGCTGACAACGTTTGTCCTGCATTTGATATGTTTCCTGGTTATGTTGGCCTTCTGCTCTGCTTTTGACACTCAGCTATCCTTTCATCTGGAAATGACCTCACAATCGAATAAGACACCATACTTCATGGGTACTCCTGCTTGAAAGGTTTATTTGCTCCAATGGCCACTCTCACCCATTTACAATTTTGTTTCCAATGCATTTCACTAACAATTGAACCTCGTGTGATCTGCATAGACTGTCTTTGCAGATCACCTAAAACTGGCCATAGATGGATCAAAATGTGGCCGGTTCAGCTGGGACCAGCAGAGTTTTGATCCATCTATAACCGTTACTGCTAGAGAGAAGTCGATCTAACTATCAGCTTCTCTCAAATAGCAATGTTGGAAAATTCTTACATTTTGACAGAGGAGGAGTCGGCTGATCAAAAAAAAGTTGTCCATCTATGACCACCTTTAGGCTTCCCCAGCTTCTGTCTGAAGCAAAGGTGACATCAGGACTGGGGGAAAGGAACCACGGCTTCTGGCTGGAATGAGCCTTGAACACTAGAAAATCGGATGTGTTTGCAGGGAACGTAATAGAAAAACACATTTGCATTGTAAGTGATTTACCATAACCTGTTCATATTAGCAGACAGTTCCTTGAATTCATAAAGACTGTCACAGGCAGATTTTGCAAAAGTGTCTCTTATGCATTCTAAAAATAGTGAAGAATGAGCCAGGTTCATATACTTGTCTAGAACTTGTACTTTTGTGAATTTGGGGCAATACATTACCAAGAGGTATTAGTGATGCAGCAACTTTATTGAATTCTGCCAGAGTCTTTTTCATTATATATTACTAATACAATACTGCATTTTATTCTTATATAGGGCTGACTCCACTATAAACATAATTTTTGGAGCTACGTCTGGCGTCGGCCATCTTTATGGTTAGAAACCACTACACGTCTTTAAGCTGGCACTCGCGCAGAGTGCTACATATTGTAAGTAGGTTTCTTGCTATTTTTATGCAATAAATTTCAAGCAGAGCGCACTAGATTGTTTCCTTTTGTTTTTTACATGATGTGGAGTCCATCTAAGGTGCTGGATTTGTGATTATTACTCAGAGTGTGGGTTCCCTGCTAAGTGACCTGTTTCAGGTCGATTCCATGAGGTGAGAGTCCAACTTATCTGTGGTGAAGACAGTAGTGTATTTAGGTTTTGTGCTGCCCTAGGCCCGACTAAACTCGTGCACCCCCTAATTTAAATATGACTCACACCTTTCTGCCGTCACACCTCTGAAATTTTCGATTGGGCACACTAGTTCTGAGGGCCGAGGGGGGGGGGGGGTAATGATATCCCTTAATTTGCATAGATTTCCCTTCACTTTCTGTTTGGCTATGGGGAAGGAAGTGAAAGGAAATCTCTGCAATGGGACAAGGATAGTAAAAAATAAACTGACAGGGGCTTTAACCCTCCCTTACTCTATCCAAAAAAAAAATGTGTTGCCTATAGTCCTACTTTAAGCACAAATTTCTGATAATTTTATGGAGAGGACTAAGAAGATATAACCATGTCAATGGTGCAGCAGAAAACATATAGCATAGTGAGAAATATTTGTGGTCCAGGATGATAGGACAGTCAAAATTAGAAGCAGTGCTAATAGTGTAGAGCAAGCCGGCGGGGACTCTTTCCATGCTGCCCCCCTGCAAAGTGCTGCCCTAGGCCTGGGCCTTGTTGGCCTAGGCCAGGATAAAACGTTGGGTGAAGGGATCATCATTACCTGTCTACTTTTCGTGTTCATCACTGCATCCATCTGATTTGTGCTTTCACAGATGCACTTATGGAGACCATGTGATTGATTTATATATGGACATTTATATTATTGCGCTGCACTGTTTATTTTATGATATAATTGTAATTTGACAGAAGTAGAGTCACCTTTTTATTTTTGGTAGGGTTTGGTTTATTTGATATATTTAGGTAGGAGCTTATTTATTCATCTCTATTCCAACAATAATAACTTGACAGAGGTTACTACTATCCAAAACAAAAGCAAAATGTTTTGGGTATACATATACTTTACACTGCATTCACACCTGAGCGTAGCGATTTACTGATGTTTTTATTTGAGAGTTTTTAAGCATTTTTAGAAGAGTATCACAAGCGTTTTTTAAGCATAATATAAGCGATTTATAGCTTCAAGCGTTTTTGTTAAGCCCATAGAGAGCATTAGGGGAGGAGAGGGAGAGGAAATTAAGGGCGGAGAGCTGATGTTTGCGCAGAAACCGCATGACAAAACACTCAAATCAGTCATTTCTATTAAAGTCTATGGGGCCAAAAACGCTTGCAATCTGCCAAAAAGAAGCACATTTTTTTTTTTGAGTGACAGCCATTTTGCTTCAGATGACAGAACACTCATATGTGAACAGAGGCTATTGAAATGAATGGGATTTGGCTTGTTGATTATTTTAGAGCTACACATAAGATGCCTCTTAGGCCGGGTACTCACGAGCAAACATGTACGGTGAAACCGGTCCGTCGGACCGTTTTCACCGTACATGCCTGCCAGAGGGCTTCTGTACGATGGTTGTACTAACCATCGTACAGAAGTCCGCGCGTAAACATTACGCGGGGCGTGTCCGCGTCGTCGCCGCGATGATGACGCGGTGATGACGTGGCGACGTGGGCGGGCCTGCCATTTAAAGGCTTCCACGCATGCGTCAAAGTCATTCGACGCATGCGAGGGACGGCGGGCGCTCGGACATGTACGGTAGGTCTGTACTGACGACCGTACATGTCCGAGCGGGCAGGATTCCAGCGGACGGTTTTAAAACACGTCCAGGAATATTTGTCTGCTGGGAAAAGGCCCGGCGGGCAAATGTTTGCTGGAATTCGGCCCGCTCGCGCCTACACACGACCGAACATGTATGCTGAAACTGGCCCGCGGACCAGTTTCAGCATACATGTTTGGTCGTGTGTACGGGGCCTTATGTGTAGATCACCCTGTGTCTCTAATAGGGGCCCAGGGTGAATAAGAACCCCACTATGGTCTGTGCTAGTCAGATTTAATGCGGTATATATTGTATATACTGTATATATATTGTGTGTTGGCTGTAGTGTACTATAAAGCTTGTGTTGATTGCAAGGGTGTGATTGGGTGTGCAAGGGTGTGATTGAATTCTATTGTCTATTGTGGTAATTAAGTCTGCTACTGTGATAAATGTGTATTGTAAGTTAACAGATAGCCTAAAGGTCAGGTGTAGTTAATTAGCTCATGTAAATTAGGTCAGGGCCCAGAGTCGGGATGTCTGTTAAAAGATGAGTCTTGGGGCTCATTAGGTAACCATTGTGTGATGTTGTGGGTGGAGTTGGGTCATTGTTCATTTGGTTACTGCAGTATCCTAAAGTGTATATAAGAACTGTATTTCTCGAAAAAGGTTCTATTCCTGTTGAACCTCAAAGAGCTGTGTGTCTCGTTAATGGAGGAATTCTTATGGGTCGTGTTCTCCGGATTGTGGAGTGTCGGTAGCTGGCTTGTGTTCGGGAATGGAATATCCTAAACGGCTTTAACCCCTTTCCCATTTGGGGTGCCGTTACAGTCAGCTTCATCAGAATTTAGACGAAAATGTTATCGGATTTTATTCCATCAGAAATCCGATCGTGTGTATGCGGCATAAGACTGGTTCCCTTTTGAATTTTTCATAGGTACTGTCCTTCCCTAAAAGCCTCCTAGACTCTGAATTACCAGTCCTTCCCTTTTATTAACTTGTCCAATGATCACATTGGCATTATCTACAAGGTTTAGTACAGCTGCAGTATTCCTTCTTGGCGACTTTCTTCTCAGAGTTCTTTTGAGGTATTCAATGCAAGCATCTCATCACAAGCTGTAGCTCCTGCCTCTTCTATATTTGTATCTATAGAATTATCTTCATTCTTCGAAGCATAGTATCTTTTACGTTTATTTAAATCAATGAACAATCCGGGAGGTAGGATGAGGCATAATTAGGACCTTTTGTTATATTTCAATGAAATCAAAACAAGAAAGAGCCAGTGTCCCAATGCTATAGCATGTATCTTAGGCCCCTTTTCAGACTGGGGCGGGAGCCGTGGTGGCGGTATAACGCCGCTAAAAATAGCAGCGCTATACCGCCGGGATTGCTGCGGGAATCAGCCGCTAGTGGTGCGGTATTAACCCCCGCTAGCAGCCGATAAAGGGTTAATACCGCCCGCAATGCGCCTCTATAGTGGCGCATTGCGGGCGGTATTGCCGCGGTTTCCCATTGTTTTCAATGGGAAGGAGCGGTGAAGGAGCGGTATACATACCGCTCCTCTCACCGCTCCAAGATGCTGCTGACAGGAGATTTTTTTGTCTCCCGCCAGCGCATCGCCTCAGTGTGAAAGCCCTCGGGCTTTCACATTGAGTCTGCAGTGCAGGAGTTTTTCAGGCGGGATAGCAGCACTATTTTTAGCGCTGTACCGCCTGAAAAACTCCTCAATGGGAAAGGGGTCTAATAGAGTCATGACATGCCTGTATGTGCAACCAGACCGCAATGTGCTGGTAGTATGGTGGCTCCGCAGTGAGTGAGCAAATCCTGTGCAATTGATATATGCTTTATGAAAGCTCATTGAGATCCACATTTGATACATCAAGTGGCATAATAAACTGGATTAACTGTATTTAATAGTTAACCACATCATATCTGACATGAGAACTAACCAGGGCTTTGTGTGAAATGCATAGTGATCCACATCTGAGGGAACATGGAACACATGCTATTGAGCATTTATCTTCTTTTTTTTTTAGACTATGTACTTCCATGGTACTCTTCCTGCTAGAAGGATAGAAACTCCTCTCGACTTAGCTATTTGATTAGTAGAGTAGTAAACTGTAGGGTATGACGTTCTCTTTAAAATCGGTACTTTGTCATCTCTAAAGTGTGTCTCTTGTATGAAAGCGACGTCTATTCTAAATCGTTGCAGGTCATGTGGAACAATATTCCTTTTCTCTGGTGTATTTAATCCCTTAGCATTTAGTGATAGGATATTCAGGGTCTCCATCCCCTCCGGCGGTCCAAAAAACAAACAAACAAAATAATTATTGTTATTGAGCATTTAGCTAGACAATGCAAACTTTTCACTTTTGTTTAAATATTCTTCCTATTATGCCATATCTCTGGGGTCTGTCTTGGTCTTTTCATTATCAATATATACATTTTTTGGCTTGATACTGCTGCGCTCACCCTTTGAGGTCTAGTTTGGACAGGAGGATTGGAGTAGTGATTGATGGAACTTCCCCTACATAGACTGTCATCACTCCCTAAACTACTCCAACACACACTGACAAGTGAGAGGGCTGGCACATAACAAAGCCCCTACTATTGTCCCTATTAAGCCAGCAGACCTAAAGGCATTATATTAAATTTCTCCAATAACACTATGGAAGGGCAAAATCATAGCATCTGGTAAATTCTCAACAATGGATATAACAAAGGGGAAAGAAATTTACAAACTACACTCATCCTTCTCGCCTCTACTTGATGCAATGATGTAGATTTGTCCTGTTGTAAAAGCCCTGCAAAATATTGCATTCACACATTTCAGTCATAGCAACTGAATTAATTTCTTAAACATGTATCTACAGTTGTTTTACAATTAGATGAAAAGTGTATTAACAAAGGTTTAACAGTAGATTTCTTCCTTTTGTTGTATTGTGTTACTGTTTTTGAATTTTGCAAATATTAACCACAAAAATACAGTTATTCATGGTAATACATCTGCTTCCAAAAAAAGCAGAAAAAGGAATTACAGTGTGCTGTATACTTTACAGTCCATAATATTATGAGTATTTATAACCACAAAGGGCTTACAAACTCAGTACTAATATTCAAAGCATTAAACCATGTTTATTACTTTGCTGCATTTGTTTTATATCAGTATGTAATGCTAGTTCTGCATAAAGTAAAATGAGAGTACACATCTGTCTCTTTGGATATACAGTACCTGTGTCTCATTTGGTTATTGATACTAAAAAGCTGAAACTATTCACTGGTTTATTTGCACTGTTAAGTAAATACTAGCAGTAAGCTCTTTCTGCATCCTATCCTGTGTATGAAGATCAATAACTTGCTTAACCCCCCTGGCTGTAATACCGAGTGTGGCTCGGGGTGAATTTCCATTACCAAAAGTGGTAACCCCGTGCCACACTCGGGATTGCATTGCAGGATCCAAGCAAAGTTACTTACCTTGTCCCCAGGACCCTGCGATGTCCTCCCGCTGTGTCCGCGGGCTGTGTACTCTGTTCGATTCATCACTGTGGCGGGCTCCATTCCCTGCGAGCGTCGCAACGCATGAGGGCAAAGCCCGGCGGCAAATTTAAAATAGTGAAAAATACAGAACACATACACTGTAATTTGTAAGATTACATTACTGTATCAAATCATTTCACATTCGTTTTGTCCCTAGTACTTTGTCCATGCACTTTTATATTATATATACTGTTCTTTCTGCCTGGAAACTTGAGCTTATCCATGGCAACCAAAAAGTGGCCCTTTGCATCAAAAGTTGTTTTAGACCAGCTAGAAAACAGCGATAATAAATTATAACACTTGCAGAATTGAGCAATAGTGATTCGTGGGGAAAATCGTCATCAAACACTGAAAGTGACGACAGCGACAATTCTGCAAGTGAGTCAGTATTTTTTTATTTGATTCCATTATTGAATACAATTTATTATTATTATATTATTATTTTTGATAATTATTTATAATGTTATAACTTATGATTTTGTGTTTCAAACTTTATCATACCCGGGATGTCTACTAGACTCTTGTTTGGACAGATTTAAGTGAGTTATTTTTAAGAATTACAGGCCTACAATATAAAATGCCAAATTTCTGTGCAAAACAATGTACTACTTGAGACACAAAAATCTGACGTAATAATACCGCCAGGGAGTTTAAATACTAAAAATGTTTTTGTTCTGAACCACTCTAAAATGCTGTATATATATACTGTAAGTGTTAAAAAATCAATAGAAACATTTTAAACATTTTAGTTCAGATTATAAACTGCAGAGATATGTCTTGAATTTGTGGTAAATGAGTAAGCGTAAAATAGTAATTGACACCTAATGTATCCATATAGTACCCAGTGAATAGCAAAGTAGACAAGAGCTGATTGCCCTGTATTTGGCTGTATCCATCTTCCCATCAACCAGCTTTCCTGCCACTGCTGAAGAAAAGCATCCTCACAACATGATTCTGCCACCACCATGTTTCACAGTGGGGATGGTGTGTTCAGGGCGATGTGCAGTGTTAGTTTTTCACCACACATAGCTTTTTGCTTTTGGGCCAAATTTTTTTTTTTTTTCCCATCTGCCCAGAGCACCTTCTTCCACATGATTGCTGTGCCGCCCACATGGCTTCTCGCAAATGTGACCTTTTATTGCTTTCTTCTTGCCACTCTTCCATAAAGGCCAGAATTGTCTAGTGCATGACTAATAGTTGTCCTGTGGACAGATTTTGTCACCTGAGCTGTGGATCTCTTAGCTGCTTCTCTGATAAATCTTCTCCTTGCATGGCCTGTCAATTTAGGTGGATGGCCATGTCTTGGTATGTTTGTAGTTGTGCCATACTCTTTCTATTTTTGGTTTTAACAGAGCTCCGTGAGATGTTCAAAGCTTGGGATATTTTCTTATAACCTAACCCTTCTTTTAACTTCTCCACAACTTTATCCTTGACCTGTCTGGTGTGTTTCTTGGCCTTCATGATGCCTTTTGTTTACTAAGGTTCTCTAACAGGCTTTACAGAACAGCTGTATTTATACTGATATTAAATTACACAGAGGTGGACTCTGTTTAATAATTAGGTGACTTATGAAGGCAATTGGGTCCACTAGATTTTAGTTAGGGGTATCAAAGTAAAGGGGGCTGAATACAAATGCGCACCACACTTTTCACATATTTATTTGTAAAAAAAATTAAAACCATTTATCAATTTCCCTTCCACTTCACAATTATGTGCCACTTTGTGTTGGTCTATCACATAAAATCCCAATAAAATACATTTAAGTTTTTGGTTGTAACATGACAAAATGTGGAAAATGTTAAGAAGTTTGAATACTTTTTCAAGGCACTGTAGTATAGTTTATAGTATATAGTATAGCATAGTGTACATAGTGGGGCAGATCCACAGAGCGAGTACGCCGGCGTATCTGATAAGCCGGCGTACTTTCAAATTACCCGCATCGTATCTTTGGTTTGAATCCTCAAACCAAGATACAACGGCATCTGGGTTAGATCCGACAGGTGTACGTCTTCGTACGCCTTTGGATCTAAGATGCAATTCTTCAGCGTCCGCTGGGTGGCGTTCACGTCGTTTTCCACCTCGGGTATGCAAATTAGCTATTTCCGACGATCCACGAACGTACGAGCGGCCAGCGCATTTTTTTACGGCGTCTCTAGTCGGCTTTTTCCGGTGTATAGTTAGAGCTGGTATTTTGTCGCGTGTAGTTAGACCTGCCATGTTAAGTATGGCCGACCTTCCCGCGTTTAATTTGATTTTTTTTTGTTTGCGTAAGTCGTCTGTGAATCGGGATGGCCGTAATTCACGTCTATGTTAAAAAAAATTACGTCCTTGCGACGTCATTTAGCGCAATGCACGGCGGGAAATTTAGGGACGGCGCATGCGCAGTTCATTCAGCGCGGGGACGCGCTTCATTTAAATGAAACATGCCCCCTAATCGCCGATTTGAATTACGTGCCGTTACGCTGCCAGAGATAGACTGCGCCGCCTTAACTTACGGCGCAAATTCTTTCAGGATTCGAACCGAGGACAAGTAAGTCACGGCGGCGTAGCGTATCTCTCATACGCTGCGCGGGTGCAGATCTCTGTGGATCTGCCCCAGTATATATAGTATAGTGTGTATAGTATATATAGTATAGTGCAGGGATTTTCAAACTACGGCCCTCCAGCTGTTGTGGAACCACACATCACATGAGGCATTGTAAAACTCTGTCATTCACAGACATGACTAGGCATTATGGGAGTTGTAGTTTCTGAACAACTGGAGGGCCATAGTTTGAAGACCCCTGGTATAGTGTATAGCATATAGTGTATATAGTATAGAGCAGTGATGGCGAACCTTGGCACCCCAGATGTTTTGGAACTACATTTCCCATGATGCTCATGTACTCTGCAGTGTAGGTGAGCATCATGGGAAATGAAGTTCCAAAACATCTGGAGTGCCAAGGTTTGCCATCTCTGGTATAGAGTGTATAGTGTATATAGTATAGTGTATAGCAGGGATATGCAATTAGCGGACCTCCAGCTGTTTCAGAACTACAAGTCCCATGAGGCATTGCAAAACTCTGACAGCCACAAGCATGACACCCAGAGGCAGAGGCATGATGGGACTTGTAGTTTTGCAACAGCTGGAGGTCCGCGAATTGCTTATCCCTGGTGTATAGTATTACACTATACTATACACTATGGGTGAAAGCAAGTGGAATACAAGGGACGGAGTGGCAGGAGTCTATAAAGGGTGGGGCTTATGGGAAGTGGAAGGGGTCAAAAAGGAAGGGCCACTGTTCATAATATAATAAATGAATATCAAGTATTCAGGATTGTAAGCAGCAATATTATATATTTTTTGTCCAAAAAAATGACCAGAACATTAGTTAAACATTCCACAGTGTAGTATGAGGTATTTTCAAAAAAATACAACAAATACAATAATAATAATTTTTATTTATCCTTCTTGCAGTATTTTAGATTGTCTTTCAGATGTTATTCATGCAAACTATATCGTTATGTTAATTTAATTTTTTCGACAGTAAATGATTTATCCCTGATTGGGTTACAGTTGTATACAAAGCATGTAAGAATAGCTTGAGTATCCTAAAATACAAATGAATAGATACAACGTTAAAGCAATATGTCAGTGTTGGTTAGAATCTGATGCATTAAAGCCCACACATAATGATAAATTACAGTTTAGCAATGTGAATTACTATGTGTTGATCATCAGGTGTATTTGTATTGTTTGGATCAATTTGCGCAAAATACTCAACTTTCTTTAAACATGAAACCAAAATGTCACTGTTGAATCTTTTTGTGAGTCTCCATGTGCTGCTGTTCAATAGTTCATGGGAAGTAAGTCTGCAATTGTTTTAGGACTCTAGTGCATTTGTGTGGTACTGTACTTGAAGCTAAATCAGATGGTCGCCAGAACAATGTACTGTACTCCATTTGATAGTGAACTTCAGTTGATAATTTTTTCAAATTGTGTACATAATAAATCAATCTGGTAATTGAGCATTCTGTTAAACTGATTTTCTCCATTTTGTTAATTACTCATTTGTGGTCGAAATTAACGTATATACTCGAGTATAAACAGAGTTTTTCAGCCCTTTTTTGGCTGAAATGCCACCCTCAGCTTATACTCAAGTCTATACTCTTGACTGTGTACCCGATTATGGTGCAGAGTTATACGGCGGGCGTCCATTGTTGAAAAGTCGCGCCCCAGTTTCCCAGCAGACACTGTGTTCAGTGTTCTACCTATCACGGACCTATCACGGACGTCCTCTTGTCCGAGGATGAAAAGATGTCCGTGATAGGCAGAACACTGAACACACTGCTGGGAAGTGTTCTGCATATCGCGGAACAGAACGAGGAGGAGGCGCGACTTTTTAACAATGGACACCAGCCGTCTGACTCTGCATGTCACTATAATCAGGTACACAGTCAGGAGTATAGAATCAGGTATGGCGATCGGCAAGGCTGCAATGGGCACAGTGAGGTTGCAATGGGCACAGTGAGGCGTGCAAATGGGCACAGTAAAGCTGCAAATGGGCATCGTTGAACCTCTTTTCTGCTTACAGTAGCTGCTGCATTCTCACCCTAGGCTTATTTATACTCGAGTCAATACGTTTTCCCATTTTTTTGTGGTAAAATTAGGTGCCTTGGCTTATATTCGGGTCGGCTTATACTTGAGTATATACAGTACTTACAAAGATGCTAAAGTTTAATTAACAAAATGTTAAGGGACATAAGTTGTAATATCTTAATGCTCACCTTCATTGGCTTGCAATGTCATTAACTTGGGGTTATTGACTGTGCTGTTGAGTTCACTATGTTCATTATACATTTTCAATGCAATCATTTTCATTGCAGACCATAAAGCACTGCAAATGGATACGAATCCCTCTGTCGGCTCCCTATTAGCACACAAGATAAGGGAACTCAGGTGGGAACATCTGACAGCTACTCAAGCCACATATACCATCAAAGATTGAATTTAACTGTGAATTGCAAACAATTCACATATTCTGAATAGCAAGTCAACATATTGCTTTCCATGTAAGACATCCTCAATTTTATTTTTGGAAGAGTAAAAAGTGTGTGTTTGTGTGTTTTATTGAAATGCCCAAATCTATATACCTTATACCTATGTTAATCTAGCAATTGAAATGAACATATTCCTCAAGTACTTTGGAAATACTAAAAAATATTTTTCACACTTAGCTCACATAAAATGTATATTGCCATTCTGTTTACATATACTGTATATCTATATATATTTTGCATACTATTTAATCCAGAAACATAAGACAATGTAAAGAAGCATATAACTACTTCTCTCAGTTAAATAACTTGTGCTGTAGGTTACTGCATTATACAACTAGCACTCTATTCCTTGCACTGTTTTCTAAATAAGCCTATCAAGAGAAGTTGTAGTTAGTTGTAGTTAGTTTAATTTAGTAATAATACCAAAAAAATAAGTGCAGTGCTTCTAAAATAAAATTCAGCCATAAAGTGCTACAACAATAATAATAAAGTGCAAACCTTAAAAATGCATGTGTGTGTCCATGTCTGTGAACATAGAATCACCAAAACGAATTGTATGTTTTAAAAAACATTAAATAAAATTGTAAAAACATAAACAAAAAGTCCATAAAAGTTCAAAGTAATCCCACTTAAAATGACATAGTAAATGCAATCATTAAAAAGTGCAATGTCTAGAAACCAACAAGTTTACATTTTTTAAAAGTGCTCTTAGTGATAATTATCTCATGCAGGAATCAACCAGAGTGCTCCACCTAGTGCTCCACAAACTGCTCACCTGAATACACAGACCTCTTAGGTATAGGAGGTTTAAAAGAGCTTGCTTGGTGCAAGGGGTAAATTCATCCACTCACTTTGGTCTTAGCCATCAGCATAGTACATACAAGTAGTTTAAACTCAGCATTTCGCTCCAAACACAGCAAGTACATGAGAAAGACAAAATCACATAGTGCTCACTGCAAGCTTTGTTTAAAAGTGCCTAAGCGCAACAAAAAAACAAACAGTCACGTGAAACTCAAGGTCAGCGGCCTTTAAAAAGAGACAGCAGTCTACTGTAAATAACAATGGTGTGAACAGAAGCTCAATCTCGCTCTGTGGTGATCACTGGCAGCCTCCTTTCTTCTGTGGGATGATGTCATTGGGTTGTCCTTATGGGACTTCATCAGAAGATACAAGGCCTAATGTGCCATTTATAAGACATTTATAAGCCTTGTTTAGCTGTATAAAGCTAGTTGCTGTGTGTGTGTCTTTTGATTAATTTAACCCTTGCATCAACTACACTCCAGTTGAGACCTCCAGTAACCTACCTGTAAGGCCTCGTACACACGACCGAACATGAAACAGAACAGAAATCTCCCGCATGCGTCGAATAGATTCGACGCATGCGTGGAAGTATTTTACTTCCTGGTTTGCGGACGTGTCGGCGTCAACGTCACCGCCACGTCACCGCGCTGTCTGTCCGCGGGGATTTCGGTTTGATGGTGTGTACAACTATCAGTCCGAAATCTCCGAGCGGACATGTCCGATGAAAACGGTCCGCGGACCGTTTTCATCGGACATGTCCCCTCGTCTGTACGGGGCCTAAGAGGTCTGTGTATTTAGGTGAGCAGTTTGTGGTGCACTAGTTGGAGTGGTAGAGCACTCTAGCTGTTTCCTGCATGAGAAGATTATCACTAAGAGCACTTGGAAATTTAGACTTGTGCATGTTGGTTTATGAACATTGCACTTTTTTTATGATTGCATTTACTATATCATTTGAAGTGGAATTGCTTTGAATCATTTAAGGGCACTTTGTTTATAATTTTACCATTTGACATAATGTTTTTAAGAATTTTCTGATATTATTGTCATTTCACATACAATTATATTTTGTTGATTATATGTTCACAGACCTGTATTTTAGGCTTGCACTATATTATTGTTATAACACTTTATGATTTAGTCTTATTTTAGAAGTGCTGCACTTATTTTTTGGTATTTATGTTTAGATTGGTGTGAAATGCTTTTTAAGTGGTAGCTGGCTGCTAGGGGCAGTTAGGGCATCAGTACATAGTTATCAGCACATAGTTGCACAGACAGTTTTGTTTTTGGTATTATTCCTAGTATTGCTTTTTAAATGATTCAGGTCACAAAAAATTGGGGCAATACAGCTATATTGTATAATAAAAACATATGTGTAACGTTAACTTTTTATTTTAGCATGACAAAAATACTGTTATCCTTTCTACATTTAAACTGATTTCAACTACATACTGCATAAGTCCCTTATGAAAGCCTTGCTGATTTCAGCAGCCATCACTCATTAACTGTGTCAGTGCCGCTTGGCAGCTGCTTGGAGGGGTAAATACAGATGGGTCTTTTATGCCTAGCTTTAAGTCAAAGAATCGCGTGGAGGTAGTCATGCTCTCATTCTTGGTGTAGGTTTCTTGCACTGGGTAACAATCCTTGTCTGTATACGCTCCAACCCAGGTTTCATCTGTAGGAAAAACAAAGTGAACAAGTGAGAAAATTGTTATCTGAACATTACCAAAAGTAAAATACATTTTTTTAAAATCTCTGAATTCCAACAAGTATATAAAATATTAATGGCAACCTAAAGACAAAACAGAACTTTGCGGTTATGGAATCAGCACAATATTATCTATCCAAATACTATGTAATTATATACTAAGTATGCTTGCTTACTTCCAAAAATGACTCTGTAGCAGAGTGCCAATTTAATCATTATGTTCAGATGCAGTTGCAGGCCCCTGTAATTCCTCTACCCGCAACTCCCTGGTTTCCCAGATATTCCCAGGTAAGTTTCTCTGCCCCCCCCTCCTCCCAGTAGTACAGAGAGGCCATACCTGATGAACCAAAAGGTAGCTGGGCAAGTTATCTGCAGCCAAGTAAGAGGCACTCCACTGTCAGAACTGGTGTATGGGCAGCTGGGCCAGAGCCTAACAGCATGCAACTTCTTCAAAAGACTAACATTCTGCGGGGAGATGCTCTGAAATTGCTAAGAAAGTACTGCAGTTCCAGTGGGGTGACCCTTTGTCCTTGGATCGCTCCATCTGTCTGTCTGTGTTACCAGAGCTACCCTGGACATCACTGTCACAAGTAGCTGTGTTTTGTGTTGTTTTACCAAAGTAGTGAACCTCAGTTTGACCTATTGTTGTTGTTGTTGAGTCTTAGGCCCCTTTCACACCAGCAGACCGTATGTCCGCTTTTTCTGTTTACGGATGGAAAAGGGACATACATTGATCCCTATGAGATAGCGGGTGTCAGCAGATGAACATCCACTGACACCCGATCTCAGCAGTGTCTGCAATCCTCCGATTCTGCAGACGGAGGAAAATCCTATTTTTCCATCCGTCTGCAGAGTCGATCGGGTGAACACGGACAGATGGTCCGTGTTCATCCTATCTCCCCATAGGGGAGAGCAGAGTTCTGACAGGGCGATCCCTGCACAGTGTGCAGGGGTCGCCCTGTCATCTGCCGGCTTAGCGGGGATCAACGGAGCGGTCCCCGCTGAGCAAGTGGATACACATGTACGGATCCTCATGGGATCTGTACATGTGAAAGGGGCCTTATAGAGACTATTCTATTATCCACATGTTACCCTAAATGAGCCACACAGACATTGCTGTAGAGAGTCCTCGTTTGTGCAGCTTTCATAATCTGTTTTGTATTATTCTGCAGTGTTTGCATGCTGTTTGCTATTCCAACCCTGTTTTGTATAATTGATTCTAACTGTACAACTGTTTAAATAACTACAGTAAATGTTACAGTTACTGTCTGTCTGATCATCCAGTTGATTAACCATCCTGTTACAACTATTCATGCTGCAAAAGCTGCTTATTGCTTCCTGAAGTTGCTTTCTCCGACTTCTGATATTATTTGCATGCACTTGTGGTGCCTTTCCAGCAACTTCAAGTGAAGGACACACACATTGTAAATACTACATTTTCCCGTTTGCATTTCGGCTGCCACTGATGAAGTCATACAAGATGGCATTTCTGTAAACACCTTGCCATTGCAAGTCTGGAGAATAGAGAGGTGGAGTTTTTGCAGGTTTAAAGGTTATGTCACTCCTTAATAGCCAGATGCATGCAAGTCCTTATGTTAAAGGGTTTGTAAAGGTACTTTTTTTTTTTACATAACAAACATGTCTATACTTACCTAATCTGTGCAATGGAATCGTACAGAGTGGCCAGGAACTTCTTTTTTTTTGGTTCTCCGCTAGTGCTTATGGCCCCTCCTCTCTGGCCAGTGCCCCATGTGAAGCCACTTTCCATGGTAGCACTCGTGCATGCTCGCACCAGAGTCTCTCTGCTGCATACATTGACACAGACAGCAGGACTCGGCTCCGCCCCCGCTCCCTTGTCACTTGCTTTTATTGACAGCACTGG
Source organism: Rana temporaria (assembly GCF_905171775.1). Lineage (NCBI taxonomy): Eukaryota > Metazoa > Chordata > Amphibia > Anura > Ranidae > Rana > Rana temporaria. The sequence goes on from NC_053493.1 coordinate 144,751,384, forward strand.
GAGCCAATGGCTCCCGATGCCTCAGCAAAGCCAGCGAGACCTGGAAGTGAGGGGGAGAAAAGATCTGCAGACGTGCATGGTGCTGGATCGAATGAGGCACAGGTAAGTAAAGGGGGGCTGAGGAATGCATTTAAGTAAATTTTTTTAGACTTTACAACCCCTTTAAGTTGTAGTACCAACACAAAGCATTCTGCAGTGAGTGATATGCATATTCACAGGGCATGACTATTTTTTTGTCATGCTGATCATGTTGGTATCATGGAATTGTTCAAAAGGCAAGTTTTACAGCTCGTAAAACATTTTTTTTTCTATGCAAATCTTGAATTTTAATACAGGTACTTACTGAATATAGCGCCAACAATTTACTCAGCACTATTACATATACAGTATATTGTACATTCACATCAGTCACTGCCCTCAAGGAGCTTACAAGCTAAGGTCCCTAACTCATATTCATATATACATGTAGCGCTCACCCCCGATGGAGCCGCTGGTTTGTTTTTGGGATCGGCATATTGAGTTACCTTAATATGGCCCAGGGGTGCAATTGTAGAAGCAACAGTGAGAGAAGGTCCAGACAGTGAATAAAGTTTTTTTTCCAATGCTTTATTTTCCAGGCCAACACGGCCAACATCAACATAAATTGGGAAGGACAAAGTTGATGAATAGAGAGAGAGGAAGAACCTTGCAGTATCAGGCCTGGATATTAAATGGAGCAGTCAGTACTGCTCTGTATAGTACCAATTTGTAACTCGTCGCCACTCCAGCTAAGTGGGTAAAGTGCCCCCGGACAGACCCCTTTTTACAGGCCTGGCAGCCGAGATGTCACTTAAGATTTCTGGGAGGAACAGGCCTCTCTCACAGACCCGGCTCTGGGCCTCTGCCACAGGCCAATTACAATAACTGAGCTAGATAGATAGATGGAGTGAATCCTCCCAGTAGATTTCTGCATCGGTCACCAGATGACAGCAAACATACCTGTCAGTACTCTGGTCACCGGATCCCCAATTGGTTTGTTCAGGCTCTGTTGGACGACATGCCTCCGGGTCCTCCTCAAACCGACTCCCCAATCGAACGGCACCCAGCCTGGGATCCTTTCAATAGAATCTGGAACCCAGCCAAAATTGACTGGGGTCCCCTTGTACCTCCGGATGAGGTTCCAAGTAGTCTGCAACTATGGCCAGGTGGACCCCGCGAAGATTTTAGAACACATGACACCTGTCACAGATATACTCCTCTTCAGCACCCCCCCGCGAGGGAAAAAGCTCCTCTGATTGGCTGCTGGAGAAACGTACTCTGCCAGAACCCCTCTGGCGCCAACTGCTGGCCAGGAATGACATTGCATCCCTGGACCACAGACTGACCCAGTGGACATTTCTGGAATGACAGAAGTCCCAACATTTAAACAAATAGTGAATGGGAGCAAGGTAACTCTCCCATTCCCCACTAACTTTAGTGTAGTGCCCATACTGCGCTACATACACATAACTGGGCCAATTAAAACTGTAGCCAATTAACCTACCAGCATATCTTTGGAGTGTGGAAGGAAACTGGAGTACCCAGGGGAAGCCCACATAGGTACAGGGAGAACATGCAAACTCTAGGCATACATATACAGTTGTGCCTGGGATAAGCCCTGTACACACGATCGGTTTGTCTGATGAAAACAGACTGATGGACCGTTTTCATGGGACAAACCGATTGTGTGTGGGCCCCATCGGTTTGTTTTCCATCAGTGAAAAAAAATAGAACATGTTTTAAAATTTTCCTATGGATAAAAAACCGATAGAAAAAAACGATCATCTGTGTGGAAGTCCATCGGTCAAAAATCCATGCATGCTCAGAATCAAGTCGACGCATGCTCGGAAGCATTGAACTTCATTTTTCTCATAACGTCGTAGTGTTTTACGTCACCGCGTTGGACACGGTTGAATTTTTGACCGATGGTGTGTAGGCAAGACTGATGAAAGTCAGCTTCATCGGATATCCGACGAAAAAATCCATCGGATTAGATTCCATCAGATATCCGATCGTGTGTACAGGGCTTTAGTGTAATAATCTGGTCCCCCATCCCAACCAACTAGAATGTTATATTTATTGTGTTTTATTTTATGGCATTATCAATTTTAAATAAGGCGATGACATAATGTGATGTGATGTAAAATGCATGGCATTCCAGTTACTCCATTTAGTTCCCTCACATACAAATCTCCAGTGAAGGAAATACCACTGTGAAAGATAGATTGCGCTGATAGATGATAGATGATTTTCAAAATGTTGAAAATCATGTTCTGTGGTTTCCGAACACAGTGATGACTGGGGCCTGGGAATTGAAATGTTGAATGCAAATAGGGAAAACAGCACTACTGATTTTGTTAGAAGGGAAATAAGGAGTAATTGCAATCTGACTCAAAAATAATGCTCTCCTGTCATTGGTGCTATCTTGAGAAGGAATGGGCCCATTGTTCGAGTCCAATGTAGAAAAAAAAAAACATATGGGGCACTCGTGGGACGACGTTTAATTAATTAATGTTTTGTGTCCCATAGGGCCAGATTCACATAGAGATACGACGGTGTATCTCCTGATACACCGTCGTATCTCTGAGTTTCGTCGTTCGTATCTATGCGACTGATTCATAGAATCAGTTACGCATAGATATGCCTAAGATCCGACAGGTGTAACTGTGTTACACTGTCGGATCTTAGGATGCAATTCCAGGCCAGCCGCTAGGTGGCGTTTCGGTTTATTTACGCAACGAATATGCAAATGAGGAGATACGCCGATTTAGAAACGAACGACCGCCCAGCGCTTTTTTTTTACGTTGTTTGCGTTTGGCCTTTTCCGGCGGATAGTTACCCCTGGGTCTATGAGGCGCAGCCAATGTCAAGTATGGCCGTCGTTCCCGCCTCACGATTTAAAAAATTTACGTCGTTTGCGTAACTCGTCCGTGAATGGGACGAGTTTACATTCACGTCGAAACCAATGACGTCCTTGCGACGTCATTTAGCACAATGCACGCTGGGTAAATTTGTGGATGGCGCATGCGCTATTCGATCGGCGCTATTCGATCGGCGCGGGAACTTGCGGCGGTGGATCTTAAGTCACATAGGTTAGCGGATCTTTAGATCCGCATAACCTATGTGAATCTGGCCCAGTGACTTTAATAGGGTTTGCATGTTTGCTAGAACTTTTTGCCTGTTGGAGGTTTTCCGATGCAAACCCTATCGGGTGGTGTTCGGCCCATCCCAAATCTTGAGGGAACAGAAGGGCTTTGCCCAAAAATTCCATTACGATAGAAAACATTCACCTAATGTCTATCAGAAAAAGGTCATCTGACATCTCTGGGCACCTTTGGTTATAAAATGAAATACTGATATTTCTACTGTATGTAGTAGATGTATTTATATGGTAGAAGATTAACAGATGAATCAGAACAGTGAATAAATGTGAGAGCTGCTAAAAGCCATAGCAGGTGCCTGTCCAAAAGTAATATTTATTATTTCTATAGCCCAACTTTGTGCTTGAAATCACTTGTTCTAACATTGTAAGAACTGGTCAATACATCAGACATTTTGCAGCTGTTTTTCTCTCATTTCTGCCGGTGTTCACTCACCAGAGGGATCTCAGTCTCTGTGTAGACAATTAAAGAGAAAAGAAATTGGATAAAAAAGGACTTTGCGCAATATGAATTGGATTACCATCTCAGACCTATTCAGAGTAACATGTGAACCTATTCATAGCACTGTAAGGTTTGAAGACTTCCCATGAGAACCATACTGTCAACCTTTCAATGTACAAGTTTCCACTGTGTCCAGCATTAATGTTTAGGTATGCTCCTGGGATAACAAGCTCTGAAAGTAAATGAACAGGCATTGTTGATCTTGGTAACGTGCAAATCACTATAGGTAACTAAGGAAGCTTCCTTTCCTAAGGTCAATGAAATTCCTCATGCGCTTTCATCTCATCTTTTTTAAAGGTAATATCTTTTTCAGTTTGTCCACAGTTTTTCCTATAGGTAAAACAAGTGTATTTTAGTATTCTTATATTGGTATCTATGGAAAGACATAAAGAAAGGCTTGTTGCTTTTATTTCTAAAGGGGAAACTATAATTTCCTTTATTTTAGCTATTTGTAATCTGCTGTTGTATACATACCTCCCAAATTTATGAGAAAAAGTGGGGCATCTTTTTACTGAAGTATGCAAGCAAAAAATGCACACCTGCCCCCCCCCCCCCTAATTATCTGAAAGTATTAATAGGCCAAAAATTATTACTTAAAGTGGAGGTTCCATCAAAAAATCAATTTTGCTTTAAACTTTAGCTTACGACTAAAAAAGAAAAAAAAAAAGAATTTTTTTTTTTACTCATCTGGAAATGCCTGTTGCTATGCGGTCCCACGAAATCTGCCTTTGAAACCACCTAGGATTCTGACATCATGTCCCTCTAATGCTCCTGGGAAATGTGTGTCATCATTTCCCAGGATGCAGTGCGCTGTCCAATTATCACTCCCCATCCAAGACTTCCAGGAAGTAAGTGCCTGTAGGCTTCACAATGCCCACAAGCAAAATGACAACGGTGTAGATATAGTTTTATAAACTATCTTTTTTGAATATCTATGCGGATCGGCGGCGGATTGTAAAATAGTAAGTGACTAGATTTTTATTATAAAATTGCAGGATGAAAGGACATACGTTTAAAAAATGCTAATTGTGGTTGGAACTCTGCTTTAAGCCCACAAGAGCTTTTTCTCACCATTGTGTTTCCTTTATGATGTTAACAAAAGATTTAAGCCCTGTACACACGATCAGTTTGTCCGCTGAAAACCAACCGAAGGACTGTCTGTTTTCATTGGACAAACCGATCGTGTGTGGGCCCCATCAGTTTTATTTCCATCGGTGTAAAAAAATTGAATAGAATTTCATTTTTTCTTATGGATAAAAAAACAATAGAAAAACCCGATCGTCTGTGTGGAATACCATCGGACAAAAATCCACGCATGCTCAGAATCAAGTCGACGCATGCTTGGAAGCATTGAACTTCATTTTTCTCGACTCGTCGTAGTGTTGTACGTCACCGCGTTCGGACACAACCGGATTTTTGACTGATGGTGTGTGGGCAAGACTTATGAAAGTCAGCTTCATCGGATATCCAACGAAAAAATCCATCGGACTAGATTCCATCAGATATCCGATCGTGTGTACAGGGCTATATGCAATAATTCAGAGGATGGGAGAATGTTTTTTTTGCAGTATAATACTTTAGTAGTTAAATAGTACATTTTTATAGGGATCGCAATGAATATGAAAGAGGGACAACTGGGGAGGAAAGCAGATCAGAGAGATTTTGTTCCCGTGTACTGTGTGTATATATATTTTTGACAGACAGATGGTTTACTGTATAAAGGTGCAAAAGTGCCCTTTTCAGCAGGGAAATGCGCCCTGGACATGTGTAAAACTGATATGGGTCAAATGGGTTTTTGCTCACAACAGAAGGTATTTTCTAGTTAGGCTCTGCTTCTGTGTGCTGCAAGACACACACTCATACAGACCAGTCTGGCCTACACAGAAAAGTTGTGAGGCAAGACTACCATCTAAAAGCTAAAGATTGTGAAGGGACAGATATCGTCCCTGTCCAAACAGACTGGTGTTTACAACCTAATCAAATAGCGGGCTGTATGTGAGCAGATAACAGGTCCTGTCCGGTGACTGAAAACTCTGATTAAGCAAAGATTCCAAGACTGGGGAAGCTCAGTCCTAAAGAGAAATAGACAAAGCTGTATAGCAAAATAGGAGACTGGAACCTGTTATGCTAACAACCCCTGCATGGGCAGAACACTGTGTTACTTTGATATCTGAATGAATAAAATTACCTAAAATTTATTCTGTTGAGTCCTTGAAAAATCTCCATTTGAAGCTAAATCTCACAATAGGTGGAGGAAAAGCTGAAATGTTTTTGTTTGGAGTCTACTGATGCCTGCTAAATATGTTCTCTTTTAACAAACTATGTACACAATGGGGGTTATTTACGAAAGGCAAATCCACTTTGCACTACAAGTGCAAACTACAAGTGCAAAGTGCACTTGGAAGTACAGTCGCTGTAGATCCGAGGGGGACATGCAAGGGAAAAAAATAAAAAACAGCATTTTAGCTTGCACATGATTGGATCATAAAATCAGCAGAGCTTCCCCTCATTTCAGATCTTCCCCTTAGATTTACAGCGACTGCACTTCCAAATGCACTTTCAGTGCAATTTCAAATGCACTTAGCACTTGTAGTGCAAAGTGGATTTGCCTTTAGTAAATTACCCCACATTGTGTTACAAGTACCAATGAAAGACACAACACACTGAGTGTGACATGTGTATCCCTGTATCCCTGTTAGTTTTAAAGCAACAGTATCCTGAGGATGAGAACTGTGAACATGTGCTACCACACTTTGCTGGGTCTGTGCAAGTTTCTGTTGTGAGCTGTAAATCTACAGTATGGATGATCCTGTGATTGCAAGTGGTAACTGGCAGGTTGTTAACTTTTTTCAAAGGTTACCTTAACCGGTGATGATACTGGAAGTATGCTATAGGTCCCCTAACCAGAGGGAGGAGGCAGAGGCGGACCTCCTATCACAGCTTGGATTAGCGACAAGAATGGGAAGTGTCATAATGGGGGATTTTAATTATCCAGGCATAGACTGGGTGGAAGGAACCGCACATTAATTTAAAGGAACACTAAAGGCAAACATTTTTGTTTTTAAAAATAACAAACATGTTATACTTACCTCCACTGTGCAGCTTGTTTTGTACAGAGTGTCCCCGAATCCTGTCTTCTGGGGTCCCTCGGCGGCTGTCTCGGCTCCTCCTCGCGCCGCGTCAGCATCATCGGATATGATTGACAGCAGCGCCAGCCAATGGCTGCGCTGCTATCAATCCGTCCAGCCTAGCCAATCAACGGCCAGGCTGGGAACCAAAGAGGATCACGAGGACGCGCGCGGGACTTTCGAGGGTTGAGGTAAGTAAAACGGGGGTTCGGGGGGTGGTACCGTCGGATGTTTTTTCACCTTAATGCATAGGATGAAAAAACATTTACCTTTACAACCCCTTTAAGGCTCGCCAGTTCCTAAATGTCCTGCAGTACAATTTCATGGGTCAGATGGTAAATGCACCAACTAGAAACTAAGGGCCTGATTCCCAAAAGAGATACGCAGGCGTAACTGCTGTTCAGTCTGTGCCTAACTTTGGAAACGATCCTCAAAAGGCTTTTTCCAAAGTTAGGCAGAAAATCTGACATGTGTAAGACACTTACACGGTCAGATCTTAGGATGCAGTACCGCATCCGCCGCTGGGGGCATTTCTCATGGAAATGCAGCTTTGAGTATGCAAATGAGGACTTAAGCAGATCCACAACGCTTTTCATCAGCTTTTCAGCACTGTGATTTCTGCGTAAGTTCCCATTTGCTTGCACAAAACTAGGGCTGGTTTTACAATGTGGAAAGTTAGTCACACCTTATAAAGGCCCATTCAAGCGACGGCATTTGGTATGCATTCCTGAGGGAGAACTCCACGGCAATTTTTAAATTCAAAACCGGCATGGGTTCCCCCCCCAGGAGCATACCAGGCCCTTAGGTCTGGTATGGGTTGTAAGGAGACCCCCCCCACGCCGAAAAATCGACGTAGGGGGTCCCCCTACAATCCATACCAGACCCGTATCCAAAGCACGCTACCCGGCCGGTCAGGAATGGGAGTGGGGACGAGCGAGCGCCCCCCCCCCCCTCCTGAGCCGTGCCAGGCCGCATGCCCTCAACATGGGGGGGTTGGGTGCTCTGGGGCAGGGGGGCGCACTGCGGGCCCCCCCCACCCCAGAGCACCCTGTCCCCATGTTGATGAGGACAGGACCTCTTCCCGACAACCCTTGCCGTTGGTTGTCGGGGTCTGCGGGCGGGGGCTTATCGGAATCTGGGAGTCCCCTCAAATAAGGGGGCACCCAGATACCGGCCCCCCACCCTAAGTGAATGGATATGGGGTACATCGTACCCCTACCCATTCACCTGTAGGCAAAAAGTAAAAGTTATTAAACACACAACACAAGGGTTTTTAAAATAATTTATTATTCTGCTCCGGAGGCCCCCCCTGTCTTCTTTATTAGCTCTAATACCAGGGGGGCTTCTTCTTCCGCTCTCCGGGGGTCTTCTTCCACTCTCCGGGGGGGTTTCTTCTTCCGCTCTCCGGGGGGGGCTTCTCCGCTCTCCGGGGGTCTTCTTCTATCTTCGCCGCTCTCCGCTGTTGACTCGGCGAACCCCGGTTCTTCTGCAGCTGTCCGGTGCCTTCTTCTTCAGCGCTGGCTGCCTGCTATCTTTGTGTGTTAGCTCAATTACTAACAGGCAGCCAGCGCGGTCTTCTGTGACGTCATCTTCTTCTCTTCTGTTCTTCTCCCCTCTTCCGATGTTGACACGTCGCCTCTTGTCACTGCAATGATGGAAGCGCGCCTTGCATCCCATTTATATAGGCATCACCGTCCCATCATGCTCCGGCAGGTACCCACGTGGTGGGTGCCTACCCACGTGCACCCACCACGTGGGTACCTACCGGAGCATGATGGGATGGTGATGCCTATATAAATGGGATGCAAGGCGCGCTTCCATCATTGCAGTGTCAAGAGGCGACGAGTCAACATCGGAAGAGGGGAGAAGAAGAACCTGACGTCACAGAAGACCGCGCTGGCTGCCTGTTAGTAATTGAGCTAACACACAAAGATAGCAGGCAGCCAGCGCTGAAGAAGAAGGCACCGGACAGCTGCAGAAGAACCGGGGTTCGCCGAGTCAACAGCGGAGAGCGGCGAAGATAGAAGAAGACCCCCGGAGAGCGGAGAAGCCCCCCCCGGAGAGCGGAAGAAGAAACCCCCCCCGGAGAGCGGAGAAGACCCCCGGAGAGTGGAAGAAGAAGCCCCCCCTGGTATTAGAGCTAATAAAGAAGACAGGGGGGGCCTCCGGAGCAGAATAATAAATTATTTTAAAAACCCTTGTGTTGTGTGTTTAATAACTTTTACTTTTTGCCTACAGGTGAATGGGTAGGGGTACGATGTACCCCATATCCATTCACTTAGGGTGGGGGGCTGGTATCTGGGGGCCCCCTTATTTGAGGGGACTCCCAGATTCCGATAAGCCCCCGCCCGCAGACCCCGACAACCAACGGCAAGGGTTGTCGGGAAGAGGTCCTGTCCTCATCAACATGGGGACAGGGTGCTCTGGGGTGGGGGGGCCCGCAGTGCGCCCCCCTGCCCCAGAGCACCCAACCCCCCCATGTTGAGGGCATGCGGCCTGGCACGGCTCAGAAGGGGGGGGTGGCGCTCGCTCGTCCCCACTCTATTCCTGACCGGCCGGGTAGCGTGCTTTGGATACGGGTCTGGTATGGATTATAGGGGGACCCCCTACGTCGATTTTTCGGCGTGGGGGGGTCTCCTTACAACCCATACCAGACCTAAGGGCCTGGTATGCTCCTGGGGGGGGGAACCCATGCCGGTTTTTTCTTTGAAAATTGGCATGGAGTTCTCCCTCTCAGGAATGCATGCTGAGCGACGCTGTAATTTTTTTTTATAATTATTTGTTTTCCCGGCGCGTATATTTTTTTTTCACCCGTCGCAACTTTAGTGTCCCGTCGCAATCCACAAAGCCCGGCGTCAATTACGTTCGCGCGCTGCACGTCGGGAAAATTACGTCACACGCATGCGCAGTACGGCCGGCGCGGGAGCGCGCCTCATTTAAATTTTAAACGCCCCCCGGAGAGGAGGACCGCCTTGCGACGGCGGCACTTAAGTTACACGGACTGAAATTTCTAGGTAAGTGCTTTGTGGATCAGGCACTTAGGTAGAAATTTTAAGTCAGTGTAACTTAACTGCTGAAAGTTAAGTTAGGCAGCTTTTTTGGGAATCAGGCCCTAAGTGTTACTAGACCTACTGATTACCAACAATATGGACCTGATCACGGCAATCACAGGTCAATTATTTTTAGAAAAAAATCACACAAATAGTAAACATAAGGGGAATACAAAGACACTGAATTTGAAAAGAGCCAACTTCCCAAAACTATGATCCTTGCTAGAAGATAATAATTGGGATAAAATCTAGGAACAAAGAGGAAAAATGGGTATGCTTTAAGAGTATATTAAAAAAAGGGCATTAGTCAGTGCATTCCAATGAGAAATACATTTAAAAGAGCTAATAAAAAGGTCCTGGGTAGCTTAACTCCAACATAAAAATGCATATAAAAGCAAAGGAGAAGGCCTTCAAAAAATACAAGGCTGCAGGATCGTCATCAGCATTCCAACTGTACAAAGAATGCAACAAGAAATGCAAGGGTGCAATCAGGGCTGCTAAGATAGAACACGAAAGGCACATAGCGGAGGAGAGTTAAAAAAGAAATCCCAAAAATCTCTAATAAATCGTAAGAAAGGGAGGTCAGATCATATTGGTCTCATTAAGAATGATTAAGGGAATCTGGTTACTAAGGATGGAGAGATGGCGAAGGTATTGAATTTATTCTTCTCCTCAGTCTTCACAAGGGAATTGGGGGGCTTCAGTAACCAAAACTGCAATGTTTATCCTCATGACATGTCACAGGAAGCACCCTCATGGCTAGCAATTATTTTTAGACTTGAAAAACATAACATTAATAAGTCACCAGGACCAGTTGACTTGCACCCGGGGGTCCTTAAGGAACTCAGTCAAGTAATTGCCAGACCATTGTTTCTAATTTTTACGAACAGTCTACTGACTGGAATGGTACCAGCTGATTGGAGAAAAGCCAATGTAGCACCAATACTACATCCCAGGGAATTACAGACCAGTTAGCCTAACATCAATTGTATGCAAGCTCTTGGAGGGGATGATAAGGGACTATATACAAGATTTTAGTAATAACAACAGTATTATTAGCAGTAATCAGCATGGATTTGTGAAGAATTGTTCTCGCCAAACCAATCTATTAACCTTCTATGAGGAGGTGAGCTGCCATCTAGATAAAGGATCGTAGACGTGGTTTATCTGGATTTTGCTAAAGCATTTGATACAGTTCCCCATAAACCTTTACTGTACAAAGTAAGGTCCGTTGGCATGGACCATAGGGTGAAGTACATGGATTAAAAACTGGCTACAGGGGCGAGTTCAGAGGGTTGTGATAAATGGGGAGTACTCAGAATGGTCCAGGGTGCAAAGTGGGGTCCCCCAGGGTTCTGTTCTGAAAGATCTATAAGTGCTGCACATTTTCACTTTTAGTATTGCTAGTGGCAATGGACAAAAATTAATTTGAACCCCAATCTCAACAACCTATACCAGCTTCTGTTAAATAAATTGAAAATGTAACCCTTTTCAAATGGGAATGAAAGTACAACTGTTAATCTAGAGAAAACCTCCCATTGTGAGCTGTAAGTATATTTGTCTCAGACACTGATAGCTTGGTTGACACATGCAGAGTTATGCTACTGCGAGGACTAGGAAAAGACACATGGCTACCAATGATGAGGGCGATAGATGCCATATACATCCTGAGAAAGAGTTACTGTCTTGATTAGTATAAGGTGAGGTTATAAGAAGTTGACCATTGCTGTGGGGGTTTGTGTGTTCAACCCATGGGTGGAAATGGGGATATGTGACAACAACCAACCTTTTGCTTTGGTATGCTACACATGCTGCTTATTTTCTCCTTCCCAGGCTGTCTCTCTTTCTTCAAATGTTGGAACGTATGAATTACTGTACAGGGCATTTTCATGTTTATAGTTGTATACTGTGGATTACTTAAACATCAAAGTATAATATCTTTGTTCTTTGCACTGTTGTTGAATAGTGCCAATAGTGTTTTAAAACTTAATATGCATTGCACATTTTTCAAATGTTGCAAATTAAAGGAGTTGTAAAGAAAAAAAAATGTTCACCTTAATGCAATCTATGCATTAAGGTGAAAAAACATCGAATGCTGCCGCCCCCCCCCCCCCCGAGCCCCCCTTATACTTACCTGACCCCTCGAAAGTCCCGGTCCCGATATCCTCTTCGCCGCTCAGCCTGGCCGCTGATTAGCTAGAGCGGATGGATTGAGAGCAGCGCAGCCATTGGCTGGCGCTGCTGTCAATCAAATCCAGTGACGCAGTGTGCAGAGGGGCGGGGCCGAGTGATACAGTGAGCGGCTTTGGCCGGGAGCGCGCCCGCAACTACTGACCACCATGCGAGCTCTCGCATGACTGTGGTGAGTAATTGCGGGGAGGACCAGAGACAGCCGCCAAGGGACCCCAGAAGACATGGATCGGGGGCACTCTGTGCAAAACGAACTGCACAGTGGAGGTAAGTATAACATGTTTGTTATTTTAAATGAAAAAAAATAATCCTTTACTAACGCTTTAAGTAACAACCTTGTGTAGCCAGCACAGTTTGCTTCTATGGACTTAAGAAAACATTATGTTACGACTCTTAATAGTAATTGCCACCAATATGGAATAATTGTTTATAAATTAACGGTACTAATTGAAGAATCCCAAGAATCTTTAAGTGGCTTTAGGGCTGGTGGGTAGGTGCCAATCCAATAGTGCAGACACTTTAGAGCAGACCTGGGCAAACTACGGCCCGCGGGCCGTATACGGCCCGGCGGACCTTTTAATCCGGCCCACCCCCGCCGCCGCTGCCACGTTAATCACCGCGGCGGGGAACATAACAGACAGCGTTCGTTTGAACAGCTGTTTTCCCCGCCGCGCATAGACACTCCCCCTTGGACGGATCTGTCCAATCGCGAGCAAGGGGGAGTCACATAGACACTCCCCCTTGCTCGCGATTGGACAGATCCGTCCAAGGGGGAGTGTCTATGGCATATACACTTCCCCTTGGACGGATCTGTCCAATCGCGAGCAAGGGGGAGTCACATAGACACTCCCCCTTGCTCGCGATTGGACAGATCCGTCCAAAGGGGAGTGTCTATGCGCAGCGGGGAAAACAGCTGTTCAAACGAACGCTGTCTGTTATGTTCCCCGCCGCTGTGATAACAGTAGGCAGGGCCGGGAGAGGTCACTGTGCCCATCACACGCAGCCACTTGTGCCAACACACGCAGCCACTTGTGCCAACACACGCAGCCACTTGTGCCAACACACGCAGCCACTTCGCCACCATAAATTGTCGCCACTGTGCCAATCACACGCAGCCACTGTGCCAATCACACGTAGCCACTGTGCCAATCACACGCAACCACTGTGCCAATCACACGTAGCCACTGTGCCAATCACACGCAGCCACTGTGCCAATCACACGCAGCCACTGTTTCCATCAAACGCAGCCACTGTGCCAATCACACGCAGCCACTGTGCAATCAATTGTTGCCACTGTTCCTAAACACATGCAGCCACTGTGCCAATCAAACGCAGCCACTGTGCCCATCAAACGCAGCCACTGTGCCCATCACACGCAGCCACTGTGCCAATCACACGCAGCCACTGTGCCCATCACACGCAGCCACTGTGCCCATCACACGCAGCCACTGTGCCCATCACACGCAGCCACTGTGCCAATCACACGCAGCCACTGTGCAATCAATTGTTGCCACTGTTCCCAAACACAGCCACTGTGCCACTCACATGCAGCCACTGTGCCAATCACATGCAGCCACTGTGCCCATCAAACGCAGCCACTGTGCCAATAACACGCAGCCACTGTGCCAATAACACGCAGCCACTCTGCCCATCAAACGCAGCCACTGTGCCATCACATGCAGCCACTGTGCCAACACACGCAGTCACTGTGCCATCAATTGTTGCCACTGTGCCCATCACACGCAGCCACTGTGCCATCAATTGTCGCCACTGTGCCCATCAAACGCAACCACTGTGCCATCACACGCAGCCACTGTGCCATCACATGCAGCCACTGTTTAATCAATTGTTATTGATTAAACAGTGGCTGCCTGTCCCCAGCCTCTGTCCCCCTCCTGTGTCATGTCCCCAGCGTCTGTCCCCCTCCTGTGTCATGTCCCCAGCCTCTGTCCCCCTCCTGTGTCATGTCCCCAGCGTCTGTCCCCCTCCTGTGTCATGTCCCCAGCGTCTGTCCCCCTCCTGTGTCATGTCCCCAGCGTCTGTCCCCCTCCTGTGTCATGTCCCCAGCGTCTGTCCCCCTCCTGTGTCATGTCCCCAGCGTCTGTCCCCCTCCTGTGTCATGTCCCCAGCGTCTGTCCCCCTCCTGTGTCATGTCCCCAGCGTCTGTCCCCCTCCTGTGTCATGTCCCCAGCGTCTGTCCCCCTCCTGTGTCATGTCCCCAGCGTCTGTCCCCCTCCTGTGTCATGTCCCCAGCGTCTGTCCCCCTCCTGTGTCATGTCCCCAGCGTCTGTCCCCCTCCTGTGTCATGTCCCCAGCCTCTGTCCCCCTCCTGTGTCATGTCCCCAGCCTCTGTCCCCCTCCTGTGTCATGTCCCCAGCGTCTGTCCCCCTCCTGTGTCATGTCCCCAGCGTCTGTCCCCCTCCTGTGTCATGTCCCCAGCGTCTGTCCCCCTCCTGTGTCATGTCCCCAGCCTCTGTCCCCCTCCTGTGTCATGTCCCCAGCCTCTGTCCCCCTCCTGTGCCATGTCCCCAGCCTCTGTCCCCCTCCTGTGCCATGTCCCCAGCCTCTGTCCCCCTCCTGTGCCATGTCCCCAGCCTCTGTCCCCCTCCTGTGCCATGTCCCCAGCCTCTGTCCCCCTCCTGTGCCATGTCCCCAGCCTCTGTCCCCCTCCTGTGCCATGTCCCCAGCCTCTGTCCCCCTCCTGTGCCATGTCCCCAGCGTCTGTCCCCCTCCTGTGCCATGTCCCCAGCCTCTGTCCCCCTCCTGTGCCATGTCCCCAGCCTCTGTCCCCCTCCTGTGCCATGTCCCCAGCCTCTGTCCCCCTCCTGTGCCATGTCCCCAGCCTCTGTCCCCCTCCTGTGCCATGTCCCCAGCCTCTGTCCCCCTCCTGTGTCATGTCCCCAGCCTCTGTCCCCCTCCTGTGCCATGTCCCCAGCCTCTGTCCCCCAGTTTTCCAACAATGATATTTACTGCTTTTTATAAAGAAATACAATTGATTTTATGCAGTATTGAGTTTAGCCTTTTGGCCCGGCCCTCCAAAATATTTTTAGTTTCTCATGTGGCCCCATCGAAAAAATAATTGCCCACCCCTGCTTTAGAGGGGTCTATGTGCAAACTATGTTCCTGAGATGATGATCCCTAAGAATGAAACTTCAAAGCTGCAATTTTTCAGCGTCCCCTAAAGGGTTTTGACCTGCAGTTATCGGAGAACAGTACAGACATGGCGACAATTGGATGAGAGATGAGAAGAGAACATCAACATATCATCCAAGTGTACAAAGTATCTCTCTAAAGATGTCATTAACAAGAGGATGAAAGACCGTTTGGACATTGCACAACCCAAAGGGCATCACCAGTTATTCATAACGCCCATCTCTGCTATTGAAGATGGTATTCCATTCATCTCCAGTACAGATTCTGATGAAATTGTAAGGCCCCCCCATAGGTCCAGTTTTGATTTTATTTTGGCCCGATGGAGATGGTTGAAGAATTTGCTGAGTGTGAAAAAGATATGATGAAAGGATAAAAGGGAACCGTCCCACTTCTGTGTAAAAAATTCACCCACCCCTGCTGAGGATGAGGTGGGTGAATGAATCCTGATTAAGATTTTTGGCAATGTACTTTTCCATGCCTTTAAGATTTGGAGACCGAGAGAGGGTAAGTGCATACATGGGAGAAGGGGTGAAACCGAGGACCAAATCTATTGGGCAGTCTTAGGACCTATGAGAAGGTAGACAGTCTGCCTTTACTTGAAGAAAACATCCCTGAACTCCACATAGAATGGAAGGGGGTGGAAGTGGCTTAAACAGGGCCAGATTAAGAACATCATGGGCCTGGTGCTGAGGATTTTGGTGGGGCCTTTTAGGCTGCATTACGCGGCGTACGCGGCGTATTTTGCCGCGAATAGTGTAACTTTTTTTTTACAAATCCTTCCTATTGCTTTGTATGGCCGAACGCCAATGCCGCCTGAAAAAAAGGGTCCGGGACTTTTTTTCATGCCGCAGGTGTACGGCGTCTATGAGATGTGAACCATCTCATAGACAGCAATGGGAATTCTCCCCTCCAGCGGCACGAGCGGCCGGCGTCGGGCGTTTTGTCGCGGAGGTGTGAATGGGGTGTAATAAATAATAAATAAATGTGTGGGAATGACATGAACGCAGCCCAGCCAAGGCAAGTGACCAAAGGCACAGAACCCAGAAGGAAGACCGGGTGAAGATGGAAGTGTCCAGGCCCCGCCTGATTCATCGCAGCACTGGAGGGCTCAGTCTGAAAATGTAAGTGTACACTAATGTGCTAATATGCTGGGCATACTTGTACGTTGTGGCATAACCTACCCCAGGGCCTCTAAAAAGTAGTAATGTCAGGAAAGTTTACTACCGCTTTATTATCACAGGATCCCAGGAGCCTCTCATGGGGCCCCTACTGACCCAGTGGACGGTGGCCCTTGGGCAGTGCCTAAGTGCACAGTTGCCAACATTTAAAAAATATTTTCAGGGCCACTTTTTTATATAAGTGCTATATTTAGAGTAGCTGAGATCCCCGATGTTCCTCTATAAATCATAGTAGTAATCACAAAATTAAATGAGTACTAATAATGGGGCAGAACAAATATGAGAACTGATATTTCCTTTAGTTGAACTAACAAAAGTGTGTCCATTCTAGAGCTGGTAACATTGAGGATATTCAGTATAATTTTAAAGAACTGTTTTTGTGGGTAAGCGACATAGGGGAGGAGTATGGACGGTATATAAGTGGGAAGTATGTGCAGGTGAGGGAGAGGAATGTGGAGGGTCTAACAGTGGGCACTATGTACAGGAGAGGAGTACAAAGGGTACGGAAAAAAGCACTATGTACAGGAGAGGAGTACAAAGGGTACGGAAAAAAGTACTATGTACAGGAGAGGAGTGTGAAGGGTATGACAATGGGCAGTATGTACAGGAAGAGTGAGGGGGTATGACAGAGTGGGTAGTACGTACCAGAGAGAAGTGTGGAGGGTATGATGGGGCAGTATGTACAGGAGAGGAGTGTGGAGGGTATGATAGTGGGCAGTATGTACAGGAGAGGAATGTAGACGGTATGATAGTGGGCTCTATGTATAGGAGAGGAGTGTGGAGGGTATGACAGTGAACACTATGTATAGGAGAGGAGTGTGGAGGGTATGACAGTGGGCGGTATGTATAGGAGAGGAGTGTGGAGGGTATGACAGTGAACACTATGTATAGGAGAGGAGTGTGGAGGGTATGACAGTGGGCACTATGTATAGGAGAGGAGTGTGGAGGGTATGACAGTGAGCAGTATGTACAGGAGAGGAGTGTGGAGGGTGCGACAGTGGGCACTAAGTATAGGAGAGAAGTGTATGACAGCAGGCACTATGTACAGGAGAGGAGTGTGAAGGGTATGACAGTGGGTGCTATGTATAGGAGAGGAGTGTGTAGGGTATGACAGTGGGTACTATGTATAGGAGAGAAGTGTGGAGAGTATGACAGTGGGCACTATGTACAGGAGAGAAGTGTGGAGAGTATGACAGTGAGCACTATGTACAGGAGTGGAAGGATATTTAGGGACTGAGTAGTGGTTAAGCGGGTCATACATGGATTGAAATTACGCCAATTATGCAGAGACCAGCCATAGTCAATCTATGTACGGGCTAGCTGGTTTTACACAAGTCAATCTATTAATCAACTTGAGTACAACCAGCCTGTTTTTTTTTTTCTTAAAACAATCAGTGCTGCCAGCTAAAGTTAGCAACACTGATCATTGTACGCACTGGCAGAACACAATAACACTGCAGGAGTGATTCCCCCATCCACAGGTCAGCAGATGAGAGGGTGTGTGGGGACAGGTGAGGGGGTGTGTGGGGACAGGTGAGGGGGTGTGTGGGGACAGGTGAGGGGGTGTGTGGGGACAGGCTGGGGAGAGATACTAGTCAGTGACTGGGTAGGCCCTGGTAGTATCAGAGCCAGATACACACAGGTTACATACGCCACGATCGTTAGAGCGAGAACAATAATTCTAGTACTAGACCTCCTCTGTAACTCTAAACATGTAACCTAAAAAAATTTAAAGCATCGCTTAGGATACCAAAAAAAATTGTGCTAACTTAACTAACTAACTGTTTTTTTAATGAATGAAACATTTTTTTCCAAAAAAACTTGTTTGAAAAATTGCTGCGCAAATACCGTGCTAGAGCTGCACAATTAATCGTTAAAAAAATCGGGATCTCGATTCAACCCCCCTGACGATCTTCAATGCAGAGTTTGCTGATTCTTTCATATAACAAGTGGAGAGACTTTCAGCTGTCAAAAGAAAATATCTGGGCAATCTGCCAAGTTTTTATCAGGAAACATTGTAACTGACACTTCCTTCTTAGATCAAAGGGATAAACTTCTGTGTGTAAAGAACAAATCGGGGCAGTCTGCCAAGTTTGTAAACAAAATGAAACATTGTAACTAAATTTAACCACTTAAAGTCCAACACTTGTTTCTTAAGTTAGAAAGCAATATTATTTGCTAGAAAATTACTTGGAACTGCCAAACATTATATATATTTTAGCAGAGACTCTAGGGAATACAATGGCTATTGCTGCAATATTTTATGTCACACTGCATTTTCCCACTTCAATGAATAATAAAAACCATAAAAACAAAACAGTGAATTTAGCCCATTTTTTTTTGTTTGTTGTTGTTAATGTGAAAGATGATGTTACGCCGCAACAATCGTGAGAGAATCGTGATCTATCTTCTAAGCAAAAAAATTGCAATTCTCATTTTAGCCAGAATCGTGCAGCTCTGTACCCTGCAACATAAAAAGTGCAAAGACCACCATAGAGTCATTTTCCAGCAAAAAACAAATGATGATTTTTACATGTAGTAGAGAAGTGTCAGAATTGACCTGGGTGGCAAGGGGTAAATTCCCATGAGTAATATACAAATAATTATTATAAGCACTGTCCTATCAGTCTGCTGCAGTGTGTCAGCTTGTATTTATATTGGCCGCTCTGTATGTAGCTTCTGACAGGCTGTGCAAGCAGGCCCGTATCTCCGGAACCATAAATGATAGCCGTCCCATATTTTAACCAGTTGTGGGGTAGCTCTTCCCATGCCTACCCCCAAATGTGGGGTTTCTGTGAGCTCTGGTCATCGAGCTACAACCCCCCAAATTCTATCTTAAAAAAAAAAATTCTTAAAAAAAATAAAGTTTTTTTTTTTTTTTTTTTTTTTTTGGGCAAATGGGCCTATCTTGAGAAAGGGGCCTGGAGCTGCAGCTCCATCAGCCCCATGGTTAATCCGGCCCTGGGCTTAAAGTGGAGGTTCACTCAAAAAAAATAATTCTAAAGATTACATTCGGCATACTAACGACATGTAAAGTATGCTGGTATTTTTTTTTCTCCGTACATACCGTGTAATTGTTATTTTCGCCCAGGCTTCTGGGTTCTGATTACTGCAGGACTGGGCGTTCCTATTGAAAGCTTAGCTGATTGACGTCTGGTGAAAATCTTCTCATGTCGCATAAAACGCGTCACCAGTTTTCCGTAAATAGCCGACATGCGAGTCGGCGCCTGCGGCCGCCATGTAGATCTGACTGCGCAGGCGCCATATAGCGCCGACTCGCATGTCGGCTATTTATGGAAAACTGGTGATGGGCTTTATGCGACATGGGAAGATTTTCACCAGACGTCAATTAGCTAAGCTTTCAATAGGAACGCCCAGTCCCGCAGTAATCAGAAGCCGGAAGCCTGGGCGAAAATAACAATTACACAGTATGTACGGAGAAAAAGAAAATACCAGCATACTTTACATGTCGTTAGTATGCTGGATGTAATCTTTAGAATTTTTTTGGGTGAACCCCCGCTTTAAGTATGGAGGAGTAGAACAGACTTCAGAGGTGTGACATTGAATACACATGCAGAGAAGCATGGGTCACCCTAAGAAATCAACTGCCGCTCTTTCCAGTTCATGAAAAGAGAGTAAGCTCACAGCCATGGGAGTCCTAGAACTATGAAGATGGAGTTTAAGCCTGATTGGAGACTCAAGGGGTGTAAGTCAGAAGTGTAATATACAGTATATACAGTGTATTTCTTTATTACAGGTTTTTACTGCTGCACTGAATGAAGTATGATTGCTGCTTAATGGAGCAGTAAAGTGAGTACAGGATGCTGTGATGATCCAACCCCAGGAGGCAGATCTATGACAGCATGGGTTCAGACGAAGTGGGTATAATGACGAGTAGGAAACCATAGACACTAATCTGGCATTAATGTCATTGTTTAGGATTAATAAAGGAACTGCTTTTTTTTTTAACACAGCATAGCTGTGGCCTGGTTGATAGGTAAAGTCTGGTACACACAATGAGTTAAAAAAAAAAAACGGTCACCTCTGGTCAGAGCCGCTGTACTAACGATCCGACGTTAGTACAGTGATCTCCCCGACTGAGCTGTTGTGTTCTGACAGGGGGATGGCCCCCTTGCCAGAACACTTATGTTGCGTACAGGCGATCGGACATTTCGACAACAAATTTTTTTTTTCAGATGGATGTTGGCTCAAACTTGTCTTGCAAACACACGGTCACACAAATGTTGTTGGATATTACGATTGTCAAGAACGTACAAAACGTACGACGATCCAAGAAAAATGAAGTTCAATAGCCAGTGCGGCTCTTCTGCTTGATTACAAGCATGCGTGGAATTTTGTGCGTTGAAATTGTGTACACACGGTCGTAATTTCTGACAACAAGTTTTGTTGTCAGAAAATTTGAGAACCAGCTCTCAAATTTTTGTTGTCGAAAATTCAGACGGCAAATGTCCGAGGGAGCCTATACACGGTCGGAATTTCCGACAGCAAGCTCCTATCGAACATTTGTTGTTGGAAATTCCGGACGTGTGTACGTGGCATTAGGGTCAGCGCTCTTAGCCATTGGTGGTTGGGTGCCAGTTTTCAAGCATGCTCGTTGGATCTGCTCCCATATACATGGGCCGAATGTTGGCCTAATGTTGGCCTCGCATTCGGCCCATGTGTACGGGGCTTAAGTCTGCAAACATGTATTTATTCAATAAGCAGGTATGCTTACAGTTAATGGGTGGCTGCAGTTTTGCTGTATGGGGAAGGGCACCGAATCTACGAAATCGGCTTGTTCATAATGCCCTGGACCCTCTGAAGCAAATTAAAATCTTTAAGCACCTCAAAGGATTTTTCAAATGCGGCACATGCTTACCCTGTAGGGTAAGCAAAAAACTAATAGGAAACAAGTGAAGTTCACCTCTTTAGCTAATGGATCTGAACATAACATAAACAAACTGATTACATGTAAAAGCACCCATGTAACTTATGTCATTAAATGTCCATGCTGGAAGCAATATGTGGGCAGAACCACAAGAGAGTTACACATCAGAATACGGGAACCAATATCAAAAACGGGTTTAACAAACACGGTGTTTCCAGACATTTCAGAGATTACCACAACCGGGACCCCACATGTATGATCTTCTATGGAATTGATAAGATTAAGGGACATTGGAGAGGGGAAAATAAAAAGATTAAAGTATCTCAGAATGAGACCCAGCTAGACACTCTCCAGCCCTCAGGCATGAACATAGATCTAGATCTTAACGGTTTCCTAACCAATTTTTTAAGTTTTAACAATTTATTCTATATTTTACCTAATTCCCATTTTATTAGGTTTTATAATTATCTTCCAACTAAGACACTTCCAATTGTATCACACAAATGGTAGGGGGTATTTGGATAGTAGTAATATAATATTCCTTGTTCATATTTATTTTTATTTTATATTTTTTAATTTAACTACTTGCCTACTGGGCACATACACCCCCTTCCTGCCCAGACGAGATTTTAGCTTCCAGCACTGCGTCGCTTTAACTGACAATTGCACGGTCGTGCGGCGTGGCTCCCAAACAAAATTGATGTCTTTTTTTCCCCACAAATAGAGCTTTCTTTTGGTGGTATTTGATCACCCCTGCGGTTTTTATGTTTTGGGCTATAAACAAAAAAAGAGCGTCAATTTTGAAAAAAAAAAACACAATATTTTTTACTTTTTGCTATAATAAATATCCCATTTTTAAAAAATATATATATTTTTTTCTCAGTTTAGGCCGATACGTATTCTTCTACATATTTTTGGTAAAAAAAAATCGCAATAACCGTATAGTGACTGGTTTGCGCAAAAGTTATATTGCCTACAAAATTGGGGACATAATGATTATTTTTTATTTATTTTTACTAGGAATGGCGGCGATCTGTGATTTTTTTCGGGACTGCGACATTATAGCGGACACATCGGACACTTTTGACACATTTTTGGGACCATTCACATTTATACAATGAACAGTGCTATAAATATGCATTGATTACTGTATAAATGTGACTGGCAGGGAAGGGGTTAACCACTAGGGGGCGGGGAAGGGGTTAAATGTGTAGCCTAGTGAGTGTTATAACTGTAGGGGGAGGGGGGTGGCTGGGGGAGGTGACCGATCTGTGTCCCTATGTACAAGGGACACAGCATCGGTCTCCTTTCCCTGACAGGACGTGGAGCTCTATGTTTACACACAGAGCTCCACGTCCCTGCTCAGTTACTGGGCAATTGCGGGTGCCCCGGCGGCCAGAACAATAGAGCATTCCGCCCGCCGTCATTTGACGGCGGGCGGGTGTTAAGTGGTTAAAATATATCACCACATTTCATTTTATTGATTCATGTACATTCTTATTCCTGGTTTATTTTCACCGTAATTGATGTAGGAACATAATAGGGTTAGTTCATCACCATGGCACATATATATTTAATTATTTTTTTAACATATTTTTTTAACCTAATTTTTAACCAATTTTTTTAGCTTGTTTTTATCCGTCTTAATATAGCACATTGTGACCTGGGGATTAGACGTTATAAGATTCCAGTAACACATAGCATGTTTTACAACCTTGTATTGATCTGTGTCTTCAAAAATAATTTAAACAGCCGTCAGGCTAATACTAACAATTTAATAATAGGAAGTAAGACTTATGTCTCCAAAATCCCACCAAACATGGCCGCTGCTTGACTTTTTGTGGTCTTCAAAAACCTACCCAAAATGGTGGGCGATCTATTTCAGGCTCCAGTCTTCAATATCACACCCAAAATGGTGGAAGACAGGTCACAGTCTGCTATAAAAAGTAAGTGAAAGTGACGCTTAGCGTGTTCCAGATAAAGTCACACGACGAAACCGGTAGAACACGCTACAAACGTCACATCGTTTCCAGGCATCAGACTTTTGTCAACATTATATGCCATACTTTTTTTGTCTACATGTGAGTACCCATTTTTCGTTTATTTAAATAAAGTATAAAACGATACTACACTATCTGGGGCTCCTTTCTCTCCTATGTATGGGCTATTACTGGACTAACATCATCAGCGCAGGGGGGCGCGTAACGGCCAGAGGGCTACACAGTGGCCTATACTGTGAAGGCACCAGACCCTAAGAAGGGGTGAAACAGTTGGTGAGTGCAGGGTGTATAAGAGCACGGATTGCAGTGATCACGGCATACAACAAGAGCATGAAGCACTTTTAGAATCACTCAGCACTTGGCAATTGGATTTGTTTACTTAACTTACTTTACTTTTTTTTTTTTTTATCAGCACATCTCTTAAAGGGTTAACATAGGTACCCTAATGGTACAGGAATTTTACGTTTTGCACATTTTCTTTACCTAGCAGTGTTTACTAGTGGCCCCCCTGATGACGTGCCTAGCACGAAACATATGTCGGTGGCTTCCATCTGGTCACCCCACACATAGCTGATCTCGGCACCCGACAAATGCTGCACAGCCCAGGACCAACCAAGCCTCCTGATCCAGCCGAGCGACATCCTCTAACAAGAGTTACTACGCATGCAGGCACTTATTCAGGTAAGAGGCCAATCAGTAATTTTTAAACATGTCTTTTAAAATAAATGGTAATACACTATGAGATCCCCTCTTTGTCTCCTTGTGGCTCTATTCACCGGTATCGAAATTGAAGTCACGGTTCCAGTCATTGCCGCATAGTGTGCAGGCACTTATCCTGCTCAGCGTTTATGACCTACTTGTATTAAAGTGGTCCATTCATTGTGGTAAGCGCATTTGATTATCCAGAGCACTTAGGGGTGAAGTTGAATAGTTGGTGAAGGCTGTCCTATCATCTGGAAATTGATTGCATGACCACTTATAGAAGAAATTTTCCTATGTGAACTTTTTTCAAAACGAACTTTATTTTCACAATTTTTTTTCAATTTTTTTTATATTCTATTGTATCACGGTCTAATTGGTAGACCTTTTGTACACATTATATATCACAACCAATTTTTCATGGTTTTTATCACTTACAATGTATATTACATATTGATTGAAGTGTTAGTGGATCTAATATAGACAAATTAAAAAAGAGCTAACACAAGTGAATCACATTCATAATACCCACCGCGCAATCATGGCAGGTATTATATAAATCTAGCGCCCTCTTCAATACCCACAACACTTATTCCACAGTTCACCTCTGTACCCTGAGGAGCAGCCTAATTTTTACAACTATTTTATATATTTGTATACACGTTTTAAATTTTATTTAGTACTTGGCGTGGAAACTACCCTATTTTATATCTAGTGTTTACTAGTGCACTTTAATTTGCACAGCAGTGTGATATATATTTTATGTAATTTTTTTATTTATTTTCATAGCTGCATTTATGATATATACTGTGGAATCATTCTAGTAGTTTACATAGGCACTTGGCACTTTGGATCGTTTAGCACTTTGTGTATATTTTGCACACTGCACCTTACACTAGGAGTCTCTTTTATGGAGCACTTGTCTCCGTAGGACCAGCACCAGCTCTACTAAATATACTTGCGCGGATTTATTTTAACACATGGGGGAGGTAAGGTTACATAGTTATATTGTTGGGTAAGAAAAGACACAAATCTCTCTTGTTCAGCCATTGGAAAAAAAAATAGAAGTCCTCTATTTCCTCATATAGAACCATATACATTCAGTTAATACAGAGGAAATAACAACAAACTATACAACATTAGTTCGCTCCAGCATGGGAAAAAAAAAAGTTCTTCCTGATTCCCTAAGGTAATAGGAAACTCCTTGGATCATCAATCTCTGGTGTTATCATAACTCCCAACTTTCTGAGATAAGGAAGAGGGATATCTAGTAGAAAAAGTATATAGGCATATGACACCCCTCTTGCCATGCTCCTGTTACAAGGAGAATTAATAGACAAAAATGATTGCTTAAACCCACAAGTACTTTTTTACCACTACTAATTCTTTATATCGGCTTTCGTAATTTATAAATGCAACAATTTATAGATTGAATAAAAAGATTAGCACTGTAAAACACTTTTTAATAGATAAATAACGCATTTTATAGACAGGCATATACTGTAAATTCAACAAAAAAGAGAGACAAATGAGAAGCAACAGGGACCGATGGAATTTGTTCCAAATGAAGGCCAATCCCTCCAAATCAGGGACAGTTGTTATTACCTATACATGTTTATATCCAGTTGTATTTTGTGCATTTAGGAATGCATTCAGCTCTTTTTTTAAACAATCAACTGAGCTGCCCAGAACAAGTGGGTAGTAAGGGGAGGGGTCTAATCCACAACTGAGGGCGTCTATTCCACTTTTTCACAACTCTTACTGGGAAGAAGCCATGGAGGTTAAACCTACTCTAGACGTAAAGATTGCATGTGGTTATTACATTGAGCGACTCACAGCTCCCTCTAGTTGCCAATCTGCCACTAACAAATCTCTATAGAAGATTTAATATAGTGAAAATAAGATCAATTATGTGAAATGAAAGTCGCAAATCCTTAATAAATTACAGTATATACTGCAATGCTAACTCTAAATTGAAGCTCACACTAAATACATTTTCCTGTGATTTGTTTTTTTCTTTTTCCTGTGGAATCAGTATTATTATAGTCACCATGGTAATTCCATTACATTTGAAGATGTGCACATTATAGTCTGCACCTATACCAGCCATTATTAAAGCTGGTAGCAGTGAATACTTACATTTTCTGGCTGGCTTTCTGTCAGACCATTCCTGGACTATGATTTGGTCCCCAGGTCCTCCAATGTAGTACTCATCTTCAAAGGTAGAATTTTCAGGTATGTCAAATGGATCCCATTGTGCAGTCAGAGCGCTCTTAACACAGGTTTTAGTAACCTGTTCAATCTGAAACATCAACGACTCTTTGTACAGAAAGATATATTCAAAGAATCTATTAGAAAGAAATACAAGCGAATAATGGATTACTTTGTGGCATCATCTCAATCACATTTAGAACACACAGTTGTCAATATGTGAAAGTTGCCATACATAAAATAGTCCAATTAAAAGTTAGAGAAAAATTGTATATGGGATATACTGCGCTGTGCAATAAGTGAACACATAAATTGGCTGCCAACACAGCTGAGACAAAGCCCAAACTGGTGAATATGAAAAAGTGTAGCCCTTATTTTTATGAAAAATTCAGTTAACCACTTCCCTACCGGCCCATAGTAAAATGACGTCCACAAAGAACCTTTGCCGCTCAGAGTGGACGTCATATGACGTCCTGGGCTTTGTGGGGGGGATATCTGAATGATGCCTGCAGCTAGATGCATCATTCAGATATCCTTCTCTTGTGCCGGCGATTCTGCACAACGTAAGAACGATCATAGCGGCGGTTCCGGCGGTTACAGGCGGCGGGAGGGGACATCCCCCCCTCCCGCCGCCATCCGGTGCTTCTCCGGGCTCTCCCGTGCCATCGGGGGCCCGGAGAACGAATCGTCCGGCGCTCGCAGGAAGCAGAGAGATGACTGGTGACCAGATGGTCACCAGTCATCTCTATGACCGTCGGAGGACCCGGGCGCGATGTGATGACGTCACGCCCGGGTTCCCGTAAGTAAACAAAGCCGCGATTGCGGCTGCTAAGCAACAGCAAGCATGAGATCGGTGAATTTTTTTTCACCGATTTCATGCTTTCCAGCCTGGAGGAGAGATGTGGGGTCTTATTGACCCCGCATCTCTCCATAAAGAGTACCTGTCACACACATTCCTATTACAAGGGATGTTTACATTCCTTGTAATAGGAATAAAAGTGATCAAAAAAAAAAAAAATGTAAAAAAAAAGTGTAAAAAATGAAATAAATATCTAAAAAAAAAAAAAAAGAAATAAAATTTATTTTTTTAACGCCCCTGTCCCCGGTAGCTTGCGCGCAGAAGCGAACGCACACGCAAGTCCCGCCGAATATGTAAACGCCGTTTAAACCACATATGTGAGGTATCGCCGCGTGCGTTAGAGTGCCAGCAACAATTCTAGCACTAGATCTCCTCTGTAAATCTAAACTGGTAACCTGTAAAAATTTTCAAATCGTTGCCTATGGAGATTTTTAAGTACCGAAGTTTGGCGCCATTCCATGAGTGTGCGCAATTTTAAAGCGTGACATGTTAGGTATCTATTTACTCGGTGTAAAATCATCTTTCCTATTTTACAAAAAAATTGGGCTAACTTTACTGTTTTTTAATTTTTTTAATTCAT
Source organism: Rana temporaria (assembly GCF_905171775.1). NCBI lineage: Eukaryota > Metazoa > Chordata > Amphibia > Anura > Ranidae > Rana > Rana temporaria. The sequence continues at coordinate 144,779,000 of NC_053493.1, forward strand.
GAAACAATTTTTTTCCAAAAAAAAGGCGTTTGAAAAATTATTGCGCAAATACCGTGCAAGATAAAAGGTTTCAATGACCGTCGATTTATTCCCTAGGGTGTCTGCTAAAAAAACATATATAATGTTTGGGGGTTCTGCGTAATTTTCTATCAAAAAAATTATGATTTGTACATGCAGGAGAGAAGTGCCAGAATAGGCCTGGTATGGAAGTGTGTATAACTGCCCTGTATGGAAGAGGTTAACAAGAGTGTGATCCGTGAAAAAAAATATATATTTAAAGTAAATAAATCAGAACGAAGCAGTCATCTATTGTGACCACATACAAATAACAGTCCAAAAGGGTTGAAATTAAGAATCCCACATGGATATGACCCTCTCTGTGAAAGAATAGAGACACCACCACCAATGTAAGGAAGAGGCTTACCAGATGGTGTTGACTTGGTGAGGTGTATACCATACAAGGTAGTATTTATTGAAAAGATAAAAAAATGAACACTCACATTTGAAAGAACAACATAGGCATATCACAAAGTGCAAGAGCGATGTGTGTGAATGGGTCCACCCGACGCGTTTCAATGGGTCCACCCCAGATGATGACTGTTTAGTTAAAACGCGTCGGGTGGACCCATTCACACACATTGCTCTTGCACTTTATGATATGCCTATGATGTTCTTCCAAATGTGACTGTTAATTTTTTAATCTTTATAATAAATACTACCTTGTATGGTATCACACTATGACTTTTTACCTCCATAGACCCAGTCTGTCTAGTATGGTCATCTGCTGGCTTGGAACCATACACATGCAGCTTAGCCCTTCTGGGGAAAATTGGTGCAATTGCACTTGCAAATTGCACAGTCTATTTGTCTTTAGTAAATTAACCCTAAAGACTCTCCTAAGCGAGGAACTAACACTGACTGATTGTGGTAGAAAGAGGGATGGTTTAGCTAGGACTGAATGAAGGAGGGTAAAACAAAGTGTGAAACCAAATGACAACAAGTTGAAGGGGTCCTAAACCACCACTAGAATAGTAATTTGATACTGTTCAATACATACCGGTAAACCTAAAAAATACATATAAGTGGAACAGAACACCATCATACAGTATACTGTTCATTCTGTTTTCTCTGATCTGTACTTTTTGCACTCAATGCAAAAAGGAGCAGAGCTTTGAGTGGGAATAACAGATCCCCCTACCAATTGTTGTCTGCAAAGTGCAGATACAAGACCCCTACATACAAGTATAGAGAACAGCAGTGGCTGTTTTTTATTACAGTAAGAACATTGTACTGTATTACTAGCATACCTCCCAACTTTTTGAGATGGGAATGAGGGACACCTATCAGCAAAAGTATGTAGGCATAGGACACACCCTTTGCAGCACCCCCTTGAAGGAGAATTGTACAAAAAAACAAGATTGGTTAAACCAGGGTTCGACGACTGGGGCGGCACAGCTTGGTATCCTGCATCTCCGTGCGCCGCACGATCGAATGGGGCCGCGCCGGCCGGTAATTGAGGTCACGGCTTTGCGGCCTTCTGCAGGCCTATGGTTCTTTCTGTGATCTGGTGCCATCTTGTGGTGGCCGTTGGTATGACAAGACAACCAGCAATGCCAATAGAGCTTCCACTGCCTGTTTTTTCAAAATTCTCTATTTTATTATTTTTTCAAAGTTATCCACATCATGTTAATACATTTACACAACAGTATGGCTTCTATATGTTACCACATAACTCAATATACTCAGCTTCTCTGCTTCTTGAATTCTTTCTATAAAGATTTACAGTAATAACTATAGTTCCTGAATAACCCATAGGTATATCCCCCCCCCCCACCTCCCATCCACCCTACCCCCAAAAAAAAAAAAAAAAGGGGAACCTCTCCAGGTTATTGTCGCCGGTGCATCCCTCCTCCCTATTCTCTCAAAGATCTCCCTCTCTATATCTTATATAGGGTGTCCATATCAGTCTGTACTTATCCTCTTGTTCTCTTATGCCCATGGTAAGTTTCTCCATCTGTTGAATTTCTGATATTCTACCTAGCCATTGTTGTTTATTTGGGGTGTTTGCACTTTTCCATAGAATTGGAATACATGCCCTTGCTGCAACCAATAGGTGTCTAATCAGGGACCTTTTAAACCTGGCCAAAGAAATTGGTAAATCCAATAAGAGGTATGTGGCCGGGTCAGTTCCCAGATCCACCTCCAAGATATCTTTAACTATATCCCTGACCATTTTCCAAAAGTCTTTTAACTTTACACAGGACCAAAAAACATGTAGCATTGTGCCCTCCTCTTTACCACATCGCCAACATCTATCTGAAACTTCCGGGAATATCCGATTTAATGCTACGGGAGTTTTGTACCATCTGGTTAGAATTTTATACCCTCCCTCTTGATATCTGGTCGCCAATGAGGCTTTATGTGTAAAGTTAAAAATCTTTTTTATCTGATTCTCTGAAAACACGACCTCCAACTCTCTTTCCCAGGTACGTATAAACGGCAACTCCCTTGGTGCTTCTGTCTCCACCCACATGCTATACATCACTGAAAGGCCATGTCTCAACTCCTCACCCTTCAGACATATTTCCTCAAATCCTGTAAGGTCCCTGAGCGGTCCTATTTTTAATGCTTTAATGGCCGTCTTTAGTTGATTTTGTCTCATTACGTCTAACTCTTTTCTTATTGCCTCATCTCTTTCCTCTCTTCTTGCCCTTGAACTATCACCCTCAAAGTGTATTACTCTACTCCAGCCTAATCTTACAATTGGAGTCCGAATAAGTGGTGCTTTTTCAAGGTGACAGAAAAAAAAATTCATACTCTTTCCATAAGCTTGTACCCTGAACAGTTACTTGCAATGGACAACTTGGGTAGTCTGGGACTTGACAAACCTATATACTGTATATGCATACTCATAAATCACCCAATGTATGTTTTCATTTCCATGGATTATGCAACATTTAAAATAGCAATCAATCTTTTAAATACGCTTACTCTGATTTAAGTGAAACTTTATAAAATGTATGCATGGCCTTTCCTTAAAACTCAGTGAACTGCAGCATCTGTGTAATTTCCAAGTAACTGACTTGAGTTTAGGACAAAGAAAATGGTATGAGGCTTTACTGAAAGTTATATGACATGTCAGCACCTAATGTGTAAATGCAGTTGGGAAAGAGAACAAATATAACAGATTTATTTTGCTGCAAATGTACTGAAAACTATAAAGAAATTGTGTCCAGTTAGTTTCATATGGATTTAATTTCAAAATTAAACATTATCAGGTGATATTAAATTTACACTTGGTGCAGCTGAACAGAGGTCATATTCTAGTATAACATGCTGTCAGATTTATAGTAAAATATAAATTATAGAAACGAAATAAACACATGTAAAACAGTCACTGGCTCAAGGCTGTCTTTCTAGATTCTAGATCTTTCAAATTTTTCAGAATAAGATCTGCAAATCTGCCTTTTGCCCATTTGTCTTTGGTTTACAATTTCTTTACATCAAAAAAGCATTATGGCAACCATATAGCAGGAGGGCTATGTAGACCACTGCTCTGTTAATACCAGTCAACGTGGCTTTTATTTAGCCTTTTGTTGGCTTTTCCACCACACTGATATCCCAAAAAGATGGTGCTGCAAGCAGATGGCAGTTGAGCACAAAAAAAAAAAGATAATAATACTCATGCAGTAAGGTAGTAAAGGGTTTCACTAAAGAACCTCACCCAATGACCCTGTCCCTTACCCAACAAGATATCAATCTAGTGCACCAAGTATCTTCTTAGCAAGACAGGCTATTTCCGGCGGCGTATTTGAAATTGGGCAGGGTTGGGGGCGGTTTTCATTTAAATGAAGCACGTCCCCACGCGGAATGAAATGCGCATGCGTCATTCCTAAATTTCCCGCCGTGCATTGCGCTAAATGACGTTGCAACGACATAATTTTTTTAACTTAGACGTGACTTACGTCCATCCCTATTCACGGACGACTTACGCAAAAAAAAAAAATTCAAATTTCGACGCGGGAACGACGACCATACTTTAACATGGCAAGTCTATCTATACGCCACAAAATAGCAGCTTTAACTATACGCCGGAAAAAGCTGACTACAGATGACGCAAGAGAATGCGACGACCGCGCGTACAATCGTGGATCGTCGGAAAAAGCTCATTTGCATACCCGACACGGAAAACGACGCAAACTCCACCCAGCGGATGCCGAAGTATTGCATCTGCGATCTGAAGGCGTACGGAGCCGTACGCCTGTCGGATCTTACCCAGATGCCGTTGTATCTTGGTTTGAGGATTCAAACTAAAGATACGGCGCGGGAAATTTGAAAGTACGCCGGCGTATCAGTAGATACGCCGGCGTACTTGCTCTGTGAATCTGCCCCTAAATGCTTACACCAGTCCTTATGATCAACAGCAGAAACTTAAAATGAAGCATGTGCTCTCTCTAAACTGGAAAGGGGTGTTGATGTCCTCGAGTCCCTCTTGGTGGATGGGAAACGTATGCAATTTTTGATACCCCTGACTCAGTAAGTCTTTGTATTCTTTGTCTCTGCCAGGTTTTTTAGTCCCCTGTTTGCCCTGAATCTTTTTGCTCTGTTTCCAGAAAGGCATTTGTTAATAGCTATAGCTATTGCTTCGCTTTTGAAACTCTAGAGAGTTGCACTTAGCTTCTACTCCTTGTTCCCTGTGTGCCCATTGTCTTGTTCTACAGCCTCTCTACAGACATAAAACATAATCTTAAAATAATATAAACTTAATGTAGCGCTACCCCCGCAGGAGCCGCTGGTTGTTGTTGGGATCGGCGTATTAAGTTACCTCAGTGTTGTCTAGGGGTGTAGTTGATAAGTAGAGTAGCTTAGAGTAGTGAGCGAAGGTCCAGTCATTGAATAAGGGTTTTCAAATGCTTTATTTCCAGGCCCAACATCAACATCAAATGAGGAGAAAAGGGTTGATGAAGCAAGAGAGAGAACTTTTCAGTATCAGGCCTCGATATGGACCGAGCAATCCTGCTCTCAGTAACACAGTAGTAATAAACACAATTCGTTGCCACTCTAGCCAGAGTGGGTGATGTGCCCCCGGACAGACTTCTGCCACAAGCCTGGCAGCCGAAGTGTCACTTTAGATTTCGGGGAGGAACAGGCCTCTGCCACAGACCTGGCTCTAGGGCCTCTGCCACAGGCCAATTACTTGAATGAGCTAAATGGATTAAGCATAGGTCACCGGATGACGGCAATAGTGTACCTGTCAACATTCCGGTCACCAGATCCCCGATGGTTCATTTAAGCCCTGTTGGACAACCTGCCTCCGGGTTCTCCTCAAGCCGATCCCCCATCAAACGGCACACAGCCTGGGATCTCCTCAGTCAAACTGGGGACCCAGCAAGTCACTGGGGCCCCTTTAGCAAAGTGGAGCTCCACGTAGAATGTGACCCCGGCCTGGTAGGCCATCACCGGGGTCCGTTGGATGCGCACACCCTGAAGGTGGGTGCCGCACCTGGAACCTGGAACCCGCGAAGAACCAAAGAAAATGGCGTCTGCCACAGATATACTCTCCCCCAGCATGCCCCGCGAGGGAAAACTCAAATTGGCTGCTGGGGAAAAGTGGCTCTGCCAGAACCCCTCTAGTGCCAACTGCCGCCCAGGGATGGAAACTACATCCCTGGAGAGCAGACTGACCTACAGGACAGTTCAGGAATGACAGCAGCCCAAATTTAGCAAATTGTGAATGGGAGCAAAATAACTCTCCCATTCCCCACTAACTTTAGCGTAGTGCCCATGCTGAAAGTAAGGGGGCGCTACATTAATAAAATATTTTAATGTAACCTTTATAGTTACCTGTCTGCCAGTACCAAGATTCCTTTGTACCTTGTTGCCAGCACTAGCCATTTCATAATGTGTAATTTAAAGCCCCGTACACACGACCAGTTTTCCCGTCGGAAAAACTGCCATGACAGCTTTTGGCCTGGAATCGCAGTGGGAAAAATGAGGACATGTTTCCATTCTTCCCACCGGAATTCCCGGCGTTTTTTAACCCGGCAGTTTTCCTATGGGGAAAGCCAGCGGGGGAGCACACACGGCTGAGTTTCCCGGCCAAAGCTCTAATGGCAGGTTTCCTACCAGGAAAACCATCCGTGTGTAGGGGTAAAAAGCTACCGAGCCGGTTCTCGGCCTCCCCCTCGGGTTTCCCGGCGGTAAAAAGTCTGTCGATCGTGTGTACCAGGCATTACAGTGGAAAAGCTTTGTGATAAAGAGTGCAGCATAGTAGAGTTACAAGCATGGCTAGATTTCTCTGGCACTGTATGCTCCAATAAATACATATTTCTTAACTAGCCACACAGTTCTATATATGCCATTTAAAAGATCTGTGAGTAGTCCTTTTGTAATGAACTAATTATCTTTTTTTTTTATCCTAACAAATATATTTACATATGAAATGAAACAAGAAGCTGCCAAAGTTTCTTGCCTAAAAATATGTCCATATGTCTGGACCAATGCGCATGTGCTATTGTCAGGATAGATAAGTACGTGTTTAAAATAACAGCTTATATTAAAATGACTGCCACTGCTACTTTAAAGGGAGATAGCGGCTTTTAAAAGCTCTTGTTTATCAAAAAAGCTTAGTGGCATAATAGTTAAGTTCATCTACTTCGTGAACATTTTCCAGGTTCCATCTAGAACATGTTGAGAGGATATATATACCCTCTTCTGTTTAGTCAGGGTCAAACAAGGGAGTTGTAGCTTATGACTAAGCATCAGGGAAGGTGTGAAACGCGTTAGCTGTTCTTTATTTGTACCCCCATTGCTGTATGGATTGTCATTTTTCTATCATGGATCAATAAAGGTGATTTTATGGGAGTGTGGCTATTCAGACTCTTCACTTTATAGTATTTGTATAGTTTTTAGACATTACTGTAAAAAAAAAAAACTCAGCTTAAAGCGGAGGTCCCACAAAATACTGCAGCTGCTGACTTTTACTAAATGGACACTTATCTGTCCAGGGTGCCCACAATGTCGACAGCAGAATACGAGAAATCGCTTGTCGCTAGGCTGCCCCTGCCGCCATCCTCGGTGAGGGAATCAGGAAGTGAAGCCTTGCGGCTTCACTGCCCAGTTTCCTACTGCGCATGCGCGAGTATCGCGGCGCGTACCCAGTGGTCCACGTTGTCTCCTGGGACCAGTGTGTTTCCCAAAAGGCAGCGGAGGGGACAGGAAGTGGAGTGACTCCCATGGGAGTCTATCCCCGGAAGTGGGTGGAAATACCTGTATTATACAGGTATCTGCACCCCCTGAAAGGTGGGGGGGGGTTCCGAAAAGCGGAAGTTCCATTTTTGGGTGGAAACATAGTATCAGCCCAAAGTTTTTTATCTAAGCTTGGATAGGGCAGAGACGGTTTATATAACCTGTCAGGTCTTTACAGCTATCTGGTGGCAATGTTTTTCCAGACAGGAAATGAGGGAAAATGTCCAACAGCCAGTAAAAGAAAGGAAAGTCCCTCTTTCATGAGTCTTCCTAATTTCTAGGCTGGTGAAACCATTGTGAAATATCTCCAACGGAGCCCTGGATGGAAGTAAAAACCTGAATGTAGGTCAAATCTTTCCTCACTTTAGGTCTTAGGCCATATGAAGAAGCTCCTAATGCCGCGCACACACGATCAGGCTTTTGCGGAATTCCATCAGAGAAAAATCTAAACTCCGGTGGAATTCATCGGAATTTCCGATGAAAAAACTCAGATGGGGGTTACACATGATAGGAGTATCCGATGGAAAAAGTCCATCTGACTTTTTCCATCGGAAATTCCAATCGTGTGTACACGTTTTCCATCGGAAATTCCGATCGTGTTACTAGACCTTTATTGCATAACAGTAGATTTTTTTCTTTAGCTTCTCTCAAACAAGAGGTACTTTTCCACCCAAAAAAATCATTTGACTTGTTATTGCCAACATATGTCTTATTGATCTATGGGAATGTGAAAAAAAAAAAAAGTTGACCATGTCTGTATGCTCGATATTATTATTATTATTGAAAACAGCTATGTTTCACATTTTCCTTTCTCTGGTTATTGGAAATTTCTGGATATGGGATTTCCGAATAAAATATCTTATTCCAGAGAGAATTTAGCCAAAGGTTGCTTCTGTTTGTGGTTTTATGCATATACAAGTCCTTCCTATTCGTGCTAATAGAGCAAAGGATTATTTCCAAGTTGCTTCCATAGACCAAGCATATCAGTTTGGAAAGATTGTCCTTTGACTGAACTGAGCAATTTTCTAATTTGATGTGCCCTTTTTCATCTTCTATTTATTTTTTTGCTTCATACAACCTCACTTCATCCTTCAAAACCCCTTGTAAGAAATTAGTCCAGGAATTCAGACAGTCTGGTCTCTCTCCTTCTATGTTTAATATCTTTTTCTTCCCACAATAAGGATGCCTTGAAATATATCTATCTATTGCACTGCCAAAGGAATACATATTGAGCTGGATTACATTTAATAAGTTAAAGGACAGAAAGACATCAAGCATACAAAGTACCTATCCAAAATGTAAAAACAAAAAAAAAGACAACGCTCTGCTTATTTATAAAACAAAACCTATAAAATGCAATGCAATATGCAATAACATGATAATATTTCCCCATGCCAAAATAAAAAAAAGCCTGATTTTAGTTTTTACCGTCAGTGTCATTGTTCAGTAGACATATATGGATCATTATATAGTAAGAAAAACAAACAAACAATCGCCTCCAGGTCAATTACTAGACCTTTATTGCAAGGAAATCATTATCTGCTTCTGGAGATACTGGTAAAGGTTTGGTCAGTGCCCTTTCTTTAACTGAGGTACTGCTTTTATTCTAGTCACTATACCAAGTTTTAGAATTAGCTATTAAAGTGGCCTCTGATGATACACAGAGATGAAACAAATCTCCCTACATAAGTTTTACATGTATATCTGCTTTCTTCAGCTTTATATACTGCTTAGAAAGTGCACATCCTGTTAGAATTGTCTCTTCCGGATTCACCTGTGGGTGTGGATTCTTGCCATACACTGTGAGACAGCTGATTGGAGGAAAGGCACACTCCCCCACTCCACATAGGCAGAGACTTGCAGAGCTGTGCTGTGAATAGACCAGCTCTCTGCTAATCTATTTATAGCACCCACCCTGACACAAAATTAAGGCTGGGTTTATGACAGTTGGCAGAGAACTGTCAGAAGTAATCCTGCTGATAACAGAAGAACGGAGCAGGAGAAAGCCACGGGACTTAGGGTTTTTCGAAGTGAGATAAGAAAACACTGCAGCTATATTTGCCCAGCTCATATTTTAAGAATCGGTATACATCCACTTTATGTCTGTGGTGAGCCTAAAATATACCATCTTCTTCTTTTATAGATGCATTGGCTGAATGTTTCTCACCAACAAAGAAAAAGTTATCAAGCTCTATGTAGACGTCTGGGAAAAACAGTGAGGTATTTGCACAAGCAAGGAGAAGAAGGGAATATCTGGAAATCCTGCAAACAAGAAGAGCGGTGTTACGTACCTGCCGGATGAGCCTGACGTGCAGTGGAAAGGCCTTCTCGTACAACCCTGGCTCAAGGGCCACCGATGTTGCAACAGTGGCCGCACGAGCCTGGCGGTGTATGGGTGACTGGTTCGTCTTTGGTCTTGTCAGTCCAGCTGGTGCAGCAGGAAACAGGATGGTAGATGCAGGGCTGGGGAGACACTGAATACGTAGTCAGACAAGCCGGGTTTGGTAACGGACGATCAGATGTAGGTATAGACGACAGGCAGAGAATGGTCAGGATACAGGCAAAGTTTGGCAACAGGATATCAAGCAGAGTAGAGCTGAGCGCGGTCACAAGGCATGCTAATGTGGAAAAAAGGGGGGGGGATTAGGTTGTGCTAAATAATCAACACAACATGAACATTGTGCAAAAAACAAGTGTATATAAATTAAATAAATAAAGGTCAATGTCCCTCCAGAGGGTAAAGACTATAGGGCCTGATTCCCAAAAGAGATACGCAGGCGGAACTGCTGTTCAGTCTGTGCCTAACTTTGGAAACGATCCTCAAAAGGCTTTTTCCAAAGTTAGGCAGAAAATCTGACATGTGTAAGACACTTACACGGTCAGATCTTAGGATGCAGTACCGCATCCGCCGCTGGGGGCATTTCTCATTAAAAAGCAGCTTTGAGTATGCAAATGAGGACTTAAGCAGATCCACAACGCTTTTCAGCACTGTGATTTCTGCGTAAGTTCCGATTTGCTTGCGCAAAACTAGGGCTGGTTTTACAATGTGGAAAATTAGTCACACCTTGTAAAGGCCCATTCAAGCGACGGCATTTGGTATGCATTCCTGAGGGAGAACTCCACGGCAATTTGTAAATTCAAAACCGGCATGGGTTCCCCCCCCCCAGGAGCATACCAGGCCCTTAGGTCTGGTATGGGTTGTAAGGAGACCCCCCCTACGCCGAAAATTCGACGTAGGGGGTCCCCCTACAATCCATACCAGACCCGTATCCAAAGCACGCTACCCGGCCGGCCAGGAAAGGGAGTGGGGACGAGCGAGCGCCCCCCCCCTCTTGAGCCGTGCCAGGCCGCATGCCCTCAACATGGGGGGGTTGGGTGCTCTGGGGCAGGGGGGCGCACTGCGGGCCCCCCCACCCCAGAGCACCCTGTCCCCATGTTGATGAGGACAGGACCTCTTCCCGACAACCCTTGCCGTTGGTTGTCGGGGTCTGCGGGCGGGGGCTTATCGGAATCTGGGAGTCCCCTCAAATAAGGGGGCCCCCAGATACCGGCCCCCCACCCTAAGTGAATGGATATGGGGTACATCGTACCCCTACCCATTCACCTGGAGGCAAAAAGTTAAAGTTATTAAACACACAACACAAGGGTTTTTAAAATAATTTATTAGTCTGCTCCGGAGGCCCCCCCTGTCTTCTTTATTAGCTCTAATACCAGGGGGGGCTTCTTCTACCACTCTCCGGGGGTCTTCTCCGCTCTCCGGGGGGGGGTTTCTTCTGCCGCTCTCCGGGGGGGGTCTTCTCCGCTCTCCGGGGGGGGGGTCTTCTCCGCTCTCCGGGGGGGGGGGTCTTCTTCTATCTTCGCCGCTCTCCGCTGTTGACTCGGCGCACCCCGGTTCTTCTGCAGCTGTCCGGTGCCTTCTTCTTCAGCGCTGGCTGCCTGCTATCTTCGTGTGTTAGCTCAATTACTAACAGGCAGCCAGCGCGGTCTTCTGTGACGTCAGGTTCTTCTTCTCCCTTCTTCCGATGTTGACACGTCGCCTCTTCTCACTGCAATGATGGAAGCGCGCCTTGCATCCCATTTATATAGGCATCACCGTCCCATCATGCTCCGGTAGGTACCCACGTGGTGGGTGCCTACCCACGTGCACCCACCATGTGGGTACCTACCGGAGCATGATGGGACGGTGATGCCTATATAAATGGGATGCAAGGCGCGCTTCCATCATTGCAGTGAGAAGAGGCGACGTGTCAACATCGGAAGAGGGGAGAAGAAGAACATGACGTCACAGAAGACCGCGCTGGCTGCCTGTTAGTAATTGAGCTAACACACGAAGATAGCAGGCAGCCAGCGCTGAAGAAGAAGGCACCGGACAGCTGCAGAAGAACCGGGGTGCGCCGAGTCAACAGCGGAGAGCGGCGAAGATAGAAGACCCCCGGAGAGCGGAGAAGACCCCCGGAGAGCGGAGAAGACCCCCCCCCCCGGAGAGCGGAAGAAGAAACCCCCCCGGAGAGCGGAGAAGACCCCCGGAGAGTGGAAGAAGAAGCCCCCCCTGGTATTAGAGCTAATAAAGAAGACAGGGGGGGCCTCCGGAGCAGACTAATAAATTATTTTAAAAACCCTTGTGTTGTGTGTTTAATAACTTTAACTTTTTGCCTCCAGGTGAATGGGTAGGGGTACGATGTACCCCATATCCATTCACTTAGGGTGGGGGGCCGGTATCTGGGGGCCCCCTTATTAAAGGGGACTCCCAGATTCCGATAAGCCCCCGCCCGCAGACCCCGACAACCAACGGCAAGGGTTGTCGGGAAGAGGTCCTGTCCTCATCAACATGGGGACAGGGTGCTCTGGGGTGGGGGGGCCCGCAGTGCGCCCCCCTGCCCCAGAGCACCCAACCCCCCCATGTTGAGGGCATGCGGCCTGGCACGGCTCAGGAGGGGGGGGGCGCTCGCTCGTCCCCACTCCCTTTCCTGACCGGCCGGGTAGCGTGCTTTGGATACGGGTCTGGTATGGATTGTAGGGGGACCCCCTACGTCGATTTTTCGGCGTAGGGGGGGTCTCCTTACAACCCATACCAGACCTAAGGGCCTGGTATGCTCCTGGGGGGGGAACCCATGCCGTTTTTTTCTTTGAAAATTGGCATGGAGTTCTCCCTCTCAGGAATGCATGCCGAGCGACGCTGACAATTTTTCTTTTTTGTTTTTGTTTTCCCGGCGCTTTTTTTTTTTTTCACCCGTCGCAACTTTAGTGTCCCGTCGCAATCCACAAAGCCCGCCGTAAATTACGTTCGCACGCTGCACGTCGGGAAAATTACGTCACACGCATGCGCAGTACGGCCGGCGCGGGAGCGCGCCTCATTTAAATTTTAAACGCCCCCCGGAGAGGAGGACCGCCTTGCGACGGAGGCACTTAAGTTACACGGCGTGTAATTTCTAGGTAAGTGCTTTGTGGATCAGGCACTTAGGTAGAAATTTTAAGTCAGTGTAACTTAACTGCTGAAAGTTAAGTTAGGCAGCTTTTTGGGGAATCAGGCCCATATAGTATAAAGTTTAAATTGATAAATAAAAATTGTGTTAAAAAATCAGTATATAAATAAAATTGTCAAATTCTCGATAAAGACTTAAAAACTGTGGTAAAGTGAGGCAAGAGTCCACCACCAGTTCAAGTAGAAGTTGATTGAAAAAGGAGCTCCTCACGGTCACACCAGGAAGAAAAGTAAGTAAATGCCCTTACAAGAATTGTTGGACCCCCTGTTAGATGAGGTCAAGAAGGCCTGAACATCCACCCTGTCAGGTGATGGGAAATCCAGGTGACATTGCGCCTCTGCATAGAAACACCTACTCCCGCGGGAGTGAGTACCCGGAAGCCGGGTGGAAAATAGCCATAATAAGGAACCACACCAACCTGCATCAACAGCTGGGCTTACAAGAACTTGGCATAGTATTCCGGATTAGGTCAACACCACTGAGTTCCTGTTCTCTGGCTGTGCCCTGCATTTTCACCCTGTCTCACTCTCTATCAATGAAGACTACGAAGTGCCCAACATTGCATGGTCCATTGTTGTTATCATCAGGAAACCTGTCTAGGGAAATGACAAGCAGCGGTTACTGGATCACATGCTTGTAACAAGGAGATGGCAGCAGAATCAGCAAAGCTGAGATACAACAAAGGATGAATAAAAGTGACGCTGAGTCCAGGAGCGGATTGCCTTTGAAAAGACAGTCACCTTCCTGAACCTGATGAGGATCGGCTGGAAGTGGAGCAACGCTTAGCCCCTGGGATTTCCCATCACCTGACAGGGTGGATGTTCAGGCCTTCTTGACCTCATCTAACAGGGGTCCAACAATTCTGGTAAGGGCATTTACTTACCTTTCTTCCTGGTGTGATCATGAGGAGCTCTTCTTTCAATCAACTTCTACTTGAACTGGTGGTGGACTCTTCCCTCACTTTACCACAGTTTTTGAATCAATATCGAGAATTGGACAATTTTATTTATATACTGATTTTTGAACACAATTTGTATTTATCAATTTAAACTTTATAGTATATAGTCTTTACCCTCTGGAGGGACATCGACCTTTATTTATTTAATTTATATACACTTGTTTTTGCACAATGTTCATGTTGTGTTGATTATTTAGCGCAACCTAATCCCCCCCCCCCCTATGTTCCATGGTAAACCATGTTAAATGGACTGTAGTGCGTTTTTGCAAATAGAAAAAAGCACTAAAAAAGGCATAGGTGTGAACCAGGCCTTAAAGGGGTTGTAAAGGCAGAATGTTTATTTATCATAATGCATTCTATGCATTAAAATAAAAAGCCTTTTGTGTGAAGCAGCCCCCTGCTATTTATACAGCAATCAATCAAAATGGCAGGGAAGGAGTTAACACTAGTGAGCGATCAAGGGGTTAAGCGTGTTCCCTGTAGGGGGATGAGACTGATTGATGTTCCTACTTACTAGGAACACACAATCTGTCTCTACTCCCCTGGCAAAACCGGGATTTGTGTGTTTACACACACAGATCAATTTTCTGGCTCTGTCAGGAGCGATCGCGGGTGCCCGGCGGACATCGCGGCTGCTGGGCATGTACACCGATCCTAAGTGACGCGGCGACCACGTGCACGCGCCCTATACCCCTTGAAGCGGCTGCCATACAGCTACGGCGAGTCATGCAGGGGAGCCATACTGCCGCCGTCAAAGGACGGTGGGCGGTCGGCAAGTGGTTAAAGGGTAAGGTTACCTTTGTACGCTTTTTTTTTCGAAATTCCATTCCTATGTAGATAGAGCTGTAGTATTGAAAACAGGAGACGGGTCTCCTGGGTTCTGTAAAGTTCACCATACAGTGACTATACAATCTAATTGTCCTTTAGATCTGCCATCAACTATGTAGTGTAAGCGCCTGATTGGATATAGAGTGATTGACTAGATAGGCGTTTCCTCCGATTATATCAATTTGGTAAATCTAAAGGAGATTGTACAATCAGATTGTATAGTGTATAGCCGACCATGTTTATACACCTAAAATTACTAGTTGCGCTTTCAGTGTCATTAATTGTTAACGGCTCACCAAACACAGAAGCAAACACACATTTTGTGAAAAAACGAAGGGCAAATGCTGCCAAACGCACAACCCATAAAATGCCAAAATGTCCCATTAACCACATGTAACCAACAGGCTGTCCTATGCGTGTCACAGGAAAAATTAGTCACAAAACATACGCTCCCACTATGCTAGATGTGAATGGGGACTGAAAGTGAAATTGGTCGATAACACAAGAACAATGAGGCTCCATTCACATGAAGCTTCTTTGGGGCGATTGCTGTGTGTAGGGCGGCCCATCCTATGTGTGATGAGTAAAAATGCTCCAAAATGCCCCCCCCCCTCACTAAAAAAAACAAAAACCAATGTGGGAATGCGAGTTCCTGCTATGCAGAGTTGTGAACAGGGCTTGACAGCTGAGTGTTTCTGTCCATTCCCTCCTATGTACTCTTACATAGGAGGGAGTACACTAGGCAATCTGATTGTATATTGTGTATTTAGTAAGAAGGGTGATCACTGATTTGATTTAAAAAACGTGCACCTGTGAATGCGGGTGGATGATGCAGGGTGTGTGCTAATGAGGTCAGCTGGTCAACTCCTTCCTGTGTCATGACCTCTAATCTGATCAAGAAGAAAGACATTACTAATGGAAACGTCTGGAAACATGGATGAGCACAAGCAAAGTAAGTGTCTGTAGATTTAATGCAAAGCATTGATATTTATGCAAAAAAAAGTACATAAATGCTATATTGGTGCATAGGGAAGCTAAAATTTAGAAAAGGTACAAAAGGTGAACTTACCCTTTAAAGTATTTACTGTATATAGTCTGCCTAAAATAAAAAATATGCTTTATCTGCTCTGTGCGTATTTCCTCCTACCTCCTCTTCTGGGGTCCCCCTCCAGTGCTCCCTATGGGGGCACACATACAGGCTTGCTCCCAAACCGGGTTGTGTGCATGCGGAGACACACACAGAGCTGATATCCATATACTGTTCCAAGGGGGTGTTTTTGCAACCTGCATTTTTTTATTCAAGCTCTGTTTTTTTAAAAACACTTTTGATAATTGTGTGAAATATACGATATGTTTTTGCAACTCCTATGTAATTTCTTCTTACACATCCAGAAAAATGGAAGAAGTGTAGTGGGGATGTGAGGGGTGCATTGAGATTTTCTTTTCTACCTGGATGAGGTAAAGTGGTGATGGGGTGTGCATGGGACATACTACAAAATAAAATAAAGTTCAGCCAACTGCTGAGCTAAAACAGCCGATATGCTGCATCGCTATAGAGGTAGTCACAGTATTGTATTTAGGTTTTGTGCTGCCCTAGGCCTGACTAGACTCGTGCACCCCTAATTTAAATATGACCCACTCCTTCCTGTCAAGGCCACAACCCTTTCTGTTTAAGACACGCCTTGAAATTTTCAAGTGGGGACACTAGTTCTTAGGGCCTGGGTGGGGGGGCAATGGATTCCCTTAATTTGCATAGATTTCCTCTCACTTCCTGTTTGGCTATGGGGCAGGAAGTGATGGGAAATCTATGCAATGGGACAGGGATGGTAAAAAAATGAAATGACAGAGGCTATAACCCTCCCTTACTCTATCCAAAATAAAAAAGTGTTGCCTATAGTTCTACCTTGAGCAGCTTGCATTATATCAACAGTGTAGCGCAAGCCAACGGGGACGCTTTCCGTGCTGCCCCCCTGCAAAGTGCTGCTCTAGGCCTGGGCCTTGTTGGCCTAGGCCAGGATACAGCGTTGGGTAACCGATCCAAATAATGGGTGAGTTTCAAAGCAGGGCACATCAGAGTTGCAAAAATAAGAATTCTTTTAAACACAAAGTACTCTAAATACCTTCCACACAACGTGTAGTATTCGTTTTGAGTCTTTGAAGTAGCTCAATTGCAACAATTTGCATCCAAAAAAGCTGAGAACTAAATTTCTATTTTATCATTTAATGACACGATCCAACAAACTACATGATAAATGGTGTGATATGATTAGGTGTTGCAACGTATGTGTGACAACTGGAATAAGGCTGATAAAATATGTGAGTGTATACAAGTGTTTCTATCTTACATTTTGTGCTAAGTCTGCATCACCTAGTTACTGTAAAGTAAATAAACACATAAAAAGAAGAAGCATTCAATTGTACAACTTCAACCAGCAACAATTTCCAAATAACCTGGCAACGGAAATACTATTTTACAATACAAACACATCATTTTTATGAAAACGTGTCAGTGGACACACAGGCCAAAGTAGAAGCCTTGGAGGCCCTCAATGAAACTGCTTTGTGAGACAGTATATAACCGATTTTTACTTGATTGTTGAAAATTGCCCAAAAGCACTTAACCACTTGAGTACGGGCCTGCATTACCCTTTTATTACCGGCTGACCAAAAGCCGGACTTTATAGGCTCAATACTCTTTTGAAGAGGTAAGTAAAACCTTGGACAGAGGTGTGGCGGTGGACGTGGTATACTTGGATTTTGCAAAAGCGTTCGATACAGTTCCCCACACACGGCTCATGTGTAAGGTAAAGTCTACAGGATTGGAAATATCAGTTTGTAAATGGATAGAAAATTGGCTATGGCTGGATTCACACCTATGCATTTTTAGTGCTTTTTGCATTTTGCAGATTTGCAATATAGTCCATTTAACATGGTTTCCTATGGAACACCTTCTGTAGTGCAAATCTGCAAAATGCAAAAAGCACTAAAACTGCATCGGTGTGAATCAGGCCTAAAAGGTAGAATTCAGAGAGTAGCGGTTAATGATTCTTATGCCGAGTACACACAATCATTTTTCGGCATTAAAAAAAACGATGTTTTTCGGCATGTAGAAAAAACGAACTTTTTCCAACTTCATCATTAAAACGATGTTGCCCACACACCATCGTTTTTAAAAAATGCTCTAGCAAAGCGCGGTGACGTACAACACGTACGACGTCACTATAAAGGGGAAGTTCCATTAGATGACGCCACCCTTGGGGCTGCTTTAGCTGATTCCGTGTTAGTAAAAGACGATTCGCGCTTTTCTGTCTGTTACAGCGTGCTGAATGTGCTTACTCCATTATGAACAGTAGTTTTACTGGAAAGAGTGCTTCCATCTCATAACTTGCTTCTGAGCATGCGCAGGTTTTTAACGTTGTTATAGCCCACACACGATCATTTTTTACAAACCGAAAAACAACATTGTTTAAAACGTCGTTAAAAAATGTAGCATGCTCCAAAAAAATGGAAAAATCATTTTAAATATTTTTTTTTTTAAAACAACGTTTTTTTCATGCCGAAAAATGATCGTGTGTACGCGGCATTACTCTGAATGGTCCAATGTTATCAGTGGTGTACCCCAAGGTTCAGTGTTGGGACCCTTACTTTTTAATATCTTTATAAATGATATTGGGTCTGAGATCAAAAGTAACATTTCTGTTTTTGCAGATGACACCAAGCTATGCAGTGGAATAACGTCCTTACAGGATGTCGCCGATTTACAAGCCGACCTCAATGCTCCGTCTAATTGGGCGACTGAGTGGCAGATGAGGTTTAATGTTGATAAATGTGAAGTTATGCACTTGGGGGCTAAGAATATGCATGTATCATACATACTAGGGGGAGTACAGCTGGAAGGATCCATAGTGGAGAAGGATCTGGGGGTTTTGGTAGATCATAAGCTCAATAATAGCATGCAATGCCAAGCTGCGGTTTCAAAAGCGAGCAAAGTCCTTTCTTGTATTAAGAGAGGTATGGACTCCAGAGAGAGAGATATAATTTTTCCCCTGTACAAATCATTAGTAAGACCTCATCTGGAATATGCAGTTCAGTTTTGGTCCCCAGTTCCCAAAAAGGATATCAGGGAACTGGAGAAAGTGCAGAGAAGGGCAACCAAACTGATAAGAGGCATGGAGGAGCTCAGCTATGAGGAAAGATTAGAGGAACTGAATGTATTCACTCTTGAGAAGAGGAGATTAAGGGGGGATATGATCAACATGTACAAATATATAAGGGGTCCATATAGTGAACTTGGCGTTGAGTTATTCACTTTACAGTCAACACAAAGGACAAAGGGGCATTCTTTATGTCTAGAGGAAAAGAGATTTTGCCTCCAAATACGGAATGTTTTTTTCACAGTAAGAGCTGTGAAAATGTGGAATAGACTCCCTGCAGAGGTGGTTCTGGCCAGCTTAGTAGATTGGTTTAACCATTACTACACATATGACGTCCTCGACTTTGTGCGGTGATATCTGAATGATGCTTGCAGCTACAGGCATCATTCAGATATCATTATTTTCGGTGGGCGATACTGTGCACCATAAGAACGATCATAGCAGCTCGTTCTTTTAGGTGGCGGGAGGGGACATCCTCCCGCCGCCATCTGGTGCTTCTCGGAGGCCCGGAGAATGAATCGGCCAGTGCCGGCTCACGATGATTGCTGGCTGTTGGAGGCCCAGGCGCGACGTTATGACGTCACGCCTGGGTAGCCGGAAGTAAACAAAGACGCAATCGCGACTGAAAGCATGATATTGGTGAATTTTTTTTTCCAGGTCTCATGCTTTCCAGCCTGAAGGAGAAATGTAGAGTCTTATTGACCCCCCATCTCTCCATAAAGGACCTGTCACAATATATTCCTATTACAAGAGATGTTTACATTCCTTGTAATAGGAATAAAAGTGATAAAAAAAAAGTGTAAAAAGAAAATGTAAAAAAAAAAAACGTAAAATAAAATTAAAAAAATTAAATTTAAAAACTACCCTGTCCCCGGTAGCTCGCACTCAAAAGCGAACACGCATGTAAATCCCGCCCACATATCTAAACACCTTTTAAACCCCACATGTGGAGGTATCAATACGTGCGTTAGGGCGAGTGCAACAATTCTAGCACTAGACCTCCTCTGTAGCTCGAAAATAGTAACCTGTAAAAAAAATTAAGCGTCGTCCTATGGAGATTTTTAAGTACCGAAGTTTGGTGCCATTCCATGACTGTACGCAATTTTAAAACGTGACATGTTAGGTATCTATTTACTTGGCGTAACATCTTTCACATTATATAAAAAAATTGGGCTAAGTTTACTGTTTTGTTATTTTTTTAATTAATGCGCAAAAACCGTGCAAGATAAAAAGTTGCAATGACCGCCATTTTATTCCCTAGGGTGTCTGCTAAAAATATATATAATGTTGGGGGGTTCTGACTAATTTTCTAGCAAAAAAAAATATGATTTTTACATGACAGAGAGAAGTGCCAGAATAGGCCCGGTGCTGAAGTGGTTAAGAAAGGCCTGGATACTTTCCTAAATGTACATAATATAACTGGGTACTAACATTTATAGGTAAAGTTGATCTGGTGAATATCCAATTACCTCTCGGGGGATTAGGAAGAAATTTTTTCCCCTGCTGTAGCAAATTGGATTGTGCTCTTCTGGGGGTTTTCGCCTTCCCCTGGATCAACTGTGGGTATGGAATTGGGTATATGGGATTGTATGATATTATTATTATTGTTATTATTATTTTTTATTTTTTTTATGGTTGAACTGGATAGACTTGTTTCTTTTTTCAACCTGACTAACTATGTAACTATGTAATAGGGGAGATCACACAGAGTTAGTGGGGTCTAAGTTAGTCAGTCCACATTTTTTTTCATTCTCATTGGGATGTGACTTTCCAAGTCAAAATATTTTTGTACAGACATATTTTCAGTTTTCAGGCCTGGGATTTTTTCGACTGACAAATATTCAGTCTAGAAGTACAACATTTTTTAATATTTGATGAAAATTTATTTTGGTGGTATTTAATAACTATTTTTTTTTTACTTTTTTACTATACAAAGGACAAACAAAAAAAAAAAAAAAACAGTTTATCTGATTTTGTTATAAAACATATCAAATAAAAATGGCAACATAGTAACCCCCCCCCCCCCCCCCCCCAAATGACCTTTTTTTGGAAAGTAGATATCCCACTATGCTCTCCATTTTTTTCCCTGCAATTTTTGAAAATGAAGAAATATGCTGCTATTAACAACTTCATCCCCGGAAGAATTTACCCCCTTTCCTGACCAGAGCACTTTTTGCGATTCGGCACTGCGTCGCTTTAACTGACAATTGCGCGGTCGTGCGACGTTGCACCCAAACAAAATTGCCGTCCTTTTTTTCCCACAAATAGAATTTTCCTTTAGTGGCATTTAATCACCTCTGCGGTCTTTATTTTTTGTGCTATAAACAATAAAAGAGCGTAATTTAAAAAAAAAAAAGCAATATTTTTTACTTTTTGCTATAATAAATATCCCCAATATATATATATATATATATATATATATATATATATATATATATATATATATATATATATATATATATAAAAATCTCTCTCAGTTTAGGCCGATATGTATTCTTCTACAAATTTCTGGCAAAAAAACATAATAATCGCAATAAGCATATATTGATTGGTTTGCGCAAAAGTTATAGCGTCTACAAAATAGGAGATAGATTTATAGCATTTTTCTTTTATTATTTTTTTATTAGTAATGGCGGCAGTCTGCGATTTTTATCCAGACTACGACATTATGGCGGACATGTCGGACACTTTTGACACTCTTTTTGGGACCATTTTCATTTATACAGCAATCAATGCTATAAAAATGCACTGATTACCATGTAAATGACACTGTCAGGGAAGGGGTCAAATACTAGGGGGCGATCAAGGGGTTAGGTGTGTCCTAGGGAGTGATTCTAACTGTGGGAGGGTGGGCTACCACTGACATGACAGCAATTACTGCTCCCGATGACAGGGAGCAGTAGATCCCTGTCATGTCACTAGGCAGAACAGGGAAATGCCTTGTTTACATAGGCATCTCCCGTTCTGCCTCTCGGTCTCAGAATCGCGGGCCATGGGCAAACATTGAGTTTGCGGGATCCGGGGCACGTGCGCCCGCAAGGTGGCAAATTTAAAGGGACGTACCTGTACGGCCATTTGCCTGCCTGTGCCATTCTGCCGATGTATATGTGTGTTCGGCGGTCTGGAAGTGGTTAAGGTGATTAAAACATGGAGCTTGGTGATGGTGCACTACAGATATAGTTAATGTTAAAATCATACACAGGGAGGATTTGGTGAATGGGTACAGGTTACATACAGTTGGAGGAGGAAGATGAGGGGGTTACTGTGCAGGATAAGGAAGGTGAAGAGGTTAAAAAAAAAAAAAAAAAAAAATGCTTCTGTCCCCCTTTCTGCTGCCGATGAAGGATTCATTCATTGATCAGATTGTCCTGTCCCTTCCTCTGTTGTAACAGGGGGGCCTCTCATAGTAAACACTAGAGGGTTTATTCCTGCAGTCAGTGCCGATCCTGACCTCCCTGGGGCCCCAAGCAAAATGACATGGCACATTAAAAATGAGAAGCGGGGGGCGCTGACGACAATGACATGTCACATTAAAGAAAGTTGAGAAGCGGGGGTAGGGGGTGTTCTGCTGTCGGAAATTACATCTTACATTAAATTGAGAAGCAGGGGGTGCTGACTTCTTACCTCTTCTCCCATGCAGCCAGCGAGTTGAGAAGCGGGGTGAGGGGGCGGCAGGGCCTCTAGTAATTTGGGGGGCCCTTCGCAGCTTTGCGGGGCCCTAAGCGGCTTGCATAGTGGGCCTATAGGGCGGATCGGCCCTGCCTGCAGTTACTGTTATTGGACATCATAGCAATCACAAGATACAGAGGCGTTCTAATTGGCTGTGTACCCAAGGCCTGTTATCTAATCCTCAGATCACAGGCACAACTAGATCACAGCCATTAACGGATGAACTAGCCACCGTTTATGATTCCTGGAGTGATGTTTATAAAGGACACTACAGGATACACGTCCAGCTCCCTTGCCAGTTTTTTTTTAATACAGCAGTAGGGAGAAGAGGTTTAAACAGACGTCATGAATTCTAGATGTATCTGATACAAGTAAATTTACATTTTTTGTTACACTTTTAAACAAAAAAATACCTCTATATGATTTGCATATATAACTTCAAGAGGAACTTAGAGCAATTTGTCAAAATACCACTATAAATGTCCTGAAATGCCAAAACGACATACCGTATTTATCGGCGTATAACACACACTTTTTTCCCCTTAAAATCAGGGGAAAATCGTTGGTGCGTGTTATACGCCGACAGCATACCTCGGGGGGGGGGGGAGAAGGGGGAAGAGCGCCGCCGGAATTTACAGAGCCGTAATTTCCTCTCCACTCGGCTCTCACTCGACTGTCACCTCTCACACACAGCCACGGCATTAGACCAGTGTTCTGTCTATCACAGGAGCTGGTCTAATGCCGATGGCGGAGGCGGGACTGTGTGTGTGAGAGCCGAGTAAACAGGAGATGACAGCTCTGTGATTTTACAATGTTCAGGTTGATTTGATAATAGACGGTGAGGCTGTAAATGAAGCTAAAATAAAACGGCAATAATCAGGCTGCATTCATGCATTGATGGGCTGCAGATGGACATTAATCAGGCTGCAGATGGACATTAATCAGGCTGCAGATGGACATTAATCAGGCTGCAGATGGACATTAATCAGGCTGCAGATGGATATTAATCAGGCTGCAGATGGACATTCATGGGCACTGACCCTTAGATTGCTTCAAAGTTGTTTATTTTTTCCTGAAAATTCCCTCTAAAAATTGGGGTGCGTGTTATATGCCGATAAATACGGTACTTAACATTCCATGTAGTCCACCGATACCTTGCTCATTGCTGAGGTTTTCCTCTTGCCTCTCTTTTCTTTTGCTGTCCTTTTGGTTCATGGTATATCAGGAGTCGGTTATTACTTAAGCCTCGTACACACAATCGGACTTTCATCGGACAAAGCGTAGGACTTTTGTCCGAAGTGCGTTGGCCGTGAACTTGTATTGCATACAAACAGCAAAGAATTGTTGGCCAACAAACACAAAACTATGTGTTTTTTCAGCTCTTTAACACCACCCTTTGGGCAACTTCTGCTAATGTTGTGTTATGGTGAGTATTGCTTCTGAGAATGCGTGTTTGCACTTCGGAGTTTTGTATACACACGATCGGATAATTCCTGCGTCGAATTTTGAAAATTTACATCGTTTGCGTAAGTCGTTCGTAAATGGGGCTGGACTTAATTTACGTTCACGTCGAAACCAATACGTCCTTGCAGCGTACTTTGGAGCACTGCACACTGGGATATGTCCACGGACGGCGCCGTTTGTTGAAAACGTCAATCACTTCGGGTCACGAATCATTAACATAAAACACGCCCCCTGTTCCACATTTGAATTAGGCGCGCTTAGGCCAGCCCATTTACGCTGCGCCACCATAACTTAGTAACATTGTGAATACAGAACTTGCCTCTCTGACTTACAGTGGCGTAGCGTAAATGCGATACGCTACACCTGCACAAAGATAAGCCAGTCTTTCTGAATCTGGCTAATAGTTTTCAGGTCAAAATTAGTAATTTTGAGTTATAAAACACTATTATAATGTTAAAAAGATACATTTTAATAAGAATGTGCTCAGAACTATTTGTGTTATTCCTAAACTGTGTATAAAAATGTGAAACATATTCTAGTGTAATGATATTGGGTCTGGAGTCCAACTTGAGTTAAAGTGATACTAAAGTCTTGTTTTTTGCGTTTAAAAATAACAAGCATGTCATACTTGCCTGCTCTGTGCAGAGCAGCCCCGATCCTCCTCTTTTCGGGTCCCTCCGCCAGCACTCCTGGCTTCTCCTGTTGCGTGCCCCCACAACAAGCAGCTTGCTATGGTTGCACTTGAGTTGAGCCGCAGCTTCCTGTACCCTTTCTCACCTTATTGGCCCACTGACTTTGATTGACAGCAGCAGGAGCCAATGGCGCTTTGCTGCTGTCTCAGCCAATGAGGAGGGAGAGTCCCAGGCAGCTGAAACACTCCTGCAACATTGCTGGATAGGGATGGGCTCAGGTAAGTATTAGGGGGGCTGCTGCACACAGAAGGTTTGTAATCTTAATGCATATGCATTAAGATAAAAAAAAAAAAAAAATTGGAATATGGAACTGGAATATTTTTCCTCATTATAACATTAACCCTCACTTACTATTCTGGTGACTACTCAACATTTTTTTATGAAATGGCTTTTGTTTGTTGCATGCATGTTCCTGGACAGTAAGTCAGAAAGTATTAGGTTGGAGCTAGCTGGTCAGCTAACATTTTCAGAAGGAAAAAGCCAATGCTGGGGTTTTCTATACTACCTAAAACGTAAAAAATAAAAATATAGCGTAGACTATTTATAGACTTTTCCTAAGTTTTAGAGTTGAAATCTTATTATATTGAAATATAAACGTAATCATTCAGAGATTTACCACGACTCATTGCACAATATACTATTTACTTGACTATTTTTATCCACCCAAGGTGTTGATATCCACTGATGTATCATATTCATGTCTGACCATATGGTCCTGCTTATCAGACTGAGTCAGTGACATGATTATAAGGGGTTGTTATTGCTGAGCATATTTCTGGAGTACCGTACAAAATAAAGGTTATCTCTGATTTAGATTTTTTCGAGTATTGCGCCTGTGTTCATTTGGTTCAATGCTTGAGGCATTCGAGTGCGTGTTAAGTGCTGTATTTTCTTCACTGCACCCTCTAATTCAAAAATGTCTCTAGAAACAGGATTGAAAATGAATTTAACAACTATAAAATTCTTACCACCAAGTGCCAGGCCATTTGATTATTTTAACCGCTTGCCGACCAGCGCATGACTAGGAACGTCGGCACAATGGCACAGCTGCACAAGTGGGTGTAGCTGTACATCCCCTTTAAATTGCAGGGTAATAGGCGAGCCCGCGTCCGCCGCGTGCCTGCGGGTCCCGCGGACTCGTTATCCAACGGTGGCCCGCGATCGTGACACGGAGAGGCAGAACAGGGAGATGCCTATGTAAACAAGGCATGTCCTTGTTCTGCCTAGAAAAATGACAGAGATCTACTTTTCCAAATGTTCTAGTGAGACCATCCCCCCTACAGTTAGAACACAGTGATTGAAAACAGTTAGACCCATTTCACACTAAGGACATATTGCAGGCGCTATAGCGTTGAAAATATCGCCTGCAATCCGCCCTCAAACAGCTGCTCCACTGTCTCCAGTGTGAAAGCCAGAGGGCTTTCATACTGGAGCGTTGCGCTAAGAGGACGGTAAAAAAAGTCCTGCTAGCCGCATCTTTGGAGCGGTGAAGGAGCGGTGTGTTTACCATACTGCTTCTGCACATTGAAATCAATGGGACAGCGTGGCTATACCGCCGGCGGTTTTAACCCTTTCTTGGGTGCTAGCGGGGGTTAAAAGCGAAATTCCACTCACAGCGTTGGCGGTAAAAATAGCGGTGTTTTACCGCCGACGCTATGGGTGTCTCAGTGTGAAAGGGGTCTTAACCACTTGATCGCCCCCTAGTGTTTAACCACTTCCCTGCTAGTGTCATTTACACAATAATCAGTGCATTTTTATAGCACTGATCGCTGTATAAATGTCAATGGTTCCAAAATAGTGTCAAAAGTGTCTGATATGTCCACAGCAATGTCGCAGTCACAATAAAAATAGCAGATCACTGCCATTACTAATAATAAAAATAATAAAAATGCCATAAATGTATCCCCTATTTTGTAGATGTGATAACTTTTTTTTATTTATTCAATATTAGCTTATTGCGTTTTTTTTTTTTTTTTTTTACCAAAAATATGTAGAAGAATACATATCGGCCTAAACTGAGGAAGAAATTAGCTTTTTTATATATTTAAAAAGTAAAAAATATATTTTTTTTTTCAAAATTGTCGCAAAAATTTAAAACCGCAGAGGTGATCAAATACCACCAAAGGAAAGCTCTATTTGTGGGAAAATAAGGACGTCAATTTTGTTTGGGTGAAACACTGCATGACCGCATGATTGTCAGTTAAAACGACGCAGTGCCGTATCGCAAAAAGTGCTCTGGTCAGGAAGGGGGTAAATTCTTCCAGGGCTAAAGTGGTTAAATAATTCATACAGGTGGATTATGCATTGCATGTTTACTACCACTTAAGGACAGAAGATGTTTTTCAGATTCAGGGTTTACAAGACTAAAACATTTTTTTTTGCTAGAAAATTACTTAAAACCCCCAAACATTATATATATTTTTTTCTAACACCCTAGAGAATAAAATGGCGGTCATTGCAATACTTTTTGTCACACCGTATTTGCACAGCGGTCTTACAAGCGCACTTTTTTTGGAAAAAATTCACTTATTTGAATAAAAAAATAAGACAACAATAAATTTGGCCCAATTTTTTTATATATTGTGAAAGATAATGTTACGCCGAGTAAAATGATACCCAACATGTCACGCTTAAAAATTGCGCCCGCTGGTGGCACGGCGTCAAACTTTTACCCTTAAAAATCTCGATAGGCGACGTTTAAAAAATTCTATACGTTGTTTTTTCTGAGCTACAGAGTAGAATAAGGCCCCTTTCACATTGAGGAGTTTTTCAGGCGGTAAAGCGCTAAAAATAGCTCTGCTATCCCGCCTGAAAAACTCCTGCACTGCAGACTCAATGTGAAAGCCGGAGGGCTTTCACACTGAGGCGATGCGCTGGCGGGAGACAAAAAAATCTCCTGTCAGCAGCATCTTTGGAGCGGTGAGAGGAGCGGCATGTATACCGCTCCTTCCCATTGAAAACAATGGGAACCGCGGCTATACCGCCCGCAATGCGCCTCTATAGAGGCGCATTGCGGGCGGTATTAACCCTTTATCGGCCGCTAGCGGGGGTTAATACCGCACCGCTAGTGGCTGATTCCCGCGGCAATCCCGGCGGTATAGCGCCGCTATTTTTAGCGGCGATATACCGCCAACGCAGCTACGGGTCCAATGTGAAAGGGGCCTTATTGCTCTCGCTCTAACGATCGTGGCGATACCTCACTTGTGTCGTTTGTACACCGTTTTCATATGCGGGCGCTACTCGCGTATGCGTTCGCTTCTGCGCGCGAGCTCGTCGGGACGGGGCGCTTTTTGTTTTCTTATTTATTTTTATTGATTTTATAATTTTTTACACTGAAATAAAAATAAAATAAAAAATGTATCACTTTTATTCCTATTACAAGGAATGTAAACATCCCTTGTAATAGAAAAAAGCATGACAGGTCCTCTTAAAGACCTCAGATCTCATATTTAGACTTAAATGCAAAAAAAAAAAAAAAAAATGAAAATGTTGTCATTTAAAAAAATGACAACAAAAAAATTGTCTCTTTAAGACGCTGGGCGGGACTGACGTTTTGACGTCACTTCCGCCCAGCAAAGCTATGAGGACGGGTGGGGGCCATCTTGCCCTCACTCGAGTCCTCACTGATCAGGCAGCATCACCCGATCGCCTCCGCCGCTACCGACGGCTCCGGTAAGCGGCGGAGGGTGCGGGAGAGCGGCGGGAGGAGGGGGGCCCCTCTCCCGCCACCGATAACGCCGATCTCGCGGTGAATCCGCAGCGGAGACCGCCGTTATCGGTTACACGCCCGCCCACTGAAGAGATGATATCTCGGTTGTGGCAGCAGCTGTTGCCGTTACCAAGATATTCATCTTTAAAAAGAGGACGTATATATACAGTGGGCGGGCGTTAACCGGTTAAGGACACCTAGTGGATTCTTAGTCCTCATCAGCAAGCCGAACTGGTACATTTTCCTTTTAGATCTGTCCACACTCCAATGTTGGTCCTTGGTTGGCAAATTGAGATAAATCGGTCACAAAAATGAATCTTCTAATAAAGATTCCCCCTGCTAAGAAGAACATAAATACTTGTCTCTCCTGGTACCCTTGCCACTGAACTCTGCTGTGATAAAGAGGTATTACTGCTCTTCAAGTCCCTTTTAAAAACTAATACTTTTGGAAGTGTCAGTCTTCTGTGTTTTCCAATGCGCTTAGTAGTGCCTCCCTTTGACCCCTAAATCACCGATGTGATTATTTATCTGAGTTGCTTTAACCTTGACTTTATGTTTTTGAGAATATTTTGTTACAAAGGGCAATTCTATTAAACACCATAAGGGCATTGCACCCTTCACTTCTGTTTTACATTTTCACACTAAATTTGGTTGTCGTTGACAGGAAGGAGTTCTGCTACATGCATGATTATCTGCATTCAGGGCTGCCATCAGGAATTATGGGGCCCCTTACACAGCTTCAGGAACCGGTGGTGGATGCTGCCGCCTGAAATTGAGAAGCGGGGGGGGGGGGGGCTGCCGCGAATTGAGAAGTGGGGGGCCCTTTACAAAAAAAAGAAGAAATAGAGAAAGATATATATAAAAAAGAGGTGTAGCCATCCGGGGCGCCCTGGGGACCTCTGGGCCCTTTAATAAAAATAAATAAATAAAAAATATATATAAAAAATATATATTTTTTTTTTAAAAAGGGGGGTTGCCATCTGGGGGGGCCCTGGGGACCTCTGGGACCTTTAATATTTATTTTTTTATGAAAAGAAATTACAAAAAAAAGGGGGGGTTGTCATCTGGGACCTCTGGGCCCTTTAATAAAAAATTAAAAAAGAAACCTCTGGGCCCTTTAATAAAAAAAAAATAATAAAAAAAAGGGGGGGTTGCCATCCAGGGCCCTGGGGACCTCTGGGCCCTTTAATAAAAATAAATAAAATAAAAAAATAAACATTTATAAAAAAAAAGGGTGTTTGCCACATGGGGCCCTGGGGACCTCTGAGCCCTTTATTTATTTATTTATATATATATATATATATATATATATATATATATATATATGTAAAAGAAATAAAAAGACCCCTAAAAAAAACAAAACAAAAAACACGAAAAAATAGAGGTAATAAAATTGTGTTGCACTTTCACCTTGCAGACTAAGAAATATATATCTGCACAGATAATAGTGAAGTTCAGGGTTTAAAAAACAAACATTTGTATTCCCCTAGATGGATGCTGTGTCGATCCGATGCTGCATCTGTCCCCCGCCGCCTCTAAGTTTGCATCACTTCTGAGGTTGAATTCTGTCGTACGAGAATTTTTGTATGGTGAGTAACCTCTTCGCTTTCGATATGACATTAGCATGCAACAAAAAACAGATAAACGTTCGTCCGATAATCTGATTGTGTGTACAAGGCTTAATACTGAGAACTGAGTGATCAAACACTGCTGATCGCTCAGTTTTCAGTGCACTGTGAGCAGAGAGCTAGTGACTGTCAGTCACTGGCTCTCTACTCTGCCTCCCCTGGCTCACTGGAGTGCTGGGCTGTGGAGGGGCGGAAGCGGCTGGCTCAGGCTTTCAGAGGCTTGCTGAGAGGCTGAGCCAAGTACAGGTCCAGGCATCTTGCTGGATCCCGACTATATGGTCACAATCTTTCTCTAGCCTGGACCGGCTCTGTGACGTCAGCGGACAGCAAACCCATTTCCCTGTTGTCTAAAGCCAATGCTGGACCCCTAAACCTCTGAAAATGTATGCAAATATAAGATTTTTGACACCGTGACTTGGTGATAATTTGCTAGGACAAAAAGTGCTGCATTGTGGAAGGATTGTCACATAAGGCCCACAGTCAGAAGTACAAGGTTTTCCTCTGGGTTCCAGTGGCAGATTGGGACACAGAGAGCACAGTTAAGGTAAGAGTAAGCACTTTGTCGCTATATATGACCATTTAGAGACAAAAAGATCTGTGTGGTGTTGATTGGCAATTTTTGACCAAAGTTCTTAAAAGCATGGCAAGCACATCTACCAAGGCAACTTCATAGTACTTAAAACGGAGTTCCAGCCTTTAAGTGTTTATTAAAAGTCAGCAGCTACAAAAAGTGTAGCTGCTGACTTTTAATAAACAGACACTTTTTCCTTTTTTCCTTTTTTCTTCCTCAATTTCAATTTCAAACTCAATTTCATCGTGGACCACATCAGCATTATGATTGCCCTTTAAAAGGGGCGGTTGTGTCTGTAAGATTAGATGTCCAGCGCATCCCCTCCCCTTACATTAGATGTCAAGAGCCACCCCACCATCAGAAGTTGAGTCCCCCACTCTTCCTTATATCACAGTGCACCCCTTTTCCTTATGCTGCTGCTGGGAAGAAGCTGGATGCATTGCTTGAAAGCAGAAAGTAGGGGTCTGGCTGAGGACCAGGACGAGGACGAGGGCTGGAGCTCTCCTGCAGCTACAGGAGGGGTGCGAGGGCCACATGAAATGGCCTGGAGGGCCGGATTCGGCACGTGGGCCTTGTGTTTGACACCTCTGGCCTAGAGGGAGGGGCCGCCTAAGGCGAGAAGAGAAGTCGCAGAGGCGGTCCCTGGACGGAAGGAGAAAGTGGGACAGGAAGTCCCACTCCTACCAAAGCCCCCACTCCCCCCCAAAAAAATGACATGTTTGGGTGGAACTCCGCTTTAATCCCTTGCCATCTGCCACCAAGCTTGTGAAAGCTGTAGGTGTCTATATAAAGTTTTTTTAAGCCAAAATATTTATCATTTGTACTAATGACAATGCCAAACATGCTTTATTTTATTCAGTTGGGTGCTAAAGGGTATAAATTCTACACACCTATTTTTTTTCCTGACACTGACCCGCCCAGCCCTACTAAGATAAATGAACTAACCCCCTGCTATCCCTATTACTTACTCCACTGCAGGGCATGGCCAGCACTCATGAGAATTTAGAGGGAAGTACCCTGCCTCTCTGCTGTAGCAATAGAGAAGGCTCAAGACCTGGAGTGCCATATGACTTTGGATATGATAAGCAATGGGCTCTTAGATTAGGATTCTCTTTGGAACTAACACGGCGATTAGTTGGGAGGGGCTTAGGCCCAGATTCTCAAAAGAGATACGACGGCGCATCTCCAGACACGCCGTTGTATCTCTGCGTAGCGTCATCGTATCTATGCGACTGATTCTTAGAATCAGTTACGCATAGATATTCATTAGATCCGACAGGCGTAAGTCTCTTACGCCGTCGGATCTTAACTGCAATTTTTTTTTTGCCCGCTAGGTGGCGCTTCCGTCGATTTCCGCGTCGAGTATGCAAATTAGCTAGATACGCGAATTCCCGAACGTACGCGCGGCCGACGCAGTACAGTTACGACGTTTACGTTAGGCTTTTCCCGGCGTAAAGTTGCCCCTGGGTCTATGAGGCGCAGCCAATGTTAAGTATGGCCGTCGTTCCCGCGTCGAAAATTTAAAAATTTACGTTGTTTGCGTAAGTCGTCCGTGAATGGGGCTGGACGTCATTTTCGTTCACGTCTAAACCAATGACGTCCTTGCAACGTCATTTGGAGCAATGCACACTGGTATATTTTAGGGACGCGCATGCGCAGTTCGTTCGGCGCGGGGACGCGCTTCATTTAAATGAAACACGCCCCCTCCCCACCGAATTTGAATTTCGCCGCGTGATTTATGCTACGCCGCCGCAATTGTGAATAAAGCACTTGCCTGAAAAACTTGCGGCGGCGTAACGTACATGAGATACGTTACGCCCGCACAATTTTGCGCCCATCTACTTGAATCTGGGCCTTTATGTTCAGAGATTACCTTTAAAACACAAACTAACAATATCAGTTCCTGTATATTTTTTTATTTTCTGGACATTTTAATAACCTCTTGGGTCCAAGGTATTCATAATTAAATATTACTATGACATGACCCATTAAGTAAACACGTTAAAACATTACAGATGGCAACCTGCGCAAGTATTCGGAACAACTACAGTCAATAATTTTGAACGTGTACTTGGACAAAAAGAAAAAAGATGAAGTGTGTCATTTTGAAATATTTGTTCAAAGAATAGAATGGAAAAGAAAAAGAAATCAAAATATTTGTTTTGGACTAAACAGCCAGGATGGGTGATTAAAGCTTTATTTTTGACGTCAACATTGATATGCAGTTCCCAGGAACAGATATTACATTATCCTTAACCGACCACGCTGCCAAATTTTAAGGGTATGTGCATGATAGAGTTCTGCTTTAGAAAGAGTGAGATAATTTTTCTGAAATGTGTAACAATAGTGAGCTTTATGTAAATCAGCTCAAGGGACCTGGTTGGTTTTACACATCTTAGGCCTTGTACTCACGGCAGGACATGTCCGATGAAAACGGTCTGCAGACCGTTTCCATCGGACATGTCTGGCCGGGGACTGCCCGGGGACTTCTGTTCGATGGCTATACACACCATCGAACAGAAGCCCGCGCGTAAACATTACGCGGGGCGTGTCCGCGGTGTCGCCGCGTCGATGACGCGGTGTCGCCGCGACAATGACGCGGCGACGTGGGCGGGCCGCCTTAAATATGCTTCCACGCATGCGTCGAAGTCATTCGACGCATGCGAGGGATGCGGGCGGCAGGACATGTACGGTAGGTCTGTACAGACGACCGTACATGTCCGGGCGGACAGGTTTCCAGCGGACTGTTTTAAAACAAGTCCGGGAAACAGTTGTCCGCTGGAAACCTGTCCGATCCGTCCCAAAATGGTCCGCTCGGGCCAACACACGGCCAAACATGTCTGCTGAAACTGGTCTGCGGACCAGTTTCAGCAGACATGTTTGGTCGTGAGTACGGGGCCTTAAAGTTTTGGCTGCTGATCAAATGTGAAGATCCTAACACATCTCTGGTGTTTTGAGAATTGCCAGGTTCAAACTGCCTGTTCTATTCAGCATGCATTTCCCTTAATACTGACTCCAAATGAAAGCTGAAATAAAAAAATAACTGGCTTTGTAAAAAAATATTTAACACACATTTATCTTTATTATTTTCAAAAGGGCAGAATGTCACAAGTTGGAATTTTAAACATGTAGTCATTTTATTAGCTGGATAAAAAAAAAAGAGATGGGCAATTTTCCTGGTCCAAACTATTCTTTTTTTGTATCAGAACAATGCATGTTTTGCCAAAAACCTTGGGTATGGATAAACAAAAAAATGGATAGAAGGTGTTTTTCAGACTTGGTGTTTACAAGACTAAAACAGTTTTTTTTGCTAGAAAATTACTTAAAACCCCCAAACATTATATATATTTTTTTCTAACACCCTAGAGAATAAAATGGCGGTCATTGCAATACTTTTTGTCACACTGTATTTGGCAGCGGTCTTACAAGCGCACTTTTTTTGGAAAAAATTAACTTTTTTTTAATTAAAAAATAAGACGACAATAAATTTCGCCCAATTTTTTTAAATATTGTGAAAGATAATGTT
Source organism: Rana temporaria (assembly GCF_905171775.1). NCBI lineage: Eukaryota > Metazoa > Chordata > Amphibia > Anura > Ranidae > Rana > Rana temporaria. The sequence goes on from NC_053493.1 coordinate 144,812,930, forward strand.
ATGCAGAGTAAAATGATACCCAACATGTCACGCCTAAAAATTGCGCCCGTTCGTGGCATGGCATCAAACTTTTACCCTTAAAAATCTCGATATGCGACGTAGGTTTCATTTTTTGAGCTACAGAGGAGGTCTAGGGCTAGAATTATTGCTCTCGCTCTAAAGATCGCGGCGATACCTCACTTGTGTGGTTTGAACACCGTTTTCATATGCGGGCGCTACTCGAGTATGCGTTCGCTTCTGCGCGTGACCTCGTCGGGACGGGGCGCTTTAAAAAAAATTGTGTTTGTTTTCTTATTTATTTTTATTTATTTTATCATTTTTTACACTGAAATAAAAAAAAATTATCACTTTTATTCCTATTACAAGGAATGTAAACATCCCTTGTAATAGAAAAAAGCATGACAGGTCCTCTTAAATATGAGATCTGGGGTCAAAAAGACCTCAGATCTCATATTTAGACTTAAATGCAAAAAAAAATATGGAAATTCTGTCATTTGAAAAAATTACAACAAAAAAATGTCTCTTTAAGACGCATGGGCGGGACTGATGTTTTGACGTCACTTCCGCCCAGCAATGCTATGGGGACGGGTGGGGGCCATCTTGCCCTCACTCGCATCCCCACACAGCAGCTGAAATGGCCCGATCGCCTCCGCCGCTACCGACGGCTCGGGTAAGCGGCGGAGGGCGTGGGAGAGCGGCGGGAGGAGAGGGGCCCTCTCCCATCACCGATAACGGCGATCTTGCGGCGAATCCGCTGCGGAGACCGCCGTTATCGTTGACAGGACCGCTCGCTGAAGAGATGGATGTCTCGGTTGTGGCAGCAGCTGCTGCCGTTACCGAGATATCCATCTTTAAAAACAGGACATATATACACAGTGGGCGGTCGTTAAGTGTTTTTTAAAGGCTATAAATCATAAGATATACTGTATTTATTGACGTATAACACTCACGTTTTTACCCTTAAAATAGAGGGTAAACTGTGCCTGCGTGTTATACGCAGGGGGCTGTGAAAAGTTTTTTCCTGAAACTTCCCTCTTAAAGTTAGGGTGCGTGTTATACGCCTGTGTGTGTTATACACCGATAAATACGGTACTTGTTTGCAAGGCTTTTTTTTTCTCACAAAACAGGTGCAGGAACTCAACCTCTAAGTGCTGGTTCACACAGGGGCAACCCAACTTACAGCGTGACTTTGCAAGACGACTTCAGCGCAACTTCAGCGCGACTTGGAGCAACTTACAACGCGACTTGAAGTTGCCTCCAGGACAGGCGACTTTGGCTGTGGCCAATCACAGAATAATCAGCTCCGTGGGAGGAAGGGGTTTGCCTGAGTAAACTATTTTCTTTTCCTGTAAAGTTGCTTCAGTTAAGATGTGATCCGACTTTGGAGGCGACTTCCACTGAAATCTATGGGTACAAGTTGCCTAGGAGTCGCCTTGAAGTAGTACAGGAACCTTTTCTGAAGTCGGAGCGACATCAGTGGTGTACATTAAGACGTCTCTCATTCACTTCAATTGAATTTCTCATGTCGCGCGGCTTGGGCCGACACAACAAGTCGCGTTAGTGTGAACTGACACTAAGTACAGAGTTTAGGAGTGCACTGCATACAAAGTGCAGAGTTCTGCCTTTTTCAACAGCTGCTTACCTCTGCATCCACATCCACATCTCACTTTCACCCCTTTTTTAGCTCTGACCTCTACATGCAACCCCCCCCCCCCATCCACTGCCCCCTTCTTCTCTCCCCCTCCTTAAAAGCTCCACCATCTTCCATATGTCCTACTTTTGTTGCTGTATTAAGCTGAAGCACCCAGCTGGCTCTAAAACCTCCCCACACACTGTAGGTGGCTCTGCCTCTCTCACTTGCAGGGAGATCCTCCAGTGGGGGTGTCAGCCTCCGCACTGCACCCTGAGTACCTCATCTACCTTGTCCCAATCCTGCAGTCAGAGAAAGCTGCTCAGAAGATCAGATCTGTGAGAGCCATTGGGAGAAGAGCTGTCACTTGTAAACACAGAAACCGGACTTCTATGTTTACAACTGCTTGTTTGTGGCCAACATTCATGTATTATGTAGTAGCGCCCAGAAGCGATTCAGTTCGCATGTGCCGCGCTTTATAAATTTTTCATTCATTCATTCATACTGAAAACTTGTTGATTTTTGTTTTCTGTTCACCTGAAGTCAAGATTTCTACTGGCTTGTTTCAACATGTAAACAAGCTGACAGTGATCCAATAAGATGTCATTGATGAAATATGAGCATATTTGGTCAACAATGTCATACAGGCTCCCTGGAAAAATTTAGTTTTTTGTTCTGCCCCCCGAGCAGCTGTCAGGCCCCGTACACACGACAGAGTTTCTCGGCAGAATTCACCGAGAAACTCGGTCAAAACCCGGATTCTGCCGAGAAACTCTGTCGTCTGTACAGTTTTGGCTCGATGGAGCCGCCGAGGAGCTCGACGAGAAAATAGAGAACATGTTCTCTATTTTCTCGTTGTTCTATGGGAGAAGGCGGCCCGCCGAGCTCCTCGGCGGCTTCATCCCAAAACTCGACGAGGAACTCGACGTGCCAAGCACGTCGAGTTCCTCGGCCGTGTGTACGGGGCCTAAGTGTTTATTGTATTGTATAGCTCTGCATACGTATATGTTTTGGGTCTCGCAGGTAGTTGTCTGGATACCTCCCCGGCTTCGCACACTGACAATATCTCTGTATCGTGCCATCACTTTGTGCCTTTCATACTGTGTATTGATGGGGCATTTGATATGTTTATCACACCGTATGACCTCCAACTATTCCTTCTGTCTGATTTTTATTATGTATCTCTGCTATCTATCTGTATTAAAAAAAAAAAAAAAAAATTGCTACAGGAACAGTGGCGGGACAGCATTGTTGTGTTGATGGGTCACTGCTTATCGTGATTGAGGCTGAATCAACAATGCTGGATATAATTGATAATGAATATACAGTACATTTAAAAAAATGAGGGGAGAATAAATGAGCAACAAGGGTATTAGGTACTCTGTACCCATTCACGTAAAAAAAAAATGCTTTCTGCTTTCATCATTTCCTGTAGATCATGTGACATTCCAGGAAACACACTTTCCCATCAGGCCTTACTCCATTACAGAATAGGGTGTTTATTTGGACCACACCTCCCTCATTACTATACCACCTCTTATTTCATTTCCGCCAACTTTCCTATACAAATACACAGGAGGGAGCGGACTCAGATACTCAGGTGTTAGGCCCCATTCACAGCTCCACACTTGTAGTGCATAGGACAGCCCATTCACTTGGATGGGCTGCACTATGTGCAACAAACACGCCAAAGAAGCTCCAAAACCTTTTGGAGCAGAGCACGGTACATTTTTTAACTGCGCTTTTTGATTAGTTTGCAGCACATTTGTCACAGGCAAGAAGAAGGTAAGGTTCAAAATGAGGAAGACTCTAGCTCTGTAATTAGTGAGAATGGTGTTCATTGTCATTAATTGTATGTGAGTACAGGGTGTGGTAGGAGCAATCTCCTGTAGGGGAAGGAAGGTGCAAGGTATGTGTTAATGAGGTCAGTTGCTGAATTACTTCCTGAGTCTTAACAGTTTTCCTCGGCCTAAGGGACGAATAGCAGGAAGTAATAGAGTCATTTTCTATAGAAGACTGGAGGCTGAGGTAACCCCTGTCCCAGAATATAAGGAAAGCTTTTTCTTTTCTGCAACAAGGTACATTAATGGTATATTGATTTTTTTTTATTGGTAAATGTGTCATGAATATACAATAGTCTGGTAGCTTACCTGTTTCCATCTGTCCATTAAGAGGCCTGACTCTGTTCTGGTTACCTTCTTATCTCCTCTACTTCAGCCCTCAAAATTTCCACTCGCCTACTAGCATTTGGCGAGTGGATTTAAGCTGGGGGCGAGTGATGACAGGGCTGCATGACCAATCTCCCTCCAATCTGTGCCTACACTTAGAGAACCGATGAGATTGGCGGCCGAAGAGGAAAGGTGCATGCTCTGGAAAAGTAGTCTGGTGAGCCGCGCACAGGCAGAGCTGTACACAGGTGCTCTACTTACAATTCTCATTAAGCCATGGGACCTAACAGTATGACCTCTCTGAGCCTGCCCCCCTCCCCAGGGCCCCGACCAATGTAGCTGGAGAGCAGAAAGTAATGAGTGAGGTGGAGGATTGCAAAAATTACCACTCCGGTGCAGCGCTCACTGAAAGTTGCCCTGACATGAGAGCGTCAGCCTTCTAGTTTGTGCAGTTTTCTTCTCCTTGTACTCTATGTAAGTGTCCAACAGTTTAGCCTGAGCACTGTGAACAGACTGGTCTCAATGTGTGCTGTGCGCCGTCAGTGTGCGCTGTGCTATGGTGTCAATGGCTGTGCAGTTGTGTGGATCTCAGCGCTGGATTGTACTCCCTCCCACTGTGCTGCAGCTCCTCTCCTCTCTGCCAGCCTGAATAAAAGGGGGAATTGGGGACATGCAAGCGTGGAGCCGCACACACAGGCTCCTGATGATGAGATGAATGGGAGAGAGAGAGAGGATGGATGGGAGTTGTAGAGGAGACAGCAAGAGAATGGGGAAGAGACCCAGTTATAGTGCCCTGTCCCTCTGGTCTGCCCCTAGTGCCCTGTCCCTCTGGTCTGCCCCCAGTGCCCTGTCCCTCTGGTCTGCCCCCAGTGCCCTGTCCCATTTTGTTAAAGTTGTTGTTGGTAATATTTAATTTTGTAACTTGATTCTGCATAAAACATTGTCATTCCATGAGATAATCTACGAGGGCATGTTTACGGGTGCAATTAGGCGCAGGGCAGTGTATGAATTAGGTGGGGCAACTGGTGGCGAGTAACTCTTGAGGCCTGGCTAGTAGCTCAGGACTTGAAATTTTGAGCCCTGCTCTACTTCCTGTATGGCCCCACCCAGGCCATCCCAGGAAGTCTATATTAACTGTTGCACTACAGGCCTGCAGTGCTGTTCAACAGTGTTGTTTGCTTAAGTTCCTGTCTGCAGTGTGCTACATTTATCTTCCTGTGTACCGTTTTTGGCTCGTCCCTGACTTCTCCTGTTTGCCTGTGCCCTTGATCTTTTGCCTGTCCCTCGGTTACCCTAGTCTGCCTGTTGCCCTGACCTCGGCTTACCCATCACCACCGTTGTCCTGCTTGCTGCTTCCCCTCTCTCTCTTTGGAGCGTGACCTAGGGGATCCCAGGGGTCGCGACCTGGATCCAGCTGCGGCAAAGGCCATCCTCACCACTAGAGGCTCTGGTGAACACAAAGCTGGGTCTTAGACTCCGTGCCCTGGGCGATCTTGGGTTCACACTTCCTCTCTGATAGCAGCAGTCGGCTATAGGGTTCACTACCTAGTGGTGCATCCCTGACCCCAACGGGGTGCACTTGTCACCTGGCCACAGGTGACCTGACAAAATGCTTGCTTGGCCTTGATAAGGACGAGAAAAAAATATTACATGACTTGCCTTTCATAGACTTCAGAAGGGTTCTCTAATATGTTTGGGGTTTGCAGATTTCATACTGGGTTTGGTAAACATACAGCAAGAAGAGCTTTGCTTAGTTCACACTTCACTATGAAACACCCATTGCCACAACACCAGTTAGATAGTGGTGGAGGCCACGTGTCTTATTAAACTCCCTTCCGCATAAAAGTTTTATCCCTATTGTGGGGTCACCAGTATGGTATTTGTAAATTGAACTCATTTCCCCTCTCAAGCATCTCTTCTCCAGAGAGAATAAGTTCAGTGCTTGAAACCTTACCTCATAACTAATATCCTACAGACCCTTTATTAGCTTTGTTGCCCTTCTTTGTACTCGCTCCATTTCCAGTACATCCTTCCTAAATACTGGTGCCCAGAACTGGACAGCATACTTTAGGTGCGGCCGGACCAGAGTCTTATAGAGCAGGAGAATTACCGTTGTATCTCTGGAGTTAATTTCCTTTTTAATGCATGCCAATATTCTGTTTGCTTTGTTAGCAGCAGTTCGGCATTGCATGCCATTGCTGAGCCTATCATCTACTAGTACCACCATTAAGCAGGTGGAAGAATGGATGGACAGCCGCACTCCAAAAAGTCTTGTTGAAAAAAGACGTGCTCTTTATTGTAAAAAGGAAAAAATGCACAGCACACAACAGCATACAGTGGGATAGACAGCTGACGCGTTTCGCATTAACAACTAATGCTTAGTCATAGCAGTCTAGTACCATTCCAGTCAGTAGATTGTCAGTAAAAATTAGGAACAATGGTCTGGCAATTACTAGACTGAGTTCCCTAAGTACCCTCGGGTGAACGCCATTTGGTCCCGGTGATTTATTAATGTTAAAGGAGTTGTAAAGGTAAAAAAATGTTTTCCTAAATAGCTTCCTTTACCTTTGCAGTCCTCCTTCACTTATCTCATCCTTCGATTTTTGCTTTTAAATGTCCTTATTTCTTCTGAGAAATCCTCACTTCCTGTTCTTCTGTCTGTACCTCCACACAGTAATGCAAGGCTTTCTCCCTGGTGTGGAGTGTCGTGCCTTCCCCCTCCCTTGGACAACAGGAGAGTCAGAACGCCCACTAACACACAGCTCTTTTCTCTATCTGCAACGTGGAGAGCGTCCTGACTCTCCTGTTGTCCAAGGGAGGGGGCGAGCACGACACTCCACACCTGGGAGAAAGCCTTGCATTTCTGTGTGGAGTTACAGACAGAAGAACAGGAAGTGAGGATTTCTCAGAAGAAATAAGGACATTTAAAAGCAAAATGGAAGGATGAGGTAAGTGAAGGAGGACTACACTAGGGTAAAGGAAGCTATTTAGGAAAAATCATTTTTACCTTTACAACCCCTTGAGGTTAACCAAGTCTAATTTTAAATTTGTCCTCTGTTAACCATGGAGGTGCTTCCTGTGTGTCATGAGGATAAACACTGCAGTTTTGGTTACTGAAGCCCCCGATTCCCTCGTGAAGACTACGAAGAATAAATGCAATACCTTGGCCATCTCCCCATCCTTTGTAACCAGATGTCCTTCCTCAATCTTTATGGGGCCAATATGGTCTATCCTTCCTTTTTTATTGATCATGAACAATGCAGTCATTTAAAGGAAGGTTTAGTGTAGTACATTCTTATAGAGGTCTATACATTAGACCAGAAAGAGAAAACCCAGAGATGGGGAATTGTGTTCCAAAAGCGGGACAGTCCCACTAAATGGGAAACAGTCAAGAACTGTACAAATGCAAAAGGTATTTTTATAGACGCATTCTAACGCACTAGATACTGTAATACAGCACCAATTCAGCAACAGTGCACGTTAAATTCATACATTGTTGATATCTTCTCAAATGAACAGGATGTTCACATTATGTTAGCAGGCGCTGGGGTAACATCAGATTAAAAGGATTCTCTGCTCAAAACTACTGCTCCCTGGCACCACTCGAACTCTAGGTGCACGAAGCAAGCTGAGCCGTCTGTGCTTTCTAAGAGGGGGTAAAAGAAAACCTGACACACATTGGATAGATCATAATCATCCATATTTACTGTCAAAACTGTCCATAGACATACATGACAATGACAGACCCTACCCTAAGACCGCCCCTCTGACACATTTCATCCAATCAGAACTAATCTCTATGATTAAACCCTGATTTGGTGAAATGCGTTAGAGGGGCAATTCTAAAGCGAGACTGCCATTACCCTGTGTGTGGACAGTTTTTACAATAAACATGGACACTTGTGATCTATTCCAAGTGTGGCAGCCTTTTCTTCTACTCCAAGCAGGGGCTGGAGGTTTATTCATACTATCCTGGATAACCTACTGTACTTGCCTCCTCCACTAAAAGCTTGTGGGCTCCTATTTATTGACAACTGGTGCTGAATGATTTGCAGCCTAGTGTCTCTTTTTGGCCTCAGAGGTAGCTACAACCACTATACAACAATGGCAGATGTGCCAGTGCTAGTGGTCAGGATGTTTTCGAACCCACCTACAGCACTCAATCAGTATTTTTACAAGGGGAGGTCAGTAGTGACTGTCTCCAAACTACTTCTTCTTTAGTATAAGCTTTATACTGTATATGAAGGTATAATATACATGTAATAACTAATTTCTTTGTATAAGGCACAAGCTTGCAGTTCTATATTATGTTTTTGTGTTGTATCTTTCATTCCCTGAATGTCATGTTGACCCAATGGCTTCAGTACCGTCTTGACACAATTATGCACATTAGGTCTTTACAGATCAGCATGCTTGTTCTAGGCCAGTGGCTCTCAAAGCATTGCATTTTGAAGACAGCCGGGCAGAAAATAATGCACCGTAAAAATTCAGTACAGGTTTCCTTAACCACTTCCCTAACGCCCATTGTCATATGACGTCCACAGATGGGATCTCCCATCCTGGGTGGACATCATATGACGTCCTGGGCTTCCCGGCTGCCTGGGGGGCCAGTGCGTGCCCGTAACCCCGGTGCACATGCCCGGCGGCCACGATGTCCGCCGGGCACCTGCAATTGCCCGCAAACACGGCAGGACTGTGGATTTGTGTGTGTAAACACACAGATCCACGGTCCTGTCAGGTAAGGAGACTGATGTTCCCAGTACAGAGGAACACACAGAGTCCCCTCCCCCTACAGTTAGAATCACACATTAGTAAATACATTTAACCCCTTCAGCGCCCCCTAGTGTTAACCCCTTCCCTGCTAGTCACATTTATACAGTAATCAGTGCAGTTTTATAGCACTAATGGCTGTATAAATGTGAATGGTCCCAAAAATGTGTCAAAAGTGTCCGATATGTCCGCCGCAAAGTCACGGTCACAATAAAAATCGCAGAGCGCAGCCATAACTAGTCGTTTGCGTTCGGCTTTTTCCGGCGGATAGTTACCCCTGGGTCTATGAGGCGCAGCCAATGTTAAGTATGGCCGTCATTCCCGCGTCGCGATTGAAAAATTTGACGTTGTTTGCGTAACTCGTCCGTGAATGGGGCTGGACGCCATTTACGTTCACGTAGAAAACAATGACGTCCTTGCGACGTCATTTAGCGCAATGCACGCTGGGTAAATTTGCGGACGGCGCATGCGCTATTCGATCGGCGCGGGAACGCGCCTGATTTAAATACTACACGCCCCCTAGCCGCGGAATTTGAATTCCGCCGGGGGATTTACGATACACCGCCGCAAGTTTTGAGGCAAGTGCTTTGTGAATTAACCACTTGCCTCAAAAACTTGCGGCGGCGGATCTTAAACCAGATAGGTTACGCGGATCTAAAGATCCGCTAACCTATGCGAATCTGGCCCTACGACTTTTGTGCAAACTAATTAATATACGCTTATTGCTATTTTTTTACCAAAAATATGTAGAAGAATACGTATCGGCCTAAACTGAGAAAAAAAAGAATCTTTTTTTTTTTTTTTTTTGGGGGGGGGGATATTTATTATAACAAAAAGTAAAAAATATTGCATTTTTTTCAAAATTGTTTCTCTATTTTTGTTTATAGCACAAAAAATAAAAACCACAGAGGTGATCAAATACCACCAAAAGAAAGTTCTATTTGTTGGGGGGGGGGGGGGAATATGTCAATTTAGTTTGGGTGCCACGTCGCACGACCGCGCAATTGTCAGTTAATGCGACGCAGTGCCAAATCGTAAAAAGTGCTCTGGTAAGGAAGGGGGTAATTTCTTCCGGGGCTGAAGAGGTTAAATAGCAGATATCTAATGTATTGCCTGTGAGGTAAACTTAAATTGTAGTTCTGTATGCTGTAAAAAAAGAAGGGCATTAAGTGAAATTAACACTTTCTATTCCTTTTTGGTAATAATATTGGGCTGGTCCTTTATGAAATGTGTAAAATAAGATATGGTCAACAAGAACCAGTAAGTCTTTTTTTGGAAAGGGATTGCAAGCACCGAATGTATGCGTTCTAAATTATTACATTTAGAACAGATAAATATTAGACAATAAAAGATACAAAATTAGAGATGAGAAGTTAAACATAACTGACACAACAGGCCTTGTGATGATTAACTATAAACATTTGTCCTCGTATGGCTGTTCTTTACTGTTATCTAAATTCTGAATAAAACCTACCTCTTGCAGGGTATCAGGCTTTTTCTGTCTTCCAGAATCCGAATTCTCTGCTGTTTGGCATCATAAGTGACATTTGCCCTAGTGTTTGTACCGCTGTTGTGATCGTACACTACTATCCTGCCTTCCCATTGCAAAGGTGCTTCACATGGGGTCACTGGATCCGATGATGATCTATATCTAGCATTTGCGGAGCTGGTCGCGGTGATTAGTAAAAGGCCTACAATTATGAGACAGCATAAACCTTGCACTTGTCCTGTCTCCATCATCTGTGTTTGCAGCCAGCAGTGTTTACCCTTCCCCCTCCCTTCTTTCTTCTGTGCTGACTATCTGCAAAGGGAGGAGCAGTCAGTAAATGCAGTGATGTAATGCACTCAGATCACAAGATCGAAGAGCATAGAGCATTCATTGTAGTTTATATACACAATTACTATAACAAATTACATATTTCAAAATTCTACACACACTTACTGGAGCAATGAAGTTGTACATTGGGCTACTTGGAGCAGAATAAATGTAAAACATATACAGACACTTTTAATCAGCTCAGATGCTTTGCTTAGCCATCTGGAGTAAAGTTGAGCTTGTTAGTCCCGGGCCTGTCAGCTGCTGGTGGGGGGATCAGCTGCACCTACATAAAGGTACAGGGATGCTCATTATATAATTTTTCTATAATGACCTATTAGATCAATGTTGTACCTGCTCCTTTGTACATGTGCAGCTGGAGGGAACCAACACTGACAGTTTCCTTCTGGATTCAGATGAACATTGGTTCCGACCAGACCCAAACTCATCCCTGATGCTGGGTTCACACTTGTCCTACAACGGTTTCATTGAAAATCAATGTTTCCCTATGAGAGCTGTCTTTAATGGTCCTACACAAGTCGGTCCGACTTTGAAAATGCTCCCTATACTACTTTGGTCCTACATTGATCCTACTTCAGCCCATTGAATATCATTGAAGTCGGACCAAAGTAGGAGCCTTGTCCTAACCATCCGACTTTTGACATCCGACTTGTGATTACAGCAGCAGTAAAAGGAATTTATCTCACTCTGGGATTGTTTTGATTGGTCAAAGAACAAGTCAGACTATCACAGAGTCGGATCAAAGTAGTATCCTGTTCATGAAAGTAGGATGGATGTAGGACCAATGTAGGATCAATGTAGGACCAATGTAGGACCAATGTAGGATCAGTGTAGGACCAATGTAGCAGAGCAAAGTAGGATAAAAGTAGTGTAGTAGTGTGAACCCAGCCTCAGGCTGGGTTCACACTACTACACTACTTTCATCCTACTTTGCTCTGTGTTCAATGTTTCCCTATGAGAGCGTCTTGTAGCGTCCTACACAAGTCGGTCCGACTTTGAAAATGCTCCCTGTACTACTTTTGGTCCTACATTTTTCCTACTTCAGGCCCATTGAATATCATTGAAGTCGGACCAAAGTAGGGGAATCGGCTATTTGTTTTAAAATATGATCCGTACTTACCCGTTTTCGAGATGCATCTTCTCCGCCGCTTCCGGGTATGGGCTCCGGGACTGGGCGTTCCTTCTTGATTGACAGTCTTCCGAGAGGCTTCCGACGGTCGCATCCATCGCGTCACGATTTTCCGAAAGAAGCCGAACGTCGGTGCGCAGGCGCAGTATAGAGCCGCACCGACGTTCGGCTTCTTTCGGCTACGAGTGACGCGATGGATGCGACCGTCGGAAGCCTTTTGGAAGACTGTCAATCAAGAAGGAACGCCCGCTCCCGGAGACCCATACCCGGAAGCGACGGAGAAGATGCATCTCGAAAACGGGTAAGTACGGATTATTTTTTAAAACAAATAGCCGATTCCCCTAGACAAAACGAGCATGAAGCTAGGGGGAAAATATAAAAAAAAAACAAATTGGGTGAACTTCCGCTTTAAGACAGCTCTCATAGGGAAACATTGATTTTCACACGTCATGCTACATGAGCTCCCAATGTAGGACTTTCATCCTACTTTGCTCTGCTACATTGGTCCTACACTGATCCTACATTGGTCCTATATTTATCCTACATTGATCCTACATTGGTCCTACATCCATCCTACTTTCATGAACAGGATACTACTTTGATCCTACTTTGCCCTGGACTTAGGCTGGGTTCACACTTGTCCGACAACGATCCTACATTGGGAGCTCATGTAGCATGACGTGTGAAAATCAATGTTTCCCTATGAGAGCTGTCTTAACTGGTCCTACACAAGTCGGTCCGACTTTGAAAATGCTCCCTGTACTACTTTGGTCCTACATTGATCCTACTTCAGCCAATTGAATATCATTGAAGTTGGACCAAAGTAGGAGCCTTGTCCTAACCATCCGACTTTTGACATCCGACTTGTGATTACAGCAGCAGTAAAAGGAATTTATCTCACTCTGGGATTGTTTTGATTGGTCAAAGAACAAGTCAGACTATCACAAAGTCGGATCAAAGTAGTATCCTGTTCATGAAAGTAGGATGGATGTAGGACCAATGTAGGATCAATGTAGGACCGATGTAGGACCAATGTAGGATCAGTGTAGGACCAATGTAGCAGAGCAAAGTAGGATGAAAGTAGTGTAGTAGGCTGGGTTCACACTACTACACTACTTTCATCCTACTTTGCTCTGTGTTCAATGTTTCCCTATGAGAGCGTCTTGTAGCGTCCTACACAAGTCGGTCCGACTTTGAAAATGCTCCCTGTACTACTTTTGGTCCTACATTGATCCTACTTCAGGCCCATTGAATATCATTGAAGTCGGACCAAAGTAGTATCCTGTTCATGAAAGTAGGATGGATGTAGGACCAATGTAGGATAAATGTAGGACCAATGTAGCAGAGCAAAGTAGGATGAAAGTAGTGTAGTAGTGTGAACCCAGCCGTAGTGTGAACCCAGCCTGAGGCTGGGTTCACACTACTACACTACTTTCATCCTACTTTGCTCTGCTACATTGGTCCTACATTTATCCTACATTGGTCCTACATCTATCCTACTTTCATGAACAGGATACTAATTTGGTCCGATTTCAATGATATTCAATGGGCTGAAGTAGGATCAATGTAGGACCAAAAGTAGTACAGGGAGCATTTTCAAAGTCGGACCGACTTGTGTAGGACCAGTTAAGACAGCTCTCATAGGGAAACATTGAACACAGAGCAAAGTAGGATGAAAGTAGTGTAGTAGTGTGAACCCAGCCTTAAAGTCCGACTTTCAATGAGCAGGGACCCGACTTGGATCCCTGCCAATATCAGACACTGTGTTTGATATGAATCTTGAGGGGGAACTCCACACCAAATTTTAACAAAAAAACACGGCATGGGTTCCCCCTACAGGAGCATACCAGGCCCATGGGTCTGGTGCGGATTTAAAGGGGAACCCCCTACGCCGAAAAAACGGCATGGGGGTCCCCCAAAATCCATACCAGACCCGTATCCGAGCAGCAGCCCAGCCGGTCAGGAAAGGGGGTGGGGACGAGCGAGCGCCCCCCCCCCCTAACCGTGCCAGGTCGCATGCCCTCAACATGGGGAGGTAGGTGCTATGGGGAAGGGGGGTGCACTGCGGCCCCCCCACCCCACAGCGCCCTGCCCCCATGTTGATGAGGACAGGGCCTCTTCCCAACAACCCTGGCCGTTGGTTGTCGGGGTCTGCGGGAGGGGGGCTTATCGGAATATGGGAGCCCCCTGTAACAAGGGGGCCCCTAGATACCGTCCCCCCACCCTAGGTGAATGAGTATGGGGTACATCGTACCCCTACCCATTCACCTGGAAGTAAAGTGTTAAAAATAAATAAACACAGGTTTTTAAAATATTTTATTAGTCAGCTCCGGGGGCCCCCCCTCTCTTCTTTAGCTCTTTCACAAGGGGGGGCTTGCTTCTTCCGACGTCTTCTTGGGGGTCCCAGTCTTCACCGCCATCTGGTTCTCTTCCGCTGGGTGGGGGCCGCTTTCTTCTTTAGCTCTTTAACAGCGGCCCCCTCCCGGTCTTCCTCCGATGTCTTCGGCGGGCGGGGGGGGGTGCTTCTGTTGCCTTCTGCCTTCTCCTTCTGCCTTCTTCTTCTGCCTTCTTCTTCTTCACTGTTGACACGTCGCTTCCTCCCGCTGTAATGCCGTGTGCAGCGGCTCGCACCGACTTTTATAAGTCTCTCATGACGTCACAGTCCCATCATGCTCCGGGTGCACGGAGCATGATGGGACTGTGACGTCATGAGAGACTTATAAAAGTCGGTGCGAGCCGCCGCACACGGCATTACAGCGGAAGGAAGCGACGTGTCAACAGCGAAGAAGGAGAAGGCAGAAGGAGAAGGCAGAAGGCAGAAGGAGAAGGCAGAAGGAGAAGGCAGAAGGCGACAGAAGGGGGGCCGCTGTTAAAGAGCTAAAGAAGAAAGCGGCCCCCACCCGGCGGAAGAGAACCAGATGGCGGTGAAGACTGGGACCCCCTCCAAGAAGACGTCAGAAGAAGCAAGCCCCCCCTCGTGAAAGAGCTAAAGAAGCAAGGCGGGGCCCCGGAGCTGACCAATAAAATATTTTAAAAACCTGTGTTTATTTATTTTTAACACTTTACCTCCAGATGAATGGGTAGGGGTACGATGTATCCCATACTCATTCACCTAGGGTGGGGGGCCGGTATCTAGGGGCCCCCTTGTTATAGGGGGCTCCCAGATTCCGATAAGCCCCCCGCCCGCAGACCCCGACAACCAACGGCCAGGGTTGTCGGGAAGAGGCCCTGTCCTCATCAACATTGGGCAGGGTGCTGTGGGGTGGGGGGCCGCAGTGCGCCCCCCTGCCCCATAGCACCTACCTCCCCATGTTGAGGGCATGCGGCCTGGCACGGTTAAGGAGGGGGGCGCTCGCTCGTCCCCACCCCCTTTCTTGACCGGCCGGGCTGCTGCTCGGATACGGGTCTGGTATGGATTTTGGGGGGACCCCCACGCCATTTTTTCGGCGTAGGGGGTTCCCCTTTAAATCCGCACCAGACCCATGGGCCTGGTATGCTCCTGTAGGGGGAACCCATGCCGTTTTTTTTTTTTTATTTGGTGTGGAGTTCCCCCTCAAGATCAGTAGAATACACGTCGCATGCCAAAGTCGGAGTGTGCAAGACTGCGTTCTGACTTTGATCCTACTTCAATGATGTTCAGTGAAGTAGGATCAAAGTCGGACCAAAGTAGTAGAGGGAGCGTCTTCAAAGTCGGACCGACTTGTGTCGGACCAGTTAAGACGGCTCTCATAGGGAAACATTGATTTTTACTTCACTCCATTGAATATCATTGAAGTAGGATCAAAGTCGGATTGCAGTGTTGCACGCTACGACTTTGGCATGCGACTTGTACTCTGCTATCTTCTTTGTAGCTCTTTTACTAGCAGCAGCGGCCAGCCCGTGCTTCCTCCGTCGTCTTCTTCCTCATCGTCTTCTTCTTCCCTCTTCTTTTCTTCCGGTGTTGACTCGACGCTCCCTCCCGCTGTAATGTCGGGTGTGCGGCCTCTTATGACGTCAGTCCCAGAATGCTCCGGGTGGTAACGTCACCACCCGGAGCATGCTCGGACTGTGACGTCATGAGAGGCCTATATGAATCGCCACGCACCCGGCATTACAGCGGGAGGGAGCGGCGAGTCAACACCGGAAGAAAAGAAGAGGGAAGAAGAAGGCGACGAGGAAGAAGACGGCGGAGGAAGCCCGGGCTGGCCGCTGCTGCTAGTAAAAGAGCTACAAAGAAGATAGCAGCGGCGGCGCAGCCTGGCAGAAGGCACCGGAGAGCGGGAGAAGAACCGGGGAGCGCGGAAAGCAGAAGAAGAGAGCGGAGAAGACAGAAGAAGACCCCCGAAGTCAGAAGAAGCCCCCGGGAGAGCGGAGAAGTCGGAAGAAGACCCCCGAAGCTGACTAATAAAATATTTTAAAAACCTGTGTAGTGTGTTTATTTTCTTGACACTTTTCCTCCCGGTGAATAGGTAGGGGTACGATGTACCCCATACTCATTCACCTAGGGTGGGGGGCCGGTATCTGGGGGCCCCCTTGTTAAAGGGATCTCCCAGATTCCGATAAGCCCCCCGCCCGCAGACCCCAACAACCAACAGCTAGGGTTGTCGGGAAGAGGCCCTGTCCCCATCAACATGGGGGCAGGGTGCTTTGGGGTGGGGGGGGGCAGGGCAGCGCACCCCCCTGCCCCAGAGAACTTACCTCCCCATGTTGAGGGCATGCGGCCTGGCATGGTTAAGGAGGGGGGATGGCGCTCGCTTGTCCCCACCCCCTTTCCTGACCGGCCGGGCTGCTGCTCGGATACGGGTCTGGTATGGATTTTGGGGGACCCCCACGCCGTTTTTTTGGCATAGGGGGTTTCCATTTAAATCCGCACCAGATCCATGGGCCTGGTATGCTCTTAGAGGGGAACCCATCCCGTTTTTTTTGTTAAAATTTGGCGTGGAGTTCCCCCTCAAGATTCATATCAAACACAGTGCCTGATATTGGCAGGGATCCAAGTCGGATCCCCACTCATTGAAAGTCGGACTTCAAGTCCAGGACAAAGTCGGATCAAAGTAGTATCCTGTTCATGAAAGTCGGATGGATGTAGGACCAATGTAGGATCAGTGTAGGACCAATGTTGCAGAGCAAAGTAGGATGAAAGTTGTGTAGTATAGTGTGAACCCAGCCTAAAATAAAAGAGTGATACCCCTCTGAAAGCTGCTAATGCCCTGGATTGCTCCCGCCCTACTGAAACCGACAGGTGCTGGCTCTGCCACCTTTCTACTGATGTTCACTTTTCATTTTTGACTGTATAATTTTGGACTGTTTTGATTTTACTTAATAAAGACGTCATTCAACGGAGTGTGGCAGTCAGTGTTGATGGGGGAATCCTTCCTGCAGCGCTATTGTGTTC
This sequence comes from Rana temporaria, assembly GCF_905171775.1. Lineage (NCBI taxonomy): Eukaryota > Metazoa > Chordata > Amphibia > Anura > Ranidae > Rana > Rana temporaria. The sequence goes on from NC_053493.1 coordinate 144,829,838, forward strand.
TGCTGGCGGGGAGTAGGGAATGCCTTCAATGTTGGCAGAACACAATGGTTAGTTTCGCTGACTATTGCTCCCAGCACTATATATTGCTCCTGGCTATAGATTGACTTGTGTACAACTAGGGTGCCCATACATGGATTGAAAGTCAGCTGGTACCTGCTGAAATGTTGGCCCATGTATGGCTGGCTATATAGCAGTGGGCCAAATTGCTCCTTTAGACATGCTCCTTCATACCCAAAAGTACCAAATAATCTATTTGGCCCCCGGTACTGAACAGAGTTGTAGGGGAATGAAGGAAAGGTAGGCATACCCCATGAGTAAGCTCTGGTTGGCAGAATGAAACACATTGGGGGCATGGCCTGGCAGGGATCCAGGCTGAGACTTCCATTAACTGTCACATGGCAGGCTTTGAATTGATGTGCGGCTCCCGGGGCACCCATTACTTTCTGCCTATTTTGCATTTTTGGGAGCGATTTTCCAGCATAAAAAAAAAAAATGCTGGTTCTAACTGCTGCTAAAACTACTAAAAGCTGGCACTAAAATGTTATTATGAGTGTTTTTCAGTCAGCCCTGTACACACGATCGGTTTGTCCGATGAAAACAGACCGTTTTCATCCGACAAACCGATCGTGTGTGGGACCCATCGTTTGTTTTCCATCGGTGAAAAAAAATAGAACATGTTTTAAATTTTTCCTATGGATAAAAAACCAACAGAAAAAAACGATCGTCTGTGTGGAAGTTCATCGGTCAAAATTCGACGCATGCTCAGAATCAAGTCGACGCATGCTCGGAAGCATTGAACTTAGTTTTTCTCAGCACGTCGTAGTGTTTTACGTCACCGCGTTTTGTCACGGTCGGATTTTTGACTGATGGTGTGTAGGCAAGACTGATGAAAGTCAGCTTCATCGGATATCCGATGAAAATATCCTTCAGATTAGATTCCATCAGATATCCGATCGTGTGTCAGAGCCTTTTGGGTTCTTTTTTTCACAGTCAGGAGGTTTCCTGTCAACTGGGCCTGGGGCCATGAGGAATCCTTGTTGGCATCCTGCCTAATATAGGTAGTGTTTATATTCATACTGAGCATAAATTAAAAAATATATTGCGCCAATGAATAGGACTAGCACAAAAGGCCAGTGCTCAATATAAATCAATAGTGCCTCTAAACAATGATATAGACAAACACACTTGTGTGTGCCATTCAAATGAAATAGTAATGTTCAAGTCCAAATAAATGTGAGAGGGATCAATGCAGACCCCAGAAGCAGGATATAAACGACCACCGTGAACAAAAAAATTCCTGTGATGAGACCACCAAACTGATGGAAAGCCGCTTACCGCAACCACAAGCTTAGTGGGCATATAAAGACTCCATCCTTGGAATGGGATCATGGCGAAATCCAAATGGAAGGCAGGGAGCACTCGCATCCTCTAAGACAGGCAGATCCTCAGTGCATGGATGGATAGAGAGATACGGACCAATAGTGTAACTCTGCGATTAAAATTTTATTTTAAAAAGTCAAAAACGTACTTACAGCAAGTTACGTTGTTTAAAAACAATAATAGTGTTGCCGGCCGGCACTAGGAGCCCTTCCTCCAATCGTAAACACGTGGTGACGTCAGTGTGCGCCGTCCCAGATGCGTTTCGTCATCAAGTAGACGTTATCAATGGGGAACAATATTCATACTGGGTTGCAATTTAAGGTGGTTTCTGCATCCAATGAGAACAAAAGATTTGTTGCTCCCATATGCAGGACCAATAAGGATAACTGGTTCCATGCCATGGATATTGGGATACTTCAAGCATGCTCAGAAGCTACAGCTTTCCTCAGTGTGTAGGACATCTGTGTCACTCTCGCCACTCTCTCTAGTAAAACTAGAGGGACAGAGATATTATCTAGAATCATCACTGGATGGTTCATTCGAGCTAGCCAACAAGCTCATAGAGCTTAGGTCTAGGTTTGGTAGGAGTGAGTGTGGGTCTACCCAAAAGTTTGCTGCCATGGAGTCCATCAGGAAAAGAAAATTACAGTAAGTATTTGATAGGAAATGTTTAGTTTTTCTGATGAGGCACTGTGTAAGGATGGTCTGATAGAAGTGGCTGGGTAACAGAACAGCTACGGCTGGTGGTAAAGTGATATTGATGGCTTTGGATGATGCAGATACTGATTGTGTTGCTTAATGGGAATTGGAAAATAATGATGATGATGATGGTAATTGTAGTATATCAATTTTTTGACATGAGTAATAGGTAGCAGATAGTAATGGCTTATCCACAGATCTCTTATTTTGATAGTATTGATACTTTCACACATCATTCTTGTGTGTGTTTTCAATGACAATGCCACCAGACACACTAAAAAATTATAGTAAACAGGAGAACACTAGTATTGGATCTCCTCTAGTTTGCAGAAGTCATTGATTATGTTCACAAAGACAGTTGATTTAAGCTGTGACTGTCCTTTCCAACTACAATAAAGCCTTGTAAAGCATTGATACCCTGCTGGAGAAGTTCTCAGACTGCATCATACCAAGACACAACAGTATATAATATAAATATACATAAAAAAAAGGATTCCTTAAAGTGGATGTAAACCCGATTTTTTTTAAAAAAAATTGATGTCACAATGTACAGTATAAGATTTCCTATCATCTGTGCCCAGGCTTGCCACACAGAGTTAATCCAGCTCTGAGCAATCTTCTTTTATTGTTCAGTGAAATAAAACGGACTTTACAGAGAAAAACTTTAGTCCGTTCCGCCCCCTTGCTGTGAGTGACAGGTTATTTACATATCTCATGCACTAGCCTGGAGACAGGCATTATGTTTTAATTCCCACCCCCACTCCTTTTCTGAAGTCATGTGGTTACTTTTCTGGATTTTGACTGGATGTTAGTGATCATTTAGTGAATACATAGGAAAAAATGCATGTTGACAAGGGGAGTCTAGAGGAGGGCGGGTGTTGCGGCACTTTCAAAGTGCTTTTCAGGCACTTTGAAAGCGCTAGCCATTCATTTGAATGAGCAGGGAATTTTGAGAGCTCTGTATAGCACCCTGAAATTAATGGGAGGCAGTTTTCAGGAGCTTTACAGGCGCTATATCTAGCACTAAAACGCCTGAAAACTGACGTGAACGTAACTTACGTCCAGCCCTATTCACGGAGGACTTACGCAAACGACGTAAAATGTGAAAAATTTGACGCTGTTCTGACGTCCATACCCAACATTGGTACGCCTCATCTACGCCTCATAGAGCAGGGGTAACTATACGCTGACAAAAGCCTTACGCAAATGACGTAAAAAAATGCGCCGGCCGCACGTACGTTTTGAGAATCGGCGTATCTAGCTCATTACCATATTCGACGCGTAAATCGACGGAAGCGCCACCTAGCAGCCAGCCTAAATATGCAACTTAGATACGACAGCGTAAGAGACTTACGCAGGTCAGATCTAAGAGAAATCTATGCGTAACTGATTCTAAAAATCAGGCGCATAGATACGACGTCTCAAACTCAGAGTTACGATGGCGTATCTGGAGATACGCCGGCGTAACTCGTACAAGAATCTGGGCCAGGGAGTGCAAAATGTTGTCCCAGCATCAGTGGGAATAAACAATCCCCCTTCATTCAGTTGTAGGAATTATGCCCCATTGTTGGTGTTATTGGGAGGTATTGTGCCCCATCAATGGTGTCATTGGGCCCCATCGTTGGTGTCATTGGGAGGAATTGTGCCCCATCATTGGTGTTATTGGGCCCCATTGTTGGTGTCCTTGGGAGGAACTTTGGGCCAGATTCACATAGGGCAGCGGCGGCGTAACGTATCGTAGATTCACCAAGCACTTGCGATGAAAACTACGCCGGCGGCCTCCGGTGCAAGGCGGGCCAATTTAAATGGGCGTGTGCCATTTAAATTAGGCGCGCTCTCGCGCCGGACCTACTGCGCATGCTCCGTTTCTTAACTCCCGCCGTGCTTTGCAACCTGTGACGTAATTTTTTTGAACGGCGACGTGCGTAGCGTAATTCCGTATTCACGGACGGCTTACGCAAACGACGTTATTTTTTAAATTTCGACGCGGGAACAACGGCCATACTTTACACAGCAATACGATTGCTATGTAAAGTTAAGGCACCAAAAAAATTACTAACTTTGCGACGGGAAACTAGACTAGCGGCGACGTAGCGAACGCGAAAAACCGTCGGGGATCGCCGTAACTCCTAATTTGCATACCGACGCTGGTTTTCGATGTGAACTCCCCCCAGCGGCAGCCGCGGTATTGCATCTTAAGATCCGACAGTGTAAAACAATTACACCTGTCGGATCTTATGGCTATCTATGCGTAACTGATTCTATGAATCAGTCGCATAGATAGAAACAGAGATACGACGGCGTATCAGGAGATACGCCGTCGTATCTCATTTGTGAATCTGGCCCTATGCTCCATCGCTGATGTCACTGGTAGGCATCGTGCCCTTCATTGTTCTCAGTAGCTAAAATAGCACCCAAGGGCCACATAAAAGCAAACAAGGGGCTTTGGGGTATGACAGGGGTGTGGGTGTCATACTTTGAGCTATATTGTCATACTTTGAGCTATAAAGGGTCCCTCCCTCTATCTCTGAAAAATGAGAGGTGTGAAAACGTAAAAAAAAAAAATTAGAATTATTTTACTACTTCCGGACCACCCACATATACTGCAGCAGAACGGCCTGGCTGTGGAAACAGCATACCTGTATGTTGTTCGCACTCACCGATCTGGGGCGTGCGCACGCACCACCGGCGACCTGCTCCTGCTGTCAATGGACATGGCGGGAGCCAATCTGCGGGTCCGGCGGCCACGATGACCGCGATGGCCGCTGGCCACCCGCGATCGGAATGTAAACAAGGCAGACTGTCGTTCTGTGAAGAAATATATTAGAAATATATATACTCGCGCTAGAAGTGAAAAATTGTGAACAAAATATCTTGCAGGTGCTGTACACAAGGTGCTATTCACTTGACAGATCAAAAATATATAAATATTACAGCGCTCGCAATAATAAAAAACAATGACCTAAATAATCACATAATAACAATTCATTAATAAGTGAATGTCCATATATTAGTGAACGATGTGCTACAATCCAAAGTGCAAAGTGCTCCAAAATTTGAGGTGCGCAACACCCCCTCCTGTGTCCCCACTCACCAGATGTAATGAACCCTTAGACCCCTTTCACACTGAGCCGCCCATAGCGTCGGTGGTAAAACTGCTATTTTTACCAACGACGCTATGGGCGGATTTGCGGCGCATTGCAGCCACTAGCGGGGTGCATTTAACCACCGCTAGCAGCCGAGAAAGGGTTAAAACCGCCCACAATGCGCTGCTGAAGCAGCGCATTGCGGGTGGTATAGCCGCGCTGTCCCATTGATTCCAATGGGCAGCAGCAGTGGAGGAACGGTAAACACACCGCTCCTTCACCGCTCCAAAGATGCGGCTTGCAGGACTTTTTTTACCGTCCTGATAAGCGCAACGCTCCAGTGTGAAAGCCCTCGGGCTTTTACACTGGAGACAATGGAGCAGCTGTCTGAGGGGGATTGCAGGCACTATTTTTAACGCTATAGCGCCTGCAATATGCACTCAGTGTGAAAGGGGTCTTAGCTTTTCAGTCTAGGGGTCGTTTCAGGCTTAAAATGTTGGCCAGGAAAGGGCAGATTTACATTAATTCACAAAGAAGATCTCGCATACTCATAACAATCATCCATGGATAATGGTGCCCGAAATGAGATAAAAAGGAGGAAACTATAGTGAAGTACTGTTTGGCAATATCTTTATTGCGCAAATAAACTGGATACTTACAAAAAGCAGAGTAAAAACAGGCATATATTAGCAAGAGACTGCAATCGGAGACGTCACTGTTGGCGTGCGTTCCACCGACAACCGGAAGTGACATCTGTTGGACTCCAAACCGTAGTTTCCGGTTCCGTAACTAGATTATGGATTATGTTTTTTTGCATTTAAATTAAAAAAAGTGTGTATTTTCCCAAAATTGCATTTAAAAAACAGGTGCACCAATATCATGTGAGATAAAATAAATTGCAAAACTTAAACTTAAAAATGTATTTTCTGTGGCCTCTGCTTTAAAAAATCATATAATGTTTGAGGGTTCTAAGTGCCAAAAAAGTCCAAAAAAAGGTGGTCTTCAAGTAGTTTAAACAAGTATTTTCTATCTGCCTGGAGTTCAGATTTTAATAAAATCAGGTAAGAAGTAATTCAAAAGCACCTCAGTTTAGAAAAAGTTTAAAGGAACAGAACAGCAACTCACTTAAAGTGGTTATAAACCCACTTTTTTGACTTTTACCTACAGGTAAGCCTATAATAAGGCTTACCTGTAGGTAAGGAGAATATCTCCCAAACCTGCACGGTTTAGGAGATATTCCCCTCGCAATGCGCCACGGCGCATGCGCAGGGGGGATCTACGGCGAAAGGACCGGCAGCCGCCAGACCTTGCCGAATTTAAATCTCCCGCGCGCACGCGCGGGAGTGACGTCATCGCCACTCCAGCGGTGCATATTAGTTCATTATGACTTTTGCCTTGCAGGAGAAAAAAAAATAAAAAATTTGGATGCGGGTTTACAACCGCTTTAACATAGCTGTGCTACCTAACACAGAACGACAGGTTCTGTCACTGAGAATTGAACTGGGAAATTACATACTTACAAGACCTGACTAAAGCAATTATTCAATGGCAGTGCCTGAAATGGAGATGGAGAAAGCAGGGGGACTCATGCCGCGTACACACGGTCTTTTTTCGGCATGGAAAAACTATGTTTTTCCAACTTCATCATTAAAAACGATGTTGCCCACACACCATCGTTTTTGAAAAATGATGAACAAAGCACAGTGACGTACAACACGCACGACGGCACTCTAAAGGGGAAGTTCTATTCGCCTTTGGGCTGCTTTTAGCTGATTCCCTGTTAGTAAAAGACGATTCGCGCTTTTTTGTCTGTCACAGCTTGATGAATGTGCTTACTCCATTATGAATGGTAGTTTTACCTGAACGAGCGCTCCCGTCTCATAACTTGCTTCTGGGCATGCGCGGGTCTAAAACTTTGCCCGCACACGATCATTTTGTACAACACGAAAAACGACATTTTGAAAAACGACATGAAAAAATGCAGCATGTTCGAATTTTTTTTTTGTCATTTTTCAGAAGCCGAAAAAAGATGTGAAGCCCACACACGATCATTTTAAATGACGTTTTAAAAATGTTTGTTTTTTTTTCATGCTGAAAAACGACCGTGTGTACACGGCATAAGGAATGGTCTGGGAGCACTGAGAACTCTAGGCAGAGAGAAAAAAGATCACAGTAGTTTCTGTAGCAAGGAAAGCAAAAGGTGCAGTGATGGCTGTGCGGTTGAGGGAATTCTGCAAAGTAAAATGAACTGTATGAAATTCCATTCCCCATCCATCACAGAAGCAAATGGTTAAATGACTTCTGTGTTGCAGGTGTTTCCTGGCAAGGAACTGTGAGTGCTGAGATGTTAATTGTGTTGCCTGGCAATTTCTTCTTTCTCATTGCAAGCTACTGTTGAGGCTTTTCCTTTAAGTTGCTTTCACATTGTGGCGTTGGGGACGTTGGCGGTAAAGCGCCGCTATTTTTAGAGGCGCTTTACCTGTTTTTTTTGCAGTGTTTTTTCGGCTGCTAGCAGGGTGCTTTTAACCCCCGCTAGCGGCCGTAAAAGAGGTTAAAATCGCCCGCAAAGCACCGCTGCAGCAGTTCAGCAGCGCTGCCCATCGATTTCATGGGGCAGGGGCGCTTTAGGAGTGGTGTATACACCACTCCTACAGCGCTGCAAAGATGCAGCTTGCAGGACTTTTTTTACCATCCTGTCAGCGCACCGCTCCAGTGTGAAAGCCCCCAGGCTTTCACACTGGAGTGAGAGGAGAAGTGCTTTAGGCTGCTTTCACATTGGGGCGTGCAGCCGCGGTGACGGTATAGCCGCGCTATTTGTAGCGCGGCTATACCGTCGTATTTACCGCGATATTCGGGCGATATTCGGGCGCTAGCGGTGAGGTTTTAACCCCCGCTAGCGGCAATTCAGGGAGAATTCATTCATAACTAGTTAGTTGATTTCAATGGGAAGGCGCGGTATAGGAGCGGTGAACACCCCTCTCCTATACCGCAGTAAAGATGCGGCTAGCAGGACTTTTGGTGCGCTCCTGCTAGCGCACCGCTTCAATGTGAAAGCCTTCGGGCTTTCACATTGAACACTACAGGGCATGATTTTTCATGCGGTATAGCAGCGCTATTTTTAGCGCTGTATCGCATGAAAAACGCCCCAATGTGAAAGGGGCCTTACAGGCACTATGCAGGCACTATTTTTAGCACTATAGCGCCTGTAAAGCGACTCAGTGTGAAAGCAGCCTGACCATCAAGCCGTAACATCTAAGATAGCCTAAAGTCAGTTTAATGTACACGGGATGTTTTTACAACCGCTCCTGAACGATTTAAGTTGACAGATAGTAACCCACGTTTAAAATGTCCATTTTGCCGCATTTTGTCACGTTTGCATTTAGAAGCGTTTCTATAAAAAGATATATATATATTTTTTTAAATAGCCAAAAACGAAAAACGCCTGTAAATGAAACATGGTTACCGCGTTTAGCTGCGTTTAGAAGTGCTTGGCGCTTAAAATGCCTCTAAACTCAGCTTCTGAACCCATTTTTTTTTTTGTCGTTTATCAGAAGACGGAAAACGATGTGAAGCCCACACACGGTCATTTAAAATGACGTTTTTCAAAATTTCATTTTATTTCATCACAAAAAACGACCGTGTGTACGCGGCATAAGCTTATCTGAAAATTTCCTTAAAGTGAAACTTATGTCTTGTTCTGGGTTTTTTATTTTTTGCTAAAAAAAAACAAAAAAAGATTGAAAGTTTGTCAGTGAGGGAACCCTGAAGAGGAGGATCTGGCTTGCTCTGTGCAATACCATTGCACAGAGCAGGTGAGTATAAAATGTTTATTATTTTATTTAAAAAAAATACATTTAGTAACACTTTATGGACCTGTTCAAACTATTGCTTATGTGTTTTCATGCTACTTATGCTGTGCATTAGCAGGTGTTGTATTAAGGCAGACCTTCATTTTAATGGGCTGGTTAATGTAGCATTGCAATTCAATGCAGCATTGGTGAAGTGCACTGGAGTGCCATTCAAAATGGCCAACAGCCTACTACCTCATTGCACCCACAGCTTACCAGTACTTGTGGCGGCTGCATTTGTTTTCTTTTTTTAGGCATTTTCTGAAAATAGAGAAAACTATTGATATTGTTAGGGTCCAAGTGTCTTTGTAACTTCCTGTACAGAACTGACATGTCAAACAATGCTATCAGCTTTCTCCACTATCTTTAGTGACCTACAAAGCAACTCCTCTCTATGTAATGGAAATAAAGGAGGTATTTGTAAACCAAATTGTGAGGGCACCGAAGGGTGACAAAGCTGTTCCATGAGTGTGTTTTGTCCTTCTAGGGAAGAAAGTGTTAGAGCTGGTTCACACAGGGGCAAATTCAAGTCAAGTCAAGTTGAGTGACATGAGAAAATCAATGTAAATGTACACTACTGAAGTCGCTCCGACTTCAGAAAAGGTTCCTGTACTACTTCAATCCAACTTCTAGGCGATTTGTAGGCAACTTGTACCCATTGATTTCAATGGAAGTTGCCTCCAAAGTTGGATCAGTGTCTTAACGGAAGCAACTTTACAGAAAGAGAAAATCGTTTTCTCAGGCAAACCCCTCCCTTCCACAGAGCTGATACTTGTGCGGTGCGAATCTTGAGGGGGAACTCCACGCCAAATTTAAAATAAAAAAAAAAACGACATGGGTTCCCCCTCCAAGGGCATACCAAGCCCTTAGGTCCAGTATGGATTTTAAGGGGAACCCCCTACGCCGAAAAAAAATGGCGTGGGGGTTCCCCCAAAATCCATACCAGACCCTTATCCGAGTACGCAGCCTGGCCGGTCAGGAAAGGGGGAGGGGTCGAGCGAACACCCCCCCTCCTGAACTGTACCAGGCTGCATGCCCTCAACATGGGGGGGTAGGTGCTTTGGGGCAGGGGGGCCCCCTGCGGCCCCCCCACCCCAAAGCACCTTGTCCCCATGTTGATGAGGACAAGGGCCTCTTCCCGACAACCCTGGCCATTGGTTGTCAGAGTCTGCGGGCGGGGGGCTTATCGGATTCCGGGAGCCCCCTTTATTAAGGGGGCCCCCAGATCCTGGCCCCCACACTATGTGAATGAGTATGGGGTACATCCTACCCCGAAAAAAATGGCGTGGGGGTTCCCCGAAAATCCATACCAGACCCTTATCCGAGTACGCAGCCTGGCCGGTCAGGAAAGGGGCAGGGGTCGAGCGAACACCCCCCCTCCTGAACTGTACCAGGCTGCATGCCCTCAACATAGGGGGGTAGGTGCTTTTGGGCAGGGGGGCGCCCTGCGGCCCCCCCACCCCAAAGCACCTTGTCCCCATGTTGATGAGGACAAGGGCCTCTTCCCGACAACCATGGCCATTGGTAGTCGGAGTCTGCAGGCGGGGGGCTTATCGGAATCCGGGAGCTCCATTTATTAAGGGGGCCCCCAGTTCCTGGCCCCCACCCTATGTGAATGAGTATGGGGTACATCCTACCCCTACCCATTCACCTGGGGGGGAAAAGTGTCAAGAAAAAAAACACACTAGACAGGTTTTTAAAGTAATTTATTAGGCAGCTCTGGGGTCAGGGTCTTCTTCCGACTTTGGGTGTCTTCTTCCGACTTCTCCGCTCTCTCCGGCGTCTTCTCCCGCTCTCCGGTGCCTTCTGCCGAGCTCCTCCGCTATCTTCCAGCTCTTTTACTAGTGGTGGCCGGTCTTCCCTGTCGTGTTCTTCCCTCTTCTCCCGCTCCCCATCATGCCCCGGGACTGTGAGGCCATAAGGGGCGTGGTCACCAGGTGACATCACCAGATGACTACACCCCATGTCTATATAAATCATTGCGCACCGCGCACACGGCATTACAGCGGGAGAGAGCATTGAGTCAACATCGGAAGAACGACGATGCAGAAGACCTGGCCGCCGCTAGTAAAAGAGCTGAAAGAAGAAAGCAGAGGAGCCCGGCAGAAGGCACCGGAGAGCGGGAGAAGAGGGAAGAACACGATGGAGAAGACCGGCCACCGCTAGTAAAAGAACTGGAAGATAGCGGAGGAGCCCAGCAAAAGGCACCGGAGCGGGAGAAGATGCCGGAGAGAGCGGAGAAGTCGGATGAAGACCCCCGAAGTCGGAAAAAGAAGACACCTGGAGCTGCCTAATAAATTACTTTAAAAACCCCATACTCATTCACATAGGGTGGGGGACCAGGATCTGGGGCCCCCCTTATTAGAGGGGGCTCCCGGATTCCGATAAGCCCCTGCCCGCAGACCCCGACAACCAACTGCCAAGGTTGTCCAGAAGAGGCCCAATTGTCCTTATCAACATGGGGACAAGGTGCTTTGGGGTGGGGGGACCTCGCTCGTCCCCACCCCCTTTCCTGACAGGCCGGGCTGCTTGCTTGGATAAGGGTCTGGTATGGATTTTGGGGGAACCCCTGTGCTGTTTTTTCGGCGTAGGGGTTCCCCTTAAAATCCATACCAGACCTAAGGGCCTGGTATACTCTTGGAGGGGGAACCCATGCTGTTTTTTTATTTAAAATTTGGCGTGGAGTCCCCTGTCCTGGACGCATCTTCAAGTCGCATTGTAAGTCGCCCCAAGTCGCGCTGTGGTTCACGCTCAAGTCGTGTCCAAGTCGCCTCGCAAAGTCGCGCATAAAGTCGTGTTGCCTCGTGTGAACCGGCTCTAACTGGCAGGAAAACAAAAACATGAAAAACAAAACTAATACATCTTCCACATCTAAGGACTGTTAAAATGCAATATGTTTAATTCATTTTTTTGGGGGTTTAAATATGCTTAAAAGTGCCAATTAGTGCCCACCACAGTGTCGATCAGAGTCCACCACAGTGTCAACCAGTCTAGAAAAACATCCGCTGTTCTACTAGCTGCTAAAGTTAAATTGCAACTAAATCAATATATTTTAAATATCTTTCTTATTGAGTAAGGGTTTGTAAACCCACATTTGTAAGTTTTACCTATAGGTAAGCCCATAATAAGGCTTACCTATAGGTAGTGGAAATAACTCTTAAACATGCGCCGTTTAGAAGATATTTCCTGTACACTGCGCCGATGATGTCATTGGCGCATGCGCTGTGAAAAAATGGACCTCCGTGCCATTTCTTCACTCGTACGTGCCCTGACTGAAGGTTCCTGCGCGCATGCAAGTCAGGGACATCACGTGGCTCCGGCCAGTCACAGAGCTGGAGTCCATGGCTCCGGAAGGAAGAGGGCAGAAGATGGATGCGGTCACCAGCAGGGACACCGCAGGCTTCGTTTTCAGGTAAGTGGTACATAATGGGCTAGTATGCAATGCATACTAGTCCATTATGCTTTTACTTTGCAGGGTTTGCAGGGGAACAAAGAGAAAGTAAAACCCATCAGGGTTTACTTCCTCTTTAAGCTGCTAGTAGGTGGTGCAAAGTCAGCAGGTGACCAAGCTGTCGGGACTGACTGGGCTTGAGGAGATATGTCAATGCCTAAAATGGCAACAGAACAGCCTGCTATGTATGTCTATGGATCTAGCTTGTAGTCATGTACTGATTACATGACTGCAAGGTAGATCCATAGGCGAACTGTACACAGCAGGCACCATTGTATTCTCATACTTTTATTGTAAGAATATAATTTTATTTGAGACCGGATTCACATTCCACAGCTAAGGGTAATGCACATAGCATGCGTGCAGCGCCATTTATTTTTAATAATTTATTTGTAATAATTTATTTTTAATAGCACCCAATTCACTAAGGTAGTATAAGGCACCTGCATTGTAGCACACCACACAGTAGTTTGCTGTGTTATAAAAAAAGAGTCATGTATAAAGTACGATTTTAGGCATGTTGGGGTGAGTTGGCAGCCCATACATTTTGAGGCATTAAAAGTTTTGGAAATAAATGACCTGGCCCTGGTCTCATTGAGGTTGAACCGCTCCACTAACCAATGCATGATATGGTTATTTCTAAATATTATGTCACTCTCCAACTTGTATTAACTCTAATATCCCGTACACATGATCAGGCTTTTGCCCGGCCAAAAGCACATCGGAATTCTGACACAATTCTATCAGAGTAAAATAGAATATGTTCTACAGTATATTTGAAATCTGATGGAATTCATCATAATTTCTCCGATGGGGCACAAAAAAGAAATTACAATTTAAAATAAATATTGTAAAAAAGTGATAATGAAAAATAAATAAAAATAAACTATTAACACTAATCTCTGCCCTACTGACACTGTCCGCTGCTCTACTGACACTATCAATTACCCTACTGCTATATATCTATCTATCTATCTATCTATCTATCTATCTATCTATCTATCTATCTATATATATATATATATATATATATATATATATATATATATATATATACAGATATGTTTGAGCTTTGGGGTGCACACCCTAATGCAATAGGCTGCGCACACCTATAAAAGTGAACCTGTTTTTGCAGTGTTTCTTACAGACTTACAGTGTCTGTAAGAATAAATATGCATGAACAAATGCAGGCAACAAATAAGTTTAAACACTCTTAAAAAATGTTCTAGCATAAAGAAATCCAACTTCAAATGATTAATTATCTGCCTATCAATAGGCTCACCTCTCCACTACATTTCAAATATAGTTCTATGCTACAACATTATGGCCCTCTAGTGGCAAATTATAAAAATGCAGCCGGTTCACATGTGCTTCTTCACCCTCCTGAAAAAAGAGAAGGGAGGGGAGAGGAGATACTCTTGAAAGTTAAACCCTCTGCTATTATAGGATCTTTTTTATTTTTCTAAGCTTTGCTTTGCTCTAATAAGACCTGAAAAGTTGGGAGAAGTGGAAGTGAGTGGCTTCTTTTTTTTTTTTTCCACTGCAGTTTTGGAGAAAATAACTTTGGGAGGAGGAGACTTTAATTGGAAATGTAACTGAAATTTAGTGATGTCGCCCTGGGATTAAAGGAATATAGATGATGTAACTGTGTCTGCCAAGGAGAAAAAAAAATGAATTATGCAGCCATCTAAAAAATAGAAGTGATGCACGTCACTTGTGGTACTGCTATAAAGGTAGTTGAACAATGTCCACTCTTCTCTGCAGTGGAGTCTGGGAAGCTGGAGGAAAGAAAGTTCTCAGCCTGTAATCTTTTACTGAGAGTTTAGCACAAGCAACTTTCTGGCATTGCTCTTATATGTTCTCATCAAGTTGCCTGTGAGTAACTCACTTCCACAATTAACCTGGCCAGTCCTACATCTAAGAGCGGAAAAAAAAGAAATATTGCCTACAGCTAGAGCTTTCAGAGCAGTTAAGGCTGTTTTGCAACCATGCTCCTGGTTACAGCTGTGCTTTGTGCCCTGGTGATGGAGAGGGGAGTGCACCCAGCCCCCTGTGAAACTGTCAGGATCCCCATGTGTAAAGACATGCCTTGGAATATTACTAGAATGCCCAACCACCTGCACCACAGCACTCAGGAAAATGCTATATTGGCTATTGAACAATATCAGGAGCTAGTGGAGATCAACTGCAGCCCAGTACTTAATTTCTTCCTGTGTGCTATGTATGCACCTATCTGCACCCTGGAATTCCTTCATGATCCAATTAAACCTTGCAAGTCTGTGTGCCAAAGAGCCAAGGATGGTTGTGAGCCTATCATGAAGAGGTACAACCACAGCTGGCCAGAGAACCTGGCATGTGACGATCTGCCAGTGTATGACCGAGGGGTGTGCATTGCACCTGAAGCCATTGTTACAGACATCCCTGAAGGTAACATTCCAATATAAAATGTTTTTTGAACTGTACACATTTAAATATTAAATAATATGAAGCTGATTTATAAAATGTTGGGAGAGGTGGTTGTGGTTTAGCGTATTCAGGTAGGAATTAGGTTTGATTTGCTAACAGCTGGATTTAGATTGGATGATGCTGAAGGCATCTCCAGTTTTCTTTACCACCTTTTAATGATGTCTCTATGTAGACTGTAATCTAGTTGGGGGTGATGTTTTAGCTAGTCCAGCAAAAATCTTTTAAAAAAAATTAGATTTGAGAGGTTGGTGCAAGCAATTAGCTCATTTGGATCCCCCCTTAGATTTATATATTTTTTTTAAACACACTGGTTTCCTGGCAATCATTCTGATAGGGTGGCAATACTCTAAATCACAAACCCAGAACAAGTATGCCGATCCTAACCTGTATAGCTGTTTCAAATTAGTGAAAATATTAAAGCCAATTGGTCACCAGGACAGTTTCGGTTGGAGATCGGAAAAGGCAGCGGCCATAAAACATCACCCCACTGTGACCTCGTTACACCTTTTTAAGACCTTATGCACAATGGCCTTTGCCTTGAGAACATTAATTAGCCATGCAGCATAGAATTAGGAATGTGCATCTGTGTGTGTTCCTAGTTCTAATGCCGCGTACACACGATCGGTTAAACCAATGAGAATGGTCTGATGGACCGTTTTCATCGGTCAAAACCGATCGTGTGTGGGCGCCATCGGTTATTTAACCATTGGTTAAAAAAAAGCCAACTTGTTTTAAATTGAACCGATGGATTCCTAACTGATGGGACAAAACCGATCGTTAGTAGGCACGACCTTCAGTTAAAAATCCACGCATGCTCAGAATCAAGTCGACGCATGCTTGGAAGCATTGAACTTCATTTTTTCAGCACGTCGTTGTGTTTTACGTCACCGCATTCTGACATGATCGGTTTTTTAACCATCATGACGAACCATCAGTCAGCTTAATCAGTTAACCGATAAAAACGGTCCATCGGTCCGTTCTCATCGGATGGACCGATCTTGTGTACGTGGCATTAGACTTATTGATACATTAGTCGTTGGGTTTTTTCTCATGTTACTGACACACTAATTCTAGAGTGCATCTGTGTGTGTTCCTAGTTCTTAGACTTAAGCCTCTTACACACGCTCGGTTTTCTCGGCAAGAACCAGCAAGAAAACTTCTGGCAGAGCTTTCTTGCCGAGTAAACCGAGCGTGTGTACGAGGCTTCACTGATACATTAGTAATTGGGTTTTTTCTCATGATACTGACACATATTGAAGCTGCTAAATTTGGTCTCGGTTTCACCATCTTCATTCATGGAAGGGTTAAACACTACTTTTCTGACCGTGAACTCATCGACCCTTTAATTAGTTATTTTCTTTCATTATCCTGGTACAGGGCTTGTGATCATTGAGACGTGCTTATGTTCCACTTGTTATTGCTTCAAGGTAATAATGAGCATCTGCGATTCTCTACACAACATTCTGTATTACATTTTATGAACGTTCAAAAAAAAGTCCACGTTTTCCTTTTTGCTTGACAGCTATGGTATGCAGTAAAATGTCTATTTTTAGATGAATGTCGTCTTTCCTGCTTCACAGTATACAGTACATTTTACCAGAGAGTCAAATATTAATTACACTAGGGCTGATTTTTTTAAACAGGTGCAAAGGCAGAACTGTGGCCCACAGCAAGCAGATTGTTTCATTTTTAAGAAGAGTCCTGATTAGTTGCTGAGGACTGTTCCACCTTTTCTTCATAGCAATAGGAAAAAATGCATCACTAAATTAAACATTTAGTCTCGTGTAAATGTTACACCGTTTAGTAATTAGCCCTTTAAAATAAGTAGGTCTGTCTTAAATTTAAAAAGCTAAGTAAAATTCATCCGAAATGTTTATCCTTATAAGTTCACTGTTGCAAAATATAGAACGGCAACTTTTGTAAAGTTGCAAGTGTGTGATAATGAGAGGAAATGACTTTAGCACCTGTTTAAATAACTGGACAAGTTAAAAAGGAAATGGTTTGGGCCATGACTTTTATGTTTAGTTTGGACAGCCCATAGACCAACTAAGAACACACCATGTAATAGGTTCATTTATATAGTTATGCAACTTTATTAAAATAAAAGTGTTATTAAAACAATAATGTAATTCAGCCATCAAAAACACAAGTTCCTATGAAAGATTTATTTTAGACTTCTAAAAGTATTTATATTGCAGATGTGGAGAAATCGTCTTGTCCAGTTCAAGAGGTGTATTTAAAGACTCAAATTACTCCTGGTGTGTTTGGCATGGTGCAGTTATTTTCATTGGCAACTAATGTCTTGTTCTTTTTAGATATAAAGTGGACGGAGTTTACACAAGATGTCATAGTCCCAGAAAGACCAAGAATGAATCACTGCAAAAGTTTAAATATGGGTAAAGTCTGTATTTTCTTGTGATAACTCAAACAATACTAGTTATTGTAATTTGTACCACATGCAGACCTGTCAAACATGCCTAACACAAACCAGTTTATATCTTTCATCATGCACCAGTCACCTTACCTTGCAGAAAATTAATTGATAGTAAATCACTATTAGAACTCCGATCTGATGGAAAAGCAAATTGTTAAAAGTTGTTGAAACCTTTGTGTATACCTAACAGTAATAATATTACTATTATTATTATACAGGATTTATATAGCGTCCTCAATCAGCTCTGTGCTTTACTAAATAAGGGGAAACACTAGAGTTACAATTTTATTTGATTCAAGAAGGTTAGGAGGGCCCTGTTCAGGAGAGCTTACAATCTAAATGGAAGGGGTAAGTGATACAAAGGTTATAACTGAGCTTGATGGAGAGAGTAAAAGTTCAGTTCCTAGGTAGTGGTGAGATAGGCTTACCTGAAGGGTTAATTTTTCAGGGATTGCCTAAAGGCAGACTGGGGAGAAAATACCCAAACAGATTGGGTAAATATGGGTGATACCCTTATATTGGATAACTGTATATTTTAGAGGATTGTTCCAATCTGTAAGAAAAATGCTCTATGGAGAATTTTTTTTAATCCTAAAACAACAAACAGAATCTTTTTGTCATTTTTAAATATGTTTTGAAGGACTGACAGTTGATACATTAGGATTTATTTAATAAGGAAAATAAGCTGTTTTCTTTGCAAGGGAATGATCCCCAGAGCTTAGTGAATTAAATGAAATTCACTTTGCAAAGTATATTCTATTTTAGCCACCAATCAGATTTAAACTCAATCTAACATATACCACAGTCAAACCTCTATTCGGCGCCGGTCCGCAGGCGCCGAATAGAGCCGAGCCGACCCGAGCTTCCTTCGGGAAGTCGTGACGCGCTGTGTGCGCCGTCGTTTAGCATGCCAATTGATTGGCATGTCAATAGGAATGCCCACTCCCGTGGGATTCCCTACCCGGAAGCCGCGGTGAAGGCTATGGCTAAACGATATCTACAGGGAAAAAAAAAAGGTCAGTGTTATTTTATTTGCAGGACTGGGCTGGATATAATGTTAGAAATTTTTTATAGGTTGAACCTCCACTTTAAGAATAGCCAGATAGCCTATGTAAAGGTAGTCCAATGAGGAGAGAGTTGCATAAATCAAGGTAATTTGGAGATGTAGCAGAGGTTGAGGTGGCAAGATTTGGACAGTGATTCGACATGGGGCCGAAAGGAGAGTTTAGAGGCCAAGATTAGACCTAGTACCCTGACATGCGGGGACGGGTTGATAGTTGTGCCATCAGTCTTAACAGAAAAGTCAGGCGAAGGGGCACGTGTGTGAGGAAATATTATGGTTGGTTTTGGATAGATTGAGTTTGAAGAAGTGGTAGAGAGATTTGGGTGTCATCAATGTAGAAATAGTATTGAAAGCCATGGGAGGCTCCCAGGGAGAAGGTGTAGATCGAGAGTAGGTGAGGTCCAAGAACAGAACCTTTGGGAACCCCCAAATGAAAAAGGAAGCAGAGAGGTGGTGGTAGAATGAAAAAAACTGTCACTGAGATCAAAGTAATGTTTTTTGAGGTGTAGGGGGTGGTCAACTGTATCATAGGCAGCAGAGAGGTCCATGAGTAGGATTACAGAGCAATGACCATTGGTTTTAGCTGAAAATTGTTTGGGAGTTTGTGGAGTGTTGAGGGCGAAATCCAGACTGAATGGGATCAATAAGGCTATTCTTAATGAGATAGTACTGTAGATAAGTCAGTTGTAGACCAGGTGCTCAAGGAGGTAAAGGGGAGCAAGGAGATGGATCTTATGATGTTAATTCTCCAATGAGGACTTTTTAAGTATGTGAGTGACTAGTGCATGTTTTAGAGAGTTGGGGAAGATGCCAGAAAAGGAGGAGAGATTGAAGATCAGGGTCCAGAGGGCAGGTGGTTAGGTGGGAATTAGAAAAAAGTTTAGCAAATCTGTATCAGACTTTATTGAGAGAAGCATTGAGTGTACCCATGGACATGGAGTGTTAGGTGGGGGAGATATCTGTACAGTAGAGATCCCACTACAAATTATATCAATCAGGCCGTCGTATCTTAGGCAGGTTTAAGTGTATCTCAGTTTGAGCATACACTTAAAAATGCGACGGGCTTAGATTGCGAGTTACGTCGGTGTATCTACTGATAAGCCGGCGTAACTCTTTGTGAATCTGGCCCATAGAGTCTATTCAGTTTTTTTCAGTAATTGTCTTGAGAGGTACATTGCTGGTTATGGGAAACATATACGGTGGGGAAAATGATTATGTGATCCCCTGCAGATTTTGTAAGTTTGCCCACTTACAAAGAAATTAAGGGTCTATAGTTTTTATCATAGGTGTATTTTAAATGATAGACACAGAATACCAACCACAAATCCAAAAAATACACATGATACAAATGTTATAAATTGAGTTGCAGTTTATTGAGTAAAATAAGTATTTGATCCCCAAGCAAAACATGACTTAGTACTTGGTGGAGAAAACCTTGTTGGCAAGCACAGAGGTAAGATGCTTCTTGTAGTTGGTTACCAGGTTTGCACACATCTCAGGAGGGATTTTGGTCCACTCTTCTTTACAGATCTTCTCTAAATCCTTAAGGTTTCTTGGCTGTCACTTGGCAACTGGAAGATTCAGCTCCCTCCATAAATTTTCTATAGGATTAAGATCTGGAGACTGGCTAGGCCACTCCATGACCTTTAATGTGCTACTTATTTGTTGACTTGGCGGTATGTTTTGGGTCATTGTCATGCTGGAAGACCCATCCACGACTCATGTTCAGTGTTCTGGCTGAGGGAAGAAGGTTGTCCTCCAAGATTTTACAATACATGGTACTGTCCATTGGCCCCTCTATGCAGAAAAGTAGGCCTGTACCTTAAGCAGAGAAACAGTCCCAAAGCATAATGTTTCCACCTCCATGCTTGACTGTAGAGATGATGTTCTTAGTCAGCATTTCTCTTCCTCCAAACACAGCGAGTCGTGTTGATGCCAAAGAACTCAATTCTGGTCCCATCTGACCACAGCACTTTCTCCCAACCCTTCTCTAAATAATTGAGATGGTCATTGCCAAGCTTCAGACTGGCCTGTAAATGTGCCTTCTTGAGGAGAGGGACGTTGTGGACGCTGCAGGATTTCAATCCATTGCAACGTATTGTGTTCGCAATGGTTTGTTTGGTGACTGTGGTCCCAACTGCCTTGAGATCATTCACAAGCTCATCTGAT
Organism: Rana temporaria; assembly: GCF_905171775.1. NCBI lineage: Eukaryota > Metazoa > Chordata > Amphibia > Anura > Ranidae > Rana > Rana temporaria. The sequence continues at coordinate 144,850,434 of NC_053493.1, forward strand.
GTAGTTCTGGGCTGATCTCTCACTTTTTTCATGGTCATCCTTACCCCCTGAGGCGAAATCTTACATGGTTATTTTGCGCTTGATGGTTATTTTGTATTGCTTCCATTTAAGAATAATCACCGCAATAGTTGTCTCCTTCTCACCATGGTTCTTGCTGATGGTCTTGTAACCCCATTCCAGCCTTGTGCAGGTCTACGGTCTTGTCCCTGACATCCTTTGACAGCTCTTTGGTCTTGGTCATTATGGTGAGGTTTGAATGTAAGGAAGAGATTCTGTGGACAAGTGTCTTTTATACACATAATGAGTTGTCGTTAGGAGCACCTTCTTAAATTTACAGGACTAATCTGTGTACCACATGAGCACATACTGTAGCTAGTCTGTGGGTGCCAGGATTATTGTTGGTTGGTAGGGGATCAAATACTTATTTTACTTACTGAACTGCAACTCAATTTATAACATTTGCATCATGTGTTTTTTTATGGATTTTTGATTGATATTCTGTCTCTATAATTTAAAACACACCTATGATAAAAATTATAGATCTTTCATTTCTTTGTAAGTGGGCAAACTTATAAAATCTTCAGGGGATCAAATAATTATTTTCCCCACTGTACATTGTCTACTGTAATTGGATTACATCTCAAAGTGAGATAATTTATAGGGTCAGAGATAATGACTGAAAACTTAAAGGTGGTTATCCTGCTTAATCAAGACTCCCACTCCAGCTCAGATATTTTCTTTGGGCCAGACGCAAGATAGTGGTGCCCCCCCCCATGCTATTTTTTTAAACAGCTGGAGAAGATAAACCTTGATATCCGAACTAAAAATCCTAAACATTTCAGAGGGGACACTTCCCTAACGTTTTGTCTGCACTCCCTATTTTCCAAATCTTCCTGCACATGTATTTAACTCCCTGCCCCCACCCCCTCCCATATATTGCTGCTCATCTTCAACCAAGTTATGTTGCATAAAAGGATCATTGTGCTTCCTTCCAGTTTATCTCTGTACACAGCCATTCCCCTAGCTTTGATGTCCTTTAATGCTAAGGTAAAAAATATTCTGTAAATGATTCTGTTTAGAAATTTGGTGTTAAGAGGGAACTAAATCTGGGAAATTCTAAAACAAATAAAAGGTTTCATATGGTCATTGCACAGCAGATCTTCAATAACTAACTTTCTCAGTGAGCGCACCTACTCATAAGGTCTTACAAAAAAAATGAACTATGCAATCAGAGAGTAGTAGTGGCAATCATGAGATAATCTTAGGCCGCGTATACACGGTCGGTCAAAACCGATGGAAACGGACTGAAGGACCGTTTCATCGGTCCAAACCGATGGTGTGTGGACCCCATCGATCAGTTATCCTTTCGATCAAAAATGTTAGAACTTGCTTTAAAATTGAACCGATGGACGCCTAACCGATAGGTCAAAACCGACGGTTAGTATGCAAAAGCATCGGTTAAAAACCTGCGCATGCTCAGAATCAAGTCGACGCATGCTTAGAAGCATTGAACTTCATTTTTCTCAGAACGTCGTTGTGTTTTACGTCACCGCGTTGGACTCGACCGTTTTTTTAACTGATGGTGTGTAGGCACATCAGACCATCAGTCCGCTTCATCAGTCCGCTTCCTTCGGACCGTTCTCATCGGATGGACCGACCGTGTGTACGCACGCGGCCTTAGGCACCTGGACACCTTAAAGCAAATATTCTAGACATCAGGAATTGAACAAATCCTTTCTGTGTATATCAAATTTTGGTGTGTATATAGCTTTTTTTCTCACCTCTTTTTTCCATCATGTCCATTACTTTCTATTTGTACTTTTGTTTATCATAGTAAACCTATTGAGAAAAGTAAGCTTTCTAAACTTACCTTTCCAGCAGCTCGTATGTCGAAAAGTCCCCAATGTAAACTAATAATTAAAGTAGCCAGCAACAGATAAAAAGCATGCCAAGTCTATGGATCATTGTATCACTTACATAAAACTAATTCATACATAAAATACATGTTAAAGAAGCAAAAATAAATACATACACATTCAACCTTTTAAGACATGTGCCTTTACCAAGTTTTAGCAAAAAATAGAATGGATATTTATTTTTAAGGAAGGTGTTTCATTAGGTTAGATATAAACTTGCTCGTCCACAATTTTCTTCTAATGACGTGTTTCCCTAAAAATGTACCATGCCACAGGCAATTAGAATTTGTTTTTGTCTTACACCAAGACAGACTATAGTAGCAACATGTCCACCATGGTGAAGACACATACAGAAGACTTTTGGGTAACCTGATTATCTTTAAAAAAGTTAGTCCAGAGCAATGATGTGTAGTCGACACTGGAGCGAGTGCATATATACAGGAAGCATCACAATTTGACGCATCACAATTTATAGTATAGTTTAGTTCTACTATAAATTGCGAAGCGTCAAGAATTGCTGTAGGCAGGCTTATAAAGTAATGAGTAGCTCTGCATTGAGTAGTGCTCAGCTTGTATGTTTATTAGGACGTTTTTATTCTATTACAGATCGTTGCAAATGCAAAACAATTAAACTAACTCTAAATATGTACTTGGCAAAGAACTACAGCTATGGTAAGTGAATTATATTTTTGTAAAACAGCGGTATATGAGAAAATTTTAGGAAATATGTCTCAATCATGGCAGTATAGGAGCTAACTTTATTTCCTAAAGACCAGTTAGATGATCTATATTTAGAGCTGTTGGATTAAGTACATAAACTGTGTGAAATTTAGACAAATCATCACCTTAAGGAATACTATTTTAAACAAGACAAGCGTGGTGTATAGTAGAAACAGATCACTTTCCTGTAAGAATTTATGCAAAAAAAATTAAGATTTCTTTTTTTTTTTTTTTTCCGTAGCGTGCTTCATTATTTCTTTTTTTTTATTGTTCCATTTGTTCCCCCCACCCTCCCCCCAAAGTAAAACTAAAGGCATTATTTTATTTGGAAAAACTGCTGAGAGGTTGGAACTTCTTTAAGATTATTTATTTTATTTGTTCTCTAATTGCCCTGATCGTAAATGTCACAGGAATAAATGTGAGGGTAAAATCAAAAAAATTGGGTTGCCATCAGAACTGGAATACAAGGAAAATCTTTAAATGGGTACATCTGTTCCCATGACAACTGGACAACTGGAGAGGATTTCCTTCACATGTCTATAGATAAGAAAAATATAAATCGCGCTACCTCGACCACCCTTCTTGGTCAACACAAACCTATGCAAGTGGGTGATCTATAAAAATATGGTTGAAAGGCTGGCTGTTATGTCAAAAATGACCGTGATGGCCACTAGAGTGCAACATGCAGCCACCTCAAAATCCCTCAACAATCATGTGATGGTAATTTGCAAAAAAGACAAAAACCAGGAGCAAAAAAACAAAAAAAAGCACTTGGGTCACAAAACATCAGCTAGATATGGGTTTTGGCACACATTTGGCAGATTGGAGAAAGGAGGTTAATCGGATAATGAAAGCCGAAAGGTGGATTCAAATAGTGAAGGATAAAAAAGGGGAATTTGATACAATATGGGCAGACTGGATACACTATGCACCTGAAATGGGCTAAGGATAAGAGAAATGGAATGGGAAAGCAGGGAGTGTAATAGATAAGTGTGGTCCCCAGGGTAGTCATATATGGTTTTAAATATGATGAATAAGGAGCTAGAACATGATCATTGACCAGAGATGATTTATTTATTTATTTCCCAAGCCTTGATAGAGTGGGGTAGGGTGTCTGCCCCGAACTAGGAGAGAGGGAGGGTAGTCACGGTGAAGTGGGGATGGTGGGGAGGGGTATGGGGTGGGAAAGTGGAGAGTGGGGTATATGGGAGAGAAGGGCCTTAAAGTAGAATGAGGATAGAGGTGGTACACTGTCAGCAAAAAGATATTATAAAAACCTTTTTTTTTCTCCTCTTTCTCTTCTTTTTCCCGAGGTTTTTTCACCACACTGGGGGTATTGTGAGGGGGGGGTGGAGACAGGTAAGTCACTTAGAGTGGGAGGCAGGGATCACTGGAAAGTAGACACAGTTGAAGACATTCTCTTCATCACAAGATATAATTATATATCTATATTAACATCATGGCCATTAGTGGCCTCTTAAGAGGGGTGCAGTGTTTTGTTTTTCTTAATCACATGCACTTTGTCACAATAGCCTGGGAAGAGGCTCGATAAATATAATCACGAGTGATTAATAGTTTAATAGCAGGCACAATGGTAAGTTTTACCATAATATAGGTACAAGGGGGAAAAGGGGAAGGGATGGAAGGGAGGGAAGAGGGAGAAGAGGGGGGGGGAGGGATTAGAGGGAGGAAGGAGTGAAAAGAATAATTACAAGGGGCAATATTGGTCCTTTGGAAGTAGGATGGTGGGTTTTCCATCTCTCCCCCCTCTCTGCTTGCTTGCGGGGTATAAAAGGGTATAGTAAGAGAATAAATGATTTAGGTAGAGGGAGGGGACGGAGCAGACATCCCCCACCATAATGAGGGGAGATCAGGAGGAGGGGAGGTGAATAGAAAATGTTCTTCCCCTTTTTTTTTCTTTCTTTTTTTTTGGGGGGGGGGGGGGAGGATAATTGATAAATTACTGATATGATAATTGTAGATCTTCCCTGCAATGTTCAAGTTTAATATGTAAATGATGGAACATAAGAATGTAAAATGTTGCATTGAATATTGTTAATAATAATAATAAAAAACTTTGATTATAAATAAAAAAAGAAAAACACAGAGGACAAAGTACTGTTATAGACTGAAAAAAACAAAACTCTTTGGCTGCAGTTCCGGAAAGGGGGGAGGGAGGGAGAGAGAAGGAAGGAGAAGGGGGAGAGTTCGGTCACAGCTCACTCACTTCAGTCACAGCGGCTTCAGGTGTACAATGTGGCTGTCAGCTGCTCCATAAACTTCACATCCTTCACTTCACACACAGCACACAGGCTGCCGGAGTGTGGGCGGACACAGGGAGGGAGGGAGGGGCAAGAAGAAGCAGAGCCAATCAGCCTCTACCATTCAAGTGGAAGGGGGGAGCTGTGCTGTCTGTGCTCCGTGGAACAGAACACAGACACTCAGCCCTGTGACAGATGCAGCCATCTCTGTATTCACACAGAAGGTTGGCAACACTGATGGGGCATCCTACGCAGCGGCACTGTCCTGACACCCCGCAATGTGTGGCACCTGGGGAAGACCTCACCATGTTGATGTGCCACTGGCGCTGACCCTGAATCAGGGGACAAAAGCGGGGACAAATTCGGAGCTGGGATAGCCGGCTCAATCCGGGGACTGTCCCCGGAAATCAGGGACGTCTGGTCAGCCTACAATAAGAGTTAATGGCAGTCCCACATGTTTTCTTAAAGCGTGTTTTTTACGCGGGCATGGGAACATGTGCAATTTAGTTCCCATTCCGCTTCTTCCCAAGGCCAGTCTTCTCTTCTCTTTTACCCTATGGAATGCCCACTCTGTCTGTAATAAACGTGTCTCTCTCCCCAACCTTTTTATCGCAAACTCATTTAATCTACTCACCATTATTGAAAACTGGCTTCATGAATCCGACACGGCGTCATCTGCTGCCCTCTCCCATTATGATCTTCTCTGAACTCACTCCCCCGGACCCAGCGAGTGCAAGGGAAGGACAGTGGGAATCCTTATATCCCAATATAGCACCCTTCAGGTACTTCACCCACCTCCCTCTCTGTCACTCTCCTCATTTGAGGCACACTGCATTCTTCTTTTCTCTCCAGATTTTCTAAGGATAGCTGTGATCTACCAACCCCCTGGACCGGTATCAACCTTTCTTGATGACTTCTCTGCCTGGTTACCCTACTTTCTCTGTTCTGAAATCCCCACAATCATTCTCGAGGACTTCAACATCCCTGTAAATGCTAACACTCCTGCTACTTCCAAACATCTCAGCCTAATCTTCTCCTTTGACCTGAAGCAATAGGTACATGCTTACACTGACAGCCTTGGCCTTGTTTTCTCCCACCTATGTACTCTGTACAACCTCTCCAATTATCTTTTCCCTCTCTGGCTAGGCCACTACATGTCTGGCAGTAATAAGGCCTGGGTGTGGCAAGTGAAATTTAACTCCGCTTTAAAAAAAATTGTGGTTAATCACAGTTCATTCATGATTCAGCATGGAAGGGGGAACTTACTTTTTCAGATAGGGCCAGGCAGGTTTGAACAGTTTTTTTCCCTTAATAAATGAAATAATCATTTAAAAACTGCATCTTGGATTTACTTGGGTTATCTTTGTGTAATTTTAAAATTTGTTTGATGATCTGAATCATTTAAGTGTGAGAAATATGCAAAAAAAAATCAAAAATCAGGAAGGAGGCAAATACTTTTTCACATCACTGTATGTGTAGCGGTACCCAGGTAGGGGCTGCTAAGTGATTGTGTCCCACCTGTCACCCTGCCCAGCCCTACATTATTTTCCAGACACTCTAAGACAATGAACAAGTCCATCAGCTTTGTTTTTTTGTTGAGGGATTAGAACTTGGATGAGGTTAAGGAATTCATGGAATGCCCAGGACAAAGATTCTTGCATGGTTTGGGACAATTTAGATATTCTCCTCCTGCACAACACTTGCTACAGACTATCTCTCCTTCACCCTCCAGCACAGTTCTTCAGGCGCAGCTAGCACTTGGTTAGGCCTGATTCTGGTTTTAGCCATGCCTTAGCAAAGTTCCTTATTACAGGTGGGCCCCTATAGTGTAGCAAAAGAATGTTCTGGTGCTAGTTGCAGTCTTTGGTGGACTACTGATCCCAGTCAGCCCTTTGCAGACCCTGACAGTCCTCTCAACTGCAGCGGCCTGGCTTCACTGCCAGTAACATCACAGCCTCTCCTGCTGGCTCTACATACATCTCAGATTGCACACTCCCAGTCTGCTCCGACATGCCTCTCCCAGCTCTTCCGACTGTGCCTGTCACTCACCGACACTCAATGGGTCCCTCCTGGAGACTTTCCCGGCAGTATTCCCCTTCTGTCCTCTCTTCCTCCTGTTCAGGACACCCCTTGGGTTGTATAGGTTTCCTGTTCAGCTCCGAGCCCCCTGGTCCAAGGTCAAGCCCCCCCCCCAGAGTAGGGGGCTCCCTCAAAGGCCCCAACAGCCTAATACTCCATCTCCAGTTCTTCCACCTGAACAACTTCTCTGACTCTGTGTATTTAAGGAGGCCTGCCCCCCTGCCAATCCAGATTGGGGATTGGTCAGTGCTCCCTAGAACACCTAACCTCTCTTCCCCACCTTCCTTCTAGAGGACCCTAACTAAAATATGAAACTAGCTGTGAGTTACCAGCCTACTCTTGGCCACTGCTAGCCCACAGATCAAAACAAACAGGCCTAGTTTTTGGCTAGGCCTGCTTAAATTTACCTGCACTACAGAAAATCTCACTCTAGCACCTACACCAGGTAGAGGGTGCTACTTATGGACAAACCTAAACAATTAATTTAAGTAGTATCCAATCAGGCAGGCCTTTGTACAACATATTTGGTGATAGATCCAAAAGATATTATACAATCAGATTGTATAATGTATGGTAAGCTGGAGGCTGGCCATAGATTGATCTTTTTTTTTTTTTGATCAGTCAGTGTTTGATCAAAAAAACACTGAGCAGCATATATTGTGCTGGGCAGAATTGTACCCGCAAAACCGCGCCCTCTTCCCACATTACCCTTCTGTTCCCCCCTACTAGTACCAGCTCTGCAAGCTCCCCTCCACTCCCCAGCAGGACAACATGCGAGGATGACACTGCATGCTAGAGGGAGGGAGGTGTTGTTAATACTGATGTACCCGCCCCTCAACACAGCCAACACAGGCAGAAGTTAAGTGATCCTTACACTGCACTCTTCAAGGCAAAGTAATAGTCTGCCCCTGTTTCCGCGGCCACCCCTCCCAAAGTGCCGCCTGGAACCCATGGACCCACCAGGACCCAAGGTAGGGCTGGCCCTGTCTGGACAGCAGAGAGCAAGATTTAGATATCATGCAGTCATATGGAAACACACAGGGTGTGCTACATGGCAGACTTCTGGCACAAAGGTCTGAAGTAAAGAATGAGAGACCAATGGTCTCTAAAACAACATAGAAAGTGCAAAAACCTGACTTTTTTTAGACCCAGACGTAAACCCAACCACTAAAATTTCACATATGATTTAACATGATAATATCAACTGAAGAGCATTTTTTTATTTTAATTGCTAACATTGATGAACGTAACAGTTGATGATACTGATTTAAAAGTCCTTGTTTGGGCATTTTGTGTTATGAGATGACAACACCTTGCCCCTATCTACCACAATCTCCTGCTTCTAAACCACACTTATGGTTCTGTACTTAAGTACATTGCACAGGCATATTCTACTATTGTTATTATTTAAAAAGGCATGTGAAAAAAAATTGCAGCCAGCAACAATTAGAAAATATGCCCTGTAAAAAAATGCACGCAGCCTGTTGTCACCTTAGTGCACCTGGACACTGCCCAGGGGCCCCAGCTGCATGGGGGGGCCTGCACTTTTCACAAAGCAGTTGGTCCTTGAGCCCCTGCTTCCCCAAAATTGGGGGCCCCATGATGGCACTAAGATACCTATTATTTCACAGCCAGCAGGGAGAGACAAGGCCGGAGCGCCAGTGATGCACTGACACTGCCCCATGCAGCTTGAATGGGAGCTGCTGAGTCGGCAGCACTGAGAGCCCATCTGCGGAAGTAGCATTGTGGATGGTGTAATGGTGAGCCCAGCTGTCCAGCACTGTTTGCACAGAAGGGCTTGGGATACCCAGAGGGATGCTCCCTCCTCCACCCCTCCTTCTGCCTGCTTGATTGGTATAGGTGAGTCCAGTGCTGGGGGTGGGCACATAGCCAAAAGTTTACATGCACTGTATCTCCACTAGAAAAGGGGGTAATACATGGATGGAATAATGGTGCGGGGGATATCAAGGGTGTATGGGGGAAAACAATGCTGAGGGGGAATCTGGGGTGTATAGGGGTTAGCAATGCTTGGGGTAGCTTGGGTGGCTATAGTGCTAGAGGTAGCTTATGGTGTATAGTAACAGTTCTGGGGGGAATATCTAGGGCATAGAGGGGTCAGAGGGCTGGTTGGATATCTGGGGTGTAGAGGGGTCAGAGTGCTGGGGGGATATCTGTGGTGTAGAGGGATCAGAGTGCTAGGGGGATGTCTAGGGTGTAGAGGGGTCAGAGTGCTGGAGGGATATTTAGGGTGTAGAGGGGTCAGAGTGCTGGGGGGATATCTGGGGTGTAGACGGGTCAGAGTGCTGAGGGGATATCTAGGACGTAGAGGGGCCATAGTGCGGGAAGGCATCCTTCTAGCAGATATATTAAATGCACAGGACAGCTAGTTAATGCGGGAGCTCCACCCTAAAGGGGAAGCTCTGCTTGTCTGCCTCCTATTTACTTGATGTCTGTTTACATGCACTGTCTCCATTGTAGGGGCCCCAGAGCGTTACTTTGCCCAGGGGCCCATTATGTTATTAAGACAGCCCTGGGCCCAGCGTTCCAATATCGTGGAATACCTGAATCTGTCACTGATTTGAAAGCCACTATGTTATGCCTATTTCAAGAACTACAGCCTTCCATAGCAGTCAAACTAATGGAGATAAACAGGGTTCATAAAGCCCTCCTTCTAGCTGCAGCTAGCACAAAAGATTCACTGATTTTCCACGGACATACCCATTAACTTTTTGTTGATCTATCTCAACTCACCATCTCTAAGCATCGGCTTTGAAGCCACTTCTTCAAGTTTTACAGTGACATCAAATCACCTATCAATGGGGTTTTCCATTTTCAATTTGCTTCTCTTACCAAGGATCTAAATATGTCTGTCATTCTGCTAAAGAATTCCAATCTTCTTTACAAAACATCCAGCTTCTAGAATGCCCTCTCAACCAAAGCAAAATCGAATGGTTACCCTTTCCCTGCAAAAATCAGCTGGTACTGAAGGAAATAAAAGTCACCAGGGGCAATCAAATCGTGATCGTTTTTCTTTTTCTACGCCAACTCCTGAGGACTGACTTTTTTCTTTTTCTTTTTTTATATCTTTAACTTCCAACTAACTAGATGTAAAGATCCTAAAGGCCGCTACCTCATTCAGATCCTAAAGGCCGCTACCTCATTCTTATCGGGCACATTTCTGATGTTGCTGTAACCATTGTATCATATTATGCTCAGTCCTAATAAACATTCATTATCATTTCTTTCCCTTCTTTTTAAAGTAATTGATTCACACAAATTAGGTACAGTGGTATTATATGGAGACTCAAACCAAGTTCTTTTTCCCTTCTTGGATAAATCTCCCCCTTCTTCCTCTTCCTGTTACCCTAAGCTTTTGTTTTAGCAACTTATCTCTAAGCATAACAGCAAGTTAGGCTCTTGCTGCAAGCTTAATCCAGCTCGTAAACGCTTTACATATTATTTGTGGGGAAAAAAGGATGTCAATTTTGTTTGGGAGTCATGTTGCACGACCACACAATTGTCAGTTAAAGCAACGCAGTGCGGAATCGCAAAAAGTGGCCCAGTCATTTGGCATCCAAATCTTCCGGGGCCGAAGTGGTTAAAGATGTTCACACTGGAAGGTGCAAAAAACAACATCTGGTTTTTTTTTTAAAACAACCCAAAGTGCCCAAATGAAAATAGTATTTGTATATGAACCCTTGAAGATGTGCATAATTGTAAATAAAAAATGTAGCGCTAATGGGTTCAAAAAAATATACAATAGATGTTACCATGTGAGGCAACAACATTAGTTATATATGTGCACATAAAGAGGAGGTATCCACAATAAAGTAGAATTAGGTAACCTAGAGGAAAGGTTACAATATGATAAAACGTTTGCAAAGTCTGAAATCACAGCATTGAGTAAACAGTCTCTAGCCAAAGCATTGAGTGAACTTCAATGGAAAAGTTGGTGCAGTGCATGGAGTGGACTGATGTCCAATGATTTGCATAGAAGGTAATCAAGTTGTCTGTAGAAATCTATGGAAATCACAATCACATCAGGTGTAAGGTAAGTATAAACACGCTTACTAGATGGGTTGGACTCTTCTTCTGTTCAGCAAAGAGTCAATTAGACGTTGTGGTCTTTGAGGCCTGGGACCACTGAAACGGGAATAGGACCGTTGTTGTGGTTGGGATTCCAACTGGCGTGGACACCTGGAACCAACGTTGCTTGGATAGCATGCTGCGTGGCCGCCACAGATTCGTGAATGTGACCCTCAGGCCGTATATCCAGGAGTACAGGAATGCATACAGCTTAACCTCCAGTTGGACCATGAAATTAATGGTATAAAAAATAGAAAAGAGGGGCTCCAATAGCGCAGGTCTATTAAACCAAGAAAGGTTTATTATTAAATATTGCTATTGTGCACCCCATATTGCTTTTATGTGATCACTTTTATCCTTGTCATAATTTTTACATGTATGACTTTTTAATAATAAACCTTTGGAGGTTCAGCTGTATGCATTCCTGTACTCCTGGATATACGGCCTGAGGGTCACATTCACGAATCTGTGGCGGCCACGCAGCATGCTATCCGAGCAACGTTGGTTCCAGGTGTCCACGTCAGTTGGAGTCCCAACCACAACAACGGTCCTATTCCGGTTTCAGTGGTCCCGGTCCTCAAAGACCACAACGTCTGATTGACTCTTTGCTGTACAGTAGTAGAGTCCAACCCATCTGGTAAGCGTGTTTATACTTACCTTACACCTGATGTGATTGTGATTTCCATAGATTTCTAAAGACAACTTGATTACCTTCTATTCAAATCATTGGACATCAGTCCACTCCATGCACTGCACCAACTTTTCCATTGAAGTTCACTCAATGCTTTGGCTAGAGACTGTTTACTCAATGCTGTGATTTCAGACTTTGCAAACGTTTTATCATATTGTAACCTTTCCTCTAGGTTACTTAATTCTACTTTATTGTAGATACCTCCTCTTTATGTGCACATATATCACTAATGTTGTTGCCTCACATGGTAACATCTATTGTATATTTTTTTTAACCCATTAGCGCTACATTTTTTATTTACTATTTTCATTGGCTTTGTTTGTTTGTATGTAGCTGCTTATTTTCACTTATTTAAAGTTAGCGCAGATTTTTTTTGTTTTCTAGATGTGCATAATTTCTTCATGACCCATAAATTGACGGTCATCCAAGCACCATTCTGACACAGCAGGAACAATGGGAGATTCAGTATCTTCAAAATGTTTGGCAAAAGTGATTTATTTATACAGTGGGGATCGAAAATTTGGGCACCCCAGGTAAAAATTTGTATTAATGTGCATAACTAAGCCAAAGAAAAGTGTAAATGATGGAAATAAAATCAAACTTTTTTTGACATATTATAAGAATGTCTAATCTGTAATTTGATGCCTTTTGGAGATTTTTCCATCTTTCCTTGGCTTCGTTATGCACATTAATACAAATTTTTACCTGGGGTGCCCAAACTTTCGATCCCCACTGTATTTTCTGGTTGCCATAGGGGTGTTAGGAAACAGAAAAACATGGAAAAAACAAAGAGGGAGGCACAAACCATAGCACAATAAACCACTTCATTCAAATATGTGTAAATAAATAAAAATTATGCACTTGCATGCTCAATGAACTAGCATGTCTTTAAAAATTAACAACAGAATTCAGGATAGCCTGGCCAGGGCTCTATCTCGTCCTGCAACAGGAAAGTCTCTTTCCCATCTGTGTGACTGCTGCTAGTGTTGATGTGCTTAATAACCACATAATAAAGTGGTTAAATGCGCTATGGTTTGCGCTTCCCTCTTAGTTTTTTCTTGTCTTGAAGTTATCCCACATAACCTAAGGGATGGCTACAGAGCCCTAAGGGCTACAAAGCGGACATTTACATTCCGTGTGGTTTATCCAGTGGAACACCTGAGCTTGTCATTGATGATACTAGTTTTCTTTTGTTTTGGATGTTAGGAAACATAACCACACAATGATTATTTGGTGTTGACACGTAGAGGGTTTTTGAGCATCCATTAAGTATTTTCTTTAAAAATGGCTTGATTAATGGACGAAATTACCAAAAATTGGAGTGAAGGCCTAAAAAATTGCAGCCTCACTAGCATCAAAAGAAAATCTGTGGTAATATTTTATGTAGCCATGGTATTTGGCACATCAATAGATCATTTTTGTAATTGGTTTCTTGCATATTAGGGCTGTTGGAGGAATCATAAGAATTATAGGTCCCTGTTTCTTCTTCCTGGGAGCACCTACCCTCTAGTATGCTTTACTCAGGCGCTGACAGGTCCAGGTTCTTCCTTCTCTCTCCACCCACAGATGCGGATATTCTCCTGCAGTGTTCTTTCAAGTTTGGTGTCCTATGGGTATGCCACTGTGTAGCTACTGATGAGGTGCCACTTCACATGTGATGTTGGGAATGCCCTAATACCTCATACACACAGCTTTCCGAGAACAAAAGTCAGACAGGCTTTTTTTCTCGGAAAGTCCAGCCGTGTGTGCATCTGACTTTTTTTGTTGGAAGTCTAACGGACCTTAGATAGAGAACCTGTTGTCTATCTTTCCGTCAGACTTCCAACGGACTCACGGCAGACTTTTGCATGGTCAAAAGTCCGACCGTGTGTACAAGGCAAAAGTTTGTCACAAACAGTGTACACCAAAAAAATAACAAATTGGTATACAAGTAAACCAATATTTTTCACAGAAGAAATCTATAGGGGTAGATTCACGTACCTTTAGGCGGGCGTAGCGTATCTCCTATACGCTACGCCGCCGTAACTTTGAGAGGCGAGTATGGTATTTTCAAAGATTTTGCAGCGTAGCCTATTAGGGCCGGCGTAAGCCCGCCTAATTCAAATGTTGAAGCTGTGGGCGTGTTTTATGTATATTAACTGTGACCCCATGTAAATTACGCTTCGATCGAACGGCGCATGCGCCGTCCGTGGACGTATCCCAGTGCGCATGCTCCAAATGATGTCGGCAAATCGTCATGCTTTCGACGTGAACGTAAATTACGGCCAGCCCCATTCACGGATGAGTTACGCAAACGACGTAAAATTTGAAAAATTCGACGCGGTTCCGACGTCCATACTTAACATTGGCTGTGCCATGTTTTTGGTGGTTTATCTTTACGCCTGAAAACCCCTTACGTAAACGGCGTATTTTTACTGCGACGGCCGGGCGTACGTTCATGAATAGGCGTATCTAGCTGATTTACATATTCTAGGCGTAAATCAGCGTACACGCCCCTAGCGGCCAGCGTAAATATGCAGTTAAGAAACGGCGGCGTAGGAGACTTACGCCGGCCGTATCTTAGCAACATTTAAGCGTATCTCAGTTTGAGCATATGCTTAAAGTTGCGACAGCGCGGATTCGGACTTACGACGGTGTATCTACTGATACGCCCGTCGTAAGTCTTTAAGAATCTGGCCCATAAAGTCTCTACTAACCAAAAAATGTACCAGCTAACACATTTTTCATGTTTAACTTTAATTCTACTTCAAATTAATTGTTCACCTTAATTTCTTTTTATAGAAATAAGAAACATGTCATACTCGCCTGTTCTGTGAAACTATTTGCACAAAACAGCCTTGATCCTCCTTTTCTTCTTGGTGTGACACCATAGAAAGCCTTTTGTTGCACACCTGTGAGCTCAATCCCGAGCTGCAATGTCTGCATCTACTGCCAGAGACAGTGCAGGTTGGCTCCGTCCCCCATTCCCTGTGAGGAGAGTGAGAGCACAACACTGGATTGAGAATGATAGGCCCAGGTAATTATAAGTGGGGGCTGGGGGGGAGCTGAACACAGAAGTTTTTATTACCTTAATGGATTCTATAAAAAAAATACTTCTACCTTTGCAACCACTTTAAGCAACAATTCACATGAAAAAAACGTGAATTAAAAGAATACAATAATGCACACACATCCTAATAAATACATGCACTATATAAGAAAAGGAAAGAGCTTCACAAAATGTATTCCCATCAGCCATCAAAATCTAACATAATATTTGCCAGACAACTGAATGTGATATTAAAGGCTTAAAAAGAAAAAGTACAAAAAAAAATAGTAGGGGTGTTTCCCATGAGCCAAATTTCATGATATCTGAATTGGAAGGCAACAACAGTAATTTTGTAAATTAAAAAAATAAAATGTTATTTTAAAATAATTGCCACGCTAACAATCGGTATAATCCTAAAGTGGCAATCCATGGGAAATATATTGATCTTGTCACGCATGCAGAACAGGATTGTCAGGATCCAATTGCAGACAAGGAAAGCTCTTGTGTCACGCAGGCTATGGTTGTCACCTTTATTCTTCAGGCTCCTTTTAATATGGCTTTTTTCTGCAATCCATTTGTTTTTGTTAAAATATGATTTATTATATGATGTATAATATGCATTTATTTTGCCTACAAATAGTAATAATGTTTTGCAATTTCTTTTAAAAAAAAAATCTGAATAATAAGCACATTAGAATCATATTTCATATTTTTTCACCCTTTTTTGAGTAATCCATGCAAAAGTCAAAAGTGTCACAAGAAGCAACTGCAATGAGGTAACTACAGTGGTGGAAGTTAAAGAAACATTAAAGTCATCTACAACAATTCCAAGGTCCCAGGTTCCTCTTATTACCAACTCTTCCTGTCAGTGTCCACAGCTATTCCCTAATCAGGATGTGCTCATCATGTGTTACCAGTGGCGTTCAAGGTAAGTAGGTAGTTTGTTACTAAATACAAAAATACTGTGCATATGAAAAGATTATTCAGTGTGGAAAAAAAGCAGCATCACAAATGTGAAATATTACCACAAAAAAACAAGAAACAAAATAAAGTTATGTTGGGCTACAGTGATTGATCTTAAAAATACTGAATAAAAATGGTAAGTAAAAAAAACTGTCCAGAAAAATCTGTGGCAAACGCCATTATTCAACTGTGGATAAGGTTATCCAATCCCTTCACCAAGTGAACACGCCACCACCACAATAGGTTGGACTCTTACCAGAGAGCCTGGACCCTTTATTGAGAAGGGTCAAACAGGCTTAATGAATATGTTCCGGTAAGGGTCATCAGCAGGGATACAAAGGAACCATGTCAGGAACAGCTCCAGAGCATGCAGGGGACTCCACCCAAATGACGATCATGTAGTCAGATCCAACTAAAACATAAATTGCTAGATAGTGTAAAAGGGGTTGTAAAGGCAATTTTTTTTTACATGTTATAATTCTCTCCATGTCTTCATTAGAGGCCAGACTCTCTTATTTGGCTGCTTTTATCACCTCTCCTCCCTGTATGGCTCCACCCCAGGCCATCCTAGGAACTCTATATTAACCAGTGCACTGCAGGTATGCCTTGCTGATCAACTTTGCTTGTTAGCATTGTGTTCCTGCTTGCCGTGTGCTACGTTTATCTCTGTGTACTGATTTTGGCTTGTCCCAGACTACTCCTGTTTGCCTGTGACTCTGACCCTTGGTCTGTCCCTTGGTTATCCTCGTTTGCTTGTTGCCCTGACCTCGTCTTAACCCTTCACTATCTCTTGTGTCGAGTGGCTGCTTCCCCACTCTCCCTACGTAGCGTGACCTCGGGGACTCCGGGGGCCACGACCAGGATTCAGTTGCAGCCAAGGCCATTCTTACCACTAGAGGCTCTGGTGAATACCAGCTGACTCCAACGGGGTGCATTGGTCATCTGGCCACAGGTGACCTGACAACTGTGCAGCTCGTTTTGCACACAGTGGCCTCGAACCTGGTCTTCTGAGGTCCCTCGGCGGCTGTCTCAGCTCCTCCCTGCAAGAACTAACCACCTTCATGCGAGCTCTCTCACATGGGGGTTAGTTCTTGCGGGCGCGCTCACTGTATCGCTCGGCCCCGCCCGCGGAGCGCTGTGTCATTGGATGTGATTGACAGCAGCATTTCATTAAAGTAATATAAAGTATTGCACTTACACGTATCCATAGTAGAAACAGCATTGCATGGTAAAAAAGGAAGGAAGCCGCCACAAAACATCCAAACATGTAACATGCGCAATAACAGGAACATACAGTTCAGCCCGACCAGTTTTGTCTACAAAAGGACTTCTTCCGGGGGATGAAGAAACCGGTCAGGCTGAGCTGTATGTTCCTGTTATCGCTCATTTTATATGTTTGGATGTTCTGTGGCGACCACCTTCCTTTTTTACTATGCAAATTCCATGAAAACAAAACTGTTCAGAATATAAAAATAAAATGCATCAAAAACGTGCATGCAGAAACGCATCCGAAATGCCTTTGGTGTGAACGGGCCCTAATAGATAGGTCATTGGTGCACAAACAAAACACAACTATGTATTTATAAATTACCCCTCTACACAGTGCATAGGGCATTCCCTGTGTGGAGATGGACTACTCAGAGCGCAGAAGTTTCTTACCTGCAGACCAAAGAAGCCATAGATCAAGCTTCCTTAAAGCAGATGTGCCACGGGAAAATAATATTAAAAGCCAGCAGCTACAAATACTGCAGCTGCTGACTTTTAATATTAGGACACTTACCTGTCCTGGAGTCCAGCGCCGATCGCAGCAGAGCACGAGCGATCGCTCGTCTCTCTGCTGCTCCCCCCGCCATCCACGCTCAGGGAACCAGGAAGTGAAGCGCTGCGGCTTCACTGCCCGGTTCCCTACGGCGCATGCGCGAGTCGCGCCGCGCCAGCCGATTGGCTCCCGCTGGGAGCCGAGTGTTCCCAGCACACAACGGGCGACAGACGGGATGTGACGGAATGCCCGTCTTTTGCCCGTAGCGTCTGGCCGGAAGTGGGTGCAAATACCTGTCTTTAGACAGGTATCTGCACCCCCCTCCCCCTGAAAGGTGTCAAATGTGACACCGGAGGGGGGGAGGGTTCCGATCAGCGGGACTCCACTTTAGGGTGGAGAACCGCTTTAATGTTTTATGATTACAGATCCTCAATCGGTATTTCTCAAAATCATCAACAGTCCTATTAGGTCCCAGTGTGATGTCAAAGATATCTATAGCTTACAATACATGTAGATAGTAAGGAACAGAACAGCTAAAAATATTTATCTTATTAATTTATATAAATCCAGCAAATTGTAGCAGATGTGTGCTGTTGTTTTTCTGCAATCAAAATATAATATTGTGCTACAATTACTGAGAATGTTACTCGGTTTTCATCTGACATATCAAATTGATTTCTCCATGTTTGGTTTCAGGCTTACTAATGCAGAGAATCTCATTTCAATAAATTCAGAGTTATGCAGAGATCCAGTCCCATATCCCCATCTTTTGGTTTTCATACCCAAGGGGTGTAGTTATCCCTGAAACTGCTGATTTTAGTAAAAAAAATTTTAACAACAAGAAATCATAGGATAGAATATGATGGCAAGTCATAATTACACACATCTGGATTTCCCATGCTTCAATGGGAAATTCAGGTCTCGTAACATTTATCATATATTTAAACAGCAAAAAAAACACATATTCTTGTTTTGCATGTTTGAAAACTGTATCGTGTATAAAATAATTTATTTTATTTACTGTACATTTTTCTAATTGTGCCATTAGGCTCAATTCACAAAACGTATACTCTATGTTAATGCAAAGGTCCGCCCCCCCCCCAAAAAAAAAAAAAGCCAGCAGCTACACATACTGCAGCTGCTGGCTTTTAATAATAGGACACTTACCTGTCCTGGAGTCCAGCGATGTCGGCACCGCAGCTGATGTTTCCATCAGCTGTCGCGTGCTGCCGCCGCCATTGCAGGTAAGGGTATGCGGCAGTGTAGCTTTTCGGCTTCGCGCCGGGGAACCCAATTGCGCATGCGCGAGGCCCCGCTCCTCTCTCCTACTAGCCCGGCGACAGGGGGAGGAGGAGGAACGAGCCCCACGGTGACATCATAGGCCGTGCCCCCCCCCCCCGGAAGGTGCCAATTGTGGCACCGGATGGGGGGAGGAAGTAAATGAGCGGAAGTTCCACTTTTGGGTGGAACTCCGCTTTAAGTACACTTATTTACAAAAAAAATGATGGTCTTTTTCAATTGACTACAATGCGTTTTACAATTGCCTGGCTAAATTTGGAGAGATTTATCCTTGTGTTAAAGCTTTGTCATTAGAGCCTACTGAGTCATGTAAACATTTTAGATTGTTTTTATACATAATGTACAAGATTGTTTTTGTTCCTAGGATGATGCTTCTTGATGGGTGTTTAGTAGAAAAATGGAAAGACCAACTAAACAAAAGGTTCAAGGTAATTTATGTCCATTTGTGATTATACTTGTTTTTTTTCATGTTATAACATTTTAAGTCAAGCACATACTGTGCCTGTAAAGAAGAGGGAACTGATTTGTCTTTCCTACTGCCTACTTTGCCCACTGCTGCCCCATTGCCCACTGCTGTCCCACTGGGAAGCCAACATTTCCTGGAGTGTAAATCTCTGTGGTCACCTGCAACACCTACTGTAGATTACATAGAGACATGATCTTAGAAGTAGGCATCAATGACCTAAGAGGAACCTCAAAGATCGACACTACTGGAAGGGCCAGTTTTCTACCTGACTTTGGGGGACTAGTTCTCTGCAAATGGGTCTCAAGAAAGGCAAGTAACTTCTCCACATTTGGTCATGTTGCAACTGTAACCAAGTCCCGGGCCTCTCCAGGCCTAATGGTGACCTCCAGAGTTAGGGACAGCTGACATCCTTCTATGTAGAGTGGGTTACGAGGCACAGTGGGTGTAATGTAAGATAGATTAATGGGCGCCAGATACTACTTGAATACAAAGAGTTTTATTGTCTCTTAAACAGAACTGTGGGAGAGAGGTTTAGGGCCAGGACACCCTTTAGTAGTTGCAATTTTAATTTAGCAGACTCCAAGAATTCTATAGGTAGACAGCCATGCAGGGTAAGGCATCCAGCAATACACTACATCTGCATGGGTAGGACTGCTGTCTCCTATGGCAACAATCTTGAAAACAGTTTCTAACAAAGGTTGTAATGAACTTCTTCACTTATTCTACAATCTCCTATTGTAGCTCTTCACCTAACTGAGCTCCCAGTCTTTCACTAGACTTGCTGATCCACTGCCACTGGATCTCCTGAGCTCTTCCAATCTTCTTATTCAGTATCTTATCCAGTATCTTCCTCAAGCGTCTCCCCTGTGTCCCTAGCTTTGAACTCACTGATACTTCTGAAGTGTCACCCCACTAGCCTGCTTGGTCCCTGGTTTGGCACACAATATTGCTCTGCAAACGTCACCTCCACTGGCTAGGTTCCTGGCTTGACATCTGCTGAAGATTCCCAATTCTTCACTGTCCCCGGTTGGTGAGAATACTGCTCTGGTACTTGCTTCAGCTACTCACAGTGGTCTACGGTAGTAAGGTCGATGGTCCCTTAGTGGCGACAGCTCCCCCACGACAGGTTCTCTGGCCGGCAGAACCATCACTTCTGGTTGGACTGCAACCGCAACCGAAAATAAACAGCAAATGCATCCTATCCCTATGATAATACAGTGTAATATGTACATAAGTGAACCTTAAAAGATTGTTAATTGTCCTCAGCCGAGAACAGTGTAGCAGTGTAAATACACCCTATAATGGCCCGGCTTCATGTAGAATGGCGTATCTTTGTGCGGGCGTAACGTATCCTATTTACGTTACGCCTCCCCAACTTTTACAGGCAAGTGCCGTATTCTCAAATGAAAGTTGCGGCGGCGTAGAGTAAATAGGCCGGCGTAAGCCCGCCTAATTCAAATGTGGTAGATGTGGGCATGTGTTATGTAAATTTTATGTGACCCCACGTAAATGACGCTTTTTACGAACGGCGCATGCTCACCCAATATGTGACACTGGGCGGTCTATTATTCAGTGTACACGGTAAGAACTTTTACCCCCTTTCTTATCATAGCCTATTCTATCTCACTAACTAACACCCCAGTGTATACAAAATACATTTGATATAATTGTTTTACTTTATAAGCTTAGCGCAGACAGAACACTAACAGATGATTGCTGGTTGGCTGCTCATGTGTATTGCACAGTGTATTCACCTTTTCATATGAACCAGAAAGCATAAGGATAAGATAATGTGAATAGTGGGGGGAATAGCCAAAATGGAGGCCCTAATTCATCAAGCAAAGGAGACCCTTACACAGATCTAAAAAACCTGGGCCTGCTGGCTACACTTTACAGAATCAACAGACTTCCATAACCTCTTAAACAATTTGTAATGACTTGACCTGGGTATACCCATAAAACATTGTTTGCCATCACACAGAATATAAGTACGAGCTGATACCCCAACCCTCCGCACCCAACCCACCCTTCTTCTTACCCTCCCCTGAACAGTGACTAAAGCTTTTCAGTGGGGCTTATGCCGCGTAAGCACGATCGGTCAAACCGATGAGAATGGTCTGATGGACCGTTTTCATCGGACCAAACCGATCGGTTATTTATCCATAGGTTAAAAAAAAATGTTTTAAATTTAACTGATGGATACCTAACCGATAGAAAAAAAACGATCGTTAGTAGGCACAACCATCGGTTAAAAATCCACGCATTCTCAGAAGTCGACGCATGCTTGGAAGCATTGAACTTCAGCAACGTCGTTGTGTTCTACGTCACCGAGTTCTGACACGATCGTTTTTTTAACCGATGGTGTGTAGGCACGACTGATCATCAGTCAGCTTCATCGGTTAACCGATGAAAACGGTCCATCAGACCATTCTCATCGGATGGACCGATCGTGTGTACGTGGCATTAGAATAATTCCAAATGATCTACATATTGCTGCAGTTCGAAATAATGTTTAGGAATCACACCTAGATGTCCATCCCCAATGAGGAATTTGACACAAATAGAACACCAAAGGAATAGAAGGATTCAACTAATCCTCTCAGTAAATCGGTATGGTGGTAGGACAAATACCAGTTTTCAGAGCCCCCACCCATATACAGTTAGTTCCCAATAGGGGTGTTTGGGTGCCATGGTGGCATGCCTGGTTTACCTGTAACTACTTTACAGAATCCTTCGAATGTACCACCCCAAGCCTCCATGGATTGGACCTTTATAGAGTTGCAACGATACACTCTCTGAAGTCCTGTTTACTTTAACATGCATTATCAATATCTTGTTGTCATTCATGCTTTGTCATTGATGTTACTTGTAACTGCTTCACTGTTTTTACCTGTGAATTTGAAAATATTAATAAAATCATTGAAACAAAAAAAGATAATGTGAATAGTCACTTTCACCAAAAAATATCAAGTCTATTACCAAAAAAATAAAATAAAATAAAATTCTTTCTATATTGCATTATCCAGCTTTAATAAATTACATATAGCCAGATTCAGAGAGAGTTAGGCCGGCGTATCAGTAGATATGCCGACCTAACTCGGAATCTGCGCCGTCCTAAGTTTAAGTGTATTCTCAAACTGAGATACACTTAAACCTAGCTAAGATACGACGGCCTGCGCCGTCGTATCTTTGGGTGCAATTTTCCCTTTGGCTGCTGCGTCCACGTTGAAACCAATACGTCCTTGCGGCGTACTTTGGAGCAATGCCCACTGGGATATGTACACGGACGGCGCATGCGATGTTCGTAAAAAATATCAATCACGTCGGGTCACAAGTAATATACATAAAACACGCCCCCCACATCCTCATATGAATTAGGCGCGCTTACGCCGGACAATTCACGCTACGCTGCCGTAACTTAGGAGGCAAGTGCTTTGTGAATACAGCACTTGCCTCTCTAACTTACGGTGGCATAGTGTAAATGCCATACGCTACGCCGCCTTAAAGATGCGCGCCCCTACCTGAATCCAGCTATTAGTCTAGAATGATGTTTCCTTCCACCAGTTATTTTGACAGTTTAATTCTTTTTAAGAGATGGGAACAGACTTTACAAGAGCAACAAGTGAAGACAGTGCAAGAGAAGAACAAGAATGCAAGTCGCACAGGTCGCAGTGGGCCACCAAAGACAAGCCATAAAACCCCCAATCCTCCCCCTGCACTCTCCAAGAAGAATGTTAAGAACAAGAAGGACCAGAAAGACAAGAGGGCATAAACTAAGCCATGTTGTCCTTGAAAGACATTTCCAGTGCATGATGAGAGTCACTAGCTGGCTTCAGTGGCAAAGCATATTATTCTCAAACTCATCCTCTTGGAAACCTGACTTTAATTTGCTGCACTTTACCTAGCTTTTTTTTTACATGTCGACCACTACAAACCCAAAATATAAGGTTTGTACTGAAAAAAAAAAACAGATGTTGGTTACAAATTTGGTGGCCAAGGTGCAAAATATCGTCCATATTTTGTTATCCTATTACAATCTCTTAAGTTGAATCAATGAATTTATTGCACTCATGCCTTGTTCTTTACAGATAAACAAGCATTTTCACACGTATTACAACCTTTATTTTCATCTTATTATAGTTTTACTTCAGACAGGCCTCTGTTGTTTAGATAATTACCATATATAACAATCTTCTCAAGTTATGATATCAGATCAGATTTATAATTATATAAAATAAAAAACTCTATGAGGTAGCAGATTTTTCTTTGGTAAGAACCCAACAGTTAAAAAGATTTTTATTTTGTTTGATTATCACATACACATGCACTCTTTTATCCTTTGGGGAATCAGCTGTAATTTTACCCTTTTCTGTTTTTACATGTCACATATAAAGATACCATTGCTGCTTAAGTCATTTTACTTTGCAAGCAAGCTCCTTGGCTGTCGTCTATCAATATTGCATCTATTGTTAAGGTGTGAACCTAGACACATTTATTTTTAGTTTATGGATAGTGTGGGGAGGAATTAGAACCCCTATGGAGTTCTTACTGCTTTGTTGGTTTATGTTATAGAAAATTCCCCTCACTGCCTAGGTCAGTGATGGCGAACCTAGGCACCCCAGATGTTTTGGAACTACATTTCCCATGATACTCATGCACTCTACAGTGTAGCTGGGCATCACAGGAAATGTAGTTCCAAAACATCTGGGGTGCCAAGGGTCGCCATCACTGGCCTAGGTGGTCACCTATCAGCATGTATTGGATTGTAGGAGTAAATGGGGGAAACTACTCTAAAGGCCCATACATATGATCAGGCTTTTGCACGGCCAAACTCGCATAGGAATTAAGAGTAAAAGAGAACATGTTCTCTATCTAAACTCTGATGGAATTCCTCTGAATATCCGATGGAAAAACTCTGATGGGGCATACACACGGTCAGAATGTCTGTCTGCCTTTTTCCATCAGAAATTTTGATCGTGTGTACGGGGCATAACACAATGCAAATATACTATAAACTCCAAGAAGTCAGTCTTAGAACCCCCAATAATTGAAAGGCATAGTAACACACAGAACAGTCATTAGGCTTACAAACAGTACTACTACAGGTGGTTTCATTGTACAGTAAACACATAGCAACTTTTTTCTTTCAATGCAATTCTGATTAAAAACTATTATGAAAGTTTGCCACATTATGTACAAGTTTTGGTTATACAAATCCTTAGATTTTCGGAAAGAGCATGCTAAATTGAATAATTACCAAATACTATCTACCTAACACAAAAACAAAAATCATCTTATTTGACGATTTTTTTTAGATTGTCATCTTATGATCCACATTGTTGTGTGTGCATGCGCATGTTAAATTTATATTAAAGGCAAGATTAAAAAAAAAAAACAACAAAAAAAAAACATAATGTTATACTTACCCGTTCTGTGGTTTTACACAGAGCAGTCCCAATCCTTCTCTTCTTAGGGTCCCCACTGGCAGTTTTGGCTCCTCCCTCATGTCAAGTGACCCCAGAAAAAACAGCTTGCTGTGGGGGGCACCCAAGCAGGCTTGCTCCCGAGCTGATGCCTTGTGTGTCCATCCAGACACAGAGCCGAAGCTCAGCACACCTCCTCTCTCTGCTCATTGGCTCACTGGCCAAGGAGTAGGGCAAGTCCCCTGGATCGCGATGGGGCACAGGTAAGTATTGGGGGGGATACTGCTCACAAGTTCTTTACTTTCATGCATAGAGTGCATGAAGATAAAAAACGTGAGCCTTTAGAACTACTTTAAAGCTCAACTCGCACAAAAACTTTAATTTAAATAAATTCCTTAATAGCCACAAAGTATATAAGTCCACACTGTCTTTGCAAGCCTAGATATAACCTTGTAAAATTGGAGGTAACATCATTGCTGGGCTGCACATGTGCAGAGAGAAGAGCTGTGTGAAAAATTTAGGAGGTCCATCCACTACAGTCTGTCTGCAGAAACCTACAAGGGGGGGATACAGAAAAAGACCAGTCACTCCACGCAAGAAAAAAGAACAACAGTGATTGGCCTTTTTACAGGTAGCTCCTGCATAAAAAAAAGTTTCACACTGGATTACTGCACAGATCTGGAAGAAATACACAAAGCACATATGGGTTGAAGTAAAAATATACAGTACATACCTCTTATATTTAGATCATTTTTGAGTTCAACCTATTGGTGTTTGCACAAACTGACCTAAATTTACAGAATTATATAACTAGGGAGTCACTCAACGTGGATTTTTTTTTTTTCCGATGGATCCTGTTGCTGAATTTTCAGTAGCAATATATTTCCAACCTCGTTCTCAGGTCTTCCTACATTTGAGGCCATTATAAATGGTCCTCACCTTACGGAGGTTGATACAAATGTCAGGAGGAAGGTAGAATTCTGATTTCAGAACAGGCTTCTACAAAATATGCATTAGGAAAGTGTAAGACTTATCCATAGCAATAATTAATAAATAAATAAATAAATATTGCCTTCTATTTTCCAACCTCCACCAGCAAAGTGACAGCCAGGATCTGATTGCTTGCTACATGCTATAGTGCAAGATTTACAGGTACTATGTTGACTGAAAAGGTCCACTTAAATTGCAATAAATATTAGAATGTTTTTATACATTATGGGCAAATTATGTTATTATGACGTTTAATGCACTTTGTCCAGTGCACGCATCCTGGAAAGTAGTAAGATAGCCATGACAAAGCTCTATAACTGCAATATATAGGTCTTAGTACTGGATTGACTTGGGATTTTTTTGCTGAAACTAAATAAAAACTGTATGTATAATCATAACATTACATGGTCAAATAATTCTTCAAAATAAATCATTTTTGAGTTTGAGTTTGTTGTTCCATAATGTTTTTTTACTTCACTTATATAATGCCACTGTTTTTCTAATCCTCAAAGTACCTTATTTGTGCAGCGCTGTTGTGTGGTCACATGATTTTTCCTGTTCTATGGCATCTGAAAGGAAAGATCTTTAGGAGGGACTTCTATAAAGCCCTGTACACACGATCGGTTCGTCTGATGAAAACGGACCGATCTACCGTTTTTATCGGACGAACCGATTGTGTGTGGGCCCCATCGTTTTTTTATCCATCGGTGAAAAAAAATAGAACCTGTTTTAAATTTTTCTTATGGTTAAAATACCGATAGAAAAAAAATGATCATCTGTGGGGAAATCCATCGGTCAAAAATCCACTCAGAATCAACTATATTTTTCTCAGCACGTCGTAGTGTTTTACGTCACGTAGTGTTTTACGTTTTCATATGAATCTGTATTAAAAGTATTTAATGTAAATGCTAATTGCTAATACCCGTAAAGTAAAAAAAGCTTTGTATGCAAATGCTGTCTGAACACAATCAAAGCTTGTGTCAGTCACCTCTGACTCTGCTTACACCATATCAATGCACAAATAAAAAACAATTTGATGTTCAATAAAGATTTATAGGGAGCTGTAATTGATATTTATATGTATTGTATTTGATATTTATAATCTAATTTGAATTGCTCTTTTGAAAATGTTTTTTTAAGTCATGTGACTGGCACAGCACCAATCAGGGATGGCCAGTTACAGACTCCCACTGTAAAGAACACACAGTACATCAGTAGAGTAAAGCCCTGTACACACAATCGGATATCTGATGGAATCTAATCCGATGGATTTTTTCATCGGATTTTTTTTTTTTCATCGGATATCCGATGAAGCTGACTTTCATCAGTCTTGCCTACACGCCATGTATTGTGTAGCGGTCTGTGGGTAGTTTATTGTGTAGCGGTCAGTGGATAGTTTATTGTGTAATGGTCTGTGGGTAGTTTGTGTAGCGGTCAGTGTGTATTGTGTAGTGGTCTGTGGGTAGTGTATTGTGTAGCGGTCAGTGTGTAGCGGTCTGGGGGGGGGGCGCCACAGGATTAGCTCGCACAGGGCGCCTGAACACCTAAAGCCGGCCCTGCTTGTACCTGTGATATCTGTAGGTTTTGAAATAACTACTACAGAAAGGCATTCTGAGTGTAAGGATTTATTTATAAAAAAAAATAGCTTTGCAAATAACTCAACATTTGCATTAAAAGTAACTAATAATACAATACCTGTAATGTTTCTAATATGTGTGTAATGTCATCTTCTATTTGTTGCCTTTCAGTGGGCGAATGTAACATGTTCTAACATTTAATCCTAAGGCCCCTTTCAAACACGTGCAACTTTAAGGTAGTTCCTGCACTATGGTATGGATGATATATTTCTTTAAATGAAACTCTATGGTGCATCTCTGTTGTACTTTTTCCTGTGTGGTGTTTCCTGTTCCTGTTGGGTCATTCAGTAAACATGGCTTACGTACAGTAATGGCTTGTGCTGTCTCTTTACATAAATCACATCAAACATGGTGTCAGAAGATTTCTGGATCCATGCTCTTTATACACATTTGATGCTAAGAGCCTGCTAGACTTAATGTGAGTGTTCTTGGAACTGATTGCGCCTCCTAACAATTTCAGTCCTGTCCAGGATGCTGAGTATTTGCAGCAAGGAAAACAGCATCATGGCAGCTAACAGCATTCCCCTGCCTGAGGCAATGGGGGTGAGTGTCGATGTCAGCAGTAACCGGGACAATTTCAGGGCTGAGTTTGATGACTAGTCCCTAGCCACAGGGTTAAAGTGGTAGTAAACACTGTACTACCACTTTCACCTACAGGTAAGCCTATAATAAGTCTTTACCTGTAGGTATAAAGAATATCTCCTAAACATGTACGGTTTAGGAGACATTCCTCTTGCAATGCGCAGCGGGGATCCTCGGCTAAAGGCCCGGCAGCCGCCGGACCTTGCCAGAAAGAAGTCTGCATGCGCAGGAGTGACATCATCGCCGCTCCAGCCAATCACAGCAACGATACCCGGAAGACACGCCGAGGCAAGATGACATCTCCCTAGGCGTGGACCAGGTAAGTTCCCCACACCTCATTCCAAGGTAAGTATTTGATATTGAGCTAGTATGCAGTGCATACTAGCTCATTATGGCTTTTGCTTTTCAGGTATGAAAAAAAAACCAGCAGCAGGTTTACTACCGCTTTAAATGAGAAGCCTGCAGCAGTGCAAGCAGCCACACTGAGGAGGGTGATGTGCAGTGAATGCCTTCATGTTTACAAGCATAAACTGATCCTCACAGAGGGACAAAAGAGTGACACCAAAAACATTCTGGATGCATTAGAAGCTATCTTCAGACCCTCTAAAAATGTCATATATGAAAGATATATATTTGGCTGCTGTAAGCAAAAAGTCTGTGAACCAATAGACCGGCTAAGAGAAAAAGCTGCAAGCTGTGAGAATGGCTCTCTGAGAGATGAACTTATTTGTGATATAATAGTTTTGGGTATCACCAGTGAAAACACACACCGCCACCTATTGAGGAAACATGATTTAGGTCTACAAACAGCAATTGAAATATGCCGCACTGCAGAACTTACTGACAAACATATGAAAATCATTTTTCCAACCACAAATTCTTCTTCACCCTGTACCTCAACAGGTGGAGGAGGAGGATGAATTCTTCCAGAAAAGGTATTTTCATGAAACTGTTTGAGTAGCGAAATATGAAAAACAGGGTGAATCTTCATATTGTCAGGAAGTTTTAGGCGAAAAGTGACCGGGTTGATTTGAGCAGAAATCTCAAAAGGTCCAATAAACTTTTGACCCAGCTTAGCACATGGAACCTGAACCTTAAAATTTTTGGTAGATAACCAAACTTTGTCACCTACCTGAAAGGTCGTAATAGACCTACGGTGTCTGTCAGCAGTAGACATGTGCACAGAAAAAAAATTTGTTTTTTTTGTTCTGTTTCGTATCGTTCCGTAGGTTCGTTTCCGTTCGTTTTTTTAAGACGCCCGTTTTCCTGTTCGTTCCCGTTCGTTTTTCGTACGACGAGATTTTTTCGTATTCCGATCGTTTCGTATTTTCGTTACCGTTTTATTTTCTTACATGCGGGATGCTTCGTTATTCTGTTTAATTCATGTTCGTTACTTGTTAGACAATAATTTTCGTGAATTTTCGTCAATGATTTGCATTCTGTGTTTTGGATTCCTTTTTCTGTTCGTGTTTTCGGTCGTGTGTTCGTGTGACATCTATGACAATTTGTTGTGGATGTCATGTGGGCATGCGACTGAAAATACGAACAGAAAAAGGATTTTCGTCATTTTGTACTTTCGTAAATATATCGTGGGATTTGCGGCACTTTCAACACGCGGCTCATCCATATTAACTATTGTTAAGCCCCATACACTTGGTCAGACTTTTTTAACAAACATAAAAACGATCATTTTCCGTTTGTTCTCAGAAAATTTGTTCGTTTTTACACTCCATCAGAAAACCATTTTTGGGTTCAAAAGTCTGGCCAACTGATCTCCCTTCAGATGAAAATCCACAGAAAAGTTTATTTGGCTTTACTGTACTACTCAGCACAAAACAGAAGCTGCTTTACTAACTACACTCACTGCCCATTCAAAAAAACGAAAATTAAATCTGTGGCAAGGGATTTGCATTCTGTGTTTTGGGTCCTTTTTCTTTTGGTGCTTTGCATTCTGTTGAATCCAAAATACGAACAGAAAAAAGGAATTCAAAATACAGGGTGCGGGTCTTTTGTTGTGGATGTCATATGAGCATACGACTGAGGGTGCGAACAGAGAAGGGATTCAAACAAGATACAGAGTGCAAATCTTTTGTTGTGGATGTCGTGTGAACATACGGCTGAGGATACGAGCAGAGAGGGGATTCAAACAGGATACAGAATGCAAATCTTTTGTTGTGGATGTTGTGTGAACATACGGCTGAGGATACGAACAGAGAGGGGATTCAAACAAAATACAGAATGCAAATCTTTTGTTGTAGGTGTCATGTGGACATGTGGCTGAGGATACGAGCAAAGAGGGGATTCAAACAGGATACAGAATGCAAATCTTTTGTTATAGATGTCATTTTCGTTCTTTTGCCGTTTTCGTTTTGTCGTATTTTCGTCGGATCGTTCGTTCGTATTTGCGGTTGTTCGTTATGTGGCTCATTCGTAATCCCGTCGTTTTCATATTTTGGTGCTTTATTTTTTTCGTATGTACACATTATTCTGCGGGTACGAAAATGAACATTTTCGTACGAAAATAACATTCGTACGAACGGGAATGCACATATCTAGTCAGCAGCCTTCTTGTAATATTCCTGCGCCTCCTTCACTGTATCAGTCAATTTCTCCTGGATCTCATGTAATGAAGTTAGTCTGTTGGTAACAGCAGCAATTGAAGTTGAGATAGGGAGATCAGGAATAAAAACTGGATGATACCCGGTGTTTAGGAAAAAAGGGCTTTGGGAAGTGGAGCTATGTTTAGAGTTATTATAAGCAAACTCTGCCGTAGGAAGGTAGTCTACCCAGTCATCCTGGAGATAACTTACGAAACATCGAAGGTATTGCTCCAGAGTTTGATTGGTCCTCTCGGTCTGACCATTAGACTACGGATGAAAAGCTGAGGACAGATTAATTGTTACACCCAAAGCTGAGCAAAAACGTTTCCAAAATTTTGAGGTAAACTGTACCCCTCTGTCAGACACCACATCATCAGGAATTCCATGAAGTTTAAAAATTTCTCTAACCATTACCTCAGCAGTATGTTCGGCAGAGGGTACTCCCTTAACTGGAATGAAATGAGCCATCTTAGTGAGACGGTCAATGACTACCAGAATGGTGGTCATCCCTTTTGAAAGAGGAAAGTCGACTACAAAGTCCATAGAAATTGACCCCCATTGTCTTGATGGAACAGGCAGTGGTAGAAGTAACCCCAGAGGAGAAGATCGGGGTGTCTTATTGCGAGCACAGGTTAGACATGAAGCCACATATCTCTTTACATCTTTCTTGTACCCAGGCCACCAAAAGGAACGTGATAACAGTCCTTCTGTCTTAGAAACCCCAAAATGACCGGCAAGTTTAGAGTCATGTACCAACCTCAGGGCTTCCACCCAAACGGATTCAGGTACATAGAGGCAATGCGCTTGAGTCCAAAAACCATTGTTGTACTTGAGGTTAATGTCTGTAGGAGGATTATTAAGAAGTTGGTCATTTTCATAACCCTCCTTGAGGAGATTAAGAAATGTCTTTGAACTTGTGGCCCCTAGAAAGTTCTTTTGAGGCACTATTGTACATTCAGAATTTCTTTCCTGGAGAGGCCCAGGCAACATCCGTGATAGGGCATCAGCCTTACCATTCCTTGACCCAGGGCGGTATGATATAACAAAATTTAACCTGGAGAAGAAAAGGGTCCAAGTGCTTGTCTAGATGACAACCTTTTAGCAGACCTAATAAATTCTAAATTTCTATGATCGGTGAGAACGGTTACAGGGTGCCTAGCCCCTTCCACCAGATGCCTCCACTCAGAAAATGCTTCCTTAATTTCCAGCAGCTCCTTGTTTCCAATGTCATAATTCTTCTCGGCTGAAGACATCAGTCGAGAGAAATAAGCGCAAGGATGAAGCTGCATTTTTTCTCCAATTCGCTGAGAAAGGATAGCTCCCACAGCAGAATTAGAAGCATCTACTTCTACGATGAAAGGTAGTTCTGGATCTGGATGTACCAGTATTGGTGCAGAAGTGAAGAGAGTTTTCAGTTTACTAAAGGCAGCCTGTGCCTTAGGTGACCACAAAAAGGGCATCCCTTTCTTTGTCAGCTGTGTAATTGGAGCAATTACCTTGGAGAAATTCCTTATAAATCTTCTGTAAAAGTTGGCAAATCCAACAAATCGCTGTATCTCCTTAACATTCCTAGGGACAGGCCAATCCACCACTGCTTTGATCTTATCAGGATCCATGCTTACCCCTTCAGAAGAGATTATGTATCCCAAGAACTGGATCTGAGTTTGTTCAAACTCGCATTTCTCTAGTTTGATGTAAAGTTTATTCCGCCATAATCTCTCGAAAACAATACAGACATGTTTGCAGTGTTTTTTCCAAAGTATCAGAGAAAATGAGAATGTCATCCAAATATGCTATTACAAACTGATCAAGCAAATCTCGAAAAGCATCATTAATTTTTTTTGAAAATTTGCAGGAGCATTACAAGCCCAAAGGGCATGACCAAAGACTCAAAATGTCCATATCTGGTTCTGAAAGCAGTTTTCCATTCATCTCGGGGACGAATGCGGACAAGATTGTATGCCCCCCGTAAATCTAATTTGGTAAAGAGCTTGGCGGAGCGGAGTCTCTCAAGCATTTCTGGAATCAGTGGGAGTGGATAGCGATTCTTAATTGTGATCCTATTTAAATCTCTGTAGCCAATACATGGACGCAGGGTGGAGTCCTTTTTTCACCACGAAGAATAAGGCTGCCCCAGCAGGAGAGGTTGAGTGGCTGATAAAACCCTTCTCTAGATTCTCATTAATCCACTCTTTGAGCACCTTCAGTTCAGGTTCTGATAAAGAATTAAGGCGCCCAAATGGTATGTCTGCCCCTGGAAGCAATTCAATGTGACAATCATAAGAAGAGGAGGCAGCTGATCTGCGTTCTTTTTATCACAAACGTCCCGAAACTCAGGATATTGTGGAGGTAGCTTGTCCTATGACTTGATAGTTCCAAAGATGCTTGTAAATCTTGGGTTGGTGGAGGGCTTATTTGATAAGATTCTTTGCAATGTTTTTTGCAATGGTCAGATGTAAAGCTTAAAAAACGTGTCTTCCAGTTGATGGAGGGATTATGGATAGAGAACCAAGGAATGCCTAGGATAATAGGGAAATTGGGTGATGTGATCAGCTCAAAGCTGATAGTCTCCTGATGGTCAGTCTCAATTAGGAGTTTAAGAGGGATGGTCTCCTAGGTAACTGGTCCTGAAGACAAAGGTGAGCCATCCACAGTTTCCATATTAATAGGGGCGAGTTTATTTCTTATTTGAATGTTATTACTTTGGGCAAATTCGATGTCCATGAAGTTTCCCCCCGGCCCCTGAGTCCAGCATAACAGAGCAAGATATTTCATTGCTGTAACGGTCACCACCGTTTACGACCTTCCATCCTAGTCACGACAGCTTATCGACACTCCAACCGACAGGACCCGATCCATATCAATTTGCCCAGAATCAAGACGAGACACAGCTCTGTGCTTGTTCCAAATGTAATGACACTTTAATGATTTCTCTCAGTCTTTTTATATAGTACAACAGGTCACAGAATTTACAGGAACAATCAAACTGCCCCCCCCCCCCAATCACAAACTAAGGCTAATTACTAAACATTCCTCAATTACTAACAACAAAATCCTTCACCCACTCCGTCTCTGCATACCGCTTGACACCTCTGAGCATCAATAGATTGTAGACAGGGTTATCACACATAAGCAGTCTTTAGTATGCATAATTAGAGTTCTGGGAGCAGACCTGGGATTAACACCTGTCCGTTACAACACCTTTACACAAGGACAATGGAATGTCCTCCAAGCCCTGATGCAATTAGCATGTCACTAGACTAATCATAGAAATGAGTCATAGAATATTGACTGGTTGGGGTCACAATTAACCAACATCTTGTAGTCTCTCAAGATCCTGCAATATGAACTGTCCGTGATGTCAAATCTCATGTAATCCATGAATTACGATTCACTTGCCACTCCATGCCCAAAGGGCACAGAGTGGACTCAGACCCAAGAGTTATCAGTGACGCTGACACAGGAGTATCCTCCATCCTCACAAAGTCTCTGTTTGTCCCGGGTCATTCCGTTACATCTCTCCCCTTTCGGTGGGAGACTGACACAGGAGGAGACCCCGAACGGGTTGACTCCGAAGTCAGTCAGTAGATCCAGTCCTCCAATGCTGGTATCCATACCGTACCCCAAATAAATGGCTCCAAACAGAGCATTACTCACCCAACCAACCTCTGTCTCTCTCAGAGAATCTGCCAGCCGCTGGGGAGAGGCCTGGACTGGCCCTTCTCCCTGGAGTCCTTTCAGCCGCTGGAGAGAAGACAGGGTGACTGGGCTCAGTTCCTCATGCTGCTGGGGATCTGGGCCAACTGGCCCCCATCCCTGGGGTATACCAGTGGAGACTGAAGTCCCATCCACTGGTGGTAGAAAATCCCCTGATGCTTGCAAAGCCAAGCCGACATCCTCCTGTCTCGGTGACGCACCATTTTCTGGGGTTGTGTCAGTGGAGACCACAGTCCCATCCACTGCCCCAGGAACTCCCTCTTCCATTAGTAGAGAGCAGAGGCTTGTGGCACTCTGCTCTGTTGCCAGCTCTTCTGCTGGGTCGCTTGGAGTGGAGACCACAGTCCCATCCACTCCCACAGGAACTCCCTCTCCTGCTAGGTGAGAGCAGAGGCTTGTGGCGCTCTGCTCTGTTGCCAGCTCTTCTGCTGGGTCGCTTTGGGGGGAGACCACAGTCCCATCCCCCGATGTCAGCTCAAGCTGCAGTTGTGTGCCGCAGCCAGTAGCATCCTGCCCTGCCGCCAGAGATTCAGCTGGGAGTAAATGCTTTACCACCACAGCTTGTTGCTGGGGAGAGGGGCCAATTGCCCCGGCTCCCTGGAACTCCACTTCCATGGTGACTGGCATCTGTACCTCTCCCCTCTCTTCAGTTGGTGCTGCTGTGACTTCTGCTGCTGCAGCACCTCTTTGCTCTAGCCAAGTGGCATCCACAGCCGCTATAACCCGGTCTATGATCTCCGGTGGAGGATTAGGTCCATACTGTGCCAGTCCACGTCTAACAGCCCGGTCCCAAAACTCTTCATCGGGTGTCCTGTCTGTTACGCTGGGCCTCTCAGCTCTATCCATTTCGACAAGTTGTGCGATAATGTCCCTTCTCTTACGGTTGCAGGCCGATCTGCCCCGGCTCTCCAGTAAGTCCTTGAGGGAAGAGAGCTTCAGCCGTTCATACAGCGTCTCCATCGTCCTGTGTCCTTGTCGCCGTCCTTTAAGCGATGGAATTATCCCACTGCTGCCACCACTGTAACGGTCACCACCGTTTACGACCTTCCATCCTAGTCACGACAGCTTATCGACACTCCAACCGACAGGACCCGATCCATATCAATTTGCCCAGAATCAAGACGAGACACAGCTCTGTGCTTGTTCCAAATGTAATGACACTTTAATGATTTCTCTCAGTCTTTTTATATAGTACAACAGGTCACAGAATTTACAGGAACAATCAAACTGCCCCCCCCCCCCAATCACAAACTAAGGCTAATTACTAAACATTCCTCAATTACTAACAACAAAATCCTTCACCCACTCCGTCTCTGCATACTGCTTGACACCTCTGAGCATCAATAGATTGTAGACAGGGTTATCACACATAAGCAGTCTTTAGTATGCATAATTAGAGTTCTGGGAGCAGACCTGGGATTAACACCTGTCCGTTACAACACCTTTACACAAGGACAATGGAATGTCCTCCAAGCCCTGATGCAATTAGCATGTCACTAGACTAATCATAGAAATGAGTCATAGAATATTGACTGGTTGGGGTCACAATTAACCAACATCTTGTAGTCTCTCAAGATCCTGCAATATGAACTGTCCGTGATGTCAAATCTCATGTAATCCATGAATTACGATTCACTTGCCACTCCATGCCCAAAGGGCACAGAGTGGACTCAGACCCAAGAGTTATCAGTGACGCTGACACAGGAGTATCCTCCATCCTCACAAAGTCTCTGTTTGTCCCGGGTCATTCCGTTACAATTGCTTTCAACGATAAGCCTTATTGGGATGACAAAATTCGTTGATAAAGAATTAACTTTATTTGCTTCCTGAATTAAAGGAGAGATGGACTGAGAAATTGAGTTTATTTGTTCAGATACTGTAATATCTGTTGCTTCAATTGTTCTTTTAAATTTATTGGGACAATTAGCTGCATAATGTCCAGAGTCTCCACAATAAAGACCTAGGTTCTCTGAACGTCGTCTTTCTTTCTCCTGAGTAGTAATAGATCTTTTAATAGCATCCACCTGCATAGGTTCAGGAGTGTCAGAATCAGGAAAAACTCTTGGACCCTTAGGAGGATACTGAGTAGTAGAAAAACGCATGCCACCATTACTGCCTAAGATTCCCAGTCTCTCCTTTCTCCTTTCAGTAAGTCTCTGATCAATTCGAATACATAATTTAATAAAAGTCTCAAGGTCGTCAGGACTTTCTACTTTGGCAAGCTCATCTTTTACTTGTTCCGAGAGTCCTTGACGGAACTGACTCTTTTGTGCTGCTGGATTCCAATTGGTATCTGAGATCCAACGTTGGAATTCAGTTGTGTACTCTGCAACAGAGCGTCTACCCTGCCGTAAATTGTGCAATTTTGCCTCAGCAGTAGCGCATCGGTTAGGATCATCGAAAACTTGGTTCATCGCAGTCACAAAAGAATCTAAATCATCCAGGACGACGTCATCTTTCTCCACATAAGGGGAGGCCCAGGCTAAAGCTTCCTCAGTCAGGAGGTTGATATTAAACAGCACCTTTTTCCTGTCAGAAGTAAATGCAGCAGGTTGCATATGAAAGTATATACGACATTGATTAAGGAACCCTCTATAATGGCGGCAGTCTCCATTAAACCTAAGTGGTAGGGGCATTCGTGCATTAGTATCTACGGCAGCAGTGTCTCGGGCACGAAAGTCATGCAATTGTTTATTCAGATCAAGGATTTCCTCTTGTAGTGCTTTCACTTCAATTTGTAACTCAGAATTTTTTTCCTGTTAGTTAACACCAAATGTCTGCAACTCTGAGAGGAGCTACAGCAGCTGCTACAACGGCCTCCATGTTTTGGGACAGAATATTCTGTCACGGTCTGGAGTCAGGCTCAGAGGCCAGTAGCTATAGCAGCAGAGTGGATATTCACACAGGTCACCCTGGCTAATGACACGGGTTCACCTGAGGTGTGGGGTCTAAGCACTAATCGGTATTCACCAGAGCTCCTGATGGTGGAGATGTGCTTTGCTGCGTGTTAGTGCCAGGTCGCGGTCTTTAGGATAGCCCCAACAGGAGGTGAGCAAGCCAGAGTCCAGAAGCAGATATAACCAGGTAGGGATCAAGCAGAAGCGTAGTCGGGGAACGAGCCAAAAGTCGGTAACAAATAGTTGCAGGTTGGGATTCAGCAGAAGCGTAGTCGGGGGATGAGCCAAAAGTCGGTAGCGAATGGTAGCAAGATCGATCGGCAGCAAGAGAGACAGGAGCAAGATATTGGCTGGTGAAGGCACAATATTCTGACAACCAGGAAGTACAGGAACATGGCTTTTATAGGAAGTTCATGGGAGGAGCAAAGGGTTCAAGGTTCAAGGCAAACAAGATTCAAGACAAGATCATTCAAGGAACTATCCGAAGAACTGTCCAAGGAGCTGTCCAGCATTCCAGGTGGCTCAGCAAGCAGGGTCACTACCAGACACACCAGAGGTTCCAGGTTTAAACCTAGGTCCTAACAGATTGACAATATCAATGCAGCCTCTAAACAACATAAAAGCTTCAAAAACCACCAGCATAAGTTTCAGCACAAGGGTCACCTACACAACTCACCAGGGAGGAACCCTTCATCATGCAAGTATTGCGGTAATGTACGAGAAAAAAGAAAAGTGTCCTGCATATGGGAAAACTGTACTGCATGTGGTAAACCAAATCACTTTGCAAGAGTGTGTCTCTCCAGTAAAATGTAAGCAAGGAAGCTGCACACAATTGAGCAATTGTCAGATCCGAAGGACACACACCTGCTTAGCACTGATATGGTTTACTCCTCAGAATGCATTGGTTGCTGTAAACACAAAGGGCAAAAAATTGTTTTTAAACCCCAGATCAAACAATGTATTCCAACCCTGCCAGCTAGTTCGGGTGCAACGTGTGATGTCATGAGTATAACGGACAAAATGAAACTGGCACCCAGAGTACCCCTCCAGCCTAGTAGCACCAAAATAAAGTTGTATTCAGGGGAACTAATGGAATCATCGGACTTACAGAGTTGTGGCACCAGCACCAACAAAGGCCCAATTTTTCTGCCCCTGTTCAACAGGGGCATGTAATTACAATTCTTGATCTATTATTTCACAGCAGGGCCCATTCCTGTGCCCACCAAGAGTAACTGTGAGGGCTTACAGAGTTGTGGCACCAGCGCCAGCACCAAAGGCCCATTTTTTCTACCACTGTTCAACAATGGCATGTAATTACAATTCTTGATATAATAGTTTACACATCAGGGCATTCCAGCACCCACCAAGACTAACTGTGAGGGCTTACAGTGTTGTGGCAACACCAACACCTAGGGCTCAAATTTCTACAAACGACTCCTACTTGCAAACGGAAGGTGACAACAGGAAGTGAGAGGAAATATACCCCTAGGAATGGAAATTCTCTTCTGTAAGAGGTGTCTCCTGTCCACTAATGCTTTATCACCAATCCTTGTTTCACAAAAAAAAAAAAAATTTTCAAAACATCATTTGTCATTGGGACAGAAAGTGAATTGCAATCTTTTGAACAGATGCACACAGACAGCAAAACAAATGTTTACAGGGGTGATAACCCTTCTCTATGTTTTCAGAAAAGCTTAAAAATTGATTTTATAGCTGGAGCTACACTTTAAAAAAGTACCAGTTCAAAATTACAAACAGATTCTACTTAACAACAAACCTACAGTGCCTGTCTTGTTTGCACCGCCTGTATAATGCTTGTAATGACCTGGGGGGAGTGGGGGGAAACCCATGCTATTTTTCTCAATGATTTTTATACTTATTGCAGGACCAGACATTACATTAAAGCCACAAGCAGTTTTAAATTTCTTTTTTCCTATAGTAATCTCATTTTGTGCAGGGACAGTTATAAACACGTGCCACCTCACAGACATACTATAGACACCCAGCAGGTATGATATTTAAAGGAATTTTTCATTTTTTTTTTTCACTTTAAGCATTATTAAAATCAATGCTCCAGAAAAAATGACCGTTTTTAAAACTTTTTTTTCCATTGATACATGTTCCCTGGGGCAAGACCCGGGTTCTCAAACCCGTTTTCCGACAATAACTTGCATATTAGGCTTTAAAATTAGCACTTTTGAATTCGAACGTTCGAGTCCCATTGACGTCAATGGGGTTCTAAATGTTCACGCGAACGTTCGGTCCGTTCGAAGGTTCTGGTGCGAACTGCCTAGGCTCATCCCTAGTTGATAATCAGCCTGAAAAATCTCTGACTAGGCCACCGACAAAACAGCAAATCTTCATGCCTACAGTGATGTGTTTGAGGGCCCCACAGTCTTTGTTCCAGGAGAGGTTCATTTTGAACTTGATACTACCATTCAACCTGTACAATGTGCCCCACGCAATGTGCCTATCGCCATTAAGCCACAGGTTAAAGCTTAACTAGATAGATATGAAGCTGAAGGAAATCTAACTTTGGTATCAAAGCCTACAGATTGGATAAGTAACATGGTTGTTATGAGAAAGCCTGTGAAGATCAGAATATGCATTGATCCCAAGTTTCTGAATATGGCCCTGAAATGGTCACACTAGTTAATGCCAACACTCGATGATATTTTGCACAAACTACCTAAAGCACTTGTTTTGACACTTGTTGATGCTAGAGATGCCTTTTTACAGTGCAAACTGGATGAAAAGTGTAGCTACATGACCACATTCTGGACTCCTTGGGGCAGAACGAGATGGCTAAAACTACAATTTGGAATCTGTAGCACCTGATGTATACCAGCGAAAGCAGCATGAACTATTAGGTGGTCTTCACGGAATTGAGCCAATAGCTGATGACATTCTTATAGTTGGCTGTGGTAATACAGATGAGGAGGCTGAGCATGACCATGATGAAAAGTTAATAGCGCCACTGGATCGTTGTAGGCGGGTGATGCTGAGGCTTAGTGTAAAGAAACTGCAGTTCAAGGTGGAAGAAGTTCGTTTTTCCATAGACATATCCTGTCTTCACAAGGTTTAAAAGCTGACCCGGATAAGACTAAAGCCATTGTGGACATGTCACAGCCTCCTGATGCCAAAGCGGTACAGAGATTTATTGGCTTTGTTACATACCTAGCGAAATTCCTGCGATACTTATCTGAGGTGTGTGAGCCATTGTTATGACCCTGTCAATGTGAAAACTCTATTTAGATTGTGAATCCCAGCTGTAGAGGCTTATCAGGTTTCAACCACCAGGTCACTCTCACTGAACAATAAGAGTTTGGGGTTTACTTCATCATATCCTCTAATGGGAGTAAAGTATGTGGGTAATAGCTTAATACCTCTTAAGCTCAATTCAATAATGTTATAAGGATACAGTCCCGAGAATATAAGGATAAAGTCTAGTCAAACTGTGTTTAGCAATAAATGTAAATAATATTGAAGGTACTGTAGAATGTCACCATATTTAAGAAGTAGCTCTGGTATAATTCCTGCAAGTATATTGTAGCTAGCAGTAGTTGCTAGAGTGGGAACATACAGTTCTGAGAGAAAGCAGCAAACACTAGTACATGGAGTCTTGGTTTATATATACATGCGGTTTAAGAGGTAGTCTGGAACTGGAGTGTCCGCACAGGTGAAGGTGGTATCTCTTATGCAGTAAGTATATAGTAGCTAACTTGCAGTTGGCAGAGAGAAAACATACAATCCTGAGAGAAAGCAGCAACCACTAGTGCATGGAATCTCGGTTTGAATATACTTGCGGTTTAGGAGGTAGTCTGGAGCTGATTTGTCCGCACAGGTGTTGGTGGTATCTCTTATGCAGTAAAGGATAGAGGCTTGAATGGATGGTGGAGCAGGGTTCCTCAGTATGAGGGTCTCCAGGTCTGTGCGGCAGTGCCCTATGAAGGGGAAGCACTACAGGCTCTGTAGCTCGGCTCAGGGGTTCCAGGTGGCGGCAGGGTCCAACAGGAATATCCGAACACCCTGCCGCCAGTCCTGGGAGTTTAAATAGCCCGGCTGTGGGCTGAGCTGGAAGCCGCACGCTGGAACGCACCTCCGCGTTCCAGCGTGGAGCGCAGACGTCCGCGCACCGGAAGTGACGCGGACGTCTATCTGAATGGAGCGCAGCTGTCGGAAACGACAAGGCTGCGCTCCCTGTATACTGAATAACGCTGACGGCGTTACAGCCATTAAGGCGACTTCTGGACAAAGATGCAGTTTGGCACTGGCTTCCCAAGCATAGCTTCCTTTACCTTAGTGCAGTCCCCCTTCACTTACCTCATCCTTCGATTTTGCTTTTAAATGTCCTTATTTCTTCTGAGAAATCCTCACTTCCTGTTCTTCTGTCTGTAACTACACACAGTAATGCAAGGCTTTCTCCTTGGTGTGGAGAAAGCCTCTTGAGGGGGGAGGGTAGGCAAGTCAGGACACTCTCTGCTTTGCAGATAGAGAAAGGAGCTGTGTGTTAGTGGGTGTCCTGACACTCCTGCTAGCCCCCTCCCCCCTCCCCCTCAAGAGGCTTTCTCCACACCAGGGAGAAAGCCACGCATTACTGTGTGTAGTTACAGACAGAAGAACAGGAAATTAGGATTTCTCAGAAGAAATAAGGACATTTAAAAGCAAAATCAAAGGATAAGGTAAGTGAAGGAAGACTGCACTAAGATAAAGGAAGCTATTTAAGGAAACATTTTTTTACCTTTACAACCCCTTTAATCTGCTGCACCATTAAACCACCACGTATCCTACCATCATCTCTAGACTATATTCTTAACGCTATGTGCTAATATTCTTTGCTGTCAAGGTAAGGAGGTCCTGAGGAAGCTGGTATACATCTGAAATGGGTCGACCTCTGGGATCATTTACCAAAAATAACTTGATTCTGCTATTGATATGGCTAACATCGCAAATAAGACTCTTGCTCTATGATTTTAAGAAAATGTTAAGATT
This sequence comes from Rana temporaria, assembly GCF_905171775.1. NCBI lineage: Eukaryota > Metazoa > Chordata > Amphibia > Anura > Ranidae > Rana > Rana temporaria. The sequence continues at coordinate 144,892,540 of NC_053493.1, forward strand.
TTGTAATAAACATGTATATACAGCTGTGCTCATAAGTTTACATACCATAAAGAGCTTCTACAAAAAAAACTATTCATATAGGACTTTACTGGTACCAGAGAGGAACGACCGCACAAAACTGTATACAGTTGTGCTCATAAGTTTACATACCCTGGCAGATTTTATGATTTCTTGGCCATTTTTTCAGAGAATATGAATAACACAAAAACTTTTATTTCACTAATGGTTAGTGTTTGGCTGAAGCCATTTATTATCAATCAACTGTGTTTACCCTTTTTAAATCATAATGGCAACAGAAACTACCCAAATGACCCTAATCAAAAGTTTACATACCCCAGTTCTTAATACCGCGTAGTCCCCCCTTTAACATCAATGACAGCTTGAAGTCTTTTGTGAATGAGGCTTTTTATCTTCTCAGATGGTAAAGCTGTCAATTCCTCTTGGCCAAAAGCTTCCAGTTCCTGTAAATTCTTGGGCTGTCTTGCATGAACTGCACATTTTGAGATCTCCCCAGAGTGGCTCAATGATATTGAGGTCAGGAGACTGAGATGGCCACTCCAGAACCTTCATTTTATTCTGCTGTAGCCAATGACATTTTGACTTGGCCCAGTGTTTTGGATCATTGTCATGTTGGAATGTCCAAGTACGTCCCATGAGCAGCTTCCTGGCTGATGAATGCAAATGTTCCTCCAGTATTTTTTTATAACATACAACATTCATCTTGCCAACAATTTTGACCAAATTTCCTGTCCCTTTGTAGCTCACACATCCCCAAAACATCAGCGATCCACCTCCCTACCTTTCATCATAGGCCTTGTTGATTCCTCTCCAAATGTAGTGTTTATGGTTGTGGCCAAAAAGCTAAATTTTGGTCTCATCACTCCAAATGACTTTGTGCCAGAAGGTTTGAGGCTTGTCTTTGTGCTGTTTGGCATATTGTGAGCGGGATAATTTGTGGCATTTGTGTAGTAATGACTTTCTTCTGGCAACTCAACCATACAGCCCATCTTTCTCCAAGTGCCTCCTTATTGTGCATCTCAAAACTACACTACATGTTTTCAGAGAGTCCTGTATTTCACCTGAATTTATTTATGGGTTTTTCTTTACGTCACAAACAAGTTTCCTGGCAGTTGTGACTGAAATGTTAGTTGGTATACCTGGCCTTGGTTTGGTTTCAACAGAACCCCACATTTTCCACTTCTTGATTAGAGTTTGAACACTGCTGATTGGCATTCTCAATTCCTTGGATATCTTTTTATATCCCTTTCCTGTTTTATACAGTTTGGTTACCTTTTCCCGCAGATCCTTTGACAATTCTTTTGCTTTCCCCATGACTCAGAATCCAGAATTGTCAGTGCAGCACTGTATGAAAGACGCAATGGTCTGTCAGGAGTCCAGAAACTCATTGACCTTTTATACACACACACAACAGATCACAGTTGAGGATGGTTACCTTTAATAGCCATTCAAACCCCTTTGTGTCAACTTGTGTGCATGTTATCAGGCCAAAATCACCAGGGTATATAAACTTTTGATTAGGGTCATTAGGCTAGTTTCTGTTGCCATTATGATTTTAAAAGAGTAAACACAGTTGATTGATAATAAATGGCTTCAGTCAAACACTAACCATGAGTTAAAAATGAATGTGTGTGTGTTATCAATCATATTCTCTGAAAAATGGTCAAGAAATCATAAATTCTGCCAGGGAATGTAAACTTATGAGCTGTATACAGTATTGTGTGGTCGTTCCTCTCTGGTACCAGTAAAGTCCTATATGAATAGTTTTTTTTGTACCACGTGGGTACCTACCGGTGCATGATGGGACGGTGATGCCTATATAAATGGGATGCAAGGCGCGCTTCCATCATTGCAGTGAGAAGAGGCGACGTGTCAACATCGGAAGAAGAGAAGAGAAGAAGATGACGTCACAGAAGACCGCGCTGGCTGCCTGCTAGTAATTGAGCTAACACACGAAGATAGCAGGCAGCCAGCTCTGAAGGAGAAGGCACCGGACAGCTGGAGAAGAACCGGGGTGCGCCGAGTCAACAGCGGAGAGCGGCGAAGATAGAAGAAGACCCCCGGAGAGCGGAGAAGACCCCCCCCCCCGGAGAGTGGAAGAAGAAGCCCCCCTGGAGAGCGGAGAAGACCCCCGGAGAGCGGAAGAAGAAGCCCCCCCCTGGTATTAGAGTTAAAGAAGACAGGGGGGGCCTCCGGAGCAGACTAATAAATGATTTTAAAAACCCTTGTGTTGTGTGTTTAATAACTATCACTTTGCCTCCAGGTGAATGGGTAGGGGTACGATGTACCCCATATCCATTCACTTAGGGTGGGGGTCCGGTATCTGGGGGCCCCCTTATTTGAGGGGACTCCCAGATTCCGATAAGCCCCCGCCCGCAGACCCCGACAACCAACGGCCAGGGTTGTCGGGAAGAGGTCCTGTCCTCATCAACATGGGGACAGGGTGCTCTGGGGTGGGGGGGCCCGCAGTGCACCCCCCTGCCCCAGAGCACCCAACCCCCCCATGTTGAGGGCATGCGGCCTGGCACGGCTCAGGAGGGGGGGGGGCGCTCGCTCGTCCCCACTCCCATTCCTGGCCGGCCGGGTAGCGTGCTTTGGATACGGGTCTGGTGTGGATTGTAGGGGGACCCCCTACATCGTTTTTCTGGCGTAGGGGGGGTCTCCTTACAACCCATACCAGACCTAAGGGCCTGGTATGCTCCTGGGGGGGGAACCCATGCCGGTTTTGATTTTACAAATTGCCGTGGAGTTCTCCCTCAGGAATGCATACCAAATGCCATCGCTTGAATGGGCTTTTACATGGTGTGACTAACTTTCCACATTGTAAAACCAGCCCTAGTTTTGCGCAAGCAAATCGGAACTTACGCAGAAATCACAATGCTTAAAAGCTTTGTGGATCTGCTTAAGTCCTCATTTGCATACTCAAAGCGGCATTTCAATGAGAAATGCCCCCAGCGGCGGATGCGGTACTGCATCCTAAGATCTGACAGTGTAAGTGTCTTTCAGATGTCAGATCTTCTGCCTAACTTTGGAAAAAGCCTTTTGAGGATCGTTTCCAAAGTTAGGCACAGAGATAGGCAGGCTGAACAGCAGTTCCGCCTGCGTATCTCTTTTGAGAATTTGGCCCAATGTGCTTTTCTAGGACCTTCTAGGACAAAATAAATGCCTACACGGACCCGAGTTACAGGGGGATCTCTGAGCTTTATGTCCTCTCAATAAGCCCTCCTATCAAACTGCATGGGAATCAGACCTGGGCGAGACTATAGAGGAGGAGGTATGAATGCAGTGGTCAACCATGGTGCACAAAGGAATACTCAATACCTCATTAGTGGAAGCAAATTGCAAGGTGCTGTCCAGATGGTGCCTAGTAGTCCCGGTGAGGCTAACAAGATTTTACCCTCGCACTTCACCCCTTTGCTTCAGAAGTTGTGGGCAAGAGGTCACTATGTTCCATGCCTGGTGGTCCTGTCCAAAGGTCCAGCACTTTTGGATCAGAATATTCACCCTGGTCTACTCGATGACTGGACAAAACATACTTAAAAATCCTAAAACTGTGCTGTTTGTGGACTTGCTTGATGAGATCCCCAGACATCTCCGAAACCTAATTGAAAACATTAATTTTAGCAGCTAAAATTACTATAGCCTGAGCATGGAAATCTCCAGTGGTAATGTTGCATTAGTAAAACATAAACTTTCCTGGATCATGGTCAATGAAAAACTGACCAGCATTCTTAGAGATAAGCAAGCCAGATTTGAAAAAGTGTGGTCCCCCTGGACTAAATACCTTCACGCCCCATAGCTCTCAGGAATCTGGGGGTCGAAGGCCTGGGTCGAGGGAATCAACTCTTGTTTCTTTTCTTTTACTTCTTCTTTCCACTTTTTTCTCTGTTTTTATGCTTTTTGACATTTATCATATGGATGCAAATGGGGAGCCTTCGAGCAGTATTGCCAACCGTCAGTCTTTTGCCAGTAAGAGGAAAAGGTTAGTAGTACAAAAAAACTGCGCTAACCTAACTAAAAAAACAATAAGGCAATGATAAACCAGAGGGCTGCAGTTGAGTGATATAAACACAAACAAGATAAATAAAGAAGAAAACTGCGCCAGCAATAATTGGCTAGCAATCAAGGCTAGATAGATAATGAGTGTGAATCAATCCAAAATCCTGATTGAAAACGTCAACGTATGACGAAACGCGTCTGAGACCGCGTACAGTGATGTCACCGCGCTCCATGTAAAGGAGGAAGGGCTCCTATAGTGCCGGCCGGCATCTTTTTACATGCTTTTACAAGTTCATGTTTTGTAAGTACAATTATCTTCTTTTAAATAAATTGGTCAAAAACTGTATTATGCTATGGTCCGTTTTTTGTCATTTATGATCCACCGACCACATGTGTGAAGGAGTTAGCAATCCTATGTTTGGATGATACATTCCTGGGGCATCTGGATCCTGTGTTGTAACCCACAGACGGAAACCATATCTCTCTAATGCTGTTTATACCTGTCACTTTGGTAAGCGGCTTTCCATGTGGTGGCGGTTCTCACGGATGTCAACGAGATTTAATCATATATTGGGACATTATTCATATGATGTGTTTATGTGTCTGTTATTTGGATTGATTCACGCTCATGATCTACTGTATCTAGCCTTGACTGCTAGCCAATTATTGCTGGTGCAGTTTTCTTCTTTATTTAAGAGGAAAAGGTTGCCAGTAAAAATTATTGCTGTGATACTTGGCTTTGAATTGGGCCCAGAGCCGGCCAGGATCATCCAAGTGCCTGCTACAGTGTGTTCAGGTGGTACCGGCGGGGGGCGGGTCTGGCGGAGACAGTGCCTGAGCTTGTTGTGTGATGTCATGGTGCAAGGGAGCCGAGCGGAGTGGCCAGAGCCTCATGTGCGGGTCTGTGGGATGGGCGCAAGGCATGCTGGGAGCAGGACTGTCGTGCTGTTTGGACTGGAGGGGACTGAGAGGACTGTCCCTGAGCCACTTACTTACTATATTAAAAATAAAATAAGAAATATGCTTTTTGCCTTAATGTCTGTTGCTAATTGCATATTGTACTTATTTTTAGCCTAAATACTAAGGGGCAGATCCACAGAGGGAGTACACCGGTGTATCTACTGATCTTGTGTACTTTCAAATTTCCCGCGTCGTATCTTTAGTTTGAATCCTCAAACCAAGATACGACGGCATCTGGGTTAGATCCGACAGGCGTACGCCTTCGTACGCCTTCGGATCTTAGATGCAATACTTCGGCGTCCGCTGTGTGTAGTTTGCGTCGTTTTCCGCGTCGAGTATGCAAATAAGCTATTTCCGACGATCCACGAACGTACGCGCGACCGTCGCATTCTTTTACGTCGTCTCTAGTCTGCTTTTTCCGGCGTATAGTTAAAGCTAGTGTTTTGCAGCGTATAGTTAGATTTGCCATGTTAAGTATGGCCGTCGTTCCCGCGTTTAATTTTTTTTTTTTTGCGTAAGTCGTTCGTGAATCGTAATGTACGTAAGTCACGTCTATGTTCAAAAAAATGACGTCCTTGCGACGTCATTTAGCGCAATGCGCGGCGGAAAATTTTGGAACGGAGCATGCGCAGTTCGATCGGCACGCGGAGACACGCTTCATTTAAATGAAACACGCCCCCTACTCGCCGATTTGAATTAGGCGCCCTTACGCCGCAAGAGATACACTACGCCGCCGTAACTTACAGCGCAAATTCTTTGAGGATTCAAAGCAGCCAAAAGTAAGTTACAGCGACGTAGCGTATCTCACATACGCTGCGCCGATCTAATTGTATGTGAATCTACCCCTAACATTTTAACTTACAACTGTAATGTTGTAACTTTTGGAAATGCCAGTATAAATTTAGCTGTGCCAGTAAATTATGGGTGTCGTGTCAGTAAATTTCAATCTGGTAGGTTGACAACACTGCCTTATAGCCTCTCCTATACTATTATCAACATGGGGCTAGGTAAAGTGCCCTAAGATGCAAGATCAACCTTAGCTATAAGTTCTCCTGTCATGTTATGCTACTGCGTTAACGTTTGACCATCTGTTGCAATATTGTTTTTTGAAGTAGTGCCCCGGACCTGTTTATGCTACAGAGTCATTATAATTACTTTGCCTATACCCTGGGCAAGCAGTAGCCTAATTTAGTTGGATTAATCTTTAAAAAAAAATGTATTACTGTATATTTACAATGATCCAGCACTTGATTACCCTTGAGGGTGCATTGCTCTTTCTATATCTGTATGATACTGTTTGTATTCTAAGAGGTTTGTTAAACTTTTGAATAAAAAATCTACCGCAAACAAAAACAATGTGCCTTTTTGCATCAATAAAATGAATGCCTCTTTCAGTCCAATCCATTATTAGTGGTTTCCATTTATATGGTATACTGTATATGATGCTATACGTTGGATCATAAAACATGCTATGTCACAATAAATTTATTATAGCAAATATAAGTAATAGTGGGCTCTTGAAAGATATTGTATACCTTTCCTAAGGTTAATTATAGTTCTTTCGTTTAGGCCAACTTGCAGTTTATATTTACTAGCCAAGTTCAAAATTTTCCCTTTTTAGCTGAAGACAGTATGAAGGCAAAAATGCAGGTTGATTCCAGCTCAGACAAGAGTTATGTAGAAAAAAACAACCATTTGCCAATGTTAAGGTCAGAGAGACCACAACGCTAATAAACTTTACAATGTGATATTTCAGGAACGTGCAAGACTCAATTTTCTAACGGCTAAGGAAGTTTCTATGGTAACTTCTGATATGATCCAATATGATTTGGTTATAAACCTGCCTAAAGACTGAAATAGCTGGGCTAACACATGAAAACAAAAACAAACAATAGGCTATGCCGCTTTCCAAATTACAGCATTATTTCACTTAATGGTTTGTGCGCTCAAAAAGTGCAGCTGCAACTTTGCTGGCAGTATAACATACTGTATATCAAGGCAAAAAAAAAGTTTAAGTTGGCTAAAAACTACTAAGTGAATTAAACCCTCCATCTCAGATCTTGTGTACAGCACTCTTAGTTGTTTATTTTTATTTTATTTTTTTCGTAGTCATCTTTTTAGAGCTGAAAGAAGGGTTTGCTATATTACTAAATGATTGTTTAATGGTTGATAACAATGTATATTGATGGCAAATCAAAAATTAGGCATGCACAGTAACCTTTTGCAGGAGAAGAGACCCACAGTCCTGATTAACCACTTAAGACCCGGACCATTATGCAGGTTAAGGACCTTGCCCCTTTTTGCGATTCGGCACTGCGTCGCTTTAACTGACAATTGAGCGGTCGTGCGACGTGGCTCCCAAACAAAATTGGCGTCCTTTTTTTCCCACAAATAGAGCTTTCTTTTGGTGGTATTTGATCACCTCTGTGGTTTTTATTTTTTGTGCTATAAACAAAAGTAGAGCGACAATTTTGAAAAAAATTAAATATTTTTTACTTTTTGCTATAATAAATATCCCCCAAAAATATATATTAAAAAAAAAAAAAATCCTCAGTTTAGGCCGATACGTATTCTTCTACCTATTTTTGGCAAAATGTATAGCGTTTACAAAATAGGGGATAGTTTTATTGCATTTTTATTAATATTTTTGTTTTTGCTACTAATGGCGGCGATCAGCATTTTTTTTTCATGACTGCGACATTATGGTGGACACATCGGACAATTTTGACACATTTTCGGGACCATTGTCATTTTCACAGCGAAAAGTGCTATAACAATGCACTGATTACTGTGAAAATGACAATTGCAGTTTAGGAGTTAACCACAAGGGGGCACTGTAGGGGTTAAGTGTGACCTCATATGTGTTTCTAACTGTAGGGGGGCGGGGCTGGACGTGTGACGTCAGTGATCGTCTTTCCCTATATCAGGGAACAGACGATCACTGATATTGCCACAACGAAGAACGGGGAAGGTGTGTTTACACCCACCTCTCCCCGTTCTTCAGCTCCGGTGACCGATCGCGGGACACCGGCAGCAAACGGGTGGAAAGGGTGGCTCTTTAATGACAAGAGCACAGTGGAAATAGTGTCTCATTAACTACTGCAGCACAATGGGAATGGGAATTGTTTTCTAGCACAGCACAGTGGAAATGGTACCTTAATAACTACCACAACAGCAGCACAATGGGAATGGTAACCTATAACCTACTGAAGCACAGTGTGAATAGTAGCATTGGCCATACAAAGTCTTGGTGACCCAGAAGTTACTGTAGCCTTCTATACTAAGGTTCTGTGGAACCCTTGGGTTGCTAGAGATCCCTTAAGCAGTTTCACCTTGATTTCTTGCATGACATCTGGCACCAATGTCACAGAGCTAGTGGGATGAAAGCAGTGGAGCTTTTCTTCTTGTTTATCGGGTAAATTACCACTGACACCAATGATCACATCACTGTCTGTACAGGAGCATTCTTTTCACTGCTAACCAATGTAAGAAGCATTCTTCCCACATTTTTCTAATGTATAGGAGCACTAAGTTGACCAACAATACAATCAGCATTCTTTCAATTGACTTCTATGGACTCTAGTGGTCTCCTGCTATTGTTTGAAGGCGTTCTGTGACCTTGCAATTGTCATTCAAAGTGCGTCAGCGTTGAAAGCTGAAAATTGGTTTGGGCAGGAGGGGGGTTTGGGTGCCCAGTAAGGAAGTGATTAGAATCTGTAGAATTGGAGACATAAATTCTGGTGATCCTGGTGGCTACCAAGGTTTTCCCCTCACTTTCTGTGATGGCTATAGAACAGAAATTAAGGGGGAATCTCTCACAGAGGTGACAAAAACTGATGGGTTATTATAACTCACCCTTACTATATTGAACATTACATAAGAGATAATTTTTTTTTTAACTTAATATCTATCTTAAATTAAATTGCTAACTGCATATTGTACTTGTTAGTAGCTTAAATACTGAAAAATGTGCACATAAAACTGTAATTTTGTAACTTTTGAAAAATGCCAGTAAAAACTTTGATGTGCCAGTAAATTTTGGGTGTTGTGTCAGTAAATTTTTATCAGGCAGGTTGGCAACACTGCGATCAATATGGATGAAGAAATCTCTGCCAGAAAAAAAGTAAAAAGAGAATATTACAAAGCATAGGAGCTACCGCTCACTGACCAACCCACTCACCAACCCACGCTCCTAATGCTGGGCATACATTTTCTTTTTTTTTTAACTGCATATGGAGAAATCTCCCCCTACAGTGCTGCAGGCACTGACATGTGTATTCTAAGAGAAGCACCATGCTGCAGCTAATTTCTGCGTTTCTGCAATAGAAACAAAACATTTAAGAATAACACATGGCAACAATATAGCATTAACTCAATAAAATAACAACTTTTTTATTTTATTTACATTTTTACTTTTTTTACTTTTTTAGTAACTTAACTTTTAGAACCATAATATTTCCAGCCTTTGATTTTTGGGTCTCTCAAAATGCGATAGATAGTTTTCTGACATCTTAAGAGATCCTTCTTTGTTCAGAATTGTGTTCACGAGGTACCCTAGACTGTACAACGCAGTACCCTAGACAAATAGTCCACTAATGTGTTGTAAAGAAGGAAGCAATCCTTGATGCAAAGGCCAGGTTGGCCAGGCCAGGTGGGACAAAAAAAAACAGGTATCATGCCTCATTACGCTTTTAGTACATACTGAACAGTTGTGGCCAAAAGTTTTGAGAATGACACAAAGTTTGCTGCTAAACTGCTTTTAGATCTTTGTTTCAGTTGTTTCTGTGATGTAGTGAAATATAATTACACGCACTTCATAAGTTTTAAAGGCTTTTATCGACAATTATATGACATTTATGCAATAAGTCAGTATTTGCAGTGTTGGCCCTTCTTTTTCAGGACCTCTGCAATTCGACTGGGCATGCTCTCAATCAACTTCTGGGCCAATTCCTGACTGATAGCAACCCATTCTTTCATAATCACTTCTTGGAGTTTGTCAGAAATTAGTGGGTTTTTGTTTGTCCACCCGCCTCTTGAGGATTGACCATAAGTTCTCAATGGGATTAAGATCTGGGGAGTTTCCAGGCCATGGACCCAAAATGTTAACGTTTTGGTCCCTGAGCCACTTAGTTATCACTTTTGCCTTATGGCACGGTGCTCCATCGTGCTGGAAAATGCATTGTTCTTCACCAAACTGTTGTTGGATTGTTGGAAGAAGTTGCTGTTGGAGGGTGTTTTGGTATCATTCTTTATTAATGGCTGTGTTTTTGGCCAAAATTGTGAGTGAGCCCACTCCCTTGGATGAGAAGCAACCCCACACATGAATGGTCTCAGGATGCTTTACTGTTGGCATGACACAGGACTGATGGTAGCGCTCACCTTTTATTCTCCGGACAAGCCTTTTTCCTGATGCCCCAAACCAGGGGCGTAACTAGAAATCACAGGGCCCCATAGCAAAATGTTGTATGGGGCCCCCCCCCCCCGGATTTACTTCCTTTGCCGCCCCAAGGCCGGGTCCTTCAATGACGCCCCCCCCCCCCCCCGCCCAAAAAAAACTAAAAGTCCCCCAACCCTGAAAGCGCACGGAAAAATCATACGGGTGGACCTACATATAAAATGTATAAGGATTGAGGGGTGAGCTGTGTATGGGGGAATTTAACGGTGATCTGTGTACGGTGTGCAGGATTTAGGGGTGATCTGTGCACATGCAAGTACCCTCCTTCCCAAGTACAGAGCTCTCCTCTCCCCAGATTAGTTTGGAGCCCACCCTCCATCAATACACATTCCACTGGCATCAACCCCCCTTCTTCCCCCTTTCAGTAGTGAGCATTCCGGTCACCCAACTAACATCAGAGATGGGCTGCAGAAGAGAAGCTGTAACTCACTGCATGTCCGTGGAGCATAGGGTGACCACGTGTCCCGGATTGCCCGGGACAGTCCCGCATTTTGCAGGTCTGTCCCGGGCACCTTCATTCCAGGACAATACAGTGTCCCGGAATGAAACTGACACAGCCACCCCCCCGGCCAATCTTATGACCCAAAAAAAGGCCGTCACATCACCGCTTTACTCACTGACGGTACTTGCCCTGGCCGGGAATGCCTGGAGGAGCACAGTCCCCGCCCCCTTCTTGTGATTGGAGAAATCATAAATCCCACCTGATTTTTGGGAGGGGGGGTGTCCCTGAATGGTAGTTTGGAAATGTGGTCACCCTAGTGGAGCAGCTCCTGTCTGTGTACACCCCCCACCCCTTCCCCCCTCCCCGCTCTGCTTTCACATAGAGATAGATAGACAATGTGTTTTGTAGAGCAGAGAGGGTTCTAAACGGCCGTCGGGTGGGGAGCGCTGTCACTTGTAAATACAGCAGCGCTTCTGTATTGACAAGTGACAGTAGAGGATTTTTTCACCCCTGTGTTGCCGCAGCGCCCAGGGCTGCTGTTAGAAATCACGGGGCCCCGTACAGCCTACCTGACAGGGCCCCCCTAAAAAAATATCAAAACAAATATTTTTGCTAACAATACACCACAAAAATCATTTTTAACATACACAAGCACAAAAAAAACTTATAAACTTACAGGGGAACTGGGCTAAATATACAACAGGAAAGACAATTCCCCTCTTCCTTCACCATCAGAGTTTCTGTCTCTCTTCTGGTGCTTTGCAAGGGTTAAAGAAGGATCCCGAGGTGGGGCATCTTACTACTGCTGCTTGTGCGGGTGGGATATGTACTGCGCCAATCACATGGGATGAATAGGAGAAGAGGGTCAGCAGGGATTGGCGCAGTACACAGTACACATCTCACCCACACAAGCAGCAGTAGTAAGATGCTCCACCACGGGGTTCTTCCTTAAGCCCTAAAAAAAAAAAATGTGGTGGGAATGAGAACCATGGGGTAGGGGAGAAAAAGGGGGGGGTAAAAGTGGGGGTGGGTATGAGATGGGGTATGGGTAGAGAAGAACTCAAATGAGACTGGGGAAATCCTGGTCTGTATAGGGATTAAAAAGGAGGAGGATTTGTGCTGGTAGGGGGGGGGGGGGGGGCAGATAGATCGCTGTCAAGGAGACTGGAGAGGGATAATCAGAGATGAGCATGGGGCATACTCTCAGCTGGTAATAAATATCCATAGTATAAAAAGTAAATGGGCTGTCTGGCAGGAAGGGGAGAGGGAGTGATCTCCATTGCCTAGTAAAGAGACAGTGTTGGGGGTGTGCAGGGGGGGGGGGGGGGTTCCAGACATTTGTAATGTTTGTAGATCCTGGGACACACACATGTGTGAAGGTAAAGTGTCTGCAGGGAGAAGTCAGGGAGGGGAGGGGGGAGAGATAACAAGCATCTGAGAGGAGCAGTGTGACAGGCAAAGATGAATGGATCTGTGTGAGGACGACAGGGAGCAGGACGGCCAGATAGTGTCTGAGGAGGGGAGGAAGATGCCAGGGAGGGAGAGCATTGCAGACACAGCCAGATAACAGAACTGACCTGTACACTGTAGCAGAAGAGAGCCAACGTGAGGAGACCTGTTACCACTGCTGCCCGAACCTGCTGGGAGGAAACTTCAAAGGCCCCCCATGCACCTAGGACCCCTGGGCAGTTCACAGAAGTGCCTGTGCATTAAGACAGGCAAGCCCTCCCCCGCTCTCACAGTGTCCTGACGAATCCCCCAGCTTTTAGGGAGAGGAAAACAGGCAGCGCTGGGGGGAGACCAGGCACCTATAGGACATAGGAGGATCACATGTGGCTACAACAGGGAGGCAGATCGGTGCGCTGTGACAGAAATATTGCCGACAAGAGGGAGAGAAACACAGCATCGGTTCTGTAACTGTCACAGCGCACCGATCTGCCTCCCCATCGGCGGGCCCCACTCGGCTGCGGGCCCCATAGCGCCTGCGTGGGTCGCTATGGCGGTAGTTCCGCCACTGCCCCAAACAATCGGAAAGAGGCTTCATCGGAGAATATGACTTTACCCCAGTCCTCAGCAGTCCATTCACCATATTTTCTGCAGAAGATCAATCTGTCCCTGATGTTTTATTTGGAGAGAAGTGGCTTCTTTGCTGCCCTTCTTGACAGCAGGCCATCTTCCAAAAGTCTTCACCTCACTGTGCGTGCAGATGCGCTCACACCTGCCTGCTGTCATTCCTGAGCAAGCTCTGCACTGGTGGCACTCCGATCCCGCAGCTGAATCCTCTTTAGGAGACGGTCCTGGCACTTGCTGGACTTTCTTGGGCACCCTGAAGCCTTCTTCACAAATGCAGTGGAATTTTTTTTTTATGGGATTAAGTTAATTTGTCATGGCAAAGAGGAACTTTGCAATTAATTGCAATTCGTCTGATCACTCTTCATAACATTCTGGAGTATATGCAATTTCCCATCTCAAAAACTGAGGTAGCAGACTTTGTGAAAATTAGTATTTGTGTCATTCTCAAAACTTTTGGCCATGGCTGTACATGACATATTTTTTGGGGTGTCCTTTGTGTTGGGGTACCTGGGAGGACATCTGGAAAATGTCTCTCATGCAGTCAACTAACTGAATCTGGGCTTTGAGCCACATTCCCTTCTGAAAACAAAAGGGCTAGAATTGTCGTTCCTGAAACGTTAGGATGGATCCAGTTCTTCCAGTATCTTTATAAATAACAAAAGCATTGTATATAGCTAATTGCAATGAATATATGGATGCTTTTTTGTACCAGTGTCTAACTCTGTGTGAAAAATAAAACGACTTCATCACTTGGTCGTTGAAGTCTACACCTCCCATTTAAAGGTTATAGTCATGGACACAGAGAGGTTTTTCAACTACAGCAGGTGTCGTGGTAAGTTGGACTGTTGTGTCAGTGTCAATGGAAGATAGGATGAATACATCCCATTTGTCCTTTCACTTCAATGTGAGTAGTTCTTCATTGCGCAAGCAGGCTTTCTCCCCTTTCTAATTGGGGTGTTAACAAGCTGTTGGGGGAACACTATCTTGTCACTGCTCCCAATGTAGTCTGGGCATCCGGTGGGCTCCACTTGACTTTTTCCCTCATAAGTTCTAAAGAAGTATGTATAGCCTGTTTTCCTTTCACAGAGATTATACAGTTTAACCCCATATCTGACATGCTTGTTGGAGAGATACTGCTTTATTGTAAGCCTGCCAGTAAAATGTACAAGGGACTGGTCTATGCAGATGTTGGGGATATACACATCTGTGAATTTCTGGGAGAGGTCATCTATGAGGGGCCGAATTTTGTGTAGCCGGTCATAGTCAGGGTCACCCCTCGGACAGCAGAGGATATTGTCACTCAAATGCATAAAAGGCATTATTGACTCATATCTTTTCCTGGTCACTGCAGCAGAGAGTATGATGGACCAATATGACCACAATTCATTCTTTTTTGTAAAGCCCATGTTAAGGATTAGGGCAATTTCTTTATTATTTTTTTATTTGGAAACTGTGATACGTTTTTCCTAGAATGGCCTGGCAAGAATTGAATTTGAGTTGATGGCAATGTACTGTTGGACATAAAAATGACTTTGGTTTATAATCAGGGCTGGTGCTACCACTAGCCAAACTAGGCTGCCACCTAGAGCGCTATGATGGCTAGGGCGGCCGGCCACTGGTGTTCCTACTCTCCTCTCTCTGACGCAAGCAACTAAGTCGCAGCATCAGCAGGCAGCCGCCACTCCATTCGCACATAGTGTCAGAGGTGCAGTGGAAGCAGAGGAATGGAAGCAAGGAAACAATCATTGATGGGCACTGGTCGGCTGCATTGATGGGTGCTGGTAGGCTGCTTTTGATAGGCACTGGTAGGCTGCATTTGATAGGCGCTGGAGAGGCTGCATTTGATGGGCGCTGGAGAGGTGGCATTTGATGGTAGCTGGAGAGGCTGTTTTTTATAGGCGCTTCATTAAAAAGGTGGGGTATACATGGGCAGGGCAAAGTAGGTGGCGTCAGGGGTGGAGTCGGCATGGGGGGGGGCACAAAAATGAGGTTTCGCCTAAGGTGTCAAAAATCTCTGCCCCAGCCCTGTCCACAATCAAATTGTAGAGGTCTTCAGTAAACAACAGCTATAAAAAAAGCATGGGGAGATGTTAAGTTCGCTTTTTCCACCTCAACCCCAGTCTGGGCAAAGACCCTTTCTTCATTGTCTGAGCTATCTGTTAGGGTGCCACTACTTTCTGCAGGTTCATACTCTGAGTCGGATTCTGACAGTGAGGCCTCCTCTTCGTTCTCATGTATCATGCTCAAAAAACCTGTAGGCCTTCTCACCAGTGTACCTTTTTTGGGACATTTTGGGCGCTAAATTTAAAGGTACCTACTGACGATTATGGGAAAAAGAGCTCCTGGCTAGCAAATATGAAATAGAACATGGTTTGGGACTTTGAATGAGGCATATAGACACATGCCTCCATCCCTGAAAATGGAAAAAGAAAAGAAGTTGGGACTTTAAATGAGATGCGATTTGATGCAAACAGTAGTAAAGTAATAAATGCGTAATAACCAAGCTCAAACGTACCACCCAAACAGCAAGCCAAATTCAACTGTCTAACTTGTATGTTAAAAGCAGAGGATTGGTTGCACACATTTGCAAATGCATGGATAAGCTACAGGCCTCTTTACAGCTCTCTGCGAATCTGTAGTCCTAACTAAACTGATATAGTTTCCTCAACAGATGCATACACATACTAATGAGTAGATGGAGGACAGGTGACTAGGGGTATGTGTCCCCGCCTCCACCTAAGAATGGTATGGTAGTGAGAAGCATTGGAAAAGACGCATAAGGGTAAATATATAAAAATATCAAAATCGCATCTCCATCCCTGTAATATGAAATAGAACATGGTTTGGGACTTTGAATGAGTGTGTGAGTGGCCAAGTTTGAGCTTGGTTATTACGCATTTATTACTTTACTACTGTTTGCATCAAATCGCATCTCATTTAAAGTCCCAACTTCATTTCTTTTTCCATTTTCGGGGATGGAGGCGTGTGTCTATATGCCTCATTCAAAGTCCCAAACCATGTTCTATTTCATATTACAGGTATAGAGATGCGATTTTGATATTTTTATATATTTACCCTTATGCGTCTTTTCCAATGCTTCTCACTACCATACCATTCTTAGGTGGAGGCGGGGACACATACCCCTAGTCACCTGTCCTCCATCTACTCATTAGTATTTGTATGCCTCTGTTGAGGAAACTATATCAGTTTAGTTAGGACTACAGATACGCAGAGAGCTGTGAAGAGGCCTGTAGCTTATCCATGCATTTGCAAATGTGTGCAACCAATCCTCTGCTTTTAACATACAAGTTAGACAGTTGAATTTGGATTGCTGTTTAAGTGGTAAGTTTGAGCTTGGTTATTACGCATTTATTACTTTACTACTGTTTGCATCAAATCGCATCTCATTTAAAGTCCCAACTTATTTTCTTTTCCCTGGCTAGCAAATAGGGACTGCTTGCGTGCCAGAAATAAAATTACCTTTTAGTGCAAGCAGAGATCAGGCCTGATCTTGCTAAAAAAAAATTGTGTGTTACCGGCGCCAAGATGTCATCACGATTCTTATTAAGTCTTGCTGCAATACAAAGTGCAACCTTAAAGGTTGGGTTTAGATTTGTGTATTTGTGAAGTAAATTGAGCTAACTTATATTTATATATACATTTTACCACGACTGATCCGGTGAACTTGTTATTCAAAAAACAAAAAGTATATACATGTGTCTATGGTTGTTAATTAATGTGCAAACAATCAACAAATAATGTGCAATAAATACCAATACAGTGCCCTGTGCCAAACTATAACATATGGATTTCTCAATCCATCAAAAAAATTTGAAATAAATCCCCCCAAAAAAGTATACTACTATTACAATCCACAGATTGAATGTGCTCCAAGAAAGCAAGAAAAATGTATTGTATATGAAAAAAATATATAAAAAGTAAAAAGATATATATGTGCTAAGAAAGTTCTTAATAGATATTTCTTGATATGAATGATGCCCAGCTATGTTTCCACCTTAACCGCAAATAGTGTTTACACCGTCACCGGATAAAATGGCCACTCACCAGATGGACCCAGAAATCTGCCTTTGGTTCGTATGGATAACCACTCCCTCTCTCAGGTGTATCAGCAATCACTCCCAATGCTTTGGCTGTAGTCTTGTTCTATATCCACTCATGTGACATATAAAAGACTATTATGGTGTAGTATATCAAATAATTTATTATGATTAAAACATATAGTTATTCCACTCACATATAAAAGTGCCTTGGAGCCGGCACTGAGCTGATCCAGCCGTAAATAGGAGTATATAAAAGTATGAGTATGTCCTGGTCCGCAAGTGTGATGCCTCACTTTGTCGCTTGCGTTCCCAGCCTCGGTATACTCAGACTGGACATGACGAGCTGGCAATGGTCCTGCAGCCTCTATGCATTTCGCAACTTAATGCGTCCTCAGGAAGCTGCCTCATTGGTGCTCGTCAATCTTTTTATACCCCCCTGTGCTACTTGTTATCCTATCATATGCTTCATACAACAGGAAGCACCAAATCCGCCATTTTGACTACTGGTAATTCCCTGACTACTGCAACTTCCGGCAGGAAGTCCAAACTCCATTTTACAGGAAGTGGACTGGCCGCCATTTTAGTTACTGGCTATTGTTTACTGCAGCTGGTGCAAACCTGCTGGCAACATTTTATTTTGTTTTGTTTTTTTGTACATTTTACATAGCTCCCCCTCCCCCACCTTAGTTCCATTCGTTTCTTATTCTCATTATACTTAGAAGGCTGCACTCCCCATTCCTGGAAGTAATGCAAGCTCTATTTTAACAACTGGTGGGTGTGTATTGCCCCAAGTGCAAACCTGCTGGAAACCCCCCCTTCTTGTTATGGAGACTTACCACAATCATTCTAATGCATTAACCCCTTCATTTATCCTTAAACGTGTACCGAGTTCCCCCTTTGTACAGCTGGATCACTCTCACAATTACTTGTTAAAAGTCTATTAAAAAACAATATTAAAAACATTGTAAAACATATAAGTTTGGCCCTAAGGTATTCAATTTTTTTGGGATAACCACTCCCTCTCTTAGGTGTGTCAGCAATCACTCCCAATGCTTTGGCTGTGATCTCATTCACATGGACCCAGAAATCTATTAAAAACATTGTCATGATGTCTCACCACGCTCTTATTTATCCATAGCATTTTTTGGTTCTTAAACCCTTGCTCTAAGTTCACTGCTGTGGTGTTATCAAAATTCTCAAAAAAAGGTCCCCCCAAATTCAGCCTGCAATTGGCCAAAAATGAAAAAAAACCTCCATTCTCTGCTGCCCGTAAAAGTGTTCTACTTAAAAAAGTAAAAGATGGATTTGGAAAAAAATTGGTGTGTTACCGGCGCCAAGATGTCATCAAGATTCTTATTAAGTCTTGCTAACAGTGCAGTTGTGTGAACATTGTATCAGAGGTGGCAACATTTTACTGACACTGTACTTGTTGGGAGGGGGGGGGGGCACTGAACGCAAGTGCTGGCAGGGATCAGAGATTGGGGATTGCTATAGTAATGGGGACACTAATTTAGTTCTGTTCGTAATCAAGATACTGATCCATACAGACACTGTCCTAGAAAAGGAAGTGATCAGTGACCTATAGAGTGACTGCGATAGGGTGGCAGAGGTGCTAACTGACCCTGACTGGGAGGAATGCTAACTGACGTCGTAAGTGACACTGATACAGTGATCAGGAACAATACTGTACACTGACACTGTACTAATGGCACTAACAGGGGTGATCGAAAGATTAATGGCTAAAACTTTATGAAACAAAAAAAAATATGGCAATAAAAAGGTTAAATGTGCTTAACAAGTGTGTGCAAGTGTAAATTTGCTGCTTTAACTCACTCTTCCTGAACTGAAAAGGATTCAGGAAGAGAAGAGCTGAGAAGATCCTGTGCCTAAGTTAACAAACAAGACACAGGACTGTCCTATAATTGGCTACAGCCGATCGGCAGGTTCACGGCCAAAATGAATGGGTGAAATCTGCTGACGAACTTGTGCTGTAACCAAACCTGGAAAAGGCTGTCACACACATATACGTCACAGTTTATTGGGTGGTAAACTAAGCGAGACAGTTTAATATGTTGTTGTTTTATGAACATTCTAGAGAAGTGTGTTGGTGCCCTCTAGTGTATTTTTCAAACAAGCAGTAAAAAAAAAAAAAAAAAGTAACGTTTTTTTAAAGTGACTTGTTCAAACACCACTACTTTCAGGTTATGAAGAAAGCTACCCTTCCTTTTCCATGTAGCGAAAGCTAATTTCAGTTGTTTGATAAATATGTTTACCTTCACTTTACCAGAATTTGTTTTCCACATACCTTACTACACACTACAGAAATAACAGCAACACACTTGACTAGGGTAGTTCAGATAACGTACCACCCAACCCAAGTATGTACTTACCCCACATCCTACTAACCCCCAGGACACCAACACCATGTTGGACTTAAATGGCCGTTAGGCCTTTTATTAACACAAAACATATTGAAAAAAAAACTCCTTGTAATGCTCCATCTCTATTTGAACAAAAGATTCCAGGTCCTTGACGTCATCAACCTTTTTGGAATCTGTCTTACCTAGGTTAGATTCTGTCCCCAGCCGCACCACCGCCTCGAGGACTACGAACTGACCACAGACCCCTACCACCTTAATAACCGGTAGTCTAGACTGAACTAGACAAACCAAGAGGACTCCATACCTGGGACGGGTCCCCCACCATTTGATCAAATACTTCATGTATTTTAACTCTTGTCAAGGACCCCAATCGCCAATGGCGACCACATACACTACTAATACTATATTATTAGGGCGGGAGGGCAGGACGATTCACTACCGACTTCCCCTTAAACTGATGTCTGCTTACTCCACCCACAACTACTTATACAGCTCCTCCCCCAATTAGGTAAGGGCCAGTTAATTTTCCCAAAACAGTAACCACCCCTTCTTTAACCTATTCCCCTCCATCAGTTCCTTCCACCCTGTCATGTATGCCTTACGCTTACACTGCTTTCAAGCTCTGTACATGTCTTACCTTTATGTATCCACAAGATGGTGTTCTTGTACATCATGTGTACAGCATCTTGATTGACTAATCCTAGTTATACCTTTCATAGAAAAGGCAATGCTTTAGTTGAAGGATAGCATTACTATAGTATCCAGAATATTTAGTATCTCCTTATCTCCTTGAAACCTTGTAAAACCACTATTTCAGTATAAAATAGAAACACATGGCAAAATGTTTGTGCTTATACACTGTATATAAAAGAAAAATTCTAATTACCTTTTTTTTTTTTTTAGAAGTGACAATTTGACCTTTGTTTTCAGCTGCATAAGGAGCTTGGAGGGATGGAGGTAAAGACCACAAGGGGGGGGGGGGGGGTTTATGGGTGAAGAAACCTGTTGATGCCGGGACCAGCCGTAATAGTTTTAGTCATATCGTGGTTGGCTAAAATCTCCAGTACAATTTAGTTGACTAAAGTCTAGTGGGTTTCGCTAAATTTAGTAATGCATTTTTTTATTCTTGTCAAACTCCCTATATACTCCTGGACTAAAAATCAAATAACATGTTATTTTGTATTGTATTAAAGCAAAACTATATGCAAAACGTTTTCTTAATTTTGGATAGAGCAAGGGAGGGCCATCTGTGTCCCATTGTGGAGATTTCAAGTCCTGTCCCATAACTATACAGGAAGTACGAGAATAATCCCTACAAATTAAGGGAATTCCTTGGGGGACCCCCAGGGCACAGAACTAGTGTCCCCGTAGGAAGATTTCCCTTCTATTACTTTTCTGGGGACAACCCAAAATCTGGGTTTTTCTTTTTCTTTCACTTTCAATGATAATGGTAAACAGGACACACAGAGAGGGTGAGTCTCCTTAACGGGGTACAGACATCAATAAAAACTGTCAAGTGTTCCAATCCCTCTACGCTTTTTCAAAAATTAAAAAAAGTTTTGCCATTAGTTATACTTTAAGGTTTAAACAAACACTGCAGAGTTAGCCATTGTGATATATAATGTCTTTATAATTAAAACCAAGTTTCATAAACAAACAAAAATATTGCTTTTTGACAACTTTAAAATAAAATAAAAAACTGTAAACTCTATTGGCTGTATTGCCATTGCACATATTACATAAAATTTATTAGCAACAATAAATATTAATTAGAAATAATAAGATAAGCCCATTTCCTTATTTCTTTCTTTTGCAGCAGCTTAGTAGATGCCCCCTACTTATTCTTATGTGGTAGTGCAATACATGTTTCAGCTTTAATGTGCTAATATTATAGGCTGGGGATGGAATTGTGTTGCCGATTTAGAAAAGGCCAGCAGAGGGTGCCAAAGATATAGTATGAAATTAATGAGTGGAATGTGTGCAACTGCATAGGAAAGGGAAAGGATTGATGGGAGCCTACTTTTCTCAGTCAATACAGCTTATCAATATAGTCAGGGGGCTGAGGCTTTACCAGATAGGCGGAGCTCCGAGGAAAGTGGAAGTTCAGTTGGGTAAACATCCCATTTTGTTTTCGTGTACAATATTTTTCTGGTTAAGATTTAATTTTTCAAAGAATTGGACTAAGGATTCAGCATCTCCCTTCCATATAAGAATACAATCATCAATAAATCTTTTATACAAAACTAGTTGATCTGGCAGATTCTCATAAATAGCAATTTCCTCCCACTCAGCCATAAAGACATTGGCAACACTAGGTGCGTACTTCGCACCCATGCCAATGCCATTGAGTTGCCGGTAATACTTCTGTCTGTGCCAAAAATAGTTATGTTGTAGGCCGAATGCCAAACATCTCAACACAAACCTATTTTGTTTGGACACAAGTGACCCAAATTTTTTTAGTGCCCATTTTGATGCCTGGATTGCTTCTATATGATTGATGACAGTATAGAGCGAGGACACATCGGCAGTTGCTAGTAGATAGTTCTCCGATGTTTCAACTTTTACAGTATCCAAAATCTGGATCAGGTGTTTCGTGTCCCTTAGGTAAGCCCTTGTTTGTGGGACCAAAGGTTGAATGAACTTATCTACATACTGTCCTAGTCTTGCATTTATGGACTGAATTCCACTAATAATGGGTCTACCTGGGGGTCTGAGTGGGTCCTTATGGATATTCGGAATTGTATATATAATAGGCACCCTACAATTATCAGGGACTAAATACTTAAATTCTCTTTTGTAAAGTACTCCTTTATCTCTTCCTCTTTGTACCAGATCAATTAGTTCTTCCTTGTATTCGTTCGTGGGGTTTCCTCTAAGTTTAATGTAAGTATTCGAATCTTGAAGTTGATTTTCCAATTCTTCATAATAATATTCTTTAGAAAGTATCACTATAGCTCCTCCTTTGTCCGCAGGTCTAATGATAACCTGTTTGTTTTCCTCTAATTCCTTTATTCCTTTGTGTATACTTTTGGAATCAGGAACTTTTTTTATTTTCTGTTTCTACAGGTCTCTAAGTACCAATTTATTGAAAACTTCAACGTGTTCATTATTGTGAACCTGAGGGTTAAATAATGATTTATTCCTCAGTTGACTATGTTGAACTCTCCCCAGAAGAGTTTGATCCTGTGCTTCTTTAATGGGTTGGTTCATCATATATTTTTTGATATTTAGCTTCCTGGTATACTTTTGTATGTCCACATAGACATCGAATTTGCTTAGATTGCGTTTTGGCGCAAACTTAAGCCCTTTATCCAAAGTTAAAAGTTCCGTACGTGTTAGTTCAATCCCACTAATGTTATAAATGCCCTCCCCTACTGGACCTTTCTTCTTTTGGACCTTGTGTCCGCCTCTACATCCTCTCTTTCGTTGGGGCTTCGCATATGTGTCATTTGATCGTACCGTGGAGGAGTTCTCTCGCTCCGACGATACTCTAAAAAAGAACGTGAATCATTCTCCTCTCTGTAATTACCCAGTGGTTCATATTTGTTATGCGTAGGTATGGGACTTCTTCTGTTATCATACTGATAATAGTCCCTGGGAGTTGAGCTCCCATGGTCATATTGTTGGGATGGTGGTCTGGATTGCTGTTGGGGATAATTATCCCTAGGATCCCTGCACTCATGGGTATAGTACTGGTGATCCTGTTGATAACCATACTGTTGTCCCCCTTGATAATCTTGTCGATTTTGCGGAGGTTTAGGCTGTTTATGATTATTCTTATTCTTCCAAGCTGGTTTTCTTGGAGATTTAGATCTTGGTTTTTGATTGTTCTTGTTCCCCCACCAGGGTTTTGGAGTTCTCGGTTCGTTATGATCATTTCTTGTTGATCTTAATAGATTATTAGGACCATAGCCATTTGGGTTGTCCCTATATAATCTACCATTATCACCTCCATTATTACCCGTGGGTTCTGGAGATCTATATCTCATATCTCTCCTTGGGGATACTATACGTACCTCCCTATCCGGGGATGACGAAACTGATCCCCTATTGCCATCCTTGAGATTAATTTGCCATTTGAAGGTTTGGTGCTGTTTGTAGTCGTTGGTGTCCCTGAGATATTTTCTCTTCTTACGTTGTTTGATCTCAAGATCCTTTTGTTCTAATACTTTATTTAATTGGGCAGTGAGTGTTAAAAATGAAGGGCTTTCCTTATGATCATCTAAAAATACTTTGCAATCAGCAATCTGTTTATTGATCATGGAAATTTTTGGATGGCAATAGGGGATCAGTTTCGTCATCCCCGGATAGGGAGGTACGTATAGTATCCCCAAGGAGAGATATGAGATATAGATCTCCAGAACCCACGGGTAATAATGGAGGTGATAATGGTAGATTATATAGGGACAACCCAAATGGCTATGGTCCTAATAATCTATTAAGATCAACAAGAAATGATCATAACGAACCGAGAACTCCAAAACCCTGGTGGGGGAACAAGAACAATCAAAAACCAAGATCTAAATCTCCAAGAAAACCAGCTTGGAAGAATAAGAATAATCATAAACAGCCTAAACCTCCGCAAAATCGACAAGATTATCAAGGGGGACAACAGTATGGTTATCAACAGGATCACCAGTACTATACCCATGAGTGCAGGGATCCTAGGGATAATTATCCCCAACAGCAATCCAGACCACCATCCCAACAATATGACCATGGGAGCTCAACTCCCAGGGACTATTATCAGTATGATAACAGAAGAAGTCCCATACCTACGCATAACAAATATGAACCACTGGGTAATTACAGAGAGGAGAATGATTCACGTTCTTTTTTAGAGTATCGTCGGAGCGAGAGAACTCCTCCACGGTACGATCAAATGACACATATGCGAAGCCCCAACGAAAGAGAGGATGTAGAGGCGGACACAAGGTCCAAAAGAAGAAAGGTCCAGTAGGGGAGGGCATTTATAACATTAGTGGGATTGAACTAACACGTACGGAACTTTTAACTTTGGATAAAGGGCTTAAGTTTGCGCCAAAACGCAATCTAAGCAAATTCGATGTCTATGTGGACATACAAAAGTATACCAGGAAGCTAAATATCAAAAAATATATGATGAACCAACCCATTAAAGAAGCACAGGATCAAACTCTTCTGGGGAGAGTTCAACATAGTCAACTGAGGAATAAATCATTATTTAACCCTCAGGTTCACAATAATGAACACGTTGAAGTTTTCAATAAATTGGTACTTAGAGACCTGGAGAAACAGAAAATAAAAAAAGGTCCTGATTCCAAAAGTATACACAAAGGAATAAAGGAATTAGAGGAAAACAAACAG
Source organism: Rana temporaria (assembly GCF_905171775.1). Classification (NCBI taxonomy): domain Eukaryota; kingdom Metazoa; phylum Chordata; class Amphibia; order Anura; family Ranidae; genus Rana; species Rana temporaria. The sequence continues at coordinate 144,917,275 of NC_053493.1, forward strand.
GTTATCATTAGACCTGCGGACAAAGGAGGAGCTATAGTGGTACTTTCTAAAGAATATTATTATGAAGAATTGGAAAATCAACTTCAAGATTCGAATACTTACATTAAACTTAGAGGAAACCCCACGAACGAATACAAGGAAGAACTAATTGATCTGGTACAAAGAGGAAGAGATAAAGGAGTACTTTACAAAAGAGAATTTAAGTATTTAGTCCCTGATAATTGTAGGCTCCCTGAGTGGGAGGAAATTGCTATTTATGAGAATCTGCCAGATCAACTAGTTTTGTATAAAAGATTTATTGATGATTGTATTCTTATATGGAAGGGAGATGCTGAATCCTTAGTCCAATTCTTTGAAAAATTAAATCTTAACCAGAAAAATATTGTACTCACTTATACCATCAATGAAAAAACGATACAATTTCTGGATTTAGAAATTACCAGTGGCGGTTCGTCCATAGAGGGCGCTGGAGCGCCGCCCCCTCTGGCTCTCACCGCCACTGAGTGAAATAACATAGATTCATGCATTGCACGAATCTATGTTATTTTCGCCGCTGCCGCTGTTATTCAGATGGTCGGCGCTCAATGTCCGGCCATCTGAATAACGCCAGCTGGTTGGCTGTAGGGAAATGTCTATCAAAGCCAACGGCTCTGATAGGCTTTCCCAATACAGCCCTCGGGTCCCGGAAGCTTATTCTCGGAGCGCACAGACTGTACGCCTATTGAATAAGATGACAGGCGTCTCAGCCAATCACGTTGGCCGGTTCTGGCTACCTGTAACCTGATTGGCTGAGACGCCTGTCAGTCATCGAGGGCGGGAGAAGACATCGTGGGACGTGGATGCCTGACTCCAGTAAAGGTAAGTGGGGGGGGGGAAGAACGCAATTTACAGGGCACAGTTGGGACAATTGGCACAGCGGCGACCATTAAAGGGCACAGTGGCTGCGTTTAATGGCATGGCACAGTGGTGACAATGGATGGCACAGTGGCTGCGTTTAATGGCATGGCACAGTGGTGACAATGGATGGCACAGTGGTGACAATGGATGGCACAGTGGCTGCGTTTAATGGCATGGCACAGTGGTGACAATGTATGGCACAGGGGCTGTGTTTAATGGCATGGCACAGTGGTGACAATGTATGGCACAGGGGCTGCGTTTAATGGCATGGCACAGTGGTGACAATGGATGGCACAGTGACTGCGTTTAATGGCATGGCACAGTGGTGACAATGTATGGCACAGTGGCTGCGTTTAATGGCATGGCACAGTGGTGACAATGTATGGCACAGTGGTGACAATGGATGGCACAGTGGTGACAATGGATGGCACAGTGGCTGCGTTTAATGGCATGGCACAGTGGTGACAATGGATGGCACAGTGACTGTGTTTAATGGCATGGCACAGTGGTGCGAATTGATGGCACAGTGGTGCGAATTGATGGCACAGTGACTGCATTTGATGGCATGGCACAGTGACTGCGTTTAATGGCATGGCACAGTGGTGCGAATTGATGGAACAGTGGTGCGAATTGATGGCACAGTGACTGCATTTGATGGCATGGCACAGTGACTGCGTTTAATGGCATGGCACAGTGGTGCGAATTGATGGCACAGTGGCTGCATTTGATGGCATGTAACAGTGGCTGCGTTTGGGCACAGTGAGACTGCAATTTTTTTTTTCCTTTGCGCCCCCCCAAAAATTTTGAGCACCAGCCGCCACTGGAAATTACACTCGAAGCTCAAAAGATCACCACGAAAACCTTTTTCAGACCGGTTGAGCGGAATAGCTTTATACCGGTGGATAGCTGCCACCATGATCCATGGCTCATCAACATACCGAAAGGCCAATTAGTGAGAATCCGCAGGAATTGTACCGATCCACAGACATATTTGGAGCAAGCCAATTGGTTTGGCGAGAAATTTACTAATAAGGGATATGATAGTAGCTTCATACAGATGCAAATCCAAAACGTGTTAGAAATACCCAGAGAGACATTAATTGAAGATAGGATAAAAAGCAAAACCTTGGACGATCAAATACCAATTATTTTGAATTATAACGTCCAACATAGACAATTGGAAACCATCTTCAAACAACATTGGTCTATATTGCAGGCTGATAAACAGCTACAGAGTATACTTCCAAGCATGCCAAGGGTAATATACAGACGTGCTCCCTCTCTGAGGGATCTGGTGGCAAAAAATGTACCTGATCCCCCCACTAAATCGAATACTTTAACCTTCTTTCAAGGCAAGGGATTTTTTCCTTGTAAAAGGTGCTTTGCCTGCAAAAAGACCAATTTTAATGGCCAAAAATGCTCCAGCTTCGTGTCCAATGTTACACAAAAGGAATACCAAATAAAAGATTTAATAACATGTAGGACGGAGGGAGTAGTTTATGCTCTACAATGCTCGTGTTCTCTGCAGTACATTGGCCGCACAAAAAGACCTTTATGGAAACGTCTCAGGGAACACATCCAAAACATTGAAAAGGGCTTTCCCAATCATAATGTGTCACGCCATTTTGCTCTGTGCCATAATATGAACCCCAAAGATCTTAAATTTTGGGCAATTGCTAAATATAACCCACATTGGAGAGGGAGCCATATGGTACGGACATTAAGCCAGTCTGAATCAAGATGGATACATGAAATGAGGTCTTTGTCGCCCAATGGGTTAAATATAGAATTTGACCTCAATTGTTTCATCTCTGATTATTGATTGAGCATATGAAGAATGTTTTGTGGTAAGACCTATATAATTAATTGGTTTTATACATATTTACATATTTTCCTCTCTGTATATCTTTTTGATAAATTTTAAATATTTTGGATATTTTAAATATTTTAAATATTTGTATGATATTTTATTCTTATGACACATCATTTTTAATTGTATATGAGCTATATTAATAGTCTGTGTCTGTTTCTATTTGTATATTGTCTCATATTGTAGTGTAATAAGCTGTTATATCCTCTGTGGCCACTGGAGGCTGCTATGCTTTTGTTGCATATCCCCAGTAGATGTTTTCCATTGGATATTTTTAGATGGTTTAAACAAATGCTAAACGCTAAAGTTTTAAACAAGTTTTTAATTGTTCTTTGTATTAAAATTGCTAACATGCACTAGGTGTTTGTACAGTGCATGTTTAATCCTTTTATGCCAGCGATGATGTAGATGTCAATTACTCCCTCACTACCAATCCCGTCTCTGCCTGAGTGCCTCGCTGACCATAAATAACATCAGCTGAGAGCGGACGGGTAGTGACCCATGACTAAGTCAAGTGACCATTGACGTAACGCGTGGGGGAGGAGTTACGAGCGGGACGGATCGTGGATCCGAATGAGGAGAGGAAACATCAGCTGAGCGGCTCTATGGAGGATCGGTGCACTGTGGATTTATGCGTTGTTTGAACGGCGGTATCGTGAGTGTGTTATTGCTAGAGATCAGTGTCTCTTGTGTATCTGGTGCTCTACCATCTGCGCTATGAGTTGTCTCTCTTTTTTTCCATGAGCGGTGTCTATGTGGAGGAGACCTTCTACCTGTGAAGCAGGAGCTTGTCTGTGATCACATCGCATTTCCTATCACTACACTGAACTGGGTGTTGTTCCCAATTGAATCACTGGTGTACATCTTAAACACAATTGGACTATTATTGTGGATTTGTTTTACTTATTGATTTATACTGTGTATATTATGGTATCACTCAGAGCTTAAATCACTTATAAGCACGGTTGGCATTATTTAAGTTAGTATTCAGCGCATTAATATTATATTTATATGGATACATGAATAATTCTGATATCCGATGAATATGTGTTAATCTCTAAATACAGATTACTTTCTTCTGGATATAATCATAACTGGGTGTGTTTCATAAGGCTGATTAGATTTTCAAAACACTTCTATTTATAAAATCACTCTTTCATATATATTTCTTTCTTATAACAAAGTTCTTAGATCAACAGATACTAAAATGATTATCATCTTTTTGACCTACAATATCACATAATTTGAATGATTTATCCAAGATATGTAGATATTTTAAAATATCTCTGATTTGAATTAGGATGGACTTTGAGCAGTCCAATAGATGTTTAGACAGAATACAGCTGTATACATAGTCCTAGCCTTTCAAACAATGGGTTTTCTGGACAAGGGATTTGTTCTATATGATAGCAGACTGTATAACTTTTTGTCTCAAGGGCTGTATTTGTCACTAATTTGTATCCAGCAAAGATCAAATCAACAACTTTTTGTTTGGTGAGAAAGCTGTCATTGTTCCCGAAGTCTCAAAACAGGCTTGTAAAAAAAAGTTACAGGAGGCTAATCCACTGAACATTGGTAAGCATGTCACAAAGTCTTTTAGTCCACCACTCTTGTTTTAACTGGTTCCAAGAGAAAAAGTTAAATTCATAGTTCATCTAAGTCAGGGGTCTCAAACTCAAATTACCTGAGGGCCACAAGACAAGTTTTCATATGCCATGGGGGGCCGCATGCAAACTTTCAAACTTCAAAAACAACAGTACTGGTGTCAGCGAACACATTATTAACCCCCAGCACTGGTGTCAGCGAGCGCATTATTACCACCAGCACTGGTGTAAGTCAGGGTTTGACAAATTTGCTTGGAATCTAGGAGCCAGCTAAAAAAGTTAGGAGCCAGAAAACGCACCCCGTCCCGACGAGCTTGCGCGCAGAAGCGAACACATACGTGAGCAGCGCCCGCATATGTAAACGGTGTTCAAACCACACATGTGAGGTATCGCCGCGATTGGTAGAGTGAGAGCAATAATTCTAGCTCCTCTGTAACTTAAAACATGCAACCTGTAGATTTTTTTAAACGTCGCCTATGAAGATTTTAAAGGGTAAAAAAGTTTGTCGGCATTCCACAAGCGGACACAATTTTGAAGCGTGACATGTTGGGTATGAATTTACTCGGCGTAACATTATCTTTCATAATATTAAAAAAAATGGGGATAACTTTACTGTTGTCTTATTTTTTAATTAAAAAAAGTGTAATTTTTTCCCAAAAAAGTGTGCTTGTAAGACCGCTGCGCAAATACGGCGTAACAGAAAGTATTGCAACGATCGCTATTTTATTCTCGAGGGTGTTAGGATAAAAAATATATATAATGTTTGGGGGTTCTAATTAGAGGGAAGAATATGGCAGTGAAAATAGTGTAAAATGACATTAGAATTGCTGTTTAACTTGTAATGCTTAACTTGTAATACCAACGGCCACCACCAGATGGCGCCAGCTCACATCTGGTGGTAATAACTTATAATACCAACGGCTCACCACCAGATGGCGCCAGCTCAAAAAAAAAAAAAAATTATAACTAGTCCGCGGGCCGCAAATGGCCCGCGGGCCGGTACTTTGAGACCACTGATCTAAGTGAATCTCACATCTTTGCCAGTAAATATTAAATGTATTATTATTATTATTATTTTTCTTAATAACTTCACAACATCCCGGTCATGATTGCAGACTGACAGTGGCGAGTGCCTGCGGTGCGGAGGATGGTCTATGTGGACAGCTTTACCCCGGATACCTGCATACTTAGTGCCTGTTTTAATCATCAACCATGTGAGTTGCTAAATTATGTACCTTTAATAAATGTAACCGTATTGCTACACTTAGAGGTGCCTCTCTTCTCTTTTATACTCTGTAGCTGCTGCTGGATTTTGCTTCAATCCCCTTGTGGAGGCTGCCATTTGTGGATGGACATTTTATGGTTACACAACCTATCACATTGCTATAATAATTTTATATGGACTATAAACTAAAAGACCTATATATATATATATATATATATATATATATATATATATATATATATATATATATATATACACAGTACAGACCAAAAGTTTGGACACACCTTCTCATTCAAAGAGTTTTCTTTATTTTCATGACTATGAAAATTGTAGATTCACACTGAAGGCATGAAAACTATGAATTAACACATGTGGAATTATACATAACAAAAAAGTGTGAAACAACTGAAAATATATTTCATATTCTAGGTTCTTCAAAGTAGCCACCTTTTGCAGCAGACACATCTCTAGAACTGTTAAGAGGAGACTGTGTGAATCAGGCCTTCATGGTAGAATATCTGCTAGGAAATCACTGCTAAAGAAAGGCAACAAGCAGAAGAGACTTGTTTGGGCTAAAGAACACAAGGAATGGACATTAGACCAGTGGAAATATGTGCTTTGGTCTGATGAGTCCAAACTTGAGATCTTTGGTTCCAACCCCCGTGTCTTTGTGCGACACAGAAAAGGTGAACGGATGGACTCTACATGCCTGGTTCCCACCGTGAAGCATGGAGGAGGAGGTGTGATGGTTTGGGGGTGCTTTGCTGGTGACACTGTTGGGGATTTATTCAAAATTGAAGGCATACTGAACCAGAATGGCTACCACAGCATCTTGCAGCGGCATGCTATTCCATCCGGTTTGCGTTTAGTTGGACCATCATTTATTTTTCAACAGGACAATGACCCCAAACACACCTCCAGGCTGTGTAAGGGCTATTTGACCAAGAAGGAGAGTGATGGGGTGCTGCGCCAGGTGACTACCTCTTGAAGCTCATCAAGAGAATGCCAAGAGTGTGCAAAGCAGTAATCAAAGCAAAAGGTGGCTACTTTGAAGAACCTAGAATATGAAATATATTTTCAGTTGTTTCACACTTTTTTGTTATGTATAATTCCACATGTGTTAATTCATAGTTTTGATGCCTTCAGTGTGAATCTACAATTTTCATAGTCATGAAAATAAAGAAAACTCTTTGAATGAGAAGGTGTGTCCAAACTTTTGGTCTGTACTGTATATATACAGTATATGTATATATATGTATATATATACAAATATTTTGTAGTAGCATCCAGTCCCCAGCACATGTGTGTTAAACCCCCATCACACAGTTCCCAGTGCACGTTCATTAACCTGCCAGGGTCTGTTTTCATTCCACTCTCTCTCTCTCTGGTTCCCATGCTGCTCAATGTTTGACCTTTGAAGAGCCAATCCAAGAGTGGTCATGTTTACTATTTGTCAAGAATGGAAACCAAATGTATGATGAGCCTCTATTATTCACCATTAGGTGTTTAAAGTGGTATTAGTAGTGTTTTCTTGTCTCTCCAAGCTCTAAGTGTCATTTCTCTCTGGTGCTTTGTTCCTCTGTTATCACTTCTGAGAAGTTTTCCTGACACATGATATACATTTTTGACGGGGGAGCTCAGTATCCTGTATCCTTCTTTTGTTCCTGTGCAGTGAGTGGAGGGGGGGGTGTCCCTTTCCTCCAATCAGCTCTCACACACTGTAACCACAGCCCACCATCCCCTCCTCTCTGCTTCTCACAGATGCAGAAGGATTTTATCACAGTTCTGCACTATTGAAGGGATGTAGAGAAGAGCAGACTACATCTAAAACTTATGTAAGAGGAATTGTTTTATCTCTGTGTATCATTTGAAGCTAATCACTTCACTGGGCATATGAAAGGGTTTACAACCACCTTACCTAATAGGAGATATGCAGTGACAATATCTCCTAAAAAGTAATCAATGACTGTACAGGGGAAAACCATGCAGTATATACTGTATGTCCTAATATTGGATCTCTTTTAGACTAGAGTTAGGGACCACACTTCAGGGATGGGCTATGATGAGACATATATTTGCAAAAACCCCACTTTAAAAGTTACTTTACTTTGAAAGCTATTTATATTGTTTGAAGTGGTTCTCATGTTTGTTTTGCTTGGTAGATATGGTGCAGGGATGCAGTGGGGCTCTTCAACAGTCATTGAACTCTGCTGGGCTTTTACACCTTAATCCCTTAAGGACCGCCTCCTGCACATTTACGTTGGCAGAATGGCACGGCTGGGCACAAGCACGTACATGTACAGTACAGACCAAAAGTTTGGACACACCTTCTCATTCAAAGAGTTTTCTTTATTTTCATGACTATGAAAATTGTAGATTTACACTGAAGGCATCAAAACTATGAATTAACACATGTGGAATTATACATAACAAAAAAGTGTTAAACAACTGAAAATATATTTCATATTCTGGGTTCTTCAAAGTAGCCACCTTTTGCTTTGATTACTGCTTTGCACACTCTTGGCATTCTCTTGATGAGCTTCAAGAGGTAGTCATCTGGCGCAGCACCCCATCACTCTCCTTCTTGGTCAAATAGCCCTTACACAGTCTGGAGGTGTGTTTGGGGTCATTGTCCTGTTGAAAAATAAATGATGGTCCAACTAAACGCAAACCGGATGGAATAGCATACCGCTGCAAGATGCTGTGGTAGCCATGCTGGTTCAGTATGCCTTCAATTTTGAATAAATCCCCAACAGTGTCACCAGCAAAGCACCCCCACACCATCACACCTCCTCCTCCATGCTTCACGGTGGGAACCAGGCATGTAGAGTCCATCCGTTCACCTTTTCTGTGTTGCACAAAGACACGGGGGTTGGAATCAAAGATCTCAAGTTTGGACTCATCAGACCAAAGCACAGATTTCCACTGGTCTAATGTCCATTCCTTGTGTTCTTTAGCCCAAACAAGTCTCTTCTGCTTGTTGCCTTTCTTTAGCAGTGGTTTCCTAGCAGATATTCTACCATGAAGGCCTGATTCACACAGTCTCCTCTTAACAGTTCTAGAGATGTGTCTGCTGCAAAAGGTGGCTACTTTGAAGAACCTAGAATATGAAATATATTTTCAGTTGTTTCACACTTTTTTGTTATGTATAATTCCACATGTGTTAATTCATAGTTTTGATGCCTTCAGTGTGAATCTACAATTTTCATAGTCATGAATAGTGTTGAGCGGAATACGCCATATTCGATTTCGCGATATATCACGAATATATAGACGAATATTCGTGAAATATTCGCTAAAATCGAATATTCGTGATATTTTATATAAAAATAAAAAATTGCGAAATTTCGCTAATGCGAATGCGAAATTGATTGCAAAATTTTGACAACTGTGGTAGGAGAACTCTGATTGGCTATGATGCAAAAGAAGGGCGGAGAAAGTATTCGCGAATTTTCGGAAATCGAATATTGGTGATATTTTATCGAAATTTCGCTAATGCGAATGCGAAATTGATTGCGAGATTTTGACAACTCTGATTGGCTCTGATGCAAAAGAAGGGCGGAGAAAGTAATCGCGAATATTCGGAAATCGAATATTGGTGATATTTTATCGAAATTTCGCTAATGCGAATGCAAAATTGTTTGCGAGATTTTGACAACTCTGATTGGCTCTGATGCAAAAGAAGGGCGGAGAAAGTATTCGCGAATATTCGGAAATCGAATATTGGTGATATTTTATCGAAATTTCGCTAATGCGAATGCGAAATTGATTGCGAGATTTTGACAACTGTGGTAGGAGAACTCTGATTGGCTCTGATGCAAAAGAAGGGCGGAGAAAGTATTCGCGAATATTTGGAAATCGAATATTCGCGATTGCGAATATTCGGCAACATAAAAGGATCGCCTCAGCTTAGCTACTCGGCCCAGGGTCTCTAATCATACCAGCAATGCTTTTAGACGTCGATAGGATGTGATCTGTTTTAAAAATAAATTTGAAAAAATACGAATATTCGGAATAGCGAATTTTGGTCGCGAAATTCGAGTTATTCGCGAATATTCGAATATGCCATATTCGTAACGAATATTCGAAATGCGAATATTCGTGAGCAACACTAGTCATGAAAATAAAGAAAACTCTTTGAATGAGAAGGTGTGTCCAAACTTTTGGTCTGTACTGTCTGTCCTCTTTAAGTGCCCAGCTGTGGGCCGTGGGCGCGCTCCCGCGGCGTGCGGCCGCGACCCGGTCCAAATCCCTGTGACTGCGGCCGCGGGACTCCGCGACCCGATCGCCGCTGGAGTCCCGCGATCGGTCCCCGGAGCTGAAGAACGGGGAGAGCTGTGTGCCGTTCTTCACTATGGCGCTGTGATTGATCGTGTGTTCCCTAATATGGGGAAACACGATCAATGATGTCACGCGTCCAGCCCCGCCCCCTACAGTTAGAAACACAGATAAGGTCACACTTAACCCCATCAGCGCTCCCTAGTGGTTAACTCCCAAACTGCAATTGTAATTTTCACAGTAAACAATGCATTTTTAATGCATTTTTTGCTGTGAAAATGACAATGGTTCCAAAAATGTGTAAAAATTGTCCAATGTGTCCGCCATAATGTCGCAGTCAGGAAAAAAATCGCTGATCATCGCCATTAGTAGTAAAAAAAAATAATAATAATAGAAATGCAATAAAACTATCCCCTATTTTGAAAACGCTATACATTTTGCGCAAACCAATCGATAAACGTTTATTGCGTCAATTTTTTTTACCAAAAGTAGGTAGAAGAATACGTATCGGCCTAAACTGAGGAAAAACATTTTTTTATATATATTTTTGGGGGATATTTATTATAGCAAAAGTAAAAAACCGCAGAGGTGATCAAATACCACCAAAAGAAAGCTCTATTTGTGGGAAAAAAAGGACGGCAATTTTGTTTGGGAGCCACTTTGCACGACCGCGCAATTGTCAGTTTAAGCGACGCAGTGCCGAATCGCAAAAACTGGCCAGGTCCTTTACCTGCCTAAAGGTCCGGGTCTTAAGTGGTTAAAGAAGGAATGGGCTACTTTCATGCATACCTGTCCACACTTTATTCATTACTATATAAAGTGTGTCCCAAGATGGCAGCTCTGATTGGCTAGAGTAGTCATTCTCAACCAGGGATCCTCCAGAGGTTGCTAGGAGTTACTTGAGCTGATACCAATTATCTTTTTAGCTATCTGTATTAGTGACATTCTGACCACCACTGTAAGGGCTTTATTATTCCTACCAATGAATAAGGCATTTTCCATTCCCCCCACATACAATGATTTCAGTAAGGGTGCTGAGACACCCTTTTTTTTAGGGGCTCCTCGGGAGTAAAAAAAGGTTGAGAAAGGCTGGGCTAGAGTTAGGGGCGCACTTCACATAGGGGCTTTAACAAGGCAGTGTGTCTTCCACAAATATTTTCAAATGTATGCAACACAAACCTCTGTATTACTGCAAATTGTTGAAACATTGTAGAATTGTGTTTTTTAGCTGCACTTTTTATGACAATAACTTACATATTAACCTTTAAAAATTGCACTTTTGATTTCTCCCATAGACTTTTAAAGGGGGTTCCGCGGCTTTTCGAATTTGCCACGAACACACCAAATTGTTTGCTGTCCGGGGGAACAGACAATGTTCGAGTCAAACTCATGTTTGATTTGAACAGATAGCCCATCCCTACTAAACTCTTTAAGGCTCCTCCCTTCCTCAGGGTAGATCCACCTTGTGGCAGACTAGCTAACTGCACCTGCTAACATGCCAAAAGCAAGCTGCATTTGTTCATTGATACAAGCGGAAAGCCAGTTTACACAGGCCCATAAAAATGTCACAGTGAGCTGTAGCAGGAAGTACACTGCAGTTCCGAAACAGCTTTCCACTGTTCCCCAGCTGCTGCATGTGGATTATAATCCATTCCTGCAAGCGTTTGCCATGATATTCATCTTATACATTGTTTCATAGTTGGTAAATTTGAATAAAGACATCAGTCCATCCAGTTCAACCTGAGTGTGCATGTGTGTGTGACACCACCAACCATGGATGGGAGTTCCACATCTTTACTGCTCTAACAGTACAGAAATTCTTCTTATCTAGCTTAATTATGTAGCATGTGTCTTGTTTAAAAACTTTTGGTTAAATAGTTTCCTCCCAATGCTAGAGTAATCATTCAAAGATTTGTATATTGCAATTATATCCCCTCTTATGTGCCTCTTGTCCAGGGAGAATACATTTAAATGGTTGTCCCACATAACCTGCAGCCCCTTATTAACTTTGTTTTCCTCCTCTCTCCAGTTCAAGCACATCCTTCATCAGAATTGGACAATATACTCAAAATGTGGCCAAACCAGAGTTTTGTAAAGTGGTACAATTATTGTTTTATCTCTTGAGTAAATATTCTTTTTAATGCATCCTAAAAAAGGGATTTTTAATAACAGCTTACCTGTAAAATCCTTTTCTTGTAGTACATCACGGGACACAGAGCAGCATAGCCATTACATATGGGTTATATAGTGTACCTTCAGGTGATGGACACTGGCACTCTCCGACAGGAAGTTCCCTCCCTATATAACCTCCACCCATAGTGGGAGTACCTCAGTTTTGTAGCAAGCAATATGCATCCCAAAATTCCCCATAAGAGGGGTGGGAGCTCTGTGTCCCGTGATGTACTACAAGAAAAGGATTTTACAGGTAAGCTGTTATTAAAAATCCCTTTTTCTTTATCGTACATCACGGGACACAGAGCAGCATAGCCATTACATATGGGATGTCCCCAAGCAATGCTCCATGAGGGGAGGGAGACAACCAGAAAAAAACAAACAGGAGGTGCCACCGGACAGGAGGAGGTTAAATTGCGGCCTGGAGGACCGCCTGCCCAAAAGCTGAATCAGCGTTCCTCCTAACGTCCATTTGATAAAACTTTGCAAATGTGTGGACAGACGACCAGGTCGCTGCCCTGCAGACCTGAGCCATAGAGACCTGGTGATACGCTGCCCAAGAGGCACTCACAGCTCTAGTGGAATGAGCCTTAACCGATAAGGGTGGACTCTTCCCCTTCAGGCCATAGGCCTGTATAATTGTCTGCCTAATCCACTTAGAAATAGTGGCTTTAGACGCTGCCTGGCCCTTCTTGGGCCCTTCTGGCAGAATGAATAAGACATCAGTCTTACGAATCTGGGCTGTAGCTTCCAAGTAAATCTTTACAGCTCTAACTACATCCAAGGAATGTAGTAACCTCTCTTCCTTAGAAGAAGGCTTTGGAAAAAATGATGGAAGAATCACATCTTGATTAAGGTGAAAATTAGACACCACCTTAGGCAGGAAGGACGGAAGCAGCCGCAAAACGACCCTGTCCTTATGCAGTAATAAATAAGGTGCCTTACATGACAAGGCTGCCAACTACGACACTCTTCTGGCGGATGCCATGGCTACCAGAAACACTAGTTTCCTAGTCAAAAGGACCAAAGGGATCGCGGACAAGGGCTCAAAGGGCTGCCTTTGCAAGGCCGATAGAACCAAATTTAGATCCCAAGGATACAGGGGAGCTTTAATCGGGGGGTTCACCCGAATAACACCTTGTAAAAAGGATTTCATTAAAGCATGGGCAGCCAAAGGTCTCTGGAAGAAGACCGACAAGGCAGACACCTGCCCCTTGATTGTGCTGACCGCCAAACCTTTTTCCACTCCCAACTGTAAAAACTCCAGGATTCTCCCAATGGTATATTTGCGGGGATCCCATTTCCTGGTCTCACACCAGGTAATATAAGCCTTCCACACCCTATAGTATATTAACCTGGAAACTGGTTTTCTTGCGCTTATAAGGGTGGAAATGACCTGCCCTGAAAGGCCTCTGTTTCTGAGAATCAGGGACTCAGCCGCCAGGCCGTTAAATTTAGGGCCTGTAAGGCAGGATGGTAGAATGGCCCTTGTGAGAGGAGGTCCGGACGTAGAGGGAGGACCCAAGGCTCCTCTACCGTCATCCTTTTTATCAAGGAGTACCAAGGTCTTCGGGGCCACGCTGGGGCCACTAGAATCGCTGGCTTGCGTTCCCTTTGAATTCTGTGAAGAAGACGGGATAGCATCCGTATTGGAGGGAAGGCATAGATTAGCGCAAACTGATGCCAAGGGCACACCAAGGCATCCGTCCCGCAGGCCAATGGATCCCTCGTTCGAGAGACAAACTTTGCTACTTTGGCATTGAATCTGGACGCCATAACGTCCACCTCCGGAGTACCCCACTTCCGGCAGATGTCCTGGAACACTTCGGGGTGGAGGGACCACTCCCCTGGGGACATCTGTTGGCGGCTGAGGAAGTCCGCTTGCCAATTGTCCACCCCGGGGATAAAGATAGCTGAGATGCAGGGGACATGGGCTTCTGCCCATGAAAAGATCCGATCTACCTCCCTCTGGGCTGCCTGACTCCTGGTGCCGCCCTGGTGGTTTATATAAGCCACGGCAGTGGCATTGTCGGATTGTACCCTTACTGGGGAGCCCTGCAGAATCTCCGTCCAGCCCAAAAGAGCCAACCGAGCTGCTCGGATCTCTAAGACATTTATGGGTAGGGCTGGTTCTGCCCTTGACCATTTCCCCTGTAGGGTTAAATCGTCTAGGACTGCACCCCAGCCCGATAGGCTGGCATCCGTGGTTACTATCCTCCATGAGGGGGGACTGAACGATCTTCCTTTCAGAAGATTTTTTGTGACTAGCCACCAACACAGACTCTGCCTTACCGCATAGGGAAGAGAAATGGGAAGATCCAAGGCCTGGAGTCTTTTGTCCCAGGCCGTGAGAATTGCTCTCTGTAGCCTCCGAGAATGGATCTGGGCATAGGGCACTGCCTCGAAGGTGGCCACTAGCTTTCCCAACAGGCGCATGCAGAGGCGTATAGATGGCCTTGTGCTGCTTAGGACTATCTGGATTAACTCCCTTATCGAGTCTACTCTGGACTGGGGCAGGAAGATCCGTTGTCGTCTTGTATCTAAAATTAGACCTAGATACTCCAACCTTCTTGTGGGCTGTAAGGCCGATTTGTCCCGGTTTAGAACCCAACCCAGGGACTCTAGGCAGTTTACTACTAGCAACACTGCCCGATTTAAGCCGGCCGCTGAGTGGTCGACTACCAGAAGATCGTCTAAGTAGGCCATGACCAGAATGCCCTGTTCCCTTAGGATGGCTAACACAGGGGCCAGGATTTTCGTAAAAACCAGAGGGGCCGTGGCTAGTCCGAACGGAAGGGCCACGAACTGATAATGCCGACAGTTTAGGGCAAAACGCAGAAACCTGTAATGGCCTGGGAAAATCGGAACGTGCAGGTACGCGTCCTTTATATCGATGGAGGCCAAGAACTTCCTTCCTTGAAGGGCGGCCACCACCGAGCGAATGGACTCCATTCGAAAGGACCGGACTCTTAAAAAGCGGTTTAATGACTTTAGGTCCAGTATAGGCCTGACGTCGCCGTTTGGCTTCGGGACAATGAAGAGGTTTGAGTAAAACCCTTGTCCTTGCTCCCCTGCTGGTACTTCCATAATCACTCCTTGAGATAGGAGTCGCTCTAGGGCGGACAGAAGTGATGCCTGCTTTTGAGGGTCGCCTGGAAGTCTTGACGCTTGAAAGTGAGGAGGGGGGAACTCCCGAAACTCCAGCTTGTACCCCTGAGTCACTGAGGACAGAACCCATTGGTCGGTAACTTTGGCCCCCCACAACTCCGAGAAGAACCGGAGTCTTCCCCCCACCCGAGAGAGTGGGGGCGCCCCTTCACAAGGCTGCCTTAGGGGCAGCCTTAACCGGCTTACGGTTCCATGGTCTCTTGTTCCCTGCAGCTTGCCCCTGTGGCCTGTTTGCAGCTGCGCGTCCAGGAGGCCGTCGATACTGCCTAGAGAATGAGGGCCCTGGGACTGGAGAGGTTGGACGCTTAAAAGAGGGACCCCGGAACCTTTTCTTAACCGGCAAGAGGGTGCTCTTACCACTAGAGATCTTTTGTATATATTTGTCAA
This sequence comes from Rana temporaria, assembly GCF_905171775.1. Lineage (NCBI taxonomy): Eukaryota > Metazoa > Chordata > Amphibia > Anura > Ranidae > Rana > Rana temporaria. The sequence continues at coordinate 144,932,876 of NC_053493.1, forward strand.
GATCTTCTCCAAACAATCTTTCTCCCTGAAAGGAGAATCCAGTAAGGAGTTTCTTGCAGGGGGTTTCTGCGGACCAGTTTTTCAACCAAAGCAATCTCCTCATATGAACCAAAAATAGGGATAAGCGAGAAGCTTGTTGGATCGAATCCTTGATTGCGTCTACCGCGAAACATAGGGCCCTAGGTAGGTCAGCCAGCTCCTGAGCTTGTTGGGCTGGGAGGTCCTTTAGGGCCTGCTTTGCTTGGTCCTTTAAAGCCTGGCAGACGCCAATGGCGGCTACAGCCGGCTGGACCACTGCCCCCGCTGTGGCAAAGGATGCCTTCAATAAGGTCTCAAGCCTTTTATCCACAGGGTCTTTAAACATGTGGATATTGTCTACTGGACACGTTAAAGACTTATTGACACATGAAATGGCCGCGTCCACAGTAGGGACAGCCCATTTCTTCGAAAATTCTTCCTCTAAGGGGTACATGACTGCGAACCTTTTGGGAGGCAGAAAAATCCTGTCCGGCTTAGCCCAGTCCTGAAATATCAGGTCCTTTAACAAAGGATGTACCGGGAATACCAAATTGGCTTGGGGCGCTTTCAGGGAGCCCAATGAGGATACAGCGGAGGCCAGAGGCTGAGGCACAGGTATCTTAAAAGCCAACCGCACCATATCCGTTAGGGACTGAACCCACAGTCTTTCTGCATGAGAAGCTGAAAAAGGTTCCTCTATTGTAGAATCCTCAGAACCTAAATGGTCAAGGTAATCCTGAGTCTGGTCTCCTGGATCTTCCAATTCGTCAGCGGAGAGGATATCCTCCTCCAGAGACTCAGACCTGGGAGACGGGTATCTAACCCGCTTCTTCCCTGACAAAGATGCCGTAATTAGAGCGGCCATCCTCCTTTCCAATCCACCCAAGGTGGAGGCTAACATCTCTTCCGTCACATAGGAAGGAGCTGGTTGAGTAGGGCCAGTCGTAGCACCTAGCAACCCTGATGGCTCACCTAGGACAACAACCTCCGGGCATTCCGGAGCAGTAGGGGCCGCTGGATTTTGGATATCCTCAGAGCCTGATGGAGAACCCTTTGGTTTTTTAACGGTCTTAGCGTTTTTAGCGCTACCTGCACCCTTAGGAGCCATAATATACAAATTCTGAGGCACTCCGCTAGTATACAACTGACTGTAATAGCTGGAGGAAATACACATATAATCAAATAAATGTGAAACAATAGGATAGGGTAATGTTAGAGAGACTCCAAATCTCCCATAACCTATAAAAAAGAAAAATCAATACTGAGCCCCAAGGGCTTCAACTACCAGTCTGGTATTGACCCCCTAATGCTGGGCTAGGTGAGCACCCCTAAGTGTTCAAGGCGCTGCTTAGTACACAGGCTTTGAATGCAAACTTTAAGCCAGAGGCTCTTTTAGTAAGGTGTACTTCCAACAACTGCCACCGGGTGTCACTGTGCCAGAAAGCTCTGTCAAACCTTCCTATGCTGTAGCCAGCATCGCTGCTCCGTGTCCCTCCACAGCCTTCACAGACTGAACAGCCCTCCAGGATATATCCTCCCTGTGTGCAGGGAGGAGGAGCCGTCCGGCGTCACCCGCCCTCTCCCCGCGATGTCGCGGCGCGCACGCGCAAGCGTGCGCGCATGCACGCGCAAGCGCGCGCACAGAAAAGTAAAGCGCGCGCGCGGCAGACGCCGCCAGGGGAAGCAGGAAGCCATGTGGAGAGGAGCATCTGGGATGGAATCCCATGACTCCGGAAACGCTGGAGCAGCAGACACAGGTAAAAAGGAGGCTTTCAACTGTCTCCCTAATGGTATGGTTCCCTCTCTGTGGAACACCCTGCCCAAAAAGGCCCTCCTTGTGACAGAAGCAGCAGCAGCCTACTAGCCCAGCCAGGGGAAATTATACCTGGGTGCTTTGAGCAATCCCGTTTGAAAACTTTGTGGTTCTCCTTTGCCCATGCACAGAGGCATAAATAGGCTGCCCAAGAATCCCCTGTAGGAAGCCTACTGACAAACCAAGTTCAGTAGGCCCCCTGCTTACCTTTCCACGCCGCAGGGTATTGCTCTGCAAGAGGCCCAATCTTCCCCCTTCACTGTGGGTATGGTCATAGACCTTCAGGGACCGGGGTCTTAAAAGAATACCACACACCTGGACCTATACAGCACCACTGGCAACAGGTATTCTCTAGGTATAGAAACCAGACCTGGAACCCAGGGTCCAGCCCTCCAAGGAGAGGCATTATAGGCAAAACCCCATCCACGAATTGGGGCCCGGGTACCGTCCACTTTGGCTATGAAGCACCTTGGACGGATCCGGTCAGCTGGCCCTGGTCCCAAGGACTACTACAGGCACAGCCTCAACGTGCACCAACACCTAAGACACTGGCGAAAAAACTGAGGTACTCCCACTATGGGTGGGGGTTATATAGGGAGGGAACTTCCTGTCGGAGAGTGCCAGTGTCCATCACCTGAAGGTACACTATATAACCCATATGTAATGGCTATGCTGCTCTGTGTCCCGTGATGTACGATAAAGAAAGTCTATTAGCCTTGTTTACTGAAGCTTGGTATTGTGTGCTATTGCTGAGTCTTTGATCTACTAGGACAACAGTAAAAGTGTAGCGCTATAGAAAGTAATAACAACAGTCATACAATGAAGATGACTCCGTTAATACCAATAAATAAAAGTGACAATGTGCTAATATAAAATGCAAATAAAATGTATAATACTGAACCACGATAAAGTGCCAGCGTGGTGGTGTGGATGTGAAAATTGAGAAATTCATACATTAAAAAATCACAGATGATATGAAGTACGGAAAAACTAATAAAAAACAAGTGAATAATGACAGTTCATCCAAATCCAAATGTAGAAATCACCAAACTGAGGTGGAATGATGTCTACAATGAAGAATCATAGCTGATTGTAAGGGTCACCGAAGTTGTGCATCCACCACCAGGGAAGGAGGGTAGGTACTCTTACCAGAATGTGTGGACTCTAATGCCTTGGGATTTGAGCATCAGGTATACCAACATCCTGACAACAGGAGTACGAGCGGGGTGCTCGTGGATTCAGTACATGTGTACTATCTGCTAAATGTGAATTTTATTTTGTTCTATGGTTTTATTAAATGTCTTTTAAACGGGATTATGCGATGTATGTCTCCCTTTTCTTCCTTTATATTACCCATCGAGTACTTAACCTACTGAAGATCTGGTAACAGTAAGGGACCTATACAGACCTATACAGAGCCATATACACACAGAGGCCTTACAAACTCGGTGTTCGTGGAGTTTTGCCTATGCTCCCTTTTTAACAAGTGAGTGCAACACCATGTGCTTGGAGTTTGCCTCTGTGTGGTTTTACATCTGAGGTACGCTATGATTGCTTTCCCTGTCTTTATATCCTTATACAGGTATAGGACCTGTATCTGGCATTGAGAGGACTGCAGCAATATAAAGGAGATTGCCATACCGGGGGAAACACCCTCTCCATCAATACTCTGTGATCTGCGTATGCTGTTTACCTAACAGCAGTGAGGTGAGCTGCTTGCAGACACAATAGGTATAACACTGAAGAATTTTGCAGCACTAATGCCGCGTACAGACGGTTGTTTTTTATGATGAAATAAAACGACGTTTTAAATCATGAAATAAAACGACGTTTTTGAAACATCATCTTCAAAAACGATGTTGCCTACACACCATCGTTTTTTCACAATGCTCTAGCAAAGCGAGGTTACGTTTCACCACTTTTTTCCATTGAAGCTCACTTCATAACTAGCTTCTGGGCATGCGCGGGTTTAAAAACGTTGTTTTAAACGTCGTTTTTTGCTACACACGGTCAATTTCTGTGAAACAAAAAACAACGTTTTGAAAAACGACACAAAAAATTCGAGCATGTTCGAATTTTTTTCCGGTCGTTTTTTTGAAGACATAAAACAACGTTTTGCCCACACACGATCATTTTAAATCATTTTAAATCATTTTAAATCATTTTCATCACAAAAACGACCGTCTGTATGCGGCATAAGTGTGTTTCTCGTTACTATTTTCGGTGGTGGGAGTCACTATCCACATGAACTTTATCCAACATATCACTACTTTGTCTGGATTATTTATTTATTTATTTATTGGCCTGTTTATCACTGTGTATTTACGTTCACCACGTGCACTGTTTGAAATAATTTCTTTATTTGATATATGCATCTGATGTCTTTTGGATTCACTGGTTATTACTTTAACTATACCTGCTTCACAGGTGTGAATGTTAGTGCACTTTATTATTCACCATTTATTGGATTTACATAATTTTTTTACTGAGTGTGTTATCAGTCACATTCTTTCCACCTTCTCTGCCCTTTCCACAGCGCAGACACCACCTCTCCTTTTTATTTTTGCTAGTAAATTTGGTTGTGCTGGGTGGTAACTAGCCTGGCTAATATGTAGTGTTTTCTCCTAAACTTGAGTGGAACTGTGGTTTTCTCTTTTGTCAATAGGTGGCACTGTTACTTTTGGCATTAGTAGATAGATTACAGTTACTTCAGGTTATGAGTGAATGTGCTTTCTCAGCCAATCAGCAGGAGTTTCCTTGGCCATTGAGCATTGATGGGATAGGCTATTTATTCAGAGAGAGTCAGGTGATGGGGGTTCTTTCCACCTAGGCTGCGGCCTGGGTGGGTGGGTGTGGAGCCGCAGCTGAGGTATAGGCTTTAAGCCTGAAGCCTAGACACGTGTAAAGGGGCTCAGCCTGATGGGAGCCAGATCGATGCCAGAAGGCATAAGAGAAGAAGTTGCCAGAGGATCAACCACTCTTGTGGCTGGAGACAGGTGCCGAGGAATGGAGTTCTGAAGGAGTACCAGAGGAGATTCTTCACCAGCCGGGGACTGTGAAGTAGCTGGGAAAGCTTCAGGAGAGAACTCATCCATGCAACCCAGTGAGCAGCTGTGGGTGAAGCTTGAAGAATATGGTGGGTTGCTGTGAGTTGAGCCCGGGGGATCCAGCAGGTAGCTGAGAGTCCAAAAAGTCCAGTGGAATACTGCGAGCTAAGCTTGAAGAATACAGCGGGTAGCTGTGAATGAAGATTGAGAAGTCCAGCAGGTGGCTGGGAGATAAGCTTGAAGATCTACAGTGGGACAATGTGAGTGAAGTTGTTGCTATAGGAGACAGCAGTTGCTACAAGATACAGATTGCTGCATTCAGCTTAAAGGCTTTTTTTTCTGTATTGCTGTCTGCCTAGTTCTATCTTTGTCTGCGGAGTCTGCCAAGTTGCCATTGCATTTGCCTAAGGGTGTCCTGTGCCCTAACCCTCTCTCCCCTGTTCCTGTTAAGAGAAATACAACTATTTTTGTTTATTTTTAAAAGTGACTGGCGCCCATCTTTCCATCTTGCACTACACTCATCATGCCTAGTAACCTGCACCCTGAGGAGGAATGTCAGCTCTCTCTGACTCTGGGGGTCACAGATAGGCCTCCGGAGGTCGAGGAGACCGCTACATGAACATATAGCAACACCCTTTCCCATGAGGCAAGCAGGCCTACTGGTACTCGATTGCCCCCAGAATTTATACACAATGCTATAGTGCCTGGCCAACATGCTGGGGCAGGTGCAAACTGAGCAAAGCAAACAGGTACTTGAGGTTGGCAGTCAGGCAGAGTGGTTCAATGACAGTCTGTGTACAAGGCAGTCAAGGTTCAGAACTGTCAAGGTCAAATCCACAGTCAAAAGGCAGTCAGAGTTCAGGGAGTAGTCGATATCCGATCCAAGGTCGTCAACAAGGGAATCCAAACAGAAGAGTGGGACAGACAAACAGAGCGCTTGGACCGCGTGTTACAAATGCAATATCGCAACAATGAAATTGCAGGCTTGGCTGGCTTAAATCAGGTTTGGACTCCACCCAGAGACTGGCCACATCAATCACCTTGCAGGTGGACAAACACAGAGAACGTATCACAGCCAAAACCAGAATGCTGGAATAAGACCAGCAGCTGTGATGCAGCAGGAGTGCTAGATGACCATTCAGAAAATATGTAATTAATTACCACCCTCTGGACACACTCCTGCAACCAGTTTTTAGCTCAGGTACATACAATATTATTAATGCCAAATAATCTTAACTTATAAATTCAGAGTTTATGGGCTACTAAATCAAATTTAACATTTATTCAATAACACATATACAAGAAAAAATAATAAAATATCTCATAGAAGCAATCCACTTGCACAAAATTATGACAATCAGCAGCCTGCAACCACTGCAAAGATTTTGATTGAGAAACAGTAACAGATTTGCTAGTGTATAAAAAATAAATCTTTGTTTGTCTTCATATTAGATGTTGTAGAGCCTGACTGCTTGTATTATCTTTGAGTTTCTGCTATTAAATTGGTTCTGTATACAGTGATAGAAATGTTTCATCCCCTTGAGAATGTTTACAATACATAAAATAATTTACATCATTTACAATTCTTAAATATGTTTTCCTGAAAAATAAAGATAAAATATGCATATTTATAGGATTTTGGGCAGTTTCTTGAGCCTAGGTTCAAACTGATTACAGCGGTGGTTCCCACATCACATCTCTCCCGCAAGCAATTCCCACTGCCCTCTGCGAACCACCATGCGGGTGTCATTACATTGTTAATGACACCCCCAGATCCGTTCACAGATCGCAGTGTGAACTCGCACAGGAATCAGATCGCATAGCTAAGAACACCCTTGCATCATATTTTAGTGCGGGGAAAAACAAATCTCTACACTTTTTTCTGTGCGAATCTATTGCGAGTTCAGCCATACAACTGTATGGCTGAACTCGCATCTCACAGACATCGCATGTGATTGCCACGGCCGGCGCGGGTGAGAATCACATGCGATGTCTATGATTTGCACTGGTGTGAACCTGGGCTTAAGCAGGTAATTAGTGCAAACTGGTCACCATCACCAAATAGACGTTGGATTTTCTGATGACATAAAGAGGTCATGTTTTGAAATACCGTATTTGCCGGTGTATAAGAGGACCTTTTATGCTTAACATTTTGGCTCAACAATCGGGGGTCGTCTTATACGCCGGATACAGACTGCGGGCGTCAATTTTTTAAAAGCCGCGCCTCCTCTTCCTGCTGTTCCGTGATAGGCTCAGTGATCTGCCTATCACGGACGTCGTCTCGTCCTCAGCCTCGGACGAGAGGACGTCTGTGATAGGCGGAACACTGAACACAGGCTCTGCTGGGAAACTGAGTCCGCCTATCACGGAACAGGATGAGGAGGAGGCGCGGCTTTTAAAAAATGGACGCCCGCAGTCTGACTCACTCTGCCAGGCAAAAACGGAATGAAGATCGGCGAATTGAGGTGAGTCAATGGCACAGTTAGGAATGGCACAGTTAGTCAATGGCACAGTTAGGCAATGGCTCAGTGAGGCAATGGCACAGTGAGGCAAAGGCACAGTGAGGCAATGGCACAGTGAGGTGAGGCAATGGCACAGTGAGGTGAGGCAATGGCACAGTGAGGTGAGGCAATGGCACAGTGAGGGGTCATCTTATACGGTGAGTATATCCCAAAACCAACATTTTAGCTGGAAAATTAGGAGGTCGTCTGTTACGCCGGCAAATACGGCACTTCCTGAAAACAGGTTTTCTCAACAAATAATCAAAACTCTGAACATGGCATTTTTTTGATGAAGTGGTCAACATATACATCTAAAGTTGCATCTCATGTGTTTAAGCACTTTCTGGAAATAAGTTTGTACTGCAAATGAGAGTAGATCCAAGCAGCTGAGAGCGGTGATACCAAGGCAGATCTCATTGTAATAGTAATAGTAGCAATTCTCTCGATTCTTTATGTAGTAGATCCGAAACATGTGATAGGGAAAGAAGCAAATTACCATGACTAAAATAAAAAATAAACTTTTTAACTGAGCCCAGAACTCTTGATGATCCAGAGCAGATTTCTTCAGTTTCTTAACAACCTTTACAATGATGAAAATTTGTACAGCCAGAAGAAGACATATGGCACTGACCATGACCACAACCACAATGTAGTTCAAGATTCTCACAGAAGACTTATTGAATGCTGCTTGGAACCTAAAACACACTTCTGTGGAATTTCTGTCATTAGAGTCCCCATATCGTAAATAGAATGAAGGAAACATAACTAGTATTATGATAATCCATACTGCTGCACTAGCCACAACCGAGTGGAGTTTCCTGTAGAATTCAATCTTATCCTTTTGTTTGAAGTAGCTAATGTACCTGATGATTAGCATAGCCACATAAAATATAAAGGAAAGGTATGTGTGGATGTGTATCGAGGCACTTATTATCTTGCAAAATTCATATCCAAAGACCCACTTTCTTTTGACATAATAGGTGATTCGAAATGGAACTGTGAGAAGAAAGATTCCATGGACCACTAAGAGATTAATGACTGCAGTGGTGGTCAAAGAGCGTGTGTTCGTTCTATTTAAAAGAAAAATCATTATAATGATACCGATTGTTCCACCAACAAGAACTGTAGTGTAGAGTACAGTCAGAGTAATATATGCAGTATTTTCATTCACATGACACAATTGGCTGTTGTTGCTCATTTTCGTATTTCCTGAAAATAAAAATATAAAACAAATATAACATAATGAATGTATATCAAGAATTCAGTAGGCCTAATATGGTAATCATATTTAAAAAATTTCTGTCAAATTTGATTTCTCTCTGTGATCCTACTACTAAGGGGACTTCCCCTCACGTTTGTGACACCAGTAAAGCAAGTAGGTAGAGCAGTTATAAGATAAGAGCAGAAATGTTTATATAGCAATAAAATGTCAGAAATTCGAACACTTCCTCTCTCTATTAAAATGTGTTTTTATTTGTTGGGGATCTATCATAATTTTCTCTTCTGATATGAAGTGTGTGTGTGGGGGGATATCTCTTATAGTGATGCAGAAAAAAAAGGGGGGGGGATTAGGTTGTGCTAAACACTCAACACAACATGAACATAAAGACTATGGGCCAGATTCATAAAAGAGATATGACAGCGTATCTCCTGATACGCTGTCGTATCTCTGAGATACGATTGTTGTATCTATGCGCCTGATTCATAGAATCAGTGACTTACACCGTCGGATATTAGGCTGCAATTCTAGGCCGGCCGCTAGGTGGCGATTCCATTGCGGTAGGCGTAGAATATGCAAATGACTAGTTACGCCGATTCACGAATGTACGCTTTGCCCGTCGCTGTAAATTTACGTCATTTCCGTAGAGATACGCGGCGTAAAACTAAACCTGCCCTCTAGGTGGTCTAGCCAATGTTAAGTATTGCCGTCGTTCCCGCGTCGAAATTTGAAATTTCATGTCGTTTGCGTAAGTTGTCCGTGAATGGTGCTGGACGCCATTTACGTTAACGTCGAAACCAATGACGTCCTTGCGATGTCATTTAGCGCAATGCATATCAGGAAATTTTAGGGACGGAGCATGTGCAGTACGTTCGGCGCGGGAACGCGCCTAATTTAAATGGTCCCAACAATTCTGGTAAGGGCATTTACTTACCTTTCTTCCTGGTGTGACCGTCAGGAGCTTTTCTTTCAATCAACTTCTATTTGAACTGGTGGTGGACTCTTCTCTCACTTTACCACAGTTTTTGAGTCATTATTGAGAATTGGACATTTTTTATTCATATACTGATTTTTGAACACAATTTTCTATTTATCAGTTGAGACATTATGGTATATAGTCTTTATCCCCTGGAGGGGCATTGACCTTTATTTATTTAATTTATATACACTCTGTTTTAGCACAATGTTCATGTTGTGTTGAGTATTTAGCGCAACCTAATTTCCCCCCCCTTTTTTTTTACATTTTGTTACATGAATATCACATGTGTTTTTTAGGTGTTGCAGCTTTTTTTATTGATTGAAATTTCATCATAATTTACACTTATCAATTTATTTCCTTAGCGCAGTATATTTTTTCATTTGTTGATTGCGTTTTTCTTATAGTGATGCAAATAGCAACAAAAATTAAGGCTCTAACTCCTCTTACTCTATTCAAAGTTTATTCAAATTCTTTTAACTGAAGTTAGGCTGTAAATTAAATTTTGGGGGGGAAAAACTATATTTCTTTTAGGTCATTCATATATATATATATATATATATATATATATATATATATATATATATATATATATATATATACTGTATATATATATATATATATATATATATATATACTGTATATATGTATATATATATATATATATATATATATATATATATATATATATACAGTATATATATATATATATATATATATATATATATATATATTATAGATGGATCATAACTGACTACTTCAGGCAGGGCCACATGATAATTTTCACTCTCAAGTGTCATAACAGAAAAATGCATTCAAAATGATGTGTTAAAAAGAAATCTATTACCTCTAGACTTATTAAATTATAGATTGTTATGCACAGATATGCCTACATAAGAAAATGTGACCCGACACCAATAATGGAAAGCCTCAATCCCTAAGTAGTAAATACAAAGAACGGAGAAGGAAAAGTGGGACTTTAAATGAGGCTTGGCATAGGCAACTGATGATGAATGGAATATAATAAACAGAATTCAAAAGATGTATTTTTATAATCATGTTGAACGTGACATATTTATAAAAAAAAACAATTTAATCAATCAACAATAAATTAGTGGTCATAATGACTTGCACATAAAATATATAGGCTCATATGGTACAAATATTCAATACACATGATTAATAAATCGTTAAAAACAGTTGTTGAAATCATCATATAAGCAAAGTTTATAGGAAAAAAAATCATAGATAACTCATACATCTAATATGAACAATGCATAAATAAATGCTTGCTTAGAGCCAGGCTTGTCTTGGCATTTTTGGATCATAACTCAACGCATTTCATAGCTTTTTGCTACTCATCAGGAGTTTTGTGGCACGTTTGTACTAAAAAATGTAATTAACAATTAGTATCCTCTTGTCAGAAACCATGAATAAGACAGAGACAGAAGTACAGTTAAATCACACTTGCTTAATAATAATAATAAAAAGATTAACAGAGTAAGCGTAGTCAAAACATAGCCAGAGTTCAGGAACCGGATTGGATAGTCAGCCAAGCCAAATGTCATAGAGTCAGAGAAGAACATGTAGAACAGCAAGCGGGATCAGGAGCCAGAAGGGACATCAGCCAAGTAAGTCTTCAGCAGAAATGCAGGAGATAGTCTCGGTGATGTTGACCAAGGTGAAGGCAAAGAGAAACTGAACTGGAAGGCTTAAGTAGGCAGGATGACGAGCAGGATCATCAATAGTTGAGTCACTGTGGAGAGATAGGAGCTGGCAATTAGCCGACAGCTGAGCGGCCAGCTCAGAGAAGGAAGGACTGAGCCCATCGCTGACACCTCTAAGGGAAAAGGGGTCAATGAATTACAACATTACTAATACTTACAGGTCAACTCCCCAACTCAGCTCAGGTTAGGAATGGGAAATTGAGGGAAATCCCTGGGTAGGATGTCAGCACCGGGGTGTGGGGGCAGGGAGACCACTACAGATGGGGACAAACAGCCAGAAAATAAGCCAGGTTGCCAGAAAACTGTCCCTGTGCATAGTGAATGCACTAATGGTGCATGATAATCTTCAAAAAATGTATGTTGTTAAATTAGGCGACTAATTGAGGAGGAATTAAGTGAATGTGTGTGTGTGTGATATATATAACTATGTGATCCCACAGAGGCACTATCACCTAGATCATACTGCCTCCTAGGGCACTGCCAAGACCGCTAGAGTCCGCCTGGAAGAGGGGGCTGGGAGCTTGTCAGTCCCTCTTTCTCCGTAGTCTGGGGTGTGGAAACCACGCACAGCACACGACCAATGCCGGCCACCTCAGCTCCGCTCACACACACAGAGTGCCATGTTCATGGGCATTCTGCTCCCCCCAGTCTGCCTTCCCTTCCAGGGCCATTAGTCAGAGTTTATTGATGGGTGGAGAGAGGGAAGTGTTGGAATGCCTTCCTAATAATGGGGGAGGCTGTCCCACTCACTCCCCCAGCCCCAGGGCGGGGAACACTTGACAGATGACCGCTTTTCTTTTCACACACCCTTCTGCCTCTACTCGGCACTCACTGAGCCCTGGAACAGCACAACACAAAGGCAGCCATTGGCCCGCCCACCACCACATGGAACGGTCAGTCCTGCTTTCGATTGACCACAGGACAACACATGCATGACTATGCAATTGGCTGCTCTGATGGACTGCTTATTGTATTCTCCTGTAATGGAACTCTTGCTATATAGGATTCCATGCAACATTTGCTATATGTGGATGTTTCTTTGCTGGATTGGGCTGTTTTTTTTTCTTTGTTTTTTTTTTGCTGGATTGGGCTCTCTCCTTGGCATCTTATGGCACAGATTTTTGCAAATTAAAAAAAAAATTTCAGTTTCATGTTTTGGATGTTATAATATTTCCTACTGTTTTAAAGAAAGTCAAAGTTTAAAAAAAAATGGGGGGGGGGGTGCAAGTTGCTATTCTTGCCTAGGGCGCAAAATAGTCAAGCACTGGCCCGCGATTGGCACTGCGCTGACAAGCCATTCACCTCTGCAGCTAGGGGTTCGGATCCCGGTCTCAGCTACATGTGAATTGAGTTTGGTGGTCTCAGCCCGGCTCCCGGTGGGTGTGCTATGCGAGGTAAGCGTGTGCTTAGTACGCCCACCCCCCTCCCACAAAAACCACCACACTTACACGCACTCGAAATTGGGTTAACATGCACGCACTTTGACCATGCGGTCTCTAAAAAGAAAGGCGAAGGACTAACGGGGCTGGTTGAGCGGGCTAGATCCTCTCACTCCCTTATAGGGAGTCCCTCTGCCCCGTTGGGCTTCAAAGCGGAGCAGGTAGGGCGGGCTGTGTGGGATATGCCTACATAAGAAAATGTGACCTGACACCAATAATGGAAAGCCTGCCTACTCCCAACTCCTGCAGTCCGGCTCCTCTCTCGAGTACACGCACAAAATACACTTAAAAAAAAATAAAAAAAAAATAAAACAAGGATTGTACATAGAACAATATCTGGCCTCTGAAAAGTATAAGCATGCATATGTACTCAGTACTTGGTTTGGTCCTCTTTTGCAGAAATTACTACCTGTGTTCACAGCGTCTCCCTGCAGGGATGTAGTCCCAAGGGAGGGGGTGAGCACGCTGACTAACCCCCAGCAAGAATGGCTCGGATGATGGGGGCAAGCTTACTGAGGAGGAACAAGAAGTGAGAAATTCAGACAAAGAAAAAAAAACATTTAGAAGGGAAATCGAAGAAAAAGGTAAGTGAACCAACAATGCACTAGCTTAAAGGAACCTATTTAGAAAATAAAAAATGAACCTTTACAACCCTTTTAAGCAGACGAATTAAGGCGTATGTATGAGTTATAACAATCAGACTTCCATCTACCTATACTCTTAATAACAGATTCAGACTAACCCAACCCAGCAGTAGTAGTAGAAGCCCCAATACGAAGAAATGGGAAGGTGACTTAAACCCAGACGTTGCAAATTTTTTTTTAAAACAGAGCATAATTGATATCTCGTCAGGGGCAAACCAGAGAAGTGGATAAGTAAGCGGAATTGAAGATGAAGAAAATTGATGCAACATAATCCAGTGACCATCACCCAACTGATCCATCTTGCTTTTGCTGATACGAATTTGAACAAAACCATCACCCAAGATCAAATGTGAATAAAAAACACCAGAACGAAAAGCAGCAAAAAAAATAGACAAAACATAACAAGAAATAATAATGATTCGTAATCAGAAAAAAATGACAAATATAGAAGAACAAATCTTCTTTAAGGGCTCAATAGAAATAGGCAAACATGAATTATGAGATACAGTTGACTTACGATAACCCTTTAGAGCTTGTTTCATGGAGAAGAAACTCAAATATGACAGAAAACCAAGCAATTTGGAGAAAAAGGAAATCCCAGCCAACTGTTTCAAGATATGAGAATAAGAATATTGTAAACTCATTAATTGATTCAAAAAAGACAATATCAATTGTTCAGAAAACGATGTCCAAACCTGACTATTGGGCCGGGTACAGATGAGCAAACATGTACGATGAAACCGGTCCGTCGGACCGTTTTCACCGTACATGTCTGCCCGGGGATTTCTGTATGGTGGCTGTACTCACCATCATACAGAAATCTGCGCATAAACAATACGCGTGGCGTGTCCGCGCCGTCGCCGCGACAATGACAAGGCGACGTGGGCGGGCCTGCCAGTTAAATGCTTCCACGCATGCGTCGAAGTCATTCGACGCATGCGAGGGATGGCGGGCGCTCGGACATGTACGGTAGGTCTGTACAGACGACCGAACATGTCCGAGGGGACAGGATTCCAGCGGGCTGTTTTAAAACAAGCCCGGAAATATTTGCCCGCTGGGAAAAGGCCCGGTGGGCAAATGTATGCTGGAATCCTGTCCGCTCGGGCCTACACACGACCGAACATGTATGCTGAAACTGGTCCGCGGACCAGTTTCAGCAGACATGTTCGGTCGTGTGTACGGGGCCTTAGAGTCAAGGAAACCGCACCAAGAATTCCACACAGCATTATAATCAGCCCACGTGGAAGGGGCGAAAGAATTACTGATGGCAAAACCAACTTGGGCTAAACCAGGTCCCATAGATGTGATGGGCATAGCACTCCACATTCGTCCGCGTCGGGAACCAAAGCTGTGAATTGATCCAACTGCAATCGGGACAGAGAATCAGCTACAGAGTTATTAATGTCAGACACATACTTAGCTTTAATCCATATATTCAAATGTAAACATTTAAAGACTAAATGATGAAAAACTGCTAATACTGGCAATGATTTATATCATATACAACAGCCTTGTTATCAGAATGCAATAGAATTCTACGATCAGCAAAACAATAACCCCAAAGCTCAAGTGAAATCAAAACAGGGAAGATTTCTAAAAGCGTGATGTTAGATGTCAAGCCTTTTTCTCGCCAATGAAAGGGACCATTCTCCAGCTGACCAATGCCCATGCCAATAAACGCCATAACCAATGGAACCAGAAGCATCAGTCATTAGATCAAGTTCATCAGCAGAACAAAATGTAGACTGCCAATAAGAACAACCATTAAAGGTAGCCAATTTTATTACCAAACTAATAAATCTTCATGCAAATCTTTAGTAATCTGCACAAAATAAAAATGGCAGAAATTGACCTTTAAAGTCTTTTTAGAAAAAACCCTACCAATTGGGATGACTCTGGAAGCGAAAGCCAGTAAACCCAAAAGTGATTGTAAGGTTCGTAAAGTTACCTTACAATTTGAGACAACAAATTCAACCAAGTAAAGAAGTCTAGTTATCTTATTAGGTGGCAGGCGAAACTGCATTAAATCAGTGTCAATCGTCACCCCTAAGAATTCCAAATAACTAGTAGGATGTACAGACTTCTCAGCAGCAAGAGGGACTCTGAAAGACCGACAAATAACCTTAAACACAGTAAAAAGATAAAGACATTCTTCAAAATCAGCTGGACCCATAAAAAGTAAATATTCTAATTAATGTAATAGATTAGACAAACCAGATTTATAACAAACAACCCACTCCAAAAATTTGGAAAACATCTCAAAATAATGCCATGATAACGAGCAGCCCATAAGGAGGCAGTTATCGAAATAGAAATGATAATTAAAGAAAACCCTTAAAGAATTAAATGCCAGAGGATGAATAGGCAAAAGCAGAAAGGCGGATTTAATATCCTCTTTGGCAAGCAATGCTCCTTGGCCTAACATCCTGATCTTAACCAAAGCGTAATCAATAGGAGACACTGCTAAGTTCAGGATCAATGTCATCATTTAATGAAAACCCTTTAGGATAAGAAAGGTGGTATATCATTCTAAAAGAATTTGGCTCTTTCTTAGGAATGATGCCTAATGAAGAAACTCTAAAATTGAAAAAAGGAGGGGAATCAAAAGGGCCAGCAAAAATATCCTGCATTACCTCCTTCAAGATTTTTTGTTCAACAATATCAGGACATCTACGAACAGAAGGCAAATTAGGGCATATCAAAAAAACAGTACCCTGATAAGTGGGCAAAGGAAAACCATCCTGGAAACCTTCAAACAATTGGACCGTTATCTGGTGGTTAGGCCAAATGCAAAGCCATGGTAGCATGTTAATGAGATTCACTGGGGTGTCCGCTTTTTAAGAAAAATATCCTGTGAAGATTGGGTGGAAGTAGAGGAATCTGAAACCTGGATGTGTCCCAACACAAAACATACACTCGTGTTTTTACAGGAATGAGGCTATTTACATTACATTTCATTAAAACTAAAACATACACCACAACGGAAACCAGAAGCAACAGGAGGATTTACTGGTTTAGTGTATTGCTTTTGTGGCAATAACAAATTCAACCACAATCCAACATCTTTGACACCCCACTTCAATGATTTTTTTGTAGTGCAAAAACCCTCCAAAAAGACCCAGTTGTGATCAGATACCACCAAAAGAAAGCTCTATTTGTGTGGAAAAAATATAAAAATGTCATATGGGTACAGTTTTGCCTGACTGTGCAATTGTCATTAAAAATGGGACAGCAGGGGGACGTGGTCTGGACATGGCTGAGTGAGGTCGCATACCATCTGAGCTCCTGGCCTGATCCCCCAGTTTTGGGCCAAAAATAGCCTTAAGACCGGTATGAACCCCAATAAAAGGTACGGGACCAGAGCAGTATCAAAGGGAACCCCGTCTGGGAAGACTACAGGAGAAATTCAGAAGTATTTCAAGGCTTTGCAAGACGTCCCCCCGGACCCGGGCCTACCAGAGACACAAGGCCCTCCACGAGGTGTAGCAGAGGACCCGCACTTGCAGTTACCGGGCCCCAGTGGAGCAGAGGACTGGCTTACATTCACACAAGAACCCCCGGAAGACCCCCCCCCCAGGAAGAGATGTCGGGCTTGCAGGCTCCGGAGCTGGCGGGCCTGGACCCGGCCATTAAGGCCTTACTTCAGGCCCTGCCGACCACAGAGGTCATGACAGAAGTCATCACAGAACTGGGACATTACTTCTCTACTAATAGTTCCACGGACAGTGAAATGGGTGTAGTGTGGGAGGCACATAAAGCGGTGATTCGGGGGGTGCTTATTAAGCACGGCGCACGGCTGAAGAAGGAACGCACGGCACAATTGAACTCGCTCCTTATTAAACTACGAGCGCTAGAATCCACACATAAATTAATACCGAGTAGACAAGTGGGTGCGGAACTGGATGTGCTTCGCTCGCAGGTAACGGATCTTTTGCATTTTAGGGCCAAAGCGGCGCTACAGACCTGTCGACGCTACGCCTATGAGTCGGGTAATAAATGCGGCAAGTTGCTGGCTAACAAGCCTCCTATATCCCACACGTACTGTCCCCTACAGGGCAAAAACAGTCCACTCCACAGCAGATTTCACAGGAATTTAGGCAGTTCTATAGCTCCCTGTACAATCTGACCAAACCCCCCACTTTGACAGACTCAATACAAGACTATATCTCCACGTCCCTAATGCCCTCTCTACCCGCTGAAGCTCGAGACAGTCTAGAAGACCCCATTACACTAGAAGAGATCCAACTGGCGCTGAAAAGCTCCAAACCGGGTAAGGCCCCGGGCCCTGACGGCCTCACCATAGCGTACTACAAGACTCTACTTCCAACGGTGGGGCAACATATGGTGAGACTGTTCAATGAGTTAGGCGCCGGGAAATCGTTTCACACCACTACACTGCAGGCCCAGATCTCTGTAATTTTTAAAGAAGGTAAGGACCCAGCTTGTTGCGGTAGCTACCGTCCCATATCCCTCCTCAATACAGACCTCAAAATATTCACCAAAATCCTGGCATCTAGACTCCAAAGACACCTACCGCACCTTATACATCTGGATCAGGTGGGCTTCATGCCCCCAAGGGAAGCCCGGGACAACACGATCAAGGTGCTTAACCTCCTACACATGGTGACCTCCAGTAAAACACCTAGCCTGTTTGTCGGAACAGACGCCGAAAAAGCGTTTGACCGGGTTGACTGGCAGTTCATGATGTCTACCTTGGAGCACGTAGGATTGGGAGATAAAATGAGGAATTGGGTGGCAGCAGTGTACAGGGGACCGACGGCACGGGTGAGGGCTAACGGGGTGTTATCGGATCCATTCCCAATAACCAACGGGACAAGACAGGGGTGATATATCACCCCTCCTATTCGCACTATCGCTAGAGCCCTTCCTGTGTCATGTCCGGCTAAATCCTGACATTAAAGGCGTCCTTACCACAAAAGCGCACTACAAAGTCTCCGCATATGCGGACGACCTGCTTTTTACCCTCACGGACCCCGACGCCTCACTCCCAGCCCTTTTTCGGGAATTCGATATTTATAGCGGGCTCTCCAATCTAAGAATCAACCTGACGAAGTCAGAAGCCATGGGTATAGGAATCCCACAGCAACAGCTAGCCCGGCTTAAAACTGGGTTTAATCTGAAGTGGACGGAAGTTGCGCTAAAGTATCTGGGGACACACATCCCTTCCTCAATCACGCACCTATACCGACTGAACTTTCCCCCCTCCTGACAGAGGTTCGGAAACTATTGAATCAGTGGACCGGGGGACTGCACTCCTGGGTGGGCAGATGTAACATTTTAAAAATGACAATCTTACCCAAATTTTTGTACCTCCTACAGGCCCTCCCGATCCACATTCCAGGCGATTATTTTAAACAGGTACACTCCACGTTCATTCACTTCCTCTGGGCGGGGAAAAAGTCACGAATACACAGAACAGTCCTCTCCCTTCCTAAATTACATGGCGGTCTAGCCCTGCCGGACATCCAGACCTACTACCATTCAACGCACTTGGTGAGATTACTAGACTGGTGCCGCCATGGACAAAATAAGTTGTGGACGCAGGTGGAGCAAGGCCAGGTCAGGACTCCCTTACACCGATCCCTGTGGTGCTCAGCTTCACTTCCCTCAACGGTAATGCGCCACCCTTTAGTGGGGAACACGATCAAGGTATGCGCAAATCTTTTCGCTCGACTCTCCCTGGCTCCCAGGAACTCTCCTCTCAGACCTATCATTGGACACCCGCTCTTTGAACCGGGCTTACAAGATAGGAGGTTTCTGGACCTCAGAAGAGCTGGTCTCCTGCAGGCGTCCCACTTTAGCTCGGGGGAGGTGGAAATCGGCAGCGGAACTGACAGACCCAGATGGCGAATACCGCCTTGACTTTTTAAGAGCGAACCAGCTGACCCACTTCTTGAGGAGTATCCCAGCCCCCCCCGGCTGGACAGGCACCACTGACAGAGTTGGAGGAGTTGTGTGAAGAGACTGGAGGGCTCCCACACGCTCTTTCCCTGCTTTATGCTTGATGATCGCCCCCTCCGGAGACTACCAGATGCCCGCCCTGACAAAATGGGAAAGAGACTTAAATACGCAGTTCTCACCCACCACAAAACAGAACATAATCCGCTTCACACACAAATCATCTCTGTGTGCGAAAATCCAGGAGACGAACTACAAGGTTCTTACTCGCTGGTATAGGACCCCAGACCTCCTAAAGAAACTGTTCCCCAATACTTCCGACGCCTGCTGGAGATGCCAGCAGGATAAGGGCACCCTGCTCCACGTGTTCTGGACCTGTCCACGGATCAGGGGCTTCTGGGGAGAGGTGCGCCGGATCACACAAAAATTCACGGGATACGTGGTGCCGGATGACCCGGCCTACTTCCTCTTACACGCCACCAATATACCACCAGGAGTCTACAAGACATCAGTGGTGCGTCACCTTTTGGACGCAGCCAGGGCCTGCGTACCTCTCCGCTGGAAGTCCCCTCACCCTCCGACTATTGCCCTCTGGCTGAATAGGGTAGACGAGATCAGCCGAATGGAGGACTTGATCCTCTCCAGCCAACAGCGTCAGGAGGCATACTCTGAGACGTGGCAGCTGTACAACTTTTTTAAATACTCGGACGAAGGTCAGAGTCTCAGAGAGGTCGAATGCCCGACGTCAACCCAGTCGCGGGTGTAGTGCCTGCTCTCCTAGAATTGCAGAATATCCGGAAACGGATTAGATACACTTTACGCCCTCCGGGGGCGCTTTACACCAATCCTGCTCGGGCAACCCCCCCCCCCCCAATCCCCACCAACCTTTTACTATACCTTTCTCTGCTCCTTTCTACTCTACTCTTTAACCTTTATTCTATTTCACTTACCGTAAACGGAAAATGGTCCTGGAGGTCAGCCCGGCCGGGCTACGCTATCAGGGCATGAGTTGATAGCTCCAAACGCTGAGGGACACACTCTTACCGGGGCTTAATTAAACTTTGATGCTTCACTGAAATAATGTGTATACAGGCATAGGCCCACGCGTATATATTTATGTATGTATATAAGTTTTAGTGTCTCTGCTGTCATTGTTGTATGATGGTGGTCCGTGTGGACTGGCTTCTTTGATGATAAATAAAAAAAATAAAAAATAAATGGGACAGCACTAAATGCTAAAAAAATTGGGATGGGGAGAAAGGGGGTAAAAGTGCCCAGTATTGAAGTGACTTTATGTTGCTTTGTTTGTTACTTCTGACCCACATACTCTGTACATTATACTGTACATAGACCCGACCAAGGTGTTCATTGTATCAACAGTTGCTGGTTTTAAATAAGTTCTTCCTTAAGGTAGCCTAATGCCCCGTACCCACGATCGGAATTTGATGGAAAAAGTCAGACGGACTTTTTCCATCGGAAATTCCGACCATGTGTTTGCCCCATCGGAATAATTCCATCGGAAATCCCGATGAATTCCATAGAGAACATGTTCTCTTTTCCTCCGATGTGAATTTGGTCGGACAAAGGTCCGATCGTGTGTACAGGGCATAAGTAAGACAAAAATATCCTTATTTTTGTGCATAAAAACATATATAATGGAAACATTTATTTTAATAACAAATGATCCTTTGACTGAAATGTATTTGTGTCTGTGAGATTATCAGTTGCGACACAGTAAGTAGAATTTTATGGGTACAAGGACTGTGGTATATGTTTACATTGTATACAGAAGATTGTTTGCCATGGTGCGCTATGAATGCAGCAGGTCAGCATCTCCCTGTTTGCCATGATGCTGTTTTTTTTTTATATTCTCTCTTTTATTATATAAGCCAGTATAGACAGGTACACATAATAAACATATTCCTTTATCTAAGTTCTATACATTTATTCCCCCTATCCGCAAATCCTCCCCCAAAACAACCCACTAAAAAAAAGAAAGAAGGAAACCCCCCTTAACTCCCTACTCCTCCATCCAGCTCCTCCAACCTCCAGATTCCCTAAATTCCATCGATTTTCCCCATATATTTTGATATATCTCCAAATAGTGAATAGTTTCTTCTATGGCTCCTACGATTTCAATCCTTACTACCCACTCTTTCATGCTTGGTACTTCTTGAGTCCTCCAAAAACTTGGGATCAAACTTTTAGCTGCATTTAAGAGGAATGGGACTAGGGTGTTCTTATATTGAGGGACCGTTTTCCTTGTGTCATGAAATAGACACTCCCAAAGGCCCTTCTGAATACATTCTCCCGTAATTTAAAAAATTGCTGCCAGAATTCCCTCCCAGTAGGGTTGAATCTTTTGTGCATTCCCACCACAGGTGCGCAAAGGTCCCCGGGGGCATCACAGCGCCTTCAACAAGTTAGGGGACCCTCTGCCCCAAGCCTATGTGCCCTCTGGGGGGGTCACATACTATCTCGCCAAGAGTTTATAGCACATTTCCACTGTCTTTGTATCTCCTGTAGAAAAGCAAACTGTTCTCAAGGTTTTCCTTCTATGTTCCTCATCTCTGAGCAGGCAAATCTCCTCTTCCCATTTTCCCAGATGTGGAGGGAATTCTGATTCTGTTTCCTTGATTAGGATTCTATAAATGTTTGATATACTTTTTCTTTAAGCTAAGGGGAGAGCAGAATAATTTCTCTATTAACCGTATGTGTCATTTTCCCCGTAGTGATTGTGCAAAATGCTGTAGTTGTGTGTACCTCCATTTGTCTAGTGTTTTTTCCCCATTTATGTATAATTTCTGCATAAGTGCCTATCCTATTACCTTCCATTACATCTTGTTATAGTATTTCCTCTTTTTTTGCCCATCTAGTCGAATATATATATATTCCTCCTTCCCTGGCTCAAAATAATTTGTGCCCAGAATAGATAATAATGGTGAAATGTGATCCTAGTGATACAATCTCTCTAGGCCATCCCAAATCTTAATTATAGTTAGTGGGTTTATACTAGTGGCTAGGTCCCGGTAATGCCGTGGTATCCAAACCATCTTTCCTAAATCGGCCTTACTTTGTGATATCTCCATATTTACCCAACTTCTCCCTTCTTTATTATGAATCCACTCTACAATCCGGCAAACAGAAATCGCCTAAAGTATTTCTCAAAGTCCGGTGCTGCTAATCCCCCTGACCTTTTTGCTTTCACTAGCGTTGCATATGCAATTCTGGGACGTTTATGGCCCATGATGCTGTTAAGGTGGCACTGCCCATGAGAGGCTCCTGGTGCCTTTACTGGGTCATCAGCTTTAGGTCCCCTGCCACATTGCATGTCACGAAGCTTGGTGCCCCTCCACATGGGTATGCCCACATTAATGTTGCACCCAAAAAATAGCTGCTGCGTGGCGGCCATCTGTAAGCCTGGGGGCCCCATAATCTACTATTGCCCGGGGGCCCTATGAGTTGTCAGTTCTCCCCTGTCCATGCAACACTATTCATAAGGTCACCAGACCAGTGTAAGCCAGCAACAGTGTACCTAATCACTAGCCACACCAGTCATAGTGTCATCAGACCAGTGTAAGCCAGCAACAGTGTTCCTGATTGCCACCACACCAGTATTAGGGTCACTAGACTAGTGCAGTTAGCAACAGTCTTCCTGATCAGTCCCACACCAGTCACAGTGTCACCAAACCAGTATAAGCCAACATAATTCCTGACTGCCACTTCAATAGTGTCAGGGTCGCAAGACCAGCTCAGCCAGCACCAATGTTCTTGAAAGCCACCACACCAGTGTCACAAGACCAGTGAAAGCCAGCAACAGTGTCTCGATAGCTAGCCACACCAGTGCCAGTGTAAGCCAGCACCAGTGTCCTGATTGCCACTAAACCAGTACAGTGTCAGTATAGTGTCACCAGGGTGTGCGTTCCTTGGTTAACACTGACACGCATCTCAGCCAATCAAGTTCACCGGATCTGGTTACTGATAACCTGATTGGCTGAAGCGACATTGAGAGTGGGACTACTTCGAGGGATCGTGGAGGAGGATTCGAGGATGACTGACCGAGAAAGGTAAGTGCCAGGTGGGGGGGGGGGGTTTAATCTGGCGGCATTTTAGGGAAAAACTGGGGGCAATTGATGGGCACAGTGGCTGCGTTTGGCATGGGACAGTGGCGACAATTGATGGGCACAGTGGCGACAATGGCATGGCACAGTGGTGACAATTGATGGCACAGTGGCTGCGTTTGGCATGGCACAGTGGCGACAATTGATGGGCACAGTGGCGACAATGGCATGGCACATTGGCTGTGTTTAGCATGGCACAGTGGTGACAATTGATGGGCACAGTGGCGACAATTGATGGCACAGTGGCTACGCTTGGCATGGCACAGTGGCGACAATTGATGGGCACAGTGGCGACAATGGCATGGCACAGTGGCGACAATTGATGGCATGGCACAGTGGCGACAATTGATTGGCACAGTGGCAACAATTGATTGCATGGCACAGTGGTGACAATTGATGGGCACAGTGGCAACAATTGATGGCACAGTGGCTGCGTTTGATGGCATGGCACAGTGGCGACAATTGATGGGCACAGTAGCTGTGTTTGATGGCATGGCACAGTGGCTGCGTTTGATGTCATGGTACAGTGGCGACAATTTTATGGCACAGTGGCGACAGTTTTATGGCACAGTGGCTGCGTTTGATGGGCACAGTGGCGCCGATTGATGGGCCCAGTGGCGGCAATTGATGGGCACAGTGAGGCTGCAATTGATGTTTTATTTTATTTTTTGTTTGTTTGCTCCCCCCCAAAAATGTTGAGCACCAGCCGCCACTGCTGAATGTACTGGAATGCAATACGTAGCACAAGCAGTGCAGTAAATCCTAGTGAAGTGGCAAATGCTCATTCTCAAGTTCTAAAGTTGGGAGGTATGGATTCGGTGCCCATGTTCATCTATCAATCCACATAATTTAACATATTGAGAGTGCTAGTTTTATTTCAAGTGAGGATCCTGCAAATTACCGTATTTATTGGCGTATACCGCGCACTTTTTTCCCCTTAAAATAAGGGGAAAATCGCGGGTGCGTGATATACGCCGATCCCCGCTTCCCGCACTGTGTTTGAACGCCGCCGCCGACATATACCGAGCGCAGTACACTCGGGTACACTCGGCCAGGCTCGGCTCCCCTCGCAGTCACGCCCTGTGCCGCCTCCTAGCCTTTATGCGAAAGGAGCCGAGCGTGGCCGAGTGTACTGCGCTCGGTATATGGCGGCGGCGTTCAAACACAGTGCGGGAAGCGGGGATCGACTCAGAAACATCGCGGGAGAAGCGGGGAGGACACCACCAGGGCCACAGACGGACGCCAGACCGGACAAGGCCGCCGATGGACGCCGGGCAAGACACCGACGAGGGGCATTCAAAACTGTAAATATTTTCTTTTTTTCAGGAAATTTTCTTTTCCAGGTTGGGGAAAAGATGGTAAAGATGCCCATTCCTCTCGGCAAAAAGCCTCCAGTTCTTGTGATTTCTTGGGCTGTCTTGCATGAACTGCACATTTGAGATCTCCCCAGAGTGGCTCAATGATATTGAGGTCAGGAGACTGAGATGGCCACTCCAGAACCTTCACTTTATTCTGCTGTAGCCAATGTTAGGTTGACTTGGCCTTGGCCTGTATATATATATCAACTACACTGCACCAACTAACCTGCCAGCCTATTCTAGCCTAATCTATCTCCGTCCACACACTTTACACAGCCACTATGTAACCAACCTTATATAGTGTGGGGCGTGGACTTAGTCCCCTGAGCCATGATTGGGCAAACACAACCTGCCTTTGGCCAATTATGGCTCTCTCGGCAGAGCGCGCTGTAATTGGCCAAAGCATGCAGGTCATGTGCATGCTTTGGCCAATCATCATACAGCAATACACTGTGATCTAGCAGTGCATTATGGGGTGTTCCACGGCACTTGAATTTCCCATGAACGTCCCATAATATTTGCTGTTCGGCCAGCAGGCGAACACCCGATGTTCGAGTCGAATTTATGTTCGATTCGAACATCAATCTAATCCCTAGTCCTAAAAGAGGTTATAAACTATACTGAAGTATTATTGCTGCCTTAAGCCCTGTACACACGATCGGTTTGTATGATAAAAACAGACCGATGGACTGTTTTCATCGGACAAACCGATCGTGTGTGGGCCCCATCGGTTTGTTTTCCATTGGTGAAAAAAATAGAACATGTTCTAAATTATTCCTATGGATAAAAAAAACGATAGAAAAAGGCGATCGTCTGTGTGGAAGTCCATTGGTCAAAAATCCACGCATGCTCAGAATCAAGTCGACGCATGCTCGGAAGCATTGAACTTAATTTTTCTCAGCACATCGTACTGTTTTACGTCACCGCGTTTTGGCATGGTCGGATTTTTGACTGATGGTGTGTAGGCAAGACTGATGAAAGTCTGCTTCATCGGATATCCGACGAAGAAATCCATTGGATTAGATTCCATCAGATATCCGATCATGTGTACGAGGCTTTAGAATTCCCCTCTTCATGTTCTAGCAGCCCATGAAACAAACGGGAAGTGAGAATTATATTTGCTTATGTAATGTTCTGTCTGACACCAATTAGACAAACAGGAAGTTGCAGTGTGATAAATCTTTCACTATAACCATATAATTAGTCACAATGGTTTGACAAAAAAAGTTACCTAGTTTATCTTCGTATAGCGCGCCCCATGTTGATGGGGACAAGCACTGATAGGTGGCACTGATAGTGTCAGGAAGGGCATGGCAACGTCCAAAATGGCGGTTGTAGAAGATGACCAGTGACTCCAGTTCCTGTGGGAGCGCCGTTGGCACGCATGTGCGCGCCTGTGCGTGCCGCGGCGTGCACCCCATGACCGTTTGGCGCCAGATAGGCCATTTAAACTGGGTCACTTCCCTGACTCAGGTGCTGTCCGTGCTACATCATTTGTCTATCTTGATTCCGGTATCTGATTCCTGTTCCTGTTACCCGACCCAGCTTGCCCTTGACGCTTCTGCCTTCTACCCGCATCTGACCCGGCTTGTTTGACCTTGCTTCTGCCTGCCCCTCCTGCTACCTTGCTGCCAGCCCGATACCGACCCGGCCTGCACTTGACTCCGCCCCTGCCTTCGCTTCGGTTCCTGACGTGCCCGCTAGTGTATGACCCAGCCTGCCTGCATCCGCTATCTCTCCAGTCCTTCTAAGTCCTGTTGAGCACCCATCCATCTGCAGCTTCTTCTGCCCTCCTGTCTGTGGTGCTCCTGCACAAAGTCGTTCCTGCTATCTGCTGACAGCTGCTCCTGGTCTTCTCCTGCACCGGTGTCCTCCTGCGGTTTCTTCTGAGGTTCCAGCCAAGCGACTTCATCAGCGATCCTGCCAGGCACTCGTGTGACTCTGCACTCTTATGCTTCCTGTCTGCTCTACCAGAGGCTCGGAGTTAGAGCTGTAAGAGAGGCCGTCCTTCGCACATAAGGCTCTACTGCCAGGGACGTGACAGATAGGCAGCACTAATGGGCACTGATAGGCAGTATAGTTAGCCAGTACTGATGCGCGGCACTAATGGGCACTGATGGGCACTTACCCTTAACCTTATGGTTATGTGAGACCTTGAATCTGATGTGTGTGTGTGTTACATTCAGCGGAGGAGTCTACAGGTGATGTCACAGCTTCTGGAATTCACAGCCATTACTAAGTGCTCCCTTACACAGGGGAGCAAAAACTGCCGGACCACTAAATTGAAAGTAGGTGAGCACACATATCTTTTTGACACAAGTTAAGCAGGAAAAGGGGGGGGACATTTTTATTAATAGTTATAGTTAGGCTTTTCTTCCACATTAAAGCTGAATTACAGATACTTTGGGCAGCACAGTGGCTAAGTGGTAAGCACTTCTGTCTAGCACTAGGGTCCTCGGTTTAAATCCCAACCACAGCACTACCTGCATGTAGTTTGCATGTTCTCCCTGTGCCTGCGTGGGTTTCCTCAGGGTACTTCGGTTTCCTCCCACACTCCAAAGACATGCTTGTAGGTGGTAGGTTTGTTGGCTCCTGTCCAAATTGACCTTGGTATGAGTATGAATGAGTTAGGGACCTTAGATTGTAAGCTCCCTAAAGACAGGGACTGATGTGAATGTATATGTATCACCCTCTAGTGTAGAGTGCTAGGTTGTTGTTGTTTTTTGCAGTAGGTAAATTGTTTGGCTTGGTTGACAGCCAAGTCTGTTTTGAAACTGGGTTAGGTCAAGTGACACAGTAAGGCTGGATGACTCATCAAGCAGCACCTCTGGTACCGCTCCTACTTTTTGGAAAATTGGAGACATTTCCAGAAGAAGGGAGGAAGGTTAGGGGGAGCTGCTTGGAGTATTGATGAGGGCCCTAGTGAATCATGGATTGCATTAAGGTGAAAAAAAAATTCCTTTACAACTCCTTTAATGCAAATAAGACACCAAGTGTATTTAATTACCACCCAATCAGCCACAGAACCTGTGTAATTAATATGCGTTTGGTTTTAAAGGGATGAGGTGGCAACCCTAAGGTCACACTCAGTTGCGTAGCGTGGGGGGTGCAGGGGGGCAGAGGGCCCGGGCGCAACATTTGGGGGGGTGAAAATCCTGCGACAGTATGTGTCACCCTCGCTCCATAATCATAATTTTAATTTCCGTGACCCCAGGCTTCCAAACATGTGGAAGAAGGTGGATATAACATGTGGATATAACATGTGACCAAATGTGGAAAATTTCAAGGGGTATGAATAAAAAGGCACTGTACATGATGCCATCACGGTACGTAGCTCCACCCTACACGTTTTGTCAAAACTGCCATCTTCTAGGGCAGGTATACTATGCCGGGTCATCATGCTTTTTATACTCTCTATGTGCTGTGGATGGCAGAGAAAAGAACCAAGTCTAATTTTCAAATAATACAGATAGCTCTTTATCAGGGGTGCTCAACCTTTAGAAGAGCTGTGTGGAAGTTGTACCTATAGGTAAACCCAGAGCTTTTTTTCTCAGAAAAAAGGTGCAGGAACTCAACCACGACCCTGTTCAGATTTTACAAACAGTAGAAGGGTCTTAAAGGGGCATTAAATACCAGGATTGCATTACATACAGGGAGCAGAGGTGGTGGAACTGAGTTCCCCCAAGTTCCCCCTAAAAAAAAGCCTGTGCGCGGTTTAGAAGATATTTAATGTGTAGTGTGCCGATGATGTAATCGGCGCATGCGCTGAGAAGAAACGGCCTTCTGTGCCGTTTCTTTACTAGCAAGTGCCATGAAGGCATTCGCGGGAGTGGCGTCACATGACCTCGGACAGTCACAGAGGCGGAGTCCAGGACCCCAGAAGGAATAGGGGTGGAAAAAACAGCGGGGACAGCGCAGGCTTCATTTGCAAATAAGTGGCACATAATGGGCAAATATGCGATGCATACTAGCATATTATGCTTTTACTTTGTAGGGGAAAAAAGAGGAAGTGAAACCCATCAGGGTTTACTTCTTCTTTAAGTTGTTTGGTAACTGGTTGCGGGCCACAATCTAATGTAAACAAGCCCTTACTGCCCTGAGCCTCCTATAAGGCCCCTTTCACACAGGGCGTAATCTGCTTGCTCAGCAGGGGATCTGTCTGTTGATCCCTTGCTAGGAAGATGACAGGTCTGTGTCCACTTCCCATATGCAGAGCGTACACGGACACATCCTGCTCTGCTCTATGGGCCTTCCAATACAATCTGCCCAGACAGAAGGGAACAGATCCCCTTCTGTATTTTTCTGCGAGGCAGAAGTAGGCAGGTGTAAACAGACACAAGTCTGGTTACATCCACTGCTTCATAGAGATGAATGGAGGGTCCGATCATGTGAAAGGGGCCTAAGGCTGCTTTCATACTGATGCACGGAAGTTTTCCCACACTACGGGAGCAGTGCAGTGCACCTGTGGTTTTTCTTCAAAAGCCCCTTAATAGACCATAATGGCATGATGGGATAGAAATTCAGTACACATTAACTCCACAACTCAAACCCTAAAATTAAATATAAGAATTTAAGAATTTCAAACGTATAATGAGTCATGCATTAATCTGTTAACCTGGTTATTTCTTCATACAATACATTTCAAAGAACAGACAACTGCAGCTTACAACAAAGGAAGTCAAAAGGCGATAAGAAGATTAATATCAAATTTAGTAAGCTGTATTTATCTTGGTCAGTATTAAAGTCCCTTGCATGCATTTCTTCATAAACATTCAAGTATTCAGATGCATATGTTACGTGCAATAATGTATGAAAGCTAACATACATTTCCAATGATGTGTTCAGATTAAAAACATACATTTTAAACAATCTAGTATCCACAGATCTGGCAGGTTAAACTGTGCCCAAGCCGCTGCTCTTGGTGTGCATTCTCTACATTCCAATATTGACACCGATTTTGTGCAGGTTTTCCTGGGTAGATTAACATCCAGCCAAATATCACCTGCATGTTTTCAATGTTTATCCAAAAAGTCAGAGTCAGACATGTGGGACATGGGGCATATACGCAGGTTAGTAACTTCTGAAGATCAGTGCTTAAGCGGAGTTCCAGCCACAATTTCACTTTTTAAATATAAATACCCCTGTAATACACAAGCTTAATGTATTCTAGTAAAGTTAGTCTGTAAACTAAGGTCTGTTTTGTTAGGTTGTTACAGCATTTAGACACTTTATAAAATAGAAATTGACTGGGGCCATCTTAAGTGTGTGCATCATGAAGCCAGACTGTATGACTTCCTGGATTTTAGCCTTGCAAATCTTGCACATGCTCAGTGCTGCACAAGCAGTGTCAGATCAGGTTTCAGCACCTGTGCTGTCCAAGTCACATGATTCTTTGAGACTGGGGAATGCACAGACTCCTGGAAAGTTACACCCACTACATTCCCAGGAGTCTGTGTGGTGTAGGTTAGGAAGCATTAAGCACCTAGCTGCAGGAAGTGGGAAGATTAACTATTTTGCCTAGCAACAACACTTTAAAGGCATCTAAAAAAAATGTTTTTTTTCGTAAAGGACTAATGCCATTTTTTTAAAACTACTGATGTAATGTTATATTCATGGGTGGAACTCCACTTTAGGTAGTGTATCCATTAACACCAAAGACGGGGTATTCTCACACTCACTGGCACCAACAATAGGTTATTCTTCCTCCAAATGATAGGATATTCTTCCTCTAACTTAAGGTGACCAGATTTTTAAAATGAAATCCGGGGACATTTCTTTACTAGTAATGGCAACAATCAGCAACTCTCTGCCCGTCGTCGCCCGCCTCACAGCCTCTCAAGTCTTACTCGTCGGGCCCCGGCTACTACTGGATGGGAAGCGGAGGAAGATCACTCCGCCAGGGAAGGCAAGGAGATAGGCAGGTGGCTGGCCAGGATTTGAGCCAAGGCAGAAGAACATGCGAGCGAAGCTGAATGGGCATGCACCTAAAACTGAAGAAATATTCCCTCCGCTCCGACCAGCACACGATCATCAGAAAGGGGCACAGATAATGGGAAAAATACAACCCCCCTATGCTAGTAGGCACGGCGCAGCGTGCGGGGGGGTGTAATTCTAATTTTTTTATTTTAATTCTGCACTGACTGTCTTTGAAATTGCCCCTGCCCCCTATTAAATCCAATTTGGGGACAAAACCAGGGACAGACTTGGTCCGGGGACAGTGTCCTCAATCAGGGGACTGTCCCCTGAAACCGGGGATGTCTGGTCACCCTACTCTAACTGTTACCAGTGATGGGGTATTCCTATATCTCTTTAATGGTGACCAAGGCAAAAGTGAATTGTTTTAAAAGAGAAGTATGGCTTTGTTTGAAAAAAAATCATACTTAATTAGGTGGATGAAGCATGGATCCGATGCTACATCTGTCCTGTGAGGGTGAGAACTGAGCAATCAAACACTGCTGATTGCTCAGTGCAAAAGAAGAATGGGCAAATGTGTCAATCTCTAGATGTGCAAAGCTGGCAGAGACATCCCCAAAAAGACTTGCAGCTGTTATTGCAGCAAAAGTTGGTTCAGTTGACTCAGGGGGGCTGAATACAAATGCACGCCACACTTTCCAGATATTTATTTGTAAAAAAAAAAATGAAAACCATTTAAAATGTTCTTAAAATCCCAATAAAATACATTTACGTTTTTGGTTGTTACATGACAAAATTTGGATTTTTTTTTAAGGGGTATCAATTCTTTTTCAAGGCACTGTAAGTTAAGTTAAGTAGGACAAAGACTCGTTTGCATGCATTATATACAGCAAGTAGGTTGAGCTTCTATTTGTCTATTCCTCCTTAAATCACATCCAGCAGTCACCACCACATTGCTAGCAGATTTCACCACAGCATGATCTTTTAACCACAACCTTTCTCTTTCCAGTGTGCCAATTGTTTGCTCCTCTGTCTGAGGGTTACCACTTGTCCAGTTTTGACCCAGATAGTCCAGATTTTGACACATGCCTGAGTTTCAGTCTACCTGAAACCCAGACACACATGCCTCCAGTTCAACTGCACTGGGACAAATTCAAGTACCACTAATTCTGTAACAGGGATAGAAGCCAGTGCCTAGCTAGGTCCGGGATGCTCTCAGTGCACCAATAAGGATTCCTGTTGGACTGGCACAGCCTTGCACCGCCTGCCTTTGCTCTGCTTTTTCCCAGACTCCTCTCCCCCTGCACTGATAATAGTGCTATAGAAGTAGAGCTGCACCTCTCCAGAGCTCCACCTCTGTCCGACTCCAACGCATGGCCACAGTGCCTGCCTATATTTTGCCTTCTGCTCGACTCCTCCTGCCTCTCTTCCAACATAGTGGGATGGAGGAAGATGGAGCTACAGTAGAGCTGCTCCAACTTCCAGCTCCGCCAGCAAACTCTGGCTCCCACACTTCCTGGTTCACAACGGCTCTCGCCGGTAAGGCACTCTAAAGGGTTGGTCTCTAAGGGGGGTTGCTGATACAAAGGGACTCTGATCTAATGGATCGATGAATTCATGTCAGAAAAATAATTGTGAATGATGGTGTGTTGGAAGGCAACTTGTCGTATTCCATAATATAAGATGTTTTTTAATATGAAATCTGGATACACATAGCCTCATCACTCTTGCGTGTTTTATGTTAGCATTCCTATTTTCTTGGGAAATAAAAAAGGCCCTTGTTTAATTAAGCAGTGTGTGTATTTTTAATAGCTAACCTTATTATTGCACCATCACCATTAACTTTATGAGAGCTTTGCTACATTAGCTAAATATAAGAATAGACAAGTTAATACATATTTATAATATCAGGGGGAATCCATAACCACCCAATATTTGTTTCATGGTGGAAACCCCCAAGGGTAATCCAAGTATTAATACAATTCAATTTTATTCAAACATATACACTGTGCAATCTTAATACACATACTACACATACTACTATATGATTAGTGGTGGAAACCTCCAATCCATTCCAAAATGTGTTGTGATAATATTATCCAACTCAAAATGACTTCCTCAGAGGAAGTCGGAAGAATGAAATGTCAGGGCATGACTATACAGCAACAGGAAGTGATGCCAGAGAGATGACTGGATGTGACGTCGATCCGGTGCTATGCATACTAGCTCATTATGACTTTGTCTTGCAGTTTTTTTGGGGGGGCTTTACATTCTCTTTAAGCACTGATAGGGTGATTTCTGATATTTTCTCTATATAGGTATGTGGACTTTAAATAGTACAACATAATATCAACAAAATAGGGTAATAAGATTTATCAGTCTATGTAACAAAATATCCCCTACTCCACTTGAGTGCTTTTGTCATATACCACTTCCTTCTAGTCTGAATATAGATATCAGATATTCCAACCGCTGAAAACCACTGCCAAGACAATATGCGTTTGGTTGCTCACCGTGATCTGTTTATTAGAACAAAAATACAGTCTTATATACAGTTGAAGAGGAGGTTCCCCCCTCCTGCTCATATTACTCTTACAATACACCTGTAACTAGAAACATAAATTAACATGAGCTAATTAACGAATCCCTTAAAGCAACCGATGTGACTCCGTGCCCATCTGGCCATTGTTGTGATTAATCTGGATTTCACTATAGGTCAGACTTGTTGTCACAGAGCTTCAAACAGTAGATTATACATTATCGCAAGTATAAACACAGGACACCTTCTCACAATAGCAGGAGCTCCAGTAGGAGAAGAGCCCTCTTACATTACTGGTCAGTAAAATAAGGCCCCCCTTACACTGAATGATTAGTGAAAATTAAAATAATTACACTGCCTACTCCTCTACGAACTGCCACTATTCATTGCCCTACTGACACAGTACACTGCCCTACTGACACTGTCCACAAACTGTCCACAGGTGTCATGGATATGCAATAATGTCTGTCAGCTTACCTTTCTCTCCATGTGTTCATTAGAGGCCAGACTCTCTTATCTGGCTGCCTTTATCATCTCTCCTCCCTGTATGGCTCCACCCCAGGCCATCCCAGGAACTCTATATTAACCACTGCACTGCAGGTCTAGTTTTGTGTTCCTGCTTGCCGTGTGCTACGTTATCTCTATGTACCGACCAGTGATGGCTGGTGCTCAACATTTTTGGGGGGCACAAACGAAAAAACAAAACAAAAAAAAACAATTGCAGCCTCACTGTGCCCATCAAATGAAGCCACTGTGCCCATCAAATGCAGCCACTGGGCCCATCAAATGCAGCCACTGTGCCATCAATTGTCACCACTGTGCCATCAATTGTCACCACTGTGCCATGCCATCAAACGCAGCCACTGTGCCATGCCATCAAACGCATCCACTGTACCATCAATTGTCACCACTGTGCTATGCCATTAAACACAGTCACTGTGCCATGCTATCAAACGTAGCCACTGTGCCATCAAATGTCACCACTGTGCCATGCCATCAAACGCAGCCACTGTGCCATGCCATCAAACGCAGCCACTGTGCCCATCAATTGTCACCACTGTGCCATGCCATCAAATGCAGCCACTGTGCCATGTCATCAAACGCAGCCACTGTGCCCATCAATTGTCGCCACTGTGCCAATCAATTGTCGCCACAATGCCCTTTAATTGTCACCACTGTGCCAATTGATGCCACTGTGCCCTTTATTTGTCGCCACTGTGCCCATTGTCGCCACTGTGCCAATTGATGCCACTGTCGCCACTGTGCCAATTGATGTCACTGTGCCCATTGTCGCCGCTGTGCCCTGTAAAATTCCCCCTGCCCGGCACTTACCTTTCTGGGGTCGGCCATCCTTTTTCCACATCCCTCGATGTCTTCTCCCGCCCTCGATGACGCTTCAGACAATCAGGTTACAGGTAACCAGAACCAGTGAACCTGATTGGCTGAGACGCCTGTCAGTCCTATCCAAGGAACGCCCCCTCGTACGTCCCTTAGATAAGTATTCGGAAGCCGAATACAGCCTGAGGGCTATACTCGAAAAGCCTATCAGAGACGCTGGCACTTCCACACAGCCAACCAGCTGCCGTTATTCAGATGGCCGGCCATCTGAATAGTCGGCGGCAGCGGCAACAATACATAGATTCATGCAATGCAAGAATCTATGTATTGTAATCAGTGGCTGTGCGACAGCAAAAGGGGGCAGCGCTCCGGCGCCCTCTATGGACGCACCGCCACTGGTACTGACTTTGGTTTGTCTCCGACTACTCCTGTTTGCCTGTGATCCTGACCCTTGGCCTGTCCCTTAGTTATCCTCATCTGCTTGTTGCCCCGACCTCGGCTTTCCCTTCACTATCTCTTGTGTCCTGATTGGCTGCTTCCCCTCTCTCCCTACGGAGCGTGACCTAGGGGACTTTGGCGGCCACGACCTGGATCCAGTTGCAGCGAAGGCCATCCTCACCACTAGAGGCTCTGGTGAATACCAGCTGGATCTTAGTCTCCGCGCCCTGGGGAATCTTGGGCTCAAGCTTCCTGTAGGATCTCTGTTTGTGCCCCAGTGAACCTCTCCTCCATATCCACTCTGTGGTCCATCCGCAGCAGTCTGCTATAGTTTCACTACCTTGTGGTGCACCCCTGACTCCAACGGGGTGCACTTGTCATCTGGCCACAGGTGACCTGACAACAGGGCTCCAGACCCAAAAGAGATCGCAGAGGGGGCCAGAGAATTCAAAGGAAAAGGAGAAGAATGTAGTTGGCAAAGGAGTATTTAATTTGAGTTTGAAGGTATTATCCAAAGAGGAACATATCACTTTGGATAAAGGCCTAAAGTTTTCCCCTCCAAAGAAATTGGACAAATCCCTTTATTTTTTTTGATGTCCATAAGTTTATTAGAAAAATAAATATACAATGGTATCTCCAATCCTTGTGAGAGGTTTGATAGAGCCGCAAATTCAGGCACAGTACATTCGGGTTGTCTAACCCTTCCCTGTTCAATCCCCCCGTTCCTGTTGCCCCAGCCATCAGCATTTTCAAAGATCTGGTTCTCAGTGACCTGGCCCAATTACCCATCAAGAAAACCTACAGTCAGGCCTCGTACACACGACCGAGGAACTCGTCGGAAAGGACACATCGTTTTCCTCGACGAGTTCCTTGTTAGGCTTGTCGAGGAACTCGACAAGCTTGCTTTGCGTACACACTGTCAAGACAAAATCTCCTCGTTCTCAAACGTGGTGACATACAACACATGCAGGCAGGCCCGGATTGGCCATAGGGCATACCGGGCATATGCCCGGTGGGCCGCGGCGGCCCGCGAATGGCCCTTGGCGGCCCGCGGGCCGATCGCGGCCCGCGAATGGCCCTCGGCGGCCCGCGAACGGCCCTCGGCGGCCCGCATGTCACTTCTACCCAGAGGTGTACCAAGGCCCTTGGGGCGGACTGGGCTGGGTTGCAAGAATGCATTTGCCCCCTGGGCTGCTCTAATGTCCTGCAAAAAGGCCACTGAGCTGGCCGAGTGCACCACCTGCTACAAGTTGTGGATTGTCCACTGGCCACGTCACCTGCCATGTCACCTGGCCACGTCACCTGCCACAAGTTGTGGATTGTCCACTTGCCACGTCACCTGCCACAAGTGGATTATGCACTTGCCAAATCACCTGGCCACGTCACCTGCCACAAGTTGTGGATTGTCCACTGGCCACGTCACCTGGCCACGTCACCTGCCATGTCACCTGGCCACGTTACCTGCCACAAGTTGTGGATTGTCCACTTGCCATGTCACCTGGCCACGTCACCTGCCACGTCACCTGGCCACATCACCTGCCACGTCACCTGGCCACGTCACCTGCCACAAGTTGTGGATTGTCCACTGGCCACGTCACCTGCCACGTCAACTGGCCATGTCAATTGCCACAAGTTGTGGATTGTCCACTGGCCACGTGACCTGGCCACGTCACCTGCCACATCACCTGGCCACGTCACCTACCACAAGTTGTGGATTTTCCACTTGCCACGTCACCTGCTTCAAGTTGTGTATTGTCCACTTGCCATGTCATCTGCCATGTCACCTGGCCACGCCACCTGCCACACGTTGTGGGTTGTCCACTGGCCACGTCACCTGGCCACGTCACCTGCCACAAGTTGTGGATTGTCCACTTGCCATGTCACCTGGCCACGTCACCTGCCACATCACCTGGCCACGTCACCTGCCACAAGTTGTGGAATGTCCACTGGCCACGTCACCTGCCACGTCAACTGGCCACGTCACCTGCCACAAGTTGTGGATTGTCACTTGAAACGTCACCTGCCTCAAGTTGTGTATTGTCCACTTGCCACGTCATCTGCCATGTCACCTGACCACGCCACCTGCCACAAGTTGTGGATTGTCCACTGGCCACGTCACCTGGCCACGTCACCTGCCACAAGTTGTGGATTGTCCACTTGCCATGTCACCTGGCCACGTCACCTGCCACGTCACCTGCCACATTACCTGGCCACGTCACCTGCCACAAGTTGTGGATTGTCCACTGGCCACGTCACCTGGCCACGTCACCTGCCATGTCACCTGGCCACGTTACCTGCCACAAGTTGTGGATTGTCCACTTGCCATGTCACCTGGCCACGTCACCTGCCACGTCACCTGGCCACGTCACCTGGCCACAAGTTGTGGATTGTCCACTGGCCACATCACCTGCCACGTCAACTGGCCACGTCAATTGCCACAAGTTGTGGATTGTCCACTGGCCACGTGACCTGGCCACGTCACCTGCCACATCACCTGGCCACGTCACCTACCACAAGTTGTGGGTTTTCCACTTGCCACGTCACCTGCCACGTCAACTGGCCACGTCACCTGCCACAAGTTGTGGATTGTCCACTTGCCACGTCACCTGCCTCAAGTTGTGTATTGTCCACTTGCCACGTCATCTGCCACGTCAACTGGCCATGTCACCTGCCACAAGTTGTGGATTGTACACTTGCCACGTCACCTGACCACGACACCTGCCACAAGTTGTGGATTGTCCACTTGTCACGTCACCTGCCACAAGTGGATTATCCACTTGCCAAATCACCTGGCCACGTCACCTGCCACAAGTTGTGGATTGTCCACTGGCCACGTCCCCCTCTCTGCATATTAAGTGTTATATTACAGCAGCCTGTGACAGTTTCTTGTCCTCCTAGATGTTATGATGTGGGTTCACACTGGCAAGCTGCAGTTTAGCTGCAGTTCTGGCATGTTACCCTCCAGTCCCATAGACTTCTATTAGGTTGTAAATTTTTGCTGCATGTCGTCCTGAAAGTGCACAAAAAGTCCTGCATGCCGCATCTGTGGTGCAATTCCAAAAAATGCAGCAAAAACGCACAATTTCTAATTAGAAGTCTGAGGGACTGGGGCTATGGAAAACCACCACAGTGGCGACCTGTCCATTAAGGGCACACAGGCACTGCCCCCTCCATTATGCCACCCCCATATGTAAAATGGATAGATTCATGCCTGACTGGCCACTAAGATGGGGTAAGTGTCGGTCAGACAGCGAGTGGGTGGAGGGTGTGTCACAGTGGCTGCATTTGATGGGACAAAGTGGCTGCATTTGATGGGACAAAGTGGCTGCATTTGATGGGGCACAGTGGCTGAATTTGATGGGGCACAGTGGCTGCATTTGATGGGACAAAGTGGCTGCATTTGATGGGGCACAGTGGCTGCATTTGATGGGACACAGTGGCTGCATTTGATGGGGCACAGTGGCTGCATTTGATGGGGCACAGTGGCTGCATTTGATGGGGCACAGTGGCTGCATTTGATGGGGCACAGTGGCTGCATTTGATGGGACAAAGTGGCTGCATTTGATGGGGCACAGTGGCTGCATTTGATGGGACAAAGTGACTGCATTTGATGGGGCACAGTGGCTGCATTTGATGGGACAAAGTGGCTGCATTTGATGGGACAAAGTGGCTACATTTGATGGGGCACAGTGGCTGCATTTGATGGGGCACAGTGGCTGCATTTGATGGGGCACAGTGGCTGCATTTGATGGGGCACAGTGGCTGCATTTGATGGGAAAAAGTGGCTGCATTTGATGGGGCACAGTGGCTGCATTTGATGTGACACAATGGCTGCATTTGATGTAGCACAGTGGCTGCATTTGATGGGGCACTGTGGCTGCATTTGATGGGGCACAACAGCTGCATTTGATGGGACAAAGTGGCTGCATTTGATGGCACAGTGGCTGCATTTAATGGGGCACAGTGGCTGCATATAATGGGGCACAGTGGCTGCATTTGATGGGGCACAGTGGCTGCATTTGATGGGGCACGGTGGCTGCATATAATGGGGCACAGTGGCTGCATTTGATGTTTTTGTTCAGTTTGATTCCCCCCAAAAAAATGTTGAGCACCAGTGTGAGCCAAAAGGCTTGCACTCACAGATACTCCACTGAAAAGTTATCAATTCTCATGTCACTTTTCAGAGGCATTTGACAGACAGTAAGGAGGTGATGCCTAATTTCCTCCCTGCCTGTTTTAACCTCAGCCAGTCCCTCCAGATATTTCACTTTGTACTCCACCTTATTTTCATTACTCTTTATAGGTATTAGATGTTCTCTCACCGTATTCTTTGCACATCTAATACATAATGAGAGTTCTGGAAATAAGGTGGAGTTCAAAGTGAATTTCTAAACCTAAGTTGAGAACCCCTTTCAGAAGATTTGAGGATATTATTAAACTCAGAGACTGGTGGACTTAGGCCATCATAAATAGATTGAAAATCTGCCAGTTCAGCAGAAATTTCAACCTATCAATGTGCAGACTGGTTATACAGACTCCGATCTATCAACTGACTTCAGTACAACAATGGGAAATGTCGAACGATTTCTCTCTGTTCCAGCAATGTGGAGTGATTTCTCTCTCTGTGCCACAAATGTGGAGCAGTCTCTCTCTCTGTGCGGGCATCCCATCATTAACCCCCGCCGCGTGCCCCCCCCCCCCCGGGCTGCTCAGTCTAAAATGCCCGGGCCTATTTTTTGTCCCAGTCCGGGCCTGCATGCAGGGGAAGTTCGATTCCACTGGCACAACTCTTGGGGCTGGTTTTGCTAATCTCATGTGTTTGCGTGTTAAGTAAAAGTGTAAAAGTTTGTTAAGAGACGATTTGTTACAGCTTGAAAAATGTGTTATCTCCATTACAAATGCTACTTTTACTCCCATCTCATACTTTATTCTGAGCAAGGTTTCTTAGCATACACACGCTCGAGTTTCTCGTCGAAAACCAGCCCGACGAGGAACACGACGAGCAAATTCAGACTCCCGTCGAGGAAAAAGAGAACTTGCTCTCTTTTTTGCTCGTCGAGTTCCTCGACAGTTTCCTCGATGAAAAACGTACACACGACCAGTTTCCTCTGCAAAAAAGCTCTCCCACCAAGTTTCTTGATGGATTCTGCCGGGGAAACTGGTTGTGTGTACGAGGCCTCACTCTTCGTTACATGCAGGTCTAAAATCACTAAGTGAAAACAAAGACATTGTCATGCGGCCCGCCGATAAGGGTGGGGGCATTGTCGTTTTAGATGTTCAGGATTTTTGGGGACACAGAAACATATAAAGAAATACACCATCAACCCTACTGTAACCTTCAGAGATAAATTAGAACAATTAGTCAACAAAGGTTATGAAATTAAAATTTTAAATAGTAAAGAACGTTCCTACTTAGCACAGAGAATTCCCACCATCTATTTTTTAACTAAAATACACAAAGATCCCATTCATAAGAGGCATTGATTTTGTTACCTCAAGAATCGGCCGCTATATTGATTTCTTTTTACAACCGTTAGTGAAACGTATCCCTTCGTATCCTAAGGATACTAGCGATACTATTAAATTATTGGAAAGGATTGACATATAGGGGGGCAGATTCACAGAGCAAGTACGCCGGCGTATCTACTGATACGCCGGCGTACTTTCAAATTTCCTGCGTCGTATCTTTAGTTTGAATCCTCAAACCAAGATACGACGGCATCTGGGTAAGATCCGACAGGTGTACGGCTTCGTATGCCTTCGGATCGCAGATGCAATACTTCAGCGTCCGCTGGGTGGAGTTTGCGTCATTTTCGGCGTTGGGTATGCAAATGAGCTTTTTCCGACGATCCACGAACGTACGCGCGGTCGTCGCATTCTCTTACGTCGTCTGTAGTCTTCTTTTTCCGGCATATAGTTAAAGCTGCTATTTTGTGGCGTATAGATAGACTTGCCATGTTAAAGTATGGCCGTCGTTCCCACGTCGAAATTAGAATTTTTGTTTTTGCATCGCCCGTGAATAGGGATGGACCTAAGTCACGTCTAAGTTAAAAAAATTACGTTGTTGCGACATCATTTAGCGCAATGCACGGCGGGAAATTTAGGAACGACGCATGCGCATTTCATTCGGCACGGGGACGCGCTTCATTAAAATGAAACCCGCCCCCAACCCGCCCAATTTCAAATACGCCGCCAGAAAAACACTACGCCGCCGTAACTTACGGCGCGAATTCTTCCTGGATTCGAATTTACGCCAGGTAAGATACGGCAGCGTAGCGTATATCTGATACGCTGCGCCTGTCCAATTGTCTGTGAATCTGCCCCAGGGTGAATATATATTAGCCACGGCGGATGTGACCTTGTTATATACCTGTATTCCCCATACTTTAGGAATCGAGTCAACCATTTTTTGAGAAAGCATGTTTCCATTACAGATACACAAAGCAATTACATCATCGAATTGCTTAAATTCGCGACCGAACACAACTATTTTTGGTTCGATTGTAGGTTTTCATCCAACAAAGGGGCGTGGCTATGGGGGCCAAGTTTGCCCCCAGCCTCGCCAATTTATTTATGGCCAAGTGGGAGGAGGATGTTGTCTATTCTGAAGGTGGTACCTCCCTGGTCCTATGGGCCAGGTATATAGACGACATCCTCCTCCTCTGGGATGGCAGTTCCGAGTCCTTGAAGTCTTTTTTCTCCATCTTAAATTCCAATGATCAAGGTTTTTTCTTGACTTATGAACCTAGTCACACTAAGGTACACTTTCTGGAATTAGAAGTCAAGCTTAATGCACAACAGTTTCATTCCCGTAGGTAGCTGCCATCACCAATCGTGGCTTAAGGCGGTCCCACAAAGCCAATTTCTAAGACTTCGTAGGAACTGTACAGACACAGATATTCAAAGAACAGGCCTCCACTTTAACCAATACATTTATAGATAAGAAGTATGACCCAATATCTGTACATTCACAATATCAAGATATATTGAAAATAGATAGAGGCTCTTTGCTGTCAGATCGGCCTCCACGAATACAAGATAATTCTTACAAATGGTCAATTTTGAACTCTTATTCTGTGCAACATAAGGATTTTAAAACTATATTGATCAAACATTGGAATGTCCTTAGAACTGATAAGGTGTTACGTCCCTTGATACCTGAACAAGCTAAGGTCACATTTAGGGGAGTTCCCTCTTTACAAGGGAAAAATCGCTCCAAATATAATCAATCCCCCTTCCTTTTTTCATGAGTTGGAGGGATATTATCCTTGTAAGAAGTGCATTGTGTGCTCAGGGCCGGATTAACAATGGGGCTGATGGAGCTGCAGCTCCAGGCCCCTTTCTCAAGATAGGCCCATTTACCCAAAAAAAAAAAAAAAAAAAAAATATTTTTTTTTTTTTTAAGATTTTTTTTTTTTTAAGATCGAATTTGGGGGGTTGTAGCTCGATGACCAGAGGTCACAGAAACCCCACATTTGGGGGTAGGCATGAGAAGAGCTACCCCACAACTGGTTAAAATATGGGACAGCTATCATTTATGGTTCCGGAGATACGGGCCTGCTTGCACAGCCTGTCAGAAGCTACATTCAGAGTGGCCAATATAAATACAAGCTGACACACTACAGCAGACTGATAGGATCACAGTGCTTATAATAATTATTTGTATATTACTTATGGTAATTAACCCCTTGCCACCCAGGGCAATTCTGACACTTCTCTACTACATGTAAAAATCATCATTTGTTTTTTGCTAGAAAATTACTCTATGGTGGTCTTTGCACTTTTTATGTTGCACGGTATAGAGCTGCACGATTCTGGCTAAAATGAGAATTGCAATTGTTTTGCTTAGAAGATAGATCACGATTCTCTCACGATTGTTGTGGCGTAACATCATCTTTCACATTAAAACAAACAAAAAAAAAAATGGGCTAACTTCACTGTTTTGTTTTTATGGTTTTTATTATTCATTGAAGTGGGCAAATGCAGTGTGACATAACATATTGCAGCAATAGCCATTGTATTCCCTAGAGTCTCTGCTAAAATATATGTAATGTTTGGCAGTTCCAAGTAATTTTCTAGCAAATAATATTGCTTTTTAACTTAAAGCGGTGGTTCACCCTAAAATCCACTTTCTGTCACTAGATCCAGCATACTGCTGACATCTGCAGTATGCTGGATTTTTTTTTTTTTTTTTTTGTACTTATCGTTTTATCCGTATGTCTGCTCCGGCTCCGAGCGGCGTATCCTTCTGGGTATAGGCATTCCTAAGTAAAGCGCAGTTGATTGACGGGCTTGGATAGCGCGTCACACCTTCCGGAAATAGCCGACGTGACTCTCGGCAATTTACGGCGCCTGCGCAGTCAGCTCTACACGGCAGGCGCAGGCGCCGTATAGCGCCGTAAGCAGCCGAGAGTCACGTCGGCTATTTCCGGAAGGTGTGACGTGCTATCCAAGCCCGTCAATCAACTGCGCTTTACTTAGGAACGCCCATTCCCCGACGGATTCCCCCGCTCGAGCCGGAGCAGACATACGGATAAAACGATAAGTACAAAAAAAAGAAAAAA
Source organism: Rana temporaria (assembly GCF_905171775.1). NCBI lineage: Eukaryota > Metazoa > Chordata > Amphibia > Anura > Ranidae > Rana > Rana temporaria. The sequence continues at coordinate 144,976,450 of NC_053493.1, forward strand.
AAATCCAGCATACTGCAGATGTCAGCAGTATGCTGGATCTAGTGACAGAAAGTGGATTTTAGGGTGAACCACCGCTTTAAGAAACAAGTGTTGGACTTTAAGTGGTTAAATTTAGTTAACTTCGCAGACTGCCCAGATTTGTTCTTTACACACAGAAGTGTATCCCTCTGATCTAAGAAGGAAGTGTCAGTTACAATGTTTCCTGTTAAAAACTTGGCAGACTGCCCAGATATTTTCTTTTGACAGCTGAAAGTCTCTCCACGTTATATGAAAGAATCATCAAACTCTGCATTGAAGATCGTCAGGGGGGTTGAATCGAGATCACGATTTTTTTAACGATTAATTGTGCAGCTCTAGCACGGTATTTGCGCAGCAATTTTTCAAACATGTTTTTTTGGAAAAAAATGTTTTATTCATTAAAAAAACAGTTAGTTAGTTAAGTTAGCACAATTTTTTTTGGTATCCTAAGCGATGCTTTACATTTTTTTAGGTTACATGTTTAGAGTTACAGAAGAGGTCTAGTACTAGAATTATTGTTCTCGCTCTAACGATCGTGGCGTATGTAACCTGTGTGTATCTGGCTCTGATACTACCAGTGCCTACCCAGCCACTGACTAGTATCTCTTCCCAGCCTGTCCCCACACACCCTCTCACCTGCTGACCTGTGGATAGGGGAATCACTCCTGCAGTGTTATTGTGTTCTGCCAGTGCGTACAATGATCAGTGTTGCTAACTATAGCTGGCAGCACTGATTGTTTTGGGAAAAACCTAACAGGCTGGTTGTACTCAAGTTGATTAATAGATTGACTTGTGTAAAACCAGCTAGCCCATACATAGATTGACTATGGCTGGTCTCTGCATAATTGGCGTAATTTCAATCCATGTATGACCCGCTTAACCACTACTCAGTCCCTAAATATCCTTCCACTCCTGTACATAGTGCCCACTGTCATACTCTCCACACTTCTCTCCTATACATAGTACTCACTGTCATACCCTACACACTCCTCTCCTGTACATAGTGCCCACTGTCATACCCTCCACACTCCTCTCCTATACATAGCGCCCACTGTCATACCCTTCACACTCCTCTCCTGTACATAGTGCCTGCTGTCATACACTTCTCTCCTGTACTTAGTGCCCACTGTCGCACCCTCCACACTCCTCTCCTGTACATACTGCTCACTGTCATACCCTCCCAGGGCCGGATTAACAATGGGGCTGATGGAGCTGCAGCTCCAGGCCCCTTTCTCAAGATAGGCCCATTTACCCAAAAAAAAAAAAAAAAAAATTTTTTTTTTTTTTTAAGATTTTTTTTTTTTTAAGATCGAATTTGGAGGGTTGTAGCTCGATGACCAGAGGTCACAGAAACCCCACATTTGGGGGTAGGCATGAGAAGAGCTACCCCACAACTGGTTAAAATATGGGACAGCTATCATTTATGGTTCCGGAGATACGGGCCTGCTTGCACAGCCTGTCAGAAGCTACATTCAGAGTGGCCAATATAAATACAAGCTGACACACTACAGCAGACTGATAGGATCACAGTGCTTATAATAATTATTTGTATATTACTTATGGTAATTAACCCCTTGCCACCCAGGGCAATTCTGACACTTCTCTACTACATGTAAAAATCATCATTTGTTTTTTGCTAGAAAATTACTCTATGGTGGTCTTTGCACTTTTTATGTTGCACGGTATAGAGCTGCACGATTCTGGCTAAAATGAGAATTGCAATTTTTTTGCTTAGAAGATAGATCACGATTCTCTCACGATTGTTGTGGCGTAACATCATCTTTCACATTAAAACAAACAAAAAAAAAATGGGCTAACTTCACTGTTTTGTTTTTATGGTTTTTATTATTCATTGAAGTGGGCAAATGCAGTGTGACATAAAATATTGCAGCAATAGCCATTGTATTCCCTAGAGTCTCTGCTAAAATATATGTAATGTTTGGCAGTTCCAAGTAATTTTCTAGCAAATAATATTGCTTTTTAACTTAAAGCGGTGGTTCACCCTAAAATCCACTTTCTGTCACTAGATCCAGCATACTGCTGACATCTGCAGTATGCTGGATTTTTTTTTGTACTTATCGTTTTATCCGTATGTCTGCTCCGGCTCCGAGCGGCGTATCCTTCTGGGTATAGGCGTTCCTAAGTAAAGCGCAGTTGATTGACGGGCTTGGATAGCGCGTCACACCTTCCGGAAATAGCCGACGTGACTCTCGGCAATTTACGGCGCCTGCGCAGTCAGCTCTACACGGCAGGCACAGGCGCCGTATAGCGCCGTAAGCAGCCGAGAGTCACGTCGGCTATTTCCGGAAGGTGTGACGTGCTATCCAAGCCCGTCAATCAACTGCGCTTTACTTAGGAACGCCCATTCCCCGACGGATTCCCCCGCTCGAGCCGGAGCAGACATACGGATAAAACGATAAGTACAAAAAAAAGAAAAAAAAATCCAGCATACTGCAGATGTCAGCAGTATGCTGGATCTAGTGACAGAAAGTGGATTTTAGGGTGAACCACCGCTTTAAGAAACAAGTGTTGGACTTTAAGTGGTTAAAGGGTCACTAAAGGAATTTTTTTTTTTAGCTAAATAGCTTCCTTTACCTTACTGCAGTCCTGGTTTCATGTCCTCATTGTTCGTTTTTGCTTTTAATGTTGCTGTAAATCCTCTCTGTTCTGGACACTTCCTGGTTGCCTGTTTCCTGATAACCACAGTGCTGGGAGATTTCTCACGGTGGTCACTAATGTGATTATTGTGTGTAAAACGAAACTGGATTGGTGCTGAGGAGTTTTAGACAAAGTATCACTGCTCTCTATTGGCTGACTGCCCTCTAGTGGCTCTCTGTACATCAGAGAACCAGGAAACAACAACAAAAACGAAACTACACTGCAGGCACATTATATGATTGTTTTTTATCTATTTTTTAATCATTTTTAAAAGGAATCAGTTAACTATTATGTCTCTATGCCCTGTAAACAATCATTTCAGCTAAAAAAAAAAATTCCTTTAGTGACCCTTTAAATTTAGTTAACTTCGCAGACTGCCCAGATTTGTTCTTTACACACAGAAGTGTATCCCTCTGATCTAAGAAGGAAGTGTCAGTTACAATGTTTCCTGTTAAAAACTTGGCAGACTGCCCAGATATTTTCTTTTGACAGCTGAAAGTCTCTCCACTTGTTATATGAAAGAATCATCAAACTCTGCATTGAAGATCGTCAGGGGGGTTGAATCGAGATCACGATTTTTTTAACGATTAATTGTGCAGCTCTAGCACGGTATTTGCGCAGCAATTTTTCAAACATGTTTTTTTGGAAAAAAATGTTTCATTCATTAAAAAAACAGTTAGTTAGTTAAGTTAGCACAATTTTTTTTGGTATCCTAAGCGATGCTTTACATTTTTTTAGGTTACATGTTTAGAGTTACAGAGGAGGTCTAGTACTAGAATTATTGTTCTCGCTCTAACGATCGTGGCGTATGTAACCTGTGTGTATCTGGCTCTGATACTACCAGTGCCTACCCAGCCACTGACTAGTATCTCTTCCCAGCCTGTCCCCACACACCCTCTCACCTGCTGACCTGTGGATAGGGGAATCACTCCTGCAGTGTTATTGTGTTCTGCCAGTGCGTACAATGATCAGTGTTGCTAACTATAGCTGGCAGCACTGATTGTTTTGGGAAAAACCTAACAGGCTGGTTGTACTCAAGTTGATTAATAGATTGACTTGTGTAAAACCAGCTAGCCCATACATAGATTGACTATGGCTGGTCTCTGCATAATTGGCGTAATTTCAATCCATGTATGACCCGCTTAACCACTACTCAGTCCCTAAATATCCTTCCACTCCTGTACATAGTGCCCACTGTCATACTCTCCACACTTCTCTCCTATACATAGTACTCACTGTCATACCCTACACACTCCTCTCCTGTACATAGTGCCCACTGTCATACCCTCCACACTCCTCTCCTATACATAGCGCCCACTGTCATACCCTTCACACTCCTCTCCTGTACATAGTGCCTGCTGTCATACACTTCTCTCCTGTACTTAGTGCCCACTGTCGCACCCTCCACACTCCTCTCCTGTACATACTGCTCACTGTCATACCCTCCACACTCCTCTCCTATACATAGTGCCCACTGTCATACCCTTCACACTCCTCTCCTATACATAGTGTTCACTGTCATACCCTCCACACTCCTCTCCTATACATAGTGACCACTATCATACCGTCTACATTCCTTTCCTGTACATACTGCCCACTGTCATACCCTCCACACTCCTCTCCTGTACATACTGCCCCATCATACCCTCCACACTTCTCTCTGGTACGTACTACCCTCTGTCATACCCCCTCACTCTTCCTGTACATACTGCCCATTGTCATACCCTTCACACTCCTCTGCTGTACATAGTGCTTTTTTTCGTACCCTTTGTACTCCTCTCCTGTACATAGTGCCCACTGTTAGACCCTCCACATTCCTCTCCCTCACCTGCACATACTTCCCACTTATATACCGTCCATACTCCTCCCCTATGTCGCTTACCCACAAAAACAGTTCTTTAAAATTATACTGAATATCCTCAATGTTACCAGCTCTAGAATGGACACACTTTTGTTCGTTCAACTAAAGGAAATATCAGTTCTCATATTTGTTCTGCCCCATTATTAGTACTCATTTAATTTTGTGATTACTACTATGATGTATAGAGGAACATCGGGGATCTCAGCTACTCTAAATATAGCACTTATATAAAAAAGTGGCCCTGAAAATATTTTTTAAATGTTGGCAACTGTGCACTTAGGCACTGCCCAAGGGCCACCGTCCACCGGGTCAGTAGGGGGCCCCATGAGAGGCTCCTGGGATCCTGTGATAATAAAGCGGTAGTAAACTTTCCTGACATTACTACTTTTTAGAGGCCCTGGGGTAGGTTATGCCACAATGTACAAGTATGCACAGCATATTAGCACATTAGTGTACACTTACATTTTCAGACTGAGCCCTCCAGTGCTGCGATGAATCAGGCGGGGCCCGGGCACTTCCATCTTCACCCGGTCTTCCTTCTGGGTTCTGTGCCTTTGGTCACTTGCCTGCCTTGGCTGGGCTGCGTTCATGTCATTCCCACGCATTTATTTATTATTTATTACACCCCATTCACACCCCCGCGTCAAAACGCCCAACGCCGGCCGCTCGTGCCGCTGGAGGGGAGAATTCCCATTGCTGTCTATGAGATGGTTCACATCTCATAGACGCCGTACACCTGCGGCATGAAAAAAAGCCCCGGACCCTTTTTTTCAGGCGGCATTGGCGTTCGGCCATACAAAGCAATAGGAAGGATTTGTAAAAAAAAAGTTACACTATTCGCGGCAAAATACGCCGCGTACGCGGCGTTACTTGTCGCGGAGGTGTGAATGCAGCCTAAAAGGCCCCACCAAAATCCTCAGCACCAGGCCCATGATGTTCTTAATCTGGCCCTGTGTGTGCTCCTATAACGTATGTGGAAGGTCATAATCCCTGGAGTTTACCTCTACGGTTACCAATCACATATACTTGGTCAAAGGGTTCCACACGTGTGCCACTAGATTCGTTGTGTAGTTGATAACGTCTCTATTGTGACTAAAAATGCGTTGGAAGCACTACTCACACTTTTTAAATTCGAGTAGGAGAACATATTGCCAAAATAAAAAGGCCATACCAAACATATCAAACACACGGTACCAAGACATTATAGGGAACACCATAACCATAGCCTTGAAAATACGAGTGATTTTGTTTAAGGTGATTGACAGTTATATTCCTCTGTGGTCCCCCAGCCCCCCGTTTTACTTACCTGAGCCTGTTCACCTGCTGTGCTCGTGTCTGGCCTCTTCTATACGAAGTCTGGCTGTTGATTGGCTAGATTGGATAGATTGATATCAGCGCAGCTATTGGCTTGCGCTGCTGTCAATCACATCCAATAACATGGCGTGCCGGGGAGCGTGCCCGCAAGCTAACCCCCTTGGGAGAACGCTTACCATGAAGGCGGTTAGCTCTTGCGGGGAGGAGCTGAGACAGCCGAAGAGGGACCCCAGAAGAAAAGGACCGGGGCCACTCTGTGCAAAACGAACTGCACAGTAGAGGTAAGTATACAATGTTTGTTATTTAAAAAAAAAAAAAAACTTAAAACCCCTTTAAAATAAAAGTGATCTTTGATCTCTTTCATGCTATTCGGGTAGATCTCCACCTCTCTTGGGCCCCATACTCACGACCAAACATGTCTGCTGAAACTGGCCCGCAGGCCAGTTTCAGCAGACATGTTTGGTCGTGTGTGGGCGCGAGCGGGCCGAATTCCAGCAAACATTTGCCCGCCGGGCCTTTTCCCAGCAGACAAATATTCCTGGACTTGTTTTAAAACAGCCCGCTGGAATTCAGCCCGCTCGGACATGTACGGTCGTCAGTACAGACCTACCGTACATGTCCAGGCGCCCGCCGTCCCTCGCATGCGTCGAATGACTTCGACGCATGCGTGGAAGCATTTTAAAGGCGGGCCGCCCACGTCGCCGCGTCATTGTCGCGGCGACACCGCGTCATCGACGCGGCGACACCGCGGACACGCCCCGCGTATTGTTTACGCGCGGACTTCTGTACGATGGTGTGTACAACCATCGTACAGAAGCCCTCTGGCAGACATGTATGGTGAAAACGGTCCGACGGACCGCTTTCACCATACATGTTTGTCCGTGTGTACCCGGCCTAAGATTGCCTATCCCTGGTACAAGATATTCAAAAGATTTTGGAGAAACTGTTCACATTTTGACATAACTCTCCAATTCTTTTGAATTACACTCTTGATAAGTAAAAAATAATGATCTGAAAATAACTCTTTAGCCACTTGGAGTATCTTGGCGCTCAATGGAAGTGGTGGTAGTGGGGGGGCCCCAGGTCAACTTTTGCTTTCGGGGGCCTACTGTACAAGCTTCAAGATACACCTCTGGTTACAACTAAATCCTCTGTTTTTTCTTGCCGATACTTGGCCCCTTCCAGACTTTCTATGTCTTTCCCCACTTATTTAGCCACTTCTTTCCGAGGCTTCAGAGGCTTGGGTACACACTTTCACGTATGGTGGTCCTGCCTGATAACACCAATTCTGGACTAATATGTTCAAAATTATCTCTACACAATTTTCAGTACCAGTTTCTCCTGATTCTCAACTTGTTCTTTTAACCACTTGCTTACTGGGCACATAAACCCCCTTCGTTCCCAGGCGAAATTTCAGCTTCCGGCACTGCGTCGCTTTAACTGACATTTGCGCGGTCGTACGACATGGCTCCCAAACAAAATTGACGTCCTTTTTTCCCCACAAATAGAGCTTTATTTTGATGGTATTTGATCCCCTCTGCAGTTTTTATTTTTTGCGCTATTAACAAAAAAATAGCGACAATTTTAAAAATATATATATATTTTTTACTTGTTGCTATAATAAATATCCCAATTTTTTTTTTAAAAAAACAATTTTTTTCACAGTTAAGGCCGATACGTATTTTTCGACGTATTTTTGTAAAAAAAAATAAAAATCGTAATAAGCGACTGTTTACCGCAAAAGTTATAGCGCCTACAAAATAGGGGACAGAATTATGATTTTTTTTTATTATTTTTTTTTTACTAGTAATTGCGGTGATCTGCGATTTTTATTGGGACTGCGATATTGCGACGGACGTATCGGACACCTTTGACACAAATTTGGCACCATTCACACTTATACAGCGATCAGTGCTATAAAAATGCACTAATTACTGTATAAATGTGACTGGCAGTGAAGGGGTTAACACTAGGGGGTGAGGAAGGGGTTAAATGTGTATCCTAGGTGTGCTCTAACTGTGTGGGGGGAGGGGGTGACTGGGGGAGTTGACCGATGCTGTGTCCCTATGTACAAGAGACACAAATTGGTCTCCTCTCCTCCGACAGCACGTGGAGCTCTGTGTTTACACACAGAGCTCCACGTCCCTGCTGTCTTACCGACGATCGCGTGTACCCGGCGGACATCGCGGCCGCCAGGCACACGCATCGGCTTCCCAGCGATGCGCCGGGACAGTGTTTACCCGCTGCACGCCCCCCAGAGGCGCGTGCGGGTAATGCTTTTAAATGACGCCCAAAGACGTCCAGTTGGCACTTGAGAGCCGCGCTGTTGACGTCTTTTGTCAATAGCGTGGGTCTCAAGTGGTTAAATACCCACCCATTGAGCCTCAAACTCAATTTAAATTGCTAGTACAAGTAACCATGGTGACAAAAGAAGCAATTGTGAAGTCATGGAAGTTCTCCATCCCAGGTATTCTGAAAACTAAGCACAAGATTACTCAGGCCACAGTCCATGTTAAAATGGAAGCCATTCTACTAGACAAAGTATCAAAATATTTTAAACTATGGCAACCTTGGGTAGACCATTACCTTCCCCCATATTTTGACACTTGCTGCTACCCTTGTGACTCTCTTCTTGGCTTATTTTCACCTTGACACTCTTTTCTTCAATCTTACATTTCCCTTAACCTCCCCACCCACCATCCTTTCTCTTCTCCCTCATTCCCCTTTTACTCTCCCTTTTGTTGGCTGCAAGCTGCTCAAGATGGCGTTACTACAATTACTGCATGCTTGATATGTAGCCTCCTCTCCATACATTTTGCCTAGGAGTCCTGTCCTCTACATTTAAAGTGTTATTAAACCCAGGATCCTGCATATCTAGTATCCCACTAGTATAAAGAACATGGAACCAAAATTATTTTAGTAAATATGAACTTCTAAATACCTTTTCTCTTCAGCAGTATATATCAGTCTTCTGACTCTTATCAGTGTCTGGTTAAAGCTTGTAGGAGGTTCTCATTTTACTCTGAATGTCCTATGAGGTTGCAGGACCCCTGGCCCTCTGTCTGGACAGTGCTGATTGGCTCTGTGTCGATCAGAATCTAACCACATTTTTATACAATGCAGAGGATTAACCCCTTAGGTTCTACAGTGAGTATAACAAGCATGCTTTACTAAATATACAGACTTATTTCACTGTTGTAGGTGTAGTAACACTTTAAATATGATTGATATACCATGTTTCCCTGAAAATAAGACCTACCCCAAAAATAAGACCTACTGCTTTTTTCCAGGAGGGCTGCAATATAAGCCCTACCCTGAAAATAAGCCATAGTTTGAGGTGCTTGTGTACTCCTACGGTACAATAATTTCTGTTACAGCAGTGTGCTGTGTGTGTCTCCATCTCTAGTGGTGTCAGATGCCTTTGATACAGAGCGGCACTCAGCTGATCTCCCCGCTGATCTCCCCGCTGGTCTCCTCTTCCCTGTCTGTAGGGGATCTTGCCCCCCCCCTTCTGCAGAGCTTCGGCGGGTCATGGAAGGTACGGTAGTCTCAGTGCATAGCCTCTGCAATCAATCATGTCATACTGTGTGCGGTATGCGGCATGGATACTTCTGTCTCCATAAGGTATTTACAGATCCTTATTTCTTCACATGCTGGTGTGCTCTCTTCCCCCCTCTTTGAGCATTGTGGAGGGAGGGGGGCCGGGGTCCCCCGCTGGCAGCTGGGAGAGGTGTAAGAGAGGTGTTTGGCACTGTTAAATTGCAGGGGCACATACATTGGGGGTTATTTTCGAAAGGCAAATCCACTTTGCACTACAAGTGCAGTCGCTGTAGATCTGAGTCGGGCATGCAAAGAAAATTTAAAAAAAAATGCATTTTTGTTTGTACATGATTGTATGATAGAAATCAGCAGAGCTTCCCCTCATTTCGGATCTTCCCCTCAGCGACTGCATTTCCAAGTGCACTTGTAGTGCAAAGTGGATTTGCCTTTAGTAAATCAACCCCATTGTGTATTACTGTAAAAGAGAGGATTTGGGCATTTTAAGTTTGTTCAAACTTGGGATTGCTGACAGGCAGGGATAGATAGAATATATTAAGACCTACCCCAAAAATAGGCCCTACTGGGTCTTTTGTTGCCAAAATCAATATAAGACTTATTTTCGGGGGAAACATGGTATCTGCTAGCTGGCTTCTCTATCGCTGTTTGTACAACTTATTTCTCTTTTTTGTACTGTAAAAGGATAACTTATTATTTACACTGTGTATTCCAAGTGCCTTTTTATTGACAAAAATAATAAACATATTGAACATGAAAAAGTACACGTTCACATATCTTCTGTATCGTTTCAGAAGACCAAAAGAAAGAAGTCAGTGGTGCACGATTTCCATGAGTTTTTGCAGGGTCTGGTTGCTTTGTTAGGTGGTCTGACAATGACAAGGGGACAAGTTCATTGTAAACCCCAATGCATATTTTCTGCAAAGGTATGAGAATTGTCTTGCAGAAACCAGGCATAGCTGTAATGAAACCACTTATATTAAAAAGTGAATCAAATAAATGGGCATGTCGTATGGTTGCCACCTCTGCGACTCTGCCATCCCAGGCAATGACCAATGCGGCCTAGTCATAAATCCAGCCTTGAAGGTTTAGGAATCAAGGATACAACTTATATCAGTTTCTAATATAAAATGTTTTAAAGTATTAAAAAGGTTGAACATTTAACTTTTCTTTTGAGTTGATGGAGACAGTCAAACAAAGATTTGGGAGGCACAAAAATAAAAAATGACATTTAACTCCTGCAAGGCTATTTAAAGAGGAAGTAAACCCTCTCGTCCAAAAAAAAATAAAAAAAGACAACCTGCAAGACAAAGGCATAATGAGCTAGTATGCATACCATACTAGCTTATTATGAATTACTTACCTGAGATCAAAGCCCCCGCAGCGGCCCTTGTTCGCCTCCTCTGACGCCGCCATGATACCCAGAGTGACTTCCGGGTATCGCTGCTCCGGCGCTGTGACTGGCCGGAGCAGCGGTGACATTAGTAGCGGCACGCCCAGTGTGCGCCTGTGCCCGATGTCTACGGTGCATGCGCCATAGACATCGGTGCCGCTCCTTTTTGCAAATATCTCCTAAACCTTTTAGGTTTGGGAGATATTTCTTGCACCTACAGGTAAGCCTTAATCTAGGCTTACCTGTAGGTTAAAGTGGTTGTAAAGGGTTTACAACCACTTTAAAACACCTGAACATTTTCAAAAAATATGGGGATTTGGTCATTTTGAAAATGTTCAAGTGTTTTAAATAGCCTTGCAGGAGTTAAATGTAATTTTTTGCATGTGTGCGCTGTAATATTTTGTTCTGTTTTATGGTCTTATGGCTGCACCATCTTTAACAACTTCAATACCAGGCACTTACACCCCCTTCCTGCCCAAGCCAATTTTCAGCTTTCAGTGCTGTCACTGTTTAAATATGCTACACTGTACCCAAATAGACTTTTTATCATTTTTTTCCCACAAATAGAGCTTTCTTTTGGTGGTATTTTTTCACATCTGCGGTTTTTATTTTTTGTTAAACAAATAAAAAAAGACCACAAATTTGGAAAAAATATTTTTTTTCTTTTGATTCTGTTATAAAATTTTGTAAATAAGTATGTTTTCTCCTTCATTGATGGGCACTGATAAGGCGGCACTGACGGGCACTGATAAGGAGGCACCGATAAGGTGGCACCAATGAGGTGGCACTAACGATGGGTACTGATGGGCACACTGATGGGTGGCACTGATATGCAGCACTGATGGACATTGATAGGTGGCACATGTGGGCACTCATGTGTGGCACTGCTGGGCACTGAAAGGCTGCACTGATGGGTACTAATGGGTGGCACTGATAGACAGCACTGCTGGGCACTGATATGCGTCACTGATAGATGGCATTGATAGGCATCACTGATGGCACTGGCAGGCATTGCTGATGTTCACTGATTGGCAGCTGTCTGGGCACTGATTGGCATATTACTGGGGGTCTAGGGTGGCATACCTTGTGGTCCAGTGTGGTGGCCATCCCTGGTGGTCCTAATGGCATCCTGTTGGTCCTGGGAGGGCATCCGAGGGGGGCTGCGCTGATAAGCAATCAGCACAGACCCCCCCCCCCGTCAGGAGAACAGCCGATCGGCTCTCCTCTACTCGCCTCTGTCATACGCGAGTGAGGAAAAGCCGATCAATGGCTCTTCCTGTTAACATGATTGGACACGGCTGATCACATGGTAAAGAGACTCAGAGGCTCTTTATCGAGGTTGGTGTAGCGGTGTGTCAGACTGACACGCCACACCACCGATCGCCCCCACAGTCATATGACGCCCAGTCAGGATAACTGAACCACCGCCCGGCTGTCATTATGCTATAGGCCGGGCGGGAAATGGTCAATGCATCTTTTAGGGTGTGCCCTCAAAAACTTTGTTTGTCTATTGCATGGATTCTGACCAAATCCTTTTGGGCAGGAGCACCCCACTCCCTCATCATTGCCTCTCATTAGTGTCCACCTGTGTTATAGGAGGAGTCCTTCCATATAGAGGAGTGTATTTCTCCCATGGTTCAGAGAATTTGGATCTTCCGTTCTATGGATAGCATAGGACCCACTAATAATGGGGTACTTTGTCGTAATCAGTGGGCTTAAGGACCATATTGCCATATGGTGTGACCAAATCCCCATATTTTTTTCGAAAATGTTCAGGTGTTTTAAATAGCCTTGCAGGAGTTAAATGTAATTTTTTGCATGTGTGCGCTGTACTATTTTGTTCACCCCCCGGCTTCTCAAATGTCTGTTTCCTAAACATGCAGAAAAAGCAATGGGCACACATAGATTTTCATATCAGACTTGCAGTATTGTGCATTTCTCCACTTTACTAATGGAAGAAATCTGAAAAAGCAGACAATATAGCTACTGGAAAAAAGAGTGTGATATGCATGAAAAACAAGTATCTATCTAACAAAATATCTAGGCTAAAACCTAAAAATGCCAAGTTACATATAGATGTATGCTAATATTAGTCAAGACTTTGAATGTGTCCCAAATCAACCGATCACTTCACTGTAGGAACACTACTACTGCCTAAAGGATTTTGCATTCAATTCCAATGCCAATGCCTAGAAACATGCTTTCTTTTTTACCCTCTCTTGCTAAACACACATTACAAACTAAAAACAACAATGTATCAGAACAGAACTCCTCCAACTTACTTGTTTAAGGACTGGTGCTGAAGCATAAAGTAATCACACTTCCATGCATTGCCAAGATTTTAATAATAAGGAATCTGAGATGTTTATGCACTTCCTCAAAACCTTTACCGCACAATGAAGGTTTCACATACGTGCACAGTACATAAAAGATACAAAACAGTGAAAGATGTGACTGGTAGGTTCCTGTTTCTAAATACTAACGACAGAGTACTGTACATTTTGAAACATAACGTTTAAGATTCCTTGCAAGAGGCATGGAAGAAATCAGCACTTGAAGAGTATGTATAGCCAAAACGTAGTTTTTTGATTTTTGGATATAGCGGTGTAGCGCCTGGCTATTTTCAGAGCCGGTGCTATGTTAAATTTAGGGGAAGGTTCAGAGAAATAGTTTAATTATTTAAATTTAGGGTCTCTGCTCTAGCTTGGCTGTACTGTGTGTTATCCTTTTGTCCGGGGACTCCCGTCACCCCCAGACGGCAGGTGGCAGCAGTGGGGTCAAGTGTTTGCGTATCACTCCTCAGCAGCCAATTGGGAGGTTGGGCCACCTCTCGCTGTGCATGCTGTGGAGGGGTATTTAGGAGCAGACTCCATTCGCTCGAGGTCTCTTCCTCGTGTGGCGACCACCATTGGGGTAGTCATTCCACGACACCCCCACAAATGGCCCTCCTGGCCGGGGTGTGCGTGTGTCGCAGTGTTCCTGGTTCTGGGACCACGTTGGCCCAGAGCAATTGATCTGCTGTGCGGACCCAGTGATTGACTGGGTCCCCAATCTGAAGGTGGTCCCAAGCTGACCGTCCAATTGGAGGAAGCTGGCCGATGAGGAGTCTGTCTGAAGGATACCAAGCACGAGGCTGGTGTTTCAGGAGGGGCCTGTCCATTCATCGGAGGACAACCTTGGTTCTGACAGGCTGGTTGTTGGTCGTCTGTCAGTTGCTAATTCCACAAATCTACCTGAAGGAGATCCGGGTGCTGAATCCACTGGTAGGCCCCGTACACACGACCGAGTTTCTCGGCAGAATTCAGCCAGAAACTCGATGGGAGCCGTATTCTGCCGAGGAAACCGGTCGTGTGTACACTTTTGGCCGAGGAAACCGACGAGGAACTCGTCGAGCCAAATAGAGAACATGTTCTCTATTTCCTCGTTAGTCAATGGGAAAACTTGGCTCGCCGAGATCCTCGGCGGCTTCACAAGGAACTCGACGAGCAAAACTATGTGTTTTGCCCGTCGAGTTTCTCGGATGTGTGTACGGGGCCAGAGAGGATTCCGGACCATAATTGTCTCTAACCTTTTAGGAGGGTCTGTGGCAGAGACTTAATCCTAAGTTTGAGTGACACTCTGGCTGCCAGGCTGGTGAGAGAGGCCTGTCCAGATGCACTATAGCCACTCCGGTTGGAGTGGCGAAGTAAAGTTTTCGTTGGAAGCAGGACTGTTTCCCATATTCAGTTACACCTGAATCTGCGGTCTCCTATTTGCTATCCCTTCACCTTTCTACTGTTTTATTGTTTTTACCCGGCTGGGTAATAAAAGCACAGAAAAGACAAATGTCGTGTGGACTCTCATCAAGTACACTAGACGGCAGAGATACAGAGGTAACATACCACCCAAAACAAACCAGCAGCTCCTTCGGGGGTAGTGCTACAGCAGAAAGGACACAAATCCCTGTCACATTTTCATAGCTGTGTGCCCCTACTAGGTTGATTCAACATTTCGATTTGTCCTGATGACTATTATCAACGAAGCAAAAAGTGTCAGGAAAGCCAATTTTTTATAGGTTGTCACCAGAACAAGAGGTGGGGATCAGACTTCAAATAGAGACACATGTTCAGATAACAACGGTCTAAAGCTGTCCATACATGGATTGAAGTTAAGCAGGGACCAGCCAAATTTCGATCCATGTATGGGCTAGCTGGTTGTGCATAAGTCAATCTATCGATTGATTAATGTACAACCAGCCTATCAGGTTATTCCCAAATGATCAGTATCACCGGCTATAGCTGGCAACACTGATAATTGTATTCTGCCGGTGGGGAAAGCTCCCCGCCGACAGAATGTAATAGCTCAGCGACAGTGATTGGATGTGAATGGGGGAGTCAGTTAATTTGTATTTATTTTTTTCAACCCACTCCCCTGGTAGATGGTTCTTCCCCACGCTTTGTTGGTGGACTGTCTTTAGTTGGAGTTGGGCTTTAAAAAATAAGTAGTCCTTATGATGGGAAAAAATAAAATAAAATACTGTAAAATAAGTAAGGAAAGCCAAAAAAAAAGGTGTTTTTACCAGTGACATCAAATGAAGAAAAAATACTAGTTTATATTTCTTCTTTTTTTTTTTTTTTTGATTCAGTACTTTTTTTTAATCTTTTTATAACAATACAAATTATACATTTATACATACGGTACATTACATACATTTTGTCCAGATAAATTATCTTCCTACTAACATTCAACCACCAAAAAACAGCAACAAAGTCTATATTTATTTACAACATTTGTATTGTTTTGTTAGACCCATGTTGGATAAAGTGCTTTCAGACGGTAGCTATAACTGTACTTCAACGGGGGAAATTTGAAATTAAACTCTTTATTGAGTTATTCTGTTAAATTAGTTAAATTATGATTGCTTGTTGTTCCCAACCCATTCCAAAGCACCTGTTGGGACCTTGCAGACTGCTAATAGATGCAAATGTTGTTTATTTACTGGCGTTGATCTACTAAAGCAGGGGTCTCCAAACTGCGGCACGAGGGCCAGACGTGGCCCTTTGATAGCCTTTATCCGGCCCTTGGGGCACTATTCATCCCACTGATATGAGGCACTAGTCCTCCCACTGACACCAACAATGGGACACTGAATCTTACACTGATACCAATGATGGGATTCTATTCCTCCTACTAATGGGGGGGGGGGGAAACTCCTCCTTTTATTGACCACCAAACCTGAGGCCATATTTATTCTCACTGATGCTGGGCCTGTGACATTTCCTATCCCTGCTGGCCACATTTCGGCCCTCCTAAAGTCTGAAGGACAATAAAGTGGCCCTTTGTTTGAAAAGTTTGGAGACCCCTGTACTAAAGGCAAATAGGCTGTTCATTTTGCACAGGACTTTTCCTCTTCGGTTAGTGCAGTGTTTCTCAACTCCAGTCCTCAAGGCGCCCCAATAGGTCATGTTTTCAGGCTTTCCATTATTTTGCACTGGTGATTTGATCAGTTTCACTGCCTTAATAGTTACCACAGCTTTTTCATCTGAAGGAAATCCTAAAAACATGACCTGTTGGGGCACCTTGAGGACTGGAGTTGAGAAACACTTTGTTAGTGAATGAGGTGAAGCTCTGCTGACTTCATCCAATCATGTGCTGCTTTTTTTCCTTGCTTGTGCTTGGATGTTCTTTGCAAATTAAATCTTTACCACAATAAGATGAGGGAAAATTCCCTTGTTTTTAGAAAGCTTGTATTTACCCTTAAGATAAACATCCTATAACATCTTAGTGACAATTTTGTTTTTAAATATTGTTGTTTGGATTGCTAGCTTGATCTGTATTGTTTTAAAGCTGAACTCTGAATAAAAATCAAAACAGACCATGTCCCCCTGTTGGAAGGCAACATGTTTTATTTCATAATGTAAGATGTTTTTGAAAATGAAATCTGGTTGCACCTAGCCTTGTCGCTCTTGGAGGCAGCCTGGAATGGCATTCAGCAGGCATGGGCATCTGCAGATTTTTTTTTGGGGGGGGGCATCATTTTATGATCACCAATGCTCCGCCCCTTTTTGACAATGTAATTTTCATGGTCAGAGACTGCGGACATAGTACAGATATGCCCAGATACATTACACCCCCATACATACAGATACGTTACACACATATTACACACAGATACTTTACACCCCCATACACACAGATACATTACACCCCCATACACACAGATACTTTACACACATATTACACACAGATACTTTACACCCCCATACATACAGATACTTTACACACATATTACACACAGATACTTTACACCCCCATACACGCTTAGACGCTTCCCTGACGGGTCAGTATTTGGCGCATTACAAATCCATTAAATCAATAAATCAATCAGATACATTACACCCCCATACATACAGATACTTTACACCCCCATACACACAGATACATTACACCCCCATACATACAGATACTTTACACCCCCATACACACAGATACATTACACCCCCATACATACAGATACTTTACACACATATTACACACAGATACTTTACACCCCCATACACACAGATACATTACACCCCCATACATACAGATACTTTACACCCCCATACACACAGATACTTTACACCCCCATACACACAGATACATTACACCCCCATACATACAGATACTTTACACACATATTACACACAGATACTTTACACCCCCATACACACAGATACATTACACCCCCATACACACAGATACATTACACCCCCATACATACAGATACTTTACACACATATTACACACAGATACTTTACACCCCCATACACACAGATACATTACACCCCCATACATACAGATACTTTACACCCCCATACACACAGATACATTACACCCCCATACATACAGATACTTTACACCCCCATACACACAGATACATTACACCCCCATACATACAGATACTTTACACACATATTACACACAGATACTTTACACCCCCATACACACAGATACATTACACCTCCATACATACAGATACTTTACACCCCCATACACACAGATACATTACACCCCCATACATACAGATACTTTACACACATATTACACACAGATACTTTACACCCCCATACACACAGATACATTACACCCCCATACATACAGATACTTTACACACATATTACACACAGATACTTTACACCCCCATACATACAGATACTTTACACCCCCATACACACATATTACACACAGATACATTACACCCCCATACATACAGATACTTTACACCCCCATACACACAGATACATTACACCCCCATACATACAGATACTTTACACACATATTACACACAGATACTTTACACCCCCATACACACAGATACATTACACTCCCATACATACAGATACTTTACACCCCCATACACACAGATACATTACACCCCCATACATACAGATACATTACACCCCCATACATACAGATACTTTACACACATATTACACACAGATACTTTACAACCCCATACACACAGATACATTACACCCCCATACATACAGATACTTTACACCCCCATACACACAGATACATTACACCCCCATACATACAGATACTTTACACCCCCATACACACAGATACATTACACCCCCATACATACAGATACTTTACACACATATTACACACAGATACTTTACACCCCCATACACACAGATACATTACACCCCCATACACACAGATACATTACACCCCCATACATACAGATACTTTACACACATATTACACACAGATACTTTACACCCCCATACACACAGATACATTACACTCCCATACATACAGATACTTTACACCCCCATACACACAGATACATTACACCCCCATACATACAGATACTTTACACACATATTACACACAGATACTTTACACCCCCATACACACAGATACATTACACCTCCATACATACAGATACTTTACACCCCCATACACACAGATACATTACACCCCCATACATACAGATACTTTACACACATATTACACACAGATACTTTACACCCCCATACACACAGATACATTACACCCCCATACATACAGATACTTTACACACATATTACACACAGATACTTTACACCCCCATACATACAGATACTTTACACCCCCATACACACATATTACACACAGATACATTACACCCCCATACATACAGATACTTTACACCCCCATACACACAGATACATTACACCCCCATACATACAGATACTTTACACCCCCATACACACAGATACATTACACCCCCATACATACAGATACTTTACACACATATTACACACAGATACTTTACACCCCCATACACACAGATACTTTACACCCCCATACACACAGATACTTTACACCCCCATACACACAGATACTTTACACCCCCATACACACAGATACATTACACCCCCATACACACAGATATATTACACCCCCATACATACAGATACTTTACACCCCCATACCCACAGATACTTTACACCCCCATACACACAGATACTTTACATCCCCATACACACAGATACATTACACCCCCATACCCACATTACACACAAATACATTACACCCCCATGCACACAGATACATTACACCCCCATACACACAGATACATTACACCCCCATACACACAGATACATTACACCCCCATACACACAGATTACACACGGGCACAGAAGCATTAGCATTTATTCAGTACATGAAGAAAATAAACACTCGAAAAAAGCTGTTGGTAGCATTTTAGTAGCGTTTAGAAGCGTTTAAAAGCATTTAGAAGCGTTTAGCGTTTTTTCCTGTCTGGAAAATGCTCCCAAAAACGTTTCTGCTCCTAAACCCTGAATCTGGAAAAACGCTTCCAGCATAAAATAGTTTTCATGAACACATATGATAACACTGTTAGCTTCTGGGAGCAGAAAAATTGCTCATAATAGCTTTAAAGTAAACTCAATAGAAACCTATTGAAACGGAAATAAATGTGCTTACTTTCTCTACCTGCATCCAGTTTACAGCATATTTTGTTTCTCTAAGAACATAATGTTTTAGTGTTTTTTTGCTTGATAGACATACTACCATTTCAGTCTAAGCTGATATATGGAGACATTACATGTTTAATTGTGCAACAGAGCTTGTTGCAAAAAGGTCTGTCTCAGGAAGTGTCATCACAGTGCTTTAAATTCTGGCAATGTGCTACAGCATTAAACATACAGCAATTCTCAAAAACCATTTTATGGGCTTCATATTAACTGCTGTAAATGTATACATGCTGTCTGGTGTTTCTCAGATATACTGTAATTTTAATAAGTCTGCTACTTTGCTTATTGAGTCTTCTGCTTGCTTGTAAAGAACTCCAGGTTGATATAAAAGACATATTAACCCTTTCATGCCTAAGCCTATTTATGACATTCGGTGTTTACAAGTTAAAATCTGTATTTTTTTAGAAAATTACTTAGAACCCCCAACCATTATATATATTTTTTAGCAGAGAATCTAGAGAATAAATTGGCGATTGTTGCAATATTTTATGTCACACTGTATTTGTGCGGCTGTGTTTCAAACGCAACTTTTTGGGAACAATTAACTTTCATGAATTTTAAAAAAATTAAAAAGTAAAGTTAGCCCAATTTTTTTTTGCATAATGTGAAAGATGATGTTACGCCGAGTAAATAGATACCAAGCATGTCACGCTTTATAATTGCACGCACTCGTGGAATGGCGACAAACTACGGTACCTAAAAATCTCCATAGGCGACGCTTTAAACTTTTTTTTAGGGTTACCAGGTTAGAGTTACAGAGGAGGTCTAGTGCTAGAATTGTTGCTCTCGCGATCGTGGCGATACCTCACATGTGTGATTTGAACACCGTTTTTATATGCAGGCGCAACTTCCGTATGCATTTTCTTTGTTGCGCAAGCTCGTGGGGAGGGGGGCGCTTTAAAATTTTAAAATTTTTTTTCTTATTTATTTTTATTATATGACATTTTTTTTTTTTTTTTTTTTTTACATTTTGATCACTTTTATTGCTGTCACAAGGTAAACATCCCTTGTGACAGTAATAGGTGGTGCCAAGTCGGGCACCATTGGCAGACGAGAAACCCGGAAGTGACGTCATGACGTCGCTTCCGTGTTTACATTGCGGAGACTGAATCAAAGCCGTTTACAGCTTAGTTTCAGTCTGCGCCTGGACATTGGAGGCACCGGATCGAGGATCGGGTCTCCTGGTGGGACGGGAAGCCCGGTCAGAGCGGCGAGAGGCGGCGGGAGTCCCCTCCCGCTCCTCCGGTATAACAACCGATCCGCTTTTAGCCACATCGGTTGTTATGTCTGGATAGCCAATCGCCAGCTCTAAACAACGGTACCAGAATGATGCCTGCAGCTGCACCGTTTCAAAAAGTAGTTTCTGTACTACTTTTTGCGATTTCGGGCTGTGATTTACATTGACATCTGTGCAGATGGCTTCATTCCCGCAGCCTTACAGAGGAGGTCTACTGCTAGAATAACTGCCCTCAATCTGACGTTCGTGCTCATACCTCACATGCATGGTGCAATTGCTTTTTACATATGACACAAGACCGACGCTTGCGCGCAAGCAAGGGGGGACAGGAGTGCTTTTATTTTATTTATTCCTTTTTTTTTTCACTGATCCTTAAATGTTTTTATCATTTTTTGGTGATCACAGGGAATGTAAATATCCCCTATGATAGCAATGGGTAGTGACATGTACTCCTCTTTTCTTTTTTTTTTTGGAGTCTATTAGACTCTAGGGTAGGGTGACCAGACATCCCCAGTTTCAGGGGACAGTCCCCTGATTGAGGACACTGTCCCCGGACCAAGTCTGTCCCTGGTTTTGTCCCCAGATTGGATTTAATAGGGGGCAGGGGCAATTTCGAAGAAAGTCAGTGCAGAATTAAAATTAAAAAATTAGAATTACACACCCCGCTCCGCCGTGCCTACTAGCATGGGGGGGTTGTATTTTTTCCATTATCTGTGCCCCTTTCTGATGATCATGTGCTGGTCGGAGCGGAGGGAATATTTCTTCAGTTTTGGGCACATGCCCATTCAGCTCCGCTCACATGTTCTTCTGCCTTGGCTCAAATCCTGGCCAGCCACCTGCCTATCTCCTTGCCTTCCCTGGCGGAGTGATCTTCCTCCGCTCCCCACCCAATAGTAGCCGGGGCCCGAAGAGTAAGACTTGAGAGGCTGTGAGGCAAGCGGCGACGGGCAGAGAGTCGCTGATTGTTGCCATTACTAGTAAAGAATAAATATGTCCCCGGATTTCATTTTAAAAATCTGGTAACCTTACTCTAGGGCCCGGATTCACAGACAGCGGCGCACATTTATGCCGCCGTAGCGCAAATAATAAACGCTACACCGACACAGCACAGAGAGGCAAGCACGGAATTCACCAAGCCAGTGCTCCCAAAACTTCGCTGGGTTTCTAAGGCGTACGCTGGCGTAGGTGGAAGTAGGCGTGAGCCATGCAAATGATGGGCTGAGCGCCAGACAGATACGTATAACGAACTGCGCATGCGCCAGGACGTGCACTCGCATGCGTCGGAACAAGTACCTAAGATATGCCAGATCACTGCGTACGCCCTGAACGTAATCTACGCCCAATCACACACGTCCAACGTAAATTACGCTGGCTTGGGTTCCCTGGTGCAGCCCTTTGCATGGATGCTGCTGAGTTGCACCTCCTTTATGGGGCATAACTTTACGCCGGACGTATAACTTACGGGCACTGCATCAGGCGCACGTACGTTCGTGAATTGGCGTAGGAGGGATCATATCGTCACATCACCGCCTTTTGCATGTATCACAGCTCCAAGTCTCTTTGGATAAGTCTCTATGATCTTTCCACATCTTACCACTGGGATTTTTGCCCATTCCTCCTTGCAAAACTGCTCCAGCTCCTTGAAGTTGGATGGTTTGCGCTTGTGAACAGCAATCTTTAAAGCCTCGTGCGCACAATCGGATTTTCTGAGGTCAAATCGTAGGACTTTTATCCAAAGGGCGTTGGCCGTGAATTTGTCTTGTGGGTTTTCAGCTCTTTATCACCACCCTTTGGGCAACTTCTGCTAATGTGTTATGGTGAGCATTGCTTCTGAGCATGCGTGTTTGTAGTTTGGAGTATTGTCTGAAGGACTTGTTTACACACGATCGGATAATCCGACACATTTGTTGGTGGACAATTTTAAAGCATGCTATCCAACATTTGTCCGCAGAAAATCTGACAACAATTGTCCGATGGAGCGCACAAACAGTCGGATTTTCTGACAACAGCCTGTCATCACACAATTCCCATCGGAAAATCTGATCGTGTGTACGAGGCTTAAGTCTGACCACAGATTTTCTATTGGATTGAAGTCTGGGCTTTGACTAGGCCTTTTCAACACATTTACATGTTTCCCCTTAAACCACTCAAGTGTTTTTTTTTTTGTTTGTTTTGTTTTTTTACTGTCTGCTATAAAACACTCCCAATGAAACATTTTTAAAAATCAAGTTTCTTCATCAGTTTAGGCCAATATGTATTCTGCTACATATTTTTGGTTAAAAAAAAAATCTCAATGAGAGAATATTGATTGGTTTGCACAAAAGTTATAAAGTGTACAGCTGTGGGATATTTTTTGACATTTTTAGCCGGACTGTGACATTGCGGCAGACAAATCTGACACTAAGTGACACTTTTTGGGGACCAGTGACACCAATACAGTGATCAGTGCTAAAACAAATATGCACTGTCACTGTACTAATTACACTGGCAGGGAAGGGGTTAACATCAGAGGGAAAAAAAGGGTTAAATGTTCTCCTGGGGGGAGGTGCTTTGGCTGGGAGAAGACAGAGATCTGTGTTCCTGCTTGGCAGAAACACAGGATCTCTGTCTCCTCTACTAGCAGAATGGCGATCTGCCTTGTAGACAGATCGCCGCTCTGCCCCTTCGGGAACATTCGGAGCAACTGCATTTGTGAAGTGCAGTCTAGATGTCTTTAGTAAATCCCTTGTATTTACTAAACTCCATGAGGAATGACCATGTCGCTTCCTTTTCCAGTATTTCTAGACTTTTTTTTAGTCCTGGCACCTTATAAAAGAATGCAAAATCTTGAGGTACCCCAGGTAACTTCCACCTTGTTTTTTGTCAGAACCATCTGGGCTTTTATTTGGTGGTTAATGGAGATCGGATTTTTATTTTTTCCCCCCAATGTTTTAAAAGTAAAATGGCCCAAAAAAATTTAACATTTAATTTTTTTAAATTAATTTAATAGAATGTTTTTATGTCATTACCATAACCAAAAAAGAATTATCGCACTCCTGATGCCTTATATGTGAGTGTTATTTGTTGTTTGTACCCTTTGTAGGGCCAGGAAAATGTCCTTATTTTTTTATTATTAGTAAAAGAAAAATCCTTCTTTATATTAGCTGAATATATATTTTATTTTATTACTATGACCCACCAAATAAAAAAAAAAGTACATTTTCCCACTCCTGATGCTCATGAGCAGGAGTCTCAAAGTACCGGCCCGCGGACCGGTTGTAAATGGCCTGCCGGCAGGGCGGGGGGTACCGCGGAAGGGGGGGGATTGAGTAGCGCAGGAAGCGTCTGTCATAAGTTCACTTCTCTCTAATGTCACGTGGCCCCTCCTCTCTTCTCGTCCATCTCCATTTGCTTGTGACATCATCTGGGATGGACAAGAAGAGAGGAGGAGCCACCGGGGAGTAGCAGCGTGACATGAGAGAGACGTGAACTTATGACAGACGCTTCCTGCGCTACTCTGCATTTGAAGAAAATGACAAGTAAAGGCTGACCTGTGCCTCATGTACCCTCATGCGCCCTGATTTGCCAAGTGCATCCTGTGCCCTGATGTGCATGATGTGCTGTACCATGTACCCTGATGTGCCATGTGCCTTGTCCTGATGTGCCATGCCCTGTGGCCTGTTGTGATGTACCCTTATCTGCTGTGCTCTGATGTGCCCTGTACACTGTTGTGCCCTGATGTGCTGTGCCCTGTGGGTTAATAATGCGTTTGCTGACACCAGTGCTGGGGGTTAATAATGCGTTTGCTGGGGGTTAATAATGCGATTGCTGGGGGTTAATAATGTGTTTGCTGACACCAGTGCTGGGTGTTAATAATGCATTTGCTGGGGGTTAATAATGCGCCATGTGCATCCTGTGCCCTGATGTGCCATGTACCCTGCTGTGCCCTGTGCCCTGCTGTGCCCTGTCCTGATGTGCCGTGCCCTGAGGCCTGTTGTGCTGTACCCTTATCTGCTGTGCTCTGATGTGCCCTGTAGCCTGTTGTGCCCTGATGTGCTGTGCCCTGTGGGTTAATAATGCGTTTTCTGACACCAGTGCTGGGAGTTAATAATGCGTTTTCTGACACCAATGCTGGGGGTTAATAATGCGTTTTCTGACACCAATGCTGGGGGTTAATAATGCGTTTGCTGGGGGTATATAATGCGTTTTCTGACACCAGTGCTGGGGGTTAATAATGCGTCTGCTGACACCAGTGCTGGGGGTTAATAATGTGTTTTCTGACACCAGTGCTGGGGGTTAATAATGTGTCTGCTGACACCAGAGCTGGGGGTTAATAATGCGTCTGCTGACACCAGTGCTGGGGGGTAATAATGCGTTTTCTGACACCAGTGCTGAGGGTTAATAATGCGTCTGCTGACACCAGTGCTGGGGGTTAATAATGCTTCTTCTGACACCAGTGCTGGGGGGTAATAATGCTTCTGCTGACACCAGTGTTAACCCCCAGTTAATAATGCGCTTTCTGACACCAGTGCTGGGGGTTAATTATGCGTTTGCAAAAGATGCGGCTAGCAGCACTTTTGGAGCGGTCCTGCTAGTGCACCGCTCCAGTGTGAAAGCCCTCGGGTTTTCACACTGGAGAAACAGCAACCGCTGTTTCAGGTCGGTTTGCAGGTGTTATTTTTAGTGCAATATCGCCTGCAAACCGCCCCAGTGTGAAAGGGGTCTTAGGCCTCTTACACACAATAGGTTAACCAGAGGACAATGGTCTGATGGACCGTTTTCATCGGTCAAAGCTGATCGTGTGTGGGCCCCATAGGTTATTTAATCATCGGTTAAAGAAAAGCCAACTTGCTTTAAATTTAACCGATGGATACCTAACCGATAGGTCAAAATGGATCGTTAGTACGCACAACCATCGGTTAAAAATCCACGCATGCTCAGAATCAAGTCGACGCATGCTTGGAAGCATTGAACTTCGTTTTGTTTAGCACGTTGTTGTGTTTTACGTCAGAATTTAGTGCCACTTTTCCTGGTGTGGAGAAAGCCTCTTGAGGGGGCGAGCAGGAGTGTCAGGACGCCCACTAACACATGGCTCCTTTCTCTATCTGCAAAGTAGAGAGTGTCCTGACACTCCTGCTCGCCCCCTCCCCCCTCAAGAGGCTTTCTCCACACCAGGGAGAAAGCCTTGCATTACTGTGTGGAGTTACAGACAGAAGAACAGGAAGTGAGGATTTCTCAGAAGAAATAAGGACATTTAAAAGCAAAACCGAAGGATGAGGTAAGTGAAGGAGGACTGCACTAAGGTAAAGGAAGCTATTTAGGGAGAAAAAAAATCCTTTACAACCCCTTTAACATGCAAATATGTCAACAAGATATTTGACAGGTTTGGTTACTACTAGGAGATATGCAAAAATATCCAATAAATCTTTTCATATTTATCTGTAAGGTTACTTTACACTCTTTCTTCCTCAGCAATGGGCACTCCTTACTCCTGCACAGGACAGTACACCCAGATCGACATGTGAGTTACATTCTGTGCATCTGAATGATGGGCAGTGCATTGGGTTGAATGATATACTAGGTTTCAGTGTAACTGGAAGAACAGCAGGAGCAGTATGATGGAGCAAAGCATATTCGGGGGACAGAGCTAGAAGGTGAGTTGAGAATTCATTTTATTTTCTAATGTACAGATGCTTTCTTGTATACATCCACAAGATGGCAGCAAATACACTATTCACTAATAAAACTTTATTACCGCTATGTGGAAATAAAAAAATGTGCTTCTGCTGTTCTATTTCAACCAGAAATGAATTATCGTAGCACAACTATAATGCTAAATGAACACACGCTTTAATTACAACCCTCTACCCCCATACAAAATATTAGAATCCATTTTGCAGAACAGTAAGCTGTCTTGAGAGAATAGGATACTTTTTTACATGGTACAGGAAGTACATATCAGGAATATGAAATATTGGGTTTGCATATTCTTTAATGATAGAGACTGAACTAAGATACACTGTACTTTGTTTCAAAGTAAGAACCTGCTACATGTTCTTAATAAACTGTAGAAGCAATATACAGTATATTCTAGCATTTGTAGTGATATCCTGGAGGAGCTGGATTGTTTGGGTACCTTCTGCCTCATTCCAATGATGACCCTGTCATTACTTGACACCAACACACCTACAGTTTCAAGGGGCTTTATTAGCAGATGAAAGTCATGTAAGAGGAAAGGGTTAAACAAATAAAAGGAAAATCATGCACTTTATAACCCAACAACATACTTGCCAATAAGATTGTTCTGTAACGGCTACCCACTGGTGTGAGGGTCTCAGCCATTGGAGACGTCCTTTTCCCTGGCAAGCTGCGATATGCAGGTACCGCCTGTATATCACATCGAACGCCCTTCCAAGAAACGAGACGGGCTACGTTTGCAGAGTCAAGCAGACTGACTTTATTTGGCATATTTCGCCTGCTTATATCTGCTTACAACTGTTACAAGAACAATGACAGTTTCCGCCCCCCCCTTCACCCAGTAGGGGGCTTCAACACAGACCCCCTGAAACAATGACATCTCCTTGAATTAATCACTTGACCAGTCTCTAGACGCTTCGGCACCGCAAACCACTTAACATTTTCTGGCCAGGCACATTCCTTTCTCAATAGAATTCAATTAACCTTTAAAACAATTATCACTCACACATAATCCCCACCAGCCTACACCTCACAGGGGGGCTGTTACCTACACAAGAGAGAGTTCTCATTAGCTATGCGAAGGGAACATTAGCATTCAGCAGTGAAAGAGACTTGTCCAGTTAATCCTTTGAGCTCAGAATACAATGTGGTACATCCAATTGTGACAAGCCATGCAGTTCCTTGTAGTCCTCCCTGCATGAAGATTATAACTGTCCCGGCAGCATGCATATGTCCATTACATGTTCTAACTATTGTTCTAACTACAACAACAAACAGGCGTTGTCTGCTCCTACTCCACTGGTGAGTGGGATTTTAACTCAGTCCTACGGAGTGCAGGTATTCAGCAACAGCAGGCATGATCAAATTGGTTCACTGCATTTAAAGTGGATGTAAACCCAAAAACATTTATTTTTTATTTTTTATGTCACAATGTAGAGTATAAGATTTCCTATCATCTGTGCCCAGTCTTGCCACACAGAGTTAATCCAGCTCTGAGCAATCCTCTTTTATTGTTCAGTGAAAATTAACAGACTTCCAGATAAAACCCTGTCTAAAAAAAAAGTCCTTTCCGTCCCCTTGCTTCGAGTGACATACATTACCTCTCACAATGAACTGTGGATCACCCCCCATATTATGATAAACATCCAGGAATGTGCATGTGTCCAAGCTAGTGCACGAGATATGTAAAAACCCTGCCACTCGAAGCAAGGGGACGGAAAGGACTTTTTATTTAAACAGGTTTTTAGCTGGAAGTCTGTTAATTTTCACTGAACAATAAAAGTGGATTGCTCAGAGCTGGATTTACTCTGTGTGGCAAGACTGGGCACAGATGATAGGAAATCGTATTCTCTACATTGTGACATAAAAAAAAAATTGGGGGTTTACATCCACTTTAAGGAAGCTTCTCTTTTCAACATCTTCTCCCACTAGTGTAACTGATTGTGCTCTCTCCAAATCCTGGAATATATGAAGGCATTATTTGTCCTTTCCTCATGCAGCAGCATTGAGTCCTTTACAAAACAGCATGTGGTTCCCACACCAGAAGTTCCAAGTCCACACCCTGGACACCAGGCAAATCTCTGCACAGCAGCATGTGGCGAGGATGCACAGAGCCTCTAGAAGCAGTTCTGAGTCTACTCCCCATGCTCCTAGCAGCAGTCTCTCAGCATCACAGCAGCCAGCTTAACACGGGTCAAAGCAGCCCCAAACCTTCACTGCATGCTCTCAGTAGCATTTTTTTTAGCATATTACACAATCCAGGTTACAGCAGCAGTGGTAGCTCCTTAGCTCTGCCCACAGGCTCACAGGCTCTAGGCATTGTGGCAACAGTGATGACAACTCTCTCACACACTAGCCATGTTCCCCTGCTCCCCCTTAGGGTTTTTAGCATATACACATTCCCTCTGGACCCTGCCTGGCATGCAGGTCCCAGAGTCCTGTCAGGCAGTGGCCTGGCCAGCCAATCGATAGTCCTTCTGGCTAGGGTAAGGTCCCTCTTCAGCAGCAGCCCGTCATGACCCTCAGTGTCCTCCTCCCTCTACCTGGGCTGTCCATCACCAGAAAGAAAGGAAAAAAAAGCCTCTATGGTAAGGTGACCAGATTTTTAAAATGAAATCCGGGGACATATATTTTCTTTACTACTAATGGCAACAATCAGCGACTTTCTGCCCGTCGCCACCCGCCTCACAGCCTCTCAAGTCTTACTCTTCGGGCCCCGGCTACTACTGGATGGGGAGCGGAGGAAGATCACTCCGCCAGGATAGGCAAGGAGATAGGCAGGTGGCTGGCCAGAATTTGAGCCAAGGCAGAAGAACATATTCCCTCTGCTCCGATCAGCACATGATCATCAGAAAGGGGCACATATAATGGGAAAAATACAAATCCCCTATGCTAGTAGGCACGGCAGATTGGGGGTGTGTAATTCTAAATTTTGTATTTTATTTCTGCACTGATTGTCTTTGAAATTGCCCCTGCCCCCTATTAAATCCAATCTGGGGACAAAACCAGGGACAGACTTGGTCCGGGGACAGTGTCCTTAATCAGGGGACTGTCCCCTGAAACCGGGGATGTCTGGTCACCCTACTCTATGGCAGAGGACTTGGGTTTCAGGGCAAATTCAAAGAAACTATGCTACACATGCATGTGAAAAAAAATGTTTGCATTTTCCTGGCAAATCTGATATTGTATTTATTATATTATTTGTATTAGTCATTTTTTTAAGCTTTGAAAGTGTCCCCAACGCAAAGTGAAGGAAGTGGAAAATGCATTTTGCCATGTGGCAATGTAGATTCAATAGAATTTTGTGGCTGTGAAAGCATTGTATTGTCAGCTGTAGATGCAGTAACTTCAGAGAAACATAGCAGTGGGCAGTATTTTAATTTAATGGTCACAACTTGTATTTGAAAAGTCTACAGTGTCTACACAGAAACAGAGTGCACACTAAATGTTGTGATTAAAACACATCAGATGTCTCCATTAGAACCAAAGTCAAGTTCAGAAGTGATCAACTTGGTAAGTTCACATGAGCAATAACAAACAGCTCAAGCAAAAGACTGTTGAAGGACACAGCAGGCAAAAGGGATCTCAGCAAAAAAATGCCTTATTACTGTATATTGCAAAATTTGTTGAAGAGCAAAACCTGTTACACTAGCATTAGAAGATTTTGAAATGAGAAGCTTATGTAGGCCTTACTGAGAACCCTTTAATGCATGGGAGCCACCGCCCAACATCAGTGCCTGACCTCACAAATGCGCTTCTGGAAGAATGGTCAAACATTCCCATAAACACATTCCTAAACCTTGTGGACAGCCTTCCCAGAAGAGTTGAAGCTGTTATAGCTGCAAAAGATGGGCCAACATAATATTGAACCCTACGTACTGAAGTTGGAATGCCATTAAAGTTCATGCGCGTGTAAAGGCAGGCGTTCCAATACTTTTGGCAATATAGTGTATGTAGCACTACCCCCGGAGAAGCTGCTGGTTATTTTTGGGTGGCACGTTACCTCTATATTCTCGCTGTCCAGGGTGCAAGGAGAGTCTGAAGAATTTCAATGTCCACACAATACACTTATTTTTCTTGGGTTTATTTTTGCAGAACTTCAATAGAAAAGAAGGATAAGGGGTGGAAAGGTAGGTAGGTTCAGGTGCATAATCACAGATAAGGAAACACTCCTGCTTCCAGCAAACAGTTGTCGTCGCCACTCTAGCCAGAGTGGGTATTGCTCACCCGGATTGGTCCCTCTCACTGGCCTAGCAGCCGGGATGGCGCACAAAGTAAAGTACAGTCTCTGCCACAGACCTTCCTTTATGAGGAGACAATTTGGTCCGGAATCCCCTGCCACAGGATTGAGCACCCAGATCTCTCCAGCTTAGCTTTGGTAGAACTTTTAGACACGACAGGCGACACTGTCAAGCCTTTCGGTGTACAGTGCATCCTTCGATGAAGTTTCCAGGCCTTCTCCCAAGGTACCAGCCTCTTGCATGGCCCTCTCCAGGATAGGTCATCCCCTGGCTTCCTTCATCAAGTGGCTTCCTCCCACAGGACGGACAACACAGGATCACCTCTGCAAGGCAGGCCCCAGCCAGACTACTGGGCCTACCCACAAAGTCACAGGCCCGGGCCAACGTGGTCCCGGAACCAGGATTCGGGACACGCACTGAGGTGCATGGGACGACAGACCGACGACCTCGAGCTAATAGCGTCTGTCCCTTAGGTATCCCCCAGCATGCACAGCGGGGCAACCACTCCCACTGATTCGCTGCTGAGGGAGACACTCAATGTACCTTGACCCTGCTGCTGCCACCCTTGGCCTGAGGTGGTAATGACACCCCCAGGCGAACAATGGTGGATACTCCCAGCACAGTCACGACTAGAACAGAGGCTAAATTGCCCTTAATCACTCTTGTCTGAGCAAAATAACAGCTCAGACCCCACTAAATTTAAAGCAGCGCCTGATCAACAGGAGCAGGGCGCTACATGTATATTAAGGCTCATTTAGTCTAGGGGATATTATTCCTCACTCCACCAGCAGTCTGCTTTTTTCCACTCCTGATGTAGCCCTTACATTTGGACAAATGCTCTACATACTTGTAAGTGTGGTGCAACATGGTGTGTAGGAAATAATTCACACAGCCAGGTGCAATGTAAAACCTGTATTGAGGTGATGCAGCCACAGTTCACAATAGACCTGGTGGAACAGCTACTGTACCTAACCAGGAACGCTCACAGTTTCTAATGACATGGAGGAGCAGGTTCCAGCCGAACAGACAGCGTCTGTTGAGAGGGGACAGAATGCAGCCTGATCGTCTAGAGCCCAATTTGGGAGAGGCTGCAGATACTGGAACATAGGTGGAAAACGGGTGGAACATGTCGCATGTTCCAAAGGTGAACTTATTTGTTAAACCAAGTTGCTAAATTATTTTATTAAACAGCCCAGCACACACTACACACCCTGAAGCATGGATGGAACCACCTTAAAATGTCCATTTCATAAAGTATTTTATACAAATAGCAAAATAAGGATTTACAAATAAATAAACAAAAATGATAAAATAAGTTTACAACTTAACAAAAAAGTATGATAAAATAAATTAAAACTTATGAAAAATAAAAGATTCCTTTGACAGCTGTGTTTTTATTAATTAAGTGTTATCATGTAATGAATGGTAGGTATTTGAGAATAGACATTTTTGTTTACCACACTTCCACTTCCCTTGTCACCATTTTATACTATTTATAAATGTTTACACACAAGACTTAAACAACTTTCTCCCAGGATTTCCATTTTTTTTTAATTGTGTGAATCTTGATTGAAATCTGTATGAAAACATTAGTTGCCCCTAGAATAAAGTGCTAATTTTTACTACTTTTATCAGTCTGCATCATTCCTGGTCTTTACCAAGTATTTTTTTCATAAGAAGGGGGTTAATCTATAAACTGAAAGACAGCTAATAGGAGAAATTCCCCAATTTTATAAATATGCAATTTTTGGCCTAATATAGTACCAGGTAATAAAAAAACAACTACCGCATTTATCTGTCTATAACGCGCCCCGGCGTATAGCGTGCACCCCCGAACTTGAAGGAAAATTCCTGAAAAAAAAATACTTAGTTTGGATGCCCCTCGTTGGTGTCTTGCCCGTCGTCCATCGCGTCCTGCCCGTCGTCCATCGCGTCCATCGGCGGCCTCGTCCGGTCCGGCGTCCTTCTGCGGCCATCGTGGTGTCCTCCCCGCTCTATCCCGCGCTGTGTTTGAACCACTGCGCCGGCATATACCGAGCGCAGTACACTTGGGTATGATCGGGCAGGCTCGGCTCCTCTCGCGTAAAGGACGTACAGGACACACAGGACGTGACCGCGAGAGGCGCCAAACCTGCCTAACTATACCCGAGTGTACTGCGCTCGGTATATGCCGGCACAGTGGTTCAAACACAGCGCGGGAAGCGGGTATCGGCGTATATCGTGCACCCACGATTTTGCCCTGATTTTCAGGGCAAAAAAATGCGCGGTATACGCCGATAAATACGGTAATTAGCAACAAATCATTTACTTCTTTAACTTGTTAAAAGCTGAATTATATTTTGTTCTTACGGGTTACTGCACAGCACTGCTTATTTCACTATCCCTTAAATAAGCTTAAAGGTGTCCATATACAAAATGGTGATGGTGAATTTAACCACAGCATGATTGCTCTTTATAATACAGTAGACTCATCGGAATAACAGTAGGGTCAGATTTAGACTTCCTGACCCCCTTGGCCACAGGTGTCGAACACAAGGCCCACGGGCCAAATGAGGTCCTTCAGGCCATTTCATGTGGCACTCGCACCTCTCCTGCAGCTGCAGGAGAGCTCCAGCCCTCTGGTCCTACGCCAGACCCTTACTTTCTGCTTTCAAACAATGCATCCAGCTACTTCCCAGCAGCAGCATAAGGAAAGGGGGGTGCACTGTGATATAAGGAAAAGTGGGGGACTCAACTTTTGATGGTGGGGTGGCACTTGACATCTAATGTAAAGGGGAGGGGATGGGCTGGACATCTAATCTTACAGATACAACCGGCCCTTTTGAGGGCAATCATAATGTTGATGTGGCCCACAATGAAATTGAGTTTGACACCCCTGCCCTAGGCCAACTGTCTTGCGCCCCCTCTTCACAAAATTCAGATGGCTAGTCTAAATAGCATATACCGAATATTATGCTGTAGATGCCATCGTCACATAAAGCAAAATTAATCTAGGGTGGAAAGAGACTGTTTGCCCTATGTCAGTACAGGAAGAATCAATGGTGAGAAGAGTGAGATAAGTTGTCACCCTACTTTCTAATTATTGGTTCTAGGTATACGGGCACAGAGTAGGTGACTTATAACTACCCAGCACACAATCTGTGCAGAGATAAAGATGACTGAGCCAGACTATTTTGTCAGACAGGATGGAAGACTGGATATTGCAGAACATTTTTGATTGCACATCCAAATGTACATGTTTTTTTTTATTTAAAAGGAGTTGACTTGCATGTAGTGTCTGTCCAAGTTGTCAAGCCAATCACAGTTTGGCTTTTGTTTTTCAAGAGATTAACAGACATGATTGTAACGGCCAAGTGTATATTTTTGTGCACATCTGTGCAGGCATCCCTGGCATTGACCTGTAAGGGTACCACCTCTAACCTTAAACAGGAATTCATTAAGAAGACTGCAACATTAAACAAAGAGCATATATTAAAAATACACACGTTAATAATTTATAAAAGCACATTTTTGTTTTTGCATTGTACATGTTCCCCAGGTTTTTGCTGGGCCTTACACTTTAAATGTAAATTGTGTAACATACTGTTAGTGCCAAATCAACAAATAATTGTAGACATCTTGGGCTGGCCACGAAATTACGCGTAATTTCAAATTTTGCTCGTCGTATCTTTGTTTTGTATCTTCAAAACAAGATACGACGGCATCTCGGATCGATCCGACAGGTGTACGTCTTAGTACGCCGTCGGATCTTAGATGCAATTTTTCGGCGGCCGCTAGGTGGCGTTTCCGTTGATTTCCGCGCCGAGTATGCAAATTAGCTAGTTACGGCGATCCACGAACGTACGTCCGGCGCATTTTTTTACGTTGTTTGCTTTCGCCTTTTTCCGGCGTATAGTTAAACCTGCTATTATAAGGCGTACTCAATGTTGTTAAGTATGGCCGTCGTTCCCGCCTCGCATTTTGAATTTTTTACGTCGTTTGCGTAAGTTGTTCGCGCATAGGGATTTGCGTAGAATGACGTTACCGTCTTAACCATTGGCTTGTTCCGGTTTCATTTCGAGCATGCGCACTGGGATACCCCCACGGACGGCGCATGCGCAGTTAAAAAAAAACGTTGTTTACGTCGGGTCACAACGTATTTACATAAGACACGCCCCCATCACAGAGATTTGAATGCCGCACCATTATGCCGCCAAAGATAGACTACGCCGCCGTAACTTACGGCGCGCATTCTTTGTGGATTTGAAAAAAATAAATAAGTTACAGCGGCGTAGTGTATCTTAGATACGCTGCGCCCAGGAGATTAATGCGCCGATGTACGTGGATCTACCCCCTTGAGACCACACAAAGTTTCTGCACAATTTAAATAGTTAAAGTAGAAGTTCAGCAAAAACCTAACTAACCCTAAACCTAATTGAAGCCACATTTTAAACTAGTCTGGTCCCACACTGAGCTATCAGCGGTGGCTTCAGTGTGTAGGCGTGTGCAGGAGAGGCAGCCGACAACGGAAGCCCCATAGTAACTCTATGGGTGACGTCACTTCCCAGGCATTTCCCAGGCATTTCCCAGCTGTTGTCGGGTCTCTCCTGTACACAGCATCCGCAGCTGGAGACCGGACCGGCTTCCAAAAAGATATGTATAGCCATTTTTTCTTTGCAGGGTTAGATAGATATGTTTTAGAATGTAGCTGAGAGTTTGTATCAATAAAAAACATTTGATTAAAAAAAAAGAATGTGGCTGAGAGTAGATTTAACATTAGAAAGTTTTTGGCTGAATTCTACTTTAAATAGTTTTTAATGACGTGCTTTGATAAATAAATATTGGTTGTATATTTCAGATATACTGTGTATATACTTTTTGTTTAATGCAGTAGTATACTAGAGAAATTGGTTTGTCCCAATTAGTGTGAGAATTAGTGTGATATGCAAGACACGTTGCAGGTAAACCCACATGTGCTCTTTTTGTAAAATCTTGCTACAGCAAAAAAGAAAAAATCTAAGCAACTAAGGGCAGTTATGCTCAAACAAATTTCATTGTAATAAAAGCATTCCTTTGCATGCTGCATGTAATAAATCCTGAAAATATGGAAAGGGAAGAAACACGTTATCATCACCAAAATAAAGAAGAGACTTTTTAGTTGAACCCAGATTTCCTGATTTGCTAAAATGGGCCTTTGAATCTTCCTCAGAACTTTTACAAATATGAATATCTGCACAGCGAGGAGAAGACACACCACTAAAACAGTGACCGTAATAAAGATATAGTTCATGATAAGCACAGCTCTATTTTGAAATTCAGTTTGAAATTGGAAGCACTCTGCTTCATTTAAGGTGGCACTGGTGCCATATTGCGTAAACACCAGTGGCAAAATTATAACACATACTAAAAACCATACAATGCCACTAACTAAAAGAGGATGGAGAGTCCTGTAGAATGCAATGCTATCCCTTTGTTTAAAGAAACCAACATATCTCATGGTCAATAAGACCACATAAAATATAAAAGAAATGTATATATGAATGTGAATCATGGCACTCACAACTCTACAAAAAAACGGTCCATAAGGCCATTTGTTTTGGAAATAGTATACAATGCGGAATGGTACGCTTACAATAAAGATACCATGAACCACCAGCAGGTTGATAACTGATGTAACTGTTACAGATAGTCTGTTTGCACCAGTTATTAAAAAGATCATGAGGGCTATGCCAGTTGTTCCTCCAATAATGATGACAAAATATACTGTAATCAGCAGGTTGTTTGCTGTGGTCCTCTGGATGAAGCAAGATGTTTCATTAAGTTCTTCCTCCATATCGTGATGTAAATTAACCTAAGTAAAATAAAAATGAAAACGTCAGGGGATAAAGGAAATCTAGTTTCCCTTGTGTGTGTAACTTGCCCAACTCTCCATCACTTTGGCTTTTCCCGCTAGAATACCAAAGACAATTTTTTTGTATTTCTTCATTGATGTGAGCCATAATTAACAATCAGGTAGTAGCATAGATTTTCAAATCTAAATTGGCCATACACATTAGCTAGCGGTTTCATCTAATGCATATAAACTCTCTGCAGAATCTCCTGGCCTAAGATTTTCTTGGGTTATAGCAATAAAGTAGATTGGATAACCTGGTACCATCATTACTCCTTTCCTCCTGTTAAAGTGACACTGAAGGTGTCTGTAGTGCTCTTCACCTTGCTCCTGTTCAACCATACATTTTGGGTTGAGTAGAGTGATTTGGGACAAAATTACTTTGCCCAAAAAGATCAATTTTCCCTTTCTAAAAATGTGCTTACATTAGCCTATACTTTAATTATCTGTCACTGCTTAGGAAAACTTTTAATGAAAATAAACTGTATTTGTGCATTGCTATTTGTTTGAATGTCACCACAAGGTACATATACAGTAAAAACAACAGTAAACAGTGAATTATGTGTGCATTGTGGTAAGTTGCATTGGAGTGAAATTTAGAGGCGCTAGCTAATAGTGTGTAAACACTAAATAAATAATAATAATATGCATAAATACCTAAATATAAATGAGTGAATATAAAAATAAACGTTTAAATAAATCGTGACAATATATAACAAAATTGAACACAATAATCGTTAAAAAGATCAATTAATAAATGTTTGAATAAATAGTGACCATATGTATCAAAATTGACCACAATAATTATTAAAAGGATCAATAAATAGTAGTGCACAATAAAAAGTGAAAAATGTGCCAAAACATGAAAATAAAGTCCATATGTGTATAAATGATGAATCCTCAATAACATAGACAGAAGATCTTCCACCTTCACCAAGATATAAAAAGACCACCAAAAGTGCTCATGGATGGCACCTTACCGCAAATAATGGACCACTTTAATTAAAAAGAGGTCAATTAGGCAGATTAGAGATAATATTCCAGACCCAGATCTCTCAGTCTCACAGTCTTGATGGA
This sequence comes from Rana temporaria, assembly GCF_905171775.1. Lineage (NCBI taxonomy): Eukaryota > Metazoa > Chordata > Amphibia > Anura > Ranidae > Rana > Rana temporaria. The sequence goes on from NC_053493.1 coordinate 145,014,360, forward strand.
GCAACACTCCACGCCACATGAGGTATTAAAACAAGAGAATTGCATTTATGTAATTTCACAGAGAGCAGCTTGGCTATATATTTTATATTTTATTTCACTTATTTTATTTAAATATTGGCGCGAGATTTCATTTCCATGGTAAGTTGCATTGCCCAAAAGTAAAGGAGTTGTAAAGTCTTGTGTTTTTTCACCTTAATGCATTCTATGTATTAAGGTGAAAAACCTTCTGTGCTTCAGATTTCGTTTTTGGCCCCTTCTGTAATCAAGGAGCAGTAATTGACTGATCTGGTCTGTTCAGGGTTTCACAGGCTGGGAGTTTGATTGCTTATCCCAGCCTCTAGAAGGAGTTTCTAGAGTATAGGGAAGGAGCATTCAAATAACCAGTCTAAATATTGATCAGAAGTGATCTGGGACTGACTGCAGGAATTTTCCACAGGGATCTGGTCTTGAGAAAGACTACCTCACACACTGGATTGTGTATGGAGGAAGCTAAAAGGTGGCAGCTGATCCTGAATTGATCCCTGGTGATTGTGTGCTTTTGTGATATAAGTGCCAGATATAGCTTGGACTGAGATTGCTTGCATATGGTCTCAGGTGCTAGCCATTCTCCATCTACAGCAGTGTCTTGGGCTGTGAGCTTAGAGAAGAGTGCCTTCCTGTACTGTGGGCCAGATCCACAAAAACCTGGCGCAACTTAAAAAATCCCATTTAAGTTACACTGCCTTAAAATTTCTACCTAAGTGCCCGATCCACAAAGCACTTACCTAGAAATTTCAGGCTGTGTAACTTAAATCCGGCCGGCGCAAGGTGTTCCTATTCAAATGGGGCGAGACCCATTTAAATGAGGCGCGCTCCCGCGCCGGCCGTACTGCGCATGCGCGAAGTTACATTACGCCGAGTTTTGTCGATCGCGCCGGCTTAAAAAAGTTGCGTCGGGAAAAAAAAAAAATTGACAGCGTCGCTCGGCATGCATTCCTGAGGGAGAACTCCATGCCAATTTTCAAATAAAAAACCGGCATGGGTTCCCCCCCAGGAGCATACCAGGCCCTTAGGTCTGGTATGGGTTGTAAGGAGACCCCCCCTACGCCGAAAAATCGACGTAGGGGGTCCCCCTACAATCCATACCAGACCCGTATCCAAAGCACGCTACCCGGCCGGCCAGGAATGGGAGTGGGGACGAGCGAGCGCCCCCCCCCTCCTGAGCCGTACCAGGCCGCATGCCCTCAACATGGGGGGGTTGGGTGCTCTGGGGCAGGGGGGCGCCCTTGCGGGCCCCCCCACCCCAGAGCACCCTGTCCCCATGTTGATGAGGACAGGACCTCTTCCCGACAACCCTGGCCGTTGGTTGTCGGGGTCTGCGGGCGGGGGCTTATCGGAATCTAGGAGTCACCTCAAATAAGGGGGCCCCCAGATACCGGCCCCCCACCCTAAGTGAATGGATATGGGGTACATCGTACCCCTACCCATTCACCTGGAGGCAAAGTGATAGTTATTAAACACACAACACAAGGGTTTTTAAAATCATTTATTAGTCTGCTCCGGAGGCCCCCCCTGTCTTCTTTAGCTCTAATACCAGGGGGGGCTTCTTCTTCCGCTCTCCGGGGGTCTTCTCCGCTCTCCGGGGGGGGTTTCTTCTTCCGCTCTCCGGGGGGGTCTTCTCCGCTCTCCGGGGGTCTTCTTCTATCTTCGCCGCTCTCCGCTGTTGACTCGGCGCACCCCGGTTCTTCTGCAGCTGTCTGGTGCCTTCTCCTTCAGCGCTGGCTGCCTGCTATCTTTGTGTGTTAGCTCAATTACTAGCAGGCAGCCAGCGCGGTCTTCTGTGACGTCATGTTCTTCTCTTCTGTTCTTCTCCCTTCTTCCGATGTTGACTCGACACCTCTTCTCACTGCAATGATGGAAGCGCGCCTTGCATCCCATTTATATAGGCCTCACCGTCCCATCATGCTCCGGTAGGTACCCACGTGGTGGGTGCCTACCCACGTGGTAGGCACGTGGGTACCTACCGGAGCATGTACCTACCGGACAGCTGCAGAAGAACCGGGGTGCGCCGAGTCAACAGCGGAGAGCGGCGAAGATAGAAGAAGACCCCCGGAGAGCGGAGAAGACCACCCCCCCCGGAGAGCGGAAGAAGAAACCCCCCCGGAGAGCGGAGAAGACCCCCGGAGAGCGGAAGAAGAAGCCCTCCCTGATATTAGAGCTAAAGAAGACAGGGGGGGCCTCCGGAGCAGACTAATAAATGATTTTAAAAACCCTTGTGTTGTGTGTTTAATAACTATCACTTTGCCTCCAGGTGAATGGGTAGGGGTACGATGTACCCCATATCCATTCCCTTAGGGTGGGGGGACGGTATCTGGGGGCCCCCTTATTTGAGGGGACTCCCAGATTCCGATAAGCACCCCGCCCGCAGACCCCGACAACCAACGGCCAGGGTTGTCGGGAAGAGGTCCTGTCCTCATCAACATGGGGACAGGGTGCTCTGGGGTGGGGGGGGCCCGCAGTGTGCCCCCCTGCCCCAGAGCACCCAACCCCCCCATGTTGAGGGCATGCGGCCTGGTACGGCTCAGGAGGGGGGGGCGCTCGCTCGTCCCCACTCCCATTCCTGGCCGGCCGGGTAGCGTGCTTTGGATACGGGTCTGGTATGGATTGTAGGGGGACCCCCTACGTCGATTTTTCGGCGTAGGGGGGGGTCTCCTTACAACCCATACCAGACCTAAGGGCCTGGTATGCTCCTGGGGGGGGAACCCATGCCGGTTTTGATTTTACAAATTGCCGTGGAGTTCTCCCTCAGGAATGCATACCAAATGCCGTCGCTTGAATGGGCTTTTACATGGTGTTACTAACTTTCCACTTTGTAAAACCAGCCCTAGTTTTACACTTGCAAACTAAAACTTACGGCGAAAAAACGAAGCTGAAAAGCTTTGTGGATCGCCCTAAGTGCTAATTTGCATACTAGAAGCGGCATTTCGACTTGAAATGCCCCCAGCGGCGGATGCGGTACTGCATCCTAAGATCCGGCAGTGTAATTCAATTACACATGCCGGATCTTCTGCCTAACTTTGGAAAACTGCTTCTGTGGATCAGTTCCAAAGTTAGTACAAGGGATACGATGGAGTAACAGCAGTTACTCCGTCGTATCTCTTTTGTGGATCTGGCCCAGTGTTCCTAATATTGCACTGGGTATCATTAGCACTGTGGTCTAGGGTAAGATTCCAATGAGACTTACCTCATGGTCCCAAGCTGTGAGGCCTTAGGTTGTCCAACATTCACAGTTGCTCAAGGAGAATATTGTCCTCTTACAGCCAATTTCTAACTTTATTGGAGTATCACATGTCCTAATCCCTCTCCTGTTATAAGTTTTTCCATGAATAAATCACAAAAAGACAACCTCTAGACCAGGGGTAGGCAATTTTTGAGAGGTGGAGATCTACCTGGACAACATGGAAGAGTTTAAAGATTCCCAGGGTGCAGCACCCCCCTTTTTTTCTAAAGATGTTAACTAGCAAGCCCCCAATGAAAAGTAAGGACAAGGACAGCATTGAGAAAACTTAAAATATAATATAACTAATGTCACTGTACAGATATAATTTTAGACTACTTTAAAAGTTAGCTTAGGCCAGAAGTGGGGCATTCACTTTCATTCACAATACTTTCATGTCTGGGGAGTAATTGTTCACCCCCTCACGTCTATTGCATTGTCCATCATGAAGGCAGAACATCTGGTACTCCAGGCTGATTTGCTTGAATAGTTTCAGGCCTGGCTGTCTGCTTTGAGTTCTGACAAGTATAAGTAGTAGGTAGGGCAGTGTACTGAGGTCAGTAGAAGTCAATAGTAGGTAGGGCAGTGTACAGAGGTCAGTAACAGGTAGGGCATTGTACAGAGGTCAGTAGTAGGCAAGGAAGTATTCAGAGGCTAGTAGTATGTGGGGGGGGGGTGTACAGATGTCAGAAGTAGGTAGAGCAGAGTACAGAGGTCAGTAGTAGATAGGTCAGTGTACAGAAGTCAGTAGTAAGTAGGGCAGTATACAAAGGTCAGAAGTAGGTAGGGCAGTGTACAGAGGTTAGTAATATGAAGTGAAGTGGACAGGGAAAAGTAGGGAAGTGGGCAGGGGTGAGCAGGACAGGGGGTCAGCAGGGCATTGTTCAGGCAGGTCAGAAGGGTAGGGTACAGGGGGCTCAAGAGAGCAAGGTACAGAGTGGGGGGTTAGGAGGGCACACCACTTGGAAGATCAGGGGGCGCACCACTGGGGACATCAGGGGGCACACTACTGGGGGCATCGGGAGGGCACACCACTGAGGGTGTCAGGAGGGCTCACCACTTGGGGCATCAGAAAAACTTCACTGGGGGCATCAGGAGGGCACATCATGGGGGCATCAGAGGGCACACCACTTATGGGGGCACACCACTGGAGGCTCAGGATGGCACAAAAATGATTACCCCATGCAGAGCTGTGCCAGATCTAACTGTTCTAGTGCTAATCCCAGCTGGCCCTCCTCTCTCGTCCATCCCACATGATGTCAACCACATGCGCCCTGGATGGACTGAAGAGGAGGGCCAGAGGGGATCAGCACAATACTCCAAGGATGAGCTCAGGTGCTTTCGGACAAGAGCCCGAACCTGTCCAAGCCATCCCGCCTGAAGCTGTCATAGGTGGCAGAGGCATTTCCCTCCCCACAGCCGCACCAAAGCAAAGGGCATGCTGCAGGGCAGGGAATGCCTTGGCTTTTAATTTTTTCCCGGAAGCACACCTCTTTCCTGCGCAGCTCTGCCAGTTGTGGGTCAGCAAGGCAGGGATGAGATCATGATCTATCAGGCTTTTGCTTGCGGTTGACTGGTACATCATGATCGAAGAGTTGCCGACCCCCGCCCTGGACTGTTTATTGGAGCTGGAGTGAAAGGACTCTTGCTTGGGTGGCTGGTGGCCTCCTTACTTTTTAGGCAAGAAACAGTTAAAATCAGTGGCCCCTGCAGGGGTAGTGCTACACATAAAAACACAACCAGGCACAGGAGGTAGCACACATGCCCACCAAGGCAGCCAGGGTGGAAAATCTTAAAGACACCAGTAGCATGTTCTACAAATATGCAGCAATGACAATTTTTTTTCTTTTAAGGTCCATGCACAGTGAGCTTAAAAAAATGCCAGTTCTCTTGGCAGAAAAAACACTCATATAGAGCATTTTTGTACAGGAGGTTAGGAGCTTCTAGTAGAGTTTAGAAGCATTCTGCCTTTTTAGGTAGATTCAGGTAGAGGGGCGCAAATCTAGGTCGGCGTAGCCTAGCGTGTTTACACTACGCCGCCTTAAGTAAGAGAGGCAAGTACATGATTCACAAAGTACTTGCCTCCTTACTTAGGGCGGCGTAGTGTAAATGCGGCAGGCGTAAGGGCGCCTAATTCAAATGGGTTGGGGGGGCGTGTTTAATGGTAATGAGGCTTGACCTCACGTTTTTTTGTCACTGCGCATGCGCCGGGCGACTACATTTCCCAGTGTGCATTGCGGTTACGTACGCCGCACGGGCCTATTGATTTCGATGTGGACGTAAACAACGTAAATCCCGATTCGCGGAAGACTTACGCAAACGACGTTAAAAATTCGAACCTCGCGGCGGGAAGGGCGGCCATACTTTAACATTGTTATTCCACCTAATAGGTGAAATAACTTTAGGCCTCCTAAGGCCTTACGGAAACGGCGTAAATCGACTGCGGCGGCCGGGCGTACGTTCGTGAATCGACGTACAAACTAATTTACATAATCTACGCCGACCGCAATGGAATCGCCACCTAGCAGCCATCCGAAAAATTGCAATCTAAGATAGGACGGCGTAAGCCGTCCTATCTTAGATATGTTTAAGCATATCTCTGTTTGACCATACGCTTAAACATAGGTCGGCGTAGATTCTGAGTTAGGTCGACTTATCTACTGATAAGTCGGCCTAACTCTTACTGAATCTACCTAGAGTGATCTTCCTCCGCTTCCCACCCAGTAGTTTTCCAGGGCCCGGAGAGTAAGACTTGGCAGGTTGTGAGGTGGGCGACGGGCAGAGAGTCGCTGATTGCCGCCATTACTAGTAAAAAAAAAATATGTCCCCGGATTTCATTTTAAAAATCTGGTCACCTTACTTTAAATGTCCTACTGTGCATAGACACATAGGATACCATTGAGCTGTTTCTATAGGCAAAACACAAAACTCCTGTAGAAGTAGCATTTTTTTAAGCCCAGTATGCATGGACTCTTATGCCGCGTACACACGATCATTTTTCGGCATGAAAAAAACGTTTTTAAAAAATGTCATTTAAAATGATCGTGTGTGGGCTTCAATTTTTTTTTACGAACATGCTGCATTTTTAAAGCAGCCCCAAGGGTGGCGTCATCCGCATGGAACTTCCCCTTTATAGTGCCGTCGTACGTGTTATATGTCACCGCGCTTTGCTAGAGCATTTTTTTAAAACGATGGAGTGTGGGCAATGTCGTTTTAATGATGAAGTTGGAAAAAACGTTGTTTTTTCTACATGCCGAAAAACGTCATTTTTATTAATGCCGAAAAATTATCCTGTGTACGCGGCATTAGAACAGTGGACCAGAGTTTTGCAGTGTGGTCTGCTGGAACTCACAAACAAGAGCACTAACATGATGCAGTGAAGAGCATTGGAAGTACTTACTTACATACATACATAGGCCCAGATTCACAAAGCACTTACGCCGACGTATCTCCAGATACGCCGCGTAAGTGTAAGTATGCTCAGTCGTATCTATGCGCCGTGCCCATAAACTGAGATACGCCTGAAAATAGGCTTCATCCAACCGACGTAACGTTCCTACGCCGTCGTATCGTGTGCGCATTATTACGCTGGGCGCATTTGCCGCTCCCATTGATTTTCTATGCACATATGCAAATGAGGGAGATACGCCGATTTCACAAACGTAGTTGCGCCCGACGCATTATGTCGGCGGTTTGCGTAAGTCGTACGTCCGGCGTAAGGTTATTCCCCATATAGGAGGCGCAACTCATGCAAAGGTATGAACCAGGGAACACAAGCCGTCGTATCTTTTGTCGTTTAGGTTGTACGTAAATATGACTAGGCGTAGGTTACATTCACGTCGCAGGCAGTGATGCGTCGTATCTTAGGGAGTAGTTCCGACGTGATTCTGAGCATGCGCACAGGGATGCGGCCACGGGACGGCGCATGCACCGTTCATTTTAAGTACTTCTATGACGCTTGGCCCATCATTTGCATGGGGTCACGCCTCATTAGCATGGCTCACGCCCACTTCCACCTACGCTGGCTTACGCCGAGGAAACCCAGTGTATCTTTAAGAGGGAGTGGGAGCAAGTGCTTTGTGAATCCAGTGCTTGCCCCTGTGCGCTGCGCCGGTGTAGCGTAAAAGAGATACGCTACGGCGGCATAAATATGTGCCGATGTATGTGAATCCGGGCCATAGATTTTTCCAACATGGTTAGAATATATCTGCAACCCATGAGCAGTCATACCCAGTCCTCCACAGAGGAATGAATAATACTTTAATAGCACATTAGGGAGAATATTTCCTGAGGGTTCAGTGACTCAGATCTTTCATTTTGCATTATTATCAGTGAGGGATTTCCTTATGTATGATCCAGTTTAAGCTGCCTAGTCAATATGATTAATGCATTTAAAACGGCATCATATTAAACTTACATGAAGTCAGAGATTCTGTCATATAATGTGGAGCAGACATAATATCTTCCTTGAAGAAAGGCAGTCTAACAAGACGAAAGTAACCAAATGTTGTCGGAATCATGGTAGGTCTTGCTTTATTGCATCTCTGCAAGAAAGAAGAATTTTATAACATATAACTTCAAAGACGGTTAGTATAAGATCAAAGACATAGTACAGCTGTCAGCATATTAAACTTCACTCTGTACTTGATCTGCATACTTGCGAATTGTGGCTGTGCAGGAAGACATGTGATCTACCAATTCAATAAAACAAAGTTGTTGTTTTTTTACATATGGTTGCAAAAAAAAAAAATGATTTTACAAAATATTATGGCATAGGTTTACTTTAAAGCGGACCTTTTTTCCATCTTTCCGTCTAATAAATCTTCTGCCAGTAAATACCTTATACAGCCCACTTACTGTTTCTTGTCTGGTCATTAGGCTAGGGCCAATGAATGCTGCAGAGCTGGAGGTGTGCCTCTGTGTGTCTGTGTAAATCCAGGAAGTGAACAGACAGCAGCTTCCGCTGCCCACAGTTAAAATGGCTGCAGCCAGACTCAGTAGAGGGAGATTTCTGCAGCATATTTGGCAAATACAGAATCACACTATATATAAAATATACAAAGTGGTTGGAGGGAAGCTTCAGAATGGCAAAGATGTTTTAATTACAAATTATGTGAGCAGACTGCAGTTCCTTTTTAAGTATAGGATACTTTTGCCATGCGGACAACACTAGGGCCAAGTCTGCTTACAATTTGTATATACATTTTCAATGTTACACTCACCATTAAAGCCTAAATTTAGTCAAAATAAAAACAATATTGCCTTACCAGGTACCATGACTAATGACTGGTTGTTTTGTGTCTTGAACTTGTACTTGGTTACTCTTAGCAACTACACTTGTACTATTTTCTCGTTTGCCGAGAAGTCCCTGTTGTAGCAGAGCTTCATACCCCTTTGTGATATAGAGATCCTGGTTCTTTGAAAACATCAGAACCAACATGCACCCCTTTAATAACTTCAGACCAGTCTTATAACAGTTAATGCAACTTTACTGAATAGATTTTAACATTACAGTCCAGTATGAAAAAGCTGAGTCCAATCCCTAACCCTAACTGTATGGCTGCCCAGGCATACCTCTGCAAGGTAGTAGCCCATGCAGCCATTCTGCAGATGCTGACTGATCTCCGGTTCCCTGGTGCATTCGACAGATGGCAAGGCACAGCAGTCCCCCGTCACAGCTCAGGCCAAAAGCGCAAGCATAGCCAAGAGCCCTGGACCTCAGCCTTCCCCATTTTTATATCACAGTTAGGCTGGCTGGGTCCAAAAAGCCTGAGAACTGAGCACATACATACCTAACTCCTCCCACCTGCCCCCATCCCTTGGGTAAGCCTTTAACTAAGGCATAAACAGAACAGTCTGCCTTTATGCACTTCTGAACCCTGTACGTGGTTGTTAAATGCCCAGCCGTGGGTCGCTCCGTGACCACGGCCACGGGACCCGCGGACCCGATCGCCACCGGAGTCCCGCGATCGGTCATAGGAGCTGAAGAACGGGGAGAGGTGTGTGTAAACTCACAGTGATACTCACAGTGGCGCTGTCATTGATCGTCTAATCCCTGATATAGGGAAAGGCGATCAATGACGTCACACGTCCAGCCCCACCCCCCTACAGTTAGAAACACATATGATGTCACACTTAACCCATTCAGTGCCTCCTAGTGGTTAACTCCCAAACTGCAATGGTCATTTTTACAGTAAACAATGCATTTTTATAGCACTTTTTGCTGTGAAAATGACAATGGTCCCAAAAATGTGTCAAAATTGTCCGATGTGTCCGCCATAATGTCGCAGTCATGAAAAAAAATCGCTGATCGCCGCCATTAGTAGTAAAAAAAAATTATTAATAAAAATAAAATGCAATAAAACTATCTCCTATTTTGTAAACGCTATACATTTTGCGCAAACCAATCGTTAAAAGCTTATTGCAATTTTTTTTTTTTTACTAAAAATAGGTAGAAGAATACGTATCGGTCTAAATATATATTTATTATAGGAAAAAGTAAAAAATATTGATTTTTTTTTCAAAATTGTCACTCTATTTTTGTTTATAGCGCAAAAAATAAAAACCGCAGAGGTGATGAAATACCACCAAAAGAAAGCTCTATTTGTGGGAAAAAAAGGACGCCAATTTTGTTTGGGAGCCATGTCGCACGACCGCGCAATTGTCAGTTAAAGCAATGCAAAGTGCCGAATCGCAAAAAGGGGCAGGGTCCTTTAGCTGCATATTGGTCTTAAAGCGGATGTGCCACGGGAAAAATATATTAAAAGCCAGCAGCTACAAATACTGCAGCTGCTGACTTTTAATATAAGGACACTTACCTGTCCTGGAGTCCAGCGGTGATCGCAGCAGATGACGAGCCGATCGCTCGTCACCCTGCTGCTCCCCCCTCCATCCTCGGTGAGGGAACCAGGAAGTGAAGCGCTCCGGCTTCACTGCCCGGTTCCCTACGGCGCATGCGCGAGTCTCGCTGCGCCCGCCGATTGGCTCCCGCTGTGTGCTGTGAGCCGAGTGTTCCCAGCATACAACGGGGGGACGGACGGGAAGGAAGGAAAAAACCCGTCCTTTGCCCGTATCGTAGGGCCGGAAGTGGGTGCAGATACCTGTCTGTAGACAGGTATCTGCACCCCCCTCCCCCCTGAAAGGTGTCAAATGTGACACCGGAGGGGGGGAGGGTTCCGATCAGCGGGACTCCACTTTAGAGTGGAGATCCGCTTTAAGTGGTCTTAAGTAGTTAAGAACCTCCCATTGCAATTTGGCCACCCAGGGGTGTGGTTAAATTCCTGCACTGTTGTTCAAATCTGTGAGTTTGTGGATGCAAGGTGGATTTTTTTTATCTTTTTGTACTTGTTGTCTGTGACTTCAGTAACATCCTTAAGTGCTATGTATTCATGTTATTCCTTGCCACTGTAACTCCACTACAGTGTTTAAAAATAAGCAGTTCTCCTATATTTCCTGCTTATGGCATTCCTATGCTCATCTACTGTACATATCTACATAGGGAACTACTGTGCTTTTTTTTGGGTTGCTGTCTTCAGTCAATATTACTCTGTTCGTGCCCTTACATCAGCAGCAGGCTCCTGTCTTAACTTGAGCTTGCTTTCACTAGTAGACTTGTTTCTTTGCTATAAAAAAATAAATAAACCAAATGTGGTCATTCATTAAACCTTTTACTGCCAGAGCCATTATTGCATTTTTAGGGCACATATTTATCAAATCCATACTTTCAGTAAAAAAAAAATACACTAAAGTTAATTTTGTGCACACAAACACAATATATTATCCAATTTCTGACAACATACAAAAGATGAGGTTGCGTCAAGCAAATAGATACCATTTATGTCAAGCCTTAAAATTGTGCACATCCATGAAACAGCAATAGTGAGATTTAGTACTATCATTATTGTGCTGTTTACTGTACTCCTTGCAGGAGGCTCTGACATGAGAAACGAAAGTTCTGCCACTACCAAGAAGGCCACCTCTGCACAAAGACAGACACTGGATCCCGAAAAAGGCATGGTAAGTCAGTAATAGGGAAAAGATCAGCTGCAGGTAGACCATAGGCAATGCTGATGGCAAATCCTTTGCCCCCTGCCTGTCGTTTTTTGGGCATAGGTTCTAGAGAATTTTTACTTTTTAAAGGACCAGTCTCCCAATGAAGAACTCTATACCTGTAAGTAAGAGAGTGAATACTTACCTCTCATGTCGCCTGTGCTATTAAACACCTCTGAAAAATTAGTTGGAAGAAGAAACTAGCTCAAAAGGAATCCTGAAAGGTCTTGCCACATCCCAATTAGAATTTGCATGTAGGGAGTGTCCCAGGCATAGTACGGGCAGGAAACACTACAGGAAGAATGCAAAAAAGTAAAAATATATATATATATATTCCATATAGAAAATTCTAAAAATACACGAACATTAAAAACATGAAGTGGGACAAAAAAGCTACAAACACGGCTACTAATTATTAGTCAACACACTACACTTCTAAACATCAAAATAGAAGAAGAGTTGTGGTTAAACCATAACTGCCATGTTTCGGATAACGCAAAAAAGATTTTTCTGTTTCTGGCATATTTGCTTCTTCTTGGGTTTTTTATGGTAGGAGCATGCTGATATGTTTCTATTTGGAAAGGAGATATATATATATATACTGTGTGTGTGTATATATATATATATATATATATATATATATATATATATATATATATATATATATAGTAACTTGATTGTTGAGTAAAAAAAAGGGGTTATACAATAACTCCAATCAATTTCAAAAAGACCAAAAATTGCACAGTAAGGCCTCGTACACGCGACCGAACATGTCCGCTGAAACTGGTCCGCGGACCAGTTTCCGCGGACATGTCCGACCGTGTGTAGGGCCTAGCGGACAGTTTTCCGGCCGAGCGGACAGGTTTCCAGCAGACAAAAGTTTCTTAGCATGCTAAGAAACTTGTCCAGTGGAAACCTGTCCGTCGGACATGTCCGATGGTTAGTACCCCTAACCATCGGACCGAAATCCCCCGCATGCATCAAAGTGATTCGTCGCATGCGTGGAAGCATTGAACTTCCTGGTTCGCCCACGTCGCCGCGTCATTGTCGCCGCCACATCACCGCGTTTTCTGTCCGGAAAATGGTGTGTACACACATCAGACCAAAACCTCCCAGCAGATATGTCCGATGAAAACGGTCCGCGGACCGTTTCCATCGGACATGTCTGGTCGTGTGTACAAGGCCTAAGGGATTTCCAGTATTTGATACTCACAGCTGAATGTTAGTACACAGCATAATTGCAGAGCAAATGCAGAGGGAATTCCCAGTCATGCCAAACACCGCATTCCAACAATAATTATCTGTTGTGAGAGTATTCACCCCCTAATTCATTTCTTATAAAAGGTATCTTTAGTATCTTTAAGAGTTTGGAAAGGCAGGCATAGCAGGCTTAAACCACCGGCTGCAGCGGCAAACCAGGGCTCACAGAGGCCAATAATGAAGGACCAAAGGCGTAAATCTGTCAAATACAGGAATTTAGCATAAATTAGGAGTGGGTTGAATCGCTAAAGGAACAAAAATTCCCAGAGTGAGGCACGGTAAGAGAGGGGAGTGTAAAGGTAAATTTATAATTCTTTATTTTAAGTCTTTTTCTCCTCACAAAAAGAAAACAACCTCTTCATCAATTTGAATACCATTACATCCATATTTCACATCTACTGAACATCTCTTGTTCCTTATATATCGTTCTTCATCATATACCTATCACCATATCAGCTCTCCCTTCACTTACTCCAGTATGACCCTTTACCTATTCTTACTTCCTCCGACTTCACCAGTCGGCGGAGTATTTTAAATAGAGGGGAAACAGTATCCCTATTACCCTCCCACTTACCCCGCAACAAAAAGAAAAAAAAAATATTCCTCCCCCCCTCCTCGTTTGTTGAACTGTCCTTAAGGATTTTGTTCCCTGTACATAATATATGGGGCCCAAATCCTCCAATACTCCTCCTCTTGCTCCCTCAACCCCATAGTGAGATTTTCCATCTGTTGGATCTCTGTTATTCTACTCAACCATTGTGTCTTTGTTGGAGGTACTGTACTCTTCCATAAAATTGGTATACAAGCCTTTGCCGCTGTAATCAAATGCCTTAACAAAGACTTCTTGTACTTTTCAACAGATAGTGGGATGTCGTAAAGCAAAAATGCTGCCGGTCTATCTCCAAGATTCACCCCGGTAATTTCTCGAGTTATTTCCGAGACCGTCTTCCAAAATTCTTTTAGCTTTTGGCATCCCCAAAAAATATGTATCATGGTGCCTTCTGCTTCCTGTCCCACTTTTGCAGATCAATTTTAATTTGTTTTATCAGGGGTGCAAAGTTTAATTCAAAAACTCTATTTAATTTGTTTGGTATCTTAGTCCCCAAGTAACCTACATGGGAGCCTGTCCATCTAAAAGAAAAATTAGCTGCTAGTTGCTGCTGAGTTGTGAGTATCTACCTCCACTCCCATAGCCTCTGACTTATTGTAGTTCACTTTAAAATTGGACAGTTCCCCATATATTTTTATTTCCACTAGAAGACATGGTAACGACGTTGCTGGGGAGGTAATGGAGAACAATAAGTCGTCGGTGTATGCTGCTACCTTATACTCATCTCCCTTATCCCGAATACCCCTAATATCAGTGTTTGCTCGTATAACTCTCAGAAATGGTTCCAGAGTAAGGATAAATATAATAGGGGAGAGTGGGCATCCCTGCCTCGTTCCATTCTGAATAGAGAAAGGTCCTGATTTTATATCGTTTATCTTTACCCTAGCTGTAGGACAGGAGTACAGGCTTGTGATCCAATTCTGCATCCCCCTACCCAGACCTACAGTAGGTGAACCCGATTTTGTGTCAATCTCGCTCTCTTTCTCGGCGAGATTGAGCACCTACGAGCCCCATCGCGGGAGCCAGCGCCGAGCTGGCTTGCCGCGATGGAGACAGAGCCGTCATAGAAGCGACGGGAGATCCGACTTGGATTCCCGCCAATTCTACACGCGTGCGGCGTTTGTTATGAATCCTGAGGGGGAAGTCCCCGCCGGATTTTAAATAAAAATCCGGCATGGGTCCCCCCCTCAGGAGCATACCGGGCCCTTAGGTCTGTTATGGGTTGTAAGGAGAGCCCCCCTACGCCGAAAAAAACGGCGTAGGGGGTCCCCCTACAATCCATACCAGACCCGTATCCAAAGCACGCTACCCGGCCAGCCAGGAAGGGAGTGGGGACGAGCGAGCGCCCCCCCCCCCTCCTGAGCCGTACCAGGCTGCATGCCCTCAACATGGGGGGGTTGGGTGCTCTGGGGCAGGGGGGCGCACTGCGGCCCCCCACCTCAGAGCACCCTGTCCCCATGTTGATGAGGACAGGGCCCCTTCCCGACAACCCTGGCCGTTGGTTGTCGGGGTATGCGGGCGGGAGGCTTATCGGAATCTGGGAGCCCCCTTTAATAAGGGGGCCCCCAGATACCGGCCCCCCCACCCTAAGTGAATGAGTATGGGGTACATCGTACCCCTACCCATTCACCTGCAAGAAAAGTGGTAAAAACACAAATAAACCACACAGGATCCCTACGAGTCAAATTCTCATAACAGCACAATCATTGCAGAAGTGTTTCGCTACATTGTACTGTGTAGGACTGATGATAGAACCCTGCGTTTTTGTGCATGCTTACATCTGAGACATCCATCATTGTCTATTGATTCCAGAGCAGACTTTATTTGCATTTAGGACTGTTTCTGTTTAGAGCAGAACATTTGCACTGAGGACTCTGTCATATTTTGAAGTTCCACTTAGCTCATTCATGTGGTAGTTCAATTGATATTTGGCATTTGAGACTCCAAATATGTTTTAGCAGGATGTGGTAACACATTATTGATTTAAGCACGAGGGGCTTATATCTAGCGCTGTTAATGTTTATTTTAATTGGTGTACTAGACCATTGATTTTATAGGCATATTTGAATTTGATAACTTTGGTATTTATAATAGCTGCTACACTGCTTTCCTTTCTTTCTAATGACTGGCGATTTCCGGTTATACCTAAAATCGCATAAGCCATTATCCATTGGTGCGCTGGGTCAGTATTTATTGCCTGACTTTGGCCAGGTGTTTTTTACTGATTTTATATTTTTAGTTTTGCATTTTATTAACCCTAAGCGAACATGGATTCTATTAATTTCCTTAGTAATCGCCTCCTTAATATGGATTCCATTTTCACCAATGATGGAGGGGGTGATGACGAGTTGGACTTTAATAGTCTATTGAGCACCTTAAGTAATACACTGGAGAAACAGGTACGGACCTGGTGGGATATTGCCACGTTCGAGCATTACTTAAAAGTGAACATCATTATGCGCAGTTTGAGATGGGAAGTCAGCCCTCAGGATGGTTTAGATGATGTAGAATCATCTTCAGAGTGGTTGGACTTCTTCAATGGGGTGGGTTTCAAACTGCAACAATTGGTGTTAAGACGCAAAAAAAGAAAAATGATTTTGCTTGAAAAAAAGATCTCTGAGATTAAGGAGAAACTAGACCCCATTAAAGGTACCACTTTAGCCATCAACTTTAATAATGAAATCAAAAAAAAGTTGGAAAGGGTTGATAAAGAAACACAGAAGAAAAAAATAAAAAAATACAGACGTGATTATAATGATTTCAATATAGGGGAAGTGTACTTATGGCAGAGCACTACCAACAGTGCACCCCCAGTTATTCCTTTTGTGATTGATCCACCCTCGAGGGGCATTAATCCACAGGTTTCAGGTAGACCGCTATTGGGGCAACCCATAGACCAAACACCACAAAAATCATTTAAACAACCGGTTAAAAATCAACGTGGTAGAGGTACTAATAGATCTTCCCAGAGAGGTAGAGGTCAGGGATACCAGAACCACAACCAACAAGATATCCAATATGATACCCAACCCAATGGGACATATGCAGTAAACACATATAATCGATTTGATCCACTGCTTGGGCATGGCACTAGGGACAATATGAATAACGGACCCACCCCGCACCCGGTTTCTTTTTTAGGGAAGGGGAAGAGGGGAGTAGGCCGAGGGAGAGGACGAGGCAACAGACCCTGGAGGGGGAGACCTCAACAACAATACAATCACAACACCTCTCAGGAATGGTGGAACCCCCCTCAATGGCAGGAATACCGCAGCCCAGCCAGACACTCAGAAATCCAACACGGAGAGGGTGTAGAGCAGGCAGAAGGATCAACCAGAAAAAGGCCAAGACAAACAGAGTGAGTGGCATATATAATCTTTCCACTATCACTCTATCACAAAAAGAAATAAACATCCTTAATGCAGGCCTGAAATGTTCATCCACAAAACCTATGAGCAAATTTGATGTGTACATAGACGTACACAAATTTGTTAGGAAAATGAACATGAAAAGATATTTTTTATCAAATACAGGCATAACTTACAAAACCCAACCAAAAAATACTATAGGGATTGACAGTGGACTCAGAAATAGGTCTCTCTTCAATCCACAGCAGCAAGCCAACCATCAGATTGAAGTCTTCAAGCAAGTAGTCTTAAGGGACTTGGAAGATCTACCTACTAAAAAAAACCTTAATCCCAAGCATATTAGAGAAGGCATCAAGGCCTTGGAAGCCAGGAAAGAAGTTATTATACGCCCGGCGGACAAAGGGGGCGGAGTGGTAATAATGGATAAAACCTTTTACCACACACAACTCCAAAATATGCTTGATGATGATGTTACATACAGTCACTTACCAAAGGACCCCACAAAAAATTATAGAACAGAACTACGTAATCTGGTGGATTATGGCTACTACATGCGAGTGATAACTAAAAAAGAAAAAGCATTCTTATGTCCTAGTTTTAACCGTATACCAACGATATATACGGTGCCTAAAATACATAAGCATGCAGTTACCCCCCCGGCCAGGCCGATAGTTAACGGCATTGAATCAGTCACTTCCCGTGTAGGACAGTACTTAGACTTCTTCCTACAAACTAGTGTACAAAACACCAAGGCCTTCTTGAAAGACACCACTAGTTTTATACGAAAATTGAGAGAGGTCAGTATATCCAAAGACACTGACACTTTCCTCGTCACGGCTGATGTTTCAGCGTTATATACAAACATACAACACGACGATGCACTGTTAGCGCTCAATTGGGCTATGTGCCAGCGGGAGGACGTACCATACACTCAGAAGAAATTTTTGAAGATGATACTAGAATTTTGCCTGTCAAGAAACTATTTTTGGTATGCAGGAGAATTTTACAGTCAAAAAACGGGTGTCGCTATGGGAGCCAAGTTCGCTCCAAGCCTGGCGAACCTCTTCATGAGTGAGTGGGAGGATAAGTGGATATACAAAAACCGACGAAGTGAACTAATTTTCTACACTCGATATATTGATGATTTATTTATAGTGTGGCAGGGATCTGAAGAGTCCTTGAAAGGATTTACGACTTGGCTGAATACTAACAAGAATAATATCAAATTAGAATATAACTGGGATCTACAGCAAATCCATTATCTTGATGTACTTGTTATGAAGGAGGGAGAGAAGCTTACCACCAAAGCATACTTTAAAAGCACAGATAGAAACAGTTATATACCTGTGCAAAGTGGACACCACCCCCACTGGTTGAGGAACATTCCAAAAGGCCAATTTATGCGCATACGTCGTAACTGCACACATGATAAAGATTATGAAATACAATCATCAATTATTGCAGATCGTTTTTTGGAAAAAGGGTATAAGCATGACGCATTGGAACAAGTTAGATCAGTAGTAGGTAGGAACTCTCAGGAGTCCCTCTTACAACCTAAAAATAAAAACCCTGACCAAAAGCATGAATGGGGATTTATATCCCAATATCACGAGCAATATAGAGAAGTGGAGAATATCTTCAGGAAACATTGGAACATCTTAACTATGGATAAAATACTGAAACCAACTTTACCTGAAGTACCTACCTTTATTTATAGGAAGACTCCATCATTTGGTGATCAGGTGGTTAAAAAGGTCCTTGACCAACCAAAACCGCTACAGATGTTCTGGGACCAGAAAGGTTTCCATGCATGTCGACGTTGTAAAGCATGCCAACAGGTATCTACCCACCTAAGAGGCCTTACGAGCTTCACATCTACAGCAAACGGTAGACAGTTCCAAATTAAGGAATGCATAACCTGTGCATCCACACATGTGGTTTACGCTTTGGAGTGCCCATGTGGCCTTATGTATATTGGCCGCACTAAACGCACTTTGGGAAAACGGGTCTCGGAGCACATATATAATATCAAGACTGGCTATGAGGATCATAGCGTGTCATTGCACTTCCTCAAAGAACATGACCAAAACCCCATAGGCCTTAAATTTTGGGGAGTGGACAAGATACACCCAAAGTGGCGGGGTGCAAATATGGTAAGGGAAATATCAAAGTCTGAAACGAAATGGATATTCCTGACCAATACATTGAGCCCCAGGGGGTTAAACATAGAACTTGACCTCAATTGCTTTATTAGCAACCATTAAAAATAAAAAATCAAAGACCCCATACACTACCGTATAGCACTTTAATGTTTTTCTACTGTTAGGCCTTTTTCCATTGGAAGTGTAAAGGGTTAAGGCTCATTTTTTCCATACAAGATATACCCAGCATGAATAGCTAACCTAATGGGTTATACCTAATTAGCAAGGAGGCCAATTAGAGAAAATACAGCCAAGACCATAACTACTAAGAGGTAGGGTGGGTAGACATATTCCCACGCTTCCTTTTCATTTCCCCCCCTCCCTTCCTCTTTTTGACAGTCAAAACCGGAGTTATCAATTCTGAGGAATTTTAATTAAAATATATATTTTTTGGATATTTTTAATATATTTTTTTACAAGTCAATATATAGGATGAATTTATATATATATAGATTTTATATCAGTATATGGGTGGGAAGGAGAATATATAATTATGGATTGAGAACCAATTCACACTAATGATTTTATGAAAATAACATGAACATTTGTATTTTAATAGTTTTTATTATTAATTGTTATGTTATAAGAGATAGCTAACATTGTTCGCTCTCAGTTAATCTTGATGTCTGTTCTATAAGGATTCCTAGTGAGATCAGAAAGGTACCAATTAAGTTCTGACTTGCTGAGGATCACGTTTGGTGGTAGAAAGGACATTCAAGTTAATAAAGAGAGCATGTAATGTGAACATTGACCACTGGGGACACAGTGAGTTGACAGCAGGCAGAAAACAATACACGCTCAGCGTAGCTGTCAGCTGGGAACGTAGTGTTTGTGAAGATTGCTCATCAGCAGCTGACGACACAGGGCTTCCCCAGTGATCAGTGAACATTCAGCCGACGTCATGTAGAGGGCGGGCGGCTTGAATGGACGGCGCTATAAATAAGGTTAGTTCACGACACGTGGCCACGCCCTCTGAAGACGTGACATCCAATCACGAAACGCGTCAGGGCGTGACCACGTGATCTAATCGTCCAATCAGGTGCGCGGGATCCCGGGACTCACGGCAACAGGAGGAGGAATCCCCAGGAGCTGTACAAGTGAGACGCCTGCAAGCCTTACGATTGAGACACAGCGCCATATTTGAATTTTATACTAGTAAGCATAACATTGAAGAGCTCTTGTATCCTGTATAAATAAACGATTTTACACTATGCAGAGTCTCTCTCTTATCCTTGCATGATTATATGAATCTGAGCACCACCAGAGACTATCTAGTGACAGGAGAAGGACGGAGGAGAGATCCAGCTGCAGCTTACTACCCTGCTGAAAGACAGTCAGCGATCCGTGCCTATTGATATCATCTATCTGGTGAGTGAGGTCCCTTAGGGGATCCCTACGAGTCAAATTCTCATAACAGCACAATCATTGCAGAAGTGTTTCGCTACATTGTACTGTGTAGGACTGATGATAGAACCCTGCGTTTTTGTGCATGCTTACATCTGAGACATCCATCATTGTCTATTGATTCCAGAGCAGACTTTATTTGCATTTAGGACTGTTTCTGTTTAGAGCAGAACATTTGCACTGAGGACTCTGTCATATTTTGAAGTTCCACTTAGCTCATTCATGTGGTAGTTCAATTGATATTTGGCATTTGAGACTCCAAATATTTTTTAGCAGGATGTGGTAACACATTATTGATTTAAGCACGAGGGGCTTATATCTAGCGCTGTTAATGTTTATTTTAATTGGTGTACTAGACCATTGATTTTATAGGCATATTTGAATTTGATAACTTTGGTATTTATAATAGCTGCTACACTGCTTTCCTTTCTTTCTAATGACTGGCGATTTCCGGTTATACCTAAAATCGCATAAGCCATTATCCATTGGTGCGCTGGGTCAGTATTTATTGCCTGACTTTGGCCAGGTGTTTTTTACTGATTTTATATTTTTAGTAAACCACACAGTGTATTAAAATATTTTATTTTTCTGCTCCGGAGGCCGCCCCCTGTCTTCTTTATTAGCTCTTTTACCAGGGGGGGCTTCTTCTTTGACGTCTTCGGGTGGGTGGGGGCCGCCGTCTGGTTCTCTTCCACCGCCGGGGGGGGGGGGTGGCTTTTAAAAAAGCCCCCACCCCCCCGGCGGGTTTCCTCCGGCGTCTTCGGCGGGGCTCTTCTTCTTCCGCTATCCCGACGGGTCTTCTCAACTCTCCGGGGTTCTCCTTCTGTCTTCGCCGCTCTCCGTTGTTGACTCGGCGCACCCCGGTTCTTCGTCTCGCTGTCCGGTGTCTTCTTCCGTGCTGTACGTCTTCTCCTTCCGTGCTGTGATGAGTTCTTCTTCCGTGCTGTGACGTCATGTTCTTCACTTCTCTCCTTCTCCCGATGTTGACACGCCGGTCCTCCTCGCTGAAATGACGGATGCGCGCCTTGCATCGGACCTATATAGGCCTCACAGTCCCATCATGCTCTGTACCTACCCATGTGATACCTACCATCACATGGGTAGGTACAGAGCATGATGGGACTGTGAGGCCTATATAGGTCCGATGCAAGGCGCGCATCCGTCATTTCAGCGAGGAGGACCGGCGTGTCAACATCGGGAGAAGGAGAGAAGTGAAGAACATGACGTCACAGCACGGAAGAAGAACTCATCACAGCACGGAAGGAGAAGACGTACAGCACGGAAGAAGACACCGGACAGCGAGACGAAGAACCGGGGTGCGCCGAGTCAACAACGGAGAGCGGCGAAGACAGAAGGAGAACCCCGGAGAGTTGAGAAGACCCGTCGGGATAGCGGAAGAAGAAGAGCCCCGCCGAAGACGCCGGAGGAAACCCGCCGGGGGGGTGGGGGCTTTTTTAAAAGCCACCCCCCCCGGCGGTGGAAGAGAACCAGACGGCGGCCCCCACCCACCCGAAGACGTCAAAGAAGAAGCCCCCCCTGGTAAAAGAGCTAATAAAGAAGACAGGGGGCGGCCTCCGGAGCAGAAAAATAAAATATTTTAATACACTGTGTGGTTTATTTGTGTTTTTACCACTTTTCTTGCAGGTGAATGGGTAGGGGTACGATGTACCCCATACTCATTCACTTAGGGTGGGGGGGCCGGTATCTGGGGGCCCCCTTATTAAAGGGGGCTCCCAGATTCCGATAAGCCTCCCGCCCGCATACCCCGACAACCAACGGCCAGGGTTGTCGGGAAGGGGCCCTGTCCTCATCAACATGGGGACAGGGTGCTCTGAGGTGGGGGGCCGCAGTGCGCCCCCCTGCCCCAGAGCACCCAACCCCCCCATGTTGAGGGCATGCAGCCTGGTACGGCTCAGGAGGGGGGGGGGCGCTCGCTCGTCCCCACTCCCTTCCTGGCTGGCCGGGTAGCGTGCTTTGGATACGGGTCTGGTATGGATTGTAGGGGGACCCCCTACACCGTTTTTTTCGGCGTAGGGGGGCTCTCCTTACAACCCATAACAGACCTAAGGGCCCGGTATGCTCCTGAGGGGGGGACCCATGCCGGATTTTTATTTAAAATCCGGCGGGGACTTCCCCTCAGGATTCATAACAAACGCCGCACACGTGTAGAATTGGCGGGAATCCAAGTCGGATCTCCCGTCGCTTCTATGACGCGCTTGCTGGGATGTGCTGTCACTATTCCAGTGAGTGTGAGATGTCGGCGAGATCTCGGCACCCTGTTGCCGAGTATCAGCGCGACGCTGTCGTGCTAAAAGCACAATATCACAAACACCTACTGTATATGTTGTAGGGTAGCTCTTAAAAACCCCCAGTCCACCCTATCGAAGGCTTTTTCCGCATCTGCGCATATGAGGACTAGTGACTGTTGGAGTTGCTGAGATAAATATATAGCGCTTAGGACTCTTTGAGGATTTTCTCTGCCTTCTCTACCCGGGGTAAACCCTACTTGATCCGGATGTATCAGGGAGGGAATGTAAGTCAATAATCTATTGGCCACTATTTTCGTCAAAATTTTCAGATCCACATTTAACAAAGAGATTGGGCGATAGCTAGCGCATTGAGCAGGGTTTTTCCCTTCCTTGGGAATTACTGCTATATTAGCCATTAGTGTTTCTGCCAGCATCATCTGTCCGTTACGAATCGAGTTAAAGGCTGCCATAAATTTAGGTGCCAACTTTTCAGCAAAGATTTTGTAATAACGTAATGTATACCCATCGGGGCCAGGGGCCTTTCCCAATTTCAATGACCTGAGAGCCCTTAGGAATTCTTCTACTGTAATCGGGCCATCTATATTCTCTGCATTTTCTGCCGATATCTGGGGCATCCCTGAGGCCAGTAAGTATTCCTTTATCCTCTCTTCTCTATTAAGAGTTGTTGGCCCTAGTAGGTGCCTATCTAACTGATATAGATTCGAGTAGTAATTCTTAAATGCCTCCGCTATTAACTGTGTGGAGCTAACCACCACATCTCCTTGCGTTTTAATTTTTTCAATCTGGTTCCTTACTCTCGTCTCTCTGAGCGCGTTCGCCAATAACCTGCTGGGTTTATTTCCATATTCATAATAAACTCTTCTACACCGACTCAAGTTTCCAGCAGTCAGATTTCTCCCAGCAGAGTGTCAAGTCAAAGAGCGTTTTCTGTGTGCCCCTAACGCTATGAGCACTCCTCTCAGTGTAAAGGTAAATGACAAAGCAAGTATAGGTTAAAAAATCTGTGAACAGACTTACCAAAAGAGCTCCTCTGTCATTCACATGATCAAACAAATCAGTTTGCCTGCATGCACTTCTGAACCCTGCACCCTGTGCACAGCGCATTCCTGAACCCTGCATTTTGTGCATAGAGCATTCCTGAACCCTGCATTCTGTACATAGTGCACTCCTGAACCCTGCATTCTGTATGTAGCACACTCCTGAACCCTGCACCCTATACGTAGTACACTCCTAAACTCTGCACTCTGTAAGTAGGGCACTCCTGAATGTTGAACCCTGTGTGTAACCAACTCCTGGTATTGAACAATTCCTCTTTAACCACTTAAGGACCGCCTAAAGCCGATATACGTCGGCAGAATGGCACGGCTGGGCACAATCACGTACCTGTACGTGGTTGTTAAATGCCCAGCCGTGGGTCGCTCCATGACCGCGGCCACAGGACCAGCGGACCCGATCGCCCCTGGAGTCCCACGATCGGTCACAGGAGCTGAAGAACGGGCAGAGGTGTGTGTAAACTCACAGTGATACTCACAGTGTCCCTGTCATTGATCGTCTGTTCCCTGATACAGGGAAAGGCGATCAATGATGTCACACACAAAAAAAAAGTTAATGTTAAAGTTAATGAAAAAGTTAATTTTGTGCACACAAACACAATATATTATGCAATTTCTGACAACATATAAAAGATGAGGTTGCGTAAAGCAAATAGATACCATTTATGTCAAGCCTTAAAATTGTGCACATCCATGAAACAGCAATAGTGAGATTTAGTACTATCATTATTGTGCTGTTTACTGTACTCCTTGCAGGAGGCTCTGACATGAGAAACGAAAGTTCTGCCACTACCAAGAAGGCCACCTCTGCACCAAGACAGACACTGGATCCCGAAAAAGGCATGGTAAGTCAGTAATAGGGAAAAGATCAGCTGCAGGTAGACCATAGGCAATGCTGATGGCAAATCCTTTGCCCCCTGCCTGTCGTTTTTTGGGCATAGGTTCTAGAGAATTTTTACTTTTTAAAGGACCAGTCTCCCAATGAAGAACTCTTAATAAACACCTCTGAAAAATTTGTTGGAAGAAGAAACTAGCTCAAAAGGAATCATGTAAGGTCTTGCCACATCCCAATTAGAATTTGCATGTAGGGAGTGCCCCAGGCATAGTACGGGCAGGAAACACTACAGGAAGAATGCAATAAAGTAAAACAAATTATATATATTCCATATAGAAAATTCTAAATATAGACGAACATTAAAAACATGAAGTGGGACAAAAAAGCTATAAACATAGCTACTACTAATTAGTCAACACACTACACTTCTAAACATCAGTGTAGAAGAAGAGTTGTGGTTAAACCATAACTGCCATG
Organism: Rana temporaria; assembly: GCF_905171775.1. Classification (NCBI taxonomy): domain Eukaryota; kingdom Metazoa; phylum Chordata; class Amphibia; order Anura; family Ranidae; genus Rana; species Rana temporaria. Next base: position 145,039,142 of record NC_053493.1, read on the forward strand.
TTTCGGATAACGCCAAAAAGATTTTTCTGTTTCTGGCATATTTGCTTCTTCTTGGGTTTTTTATAGTAGGAGCATGCTGATATGTTTCTATTTGGAAAGGATATATATATATATATATATATATATATATATATATATATATATATATATATATATATATATATATATATATATATAGTAACTTGATAGTTGAGTAAAAAAAAATTCAAAAAGACCAAAAATTGCACAGTAAGGGATTTCCAGTATTTGATACTCACAGCTGAATGTTAGTACACAGCATCATTGCAGAGAAAATGCAGAGGGGATTCCCAGTCATGCCAAACACCGCATTCCAACAATAATTATCTGTTGTGAGAGTATTTACGCCCTAATTCATTTCTTATAAAAGGTATCTTTAGTATCTTTAAGAGTTTGGAAAGGCAGACATAGCAGGCTTAAACCACCGGCTGCAGCGGCAAACCAGGGCTCACAGAGGCCAATAATGAAGGACCAAAGGCGTAAATCTGTCAAATACAGGAATTTAGCATAAATTAGGAGTGGGTTGAATCGCTAAGGGAACAAAAATTCCCAGAGTGAGGCATTAAAAACCCATGCATGATTGCACGGTAAGAGAGGGGAGTGTAAAGGTAAATGAAAAGGAAGTATAGGTTAAAAAATATGTGAACAGACTTACCAAAAGAGCTCCTCTCTCATTCACATGATCAAACAAATCAGCATGGCTGTGTAGCAACAGGTGCTGCATTTGTTGCCTATAAATACCTGATAGGATGGGATTGGACAGTATACCTAGACCAATCCTGTGAGTCTTGGTTGGATGTTATCCATGTGTGACCCTTTCATGTAGACAGGTGTCCTTAGACACCTGTATGTTATAACAGGTATTGTAAGCGCCTGTCCTTCAATTGGCCTTTCGGGCCGCCGACACATAGACTGGGCGGCACCCACTGGTTGGATAGAAAGAAGCCAGTGTGCAGCCGCGGGATAGAAAATATACCTGAGGCCACACTAGATGCCATAGCCTCTATTGAAAAATAATGATATTAAAATAGTATAAAGCATATATAGAAATAGAGAAGAAAATAAAAAAACCTGGAGCACGGTGGTGGAAACCGGGAATCCCATCTTTACATATTATTATGATCTGCAAGAGGAGAAAAAGGAACACATGAGTATAACTGGTTAAACTGGTTAAAGCAAAAAGTACATGTATATGTATTCATATTCAATAGTTTATTGCTTCAGACATAGTTAATGCAAAGTTATAAAATCACACAGATACATAATGGGGAAAAGAAGGGAAAGAGAGAGAAAATTGGCATTCAAAGGGTACAAAGTTGGCATGGTGGTACAGCGAGTGATTTTAAATAATTGTACTAGGCTAATATATTGCAAATATTTTAAATCATACATAAATAATCAGATATATAAGGAAATGCATAGTAAAGAAAGACAGGATTATACATTCCTTTTCATAACCTCCTGTTACAAAGCCTGGTAAGAATGGTTTCAAATTAAATGTCTCATTTAGGCGCGGTGGAAAAGTGGCATTTAAATTAGATATCCACTTAAGTTCTTGCTGTAAGATATATTTATTAAAGTCTCTGCATGCATTGGGATGTAATCAATCCAAGACTAGAACTGTCACAACTGGGCAGATCAGATTGTGGGTTTGAGCCACATGTCTGCTCAATATGACTTTGGGGTTGGCAGTTTGCATTGCCCGGATATGTGGGTATAGTCTCTGCCATAACTTTTGGACTGTCTTACCTACATAAAAGTAGTCACAGCTGCATGATATGAGGTATACTACTCCCATTGTTTGGCAGTTTGAATAGTGTTTTGGAACAAAACGTGTTCCATTAGGTAGAAAAATGTTTTTCCTACAATCCATGTATTTACAGTAGGAACAAGGGATAGTTCCTACTATTTTGCACGGGTCACCACGGTTATGACCATGGAATTTGCTTTGTACCAGTAAATCACCCACAGAGGTTGCCCGTCTGTAGGTGATAATTGGACTCGGAGGTACGAAAGGTCCTATCGTAGGGTCTGTTGTTACGAGGTGCCAATATTTTTTACATATTTGCATCACTGGCATGTTCATTGGTGAAGGTGGTGATTATTCTATGAATTTGGTTAGATGTATTTTTCTTTTTAGGGACCAGTAGTGCATGTCTATCACTAGCCTCAACATGGTGAAATGCTCTTTTAAGACATTTGTGGCCCATAGCCACGTTCAAGTAAAAGTTTCTTGAGATTGTTAGCCTTGCGTTTAAAATCAAGATGATTCAAACAATTGCGCTTAATGCGCAAATACTGGCCGTACGGGATGGAATTAATAAGTGACCTTGGATGGGAGCATGATGAGTGGAGTATTGTATTCCCTGCAGTAGCCTTTCTGAAGAGCTTGCAGGATAACAAATTAGTCTCATTTTTAAAAATGTCTACATCCAAAAATGTTGCCTTTGAACTGTCAGCTCATTGTAAATTTGAGGTTGAACTCAGTGCTTAAAACAGTCAAACATTCATCTAAAAGGGATTGAGACCCATCCCAGAAGACGAAGATGTCATCTATGTACCTGTGCCACATAAAAATGTGGCACAGGTGTATTTTCCCATTCCTCCAGGTACAGATTGGCGTAGCCAGGGGCACAGCAAGTGCCCCTGGCTATGCCCTGTACCTGGAGGAAAAAACGGCCATCAAAGGAGAACACATTATGGTTCAAAATGTAATCTAAGGAGAGAAGTATGAAGTCATTAAAATAGGCTTCCTGATGACTGGTTCGGGACAACACTCGACTAATACATTCAAGTCCTCTAAAATGCGGTATTGAACTATAGAGGGCTTTGACATCAATAGTTGCAAGAATGCAATTGTCAGGGACCTGTACATCCTCTATAATTTGTAGGAGATTAATCGTATCATGGATGTAAGACGGTATTGCAAAAACGAACGGTCGAATATGCTCATCAATTAGCTTTAAAAAGGTTTTCAGTAATGGAGCCGTTTCCTGATAGTATAGGTCTCCCTGGCGGATCAATGGCATTCTTGTGTATCTTTGGGAGTGCGTAAAACGTTGCCACTCTTGGATATGGAGTACGAGCAAACTCCCAAGTTTGTTTAGAAATGGTCTTATTAGAAAAAGCATCATCTACAAAAGAGTATAATTTTTTATTGAACGCCTCAACAACAACAGAGCCTACTGGACAGTACCAACTACGATTGCTTAAAATATTAGTGCACATCCTATTGTAATGTTCATTGTCCATAAGGACAATATTTCCTCCCTTATCACTAGATTTTATTGTGATAGTGACATTTTTAGATAAATTCTGTAATGTCATTTTTAATTCTTGGAAAGATTTTTCAAGCGTGAGGGTGTAGGGGTTAAAGCCTTTATTTTCTGGCTGGTCATTTTAAAAAAAGTCATGACCCCGTGATTAGAGCTGGGGGCCTCTAGATCAAGATTTTCCTCCAATAGGGAGTTTAGTTTGACTAGGGCTTGTCGTTCGCTAAACGTGTCTGTGTCAGCCTTCTGTGTCAGATTTGTCTTTTTCAAACATGCTTTTCAGCAATAGTTTTCTTGTGTATAAGTATAAATCTTTTATGGCTGTGAATTTATTTAATTTATTATTTGGACAGAAGGTAAGACCTTTAGAGAGGACTGAAATGTTGTCCAAAGTGAGATTATGTGTGCGAAAGATTAATTACATTAAGTTGTGAGGAAGGGAGTGGTGCATTTAGGGAGGTATTGAATTTGGGGGTGCCAGGGGATTCCCCTGTTTTTTTGAAAGAGGTAATGTGGGAATTTGGGGTGTGACAAATAATGAGGGTGGAGTCACTGTAGCTGCCATTGATGTCGCCGCTCTGACATTTGCCAATGTTGTTGGCGCAGCGGCACCCGAAGCAGCCACAGGAGGAGTACGTGGTTGGTGTTTGAAGAGACGTTTCTTAGTAGTGGCTGACAAAGAATGATCGCCATCTTGGCGCCTTTTGGATTTCCTATAATGTCTAGACTGTTTGGAGGAAGTATGGGAGACATTAGACGACATAGATCAGATATATAAAACTGGTCAGAACATTTTTAATGAAAAGTTTTAATGAAAGACCCCTTCCACCGATTTTAAATTACTATTAAACACCTCTGTCCTGGCATTTTAGGGTCTCTAAACACATTACGTGTTTGGCCAGCATTAGGAGTTTCTGCCTCTCTCCTAATGTTGGGCATACATGAAATGTCCTTTACTCCTTCAGCCTGAGGAACTTTCAGGAACTTCCCGAAAAAAATTCTATAACTCTCCATAACTTTTTGGTACTTTCCTGAATATCAAAGTAGTTGATCCAGAAAATATCCAATTGCCTCCTGGCTAGAGTTGAGCGAACCCGAACTGTCGCAATCCTACTTAAAATCACAGATCGCCGCCATTACTATTAAAAACAATAAAGAAATATATAAAAATCGCCAAATTTATCCCATAGTTTTGAAAAACGTAGGCCCTTGCTAAAACTAAGCGCTCGTAGAAGCAGTGAGGGTATGGTGTGCAGTACAGTGGAAGGGTAGGACGACAATACACCTCCCTCCAACTAATATACTGGTGCCAAATGACGGCTGTAGCTGCTGCCGTTCCCTATCAATTGACAGGTAAAAAGCATATAAAAAACACAAATTCAAAGGCAGCACTGCAAAGAAATTACATAAACGGTAATATATGGGTGCAAAACAAAATTATCAATAAAGGTCTGAGAGAAAAGCGGGGGTGAATCCTGTGATCAAAGTACATGAAAAAGACCCAGCTGATTATAAATCAATTCAGTCCATATTCCGCAGTAATCTGCCACCAACACCCACCACCACTCTTGAGAAAAGGCGGGGGGAAGAAAACCACCACTGTTGAAAATGCTCTTACCAGGCGGTGCTGGAAAAACAGCCTTAAATAATCACAGGTTTTACTGGATAGATGGGACTCTCATCTCACAGACGCTGAGGGGGAGGGATCTCAAACTGATACTCTCATGTGGAGGTAAAAGGAATGATATCCATAGCGTTTAACATTTTATTCACCATACAACAAAAAAAAACCTTATTGGAATTGCACTTACAATAAAAAAATATAAATATGGCAATACATCTCTTAGACATCCATCCACGTCCGGGAACAGTGAGAGAACAGTGAGATACCAGAGCGGAGTCTCCTACCTGGCTCTGCTAGCTCTGCCAAATTCAACAACCTGTGTTCTATCCCATAGTTTGTAGACACAATTACTTAGTTGAAGAATATATATCAGCCTAAACTGATGAATAAATTTTTTTATAGATTTTTTTGGATATGTATTATAGCAAAAAGTAAAAAAAAAAAGTTTTCAAAATTGTCGCTCTTTGTTTATAGCGCAAAAAATACAAACCGCAGAGGTGATCAAATACCACCAAAAGAATGACAGGTCACAGCAATAAGCTGGACCAACGTGGGCGAGCTCAAAGGGAGGAAAAGGACAGTCTCCCTGCTGTGATTTTGTCTTGCAGATCTGCAAGCCATCCGCGGGCAGCAACAGCCGCGTGATTGGCCGCCGAGAGGAGCCGCTGATTGGCCAGAATACCGCCGAGCCTCCCGCGCTGTGAGGCTATATAAGGATCCAAGTGCAGCGGCTTTTCAGTCAGCTCCAGTCAGAGGAGCAGCGCTGCACGGCTTCTGTCATGAAGCGGCGTGCAACAGGAGACCGTGAGGCACTCTTATGCCGACTGCTGGAGAAAGCAGAAGGCATGGGAGGTGAGGAGTGGCTGCGCCAGTGTCTGGAAGGGGAGAATGTTCCAGCTTCCCCTGCGCCCACTCCCTCACTGCCAATGACGGACTCCGCTGCCTCTGGGAGCGGGACAAGAAAGCAGCCCTTGAGAAGGAAAAAGGGCAAGAGTGCAGCTGCCTCCCCTCAGCCAGCAGGTCCGAGGAAGGTTGGCAGGCCTGTCACAAAGGGTGCACCTCGGAAGAGGGGGTGCAGCGCTTCTCCCCCATCAGCTGTGGAGGCGAGTGAGCAGTCATTGGAAGATGGGAAAGGTATGTTACCTGAAATGTCACAGTTTGCTGTGTTAGTAGACTCCTTATCCAATGTTTTAAATCAGTTCAAAGGGGCACATGCTAGTGGTGCTGGGGAAGCTACACAGAGGGCACAGGTGTCTGGTGCAGGTAATGCTGTACAATATGTGATGGATGAATCCTCAGGGGCACAAATGAACATTGGTGCTGGGCAGAGTCCGCAGCTGCGGGGTAAGACAGCCAAAAGTTATCAGTGTGCACAGGTGTCTGGTGCTGATTATGGTTTGCATTCTGACAGAGGTTATGGATAATTATGACATGCATTGTACAGATGACATTAGTGCCGTGTGGCAGGACTGGTGTATGCCTGCTAGTCAGGATACCAAAAAATTTATGTCAGTTAAAGGTGTCAACCATCCTGACATGGTGAATCCCACGGTCCCTCTCAGGTTGTCAGCTGCAACGGTTGGTGAGTCCTCATTTAAGGAACCTCTTCCATGCGTTCTGTCCCCGCTAGGTTTCCATCTGCCTAAAGCGGTTAAAGACAAGATCTGGAAGGGTGAGTTTCTGGATTTATTGTCACTACTACCCGCTTCCAAAGAATTCTTAGCTAAATCAGAGAAGCAATCTGGTGACAGGACTGAGGAGGACAGGAGGAGAGCTATTCCAAAGACATTTCAGAATTGGCTGCAAGCATTTTGCATCTATGCTGCAGTGCTGGGGGAACGGTTTCCGGAAAAATGTTCCGGTCTTTTCCAGCATGTCGACATAATAGCCGAAGCTTTTCGCCATTTTGGCGGATCAGCTTGGTTCGTGTACGATGAAAACTTCCGTCAGAAGCTGGCGGTCCACCCTTCACTTAATTGGGGGTCAAAGGACGTGGGCTTGTGGCTCAACCTGATGTTGCCCACTAAACCACAGTTCGCGGCTAGGCCATTATCCAACCCGGCGCAGAATACCCTGCGTAAAGGTTTTTGCTTCGCCTTTAATGAAGGCCAGTGCAAATATCTGGCGAATTGCAGGTATAGACATGAGTGCTCCTACTGCAATGGTACTCACCCAGCATGTAGGTGTTTTCGCAAGTCATCCGCAACCGCTCACCAGTCATTGCATGGAAAGGGCATCGACACCAGTGAGCCTAATAAGAATGCGCCCGTGGTTAGAGCTTTACCCAGACCACAGGAGGGCGGCTCTCTTAATTAACGGTTTCAGGGACGGTTTTTTAGTGCCTTCCTTCCAAGGGTCAGGCTGTAAAATGTTTTCTAATCTACTTTCGGTTCGCACGCATGAGAGTGTGGTGCAAGAGAAAATTGCCAAGGAATTGGCAGAGGGCAGGATTGCCGGCCCCTTCTCGGTTCCCCCATTTGCTCATTTCCGTTTGTCCCCGCTAGGGATAGTCCCTAAGAAGGAAGCAGGTACTTACAGAATGATTCACCACCTATCGTACCCTCCGAAATCCTCGTTAAATGACGAGGTGGCGGATGTTGTTGCCCCAGTTTGCTACTCATCTTTTGACGAAGCCCTGGTCATGCTGCGGCAAATGGGACAAGGTTCCTTGATGGCAAAAGCGGATATCAAGTCGGCTTTTCGCCTTCTCCCAGTACATCCGCAAGGGTTTAATTCACTAGGTTTCCATTTCCAAGGCAAATATTTCTTTGACAAGTGCATGCCCATGGGGTTCTCCCTATCCTGTTTCTATTTCGAGGTTTTCTCCACCTTCTTACACTGGGTCTTGTCCAAGAGATTCCCCCATGGGACTTCCCTCCACTATTTGGATGACTACCTTTTCATCGGGACTAAGGGAACTGACGAATGCTTGGAGGCCTTACAGGCGTTCTGCGAAATTTGCAAGGAATTTGGTGTGCCCCTGGCACACGAGAAGACTTGTTTTCCTTCCACGTCAATAGAATTCCTGGGCATAATGATAGATTCCGTGAACATGGAGTTTAGGCTACCTGATCAGAAATTACAAAAGATGAGGTTATTGATTGTTTCTTTTCTGGCTAGGAGGAAAGTTCTCCTGAAGGAAGCCCAGTCTCTACTGGGGCTGTTTGCCTTTGCAGCCAGAGTCATTCCCATGGCCAGGGTGTTCTCCCGCAGATTTTCTTTGTCCATTCGGGGGTTGAGTAATCCACATGCGCATATCCGTTTGTCCAAGAGCATTAAAGAGGATCTTAGGATTTGGGATGCTTTTTTAAGCAATTTCAATGGTGCCACAGTGTGGCAACAGGATTTTGAAACAAGCAGTCAGTTAGAATTTTTTACGGACGCCGCTGGGTCAGTGGGCTTTGGTGCCTTTTTAAATGGACGCTGGTGTGCTGCCAGGTGGCACGAAGGTTGGTTGCAGGAAGAAATTCTGCAGAATTTAGTTCTCTTGGAACTATTCCCAGTCATAGTAGCGGTGGTAATTTGGAAGGACTCCTTTTCAAACAAAAGAATACTTGTGCACACGGATAATAAGGGTGTCTTCTTTGCAGTGAACTCGTTATCTTCCAAGTCTGTACCGGTACTCAAATTATTGCGGTTTTTAGTATTACACTGTATGCGTTTTAATATATGGCTAAAAGCTGAACATATAGCAGGCATACATAATAACATCGCCGATGCCTTATCTCGTTTACAGCTGAAAAAATTTCGGGAGTTGGCGCCGTCGGCAGAGCAGCAGGGGACCCCTTGCCCAGATTTCCTCTGGGGCTTAATATGGGAGTAATCCTCCTCAATCTTAGGAATTCGGTATCAAGCAAGACTTGGCTAGACTACACGAGTTCATGGTCAAGATGGTGTGCCTTTTGTCATGAAGGCGGTGTGGACCCTTTGAATGTCACTTCTTATGTAGCGCTAACCTTTTTATCTTCCCTTATACAGTCAGGCCTGAGTCCAGCATCAGTGAGCAAGATATTGGCCGGAGTTTCTTTCTTCTTGAAATTTGCAGGCCTGCCGGCTTTAAATTCCTTTTTCAGGTGTCACAAGTCCTTAAAGGTTTTAGAAGATCCAGGCCTTCTAGCGATGTTAGGCGTCCCATCTCGGTCTCATTGTTGGTTGATCTCATTGGTGCCCTCGACAAGGTATGTGCTTCCAGGTTTGAGTCTCTTCTGTTTAAGGCGGCTTTTTCGGTCGCCTTCTTTGGAGCTCTCAGAGTTGGTGAGTTTACTGCCGCTAACAAAAGCTCCTTGTCTTTCCTTAGAGCGGATCACGTATGTGTTAGAGAAGATTGTTTGTTTCTTTTCCTGTGTAGGTCCAAGACGTTCCCAATCGGTAGAGGCCGGTGGTTCTCGCTATCCAGTTCTCCTATCGGAGCTTTGTGCCCGGTGCGGCTCGTGAGAGAATACATGCTCGTTAGGCCCTCTGCAACAGCTTCTTTCTTTGTCCATAATGATTTGTCCCCTTTAACTAGGTTCCAATTTTCGGCGGTTTTCTCCTCTTGTCTCAAGCAGTTGAAGTTATCCGGTTTTCGTTTTTCGTCCCACTCTTTTAGAATTGGGGCGGCCACCACAGCAAGCTCCCTTGGCTTTTCAGAGGATAGGTTAAAACATATTGGTCGATGGGATAGTTCTAGATATAAGTTGTATGTGCGTCCGGAACTGTTAATATTGTAAATTTTTCTCTTTCAGATCAAACCAGGAAAGTGGTGTGGATTATAGGCCACTCATACGTGTTTTGGGCCGCCAAGCATTCGGAGTCCAGATCCTATTCAACCAATCTAGGTCTCGACTCTAATTCCTTTTTAGTTCTATGGTCAGGTGTTAGGGGCCTTCATTGGCGCCAGGTCAGGGATCATTTGTCCTATTTGTCTACTATTTGGCCTGCCCCTCAAATTTTAGTTATGCATGCTGGCGCTAATGACCTCGGCAAATTCGGTACATGGGACCTTTTGTGCGAAATGAAGAGGGATCTTAATTTGATAAAGCTTATGTTTCCCTCTGCGGTTTTGGCATTTTCAGAGATGATTCCTAGGTTGCTGTGGTCTCCTCTTAGTGGTCTGTTCTATTTGGACAAGATTCGGAGGAGACTAAATAGAACTATTCACAGTTTTCTGACCACGGCTGGCGGAGTACCTTCCGCCATTCGGAGTTAGAGGGTTTTATCCCAGGTCTGTTTAGAAATGATAAGGTGCATTTGTCTCCAATAGGCCTGGATATTTTCAACATGGGCCTGCAAAGTTTGATTGAATCAGCCACGGTGTTGGGGGGGCCTCAACCGGCAGATGCTCTGCGGGTCTCGGCCTGTGGGGAGTAGTCGTCCAGCTTTGCTGGATGGACACCATTTAATTCCTGTTAAAACATATCTTAGCCAAGATGGCTTATTTATTTATTTATGTATTTAATTATTTATTTATTTATTTATTATTTTAATAAAGTTGTAACCCCCCGTTTATGGATAGCACCGTGGCCGATTTATACCATTAATAAAGGTGTTGGATTATATTTTGTGTTGTGTTTTTTATTTACATACCTTTGTGCTAGCCCATGACAGGTCACAGCAATAAGCTGGACCAACGTGGGCGAGCTCAAAGGGAGGAAAAGGACAGTCTCCCTGCTGTGATTTTGTCTTGCAGATCTGCAAGCCATCCGCGGGCAGCAACAGCCGTGTGATTGGCCGCCGAGAGGAGCCGCTGATTGGCCAGAATACCGCCGAGCCTCCCGCGCTGTGAGGCTATATAAGGATCCAAGCGCGGCGGCTTTTCAGTCAGCTCCAGTCAGAGGAGCAGCGCCCACCCTCCCGCCCCTATTTTCTGTCCAAAGTCACGAGGTTATCCTTAGGGGAGTAGTCGTCCAGCTTTGCTGGATGGACACCATTTAATTCCTGTTAAAACATATCTTAGCCAAGATGGCTTATTTATTTATTTATGTATTTAATTATTTATTTATTTATTATTTTAATAAAGTTGTAACCCCCCGTTTATGGATAGCACCGTGGCCGATTTATACCATTAATAAAGGTGTTGGATTATATTTTGTGTTGTGTTTTTTATTTACATACCTTTGTGCTAGCCCATGCTCTATTTGTGGGGAAAAAAGGACGTCAATTTTGTTTGGGTACAGTGTCGCACGACCTCACAATTGTCAGTTAAAGCGACGCAGTGCCCAATCGCAAAGAATGGCCTGGTCATTAAGGGGCAAATCCTTCCGGGGCTGAAGTGGTTAATTTCAGTTTTGAACAACATTGTTTATAAAAGACACAAACATCGGAGCATATTTAAGCCGCCGTAGCGTATCTTTTTTACGCTACGCCGACGCAGCGCAGAGAGGCAAGCACCGTATTCACAAAGCACTTGCTCTCAAATCTGCGCTGGGTTTCTAAGGCGCAAGCCGGCGTAGGTGGAAGTGGGCGTGAGACATGCAAATGAGGCGTGACCCCATGCAAATGATGGGCCGAGTGCCAGACAGATACATATAACGAACGGCGCATGCGCCGTCCCGTGGCCGCATCCCAGTGCGCATGCTCAGAATCACGTCGAAACAACTGCCTAAGATACGTCGAATCACTGCCTACGGCGTGAACGTAACCTACGCCTAGTCATATTCACGTCCAACGTAAACTACGTTAAATACGACGGCTTATGTTCCCTGGTCCATACCTTTGCATTGGTTGCGCCTCATATATGGGGAATAACTTTACACCGGATGTACGACTTACGCAAACCGCGTATATTATGCGCTGGGCGCAAGTATGTTCGTGAATCGCCGTATCTCCCTCATTTGCATATGTGAATAGAAAATGAATGGGAGCGCCAAATACGTCCAGCGTAAATATGCGCCCACTCTCCGCCGGCGTAGGCAAGTTACGTCGGTCGGATGAAGCCTATTTTCTGGCGTATATTAGTTTGTGGGCACGGCGCACAGATACGACGGCGCATATTTGCGCTTACGCGGTGTATCTCGAGATACGTCGGCGCAAGTGCTTTGTGAATCCGGGCCATTGTGTTTAGCTGTTTATGTAAATGTAGGATTATTTTGTCATATGAGTCGCACAAAACCAGTTAATTTAATTTGTCCATTAATGCGCTTACCTAGAACCAAGTGCTGAACCAGATGGATGGCACTGTTCTCATAGAGGGAATTATCAGTGGGGTTGAAGAAGTAATTTTTCTCTATTGTCCACTACTGTGGTAACCTAGGGGCAGATCCAGAAAGAAATACATTGGCGCAGCGTATCAGAGATACACTACGCCGCCGTACCTTACCTGGCGCATTTTCGAATCCTCAGCGAGTTCGCGTCGTAAGTTACGGCGGCGTAGTGTATTTCTGGCGGCGTATTTCAAATTGGGCGGGTTGGGGGCGGGTTTCATTTAAATGAAGCGCGTCCCCGCGCCGAATGAAATGCGCATGCGTCATTCCTAAATTTCCCGCCGTGCATTGCGCTAAATGACGTCGCAACGTTTTTAAAATTTTTGAACTTAGACGTGAGTTACGTCCATCCCTATTCACGGATGACTTACGCAAAAAAAATAAAAAAATTCAAATTTCGATGCGGGAACGACGGCCATACTTTAACATGGCAGGTCTATCTATACGCCGCAAAATACCAGCTTTAACTATACGCCGGAAAAAGCCGACTACAGACGACGTTAGAAAATGCGACGGCCGCGCATATGTTAGTGGATCGTCGTAAATCACTAATTTGCATACCCGACGCGGAAAACGACGTGAACGCCACCTAGTGGACGCCGAAGTATTGCATCTTAGATCCGAAGGTGTACGAAGACGTACACCTGTCGGATCTAACCCAGAAGCCGTCGTATCTTGTTTTGAGGATTCAAAACAACGATACGACGCGGGAAATTTGAAAGTACGCCGGTGTATCAGTCGATACGCCGGCGTACTTGCTCTGTGGATCTGGCCCCTATAGTCTAATTCACAAAGCAAAGCAACTGTTTAAAAATTTCAGAAAAAAACTGAAAATTCCTAGTAGAACTGGTTAATACTGTAAACCAGAGAGGTTTCTACGGAAGAAAAGTATTCTGGAAGTCAAGGATTTTACACAATGAAACATTTCTATTTAGAAGGCATTTTTTTTTTAACGTACTAGTAAAATGAAAGTTAAAATCTGGTTACTATGCCCATGCTTCAACACTCCCCTAATCATAGAGTAGTCTGGGCTGCAGTGATTGGATGTGCGTTTCCTTATAATTGCCTATATATGCAGCAATCTTATATTCATAATCTGAAACAAAGTCATTATATTTGTACAGTTCCTGTAAGAAAAGGTTCATGGTTCTGGGACTTACCTTATGGCCTCGTACACACGGCCGAGGAACTCGACGTGCCAAACACATCGAGTTCCTCGGCCAGTTCAGCCCTGAAGCCGCCGAGGAGCTCGGCGGGACGAGAGCTCCCATAGAACAACGAGGAAATAGAGAACATGTTCTCTATTTCCTCGCCGAGGTCCTCGTCGGCTTCCTCGGCCGAAAGTGTACACACGGCCGGGTTTTCTCGGCAGATTTCAGCCAGAAACTCGGTCGGAAGCTGAATTCTGCCGAGGAAACTGGTCGTGTGTACGGGGCCTATCAATACCATGCACTGTCTGTTGTGAGAGATCTTACAAGAAGCCACAGACCAGCTTTATACTTCCTGGAGCACCACGGATAGCCTCAAGTACCATACCCATTACCAGAAATATAACTTTCCAGTTATATATTAATCTAAGCTTTCCAACATGTGCTTAACATTAGTCAAAGTTTAAAAATGCCAGAGACATTCACAATGTAATGACAACAAAGCAAAGCCATAAGACAATTAGGGTGTGTTTTTTTACAACAGACAATCTATTGGCAACTAGTGCCACATAATGCTTCCTTATTAACCACATGCCTACTGGGCACTTTCACCCCCTCCCTGCCCAGGCCAATGTTCAGCTTTCAGCACTGTTGCACTTTGAATGACAATTACGTAGTCATAGCATTTTTTTTTCACACACATAGAGCTTTCATTTGGTGGCGTTTAATCACTGCTAGGTTTAATGCAAAAAAAAATATTCTTTCATAGTTTGTTATAAAATTTGGCAAACAGGTAATTTTTTTCCTTCACTGATGTGCGCTGATGTGGCTGCACTGATGGGCTGCACTGATGAGGTGACACTGATGGGCATGATAGGCTGCACTGATGAGGCAGCACTGGTGGGAACTGATTAAGAGGCACTGATGCTAGAGAGTGGCATTACCCTACCACTCTTATGCTGACGACACACAACTTTATTTTCGAATCACCAACAAAGAACACCAATATCAGGAACTAGGAAAATGCCTTACTCTAATCGATAATTGGATGACTGAAAGCTCACTCAAACTCAATAGATCCAAAACGGAACTCCTTATCCTTCACGCAAATCGGAAATCGAATTCTAGGACCACATGGACACCACCCACCATCCTCGGACAAACCATCAACCCTAGCAACAAAGTCAAAAGCCTCGGAGTCATCTTTGACTCAGACATGACTATGGATGCACAAATAGGAGCAGTAGTCAGCGGTTCTCACTACTTTCTCCGCATGCTACGTAGACTCATCCCCTTCATCCCGGAAGAGGATACAGCAGTAGTGGTTGGAACAATCATCAATCCCCGACTGGACTACGCAAACTCCCTCTATTTAAAACTACCAAAATACCAGATTTTGCGTCTTCAAGTTGTCCAGAATACAGCAGCCAGACTGGTATCAGGTAAAAAACCGTGGGAATCTATCACCCCGGTCTTGAGGTCCCTCCACTGGCTAGCCATAAAGGATCGGATCACATTCAAGACACTCTGCCTCACCCACAAATGCGCACAGGGAAACGCACCTCAATACTTAAGCAAGAAAATTAAACCCTACATCACCAATCGCGTGCTCCGGTCGACCAACCAAAACCTTCTCCAAATCACGCTACAAATCGAAGGGAGAATGTAGATTTGCAGTCCAAGGACCTCGGCTATGGAATGCTCTACCGATGACCATTCGCATGGAAGAAAACCATCAGGCTTTTAGGAAAAAACTAAAGACCCACCTCTTCTGAAGGATCAGCACGGAAATGGATGCAAAGCGCCTTGAGGTGATTCGGTTCGCATTTGTTAGCGCTATACAAGTTATTCACTCACTCAGCAAGCCAGCACCCTGAGATCAGCCAGGCCAGCACCAAGTACCCTGAGGCCAGCCAGCCAGGCCAGCACCCTGAGACCAGCCAGGCCAGCACTGAATCCAGACAGCCAGCACCCTGAGACCAGCCAGGCCAGCACGGAGTACCCTGAGGCCAGCCAGCCAGCACCCTGAGGCCTGCCAGCCAGCACCCTGAGACCAGCCTGGCCAGCACCGAGACCAGCCAGGCCAGCACCAGTATTTTCTGTGAAATATATATGCATATGAGTGTATCATTTTTTTTTTGGTGGGGGAGTGGATGTTGGGAGGGAGTTCCCACACTTTTTTCCCTCAAGACTTGACCCCCCTGAGTCCATCTGTCACCCTGTCCAGCCAGGCACTCACTTTTCAAGCATCCAGAGACATGGAAGCAGCCCATCCCAGAATGCTGCATCTCAGTCCTCTCAGGCGTTCCTCCCAGTCCCCGCGACTGTGTGAACACTCACCAGCCCTCTTGGCTGCCTCTGTGAAACTCCTGGAGACTTGCCCGGCCGTGTTCTCCCACTGTCCTCTCTTTCTCTTCCTGTGCCTCCTGGTTAGGACAACTCTGTGGGTTATAAGAGGGTCCCGTCTGCGCCTGAGCCGCGGCCCAAGGTCACCTCCCCAGACTGGGGAGCTCCCTCAAAGGCCCAGACAACCTAACACTCCATCTCCATCTTCCACCCAATTATGAATAGTATTGGGCCTCTTTCACACATCCATTTCCATGCAGCTGCAGGAATCCAGTGGCAAGAATCCAGAGACTCTTGCCGATGGAATGACTGCAGCATGTGATTACATTGGCACTCAGCCTATTTAAACAGCTGTCTGGGTCCAGGCTTGGACATTCATTCATAACCCTCTGGCCGCAGTTTGGAGACCCCTGATCTAGATGATTAAAAGGTCCAAACAAATATAGTGATAGAGGGGTTTCAACAGTAAGGTTAAAAGAAAGAAGATTTGGAAACCGTACATATAAACATTAAAGCTGAAATCCCTAATATATATAGGAAGGCTCCACTGTTAGGACTGAGATTGGTAGACATTCTTTTTGACCCATCAAATAAAAAAACTTCATACAGCTGCTGGTAGGAATAAGTTTTTTCTTTCTTTTTTGCAATCAGGAGTGCAGAATATTTATTTATTGTATATCTTATCAGTTATTCAATAAAAAAAAAATGTAATACCGGTATATCCAGGATGAGTAAAAAAATTGGCAAATGAGTGGATTGGGGGCTCCATCACTTCATTAACCGCTTAAGGACCGCCTCCTGTCCATATACGTCGGCAGAATGGCACGGCTGGGCACAAGCACGTACAGGTACGTCCTCTTTAAGTGCCCAGCCGTGGGTCGCGACCCGGTCCGAAGCTCCGTGATCGCAGGACCAGCAGACCCGATCGCCGCTGGAGTCCCACGATCGATCCCCGGAGCTGAAAAATGGGGAGAGCTGTGTGTAAACACTGCCTTTTTTCTTATTATGTTCTGTCTCTCTGAATATAATTGGATTAATCTAAATGTTCAGCACGACAATGAGGTGGATGGCTGGGCATTTGAAATATGCACCTTACATTTCCAGCAGGTGGCGACATTTAACAGTCCACCTATATTTTATTTATATTATTCCTTCCTCCTACCACTAGAGGGAGCACCTAGCTCAGAGGATCGCTTTGTCTGAATTATGTGTTTTTTTATATATATTCATATTTTATCTAACATCACTGTAGAAACACTATATGTCTGGATTGATCGCAATGATGTAGATGTACTTTTATTTTATGATTGCTATCTAATTGCATAGCTCTTTACTTGTGATGCCGGCGCTATAAAAATCATGTCCACACCAGCTGCCCTCTGTCCTATGATTAAGCGACGTAGGGCTGTCGCGATACGCGTGAGGAGGACACAGAGGGCTTGCTGGTGAAGTCACCTGCTTTGCGGCCGCAGAGCGGTGACACTCGATTGTACACACGCTGTTTAACACAGCAATGTTTGTGAGTATATTCGTTTTTCTTTATTAAACTGATATCCTGTGGTTTTATGCTATGGAGGCATTCCTGTGTTTCTTTTTGAGAGCCTGAATGGGGAGGAGTGTGAGCCGTCTTTGGATCCTGGATTTTATCTATGTGACTGCAGAGCAGCTCCTGTTACAGGCTTGGTAATAGCCTCAGGAAGGTAAGAGGCTGGTAAAAATAATCCCCACACTGAGGAAAATCGGGCTGGTTTGATTCACAGACATATGAGCACAATGTAACAAGTCCTCACTGAATGAGCACAATGTAACAAGTCTTCACTGAATTAACCACTGATCATCTGAATTGTTGAATGGAGCACAGATGCACTTTGCACTTTGGACTTTATTTTTAATATTATCATTATGACTTGATTGTGCACTGGATATAGTTTTATTCACTATCACTAATCCTGCAGTGATATTGTACTATCTGTTTTTGGACTATTATTTATGATTTTTATATTTTTTTATTTTTTATTTATTATTATATTTTTTTCATCGCACAGAAAAACAACAGTTTTATGATTGAACCGTTTAGGTTTTTAGGACACTTGCATTTTTGGACTTCTTTTCAGTTGTTGCTTTTTCCTGCATGTGTTTGCTAATTAGTAATTAACCACTTTCCAGGAGAGCTGGAGCTTTCATTCACTGCTAATATTGTTTTATCTATTAGCACTTTGCACTTGTTTTTTATCAAGCACTTTAAGGATTTATGACACATATTTTTAAAAAAAGGATTATTATCCCATGTACACTGTGCGGCCAGTTAGGCACTTTTATCCAGCGGATTTCATTATTTATTCACTCGTAGGTCCTTCCACATCTAATTATTGATGTTGGATGGTATTCTTTGGGCATAGACCTCGAGTGGAACACAATTTTACCCCAGTAGAGGACAGACTCACTCTCATACTTTAGGAATCATTGTTTAGAATATCTTATTGTTTTAAATTATTGTCGTTTTTTAGTATTTGCAAGCGCCACTACATCCCCCTGTCTATCATGTGTGTAAACACAGCTTTTCCCGTTCTTCACTGTGGCGCCGTCTTCGATCGTGTGTTCCCTTTTATAGGGAAACACAATCGATGACGTCACACCTACAGCCACACCCCCCTACAGTTAGAAACACAAATGAGGTCACACTTAACCCCTTCAGCGCCCCCTTGTGGTTAACTCCCAAACTGCAATTGCCATTTTCACAGTAAACAATGCATTTTTAATGCATTTTTTGCTGTGAAAATGACAATGGTCCCAAAAATGTGTCAAAATTGTCCGAAGTGTCCGCCATAATGTCGCAGTCATGAAAAAAATCGCTGATCGCCGCCATTAGTAGTAAAAAAAAAAAATTAATAAAAATGCAATAAAACTATCCCCTATTTTGTAAACGCTATAAATTTTGCGCAAACCAATCGATTAACACTTATTGCGATTTTTTTTACCAAAAATAGGTAGAAGAATACGTATCGGCCTAAACTGAGGAAAAAAATATGTTTTTATATATTTTTGGGGGATATTTATTATAGCAAAAGGTAAAAAATATTGCATTTTTTTCAAAATTGTCGCTCTATTTTTGTTTATAGCGCAAAAAATTAAAACCGCAGAGGTGATCAAATACCACCAAAAGAAAGCTCCATTTGTGGGAAAAAAAGGATGCCAATTTTGTTTGGGAGCCACGTCGCACGACCGCGCAATTGTCAGTTAAAGCGACGCAGTGCCGAATCGCAAAAACTGGCCAGGTCCTTTAGCTGCCTAAAGGTCCGGGTCTTAAGTGGTTAAATTGATTCTAAAGATTTTTATTTTTTTTAATCATACGAACATTTCATGGTTAATTGTACCTTTTAGTTGTAAAGTCTCAATGTAGCTTTTATCTGAATTGTATTTATTTTTTTCAAAGATTGTACAAAGGATGGGGTGACATCAGATGCACCTAGAAGAAAGGGAATTTGGAAGAGTTCTTTAACCTGTACTACATAAGGTAGTAATGCAAAAAAGTTATAGAAATTAACCACTTCAGCCATTGTTGCCAGCCATTGTTGCCCCTTAAGAACCAGAGCAATTTTTACATTTCTGATAAATATTCATAAATTTCATCTAATTTAAAATATGTAAACCGACATTTCATATTCTTGATATGTGCCTACTCTACCATGTAGGTTGTATAAAAAAAAGTATCCTGTTCTCTTTGTATTGCTTCCTGCGTGGGAAATCCCAGGTGTTCCTGCCAGTCACTCTGCTTTCCTAATAAAACTGACCATCTCTAGACTGGAGAGCACAGAGTGGTCGGTTCTCTAGTTATGCTGGGAACTCAGACAGCTCTCCTCCAATGATCAGACTTGTCCTGACACCCCCCCCCCCCCAAACCCACACAGTTTTTCACTGGGAAGATCAGTGTGCTGTTGCTTCTCTCCCCCCTAGCTCATATGCAGCTGAGCACAGAGGGAACGGAGGGAATGTGGTCACTTATAAAAAAAAGAGGAAAAAGGGTATTTATAATTATAATCTATACACAAATGTTATGTCTTTCATTTCTATTTTAAATTGAATGGGTTGTTTTACAAGGTGATAGGGTGACAATGCTTTCTTGCTTTGTACTACATATATGGAGGAAGAGCTGTCATCTTAGTACAGGACTACAGAACACTTATCCTCTTCTCCATAAAAATAAAGGGGGGGGGGGGTTGTAGTCCACAAAGACAAAAGGCAGGGATCATAGGATGTTATCAGCTTACAAGATTTCTGGCAAGATCAACAAGTTTATGCACTGTGTTAATCAAAATTTGCCTATACTATTTAAAAAAAAAAAAAAGCTCTATGTTTAGATAACGTTTTGTGCTAGCTAGTCCACACTTGCTTAGAAATCCAATTATACTTTCATGTTCCGAGCTGCTTTTTGCATTAATTCTCTCCATACATTGACTTATCTAAGAAGAGTCATCCCAGGGTAATCACTAGACACAAATACAAAATGCTTGCTAGTTCACAGTGCAATTTTCTGATCACTATTGCTTCAAACAACAGAAACACCCACCTTACACAAAGTTACTGGTATTCCTAAAACATGAATGCTTAACTAATTATCCTTTAGATCTGTACCTACAATATTCTTTGCACTGCTCATTTGCATATAGACAGTAAGCACTAAAGACATCTGACTTAGTACTATGTTTATTTGGATTTATTGCTCAGGACACATTCTGACAACATAACAATTATAATCCAATGATGATTTGTTTGCCAGACTGCTTAGCAACCATCAGTTGAAGAAACAGCATGAGGAAATGTTACTTATTTACCTTGCTGGGTAGGGCCTCACCTGTAGTTTATGAAAAATAAGTTAAACCTAAGATAGTAATAACTGCATTGAACATTATGCCAGCCATCTGGATTTAAAAAAAAAAAAAAAAACGTGTGACAATAGAATTGATCACTACACAAAACTGCCAATTTGCCCAGTAAAAAAATATATATATTTATCTAAATATGATTCTATGGGACATGCCCTGCCAGGGCCGCTGTTAGAAATCACAGGGCCCCATACAGCCTACCTGGCAGGGCCCCCCTCAAATATATCAAAACCACATTTTAACTAAAAATATACTAAAATCATTCTTAGCTGACACAAAGGTAACAGAGAAGCTGTGTGAACTAGCCCTTTTTAAATTAGTTTTTTACATTTTTGAACAAAAACATTTCATAATTTTTTTTACAATTTTTACAATTTTTTCCCCCAAGAATTGTATTACATTTTACAAGGGATTAAAACAATACAGGGTTACATTTTTTTTTATGGGACAGGGAAGCCGTCAGCTGTGTCTGTGTCTCTCCCTGCAGCAGCTGAAAGTCAGCAGGAGGGAGAGAAACCGGTTTCCAGCTGCTGCAGAGACTCACATAGGGAATCCTGTAATTGCCCCACCATCCAACCGCACTGATTCCTTCTGCTGTTTGGGCCCCCCTGTGAGCCCGGGCCCTCTACAAGAGGACTGGTGGTCCCCCCCTATCAGCAGCCCTGTGCCCTGCCCATAGTCACATTCACCTTATCTACAAAAGGATGAATTTGCACAAGGTGCAATGGGCCTATTGGCGAAGATTGGCAAGACCCTAAAACTGAGCTGCAGCACAGTGGCCAAGACTATACAGCAGTTTAACAGGACAGGTTCCACTCAGACTAGGCCTCGCCATGGTCGACCAAAGAGGTTAAGTGCATGTGCTCAGCGTCATATCCAAAGGTTTTCTTTGAGAAATAGATGTATGATTGCTGCCAGCATTGCTGCAAAGGTTGAAGGGTTAGGGCCTCAGCCTGTCAGTGCTCAGACCATACACCGCACACTGCATCAAGTTGGTCTGTATAGCTGTTGTCCCAGAAGGAAGCCTCTCCTAAAGATGATGCACAAGAAAGCCTGCACAGTTTGCTGAAGACAAGCAGACTAAGAACATGCATTACTGTCCTGTGGTCTGATGAGACCAAAATAAACTTATTTGATTCAGATGGTATCAGGAATCAAGTACTCACCGAGACCGAACTGCCGAGGGTGGTTCACCTTTATGACCAAGCGCGCCCGCCCACTGAGTTTTGGAACAGGTTGCGGAAGCACGAGGCGGTACCGGTGCCAGTGGAGAAGCGTTGACCTGTGACGGTTGTAGATGACAGGTGCTTCTGGGTGACTGCAGACGGAAACAGGAACAAACGATACTGAAGCCGGATAACCGGTACTGAAAGAGTCCAAGAAACAAACTGGAAAGTCCGGGGTGCAAGCCAAGGTTCGGGGAGCAGAGAAGACAGCAGATCCGGGTCACAAGCCAAGAGGTTCAAGGGCAGGAGAAACAACAACAGAGTCCAGGTCACAAGCCGAAGTCGGGGTCAGAAGAGTTCAATAGAGTGGTGAAGCAATCCGAAGTCAGGTTCCAGGTGAGAGGTGAGTCGGACGGAATTCCAACAGGAAATGGTTTCCAGAGACACAGGTTCAGGAAGTAGCTGATGATAAACCAGCAATCTGTCTACTGACAGGAGCTGGTTTAAATAGGGCAGTCACGCTGGTGATTGGCCCCGAGAGGTCACATGCGTATGCGCACACGCCTAAAGTGCCCAGTTAGCCGCCGGGAAGCCAATCTACTATGCTGGTGTGTTAAAGGAGGAAGTACAGCGCTTTGGCCCTGACAGTGCCCCCCCCCAAGGGGCGGACTCCGGACGCCTAAACTGGCCATCAACTCCGGATGCTCCTGGTGAAAAACACGAATTAGCCGAGGGGCATGCACATTTCTTGAAGGTTCCCATGAGTTGTCTTCTGGAGGGTAGCCCCTCCATTTGATCAGGTATTGGAGTTGTCTCCCCTTTTTTCTACAGCTCAAAATGGCCTCGACCTCAAACTCCTCTTCTCCATCAATCTCCACTGGTGGTGCAGGAAGAGCTGCCCTTCCCTGAAAAGGGTCGGGGATGGTAGGTTTTAGGAGGGAGGCATGAAAAACCGGGTGGATTCTATAAGAGTTGGGTAATGAAAGTTCAAAAGCTACTTCGTTGATCTTGCGTTTG
The DNA here is from genome assembly GCF_905171775.1 of Rana temporaria. Taxonomy (NCBI): domain Eukaryota; kingdom Metazoa; phylum Chordata; class Amphibia; order Anura; family Ranidae; genus Rana; species Rana temporaria. The sequence continues at coordinate 145,061,797 of NC_053493.1, forward strand.
ATTCTAAACGGGCCAATGAATCTCGTACCTAGCTTCCGGGCAGGAACTGGCAACTTCAAATTAGCCGCGGAGAGCCAGACCTCTTCCCCAATTTCAAAAGAGGGACAGTCCTTCCTTCCCTTATCATAGAATTTCTTATAATCCTCTTGGGCTTGCTGCATTACATCCCTGAGTTTCCGAAAGTTAGACTGTAAGGTGGTTATACGTTCCTGGGCAGCTGGGACAGGTATCTCCGGGAGAGGGTCTGGCAGGAAGGCCGGGTGAAAACCGCAATTAGCCCAAAAGGGTGTTTGGTTGGTGGTAGTGTGAACAGAATTATTGTAGGCAAACTCCGCGGTGGGCAATAGAGATGACCAATCATCTTGGGAGGCGGAACAAAAACATCTGAGGTATTGTTCAAGAGTTTGATTCGTCCTTTCCGTTTGCCCATTGCTTTGCGGGTGGTAGGCCGATGACAAACATGTTTTGACTTCCAGGGATCTGAAAAGCTCTCTCCAAAATTTAGAGGTAAATTGGACCCCTCTGTCTGAGACAATGGTTTTGGGGACCCCGTGAAGCCTAACGATTTCTTTGAAGAAAATTTTCGCCGTTTCGGCAGCAGAAGGGGTTCCAACCATGGGTAGAAAATGTGCCATTTTAGACAGGCGATCCACGACTACCAGGATTGTCGTGAAGCCCTCCGATGGAGGTAAATCTACGATGAAATCTAGAGCAATATCAGCCCACGGACGTTCTGGAACTGGCAGAGGCTTAAGTAACCCCCAGGTCTTGGTTTTAGGACCCTTGTTGCGTTGACAGATTGCACATGAAGAAATGTAAGTTTTACAGTCTTGTTTCCATTTTGGCCACCAAAAATAACGGGAAAGTAGTTCAGAGGTCTTCCTTGCCCCAAAATGACCGGCTAACTTACGGTCGTGGAAGGTGCTCAGAACTGATTGCCTGATCTCGGTGGGAACGTAGATCCTGTCTTGAAGCCAAAATAAGCCATCGCGCTCCTTTAGTGACGATGATACTGGGTCCGAGATTTGTCTGGATGCAATTTTGATGGAATTTAACAGATCAGTTTCAGAAACCAAGAGAAAATTCTGGGAAGGCAGGATGGTACTTGGTTCCGCTGTGCAAGGAGTCTCTGGGAACATCCTGGAAAGTGCGTCCGCCTTTCCATTTTTCGAACCAGGCCTATAAGTAATATGGAAATTAAATCGTAAAAAAAAAAGAGCCCATCGAGCTTGTCTAGGTCTCAAACGTTTTGCGGAGCGCAAGTACTCGAGATTTTTATGGTCTGTAAAAATTATAATCGGGTGAATTGCTCCTTCTAACAAGTACCTCCACTCCTCGAGGGCAAATTTGATAGCGAGGAGTTCTCTGTCCCCTACGTCATAATTCTTCTCTGGAGTTGTTAGTTTCCTGGAGGCAAAGGCCACGGGATGGAGTAGGGACTTTAACCCTTGCCTTTGTGAAAGAATGGCTCCTAGGGCTGTCTCAGAGGCATCCACTTCCAAAGTAAAGGGCAACTTTGGATCAGGGTGCCGTAAGACAGGTGCTGAAGAAAAAATCTTTTTTAGTTTCTCAAAAGCTTCCTGAGCCTCCTGCGACCAGTGAAAATGGCTGCCTTGGTGGGTAAGTTTGGTGATAGGAATCACTATGGCAGAAAACCCGACGATAAATCGCCGGTAGAAATTGGCGAAGCCAATAAACCGCTGCACTGCCTTCTTATCCACTGGTGTCGGCCAGTCTAAGATGGCTTTGATCTTCTGGGGATCCATGGCGACCCCGCCGGTGGAGATGACAAAACCTAGAAACTGTATCGTCGTTCTTTCAAATTTGCATTTTTCGGCTTTCAAAAATAATTTGTGTTTCCTGAGGATAGTAAGAACTTTCTTGACGTGGTGCCTATGAAGCTCAAGAGAAGGGGAAAAAATGAGGATGTCGTCCAGGTATACAACTAAAAAATCGTCCAAATACTCACGAAAGATATCATTGACCAGATGTTGAAAGGTGGCCGGGGCATTGCAGAGCCCGAATGGCATGACGAGATATTCAAAATGACCGAACCGTGACCTGAAGGCGGTCTTCCATTCATCCCCGACTCGGATTCTAACAAGATTGTAGGCACCCCTCAGATCCAATTTGGAAAACACCTGGGCATCTCGAAATCTCTGAAAAAGCTCTGGTATGAGAGGCAACGGGTACCTATTTTTGATGGTGATCCGGTTAAGTTCTCTGTAGTCGATACAGGGTCGTAACGAGCCGTCTTTCTTTTGAACGAAAAAGATACCTGCCCCCGCTGGAGAAGAAGAAGGTCGGATAAAGTTCTTTTGTAAGTTTTCGTCGATGTATTCCTTAAGAGCCGCAAGCTCGGTTTCAGATAACGGGAAGATGCGGCCGAAAGGTATTTCAGAGCCAGGTAAGAGATCAATCGGGCAATCATAAGGCCGATGGGGAGGGAGAGAGTCAGCCTGCTGTTTATCAAAAACGTCTTTAAATTCATGGTAAACAGAGGGGACATGAGGTGGAAGTTCAGGTGAGGTTACCACAGTTGAACAGGTGGCTACCGTGGGTGCGCAGCAGTTTTGGGCACAAAAGGAAGATGTAAAGTTGACCTCTTTCTTCAGCCAATCGATGCAAGGTTGATGTGTTTGCAACCAGGGAAGTCCTAAAATAATAGGAAAAAGCGGTGAAGGAATGAGATCTAGTCGTAGAAATTCCTGATGACCTGAATCGGTAATGGCTAGAAGAGGCACAGTTTCCTGCGAGACTAGTCCCGATTTAGGAAGAGAGCCATCGGCCAAATGTATTTGCAGGCGTTGATCCTTATTGCGAAGGGGTATGTGGAGTTTAAGGGCTAAATTGGAGTCCAGAAAATTACTGCATGCACCTGAATCAAGGATGGCCGGGAGGCGGATGGTCTTTTCCGGTAGCTGTAAAGAGACGAAGAGTACAAGATGAGTTTGAGAACTATTTGAGACATGAAGGTTGAAAACGGGTTGAATCGGGAACTTACTCGGTCTTATGGGGCAGGTGCGAAGAAAATGACCGGTGGCACCGCAATACAGACACAAGTTATTCTGGCGTCTACGCAGTCTTTCCTCACTGGTGAGAGGAGTTCGAACCAGTCCGAGTTGCATGGGTTCCGGGTCTGTAAGACTGCCGTGTTGAGGAGCCACAGGAGGGGATGCAGCTGGAACTACCCTGGGTGGAACAGGGCAGGGCGTGAAGTCTGGAAGCGCTCAGTGCGTCGTTCTCGTAAACATCGGTCCAGCTGGGTGGCGGACTGGATCAAGGCCTCTAACGAAGCGGGAGCCTCAGTTCTTGCCAACTCATCCTTGAGAGTTTCTGAGAGTCCCTGGCGGAATTGGTATTTTAGTGCTGCGTCATTCCAGCCGGTGTCAGCTGACCATTTGCGGAATTCCGCGGTATAATCCTCTACCGGACGCCTCCCCTGGGTTAGATTATGGAGGACGGTCTCAGCAGAAGCCATACGCTGCGGGTCATCATATAACTGAGCCATATGATCAAAGAAAGAGTCCAGTGAATCTAGGATCGGACTTCGTTTTTCCATTAGGCTGTGCGCCCAAGCCTGGGGTTCTTCGGACAAGAGGGAAATAACAAATCCAACTTTCACGGCCTCGGAGAAAAAAGTTCTAGGCTGGAGATCTAAGTATAAAGTACACGCGTTTTTGAACGCCCGGTATTTTCGGCGTTCGCCAGAAAAACGCTCCGGAGGAGGGACCTGAGGTTCCGGGTGGATCAATCCAACAGCTGAACTGGGAATGGACTGTGATGAGGAAGTCCCGACAGCAGATGCAGCAGGTGGGGGTGCTACCCCAGGAGACCCAGTTAACTGTTGTAGACGGCCATCGACTTGGACATATCCCTCCTGAAGTTTCTGCACCGCCTCGGTAAGCGCGGACACCTGCTGGCAAAGTGTCTCGAAAGGTGAACGCACCCTGTCGGTCTCGGACATTTTTTTTTGTTTTCGGCTGGTTTATACTATCAGGAATCAAGTACTCACCGAGACCGAACTGCCGAGGGTGGTTCACCTTTACGACCAAGCGCGCCCGCCCACTGAGTTTTGGAACAGGTGGCGGAAGCACGAGGCGGTACCGGTGCCAGTGGAGAAGCGTTGACCTGTGACGGTTGTAGATGACAGGTGCTTCTGGGTGACTGCAGACGGAAACAGGAACAAACGATACTGAAGCCGGATAACCGGTACTGAAAGAGTCCAAGAAACAAACTGGAAAGTCCGGGGTGCAAGCCAAGGTTCGGGGAGCAGAGAAGACAGCAGATCCGGGTCACAAGCCAAGAGGTTCAAGGGCAGGAGAAACAACAACAGAGTCCAGGTCACAAGCCGAGGTCGGGGTCAGAAGAGTTCAATAGAGTGGTGAAGCAATCCGAAGTCAGGTTCCAGGTGAGAGGTGAGTCGGACGGAATTCCAACAGGAAATGGTTTCCAGAGACACAGGTTCAGGAAGTAGCTGATGATAAACCAGCAATCTGTCTACTGACAGGAGCTGGTTTAAATAGGGCAGTCACGCTGGTGATTGGCCCCGAGAGGTCACATGCGTATGCGCACACGCCTAAAGTGCCCAGTTAGCCGCCGGGAAGCCAATCTACTATGCTGGTGTGTTAAAGGAGGAAGTACAGCGCTTTGGCCCTGACAGATGGTGTCAAGTGTGTGTGACGCAGGCCTGGACTGGCCATAGGGCACACCAGGCACTTGCGCGGTGGGCCCGGGCCACATGTGCTGGTGTGGCCAAAGCAGCCGGGCTGCTCCTTGAAGCCTGTGCCGGAGGAGGAGCGGCGCGGCGGCTGCATAGAAGAATCAATCTGTCTCTACTCCTTCCTCTCTATCCCTCATGCATTCAGAGGCAGCAGGAGGAAGATGGAGAGATTGATTCTTCTATATCCTCCCATCTGGTTACTTTCTGCTGCCGCTCTAGTACTCTCTGACTCCCCCTGGGCTCTCTCATCCCCTCCCTGTGCTCTAGGGTCCTCCCCAATGTTCTCTCCACCCCCCAGTGCTCTCTGACCCCCTTCCTGGGCTCTCAGGTCCCCCCCATGTGCTCTCCACCCCCAGTGCTCTCTGACCCCCTCCCTGGGCTCTCAGAACCTGAGTGGAAGAGGACTCCAGTGGCAAGCTGTGAAGCTCTGTAAAGTCCATGCCCAAGAGGGTTAAAACAGTGCTGGAAAATAATGGTAGCCACACAAAATATTGACACTTTGGGCTCAATTTGGACATTTTCACTTAGGGGTGTACTCACTTTTGTTGCCAGCAGTTTAGACATTAATGGCTGTGTTGAGTTATTTTGAAGGGACAGCAAATGTACACTGTTATACAAGCTGTACACTCACTACTTTAAATTGTAGGCTCTAACTAACATTAGTATTCAATAATTATGAGTATTCATTTGTACAGGTATAGCACTATTTACTGTATCACTTACATATTTAATTTCCTCCACTTACTCGTCTATAAATAAATGCTTGACTAAGCATGCAACATATCAGCCTACTTTCCTTTCACATTCCGCCAGAATTTTGCTTCTAAAACTCTCAACAGTCTGTGTGCTTCAACCAAGGGGGAGCTGCACCACCTGCTGTCAGAAGTAAGGTACTGCATTGCAGACACACTGGATTTCAGTAGAACTATTCACATTGGTAATCATTTCCGTGCAGAGGCACTGGCCCAGATCCACGAAGAAGTTACGTCGGCGTATCTATTGATACGCTGCGTAACTTCTAGGATGCTCCGGCGTATCTTTGTTTTGTATCCACAAAACAAGATACGCCTGAAGCTGGGCTAGATCTGACTGACGTACGTCTTAGTACGCCGTCGGATCTAAGGTGCATATTTACGCTGGCCGCTAGGTGGCTCTTCCGTTGATTTCCGCGTCGAGTATGCAAATGAGCTAGATACGCCAATCCACAAACGTACGTCCGCCCGACGCATTTTTGTTAAAGCGGTTCTCCATCCTAAAGTGGAGTCCCGCTGATCGGAACCCTCCCCCCCCCTCACATTTGACACCTTTCAGGGGGGAGGGGGGTACAGATACCTGTCTAAAGACAGGTATTTGCACCCACTTCTGGCCCGGCATTCACGGGCAAAAGACGGGCATTCCGTCACATCCCGTCTGTCCCCCGTTGTGTGCTGGGAACACTCGGCTCCCAGCACACAGCGGGAGCCAATCGGCGGACGTGGCGCGACTCGCGCATGCGCCGTAGGGAACCGGGCAGTGAAGCCGCAGCGCTTCACTTCCTGGTTCCCTCAGCGTGGATGGCGGGGGGAGCAGCAGAGAGACGAGCGATCGCTCGTCCTCTGCTGTGATCGGTGCTGGACTCCAGGACAGGTAAGTGTCCTAATATTAAAAGTCAGCAGCTGCAGTATTTGTAGCTGCTGGCTTTTAATATTATTTTCCCATGGCACATCCGCTTTAAGTATGGACGTCGGGCCAGCGTAGAATTTTCCGTTGTGTACGTTGTTTGCGTAAAACGTTCGCGAATAGGGCTTTGCTTAGAATTACGTTCACGTCGAAAGCATTGGCTTGTTGCGGGTTCATTTCGAGCATGCGCACTGGGATACCCCCACAGACGGCGCATGCGCCGTTCAAAAAAAACGTCAATTACGTGGGGTCAATAGGAATTACCATAAAACACGCCCACATCTTATCCATTTGAATTGCATGCCCTTACGCGGACACAGTTACACTACGCCACCGTAACTTACGGCGCAAATTCTTTGTGGATACGGAAAATACGTTGTACGTTACGGCGGCGTAGTGTATCTGAGCTACGCTACGCCGGACTTACAGATGCGCCGAGGTACGTGGATATGGGCCACTGTTTTTACTGCATCCACCACTTTTTTCTACAATATTCTTGATATTTTTTGGGAAATTCTTCTTGTGCCATTGTCATTTTTAATGTTGATCTCCATCCTAATTTTTCCTGCAGTTTTGAGAATAATTCATAGCAATATATAGAATGCGAAACATTTCACATACCATATTGTTAGTGAACAAGTTAAATTGACAAATAAGTCAAGGCCTGTGATGGACAAAACATAACAACGCTAATAGTAATACATGCTTTCTAGGTAGACAGCTGTGAACAAATATCAATTCAAACCCAGGTGTAAGCTCCTGCATCCTTTTACCTCGCTTCCAATAATGCAAAGTATGTACATTAGCAGTCTACAGAGATATACTATATTGTCAAAGTATTGGGACGCCTGCCTTTACACGCACATGATCCTTAATGGCATCCTAGTCTTTGTCCGTAGGGTTCAATATTGAGTTGGCCCACCCTTTGCAACTATACCAGCTTCAACTAAGCTGTCCACAAGGTTTAGGAATGTGTATTTTGTTGAAAGAGCAACAGCATGTAAAGTTGTTAATAAACTGACAATACTGTATGCATTATACCTATCTATGCAGCAGGTGGCGCTTATATTCTATGATATAACAGGATGTATTGACTATGCTCAATGCACTCGTTTGTGTTCTCTTCCTGTTCTATGATGATAAATAAATGTTCTGATATTTCTCCATGACAGTAAAGTATTCTCTGTATCCAAGAAGGTTCCAGCACATGATAATATCAATACTCTGCACAACAGCTGTCACATGGGTACTCTGCACAAATCAATGGCCAGTACTGGCGATGTTCGCATGTAACTGCTAATCTAATGCCCCGTACACACCATCACTTTATGTGATGAAAAAAAACGACACTTTCTGTGAAGTAAAAAATGACGTTTTTGAAACTTCAATTTTCAAAGACGAAGTTGCATACACACCATCGTTTTCTCACAATGATCTTGCAAAGTCAGGTTACGTTCCACCACGTTTTACCATTGAAGCTAGCTTCTGGGCATGCGTGGATGAAAAAACGTCTTAGAAAACGACGTTTTTTGCTACACACGGTCAATTTATGTGAGGTAAAAAGTGCACTTTTGAAAAACGACACATAAAATTGAAGCATGCTTCAATTTTTTTCTGTCGTTTTTTAGAAGACATAAAACGACGTTTTTGCCCACACACGGTCAATTAAATTGACGTTTTTGAAAATGACGTTTTTTTACATCGCAGAAAGTGATGGTGTGTACGCGGCATAAGTAGTTAGATTTGAACAGGGCTGACAACTGACCCTAAGTTTTGGCAACACACAAACTGGTTGCAGCTAATTGGCCAGTTTGTATGTAGTCATGGAATAGAGTGTTGCCGCAGGTGGCATTTAACCATCTATAATAACAGAAAACTACCTGCCCGAGTGGCTGTGGAAAACTAGCATAATGCCGCATACACACGACCGTTTTTCATAACGAGAAAAATTCGAATGGAACTTCCCCTTTATAGTGGCGTCGTAAGTGTTGTACGTCACCGCGCTTTGCTCCAGCATTTCTTTTCACGGTCGTGTGTATGCAAGGTAGGTTTGACAAGAATCACGTCAAAAAAAACTTCTGTTTTTCCATGACATTAAAAACGGTCATGTGTAAGCGGCATTAGGGTTACTAAGGGCCATTTGCACTCTTGCATTGTGATAATGCATGCGGTACATGTGTTTGTACAATGCAGCCTAGTTCATTCTAAATAGCACCCAAGCGCTGCTTGCCGATAGACATGCATTGCAGTGCTTATAGCGCATGGAAATGTACTAAAGTGCATTATGCAGCCAGAAATTCTATGTGCACCTTTTGGGTTTGTTCTGGTCTATTAGGCAGTCTAACCAAATTAACTGCCTAAATTTTATTAGTGCACATTAACTTGCTGTATATGTTAACGCTAGTGTGCCAGTGCATAGCAATAACCATCATTCAATTAGAATTTTCTGAGTTATAAAGCAGTGGTTTCTTAAAAAAGACCGGTCTTGGCTTTTTAAAATATAGAGCAAAAATTGGTCAAGTTTTTTTCTTTTGTTTTTTTTTTTATTTTGACAGGCTAGGAGACTTTCAATAATAAACAATTTATTTCAAGAAGCAAAAAGTTGCAAAATAAAAACCTAATATAAAAAAATATGATGCATAAAAGACACCTAAATTAACACTTAGAATTTTCTTAGCATCAACGCTCTATTACATTTTGAAAATGAAATATGACTTTTTAAATCACTTACAATCTTTTTTTTATTTCAGGATATTAATACATTTGGTTATTCACCAACTTTACACATGTTGCAGAGGAGGTGAGGAGGTGGATTACTATTACAAAAATAGTACTAGCTATGATCAGTTTGTTAAGCGTTTAACATACTGAAGCACTACAAATATATTTTAGCACACATACAGTACAAAGAAATAATCAAGGATCTTGTAAACACATTGCTTAGTCACTTTCTGGCATCTTTAAAGAGATCCTCATGAATTTTGGCGTGTTTCTATACTGTATTTTCAATATAAATACCTCCTATTCAATGGTCAAAAACTTAAAACTGGCCTTATTGTGCAGACGTAGACAACTTTCTTGTTATCTTTACACAGGGCCTCCATCAGAAATCATGGGGTTTCACACAACCTACCTGGCAGGACCCACTCCCCCACCATGGTCACCTAGATGAGAAGAATGGGGTGGCATGCTGCAACAAGTTGTGAGTGTGGTGCAAAATTGAGTTAACAGTGGGAGAGGCATAAAATCTAAGCCTGCATACATAGTGCCAGGATTGGAAGTACATGTAGCTAGATTCACAGAGATTGGCCCAACTTTGCGGCGGCGTAGCTTAGCGTGTTTAGGCTACGCCACCGTAAGTTAGCGAGGCAAGTACTTGATTCTCAAAGTACTTGCCTGCTAAGTTACGGCGGTGTAGCCTAAAGCGGGCGGGCGTAAGGGTGCCTAATTCAAATCTGTCCGAGGGGGCGTGTTTTATGGTAATAAGGCTTGACCCGACGTGATTGACGTTTTCTTTCAACTGCGCATGCGCCGGGCGCCTACATTTCCCAGTGTGCATTGCGGCTAAGTACGCCGCACGGGCCTATTGATTTCGACGTGGACGTAAACGACGTAAATCCCTATTCACGGACGACTTAAGCAAACGACGTAAACATTTTGAATTTCGACGCGGGAACGGCGGCCATACTTAAACATTGGCAACGCCACCTAGGGCCCAGCTCTAACTTTAGGCGGCCTATTTCTTACGTAAGCGGCGTAAATGTACTGCGTCGGCCGGGCGTACTTTTTGTGAATCGGCGTATCTACTAATTTACATATTCTACGCCGACCGCAATGGAAGCGCCACCTAGCGGCCAGCCTCAATATTGCAACCTTGCGCAAGCCGTCCTATCTTAAATATGTTTAAGCGTATCTCTGTTTGAGAATACACTTAAACATAAGTCGGCGTAGATTCTGAGTTAGGTCGGCTTATCTGTAGATAAGCCGGCCTAACTCTTTCTGAATCTAGCTATAGATGTACAAATTGTTGGGGTCAGGTGTGCATTATGTAGAGAGTGCAGGGATCAGGAATCTTCTTGGCCTTGCAATAATATTTATTCCTGGCTTATTGCAGGCTGCTCTAACATCAATCCAAATCTCCCTGATATATACTGTAACTCTATACCCCGCACTGTACCCCCTTAATCCCTCCATCAATCTCCTACCATGAACCGGACATGTGCTAAACCAGGGTTAGGCAAAGGTAGAGGTTTACCTAAAAAAACATGGTAGTGATCAAGGATAACTGGGGTGCAGTTTTTTAAGGAGATAACCTAGCAAAACCCCACCAAAAAGTAAGAAAGGTTTGGAGAGTTCAGAGGTCAGTAGTATGTAATGCAGAGTGCAGGGGTCAGTAGTAATTAATGTGGAGTACAAAAGTACACTCATGCATTTACATTATACACATTAGAAACGGTTCCTTGTTTTAACACTACCTGTCCAGCAGTGAGGTTCTGTCATTACAGCCTGATGTCCCTCTGGAACCATTCTTTTTTCACCCGCTTCTAGCCAACTACTTAAAGGAGTTGCTCTTGCCCTGGGCACACCAGACCTTCCCACAACAATAACAACAACAAAGAGAAGCAAAAAGGGGTTTATTGGTCCAAGAGCTAGCAATCAGAGTTAAAATGTAATTTGCTAACTAACACTACTCTGTCTCCATGCAGTTTGTCAGCTTTACCTATCATTTCCCTGCCGCAGCTTTCAGTCACTGTGATTGCTCTGTGCGCCCACGTTTTATAGTGAGGGGGCCAGCACATGAGAAAGTCCCCATTATTGACTCCACTAAGTCAACTGACCTACGTTGAAAGGCCCTTGCAGTGCATTATAGTTACAAAGGGATGCTGCAGTGAAATTCACCAGAATTTTTATTATTATTATATTATTTGTTATAATTATTTATATGTATTTTTTATATTATAATTTATGATTTTGTGTTTCAAATTTTATCATACACGGGATGTCTACTAGACTCTTGTTTGGACAGATTTAAGTGAGTTATTCCTAAGAATTACAGGCCTACAATATAAAACGCCAAATTTCCATGCAAAATAATGGTACCGCTTTCAGCACCTAAAATCTGAAATAATCATACCGCCAGGGAGGTTAAAGGGTTGTAAAGGTACAATTTTTTTTGCCTAAATAGCTTCCTTTACCTTAGTGCCGTCCTCCTTCACTTACCTCATCCTTCAATTTTGCTTTTAAATGTCCTTATTTCTTCTGAGAAATCCTCACTTACTGTTCTTCTGTCTGTAACTCCACCCAGTAATGCGAGGCTTTCTCCCTGGTGTGGAGTGTCATGCTCGCCCCCTCCCTTGGACTACAGGAGAGTCAGGAGGCTCTCTATGTTGCAGATAGAGAAAGGAGCTGTGTGTTAGTGGGCGTCCTGACTCTCCTGTAGTCCAAGGGAGGGGGGAGCACGACACTCCACACCAAGGAGAAAGTACTGCACCAAAGTAAAGGAAGCTATATAGGGAAAAAAATTGTACCTTTACAACCCCTTTAACCTCCCTGGTGGTATGATTATTTCAGATTTTAGGTGTTGAAAGCGGTACCATTATTTTGCATGGAAATTCGGCGTTTTATGTTGTAGGCCTGCAATTCTTAGGAATAACTCACTTAAATCTGTCCAAATAAGAGTCTAGTAGACATCCCGGGTATAATGAAATTTGAAACACAAAATCCTAAATTATAATATAATAAATACATATAAATAATTATAACAAATAATATAATAATAATACAAATTATTACTTTAAATTTTTTGATGACGGATTTTCACACAAATCGCTATCGCTCAATTCTGCAAGTGATTCTAATTTATTATCGCTGTTTTTTAGCTGGTCTAAAACCACTTTTGACATAAAGGGACACTTTTTGGTTGCTATGGACAATCTCCAGTTTCCAGGCAGAAAGAATAGTTTTTATTATATAAAAGTGCATGCAGGACACTGGGCAAACCACTAGGGATAAAGGGGGTGTGTATTTATTTCATACAGTACTGTAATCTATAAGATTACAGTATACTGTATGTATTGTGTTTGATTACTTTTTTAAATTTGGCGCCGATCTCCGCCCCCGTGCATCGTAACGTCGCAGGGAATGGAGCTTGGCGGCACTCGGCACCAGGGGAGGGCTGGCAGCCTAAGGCCTGGGGGGCAAGTCCAGCCAAGTGGCCCATTGAACCGCCGAATCAGCTCACCATCCATGACCCACCTGTTTTTTCAATGCAGCCTCACCAGTGCCCATCAATGCAGCCTGATCACTGGGGAAGGTTACATGGAGAGTATGGGGAGATGGAGGGTCAGCTAGGGGTGTAAGGGTCTCTCACCTCAGTGATCTCAGCTCAACAGGTCCTTGCACGCCACGTCCTGACTCCCTGGCACGCCCTGCCTCTGCCTGCTTCCAAGAATCCGGTCCCTGGAAGTTGTAGTTTCCTCTGCGCTGCTCTGTTTTCCACCCACTTGGAGCTTGAGCACGGACTACAACTCCCGGAATGCAACAGCTAGTGGTTGGTCGCCATGGCCGTGCCCCCGGCCCAACTTCCTAGACCAGAATAAAAAAGAAAATGGTAGCGGGCAGCGGCTGCCGGCCATTTTGAACATAAGTTTTGGCGGCCTGGGAGGCAATTGCCACCCTGCCCCTTGGCCCAGCCCTCCCCTGCTCGGCACTGTGAATCAAGCGAGGAGGACACAACTCGATCACACAGTGGGGAGGCATCGCAGGATCCAGGGACAAGGTAAGTAACTTGTGCCTGTGGACACTGCGAGGTGGTCCTGAATCTGGCTCTGGGTTACCGCTTTTGGTCCTGAAATTCCACCCCGAGCCAAACTCGGGAATACCCCTCAGGGGGTTAACCAAGTCCACAAATCTTTAACAAACAGGATTCACTATGCACCCATGGTACTGCTGAACCCAAATCCTCCTTAGTAACATGTAGTTCCAGAAGAATAGAAGTATTTGGGGTTGGTTTACTAAAGGATAATAGATTGTGCAGTTTCTCCAAAGCTTAGTAAATGAGGTAAAGCTTCACTTTGCAAAGAATGGTATGTAATTTGTCCTTTTTATTCAAGTAAAAAAAAAATATTTTTTTAATATTTCATATTATTATGCAGGTTTTAGCTGCCTATTTATTCAGAAACCAGTACAAGGGAAAATGAATGACACAAGGGAATGAGGAATTGCAAGTAGCAGGTTGAGTATGATCTAAAACAGTGATGACCTCATGATGGAACTGGACAGAAGAAAGCTTGGAAACATAATGAAAAAGTTTGTTTGAGTCAGGCCTCGTACACGCGACCGAGTTTCTCTGCAAAAACTAGCAAGAAACTTGCTGGGATTTTTTTTTTGCAGAGGAAAACGGTCACGTGTACATTTTTCGACGAGGAAACTGTCAAGGATCCCGTCGAGCCAAAAAGAGAGCATGTCTTCTTTTTCCTCGACGGGAATGGAGAAACTTGCCTTGTCGTGTTCCTCGACAGCCTAACAAGTAACTCGACGAGGAAAACTATGTTTTTCGCCCATCGAGTTCCTCGGCCGTGTGTACGAGGCTTCAGGCCTTCGGGAAGTAGTTCAAGCTGACACTAGGGAGCAGGTAAGCAATTAGCTATTTTGTGAAGACTAGAGAAGATTAATAAAGTATGCGATTAGCAACACCCCATGGCTTTGGGCACTATGAGACACTACTGGTTAACTGATCGTAGAGAGAAAGATTGACAGAACATTAACACAAACTTGATGTGAATAAATTAGAGAAAATGTAAGATATAAACCACCCCCTTTAACTTACACAAACTCAATGTATTACTAATACTATTGATATTATTTAGCTATTTTAGCATTATTTAGGTCTGTTAATTAATTAGGGCAAAAAAAATCAGCATGTTCCTTCAAAAGCAAATTAAGGACGGACTCCCACTCACACATATGTCTTAGCGAGTCTTGGTGTTACAAATATACGCTTGTTACAGCAAATTTTATTTTCATTTATCTAAAATTGTACTTATATAAACTGTTGTATTGCTTGAAAAATACATAATTACAATATCTTATCTTGTTTTATTAGTCTGTCTCTGACTGACAGATTTATAGATGTTGATGTAATAAAGGAGTTGAGTACTTTTTATCCTGAAAAGTACCATAAATGTTTTGCAAGCTTAGCAAATAAAGCACCATTGAGTTATTTTTATCATCCCAATACAGTATGTGCAAGCAAAAATACTGTACTTTTTTCATTTCTCTTGTCCATGACTCAAAGTAAATGTTGGGTTTGATTTACTAAAACTGTAGAGTGTGAAATCTGGTGCAGCTGTGCATGGTATCCAGTCAGCTTCTAACTTCAGCTTATTCAATTAAGCTTTTACAAAAAAAAAAAAAAAAAAACACGCAAGCGGATTGGTTTCTATGCAGAGCTGCACCAGATTCTGCAGTCTCCAGTTTTAGTAAATCAACCCCATGGGGGGATAAAAACCCTAAAAAACTCTCAAATATTCAAAGCAGTAAAACCATGCATTCCTTAAGTTACTGGATCTGTATAAAAAAAAGCATAGCCGTATGTGAAGATATACGAAATTCATCACCAAAAGCAATGAGAGAACAAGAGAGGAGATGAGGGGAACTATTTCTAGTGAATTCATCCCAAAGACCTAAAGCTATTCACCAAGCTATTATACCCCCGCCCTGTTTTTGGGAATTTGCTCGCCCCCTCGTTGGCCGGTGGTCATCATTGGGAGGTCCCCTCTGGCTGGGTAAGTGTCACTATCTTTGTGGAGGCAGACACAGTGACTACTCGCACACGGTTCCTGCTATTACTAAAATAAATGTATATGTCAATAAATTCTCCAATGAATGTTTTACTATTCTATTTTTTTCAAATTTTTGTTTAGTATCGTGAAAATTTCTTCTTCCCGCCCGTATGTCCCCTGACGAAGCAAATATGTGAAACATGTCGGGACTAATACGTGTAGCTGCATATTGAATCGATCTAGCCCTATACCATCAAGCTGCTTATCCGGATGGACTGTAATTGAAGAGATAGATCCCTCTCGGTAGTCACGTCCGAGAAATGACAGTGACTCGCACCCAGGGAGATAAAGTGGCAATAGTGCAGTATTCTTTTAAAAAGGTTTATTAACAAAATAATACACTAGGGTACTCACATAGCTGTGATAAAATCAGGCATGTAAAATGAAAGAGTGCGTTCGCCGACGTCACCTCCGGTACCTCTTGGTGGACTCTTGGTTACACTTGTACGCGTATTCGTCACCTCTCGTGACTTCTTCAGGAGTAGTTAGAGGTAAAATGAAGGTGCTTTATATAAGGTGGCTTATCAGTGGGGCTGGAAGTGGGGCAGTGAACTCGTTCCGTATACAGGAAGTGGAGCAGCGGCCATTTTGTTGTGGCCTAATAGGTAAAGCAGGAAGATATATCTTCTGCCCCATAGGGCATCAATATGCGTTTTTTTACAGCGCTGGACAGCAGGGTGCAATCCGCATACCCTCTCTGTCTAGTACTGCAAGTGAAAAACCGGGAAAAAAATGGGATTTAGCTGCATCCTGTGTCTTTCACTAGTGAGAGTGTCACAGGAAGTATAGCAGCGGCCATTTTCTTATAGCATATTGGGTGCATATTTACGCTGGCCGCTAGGGGCGCTTCCGTTGATTTACGCGTTGAATATGCAAATGACCTAGATACGCCGATTCACAAACGTAGTTCCGTCCGGCGCATCTATATACGCCGTTTACGTAAGGTGTCGGTCCATCGTAACTTTACCCCTCATAAAGCAGGGGTAAGTCATGTTAAGGTATGGACGTCGGAAACGTACGAACAGCGTCGTATTTTACGTAGTTTGCATAAGTGGTACGTGAATGGGGCTGGGCGTAGGTTACGTTCACGTCGACAAAGCATTGAGCCGACGTATCTTGGGGAGTATTTGCGACGTGACTCTGAGCATGCGCGCGCGTGCGCCGTTTGATCGCCTATTCATTTGCATGGGGTCACGGCTGATTTCAATACAACACGCCCACTGCCTGGATCATTTGAATTCCGCGGGCTTACGCCAGCCCATATACGCTACGCCACCGTAACTTCGGGCGCAAGATCTTTCTGAATACGCTACTCGCCTGACTAAGTTAAGGCGGCGTAGCGCATATGAGATGTGCTACGCCCGCATAAAGATACGCGATTCTTCCTGAATCCGGGCCATTGTTATTTTAGATTTGGGGATAGCAAGAATTTATCTTGTCCTGAACTTTATAGTCCTTCTCTCCATATTGAAACGTGTGAGTACATTTTGTTCTTTCCTTTTTTGATAAATGGTTTACTGTGCATTTATAAGAAAAATACTCTTAATTTATATAATATATTCAGATAGACCTTCAGTCGTCCATCTTCTAATTATTAGATGCTCGTCCCTTGTGCTTCAGATTCCGTTATTTAAGGACATGCATGCACAGATGAATGAAGTATTACAATTATCCAGATGTATTTTTTTTTAACCCTAAATGAACTTAAAAGTGTCCCAGATCATGAACTTATGTCCAGCTTTCTATGGTGATGAATTGCTGCTGGCTGGAGACAATGCTGAGGTCATGATGATGACAGGCCACAGATTATAATGGCTGTTCTTTTTATCAGCACTTCATCATACCATGGGAGTTATAAAAGCAGTTTTTAGCTGATGTTTCTCAGCCACTGGGATTTGCCAGTAACCATTTGCCAAGTCTAGGGTTTAGAAGTATTGTGCCTTCTCTTATATTGCCATTGGCACTTCAATACTAGGTAAGGGATAGGCATCACATGTTATAGATGCATTCATTCTTCTGTAATCTACATAAAATATGCCATCTTTATTTTTAGCTAATACTATAGGAGCAGCCATCTGAATTTTTTTCTATGACCACTCCTTCTAGCATGTAAAACAGGTGCAGTGGAATGGTCCTGTATCATTTCCAAATTGAGGGTGTACTCCCAGTTAGCATTTTATTAGTGATACAGTCAGCATATCTATTGCCACAATTGTGTTCAGTGAAAACATATGCGTATGCTTATGTAGCGCTCACCCCCGAAGGAGCCGCTGGTTTGATTTTGGGCCTACTCTCTGACCTATCCACCCTTCTAATATGGTCGAACCCTCCCTTGGCACACCAGATAAATGCAAATGTACTGCAAGTCCCTTTTCTTGACTGGGACCACAATAACACATATAAAGTATATATTGACATGCAATAATATTGTTACCTTCTTCAGAATACAGTCCTCAGGAGCAAACACATCTCACACAAATAACATAGTAAACCAAGGGTAACTTTACTTGGCATAAAAGAGACAAAGAAATAAACAGCAGATTAAACAAACATAAGCATATATATATCTGACTCTGCAGGCGTCCCTGCGAGAGTCAATAAAACAAACTGAAATACTAATATTACTAATTCTACCAGTAACTATGGATAGTCTAGTGGGCAGTTCTGTAAAACACAGTTGGAGGCAACCTTAACCAGGCCTGGTCCAATTAGCTTTAGAAAGTTCCTTAGGAGTGAAGTCTATGATGAAACGTTGGTGCACTTAACTTATTTGTAATCCAAGGAAATTTAGGCTCAGTCAAAGGGGCACGATAAACAAAGGTGCCTGTGGATCGATCCTCCAGTCAGCGTCAGTCAACTTTGCTAGCGTAACTTTCAGATGTTAGACCTCTGAGCTAAATTAGTGAGCAACACGTGGCTCCGGTTTATGGAGTGCTATCAGTCAATAGGCTGAGGTAATATTGAAACTTGGGCAAGTGCCCTCTCACCTGAGCAGGCCCAGTCTGCCTGAGTCCCTCACGAAAGACGCGCCGATCAGACACCGCTCCGCAACACACAGTCTTCGGTATCCGACTCTCCACTGCCACGATCGCCAGCTGATGAGTCTCTCCGGTCTCTGGGAAGCATGAGCTGGAGGCACCTGGTCTTGTCTCTCTCTCCGGATGGCTAGTCTTCAGATGGATCCCTTCTCTGGCTTCAAGCCTAACTGCTTAGCTGAAATGCTCTCTCCTGTTCCACAGAGGGAAGAGTGCAGATCCCAAGAGAGCGAATTCAGCTCCTCCTTGCCTTTAAGTAACCTCCCCCATAAAGCTGTGCGGGGTTGCAATGTTCTCTGGGAAGCCAATGCATTGTGGGTATCGTAGTCTATTCCTACTAATGTCAATGGAGTCCGTTTCTCCTAATCCTTCAAATCCCACAATGCATTGCTTTAGGAAAAAGTAAACACACATATACAACTTGACTGGAACTCCCGGGGGGAATTTAGGTATGCATAACTATCAAATAGTCCCTGATAGTATGACCCCGCTACACTTACTGTAACTGTCGCAGAGAATGTGTTTCCAGCACAACAGCATCGTGCTGATTCTCGGCGACAGGGTGCCGACATCTCGCACTCGCTGGAATAGACAAAGCACATTCCAGCGAGCGCGTCATAGAAGTGACGGGGATCCGACTTGGATTCCCGCCAATTCTATCTGCAGCGTTTGTATGAATCCTGAGAGGGAACTCCACGCCAAATTTTAAATTAAAAAAAACGGCATGGGTTCCCCCCAGGGGCATACTAGGCCCTTAGGTCTGGTATGGGTTGTAAGGAGAGACCCCCCTATGCCGAAAAACCGCCATCCCCCCACAATCCATACCAGACCTGTATCCAAAGCATGCTGCCTGGCCGGTCAGGAAAGAAGTGGGGACGAGGGAGTGCCCCCCTCCTGAGCCGTACCAGGCCGCATGCCCTCAACATGGGGGGTTGGGTGCACTGGGGCAGGGGGGCGCAGTGCAGCCCCCCACCCCAGAGTACCCTGTCCCCATGTTGATAAGGATAGGGCCTCTTCCCGACAACCCTGGCCGTTGGTTGTCGGGGTCTGAGGGCGGGGGGCTTATCGGAATCTGGGAGCCCCCTTTAATAAGGGGGGCCCCAGATACTGGCCCCCCACCCTAGGTGAATGAATATGGGGTATATCGTACCCCTACCCATTCACCTGGAGGCAAAGTGTAAAAGAAAATAAACACACAACACAGGGTTTTTAAAGTAATTTATTAAGCAGCTCCGGGGGGCCCCCCTCTCTTCTTTAGCTCTTTTACCAGGGGGACCTTCTTCTTCCGCTCTCCGGGGGTCTTCTCCGCTCTCCGGGGGTCTTCTTCCACTCTTCGGGGGTCTTCTCCACTCTCCGGGGGTCTTCTCCCATCTTCTCCGCTCTCCGCTGTCATCTCTGCGCTCCCCGGTTCTTCTCCCGCTCGCTCTCCGGTGCCTTCTTCTTCAGGGTTGGCCACCGCTATCTTCGTGTGTTAGCTCAATTACTAGCGGTGGCCAGCCCGCTCTTCTGTGACGTCTTCTTCTCTTCTTCCGATGTTGACACGACGCTTCTTCCCGCTGTTATGCCAGGTGCCACGTGGGTAGGTACCGGAGCATGATGGGACTGTGACATCATAAGAGGCCTATATAAATCGGTGCGAACCGTGCACCTGTCATTACAGCGGGAAGAAGCGTCGTGTCAACATCGGAAGAAGGCAGAAGACGTCACAGAAGAGCGGGCTGGCCGCCGCTAGTAATTGAGCTAACACGAAGATAGCGGCGGCCAGCCCTGAAGGAGAAGGCACCGGAGAGCGAGCGGGAGAAAAACCGGGGAGCGCCGAGACAACAGCGGAGAGCAGAGAAGATGAAATAAGACCCCCGGAGAGCGGAAGAGAACCAGACGGCGGTGAAGACCGACACCCCCCCCCCTGGTAAAAGAGCTAAAGAAGAGAGGGGGGCCCCGGAGCTGACTAATAAATTACTTTAAAAACCCTGTGTCGTGTGTTTATTTTCTTTTACACTTTGCCTCCAGGTGAATGGGTAGGGGTACGATGTACCCCATATTCATTCACCTAGGGTGGGTGGCTGGTATCTGGGGGCTCCCAGATTCCGATAAGCCCCCCACCCGCAGACCACGACAACCAACGGCCAGGGTTGTCAGGAAGAGGCCCTGTCCTTATCAACATGGGGACAGGGTGCTCTGGGGTGGGGGGGGCCGCAGGGCGCCCCCCTGCCCCAGAGCACCCAACCCCGCCATGTTGAGGGCATGCGGCCTGGTACGGCTCAGGAGGGGGGTGCTAGCTCGTCCCCACTCCTTTCCTGACCGGCCGGGCAGCGTGCTTTGGATACGGGTCTGGTAAGGATTGTGGGGGGACCCCCACGCCGTTTTTTGGAGTAGGGGGGGTCTCCTTACAACCCATACCAGACCTAAGGGCCTGGTATGCCCCTGGGGGGGAACCCATGCCGGTTTTTTATTTAAAATTTGGCGTGGAGTTCCCTCTCAGGATTCATACCAAATGCCGCAGCTAGATTTGGCGAGAATCCAAGTCAGATCCCCGTCGCTTCTATGACGGCTTTGTCTCCATCGCGGCAAGCCAGCTCGGCGCTGGCTCCCGCGATGGGGCTCGTAGGTGGTCAATCTCGCCGAGAAAGGGAGGGAGATTGACACAATATTGCGGTCACCCACTGTAGTTGATATAGTTTATATAGTGAAGTTAACTCTATTGCTGATTGTCAGGCAAAATATGTGTCTGTATAGATTCTGTGCAAGCCTGATGGCCAGATCACCACAATTTCTGTGTTCCAGATGTGTTTCTGCATGGGTGTTTTTGATGCATTCTCAATGCGTTTTGTCACTTTCCAGATGTGTTCTACACAGAAACAATGCAACATTCTTCTTTTGTTGACTGCACCAGAATGCGCTGTACTGGTGTGAACTAGGTAATTGCAATCAAAGTTAGACACGGTCCATGCGTTCTTAATCCAAAATAAAAACTCACTGGACTGCATCTGGTGTGAACAAGTCCACTTTCTCATCCATAGGCTCTCTGAAGGCAACAAAGTTATAAAAAGGCAAAGATACTTGCTGCCCCAGACACTAGAGGGCAGCATCCACCCCGGGAAGTGCAGTTCATAAAGATACATCAGGCATGCTATTTGGATAAAGCTTAGAGAACCTGTAACTGTAAGTTTGTCTTCTGACGAGGTCTCGGTCATCCTTCATCAACAATCGATTAACGCTCTGCCAATATGGGAAAGGACCATCCTTCATCAATGAGCGCTTTACGCTCTATCATTATGGGCGTTGCTTGTGGTGTGGATATTTGCAGCATACTTTCTGCTATAGCCGCCTTAATAGGTCTTAGAATTTTGCACAACCACATCCTTGTGAGGCAACCTGTGCAATTTCACTGCATGCAGGCCCAAAATGCACCCTGAGCTTGGCAAGGTACCTTCTATCATGCTGGCATAAATGCATGTGCCAATTTCCTGGATCCTGTCCCTTCACAGGGTAAGTGGAAACAACTCCTTTAGAGTGTATTGACCACATGTTTAGTGAATGTGACAACCTGTTAGGTGTCATCGTCCTGGTCAGGATAAGATGATCATTGAATGCATTAAGATAAAAAACCTTTTGCCTTTACAACCTCTTTAAAGGGGTTGTAAAAAAAAAAACATTTATTTTTTCATAATAAGCATCCTTTACCTGCAGACATTCCTCTTTTCACTTTCACCTCATTGTTCATTTTTGCTCAGAAGTTGCTCTATTTCTTCTCTGTTCTGTTCACTTCCCGCTTATCTGATTGCAGGGCCGGTACAAGGCAGGGGCGGAAGGGTCGGATGCCCTGAGCGCTACCATTTGCGGGCAGGAGGGGGGCGCAGGTGAAGTGCCGCCAGTGTGCTTTACTGTACACACTAGCCGGCGCCACTAGTAGTCATCTGTAACTTACTACTGTTATGTGCTGAGTGCGCTCCTGCACCCAGCACAAGCCTACACAGTCCACACCAGCCATACCTGTCAGCGCTGCTCCTTCTCTCCCCCTATGAAGGGAATTTGTAGTCCCGTCCCAGCAGCGTGACATCACTCACAGCCGGAGGTGGGATAGGAGGAGAGAATACAGCTGCTGCCGAAACTGCTGGAGGAGCCGCTGAGGAGGAACCAGCAGAAGTTCAGTAAGTTCCGTGTGTGTGTGTATCACCAGGACTTTTTCACATCTGGCAGCCCTCTCCTCTCCTGGCTTTTAGCTCTGGGCACTCACTGCTGCTGCCCTCGAGCCTAATTATGCTCCCAGCACTGTAAGCTAGTGATTCCAGAGGCAGCTTGTCCCTGCTTGCTGCCACTACTGATACATTGCAGCATGAAGCCGAGGAGCTCTGAAACTCCTCCTCAGTTCTGTGCTACAGGCAGCAGGCAGAGCTCTCTGTACTCAGCTGAAGTAAGAAAAAAAAAGCCTGTGCATACCATAGAGAGTGGTGGTCGTCAGAAGAGGTGAGGGGTTGCCAAAGCCTGAGGTGCAGAGAGGAGTGCACTGTAAAGGTGTGGGGGAGGGGGAATATGTGCTGAGAGAGAGAACAGTGAAAAGGGGGGGGGGGTTAGCAGAGAGAAGAGCTGGGGGGATGTGTGCAGAGGGGGGATCTGGGGGGATTTGTACATGGAGGAGAGCTGGGGGGATGTGTGTGCAGAGGGGGGGATCTGGAGGGATTTGTACATGGAGGAGAGCTGGGGGGATGTGTGCAGAGGGGGGGGATCTGGAGGGATTTGTACATGGAGGAGAGCTGGGGGGATGTGTGCAGAGGGGGGATCTGGAGGGATTTGTACATGGAGGAGAGCTGGGGGATGTGTGCAGAGGGGGGATCTGGGGGGATTTGTGCAGAGGGGGGATCTGGAGGGGTTTGTACATGGAGGAGAGCTGGGGGGATGTGTGCAGAGGGGGGATCTGGAGGGGTTTGTACATGGAGGAGATCTGGGGGGATGTGTGCAGAGGGGGATCTGGGGCGATTTGTACAGAAAGGAGAGCTGGGGAATGTATGCAGAGAGGGGATCTGGAGGGATTTGTACATGGAGGAGAGCTGGGGGGATGTGTGCAGAGGGGGGATCTGGAGGGATTTGTACATGGAGGAGAGCTGGGGGGATGTGTGCAGAGGGGGATCTGGAGGGATTTGTACATGGAGGAGATCTGGGGGGATGTGTGCAAAACGTGGATCTGGAGGGATTTGTACAGAAAGGAGAGCTGGGGGATGTGTGCAGAGGGAGGATCTGGAGGGGTTTGTACATGGAGGAGATCTGGGGGGATTTGTGCAGAGGGGGGATCTGGAGGGGTTTGTACATGGAAATCTGTAGGGATTTGTGCAGAGGGGGGATCTGGAGGGGTTTGTACATGGAGATCTGGGGGGATTTGTGCAGAGGGGGGATCTGGAGGGGTTTGTACATGGAGATCTGGGGGGATGTGTGCAGAGGGGGGATCTGGAGGGATTTGTACATGGAGGAGAGCTGGGGGGATGTGTGCAGAGGGGGGATCTGGAGGGATTTGTACATGGAGGAGATCTGGGGGGATGTGTGCAAAAAGTGGATCTGGAGGGATTTGTACAGAAAGGAGAGCTGGGGGATGTGTGCAGAGGGAGGATCTGGAGGGGTTTGTACATGGAGGAGATCTGGGGGGATTTGTGCAGAGGGGGGATCTGGAGGGGTTTGTACATGGAAATCTGTAGGGATTTGTGCAGAGGGGGGATCTGGAGGGGTTTGTACATGGAGATCTGGGGGGATTTGTGCAGAGGGGGGATCTGGAGGGGTTTGTACATGGAGATCTGGGGGGATTTGTGCAGAGGGGGGATCTGGAGGGATTTTTACATGGAGGAGATCTGGGGGGATGTGTGCAGAGGGGGATCTGGGGTGATTTGTACAGAAAGGAGAGCTGGGGAATGTATGCAGAGAGGGGATCTGGAGGGATTTGTACATGGAGGAGATCTGGGGGGATTTGTGCAGAGGGGGGATCTGGAGGGATTTGTACATGGAGGAGATCTGGGGGGATGTGTGTGCACCACTGCTGCTGCCCTCGAGCCCTTGAGCACAATTCTGCTCCATAGAGACTGGTGACCGTCAGAAGAGGTGAAGGATTGCCAAAGCCTGAGGTTGTGCAGAGAGGAGTGCACTGTAACGGTGTGGGGGAATATGTGCTGAGAGAGGCACAGATAGTCACAACGGCGACGATAATTGGGGGGGGGGCGCAGTTTGCCTCCTTCGCCCTGGGCACCAAATGACCTTGTCCCAGCACTGTCTGATTGTAACTCACCACGTGAAGGGAGGCTTTAATGCAGTGGTCAGTGACGTGCTCGCCCCCTCCTGGGAACTACGCTCTCTACGTGTTAGAGACTTCAAGGAGGTGTGAATTACTGGACGTGCCGCAATGCATACTGGGAAAAGTAGTCCTTACATGAATGAGCGCCGCAAACCAGGAAGTGAATGAGAGAACAGAACCTAGACCGCCGGAGGTGATATAGATGAAGGAATTTAATAGGCATTTACTTTTTACATTTTTACATTTTACGTTTTTTAACAGAATCATTACACTATTCTGTCTGTCTACCTTGCAGATTTTAATTTTAGGCAAAAACATTTTTTCCTTTATTTATTTTTATATATTTTTATTTTATTTTTTATTAAAGGGCCAATTTTTTTATAGAGGTCCGGAGGTCCCCAGGGGCCCGAAGGACCCCAGGGCCCCTGGATGACAACCCCCCCTTTTTTTATTTATTTTTTATAAAAAAAAAAAAAAATGTAATATATTTTTATTTTATTTTTTATTAAAGGGCCATTTTTTTTTTTTTAGGGGTCCGGAGGCCCACAGGGCCCCAGATGGCAACCCCCCTTTTTTTTATTTATTTTTAGAAAAAAAATATGTATATTTTAATATATTTTTATTTTATTTTTTATTAAAGGGCCAATTTTTTTTCATTATTATTATTATTATTATTATTATTATTATTATTATTAAAGGGCTCAGAGGTCCCCAGGGCCCCATGTGGCAAACCCCCTTTTTTTTTTTATACATTTTTTTTTTTGTTTATATATTTTTTTTCTTTTTTTTTTTATTAAAGGGCCCAGAGGTCCCCAGGGCTCTAGATGGCAAGCCCCCCCTTTTTTTTTATAAATGTTTATTTTGTTTTTTTTACATATTTATATATTTTTTATTTCTTTTTTTTTTCTTTTTATGAAAGGGCCCAGAGGTCCCCAGGGCCCCTGATGGCTACCCCCCTTTTATTATATATTTTTTCCTTTATTTCTTCTTTTTTTTGTAAAGAGCCCCCCTGCTTCTCAATTCGATTCGTGGCAGCCCCCCGCTTCTCAATCTCAGGCGGCAGCACCCCCCCCCCGGTTCTCTGCTCCAGGAGGGCCCATGCCTGAAGCTGTGTAAGGGGCCCCATAATTCCTGATGGCAGCCCTGAACACGCGGCTAATCCATATTAAGATATACTTACTCTTAAGCCCCGTTCACACGGTCGGACTTTTTGCCAACAAACGTCAAAATGAGCGTTTTCCAAAAAATCCGACCGTGTGTACGCTCTATCGGACAAACTTTTTCGGTTTCAAAAGTCCGGCCAACTCCCTTCAGACAAAAATCCACGGAAAAGTTTATTTGAAGTCCGATCGTGTTTACGAGGCTTTGCACTGTACAATGTGACTCAGAACAAAAGAGATAAGCTAATTGGCTAAGATATTAAGTAATCACTCACTAACTACACTGCCCAGTGCCCATTCGAAAGAACGATACAAGTACACAAATTTACGAACAGACAAAGAAACGGATTTACAAAACACACAAATGAAAATACGAACAAAGGATTTAAAATACGGAATGCAAAGTGTTCGTTATAGATGTCATTTTCGTTCTTTTGCTTTTTCGGTGTTTCGTATTTTAGTAAGATTGTCCAATCATACGTTCGTATTTTCGCTTGTTCGTTATTTTGCTTATTCGTAATTCCGTAATTTTCGTATTTTGGGTCTTTCAGCTTTTCGGATGTTCGAATTGATACGAATGTACTAGGGCTGTGGAAATTAACTATTAATCCATCGATTAATCTTTAATTAATAATCGATCAAAATTATTTTGAATTGTACTCACCTCTCCGCCAGCTTCAGGGAGTTCCGTCGGAGATCCAGTGAAGTCACCGCCACCGGCAGGGCTTGCCATGTCCATCTGAAGGGCTCCTTTGCTGTGCCTCCATATCTGCATGTCGGCGGGACCTTACTATCTGCCACACGCAAGGGCTGTTACACTTCCCTCTATCAACCTGGGATTCTACAACCATCCACTGGGAGTTGTGATAGTTCCCTTCACGGGACATCTACATGCCGACGGACTGATGTTAACTTCTCCTCATCTGGATTCAGAAGTGGCATCGTTGTACACATTTTTATGCCAGTATCATACTTAGCTACATGTTTTTATGACGGCTTTTGTTACCGTTTGGTATTACTCGGACCATTTTTACAGTTTATGTAGCTACATCGATTTTATCTCCAGTGAAATATTTATTTTGTTACCTACTTGAAGACTATAAAAGTTTTAATGCTATTCCCATCAAGCGCTGCCTTTGTGTGTTTTTTGTATCCTACTATCCATTTTTCCAGTGGTTGGTAGCTGCATTGGGAATCAGCCTGCAAGGAGGAGATCAGCTAAAAGTAGTTGGATCTGTATGTGCGTTATAATTAATCAAAATTAGTCGATTAACCGATTTAAAAAAAAATCGAACACAAAAATTTTGATCAGTAACAGCCCTAGAATGTACGAAAACTAACAAATTCGTACGAAAATCCATTTGTTACGAACGGGAACGCACATGTCTATTAAAAATAATACTGTACAACTCCAATTTGCTCTGCCATATATTTAAATGGCTTTAGTAATGTATATGCAAAAATAATTCAATTACCAAAAAGGTACACATGAAAAGATTAATACTTTTCCAGGACTTAAGAATTCTGTCATTTTGAGAAGCATCAAGTAGGTGATGAGTCCCAAAGGACTACTTCCAACCTCCTACATCTTTGCGCCTTTCAAGATCTCCTTTTCGCCTTTTCTTTAGATCTTAGCCTCTCAGCCTCGCATCTGCTTGCATTCTAGCCTCCGCATTCTAGCTTTTCTCTAGCATCCTTTCTGCCTGAGAGAGATCCTTTCTCTCTGATGAGTACCTATTTTTATCCCACCCAAAAAGTGGGTGTGTGTGTCATTACTACGTAATAGATGATGTGAGATGACAGTGTGTTTCTATGTTACTGTGACAACCAAGTCTGGAGGCCATCTTGAATTCTTACTATTTTCCACCTCTAGAGGCAGTGTTGTATAAGAATTTACCTTAAATGGTCAATTTATAACCAATCATTGACTTGAGCTTAGTAAAACACCATAAACTCTCAAAAACTGTCAAACTCTGTCAAGCCACTCTAGCCACTCTGGCGCCCCCTGGAAATATATGGGCTAAGAAAATGTACCCCACACAATTAGCTGGGACTGTTAAATCCCTTAAAAACTCAGATCATTGGAATTTCACAAATAATGGGCCAGATTCACAGAGCAGATACTCCGTCGTATCTCCTGATACTCCGTCGTATCTCCTGATACTCCGTCGTATCTCCTGATACTCCGTCGTATCTCCTGATACTCCGTCGTATCTGTTGTTCTATCTATGCGATTGATTCATAGAATCAGTTACGCATAGATAGCCATAAGATCCGACAGGTGTAATTGTTTTACACTGTCGGATCTTAGGATGCAGTACCGCTGCGGCCGCCGCTGGGGGGAGTTTGCGTCGTAAACCAGCGTCGGGTATGCAAATTAGGAGTTACGGCGATTCCCGACGGTTTTTCGCGTTCGCTACGTCGCCGCTAGTCTAGTTTCCCGTCGCAAATTTAGTCGTTTTTTTTGGTGCCTTAACTTTACACAGCAATCGTATTGCTGTATAAAGTATGGCCGTCGTTCCCGCGTCGAAATTTAAAAAATAACGTCGTTTGCGTAAGCCGTCCGGGAATACAAAATTACGCTACGCGCGTCGCCGCTCGAAAAAATGACGTCACTTCGCGCAAAGCACGGCGGGAGTTCGGAAACGGAGCATGCACGGTAGGTCCGGCGCGGGAGCGCGCCTTAATTTAAATGGCACACGCCCATTTGAATTGGCCCGCCTTGCGCCGGAGGCCGCCGGCGTAGGTTTTCATCGCAAGTGCTTGGCTGAATCGGGCACTTGCGATGAAAAATTGTGGCGGTGTAACGTATCTATGATACATTACGCCGCCGCTCATCTACGCGAATCTGGCCCACAGTTTCTAATACTTGCAAACTTTTCATAGTGTCTCACATTTGTAACCCTTATTATGATAATATATATGTATTAAATGGGCTTTATGAATATTAAAACAGATACATTATACATATTATGAAAGAAAAATATTATTAAAATACATCAATATATGTGACATTTTTTGCTAAATTATGTATACAAGTATTTCAATATAATAATATCACGTAACTTTGGCAAATATATTACTTGTACTTGAGTAATATTAAAATTAGTTTCATTTGGTCGTATTTGAATAAGCCTCCTTCTCTTGTGGCTCAATAATAATAATGACAAATTGTGTCTGTGTTTGATAAAAGCTGTGTTTTATTTGGATATACATTTGTTAAAAAGAAAATTAATAAAGAAATTGAAAAAAAAGAAATTAGGGTATGCATGCTGAAAATAGTTTAACGTTTGGGTGGCAGAAAGCTGAAGTTAGGCTATACTTTAATGCCCCCTTCATAATGTAGATTCCTCATAACAGCTATGTACTCTCGGCTTTCTATTTCCCTTCTTTGGCATAGCCACTGACTTACTATTAGCAGCAAAAAGATAATGAACATAGGAAATTGACAACGAGGCATGTAAAGAGGTTTTATTATGTGATAAAATTCACAAAGCTTACAGGACAGGCCTCAAATATAATACAGTCTGCATATTGTTTTTTTTTTTTAAATATCAAAGAACACCTCCTGTGTATCATAAAGGAGCCTCTTGACTTCTTGGGAAATAAAAGCAAGATAATTAGTTACACTATTTACTTTGAAGAATAGGCAACAGGAAATCATTTCCTTTCTTACTTGAAATTGAAAGCTACACTTAGCTAGTATTTTTGTATTATTTTGGTCCTATTTGGACTAATGATTCACAGATGCAGTACACCAGATTACAATCGCTTTTTTTTTTTTGTAAAATAAATACATTAGGAGCCCAACTGAGAAAACAGTAGGCTTGGCAAATGAATTTCTATCCGATAATAGAAAAATGTAAAAGTGTAAAAATCAATAGGACAAATAATTGTACCAGTGGTAGCGTGGTTTGTCAATAAATAATCAACTGAAATTTGTCTTAATACCATTGATAACTCAACTATAGGATACGTTTTAACTAATGATGTTGTAATGACCGGATGGTTAGATAATTTCTTATCCTCTCTAATAACAGAATTCCAGTTAAAAAGAGCAGCTTGTAGATATTAGTCCCTTCACCCAAAAAAAATGACAGCATTAGGCAGAGAATCCTTGATATATATTATGCTGTTTCAATGTGCTGTACATCTGGACTTGTACTCTGCAATGTAGCGGAGAGGACCAACATTTATTCAAAATGCATGTTCCTCTCTTCTTATGGTATGTGATTGTGTCCTTTGATCTGTCAAACAAACAGAGAAGCATTATATAACCAAAAGGAAGAGGTCACAGCAAGATTAGCATACTGAATACAAGACAAGGTCAGTCTCTCAAAAATAAAAAAAGAATATCGTCTATTTATCTTCACCATAAAGCATCCTTCAATGTTAAATCACTGGGTGCTAAAAAAAAATTAACAAGGGGTCATCTATTTGACAATCTCACAACCTCCTGCTAGTTTCCCGAAAACCTTCAAAGAAGTCAGATGTTTTAAAGGATCTGTTAAAAGGAATATTTATGTAATACATTTTATAATGTGTGCATACAGTCTAAGAAAGTGCATGTAATAATGTACTGAATGAAGTTCGGGTCACACTGAAAATGTATTAGAATACAAATAAAAATGTAATTTAAAAATGTTATAGCTGGAAAGATAGTGAAGTTTATTGTAGAAAATGATTTCTGTGTCAGAAAATTGGCCTTTTTATTCAGGAAGAGAATACTATACATAGAATATATACCAGTGGCCTTTGTTTATGGATAGGGAATAGTGCTGCAAATGTCCTGCTTTAATTTAAAAATCTAATTTCATCATACATTTTGGCCATAATGTATTCTGCTACATATTTTTGATTAAAAAAAATCCCAATACAGGGAGTGCAGAATTATTAGGCAAGTTGTATTTTTGAGGATTAATTTTATTATTGAACAACAACCATGTTCTCAATGAACCCAAAAAACTCATTAATATCAAAGCTGAATATTTTTGGAAGTAGTTTTTAGTTTGTTTTTAGTTTTAGCTATTTTAGGGGGATATCTGTGTGTGCAGGTGACTATTACTGTGCATAATTATTAGGCAACTTAACAAAAAAAATATATATACCCATTTCAATTATTTATTTTTACCAGTGAAACCAATATAACATCTCAACATTCACAAATATACATTTCTGACATTCAAAAACAAAACAAAAACAAATCAGTGACCAATATAGCCACCTTTCTTTGCAAGGACACTCAAAAGCCTGCCATCCATGGATTCTGTCAGTGTTTTGATCTGTTCACCATCAACATTGCGTGCAGCAGCAACCACAGCCTCCCAGACACTGTTCAGAGAGGTGTACTGTTTTCCCTCCTTGTAAATCTCACATTTGATGATGGACCACAGGTTCTCAATGGGGTTCAGATCAGGTGAACAAGGAGGCCATGTCATTAGTTTTTCTTCTTTTATACCCTTTCTTGCCAGCCACGCTGTGGAGTACTTGGATGCGTGTGATGGAGCATTGTCCTGCATGAAAATCATGTTTTTCTTGAAGGATGCAGACTTCTTCCTGTACCACTGCTTGAAGAAGGTGTCTTCCAGAAACTGGCAGTAGGACTGGGAGTTGAGCTTGACTCCATCCTCAACCCGAAAAGGCCCCACAAGCTCATCTTTGATGATACCAGCCCAAACCAGTACTCCACCTCCACCTTGCTGGCATCTGAGTCGGACTGGAGCTCTCTGCCCTTTACCAATCCTGCCACGGGCCCATCCATCTGGCCCATCAAGACTCACTCTCATTTCATCAGTCCATAAAACCTTAGAAAAATCAGTCTTGAGATATTTCTTGGCCCAGTCTTGACGTTTCAGCTTGTGTGTCTTGTTCAGTGGTGGTCGTCTTTCAGCCTTTCTTACCTTGGCCATGTCTCTGAGTATTGCACACCTTGTGCTTTTGGGCACTCCAGTGATGTTGCAGCTCTGAAATATGGCCAAACTGGTGGCAAGTGGAATCTTGGCAGCTGCACGCTTGACTTTTCTCAGTTCATGGGCAGTTATTTTGCGCCTTGGTTTTTCCACACGCTTCTTGCGACCCTGTTGACTATTTTAAATGAAACGCTTGATTGTTCGATGATCACGCTTCAGAAGCTTTGCAATTTTAAGAGTGCTGCATCCCTCTGCTAGATATCTCACTATTTTTGACTTTTCTGAGCCTGTCAAGTCCTTCTTTTGACCCATTTTGCCAAAGGAAAGGAAGTTGACTAATAATTATGCACACCTGATATAGGGTGTTGATGTCATTAGACCACACACCTTCTCATTACAGAGATGCACATCACCTAATATGCTTAATTGGTAGTAGGCTTTCGAGCCTATACAGCTTGGAGTAAGACAACATGCATAAAGAGGATGATGTGGTCCAAATACTAATTTGCCTAATAATTCTGCACTCCCTGTAAGTGTATATTGCAGGGATATGCAATTAGCGGACCTCCAGCTGTTGCCAAACTACAAGTCCCATGAGGCATAGCGAGACTCTGACAGCATCAAGCATGACACCCAGAGGCAGAGGCATGATGGGACTTGTAGTTTGGCAACAGCTGGAGGTCCGCTAATTGCATATCCCTGGTATATTGATTGGTTTGCGCAAAAGTTATAGCATCTATAAACTATGGTGTAATGTATATACTGGAATCTGTTTTGGCACTTTGACACTTTGTGGGAACCAGTAACACTAATACAGTGATCAGTGCTAAAAATATGCAGGTCACTGTACTAATGACACTGGCTGGGATTGGGTTAAACATCTAGAGCATTCAAAGGGTTAAATGTGTGCCTAACCAGTGTTTTTGTGTACACTGTGTGCTGCTTTCACTAAGGGACGTGATGGATTTTATTCCCTGCTTTGCAGAGGTGGGGAAAAAAAATTGTAATGGGGAAGGGGGAGGGGAGGGGGGAGGGGAAAAGGAGGAAGGTAAGAAGGAAGTAAGGGAGAGGGGGTGGAAAAGAAAGAAAAATGGGGAAGGGAAAAGAATGGGGGGCAAGGGGGAGAACACGAGAAATTGGAGGGGGGAAGAGGGGGGGACAGGTAATTGGGAAAGAAGTAAGGAAGAACAGGTAAAGGAGAAAGAGAGAGGGGGAGAGGGGGAGGCAGGGAAAGGACAAGAGGAGAAGAGATGAATGAAGGTGGAGGGAGGAGGGACAGGTAAAAAGAAGGGGAAGAGTGAAAGTGGGTGTGTGGGCAGGCAAAGGAGTGGGAACTAAGAAAGAAATGGAGGGTGCGACCAAACCCCATATTGTCACACAATCAAGAGCATCATGTAAAATGAAGCTCCTTACCACAGAAGCCTGTTGAGGACTAGTAGAACTGGGGCGGACAGAAAGCGGGTAAGTTAACCACTTAAGCCCCGGACCATATTGCTGCCCAAAGACCCAAGGTGTTTTTACAGTTTGGGACTGCGTCGCTTTAACAGACAATTGCGCGGTCGTGCGACATGGCTCCCAAACAAAATTGGCGTCCTTTTTTTCCCACAAATAGAGCTTTCTTTTGGTGGTATTTGATCACCTTGGCGGTTTTTATTTTTTGCGCTATAAACAAAAATAGAGCGACAATTTTGAAAAAAATGCAATATTTTTTACTTTTTGCTATAATAAATATCCCCCAAAAACATATAGAAAAATTTTTTTTTTCCTCAGTTTAGGCCGATACGTATTCTTGTACATATTTTTGGTAGAAAAAATCGCAATAAGCGTTTATCGATTGGTTTGCGCAAAATTTATAGCGTTTACAAAATAGGGGATA
Source organism: Rana temporaria (assembly GCF_905171775.1). Lineage (NCBI taxonomy): Eukaryota > Metazoa > Chordata > Amphibia > Anura > Ranidae > Rana > Rana temporaria. The sequence goes on from NC_053493.1 coordinate 145,095,276, forward strand.
GTTTTATTGCATTTTTATTATTTTTTTTTTTTTACTACTAATGGCGGCGATCAGCGATTTTTTTCGTGACTGCGACATTATGGCGGACACTTCGGACAATTTTTACACATTTTGGGGATTTTTGTCATTTTCACAGCAAAAAATGCATTTAAATTGCATTCTTTATTGTGAAAATGACAGTTGCAGTTTGGGAGTTAACCACAGGTGGCGCTGTAGGATTTGGTGTACACTGTGTGTGTGTTTACAACAGTAGGGGGGTGTGGCTGTAGTAATGACGTCATTGATCGTGTCTTCCCTATAAAGGGAATGACGCGATCGATGCGCCGACACAGTGAAGCACGGGGAAGCCGTGTTTACACACGGCTCTCCCCGTTCTTCAGCTCCGGGGAGCGATCGCGACGGAGCGGCTATAAACAAATAGCCGCGCCGTCGTCCCGGATCGCTCCCCGAGGGGACCCGACCGCCGCAAGTCGCGGGGGGGGTCCCGATCGGACCCCCCACCCACGTCTAGGCAGGGACGTACAGGTACGCCAATGTGCCTGTACGTGCCATTCTGCCGACGTATATGTACAGGCGGCGGTCGGGAAGGGGTTAACTGATCAGGTATAGGCAACGGTCCAGTGGTATACACGAGAGCAGTGCAGGCATGCTCCAACCGTGGCTAAGGAAATCGATCAAAAAATAATTCCTTTAGGGTTACTGACGTAAATATCCAAAAAGTGGTTAGTAAAGCAAGGCTGCATGAGCAGGGGTCTTACCTTAAACAGCGTCCCCCCCCTCTTCCCCCCCTCCAATTCCTTGTCTCCTCCCCCTTGCCCCCCATTCTTTTCCCTTCCCCATTTTTCTTGCTTTTCGACCCCCTCTCCCTCGCTTCCTTCTTCCCTTCCTCCTTTTCCCCTCCCCTCCCCCATTACAATTTTTTCCCCACCTCTGTCCCTCTCATCTTTCTTTCCCGCTCTTGCTTTCTCCCCCACCCCCATCCCCCCCTTCAATTTCCCCTCCCTTTCCTGCCCCCCCTTTTCTTCCTTCCCCTTCCTCCCCCTCCCCCTTCTCTTAGTCTTCCCTTATCACTTCTTTATCACTTTTCCATTTCCATACCCAGCACTTCACTCTCTCACTCGGTGGCCCTCCCCCTTGTCATACACCTATGATTAACCAAATCATTAAAGTCTTCATTTATTTTCATTAGAGCCTGTCACATTATTCCCCCTCGTGCGCCACGGGGGGTATTTGAGCCCATGCCTGATCAATGAACCAGTATAGGTGAGCGAATTTAACTCTCTTTGACAACACACACTGCTTTTTTGTTATTCTATCTGGACTTGTTGTATTTAATATGCTTGTTTCTATTGTACAATTTTTATTTATTCTATAGACCCTCCTGAAGAAGCGGTATCACTGCAAAACCAGTCGAGGTTGCTGGCTGGCTCCACCCATTAGATACTTGACGGTCTTGTTTCATTACATTGGCTTTCTGATCTGTGGGGCCTGTCCCTAATGTTTTTAAAATTGTATATTGTTTTATGTCAATAAATATTCTTTTATATCATTCTATGGTTATGTTATCAGTGCCTTGAAAATCCTAGCCAACACCTTTTGACCTGTGACTATTGATGGGAAATAGGTTTTAAGCAGCCTTTACCCTATACTCATTTGGTCTCATTTTTTCAATTGTATATTCTGGATGATGGCACATTGATATATTACTTACCAGTCTTAATTGAGGCTATACTCTCCATTTTTGAACATACAGTTATTAGAAAACAATATTTTTTCACAACAGTGGCCTTTACAACATATGGCTAAACACTGCTTGGATTTCAATTAACTTTTGTCAAAAGAGCCTATTGGAAATTGCAGGTCAACAGCATCTGTATCTAATTAGATGCAGGCAGTGTTTTGGTATTCTGACGGCCGGCTGGCAGAATACAGTGGTTTGGCAGGGGGGATTCATTCATCTATCCTCGCTGTGGATAGAGAAACCTCTTAGGCCTCGTACAGACGACCGGATCTATCCGCTGGGATTGATCGGCGGATCAGTTCCAGCAGATAGATCCGGTCGTCTGTATGTCCGAGCGGACAATTCCCAGCGGATAAAAATTTTGTAGCATGCTACAAAATCTATCCGCTGGGATCCAGTCCAGCGGACTGATCCGGTCGTCTGTACAGACTCACCGGATCAGTCTGTCCGCTCCCCTCCCTCGCATGCGTCGTAATAATTCGACGCATGCGTGGAAGTATTTACCTTCCAGCGTCGCGCACGTCGCCACGTCATCGTCGCGGCGACGGCGCGACACGTCACCGCGGATGTATTCCACGCGGATTTCGATCTGATGGTGTGTACAGCCATCAGATCCAAATCCGCCAGAGGATTTATCCGCTGGAAACGGTCCGGCGGACCGTTTCCAGCGGATATCCTCTCGTGTGTACAGGGCCTTAGACTTAATAAAATAAATTGTTACTTGTATGGCTAGCTTTGGTGATATTTGACTGTATAATTATATTTTTATTTAAAAGAAAGTAACATCAAACATAAACAGAGCTCTCAAACCGCAATCAAATTGAATAGCATTGTTAACCAAGATATGATCTATAGAATTCCAGAAGTCTCATTGAGGGAAATTTATTTTCATATATGGTAATGTGTTATATTTTCATTATAAGGTAATTTATGTTGCCATAGTAATCAAAGGCAACTTCAGTGAACATTTATTGCTAAAAACAGTGGATGTCTCCTTGAATGATATGGTATTTTCCCTTTGAATTTGTAAATCTTCACCCATTAAAGCAAAAGCTCAGCTTTGCTTGTCATGTGACTAGAGTTTCCTCAGTTATTATTACAAAGAGGATCAAGGCTCCACTTCCTGATGATGCTGGCAGCTTAATAAAGGTTTGCCTATGAATCCATTACTTTGACCTGCCTAACCTCTTGCGTGTCTTCTTCTTTCACACTTAAGCTTCTTTATGCCACTTTCATGGTACATTATGTTCTCTTTTAACTTTCTCCTTTGCCGTTTAACCCTCCCTGACCTTTCTGTTCTCACATCTTTACCACCTACTTTGTATTTATCCTGATAGAGAATTGGCTTTCCATTTTAGCAGAGGACATCATTATAAAAAATGACTCCTTTAGTTTTCCTGTCTAAAACTTTCTCTATCTTAGCAAATGCACTTGATTTGTAGGAATAGTAACAGGCTTTGGCATCCTTTCTTGGATTTTTTTTTACCTTTATCACATAGTACAGGGCACAGGATTTGTGGTCATGGACCATAGGTTATATGGTGCTACTTTCAGGTCGTTGAACACTGACAAAAGCTTTGTGGAAACATCCCCCAGTACAACCTCATATATTCCCACCCAGTTTTTTTAGTGTCCGTAGATGACAAACCTCCTCTTCTCTGCAGATTTCTTCCAAACCAATTCCTTTATTTTTTCTTCACTTCAACTAACACACTATTAAGATTTAAATGCTTATTGCCAGAGGGCTCACTAGCACATCCAGATTGCTTGCTTTTCAAGTACAGCTGGGAAAAAGTACCCAGACCCCACATCAGTGGGGCTGGCCCGTAGTGTTTACTCCATGCACTGGATCCTTTGTTTGGCGCCTACCTTGGAACATGGTGCAACAAATGAAGTTAGCAGCAGGCAATGGCGTATGCCGCGGGTTGTCAGCACCCAGGGCAAGTGAAGTAATTTGCATCCTTTAGCCCCTGGACTTTTAGATACCCCCACCCTGATCACACCCCCAGATAACCCCACTCTAATCACACCAGTGGCGTAGCGTGGGGGGTGCAGGGGGTGCCGTGGCCCGGGCGCAACATTTGAGGGGGCGAAATCCCGCACCAGTGTGTGTCACTTTGCCTCAATCCTCCACATTTCTATCTACTGTGTCCCCTGTGGCCGCCATGTTTAATCTGAGCTGGTGCCCTGTGATTAGGCGAATGGGGTCATATGCTGCAGCAGGACTGGCCTGTCCATGATCGCTGTTACTGGAGCCCCATCCCACCTCTCTAATTGAGCGCCGCCATTGTCTCCTCCTCTCCGCCTGACCGCTGGAACTGGGACGTCATCTGGGTATCGATCCCCGTTGGCATTGTAGCAGACTGATGAATAACTAAAGCAGGTGAGCCGTCTCAGAGGAGGGAGCAGCCGCCAGTGAGCGAGTAGTTATGGAGGGTCACGCCACATCCATTCGTTAATTTAGGGCTAATTTAAGTGCTTACATGCCAAATGCCGCTGACCCCCCCCCCCCCCCCCCTGACTACGCATGCTCAGAAATGAAAGAATACATACACAACTATTCAACATTTCTGACGTTGTATTCTGTTGTAGGAAAATTTTCGTATTGTGAGTAACGTCTACACTTTCGACATGAGACTTGCATGCAACAAAAAATGGACGTTCGGTCATCTGAAAATCTAAGCGTGTGTGACGAGGCTTTAACGTGGTGTACACACTATAAGAATATCAGGTAAACGTTCGTCGGATTTTTCTCATTGTTTCACAGTAAATCGGAACCAATGAAAGAATATTCTGGAAGACCACACTATCTTGGATCGGCAGCCTTGATTAGCGTTGTCAGTGTACAGGAGGGAACAAAGGAACAGGCAGGATCCACCAGGTATTGTACAACAGCGGAAGGGATAAATGACAGTGAAAAAGCACTATACTATATACCGTATCATATTTTAAAGGGGACAACAGCATGTTTTTTAATTTTTTAGGGTTACAATCACTTTAAGACCCTTCGGGGGTATGCTCACCATAATGGGTAAAGTTTGGTCCCCAATTGGAATCTGATGCAATGATAATGTAATACAGGGTACCCCTGTAATTGTGACTGTGTGCTGGTTTACTTGTGGGGTGTTTTTCGGGTTTTCATACAAACATTGCTGCCAAAGTGGTGATATAGTTGCAAATACCTGCTCCTCACTACCTGCTTCTCCAGAGACAAAGACAGAGGACATTAGTCAGTGCCTGGGTTGAAGCAACTCCCATCTCAGACATGTAATTACTCTCTCATCTTGCATCCATTTCCCCAAAGTACCCCATGGGGATCCCCTCACTTACCAATGGAGGAAATAGGGCATGAGAAACTAAAAAAAAAGAGCCTAATAGCACTCAGGCTATAGACAGCACTGGGGAAAACCAGCTAAATGCTGAAGGTGATAGCTGTTCCCCTGTTTTGAAGAAAGGTCCTATGTTATCACAACTCCCTTTCTCTAATTCTAGCTCCCTATCAGACGTGCAACAAACAGCCTATCTGACATAGGCAAGCCATAGACCAGTGGCTTCGGAAGGGCCCCCAAAAAGCCCCAGGCCTCGTACTGTCCATTCAGAATTATCAGCCCCGAGTCCCAAGGCATTGGCTTGGCTGGGAGCTTGAAGTTACATACCTCAGCAGTGTAAACATCTATGCAGCACATCCAGCGATTGGTGGGCAAGCCAGGGGGCGTACGGCGACAATGAGAGTGAGAGGAGCTGTCAAATCAAAGCTCTGCTGTCGGGGATGGGTGGTGCCGATATGTGGGGCTCCGCCCTTTTTTTTAGAAAGCCTGTGCATAGACAAACAGCGGGTGTGTATACATTGCTGGCCAGGGAGGAAGGTGGCAGGGGCAGAACCAATTGTAACTATTGTATGTGTACCCAGAGCATGTATAATTCAGGTTTATTATAATTCAGGTTTATTATACACCGCTGACGGTGCACATGCAGTAGCATGTGCACGTGAATACACTAGCGTCTATGGGAAATCTTGGTCAGCTTGACATGGCACTGCTCCTGGCTTTTAACATTGTTGTCTATGGGAAATCTTGATCAGCTTGACATGGCACTGCTCCCAGTTTTTAACATTGGCGTCTATGGGAAATCTTGGTTAGCTTGACATGGCACTGCTCCCGAACCATAAGTAACAGGAACACCAAACTTGGGGAGCATGTTAAGGGACCCAGGACTACGTAATGGTAAGTCCGAAAAACACGAATGAGTGGCGGTAGGGGAGTTGGAGGGTGACAACTCCTCCCACTGCATCTAGAAGCGGTCAAGCGGCTAATTAGCCACTCGGACCGCTTTTATTAGAAAGAGAGTTGCCAGCTAAAAAATAACGGGGTTATGGCTAATAGAGCTGTTATTCCAGCCAAACTGTATATAATTATGTGTCATCAACACTGTGATCCAGACATCTCTGCCAGACAGCACAGCCAGATTCAAAACTTTCAAAGCAGCAGCATAATAATCTGGTTAGGAGCTTTGGACAAAACTCCCATCCAAAAAAAAAAAAGGGCATCAGCTTGGTATCATCCATATTATCACTCTTGTCTAGAGCACTGGTAATTCCAGTCCTGGGTCCGTGAGGTAGAGCATTGCCAATGTTCTGGTTACATTTTTGGCCAAAACATCCCTCCAGCCTGTTGACTGGACAGTGAAGGAATAGCAGCACACTAAGGAGATTATCAGTCTGCTTACATTACCCTCTCCTCTTGTCTGTGTGTTTCTATGTGCTCACAAGAACCTGATTGGCTCTTAATGCAGACCCTCCTTCTCCCACAAAATTATTGAGTTGAATACATATTTATTCCTGTATGTATACATTTATTCAATGAGATCAGATCTTCATTTTTATCTGGGTTTAGTTAAGATTTAAGATAACATTAAACTATACAATCATCTTTGTTTCTTTAAGGTACATGTTATGAATGTTTTATATCTTAGCTTCAAGAGATCTATCGGGCAACCTTTGCTGTTGTTATTGTAACTTATGCAGACTACAAAGGGCACTTGGAATGTGACGGGAATCTTGAACAGCTGACTCATTATATTTTGCAGCTTCACTGACACTGAGTTATGACATTTTTTTTTTCTTTGCAAATGTAGGCCATCAATAGTTCTCTGTCTGTTGCAGCAGCAACAGCTCATAGCTTAATCTCAATACTTTTGTATCTGTATGGAATGTGGATCTGTATTTTATAGTAATAGCTCATTAATGTGTGTTTTTCCTGACTCTGATTAAGTCTAAAAAGCATATTTTATATACTTGTCATTTATTTAGGTATACAATTGTTTTGTTTTCCTGAATTCTGAATTTTTTAAAGCAATTATATGTAGCATTTACCCCCGAACGAGGCGTTTGATGTGTCGGATCATCTGTTCTTGTGCCCACTTCTCTGCTAACAGCTCTATGGTACACCTGGTTGAACTAGATATAGATGTATGTTAAAAATGCCCCACTAGCAGCCGAAATGCGCCGCTAAAACAATGGTAAAACGCTAATAAAATTAGCAGCGCTTTACCGCCGATGCCCTCGCTGCCTCAGTTTGAAAGTGCACTTGCTGTAATTTTCACGGATCCCCCCTGAATTTATATAGCTAGATTCAGGTATGAGAGCCTAACGTTAGGCAGGCGTAGCGTATCGCATATATGCTACGCCGCCGTAAGTTAGAGAGGCAAGTGCTGTATTCACAAAGCACTTGCGTCCTAAGTTACGGCGGCGTAGCGTAAATGTGCTGGCCTAAGCGCGCCTAATTCAAATTGTGAAGAGGTGGGCGTGTTTTATGCTAATGAATCGTGACCCGACGTGATTGACGTTTTTTACGAATGGCGCATGCGCCGTCTGTGGACATATCCCAGTGCGCATGCTCCAAATTACGCCGCAAAGACTTATTGGTTTCGACGTAAATGACTCTCAGCCCCATTCATGGACGACTTACGCAAATGACATAAAAATTTCAAAATTCGACGCGGGACCGACGTCCATACTTAACATTGGTTAGGCCAGCTTTTTGTTGGACTAACTTTACGCCTGAAAACGCCTTACGTAAACGGCCTATCTTTACTGCGACGGGCAAGCGTACGTTCGTGAATAGGCGTATCTCACTGATTTACGCATTCTAGGCGTAAATCAGCGTACACGCCCCTAGCGGCCGGCCTAAATAGACAGCTAAGATACGACGGCGCCCGCTGTCGTATCTTAGCTAGATTTAAGTGCATCTCAATTTGAGAATACACTTTAATTTAGGACGGCTGATACGCCGGCGTAAACCTCTCTGAATCTGGCTAATAGTCTAGTTACAGGTGGTCCTGGGGAGGGGCAGAACAGACCCATGGTAGGACATGAGGAGGATCCAGGAAAGGAACACAAGTTTCCTCAATACCCACACACTAAAATTAAACACTCATATGTACACGTAATTACCAGACACATAATTTACACATGTATCTAAGATGCATCAGATACTTACTGTACACATATTGCAAACCACATATGGGTATTCCTGTGCATTTTAGAAGTATAATAATTCCAGAAGTTTTAAAAATAATTGTATGTTTTTTTATTTTAGTATGATGCTAAACAGATGGCGTGGTAAAACGTTTTTTTTGCAAAAACTATTTTATATTTATAAATATCATTAGCAAACAATACAGTTTTGTGTTTTTATATTTAAAGCGGAACTTTAAAGCGGAACTCCAGCCAAAATTAAGATAAATATGAATGCATTCTTGTGAGCAAACCAGGAGCAGTGGAAGGTGTCAGGGAGGTTCACTTTTGGGTGGAGACAGAGTGAATGCAGTTATGCTTCTGATTATTTAATAAACTAGGATGAAGAGCTAACAGTGGAGTAATCTCTTGAATATAACAACTTTAGGAGCTGGGTAATATTTACAGACTGGTGTGAAGGGAAGTTTTCTTGGGGCACGGGGGATATTTTGCTGACAGATGTGAGAAGGTATTTTTTTGGAAGAATATACTATGAGCATGAAAATATGTTCTCTTAAGGGGAGGGTTTCACTGATGGGCACAAGGGGGTTTATTGATATAATAGGGGGTGCCGAGTTCTGGCTGATGGAGGTTAGCATGTTTTTTCTTGGAGGGTAAAGGCTTCTGATGGGGGAAAATAGCTTTTGTGAGGAGGCAGGGTTAGATTGGGAGGGCAAAATTTGTGCTGGGGGTAGAATTTTTGTTTGGAAAGGATGAGGGGGTGGTTTTGTTCAGGGGCTGGAGAATTGTTTGGGGGGGGGGTTCAGTACATAGGCTTTGGGGATTATTTACCAAAGGCAAATCCACTTTGCCCTTCAAGTGCACTTGGAAGTGCAGTCACTGTAAATCCAAAGGGGGGCATGCAAGGAAAATAAAAAACAGCATTTTAGCTTGCACGTGATTGGATGATAAAATCAGCAGAGCTTCCCCTCATTTCAGATCTACCCCTCAGATTTACAGCGACTGCATTTCCAAGTGCACTTGCAGTGCACTTGTAGTGCAAAGTGGATTTGCCTTTCGTAAATAACCCCCTTTGTATTCTTAACATTACATACTCCTGAACTTCTAAACCCTGCACTATGTGGGTTGCATGCTACTGACCCCTTCACTTCATGTATTAATTGCTCCTCACCCATAGTTCTGCCACCTGCACTTGTGCATTACATACAAATACCTATGCACTGTATACAATATATATTACTGACCCCTGCACTCTGCATTACATAATATTGATCCATGCCCTCTGGTACATACTCTTGACTCCTGTACACTGTGAGCTGCAAACCCTCGACCCCTGCATGCGTTACATTCTACAATTTTCCCTTATATTTTGTGGATTACCGTATATGCTCCCGACCCCTGCATACTATACACTACAGACCCCTAACCCCTTCGACTCAGTGCATTATGTACTCCGGACATCTGCACTCTGTACACTGGGCTGTAAATTACATACTCCTGACCCCTGAACGATACCGGTATATGCTATATTATACATTACATACACCATATTTTGTGAAAATAGGCTGAGGCTCTATTTAACCCTTCCACTTTAAAGCCTTCCACACCCACCATTTGCTGCAGTATGCTAGGTGCACAGATGCAATGAATAATTGTTTTCTTTAGGGTGCACCAGGGGAGCCCCAGGTTTTTTACAATTCTAGCAATGCCCCTGACAAAATGAACGTTAATTTTTAATGTGTGACACAAAGCAAATATGAATGGATAGGTCTGAATCGGCTCTAAAGGTTTATATAAATATGTATATATATATATATATATATATATATTTGCTTTAATCTTGGCAACTTTGGGTGCTTTATATGCACATTTATCTATGAGATCTTGAATATTTACTGAATCATTTTATAGAAATTTTCAAAGAATAGGTGTTCTAACAAACAAACAGGAAAAAAACTCCCTTGATGACATCCGATGGGCTCTTCATCATAAAAGTAAATGACATTACATAATTTAGATTTGTACTTAATGTTTGCCAAGAGCCACAGCTTTCTATAGAAAATCTCAGGCTGTGTCCCAGAGTCTCTCATTATTTTTTATGGAAGGGACCAGCGCAACTGATGAACAGCAGAAGAATATAGCATAGCGGAGAATAAAAACAAAGTTCTGATATCCCATGAAAACCAAATTACCACCATAAATCTGATACCTGTAACATGTACTTTTTAAATTAAGCAACCAAGAGGCAGAGGCGTATCTAGTGAAAATGGCGCCTATGGCAAGCACTGAACCTGCGCCCCTGTCAAAACATTTGAAACCCATCTTTCAGATAACCTTAACAAAAAAAAACAGCTACCAAAACTACAAGTCAAGCGCTTTAATTACCCCTTACACCAGAGTCAATAGCGTTACATCTTATATCACAGTTTCCCCCTTAGAGTTCCTAGAGAGCCCTCCTTACATCGGAATCCACAGAGTTCCCCTTCACACTGCAAAATCTGATCTAAAGAATGCTGTGGACTCTGGCGTCATCTTTATATACACTGTAAGGAGGGGGGGGGACTCTGACACTAAGAGGATCTCTGCCAACTGGGATGTAGGGGGGCCTCTGATGTGAGGGGGGTATCTGGTTATCTGGTTACTGAATGATTCTTAATTCTGTCTAATTTATTTTCGTTGATTCAGAATTCGTAATTTTGCTAGATAATAATTTTCGTTTAATGGATTCGTAATTTTGTACTTTCGTAAATACATAGCAACACGCGGCTAATCCATATTAAGATATACTTTCTCTTAAGCCCCGTATACACGGTCGGACTTTTTGCCAACAAATGTCAAAATGAGCGTTTTCCCAAAAATCTGACCGTGTGTACGCTCTATCGGACAAACTTTTTCGGTTTCAAAAGTTTGGCCAACTCCCTTCAGACAAAAATCCACGGAAAAGTTTGTTTGAAGTCCGATCGTGTGTACAAGGCTTTACACTGTACAATGTGACTCAGCACAAAAGAGATAAGCTGGTTGGCTAAGATATTAAGTAAGATACATCACTCACTAATTACACTGCCCAGTGCCTATTCGAAAGAACGATACAAGTACACAAATTTACAAACAGACAAAGAAACGGATTTACAAAACACACAAATGAAAATACGAACAGACAAAGGATTTAAAATACGGAATGCAAATCGTTCGTTATAGATGTAATTTTCGTTCTTTTGCTTCGTATTTTTCGGTGTTTCGAATTTTAGTAAGGATTATCCAATCATACGTTCGTATTTTCGTTTGTTCATTATTTTGATTATTCGTAATTCCGTAATTTTCGTATTTTGGTTCTTTCAGCTTTTCGGATGTTCAAATTGATCCGAATGTACGAATACTAACAAATTCAAAAGGAAATCCATTCGTTACGAACGGGAACGCACATGTCTATTGTAAATCTCCTCTTGTAGGGGTGCAGATTGATCCTGTCATTCATCTTTGAAAGTCAGTGAAATTGCAAGAATTACATAGCCATGATATCTATTGGCCTGCCACACTTCTGACCCATACAGGATCATACAAAACAGATGGAAGTTTGTGCTTGAATGTAACTGTGTGTCAAAAACTGCAAATGACTGACAATAACATAAAAGACTCATTCATACTATATGACATTAATAAATATACAAACTGCTGTGATAGTTTGCAAACAATCATTTGTATTGTAGAACGGAATCTTAAACACATGTCAGATTCTTCTTTGGCCCCTGCAAATTGACTGTGAATAAATAAATGTGCAACTCTAATTATACTGAAACAAAAAGATTATTTCATGGTATATAAAATCAGTGGGTGTTCTGTCTCGTGTTGAAATACAGAAGACAATAGGGAATTAAACATTTCCTTAACAATAGGACCATTCACTCCTACACACATAAATTATACATTGTCATAATAAAGGAGAATGTACTACATACAGTGTTTTTACTTAATGGTATAACAAGGTTTTTATTTTTTTAATATACCGTATTTATCGGTGTATAACACGCACAGACGTATAACACGCACCCTAACTTTAAGAGGGAAGTTTCAGGAAAAAAAACTTTCCACAGCCCCCTGCGTAAAAAAGGCACAGTTTACCCTCTATTTTCAGGGTAAAAAAGTGAGTGTTATACTCCAATAAATACAGTACTTGAGATTATGTTTCAAGACTAAAGTGTTGTTCATATTAATACTAAGGCCTCGTACACACGACCGTTTTCCTCGACAAAATCCATCAAGAAAAATGCTGGCAGAGTTTTGTTGCCGAGGAAAACGGTCGTGTGTATGTTTTTCGTCGAGAAAACTGTCGTGGATCTCGACGAGAAAAAAAGAGAACATGTTTTCTTTTTTCTCGTCGGGAGTCTCAATTTCCTCGTCGTGTTTCTCGACGAGAAACACGTTTGTGTAAATGCTTAGAAACGCACACATACTCAGAATAAAGTATGAGACGGGAGCGTACCTTCGGTAAAAGTAGCGTTCGTAATGGAGATAGCACAGTTGTCACCCTGTAACAGACTGAAAAGCGCAAATCGTCTCTCACCAAACTTTTACTTAACACGCAGTAACATGAGATTAGTAAAAGCAGCCCCAAGGGTGGCGCCAGTGGAATCAAACTTCCCCTTTATAGTGCCGTTGTACGTGTTGTACGTTTGAGAACGACGAGATTTTGTCTTGACAGTGTGTATGCAAAGAAAGCTTGACAAGATTCTCGACAAGCCTGACAAGAAACTCGTCGAGGAAAACAACGTTTAATTTACGACGAGATTCTCGGTTGTGTGTACGAGGCCTAAAGCTTTATACACACGGTACAATTGTTAGACGGCCGAGCTTCTGATTTTTGTCAAAAAGGCGTGTGCCAGAATCTTGTCTTGCATACTAACGGTACGCAAGATGACGTTTGACAAACACGAACGTAGTGACGTACTATGAGTGTATAAAGAGGAAGTTCATTTCTCAAGCGCCACCCTTTGGGCCCCTTCTTCTAATTTCATGTTAGTAGAAGTTTGGTGAGCGTTGATTCGCGATTTTCAGATCGTACAAAACAAATTCCTTTTAAAATATGTTTGGCATAACTACATGCAAAGCAGCTTTATTATTATCCCATTAAAGAAGATGAGAATTTTGACATTTCATCAATTGCCGCGCCACGAATGTTAATTCTAGATTACGAACAGTAATTTACAAGACCGAACTCTTCCCAGTCGTCACTTAATTTCGAGCATGCGTGTTTGTACTTTCGATTTTTATGTGACAGATTTGTGTACTGGCCATTCGAAAATCAGACATGGAGCCATTGTCCGTTGACAACTTACTAGCCTGCCAACCAATATTTGTTGGCCAAAAATTGGAAAACAATTGTCTAAAGGAAGGAGCGTAGTAACTTTAGGACAACAGTCAGTCTGTCATACGACAATCCCCTTCAGATTTTCGTACCGTGTGTACGAGGCTTTAGGGTTACATTTGTGGATCACGGTCATGAAAAAGGAACAATTTAACAGGTGCTATGGGAAAGCAGTGTTGATACAAATTACTATTTATTGTCTGCCAATCTAAAAATATTGAAATAGAGCAAAAATACATAATGGGTTCTAACTAGGGATAAGCTCAAGCATGTTCTGTTCCCAGTCTGAACCCACCTGAGATATCCTGCTTGGAAGCTGTTACTGCACATTGCCAATTATAAGCAGCCGAGGCATTCCCCACCCCGCACCTGCACATATGCATGCCCCTTGTAAACAAATCAGTACCCATGTGCACATTTCTTCACTATGACCTAAGCTCCATTTACACCAAGCAGATGAGATAGAGCATGCATACATTTTTGAGCAATTACATGCATTCCCACATGTCGAATTTAGGGCAGTCCATTAATTTCAATGGGCTGCCTTATGCATGAGAAGCCCGCAACCCTGGATCTATTTTAAAAACCAGGCCACGCCAGAATGCTTGGTACTCTATTACCATGCATTTTGGCATGCACAAATGCGCATAGGTTAGCAAACTGCATGGGAGTGTCATTAAGAATGAATGAATAAATGCCACCTCGTGTATCTGCAAAAGGACTGAGTGTTTTTGTGCATTGTAGGAAAGCATGCAGTTTTGTGTGCATTCCCACAATGCACAAGTGTGAATGTAGCATAAGTACTGGACAACCATGCACCAATCAAACTTCACCTTCATATTAGCAAACACTGAGATTCATTTACTAAACCTATGGGGCTAATTTCTTCATCAATTTACGCCAATATGTATTCTGCTACATGTTTGTTGTAAAAAAAAAGTAAAAGTTATAAAGTCTACAAACTATGGGATACATTTAAGTAATTTTAATTTATTTTACTAATAAGCGGTCAGCGATTTTTAAACGGCACTGCGACATTGCAGTCTGACACTAAGTCAGACTTTTTGGGGACCAGTGACACTAAAACAGTGATCAGTGCTAAAAAAATGCACTGTCACTGACCGGAAGGGAAGGGGTTAACATCAGGGGTGAGCAAAGGGTTAAATGTGTTCCTTGGGAGTGCTGGGAGAGTGTGCTATACTTTGACTGAGGGAAGACAGAGATCCGTGTTCCTGCCCAGCAGAAACATAAGATCTCCATCTTCCCCTCTGACAGAACAGCTATTTGCCTTGTTTATATAGGCAGACCACCTTTCTATCTGCCTCAGGAAAAATCGGCTGGTCCCGGCGGACATCGCAGCCGCTGATTGGCTCCCGCTGTGTCCAATCACAGCGGCAGCGGGTAGCCAGTGGCACACATGTGTGCCCCAGACTTGGCAAGTGAAATCACGTAAGGTACATGATTTTACACTGAAGGGCCGCCCTGCTGCATAAAATTTCCGTGGGGTGGTCGGGAAGCAGTTAATTGAAGTTAGAAGCTGATTGGCTACCATGTACAGCTGCACCAAATTTGGCACTCTCCAGTTTAGTAAATCAACTTTGCTGCTTCTTCTCACAGGTTCTCCTGCCAGAAGACAGGTCAGAATACCTACCAGAGTAACTTGGACACTTGATATTCTCCTGTATTCTGACTCATCTGAACAAGCTCAAAGTGGGCTGTAACAGGAGTCACTTGTGGGCACATATTGAGCCAGGAAATAAGGGACATATGTTGGATTGTTTTAGCATGGGACAGTAATCCACAATATATTCCTTAATGTCTAGAAGTACTAACCCAACAGGTCAATAGAAGAGTGACTCATTCATGTGGGGACACACATACTGTTGAGGTGTTAATTGAATCTGGCTCCTAAGATATTTCATTGTGCTATGCTAACTAGCCCTGTATTGTGTGAAAGTTCTATTGATGCTAATATGTGTTGTGAGTTAACACACTCCAACAGTCCTGATGTCTGCCATGTGAGCTATAGTAATTGACTCCTGTCGATTCTGTGCCAGAAAGTCTGACCTTTCAGGTGTAGTAAATTAGCATGTCAATTATGTTTAGTAAAGGAATGTGTTTTGTGTAACAGGTGAGGATAACTTGTCGCAGAGCCAGAACGTCTAGGTAATGATTAGTAATTAGCTCATCTGAATGTCATTGTCTAACAGAATGTGTATGGAAGCACCCATTGTGTGATGTTGGGGGTGGAGGGTGTAATTGTCCCTTTTCTTACTGCAGCATGCTTTGTAACTGTATATAAGAAAGCTAAGTTACCATTAAAGTGTCATTCGTTTGAACCAGAGACAGAGCTGTGTGTCTCGTCCTTCTGGGGAATTCTAATGGATCATGTCTGCTGGATTGTTGGAGTGTCGGATAAGCTGTCTTGGGTTGGAGGTATGGAATATCGTAAACGGTGTTAACCCCTGACCGTTACATGGGCTATACACATACCACCAGGAATTACAAATATGATGGAAAGCAATCACCAGAAACAAAGCTACCTACTACCCATGATTACCATCGACCAAAAACGAGGCAATTGTAAAGTCTAAATCATCATACTAATTTGTATTTTAAATCTTTATTTTTTTTAAATAAGATGGTGTGAGTGGATATCTGCCAGTCACAGGCTGTGTCATGCCCCTCCAACCTGTGTCTTAGGACAACAGGGAGGTGAAGCCTCCATCAGTATACATGTAATATCCCACCCCTATTGTGTTTCAGCTGGTTAGTGGGCATGGAGGAGGGAGGAAGTGGGCTGTCATTTACCACTGTGTATACACCTACATGTATGACTCTATAGTCACATGGGCGGCTCAGATGTGATAGGGAGGAAATGCTCAGCATAGAAACTCACAGAAAATGGAGCATGTGCAGAAGCTGCCAACGCTGCTCTGCAAAATCCCTAACTGCACTGGGCACATGATCAAATGGGGGATATAGGGAACAGCAGGATCAACCAGGATTTTTGCAGAATACAGAAAACAAATCACATAGTGACTGAGTGAGAAAAAACAGCATGTTAATACACCATTTATTGATAAACCAAGAAAGAAACCTTAGCTCTTGCCCAAATAACAATTGTCAATCACAGGTGGTGCAGCCTAACACTAAAGTGTGTTAAATCACCAAAAAAAATACAAACCTAAATAAAGTTCAGAACAACCACAATAAATATACAACTAAATTGTATTAAAACGAAAAAAAGAAAATCAAAAATAGTACTCCTGTAAAGTAACTAAAAACAATATAAAACATACATATAAGGCTTTAGCTAGCTGTACAGTGCAAATGGTCCATATGCAGATATAAAATATCTATTTATATGAACAAAGAAATGTATATAATCCCCCAATAAGTGTCCATCATGCTTCATTCTAATCTTGCGTGACGAAAGTACTCCAAATGTAACATTTGAAAATGATCTTGCATGAAGAAAGTGCTCCAAACAATAGCTTGCATCACAGTCTACCACCACCTCACACTGTGGCCCCTTACCTCACAGTTAGACCTACACAAAGGTAAGGTCTAAAAAAACACTTGTCCCAATAACTGGGTGTTAATCCAAAGGTATCTTCAGACCCACTAGTGTTAAATGACGTATCGCTAAATACTGAGACTCCAATCACCATAACTGCTTGAAAAAAACTTGAAGATTATTATAATGCAGTATCAAAAGGTATCACATTTTCTTAAATTACAAATATAGTGCAATTGTAACATCCAGTGCACCAGATAGTTCACATGCAGCTTCAATAAAGTAGCAATGACCATGGTCCCCTTACGAATGAGCATCCCTGGTTGAATGCTGGAGATGGCCGAAAGACACACAAACAGGAATAATAACATCACGCACTCTCCTCCACTTTAAGTGTAATGCATGGCATGGCACTTTGCAGTATTTAAAAACTGCATGTGTGACCCTATTTACCATCATGAATGTGTTAGAAAAACAGCACCTAAAAAGGTAGCCTACATACACACACTAAAGGCCCATACACACGGTCTGACTTTTTGCCAACAAACTTCAAAATGAGCAAGTTTTCAAAATAATCCGACCGTGTGTACGCTCCATCGGACCAACTTTTTCGTTTTTCATCGGACAAAAAGTTCGCTCTGCAAACGGACAAACTTTACGTCAACAAGAGTCCGATGGTGTCTTGTCCGACCGTGTGTACAGCAAGCAATCAGACTTTTGTACAAAGTACAAACGCGCATGCTCAGAAGCAAGGACCAGCTGGAAGCGTTCCACATATACATAAAAAGTAGTTTAATAGCTTTAAACAACCACGGTTTAATAATTTAATAAATAAAATAAATAAATACACCATGTCTAAACCTAAAACCTACAATAACCAAATAGCCTAGCCTTAAATAAGACCCACCATTCATTTAATGACCACTTTTAATAAAATTAACTTTGTATTATCTTTGTCTCTCCAGTATTATGTGGAATGACCGATCTTCTTAACAAATACTACTACATGGATCATCATAATGAGAGGAGTGCTCTCTGTTGGTACTGTTGAGACTGCATCACAGGTGGTCTGGTGGCGACTTAAATAGCTGTCAGCTGCAAGTGATTTCACAGTCCATCAATTTAATCCAATCAATGTTGCCTCTACTCATTCAAATATTTCTTCCTTGTATTTCTGAATGGCACAATTAATACTCCTCCTAATCTTCAAATAATAGAATTCCCCCATGGGTGACCATAACAACTGAGGAATAATCTCTAAATGAAAACTAGGCAATGAAGTGGAAATAAAAATTTAAAGAGAAAATAAATTGTTGGGTAACGATTTACCTTAATCTCATCTGGTAAATCTAGAGTTCTGTACTTCTCTATTTCATTGCCAACTGTGTGAAAAAATTACCGTAGGAGACCGTCATTTGCAATATAAGCAGATAACATGATCCTTAAAGTTTTTCCATCTAAGCCCTCTAACCTCAAAACAATGAGCATTGAAACAAGATGTGTCCAATGATAAGTTCTTTGAATAATTACAACAAGGTGCTCTCTTCCTTCCAGGTACTATACAATAAAAAAAAAATGAAAATTGAACAAGGATCAGTGAACATATACTCTACACCTATCAATCTACCATCTGCCAATTCTTCTAATAACTTCAGCAGGGAAGCATAAATTACGAGCCACCTTGGCTGTTATGATACAGAAGAAATGGGTAGCAAAATAGAAACTCATTAGGCCTAAATTATCCAAAGCTTTAGGCCAGGGATCTTAAAACTACGGCCCTCCAGATGTTGTGGAACTACACATCCCACGAGGCATTGCAAGACTGGGACATTCACTGACATGACTAGGCATGATGGGAATTGTAGTTCTTGAACAACTGGAGGGCCGTAGTTTGAGGACCCCTGCTTTAGGCAATACTCTCCGAAACTGAAAATAAAGTAATGGGGACAAATCTAAGTGAACTAAAAAACATCCTGAAGACGGTCCAATAGCCAAATATACACCGATTTCAAATACTGAGCAAATAATTGACCCTGAGAAAGTATTAAGAACTACACAAGAACCAAGACCCACCTATTTGGACTTCAAAAAACAAAGAAATATCTTGACTAACTGAGGAGGTAAAATTAAGTCACAAATGTATATATTGACATTAGTTATCTGCAGCTATTTCACAAAGTTGAAAAACTCAAAGAAAGAAAAGAAAAGCGAAAATGTTGTCTGAAACAACACTGTCTCGTAACTTTAGAAACAACCATTACATACACTGTTTACAGGGTAACTCCACTTTCATGGGGGAAAAAGGCAGAAATAAAATTATATATCATACAATTTCTACAAAAGTTGTAATTCAATATTGTTCAAAATGACCTTTCCTCTTCAATCTTCAGAGCTGTATTTGCTGTTAAATTCAAAGCAATATGGCAACCTGGAAGTGTTCCATGCCCCCCCAAAACTTAGTTTGCAGCTTGTGGAATTGGCTTATTGATTTTTACAAAAGTCTGCACAAAGATACAAATTGAATTTGAGGCATTCTCTGCAAAAATATATACATAAATATTGTGTTTGGCGAGATAATCCCAGAGAGTAATCACTTCTAAAGGTATGTAGACCTTGTACTTTTGTTGTAAAAAATAATATAGAATAAAAATTGCTTAAATAAGCCATTTTGTAATGTATTGTTATTATAAGTTACCCTTCCCTTTCAAACTGCAGCTGTAACTTTCTTAAACTGTAAAAAAACAATAAAAAAAAAAACAATATGGTAACCTTGAGGTGTTCCGTACACCACTGGTGTATAGAGTACCCCCTTAAATGTAATTTCCTGTTTCTGTGATAGGCTGACTGATTTTATTAAAAGTCTCCACTAAGATTCAAGTAAAATTTTAGGCACCCCCCTCTAATAGGAATTTCATCTTTGGTGGGATACTCCCCTATGGCTTGTTTCCTAGGAATACAGATGATTCAGCTTTCCTCATCAGAAAACTCTAAAGCCTCGTACACATGGTTCGATTGTTGGACGACGAGCTTCTGATTTTTGTCAAAAGGATCTTGTCTTACATACTAACGTTACACAAATTGTCGTTTCACAAACACGAACGTAGTGATGTACTATGAGTGCATAAAGAGGAAGTTCATTTCTCAAGCGCCACCCTCTGGGCTCCTTCTGCTAATTTTGTGTTAGTAGAAGTTTGGTGAACGTTGATTCGCGATTTTCAGATCGTACAAAACAAATGCCTTTTAACCTGCCTGGCGGTCTTCCCGAGTCTGACACGGGGTTAGATTTTCCTGCTGCGAGCGGAAACCCCGTGTCAGACTCGGGCTTGCCTCGCTAGATCCACAGGCACAAGTTACTTACCTTGTCCCTGGATCCAGCGATGCCACCGCGCTGTGTGAGCGAGTGGGTCCTCGCTCGATTCACACAGTGCCTCCGTGTGACGCCGATCTCCGTTCCCTGCGACGTTACGACGCACGGGGACGGAGAACGGCGCCAAATTCAAAAAAGTAAACAAACACCTTACATACAGTATACTGTAATCTTATAGATTACAGTACTGTATGTAAAAAAAACACACCCCCCCTGTCCCTAGTGGTCTGTCCTGTGTCATGCATGTCATTTTATATAATAAAAACGTTTCTTTCTCCCTGCAAACTGTAGATTGTCCATAGCAACCAAAAGTGTCCCTTTATGTCAAAAATAGTTTTAGATCAGCTAAAAAACAGCGATAATAAATTATAATCACTTGCAGAATTGTGCGATAGCGATTTGTGGGGAAATTCGTCATAAAAAAAAAAAAATAATGACAGCAACAATTCTGCAACTGAGCAAATTTCAGTGATTTTGATTTGATTACATTATTGAATAATTTTTATTATAATTATATTATTATTTGTTATAATTATTTATAATTATTTATTATATTATAATTTATAATTTTGTTTTTAAAAAAATGTCATACCCGGGATGCCTATTAGAAGCTTGTTTGGTCAGATTTAAGTGAGTTATTTCTAAAAATTACAGACCTACAATATAAAACGCCAAATTTCCTTGCAAATAATGGTACCGCTTTTAGCATGTTTTTTCTGACAGAATCATACCGCCAGGGAGGTTAAAAAAAGTTTGGCATAACTACATTAGTATCACCAGCAAACAGCCTCATTATTATCCCATTAAAGAAGATGAGAATTTTGACATTTCATAAATTTCCGCATCACAAATGTTAATTCATGATTACGAACAGTAGTTTACAAGACCAAACTCTTGCCAGTCGTTTCCTGATTCCGAGCATGCGTGCTTGTACTTTCAACTTTTGTGTGATGGATTTCTGTACTGACCATCCGAAAATCAGACGTTGAGTTCAGACAAAAATGTTATAGCCTGTCATCCAACATTTGTTGTCCGAAAATTGGAAAACAATTGTCTAAAGGAGCGTACTATACTAAGAATTTCAGACAACAGCCTCTTAAACGACGATCCCCTTCTGATTTTCGTACCGTGTGTACGAGGCTTTAGTGTATCAGGTAATTATACTGAAGCCTGACCCACCCCATTCAGGAATCAGTATGGAAAGGACAAACTGTTTCTTCAGAAGAGAAAAATGTAGGAATCTGCCACAAAGTTTGTTAAAATCCTTGCAAGGTACACTTTAAGCCAAATATAATTATTACATCTTGTACAGAATAAAACTAACTGGCATAACAATTTATAATTAGAAAATAGATGGTTTAAATCAAAGAGAACATTGTTGCTTTCCATGTATAATAAGATTCTCATATAACTAAACTGTTCATGCTAAATTTTCAAGGAGCCCAAAACTGGAAAAAATTCCAGAAAGGTAGACAACTCACAGTGATCAAATTGTTTGCCACTTTTTTTTGCAAATGAAGAAATATGATGGTATTGAGGGTTTAAACATGAAGCATTATATTTAAAGATTAGCAGAATAGCCACACAATGCTGGAAGGAAATTGTGTAGCTGAAGACACTTTTTTAAGCAAAGTTAGGCTAGGTAAACTACTCCACAGAAACAGTATTCATGCTTTTACTTATAGCTGGAAAATAATTTACAGTACTTTGGACTCCATTGACAAAGCGGTATGTGCTGCTTTAAGGCCTGATTCACATCTATGCATTTTTAGCGCTTTTTGCATTTTGCAGATTTGCTCTACAGATGTTAAATGGACTGTAGTTCAAATCTAATGTAAAAAGCACTAAAAATGCATAGGTGTAAATCAGGCCTTAAATCTGCAGTAAAATACCTCATAGCGTTTTTCAATTTTTATTTTTGGAAATTCACAAAAAAAGCTTGTAAAATGAGGCATGCATTATTTCATCTAAATCTGAGGTATTTATCTCATGGAACCAAATGGCATTTTATCACATGACATCATATCCGCTAGGAAGAATACAGTGGAGAGGGATTAGAACACTTGTCAGTTTTTATTGCTAAAAAGGATTAAAGCTGCACCACTGAACCAAGCATAAAGTCCGCTGAAACCAAAATGTTAAACTATATATATATATATATATATATATAGTCCAAGTGTACACCATTCAATGTGTGCATAAATAGTCGATCTTGAAATATGTAAAACTTCACACCACAGTGACTCCACAGATGCTCCACACTTTTTTTTTTATCAAGCAAAACTTATTTATTGAGCATAAAAGGTATTTGTACACACATGGTTCAGAGCAAAACGAATACAAAAGAACAGTCAGTACCGACACATACAGCAGTAACGTTATACACATAATCAACCAGAACAATGGCAACCCACTCTTTATTGCAGATAAAAGAAACATTCCGTCCCTCCCCCCCATCCAGATATATATATAAAAAAAAAAGGAAAAGAAAAAAAAAATGTTTCCTCCCCTTTTTTTCTAAAGCAACCGCATGTACTCTAGAAAAACAGTCGGTCATAGACCAGATCCAGTGGGGCTGATGTTTCACACTTAAGTGAAAACCCACCACTGAGTATCAAAGCCGCTTACCAAAGGGCAAGCTCGATTCAGCAATCGGCTATAGCCCAGCCGCGGCCTTTGCAAGCTGAAGTAGACTCACAGGGTAGAAGTTCCTGGAAATGGCTTTCTTCGTATTCATATACTCCACCAAATGGACATATGCGGAAAGAAGCTGCAAGGTGTTATTTTAAAAAAGTAAGTGGTACTTACAAGAAGCAGATAAAATTGTAACATATAAAAACAGATGCCAGCCGGCAACAAACAGAGCCCTTCCTCCTCACATCGGCGTGGTGACGTCACTGCGCGTCCACCCAAGCGCATTTCATCATTAAACAGACATTTTCAATGGGTTTTCCACTTATGCCGCGTACACACGGTCGGAATATCCAATGGAAAAAGTCCAATGGGAGCTTTTCATCTGATATTGTATGCCACATCTGACTTTTTCCGTCTGAATTTCCGATGGACTTAGATAGAGAGCAGGTTCTTTATTTTCCCGTCGGATGTTTTGTCTGGTAAAAAGTCCGGCATAAGGCTGGATTAACACCTATGCATTTTTAGTGCTTTTTGCATTTTGCATATTTGTACCACAGAACGTGTTCCATAGAAAACCATGTTGAATAGACTGTAGTGCAATCTGCAAAATGCAAAAAGCACTAAAACTGCATAGGTGTGAATCCAACCAAA
Source organism: Rana temporaria (assembly GCF_905171775.1). Lineage (NCBI taxonomy): Eukaryota > Metazoa > Chordata > Amphibia > Anura > Ranidae > Rana > Rana temporaria. The sequence goes on from NC_053493.1 coordinate 145,119,026, forward strand.
CAGAGGGGAAATCTTCAGATGGCAATAAAATTAAATGATGGGGGTTGCAAAACTCCCTTTAATTACACTTTAAACAATTTTTTGTTGTTATATTTGGCAAATTCATTGCTATATCTTTGGACATGTCTGTTTTGTCTTACTGAAGAATAGACATTCTTTAGTTATAAACTCACTGCACAGCACAAACCCTCAGTGTCTTCTGGGAAACCATGTCTACTAGTCTTGACATTTGAAAAGTTTTTTTTACTATTTAATAATGTAAAAACAGCTATACAATTTAAACACTGAATTTAAAAGGAAAACTCCACACTTGTTAAAAAAAAATATAACATAAAATAACATATATAATGGCTATTGAAGTCACTTCATAATTTACCTTTCTGATTCAACACAGTTCACACTAGGAATCCAACATGAACGTGCAATGGAACCTCTGTACCATGCAATTTAGTGCAGGCAAACGTTTGGGGTATCGTTACCTTAAAGTGGAAGTTCAACCAAAACCTAACTCTAAATCTGCTCACAGCCACATTCTAAAATAAATGTATCTAACCCTGTTAAAAAAAAAAAAAAAAAAAAAATCGCTATACATACCTTTTCTGAAGCCGATCCGGTCTCCAGCAGCAAATGCTGTGTGCAGGAGAGAACCGATAACGTCTGGGAAATACCAGGACGTCACTCATAGAATTACTATGGGGCTTCCGTTGTCGGCTGCCTCTCCTGCACACTCCTATACACAGAAGCCACCGCTGACAGCTCAGCGTGGGACTGGACCAAAGCGACTGCAGAACAGGCAAGTACAGTGATTTCACAGTATTTGATAGATTCGTTTTAGAATATGACTGTGAGTAGATTTAGAATTAGTTAGGTTATGGCTGAACTACTTATTTTTTTCCAATTTATAATTTTTATTAGCACCAATTTTAGTTTACAGCACTTAGAACAAAAACAATTAATTACACATTAAAAAGTTAATTATCTATATATATATATATATATATATATATATATATATATATATATATATATATATATATATATATATACACAGTTGTGTTCAAAATTATTCAACCCCCCAATGCTGTAAAGGGTTTTAGGGAATTTAGTGTACATTTGTAATTGTATTCAGAATGAAATCCTACAAGGACTTCTTAAAGAACCATATGCAACTAAAATGACATCAATTGGTTTTGTAATACAGTAGTAAATGTGTATTTTGTGAATTCTTCATTTACACAATTATTCAACCCCTTAAAGACTACCACTCTGAAGAACAGAGGTTCATTGAAGTGTTTTCAATCAGGTATTGAAAACACCTGTGGATGTCAGGGAGCGGCAATAAAGCCTAATAAGCACCAATCAGGCAGCTTTAAAATGACTGTGATACTCAGCTCCTTCTAGACATTTACTGGTGTGGTTACAAACATGGTAAAGTCAAGGGAATGGTCCAGGAAGACAAGAGAAGAGGTGATTACTCTTCACAGGAAGGGCAATGGCTATAAGAAGATTGCAAAGATGTTAAACATACCAAGAGACACCATAGGAAGCATCATTTGCAAATTCAAGGCAAAGGGCACTGTTGAAACGCTACCTGGTCGTGGCAGAAAGAAGATGCTGACTTTGACTGCTGTGCGCTACCTGAAGCGTAGAGTGGAGAAAAGTCCCCTTGTGACTGCTGAGGAACTGAGAAAATATTTGTCAGATGTGGGTACTGAAGTTTCTGCTCAGACAATACGGCGCACACTGCGTAATGAAGGCCTCCATGCCAGAACTCCCAGGCGCACACCCTTGCTGTCTCCAAAGAATAAGAAGAGTCGACTGCAGTATGCAAAAATCATGTGGACAAACCACAGAAGTTTTGGGATTGTGTTCTGTGGACTGATGAAACAAAATTAGAAGTGTTTGGGCCCATGGATCAACGCTATGTTTGGAGGAGTAAGAACAAGGCCTATGATGAAAAGAACACCTTGCCTACTGTGAAGCATGGCGGGGGGTCAATCATGCTTTGGGGCTGTTTTGCTTCTGCAGGTACAGGGAAGCTTCAGCGTGTGCAAGGTACCATGAATTCTCTTCAGTAACAGAAGATAGTGGATAACAATGTGATGCAGTCCGTCACAAACCTGAGGCTTGGGAGACGTTGGACCTTTCAACAGGACAATGATCCCAAGCATACCTCCAAGTCCACTAGAGCATGGTTGCAGATTAAAGGCTGGAACATTTTGGAGTGGCCCTTAGCAGTCACCAGACTTAAATCCGATTGAGAACCTCTGGTGGGACTTAAAGAAAGCAGTTGCAGTGCGCAAGCCTAAGAATGTGACTGAACTGGAGGCTTTTGCCCATGACGAATGGGCGAAGATACCCGTAGATCGCTGCAAGACACTTGTGTCAAGCTATGCTTCAAGTTTAAAAGCTGTTCTAACTGTAAAAGGATGTTATACTAAGTACTAAGATTGAATGTCACTTGGGGGTTGAATAAAACTGATAATGATGTGAGCACAGAAAAGACATTTGTGGTTATTTCATTATAAATGTTATGTTATATTTGTCTGACCTACACGTGCCTCTTTGATTTAATTGTAAGCAGGATGACTGAATGATCAAAATCAATGTCAAACTGGGCAAAACAATCAATTTCAGTGGGGGTTGAATAATTTTGAATACAACTGTATATATATATACACCGTATTTATCTTCGTATAGCGCGCACCCCCAACCTGGAAGGGAAATTTCAGGAAAAAAATAAGTCGATCCCCGCTTCCCGCGCTGTGTTTGAACGCTGCCGCCGACATATACCGAGCGCAGTACACTCGGGCACGCTCGGCTCCTCTCGCATAAAGGCTAGGAGGCGGCACAGGGCGTGACCGCGAGGGGAGCCGAGCCTGGCCGAGTGTACCCGAGTGTACTGCGCTTGGTATATGTCGGCAGCGGCGTTCAAACACAGCGCGGAAAGCAGGTATCGGCGTATATCGCGCACCCACGATTTCCCCCTGATTTTAAGTGGAAAAAAGTGCGCGGTATACGCCGATAAATACGGTATATAAAATAAATAACATAAACCAAACAAAAAACAGTAAACAAACCAACTTCTACTTTAATGTTTGCAACTGCAGTACATTTTGAACGCGGTGCAGAAAACTCTCATGTAACGTGGTACAGTGGTTTCCCACACCATATTCTGCTGTGGATAGGCCCTCAATGGGATCTTTTAAACTGCTGCTGTTGTAGCTTTTAAGCATAAATTACTGGTATGTGTAAAAACAGAACTGTGTCATAGCTGTTCTCTGCATTATGGTGCTGACACTTGTTCGCATGCAGTGTAAATACAATAAAAAAATGTAGCAAACACTGATACAGTATTTCAGTCTACAGCTTATTAGAGGAACTAGATGCAACTCATTAGTGATTTTACCCAGAAGTTACAAAATTAAACCTGAAAGCAAAATGAAAAGGATTTATTTTTGTTTCTAAATTAAAGTGGACTTCAAGGCAGAAATAAAAGGCCCGGATTAATGCAGCTCTCTAATCTATATATATAAAACTCAACGTTTGTGTGTGTGTGTGTATGTATGTTCCAGCATCACGTCCAAACGACTAAAGATATTAACATGAAACTTGGCACACATGTTACTTATATGTCAGCAACAAACATAGGATAGGTGGTTTAACCCTTACCCACCCCCATTTGCCATGGTCGGGGTTTTCCTTTAAAGTCCCATTCAACTCTATGGGAAATACATGTTACTTCATAACTTCCAAACGGCTGTAGATATTTCGATAACACTTGGTCACATGTTACTTATATGTCCACTTAAACTATAGGATAGTTAATTTATCCCTTAACTACCCCCATTTGTGAGGGTCGGGGTTTTTGTTTAAAGTCCCATGTAAATCAATGGGAAATGTATGTTCCCACATAACTTCTGTACGCCTGGAGATATTTCAATAATACCTGGTACACATATTACTTATATGGCAAATAAAAATATATGACAGTTAAATTAACCCTTACCTACACCCTTATATAAAAGATGGGTATATTTATATTACTATGATTTTCCTCCCCAAAAGGTTAAGATAGGAAGACCGGGCAACGCCGGGTATTCAGCTAGTCAATAATATATTACCAATGTTTTTTTTTTACTAAAAGCAAGCAAAGTACCTAAATGTGACTTAGTATTAGCCTGTTGTAGTCTACTGTGTTGCATGTACAGCAGAGCTCAGAAAGGAAGTGTGGGTGCAGCACAAGAAGCCAATTAAGTGTGCTGCAGAGCAATGAGCATGCTGATAGGAAGAGCAGTAATGCCTAGTACACACGTACAGGTTTTCCGGCGGACCTTTTACCGCTGGGAAACCCGAAGGGGAAAACCGAGAACCTGCTCGGTTACTTTGTCCCCCTACACACGGCCGGGTTTCCCGACAGGAAAACTGCCATGAGAGCTTTGGTCAGGAAACCCGGCCGTGTGTATGCTCCACCGCGGCTTAAAAACCGCTGGGAATCACGGTGGGAAAGAAGAGAGCTGGTTCTCTATTTTTTTCCAAGAGTTTTCCTGTCGGGAAACCCGTACGTGTGTACGAGGCTTTAGACGAGCTCATCAGTGTGGTGCTTTTCCTATCACGTCACAGGATGGGGTAGGGAAGAAACCTGTTAGTAAGAGAGAAGAAAAATGGCAGGTTTTCTCCCTGCTCCTTTGCCCCAGGGTGGCGATACACCTGGGACACCAACTCTGGCATTGGTACACATGAACACATTGTTGTGGTGAATACCAGCTTTATAACCTTTTATATTAAAATCTAGATGAGCGTTGTCCTTGTTCTTCATAGCCTCCTGAAAAAGAGGGAAGTCATGAAACATGTAGAAGACAAGGACAGTGGAAATCACTATTCTATTGTCACTTTTGATATCTGCTGTAATGGCCCATTATTTCTAGTTGCTCTTTCCACTACTTTTGTGAAGACAGAGTTGTCATTTTTTTTATTATGTTTTGATGATTGTTATTAAATAAAATTATTATATTTTAAGTTGGTTTGATCCTTGGGGTGCCTAAAAAAGTCCAGACTTATTTTGTTACTGTAATGTACATTACAGTATTTCCTTTCTGCAAGACAGGCTGTGCTATGAGGCAGAGCTTTGAGATTTTGGCCCTGGATGGACAGAAGTACAGATCATTTGGCAGATAAAACAGATCCTGTACACTGTGCTGAACCTGCAGTACAATCAAACCGCACTGCATCAGTGTGAAAGGGCTCTATATCTTCCCTCTCTTCCTGTATGAACACAAATACTCTCTCTTGATCACTCCCAAGATGGTGTAGGGACTAGGGGGCATGTAGTTTGCCCAGAGCAATGCAGGTGACTAAAACGAATGTGCATTACTTGTTTCAAATAAATAGAAGTGAAAAAGAAAAAGGAGAGGTTCGGGAGCACTCAGAGCCAGAAAAAAAAAGTAAGAAACAATTTTATGAAAAAAGATTACAGGGCTATTTAGTAGTGGATGTGTATGGATTATTGTCCTGGAGCAGACATTATTTTTAAATCAGACCTAGACCTACCTAGCATTTGGCTTATTTGGTATGTATTTGCTTAAAACACTAGTGCATTTGGATTAGCTTTTAAGTTACAGATATTTTGCAAGGAGTTTACTTTTGTAGATTCACATCAGTCTGTTAATGATCTTCCAATATAAGGTCCATATCTCACATACAGTGCCTTGCAAAAGTATTCATACCTTTTGACATTTTCCACATTTGTCATGTTACAACCAAAAACATAAATGTATTTTTGGGGGATTTTATGTGATAGACCAACACAAAGTGGCACAAAATTGTGAAGTGGAAGGAAAATGATAAATGGTTTTCCAAATTTTTCACAAATAAATATCTGAAAAATGTGGCATGCATTGGAATTCAGCCCCCTTTACTCTTTACCCCGATACCCCTAACTAAAGTCTAGTGGAACCAATTGCCTTCAGAAGTCACATAATTAGTAAATAGAGTACACCTGTGTGTAATTTAATCTCAGTATAAGTACAGATGTTCTGTAAAGCCCTCAGAGGTTTGTTAGAGTACCTTAGTGAACAAACAGCATCATGAAGGCCAAGGAACACACTAGACAGGTCAGGGAAAAAGTTGCGGAGAAGTTTAAAGCAGGGTTAAGTTATAAAAAAAATATCCCAAACTTTGAACATCTCACGGGGCATTGTTTAATCCATCATCCAAAAATGGAAAGAGTATGTCACAACTGCAAACTTTCCAAGACATGGCCATCCAACTAAACTAACAGGCAGGGCAAGGAGAGCATTAATCCGAGAAGCAGCCAAGAGGCCCATGTTAATTATGGAGGAGCTGTAAAGATCCACAGCTGGGAGAATCTGTCCACAGGATAACTATTAGTCGTGCACTTCACATATCTGGCCTTTATGGAAGAGTGGCAAAAAGAAAGCTATTGTTGAGAGGAAGCCATAAGAAGCCCCATTTGCAGTTTGCAAGAAGCCATGTGGACGACACAGCAAACATGTGGAAGAAGGTGCTCTGGTCAGATGAGACCAAAATTTAACTTTTTGGCCTAAAACTAGCTATGGGTGGCGGAAAAATAACACTGCACATCAATCTGAACAGACCATCCCCATCGTAAAACATGGTGGTGGGAGCATCATGTTGTGGGGATGCTTGTCTTCAGCAGGGACAGGTAAGCTGGTCAGAGTTGATGGGAGGTTCACCTTCCAGCAGGACAACAACACTAAACATACAGCCATAGCTATAATGGAATGGTTTAGATCAGTGGTTCTCAACCTGGGGGTCGGGACCCCCTCGGGGGTCAAATGATGATTTGCCAGGGGTCACCGGATCATGGGCTGTTCTTAAAAGCCCGCGCCGCTCTCCCTGGAGCCTACGTCCACCAACTCGTCCTATTTAGCAGCTGCCTATTCAGTTCATGGCATGGCTGGGGGAAGAGACTAGAGGTCAGCTGACTAGTGAGGAATGTGAAGTGAGAGGGGCTGGAGGAGACCCTATCTCCTGATTTCGGTATAGGTGTCACTGCTACAAGACACCACAAAGTCGGAGACACAGTGAGTAACGCTACCTGTGATTATAGTTGTAAGTCCTTACTACAGTTCTCAGATCAGTAGATGACCTTATTCAAAAGCACCTAATCCCACCCCCCCCCCCCCCCCACCAAGGAGTAAGAGAAGGAATAAAAATAGAGAATACATGGAAGGGAGAGGAAAAGAGGGGGAGGAACAAAGAAAAGGGGAGAGAAAGAATGAGAGAGAAATTGAAAGATGGCTAGAGAGAGGGATGGGGGGGAAAAAACAAGAAATTAGGATAGAGAGAGATAAAAGGGAAAGAAAGGAGAACAAAGAGAGAGTGGTACATCCAAAAGTGTACAATAAGGGGTTTAAATGTTGTACGAGTGGAAGGGAGTGCTAAATGTCTGTGGGTTAGGGGCACAAATTACTTGGGTGCTGACAACCCACGCTACGAAAATAATTTTACTGTTAGGGGTCCCCACAACTTGGGAAATTTTATGAGGGGGTCACAGAACTAGAAAGATTGAGAACCACTGGTTTAGATCAAAACATATTCATATATTAGAATGGCCCAAAGTCCAGACCTAAATCCAATTGAGAATCTGTGGCAAGACTTGAAAATTGCTCTTCACAGACACTCTCCATCCAATCTGACAGAGCTTGAGCTATTTTGCAAAGAAGAATGGGCAAAAACTTCACTCTCTAGATGTGCAAAGCTGGTAGAGACATCCCCAAACAGACTTACATCTGTAATTGCAGCGAAAGGTGGTTCTACAAATTATTGATTTAGGGGGGCTAAATACAAATTCACGCCACACTTTTCACAAATTTATTTGTAAAAAAAATTGAAAACCATTTACCATTTTCCTTCAGCTTCACAATTATGTGCCTCTTTGTGTTGGTCTGTCACATAAAATCCCAATAAAATACATTTATGGTCGTTACCCTCTGACCGAGAGAGATGTGGATCACATAAACACGCGACAAGACTTACAACATAAATAGACCTGAAGTGTGGCTTGGTGGTCTGGTCAGTATGCCAAGAAAAGGGGGCATACCCAAGGTAAGTAATGGGTAGTTAATTGAAGAAGGATATGCTGAGAAGTGCCCTGAAAAAGGGAAGGGCGGGAGGGTGTCGAATGCGATTGAATGCGCAGACTCACGGACATGAGGTGAGCTGGGAAGAGTCGGCCCAGTGACGTGTAGTACCGCACACTGAACCGACAAAGAGCATGTGTGAGTGGGCTGCTTAAATACCCTCCGGGCTCCTCCCATAAACTCAGGCCACCATACTGGCCTTCTTATTTATGGTCGTTACCCTCTGACCGAGAGAGATGTGGATCACATAAACACGCGACAAGACTTACAACATAAATAGACCTGAAGTGTGGCTTGGTGGTCTGGTCAGTATGCCAAGAAAAGGGGGCAAAAGACTCAGATAGGGAAATAGTTTATATTGATTTCTTGTATTTATTGAGCCAGCTTGGTAAAAGCTTGTGCCATTCCTTCATGAGGATTTGGGATGTATGTGGCAAAACAAGGAGACTTCCATCAGCCTGGTATCTTGATTACGTAGTCTGGTACTCCCTGTTGGGAGGCAACTGAGGCTGCTCCAAAGAATGTCCAGAGAACTGACTGGGGTTTGAAGCCCAAGTTACTTAGGAGGATTCTGACATGCTTGACACACTGGCTGACACTCAGGGAGCTGGTATAGAAAGGGTAGCAACGAGCTACCATCAGATTGGCAGTAGTGGGTCGAGCACCGTCACTGGGCATCAGGCGTTGTCAGTCTGAAACAGGTTGATGTCAACCCCAGGGGCTGGTTTGTTGCGTTTGCAGACTGTGAGAGTGTAGTGGTTCAAAAGCGAGTTAGGTGGCGTCGGAGCAGTGTGTGACTGCCGGAGCCGCTGACTAAATTCACTAGGTTGTAGGGAACCGTAGAAGGCCTGGTAGATGGCTGTTCGGGTGACTAGTCTGGGCAAAGCCCTAAACAGGGAACGAGTAAGGATTTTAGACATGTCCCTAAAGATGGGACTCTTGAAAGGTAGGCGCTTGCCACTGACTACAGGTTGGTGCTTCTGTATGCCCTGTAGGAGGGACTTGACTGCATGGGCTCGAGAATACTGACGGTTTACTGGGGTCCTGTAGGGACAGGAAATGCTGGATGCCATCTAGATATGGCGTGATAGTATTGAGAAATGGTCAGCTGCATGTGGCAATACAATATGAAGGCTAGGATGTGTCCAACTGCTGCTTCGGGGCAAGGGGCCAAAAATTTGCGATTAGTGTTCCAAGCAGTGCGATAGGCCTTCAGTGTGTTGAGTGCCAAGGAGTGGTTAATAAGTTGGATTGCGTTGATGAGATGTGACTTCAGTCCATCGTCAGCAATGTCCATGGTGGGACAGGGATAGTTGTTGGGTCGGCTCCAGGCTCTTGCTGGAAAAAACATCCATTCCAAGGTTGGAATAGGAAAGCGCATCAGCTGCTTTTTGCATTTGCCTGAAAAAAGGTCTACATAAGATATTAACTGGTGACGGAGTGACAGCTGCGCGAGCCTGCGCAGGAAGTGATGGGGAGTGACTTAGATCTACCTTAATTGATGATGTCGGCTGTGGCCTGATTGTCTGTGGTGAAGAACAGTGTCTGTCCTGTTCAAGTGTGGTCCCAGACCTGGGCAGCTGCCACGATGGGGTGCAGCACGAGGTGATGTGATGAAGACTGGGTGAAAAATTTTAAGAGAATTTCTGGGGGCCAAGTTTTGGAGAACCAGTGGCGGCCTAAAAATGGCTGCAAAAGCCTTTGGTGGCTCGGCTGACACTGCCAGGATGAAGATTGAAATGCTGTTCTATCAGGTGGGGAAGTTGTCCCACATAGCTATGTCTGCTACTGATGCTTGGTCTAGTTTGAGAACTTGGACTGGATCTTGCATTGGTGTGAGAAAATCAAGACAATACACAGGTGCTCAACAAGACGATATACATGCACTCGCAGGCCAACATGCACTCGCAGGCCAACGTGCACTCGCAGGCCAACGTGCACTCACTGGTGCTGGATGAAAACCTGAACCAACCGCAGGGAAAAAACACAGAGAAAAGATGAGCGGCCCGCGCGCCACTGAAGACGAACGGCACACTGGGCGCCACTGTGTGTCTGTGTGGCTGATCGTTTGTCACTGAGGTGTGTTTGCAAGTTTAGTTTGTATTCGGGTTTGCACGTAGGTGCCTGCCGCAAAGTGTTTTATACTACTGCAGACAATATTGTGCGGTTGCAAGGGTGTCAGTGAGTGTCAGGTTGCTGGGACGATATTGTGTGGTTGCAGGGGCCTTGAGTATGAAGGTTTGTTTTGAGACGGCATTGCGTGGTTGCAAGGGTCTCAGTCTGGTTTGCTGAGACGATATTGCGTGGTTGCAAGGGTCTCAGTCTGGTTTGCTGAGACGATATTGCGTGGTTGCAAAAGGTCTCGATGAGTGTGGCGCTGCTGAGACGGTATTGCATTTGCAAGGGTCTGAACTGCGGTGTGAGGCTGCTGAGACGGTATTGCGTGGTTGTAAGGGTCTCGATGAGTGTGGCGCTGCTGAGACGGTATTGCATTTGCAAGGGTCTGAACTACGGTGTGAGGCTGCTGAGACGGTATTGCGTGGTTGTAAGGGTCTCGACAAGTGTGGGGCTGCTGAGACGGTATTGCATTTGCAAGGGTCTGAACTGCGGTGTGAGGCTGCTGAGACGGTATTGCGTGGTTGCAAGAGTCTTGATGAGTGTGGGGCTGCTGAGACGGTATTGCATTTGCAAGGGTCTGAACTATGGTGTGAGGCTGCTGAGACGGTATTGCGTGGTTGCAAGGGTCTCGATGAGTGTGGGCTGCTGAGACGGTATTGCGTTCGCAAGGGTCTCAACAATGGTGTGAGGCTGCTGAGACGATATTGCGTGGTTGCAAGGGTCTCAGTCTGGTTTGCTGAGACGATATTGCGTGGTTGCAAAAGGTCTCGATGAGTGTGGCGCTGTTGAGACGGTATTGCATTTGCAAGGGTCTGAACTACGGTGTGAGGCTGCTGAGACGGTATTGCGTGGTTGCAAGGGTCTCGATGAGTGTGGGGCTGCTGAGACGGTATTGCGTTTGCAAGGGTCTCAACAATGGTGTGAGGCTGCTGAGACGGTATTGCGTGGTTGCAAGAGTCTTGATGAGTGTGGGGCTGCTGAGACGGTATTGCATTTGCAAGGGTCTGAACTATGGTGTGAGGCTGCTGAGACGGTATTGCGTGGTTGGAAGGGTCTCGATGAGTGTGGGGCTGCTGAGACGGTATTGCGTTTGCAAGGGTCTCAACAATGGTGTGAGGCTGCTGAGACGGTATTGCGTGGTTGCAAGGGTCTTGATGAGTGTAGGGCTGCTGAGATGGTATTGCGTTTGCATGGGTCTCAACAATGGTGTGAGGCTACTGAGATGGTATTGCGTGGTTGCAAGAGTCTTGATGAGTGTAGGGCTGCTGAGACGGTATTGCGTTTGCAAGGGTCTCAACAATGGTGTGAGGCTGCTGAGATGATTTTGCATGGTTGCAATGGTCTCAACAGGTGTCAGGTTGCTGGGCCGAGATTGTGTGGTGACAATTTTTCTATTTTTTTTCTGCACTTTTTATATTTCTTTTTGCTTTTTTTTTTTTGCGTTTTGCTTTTTTTTTTTTGCGTTTTGTAAGGGTCATGTGTTGCAAGGGTCTTAACAATTTTGTGTGCTTGCAAGAGTCTCCATGAGTGTGGGGCTGCTGAGACGGTATTGCGTTTGCAAGGGTCTCAACAAGGGTGTCAGGCTGCGGAGACGAATTTTGTGTCGTTGCAACGGTCTCAACAGGTGTCAGGTTGTGGGGCTGAGATTCTGTGGTGGCAATTTTTTTTTTCTGCACTTTTATATTTCTTTTTGCGTTTTTTTTTATATTATTTTTTTTGGCGTTTTTTTTTTTTTTTTTATATTTTTTTTTTTATTTATTTATTTATTTATTTATTTGTAAGGGTCATGTGTTGCAAGGGTCTTAACAAGGGTGTCAGGCTGCTGAGACGATTTTGTGTGGTTGCAAGAGTCTCGATGAGTGTGGGGCTGCTGAGACGGTATTGCGTTTGCAAGGGTCTCAACAAGGGTGTCAGGCTGTGGAAACAAATTTTGCGTAGTTGCAATGGTCTCAACAGGTGTCAGGTTGCTGGGCTGAGATTACGTGGCGGCAATTGTTTTTTTCGTTTTGTTTTTTTATATATATATTTTTTTTTTGCATTTTGTAAGGGTCATGTGTTGCAATGGTCTCAGCAAGGGTATCAGACTGCTGAGATGATTTGCATGGTTGCAAGGTCTCAATCAATAAGAATTGGGTTACTGAGAAAGGATAGAAACACCTGGTTTGTTTGTACCTTAAGCAAGCAGTATAAGGTAGAAGGACAACACCTGTTTGAATCGTAGGTTCCGCAGGGGCCACTAATGAACGATATGGGAGAGAACGAATGGTAGCAAATTGATAAGACATAAGGCATGTGTAAATCTTACTTGCGACAGTGGGCCATGCGAGTGAGTTTGCGGCGGACTGTGGCTGGAGTGAAACATGTCGGGAACGTGTAGCGTGCTGCCGTGCATGGGGCAAAACAACGAGGTTTGGTGTAGAAAATAGAACACGAGAAGTGCGTATCAATGCTTTGTAAGCTCCACTGCGGGAACCAAACATATGGTACATGTGACACCATGAGTGGCCACGAATTTGACATGACAAACAAGCTAACGAATCCTACCTGGGACAGTAAAGTGCGACTGGGTTTGCTTTGGACTGGAGTGGATGTGCAACACATCCCAAGAGTGTGGTGTGGCGCCATGCATGACGCACAGAGGCAATAACTTTGGTAAATAAATGAGAGAGAAGAGCCGTGTACAAGCAATTCGTAAGTTCCGCTGTGGGAACTAAAACACACGACATGGGGGAAACAATGAATGACAACGGTAGAAAGTATGCAATGTATGTGATACAAAATGGTTGTAAAATGCATGAAATGAATCCGATACGAATTGATAGTAAGGAGTATTGAACGAATCTGATACGAATTGGTTGTAGAGTGTATGCTACCCCTTGCTTTGAAACCGAACACCTACCAACCACCCATCCCCCCAGGCTAATCAAGTGCAGACAAGGCACCATGTGAGTCCAATTACCACCTCAATCTGCCAAAGAACCCATACAAACACATGTCAATCTCCAAATGGATTTACAAATGAATTGTATGTTTGGCAGAAGGAAGTTGCAAATGTACTATGCCTGAGCCAAATGATGTTGAAACATGAGCAAAAGTAACTCAGAAGCAGATTTTTTCCAAAAGGGATGCAGGATAGGAAGCATAACGAATTGCAAGATTGCACAAGATACGAAAAGGTTTGAATCCTACCTGCGACAGTAAGCGGGAACCGCCGGCGAAGACCATGAAGGGAGAAGCCGCAAAGCGCTTGCGATGTCGAATGCGATTGAATGCGCAGACTCACGGACATGAGGTGAGCTGGGAAGAGTCGGCCCAGTGACGTGTAGTACCGCACACTGAACCGACAAAGAGCATGTGTGAGTGGGCTGCTTAAATACCCTCCGGGCTCCTCCCATAAACTCAGGCCACCATACTGGCCTTCTTATTTACGTTTTTTGTTGTAGCATGACAAAATGTGTATGAATACTTTTTTCAAGGCACTGTACATACATACACATACTAGGGCCAATTTAGACAGGAATAAATAACTAATGTGTCTTTGGAGAATGGAAGCAAAACCAAAGTACCTGGAGAAAACCCAAGCAGGGAGAACATGCAGATGCAGTGTCCTGACTAGTATTTGGACCCGGGACCCTGGTGCTGCAATCCCTATTTCTCCATAATTGTTAAATAACTTAAAGAGGACCCCTTGCACTTGTTTTTAAACCTTTAATTCTAAAGCCCAAAAACACCTACTGGCCCAATAGTTTACCACAATTCCAGTTCCATTTGCCATTGCCACTACATGCACTATAATCCAGCACCTTAATTTTATTTTGTCAGTGGCCAAATTATTATGCCTGCTTTTCCAAGCCAGCCCACTGAGGAGGTCACCACAAGATCTCATGTGAAGAGGGAGGAAATAAAAGAGAATTAGATTAAATATGGTGGAACATCCACCAGGTAATTACAATTATCTATACCAGCTTTTCTCCAACTTTTTAACATGGAGGGACACTTTAAACAACTTTTCCAGGCTCCGGGTACCCCTACTAATCTACAAATCTACAAATCCCAGTACATCAGCACAGAGGTGTAGCTTGAAGCTTGTGGGCCCTGATGCAAAAGTTGACCTGCCCCCCCCCCCACTATCACCCTCCACTTCCACCGCGCAGTGTAGTTGCAGTAGGCAGATACACGATGTGCAGATCGTGGTTGACAGGCTGTGTTCTAAAAAAAAGGATTTGGTTTCAGGCCTGCGGAGTAGGAGCAGTATAGAGTGCTCTAATGGGAAAGGAGCTCAGCATCCAGGGAAGAAAGGCTGGTCAGGAGGCTTTGGGGGGGGGGGCAACTTAGATCTAGGGGGGAAAGCCATGTGACACAAAATCTGGAGCCTGTAGCTCCTCAGGGGCCCCCTCGGGAGGTGTTAAGGGATTTGTTTTGGCAATTTCTAAAGGTTTCTCTGTCAGTGTTGGCAGGTGCTGGGGAAGGTCTTTTCCTCAGTTGTCACGGAAGTGGGGTATCTCAGCTGGTGACTAGGAGACACTGGAGCGGTGTCTTACCTCAACAGTGACATCGGTCCCATCCTGGCTTCAGAACAACACTCTCTTCCTCTTAACTCACTGAGCTTGGTTACCATGCCATGTTGCCAGCACACAGCACAGACACTTCCCCATCCTGTGCTGTTCTCACCCCGTGCTCCTCTCCATTCAGGAAATGGCTCATAGCTTCTCCCCAGCCAATGAGAACAGAGGGGCGTGGACTGTAGAAGGCAAAGTGGAAGCCCAGTACTGGAGCGTGGCTGTGGGGCCCTAGGACAGATCGAAGCTGGACTTTGTGGAGGATATGATAATATGACAGGGAGGCTGCAGGGGCCCTTGGAGCTAGGGGCGGGGTTGCGATTGTGACCCCTGCAACCCCTTATGCTACGCCCATGCATTAGCATGATGGTCACCGAGAAGAATGCTACTTACATTGCTTGTCATTGGGAATAATCCCCCTTATTGGTGTCAGTGGTTACTTATCTGAAACTCAGGAATGGCCCACTGCTTACCGTAATGAAGCCCTGGCAACCACTGGAGGAGCTATAATGTTCCACAAAACCCTGGTTAAGAAAGGCTGTTCTATACTTACAAACTGAAATTTCTAAAACAAGAGCTCTTAAAGTATACAATAAGCAACTGACAGGCCACATTAAACAAAAGTCCAAAACACTGCAATCAGCACAGCCTCAACTTTGTCTATATTTCTGCTCATTCATAAAGAGAAAGTAGACTAGTTTGACAAATCTTTTATAAATCCATGCTGACTACCATGTGTTATATTGTTTTATAGAAAATAATTTTGTAATTGGTCTCTTACCACCTTTCCCAATATCATTCCTCCAATAGAAGTTAAACATTGGAAACATTTATTTCAGGAAGATGTTAGTTTGACATATTATTCCCTGCGGCGCCAGAGGTTTCCAAGGAACAGTTGACTCTTGATATTTGGCATCAACATTTGTTTAGTTTTGTTTGTTATTTTGTTGTCTTTAGCTACAATAAGGTTAAATTAGATACTTAAGTTAGAATGTATTTACTTTCTTACAAGAATTCATTGAATTTGTGGAACAAATTTCTCATGTTTATTACTTTGTGATAGCCCGATGCAGTATGTATTTAAAAAATGTTTATTTGTACATAATAAATTGTATATTAAAGTGACTTAGTCAAAAAATAATAATAATGACTTTGTTACGTTAAAGCTGAATGTAAGGAAAACATAAAATTCTTCATTGCATTAATATATGTTTGTTTAGGTCTAGGGTTTACTTAGATATAACAGTACCAGCAGCCTCTTCTTCCCTGCGCTCTGGTGGTTGCAGGTCCCCTGAAATAATCATTCAGGGCCACCGATGAGGGGGCCACACGGAGGGGCCCGAAGAGGGAAGGGGATCAGTGTGGTGATTGCACGATGCACTGTGCTGCTCTCCCTGCAGCTGAAAGCTGGTTTATCCCCCTCTCCTTCCCGCTGGAATTGAGCTGCTGGAGGGAGAGATATACAGTGCATAGTTCTTGCAATTGCCCCCGCCCCACCACCCTGATCTCCCTTCCTGTCCTGCTTACATCTGATATCACCCTGTGTGCCCTGTGTGTTTTTTGATTTACTGTTATATATGTTATACAATTTTTTAATTTGTGAATATTTTTTATATGTATTCATCCATGTGAATCGAGTTGTGTTGTTGTGAAGATTTTTAAGCTATGTCTTACTTCCTGAGGAAGCAGAATATCCACAAAGCTCATAGACAACGAGACAATAATTTGTCAGGATGTTTGATCTTTGCCAACATGTATTTCACAACCCATGAACTTTATCCGTTAATGGTTTATATTTTAAAATGATGTAATAAAATATACGATTTATTTTATTTTGTTGATTTTGTGAGAAGTTATATGTTCCTGGGGATCATAGTTAAAATCCCTACCTTCTATTTAGCTGTTTGTGTCTTTCAACTAAGAGGTAGAGTAGATAGATAGTAGATATAGTTACAGTATCATACAACAGTGTCTGCTGGTGAGAAGCGACATTCCAGGCTGGTTGGACAACAGTTGGAGGATATCACTATTATGACTGATTTTGTTTTCAGACCTTCAGCGCCCAGAAGCGCCCAGAAGCGATTCAGTTCGCATGCGCCGCGCTTTATAAGTTTTTCATTCATTCATTCATTCAACACCAAAATGGGTGCTGCATCAAGATCATCCTTTAAAAGCCCCTGCAACTGGACTTTGCTGCAATATACTGATATAATCTGAAATTATCTTTGCTAATAACTATATATACCCAGGTATATGTACACATTTCCACCAGGATTCCTATTGGGCTCTTTTTTGATGCCTTATTAGGACGAAATGTAGAGATGGGCTCTGCTGATGCAACTGCGTCATTTGATTTTATCCATATGCTCTTAAAACCTTCTCAAATGTGAGTCTATTTTTACTTATACAATTAATGTTCTTTGTTTAAATGGTACCACACTATGTGGCCTATTCTCTCTCCTTCTACAAATGTACTATTTGGATGAATCACCTTTGAGTTTTGGTCACTACATCCTTGGTTAAAACCTATTGGCGACAATATTGTGACAGACCTCTGCCTCATATTTTCACATTGGAATTTGTGTATGCTGACATACTTCTCTCCCCTGGTTGTGCTACACCAAAAGCTCTGTTGACTCATTGGGAGTATGCCTAGTTGGGTTCAACTTATCTGGTAAGCCTCTTTTTCTATTGGTGGTGGAATACCTACAGACAAACTGGTTTACAACTATTCACAAATGTGTCACTGCTCACTATATATTCGTTTTTATTGAGTGTCCTTATTCGATTTTTCACTTTTATATATGTTTTATGCACTGTAGTGACTCTCTGCTATTAACACTTGTCTGAGTAACAGGAGTTTACTCTTACAATCATCATAATTAGCGCTGCACTATACTGCTTTTACCTTGTCTATCCACATACAGATTGATCCTTTGTTGTGCTTGTCGCTATTGTTTGTTATTCCAAGACAGCTCATTTGTTTTTCCTTTTTGCTATACTCTTTGTTGATATTACCTGTTTGTACATTGGATGTATGAACTATTATTAACTTTTTATTATATTAAGCATGTATTATTCCCATACTGGCATGTATCTATATACTTATGGTTAATGTTATATACTGGCTGCAGTAGTTCATCTGCTCCCTCCTACTTTGATTAGATTACTGGCGAATTTCCAAGGAAGAGAATCCCCTCTGTTCATATACTGTAGGCCCTGTCCTGAGTGGAGGCACTTCCAACTTTATTATCAAACATACTCTTCCACTTCACGAAGGTTCTTGTTTTTTTTTTTTTATCTATATGTTTAGTGCAATACCTTGGTGGGGGGGGGGGGGGCAATTCTGTAAGGAGCAAGTGCACAGGAGTAGCTGGTGATAAAAAATGTTTTGGGGTTGTAAGAGATGAAAGACTAATGCCGCTTACACACGATCAGAGTATCCGATGGTCTAAAATCCGATGGATTTTTTTATCGGAATTCCGTTCAAGCTGTCTTGCATACACACTGTCAGACTAAATTCTGACCGTCCAAAGCGTGGTGACGTAAAACACTACGATGATCCGAGAAAAATGAAGTTCAATGCTTCCGAGCATGCGTCGACTTGATTCTGAGCATGCATGGATTTTTCTCCGACAGAATTACACGCAGACGATCTGAATTTCCCATCTGATTTTTTTCCATTGGAAGAATTTAAAACATGTTATGTTTATTTACTCCGATGGAAAAAAGTCAGATGGGGCCCACAAACGATCGGAATTTCCGATTAAACAAGTCCATCAGACTTTTTTTATCGGAAAATCCGATCGTGTGTAGGTGGCATTAGAAGACCTGAAACTAGTAAGTTAAGTGTGGCTCTGCAGAGGGGTAGCTTAGGTTTATTTTAGCTAATGGCCCCCGGCGGCTGTCTCACCCCCCCCCCCGCAAGGACTCAACACCTTTATGCGAGCGAGCATGGTGTTGAGTGCTTGCGGATGCGCTCATGTGATACAGCCGGCAGCCATAGCCGCTCACTGTATCACTCGCCACGTCATTGGATGTGATTGACAGCAGCACGAGCCAATGGCTGCGCTGCTTTCAATCAACCAATAAATGAGTCGGGAAGACGGCCGAGAAGCCTGCTCGTTCACGGCACAAGACTTTCGCGGGGTCCGGTAAGTAATCGGGAGGCTGGGGAATGCATTAAGGTGAAAAAACATTTACCTTTACAACCCCTTTAACATGTCAATAAATACGAGAAATTATTGCTTCTTTGTTTCCTTTCTGCAAAATTGTCTGCGTATTAAAATAAATAAATAAATATAAATAACAGATACCCATTAAGACAACATTTCAAGGGCTCACCCAAATATGAAAGGCTCCAATTTTTTTTATTTTCCTATAGCAGTCTACTTTCAGATTCGTAATGGACATTTCACAGAGGGATATAAGTTGTCTTTCATTTTGTTATAAGAAAGGTTTCTTGTTTGGATGTTTTCCTTCAGTATTCCTTCAATACAATATGTACAAAGCCGTGTGGGATATATCTGAGATAATGAGGCAGTTTACAGAACTCAAACTTCAAAACACTTGTAAATCTCTGTACTGTACTATTGAAGCTGTAAATCAGAAAATGTAGAACATTGTATGGAGCTCCCTAGGGAGAAAACTGGTATTTGGATTCTTCATAAACACATCATCCTCAAACTTTCATGGACTTTTTTGCTGCGCACCTTTAAAAAAAAAATGTTTTAATGGGTTTTTTAAATTAAAATACACAAATACAGGCTCTGGCAAGATGGTCGCTTAGCCATGGCACTGTGCCGTGGCTACCGATCCTGGTCTGTTTCAGCCATTCCCGCAGGCTCTCGTTGACCCTTGCTGGGTCCCGTAGCATCCCAGACCTCCCTTCTCCCTGTATGGCTGCCAGAGCGGGTCACCAAACCCGATACCAGCCACGGCCAACTACCCGATACACGCAGCAGGATTCCAAGATGGCCACCACAGCACAGGGCCAGCCACAAGGAGGACAGCACTCAGTCTTCACAGGACAAGGTGAGCATACATCAGGCAGCTACGAGGCATACTCTCCCCCTGCCAGCACCCCTCTAACTTCTCAGGGAGTTGCCTGCATTGATGGAGTTGCAGTCTGTCCATACCCTGGAGGAGCTTTTAGATTTCTAGCCCAGCTTGCAGCTTCACAGCCCGGACATGGTGGACTCTCCTGTGAACGACTCAGGGCATCAAGCACTAATGGTCAGATTCTCTAAAGTGCTGGAGCAGAGCCTCGCACGTACGGCGGCGCAAATATCCATTGACATTAAGGCAGATATCCAGAAATTAAGCACCAAAAGACCCTGCATGTCTCCACTGGGCTCCACTGAATGTATTGCAATGCAGATCGCATTGCAATACATCCCTTCCCGGCTATGCTAACTGGGGACACTGAGAGGTTGACCCGGAAGTGATGTCATACACGTCATTTCCCCTCTACTCACTGACACATGCGGAGCCCTGAATACATGGTGGGGGAGCACCGGGGGGTTGGGTGTTGAGGCAATCGGATGGCAGGGCAAATGCATCCACCTGACAGGCAGGAGTCTACAGCCACGTATTGTGTGTGAAACCCCCTGCTGTCAGCAAAAGGGTTAAAGGGCATAAAGTAACAACATCAATGATGACAAAGACATACACCTATTTTGCACTCATTCAGCCAAAGGAATAGGTGAAACAATGCCTCTGCAATACAGTGGAACCTTGGATTACGAGCATAATCCATTCCAGGAGAATGCTCGTAATCCGAAGCACTCGCATATCAAAGTGAGTTTCCCCATAGAAGTCAATGGAAATGAAAATAATTGATTCCACATTGACTTCTATGGCATGCAATACCGCATGTGGCCAGAGGTGGGGGGGGGGCACCGGAGAGCCTCAGAAATACTCGGAAAGGCTCTTGGACACCTCGGCTGAACTCAGAAAGGCTCTGGAACTGAGTATTTCTGAACGGCTCCAATTGGCTCTGCTCAGGTCCGGCGCCCCCGCACCTCTGGCCAAATGCTGTACTGCACACACCGCTGTGGCTTGAATCCTGCTTGTTTTGCGAGACAACACTTGCTCGTAAAATTGCTCGTATTGCGAAATGCTCGTTAACCACGTTACTCGCAATCCGAGGTTTTACTGTAATTATAAAGAATAAATGCTGCACTATCATCAATAATTTATCTGTGAGTAAAAAGCAATGTCTGTAATCAGATGTTATATGTGTTTTCAGCAATCATTACATTATCTGAAAAAAAATGAAAAAAAAAAAACTAAAGATCAACCAATCATAAACAATAAAACAGTCAATTAATTGTGAATGTAGTAGTCCCATACAACTTGTGATACTGTATATATTACTCCCAGGTGAGTGGTGCAAGAACTAGACATGTGCGTTCCCGTTCATAACGAATGGATTTTCGTACGAATTTGTTAGTTTTCGTACATTCGTATCAATTAGAACATCCGAAAAGCTGAAAGACCCAAAATACGAAAATTACGGAATTACGAATAAGCAAAATAACGAACAAGCGAAAATACGAACGTATGATTGGACAATCTTACTAAAATACGAAACACAGAAAAAGCAAAAGAACAAAAATGAAATCTATAACAAACGATTTTGCATTCCGTATTTTAAATCCTTTGTCTGTTCGTATTTTCATTTGTGTGTTTTGTAAATCTGTTTCTTTGTCTGTTACAATGTAAGCTTCCACTGTCAGCTTGCTCTCTCTCTCAGTACCATGAAGCCATGCCTCCGCCACACACCTGGGCCTTTTGTCATATTGACATCATCAGGAGGCCTCTGCAATATAGTATATACTGTAGAAACAAGTCTCCAATTTTAAACCCCCAGAATTCTTGATTTTTTTTTTTCTGTTTAAATGTGGCTATAGAAATTAGATGACAGTCTTCTTGTTTTGTAGTTGGATTGAGACATTATGCAACATCTATGGGTAACCAGCAGACACTGGCCAGGGCTTGTTGTAGGAATAGTAACTACACATGAGGGAAAACTTAGCCTGATCATTGTTGATTTTGCTTGATAGCGTGCCTCCCTTCATGGGCAAAACACTGCTCTTGTTTAGAGATCTGGCATTTTGTATAAGGGCTTGGACATTCAACCATCCTCTGACATCTTAGACAGTCTTTAGGCTCGTCATAAACAAGCAGATGTTTGTAGCACCCTCCCAGTTAGTGTAGCTTGTAAGGTAAATTTAGTTCAGCTCCTTTTTAATCAGTGGTGCAGGGGTTGATTGTTTCAGTCTGCTCAATGTTTCACAGGCTGCTGGTCTGATTGCTGCCCCCTGAATTCTAGAGAATTATGGAATCACAGTGGGATGAAGAATACAAAGAAACGGCAGCCTGAATATTTATGCAGACCCAGCCAATCCCTGGGGAGGTATATCGAGTAGGTGGTTAGGGAGTCCATAAATAGCGTGGAGCATGTGTGGTTCCTGGGTCCAGTCCTGCCAGAGGCGACCCCGGTCCTTAGGGCAGTCTGCTGGAGATGATGCTTAACCACTTCCTTACTGGGCACTTAAACCCCCTTCCTTCCCAGACCAATTTTCAGCTTTCAGCGCTGACGCATTTTGAATGACAATTGCGCGGTCATACAACACTGTAGCCAGATACATTTTTTATAATTTTTTCCCACAAATAGAGCTTTCTTTTGGTGGTATTTGATCATCTCTGCTGTTTTAATTTTCAGCTTGTCGTAGCGTTTTACGTCACCGCGTTATAAATGGTCGAAATTAGGTCTGACAGTGTGTATGCAAGACAGCTTGAATGGAATTCTAATGGAAAATTCCATAGGATTTTATCCCATCAGAAATTCTGATCGTGTGTACAGGGCATAAGACTTTCGAAAAGAGGAAAGGGGGTAGGTGTTAATAGTTCACATTTCTGTTTGCAAATATTGGGCCATGTACAAATTCTGATGCCAACAATTTCAGCCTATAGGAGAAGATCGGTCAAACCAAAAGCAACATAAAAATGTAAATGCTAGAATTGCTGCACATAAAACAAAAACAACAGAAATCAAATTGCCAACCCACCTAGTGCCCGGCATCTGTTTTTTTTTTTTCTTATATAGACTTTCTGGAAAGTGAAGAAACAAATAAATTACTTTTACGCTAACCTGTGCTTTGGTTTCTAGCCTTTATATTATCATTAAAACAAAAAAATAATAAAAGTAGTTTTGTGTTACCAGGAATATAGAGAAAAAAGACATTCCACAATAACATTGAGAGCCATATGCAACTTATGCCGCGTACAGACGGTAGTTTTTTGTGATGAAAAAAAACGACGCTTTAAATCATGAAATAAAACAACGTTTTTGAAACTTCATTTTCAAAAACGACGTTGCCTACACACCATCGTTTTTTTTTCACAATGCTCTAGCAAAGCGAGGTTACATTCACCACTTTTTTCCATTGAAGCTTGCTTCATAACTAGCTTCTGGGCATGCGCGGGTTTAAAAACGTTGTTTTAAACGTCGTTTTTTTGCTACACACGGTCAATTTCTGTGAAACAAAAAACAACGTTTTGAAAAACGACACAAAAAATTCAAGCATGTTTGAATTTTTTTTTTGTCGTTTTTTTGAAGACATAAAACGACGTTTTGCCCACACATGATCATTTTAAAAATTTTCATCACAAAAAACGACCGTCTGTACGCGGCATTATAGTCTTTAGTATGATCATGGTGTGAAATTATTTTGCATGGTTCAGTCATAACTGATTGGGTTTTATATTATATATATATATATATATATATATATATATATATATATATATATATATATATAATATATATACACACACGATTTGGAGTGATATCATAAAGCAGTCTGATCCAGTGAAAGATAGTAAATAGCATTCATAAATATGATAAATCGAATTAGAATTTGACAGACAAAAAAAAAAAATGTATAATGAGGGCAGACTAAACAGTAATAAACCACCTTCTAGAAGAATGTCTTTCATGCTGCAGTGTTTTACATCTACAATTTTTCACTTCTACTAAAGTCTGTTAAAATATCTATTTTGGGAGGGCTAAGCCTTTAAAGAAGATACAAAACATTTTTACAGCCAATTTAACCACTTAAGCCCCGGACCAAAATGCTGCCTAGAGACCCAAGGTGTTTTTACAGTTCGGGACTGCATCGCTTTAACAGACAATTGCGCGGTCATGCGACGTGGCCCCCAAACAAAATTGGCGTCCTTTTTTCCCCCACAAATAGAGCTTTCTTTTGGTGGTATTTGATCACCTCTGCGGTTTTTATTTTTTGCGCTATAAACAAAAATAAAGCGACAATTTTGAAAAAAATTCAATATTTTTTACTTTTTGTTATAATAAATATCCCCCAAAAACATATATAAAACATTTTTTTCCCTCAGTTTAGGCCGATACGTATTCTTCGACCTATTTTTAGTAAAAAAAATCGCAATAAGCGTTTATCGATTGGTTTGCGCAAAATTTATAGCGTTTACAAAATAGGGGATAGTTTTATTGCATTTTTATTAATTATTTTTTTTTTACTACTAATGGCGGCGATCAGCGTTTTTTTTCGTGACTGCGACATTATGGCGGACACTTCGGACAATTTTGAGACATTTTTGGGACCATTGTCATTTTCACAGCAAAAAATGCATTTAAATTGCATTCTTTATTGTGAAAATGACAGTTGCAGTTTGGGAGTTAACCACAGGGGGCGCTGTAGGAGTTAGGGTGCATCTAGTGTGTGTTTACAACTGTAGGGGGGTGTGGCTGTAGGACTGACGTCATCGATCGAGTCTCCCTATATAACGGATCACTCGATCGATGCAGCCGCCACAGTGAAGCACGGGGAAGCCGTGTTTACACACGGCTCTCCCCGTTCTTCAGCTCCGGGGAGCGATCGCGACGGAGCGGCTATAAACAAATAGCCGCGCCGTCGTCCCGGATCGCTCCCCGAGCGAACCCGACCGCCGCATGTAGCGGGGGGGGTCCAGATCGGACCCCCCACCCGCTAGAAGGCAAGGACGTACATGTACGCCCATGTGCCTGTACGTGCCATATTGTGGACGTATATGTACATGCGGGGGTCGGGAACTGGTTAACTAAGTAATTTATTTTTATTTTTTTACAACAAAATAACATTAAAAATAAAACTCCTTCATCACCAGAAGTCAATGATGCCTGAAAACCCAAAAATTAACACCACCAGTATGTGTTGGTTATATTAGCAATAACTCTATGGATAATTTGCAAATAATCTTTTGTATACCGTATATACTCGAGTATAAGCCGACCCGAATATAACCCGAGGCACCTAATTTTACCACAAAAAAATGGGAAAACTTATTGACTCAAGTATAAGCCTAGGGTGTCCATCTGCATGCCTAACTGTGCCTCATTTTGCCTCACTGTGTCCATGTGCATGCCTCACTGTGTCCATGCCTCACTGTGTCCATGCCTCATTGTGCCCATGCCTCACTGTGTCCATCCCTCACTGTGCCCATGCCTCACTGTGCCCATGCCTCACTGTGCCTCACTGTGTCCATGCCTCACTGTGCCCATGCCTCACTGTGCCCAAGCCTCATTGTGCCCAAGCCTCACCATTCCCATGCCTCACTGTGCCTAACTGTGTCCATGCCTCACTGTGCCCATGCCTCACTGTGTCCATGACTAGACTTAGGTTTAACATAGGAGTATATAGAAGGGGTGCCCGGGTTTGAAAAATCGTTGCTCCCCAGCCGTAGGTCCCTCAGACAGAAAACTTTGCACACGTGTAGAGGGGCTATGTGTGTACCAGGTTTGGGGTCCAGGGGACCTATAGCTGGATATAACCGTGTCCCCAAAGTCCAGGAGATCGGGCACAAGAAGGTGACTCGAGTATAAGCCGAGGGGGGCATTTTCAGCACCAGAAATGTGCTAAAAAACTTGGCTTATACTCCAGTATATACGGTATATCTTTAAGGACATGTACAAAAGAAAAAGTAGATAATTCTTTTGAATGGTGGCAGCATAGTCAGATCTGTGAAAGTCATATATTGACATTAATAAAAATGTAAAGAGTATTAAATGAAACTTCGGACAGAGCTTTTTTGATTTTTGGATAGAGTAGGAAAAGGTTAGAATCTTTGTCTGTGCCTCACTTGGGGAAAAAAGTATTCATACCTTTCCCAAAAGACACAACAGGAAGGAGAGTAAATTTCCCTAATGTAAGGGTAAATCCTGTTGAATATGTGTACCCAGGGCTTTTTTTCTCAGAGAATAGGTGCAGGAACTCCCTACTTCCGTGTCACCTGTTGTGTGCACCCCCTACCCACCTCCGAGCACCTTACCTTGGTTCCAACCCTCTACTTACCTCTGAGCACCATTCATTGGTTCTACTTCCCACCCACCTACGAACACCATTCCTTGGTTCCACTCCTTACCAACCTCTGAGCACCATTCTTTGGTTCAACTCCCTACCCACCTATGAGCACCATTGCTTGGTTCCACTCCCTATCCACCTATGAGCACCATTCCTTGGTTCCACTCCCTATCCACCTATGAGAACCATTCCATGGTTCCACTCCCTATCCACCTATGAGCACCATTCCTTGGTTCCACTCCCTATCCACCTATGAGAACCATTCCATGGTTCCACTCCCTATCCACCTATGAGAACCATTCCTTGGTTCCACTCCCTATATATCTATGAGAACCATTCCTTGGTTCCACCCCCTACCCACCTCTCAGTAATGGATTCAGAACCAAGTATCAAGTTGTGGTACTAAGTAATTTGTATATGATAGGAAGTAAAAAAGATCACCTGTAGCCAGCAACAATAGACTCTGACCAGCTAACAACAATAGACCCCTCCTTCAACAGTTGATGTCTCCCAGCAACGATTGTCTCCCAGTAGCATAAGAGCCCTCTAACAACAATAGATCCTCTACCAGCAACAACTGACCTCCCCAGCAACAATAGAACTCCCCAGCAACAATATATCCCCCAGCAGCCAGCATTAATAGACCCTCCAGTACACCCCAGCACCCCTTACATTACATACATTCACAGCTGGAGGTGCCAAAACGGCGTTCCCCCGCCTTCCTGCTGAAAAAAAGCCCTGTGTGTACCCATTGGAAGATGTCTCCCTTCCATCTCCATTGAAAACTGAGGTTGGATTAACCACTATTAAGGCTGCATTCACACTGGTGGGATTTGAGATTCGACTTGAATCGCACAGAATCACATGACAATGGAAATCACATTGTTTTCAGGGGTGCCCATTTACATCAATGAAACTCAGCATTTTATAAAAGGTTCCTGTACTACTTTTTACTGATTCTAGAGGGATTTTGGCCCCATAGAATATGCATACCACATCCAAGTTGCACGACATAATCGCACTATAAATCAGATTTCCTCAGTTTAGGCCGATACGTATTCTTCAACATATTTTCTACACCAGGGAGAAAATCTTGCATTACTGTGTGGAGTTACAGACAGAAGAACAGGAAGTGAGAATTTCTCAGAAGAAATAAAGACAATTAAAAGCAAAATCTAAGGATGAGGGAAGTGAAGGAGGACAGCACTAAGGTAAAGGAAGCTATTTAGGAAACACAAATTGTACCTTTACAACCCCTTTAAAAAATAATCTTTGTAAAATATATTTTGCTTCTTTATAATCATAAAATATGAAATTCTGCATTTTTACTTGTGATATTTACATAACAAACAGCAAGTGTAGCTTTGAGCACCTTTTCACATTGACTTTTCTAATTTTACAACAAAAAGCCTGTCCTTTAGAGCAGTGGTTCTCAACCTCAGTGCTCAAATACCCCCAACAGGCCATGTTTTTGGAATTTCTCTTAGATAAAATAACTGTTCAAAATACCAAGCTATTGACTCTGATTTAAAGCACCTGTGCAAGTTAAAGGGAAATCTGCAAACATGGCTTGTTGGGGGTACTTGAGGAGTGAACCTTAGAGAACACAATAGCTTAAGCTGAACTTACATACATATATACCTCAGGGGAGCACATCCTTTCTTGTTTAGATGCAGCCATTTGATTTACAATCAGAGAGAGAGAGGCTGAAGGAAAACAGTTTCTGTGCGCATTTTTAGCAAACCAATTATGCTCTGTAAACTCTGGGTTATTAGTACACCTGGTTTAATTTTTGTTGTCTTTGGTGCATTTACACTTATATTGTAGCATCCCCCTGCTCTCAGCTCTTCCAAAATGTTGAAAAATGTTCCATAGAATTTGCACTCTCCATTCTTTACTGTGTATAATTCACACTTTGCTCTACAGTACTTTGTATTATGCACATTCAAGCTCAGCTCTAAAGATTTGAACATTTAGCTAAAAAATATAAAATTCAACAAAATTTACCAAAATGTACCAAAATTTACCAGTTTTAATTTATTTGATTACTGCATTGCTGTATACAGGATTCCCAAGAAGATAGTGTTTAACCCACCATATTGCTAGGTCATGTCAACCATACATAGAAACCATGGGGCAGATTCACGAACAATTACGGCGGCGTAACGTATCCCCTTTACGTTACACTGCCGCAATTTTTCATCGTAAGTGCTAGATTTACAAAGCACTTGCGTGGAAACTTTCGGCGGCGTAGCGTAAAGCCGTCCGGCGCAAGCCCGCCTAATTCGAATGGGGCGTGTACCATTTAAATTAGGCGCGTTCCCGCGCCGAACGTTCTGCGCATGCTCCGTTAGGAATTTTCCCGCCGTGCTTTGCGCGAAATTACGGCGCCCCAACGTGTTTTTTGAACGGCGACGTGCGTAACGTAATTTCGTATTCCCGAACGTCTTACGCAAAAAAAAAAAAATTATTTAAATTCGACGCGGGAACAACGGCCATACTTTAACATGGATGGTGTAATTTTACACCATCTAAATAGCACTCTTAACTTTACGACGGGAAAAACCGACGTAAGAGAATGCGACGAACGCGCGTACCTTCGTGGATCGCTGTAAACAGCTAATTTGCATACCCGACGCTGGAAAACGACGCAAACTCCACCCAGCGGCCGCCGGAGAATTACACCTACGATCCCAAGGCGTACGAAGCCGTACGCCTGTCGGATCTTAGCCAAAAGCCGTTGTATCTTTGTTTGTGAATTACAAATAAAGATACGACGCGGCAAATTTGAAAGTACGCCGGAGTATCAGCAGATACTCTGGCGTACTTTTTCTGTGAATCTGGCCCCATATGTCTGGAAAACGCTTCCAAGACATGTGTTATGTCATACAAAATACATGAAAGCGAAGAAGCAATGTGCTAAAGATGTTAATCAAGATATAGGTTTTACAAGATTTGCAATAAAGAGCCGGCTGTCATTATCACCAGACAACCTAGAGGTAAATTTAATTAAGTATTTGTAAATCCTTGTAAGAAGATTATAACATTGGAACCTATGGAGTACTGTAAGTATCACAGCACAGTATCAGTAAAATTGTGATTTGTGTTAACAGTGGAAGCATACACCAGTACACCAGGATCATTTCATCTCAATAGTGAAAGCATGTTCACATAACCAACGGAAAAATATATGTGTAGCGCTTAAGCGCTACACATATATATTTTTCCGTTTGTTCCTTTGCTTTTTTCAAATCAGCCGTGTCAGCAGCTATTATATATATATTTTGGCAGCGCAGGGTACCCACACTTGTTCACATAACCAAATCTGAATTTTTGTGACCTGTTTGTCAAGTTTTATCAGGACAGACAAATATTTTTCTGGAGTTATTTTTTAGATTGTAAGCTCTAAGAAACAGGGCCCTGCGATTCCTACTGAATTAAAGTGTATTGTATTTGTACTGTCTTCCCTCAAGTAGTAAAGCGCTGCGTAAACTTTTGGCGCTATATAAATCCTGTATAATAATAATATTAATCTACATGTATGTGCATTTTAATTTGTCCCTTTCGCAATAGAAGAAAGCGCAACATTGTATTGCAGCATGATAACATAATCTGAGATTTAAATTCAGTGCAGACAAAGTTACAATGGATTTTAAACAGAATCAACATGAACTTTGTCAGTAATTGCAGACAGTTCTTAAAAAAGGGGGGGAGGGTTGGGACTTTAGATGAGATGCGTTTTTAGCAGTATGCAATTAAATATATATATATGGAATATAAAAAATGTTTTCATATTAGCCAGGCTCAAAGTTGCCAACCAAAAAAGCACTAAACCAAATTAATATGTCTAAATGTGTGTAAATAAAAACAGAAGTTTAGTTGCATGTATCTGCAGATACCTGGGAAGCTGCAGGCCAACGACAAGGCACTCTGTATTGCTGCAGTCCTACCTATGAATTTTAAGGTCTCCTAAAAAAGGAGCACAGGTGTGCTAATCTAAAGATAGGGGACAGGTGATACCTAAATCCGCCCCTACCTAAAGTTGGTCTAGCAAAAGAGAGCACTGGAAATCAAAAGAAAAATAGGAGTGGAACAAAAAACTTTCCTACCAAACCAAAATACCACCAAACTAAAAGCAGACCAACTCAAACTGTGTCA
This sequence comes from Rana temporaria, assembly GCF_905171775.1. NCBI lineage: Eukaryota > Metazoa > Chordata > Amphibia > Anura > Ranidae > Rana > Rana temporaria. The sequence continues at coordinate 145,149,368 of NC_053493.1, forward strand.
GCTAGTCAAAGAAAGACAATGCATAATTAAACTGGTCGGTGGTAGATCTGTGGAGGCACTCTATTCCACTCCTAAAACGCATCTCCATCCCTGGATAGTGTTAAAAAAAGGGGGGTTGGGACTTTAGATGAGGCATATGATAGAACTACTATAGGCCTCCATCCCTGTAAATAGATAAAAAAAGGGGGGGGAGGGTTGGGACTTTAGATAAGATGCGTTTTTAGCAGTATGCAATTAAATATATATATATGGAATATAAAAAATGTTTCCATATTGGCCAGGCTCAAAGTTGCCAACCAAAAAAAGCACTAAACCAAATTAATGTGTCTAAATGTGTGTAAATAAAAACTTTTTGTATCTATTTACAGGGATGGAGGCCTATGGTAGTTCTATCATATGCCTTATCTAAAGTCCCAACCCCCCCTTTTTTGATTGCAGACAGTTCTTAGCCTAAAAAATGTTTTTTTTATAAGGGTTTAGGCAGACTTTATATCCTATCTATAGTCAAAATTATTATTATTATACATGATTTATATAGGACCAACAGTTTGCGCAGCGCTTTACAACAACATGAGAGCAAACAGTACAGTTGCAATACAATTCAATATAGGTGGAATCAGAGGGCCCTGTTTGTTAGAGCTTACAATCTAAATAGGAAGTTAATAACTGTGGGGGATGAGCTAATGGAGGCAGGATAGGCTTCTCTGGAGGAGAATGGTTTTCAGGGATCGCCTAAAAGTCAACAGAGTAGGAGATAGCTGGACAGATTGGGTTAGGGAGTTCCATAGGAAGGGAAAAGCTCAGGAAAGGTTTAAATGATACAAAAAGGTAATAACTGTGGGGTATGAGCTGATGAGGATAGTGGAAATACAGTTGTTAGGTGAGGGAGGGATAGGCTTCTCTGAAGAGAAGGTTTTTCAGGGATCGCCTAAAAGTCAACAGAGTAGGAGATATCTGGATTAATTGGGGTAGCGAGACCCATAGGATGGGAGAGGCTCAGAAAAAGTCCTGGAGGTGAGCATGGGAGGGGGTGACAAGAGAGCTAAAGAGCAGGAGGTCTTGGGAGGAACGTAGAGAACAATTAGGTTGGTATATTGGGACAAAGGCTAGTGATGTAGCTGGGGCCAATTTTGGATGGCTTTGTAAGTAATTGTTTAGTTTATAAATTTAAATTTTAAATTAAATTTGTTGGGTGAGTAGAAATTGGCAGAGAGAGGTAGCACACAGTGAACGGTTGGTAAGGTGGATGAGTCTGGCAACAGCATTCATGATGGACATTTCCGCATTACATTTTAATTATTTCTGTCCTACTCCTATTATACTGAATTATTTTGAAATTGGTAAACTTACTTTGTGAGAACAAGGAAGACAGAGCAGCGCCAGTCTAAGTGTAATATTAAAAATAACAGACTTTAATCACAAAATATATACACTCACTAGAAATTGGTTGTAAATGGGCATATCATAGATAAGCAGCGCTGTCCAATTTTACAGGAGTCCAGGGTAGCTCCGTTGTAACGCGGTCCTGTCAGGCTCAGTGGCACCGGTGGGTTCCGGTGTCCCGGGCTAGATGTGGAGGGCGCAGGTGAGATTGCTGCTGATGGGCGGTTGGTGATGACGCACGTGTTCGAAGCATGCATGCTCCTTCATCAGGCTAGGCAGGATTACACCATCTCCTTACCATCTTTTCCCTTGTACACAAGGGGCCAGATTCTGATACATTTACGTTGCTCCACGGCAGCGTAACGTATCCCATTTACGTTACACCGCCGCAGGTTTACAGCGTAAGTGCCTGATTCACAAAGCTCTTACCTGTAAACTTGCGGCGGTGTAACGTAAATCCACTCGGCGCAAGCCAATCTAATTCAAATGGGGCGGGCACCATTTAAATTAGGCGCGTTCCCGCGCCAAACGTACTGTGCATGCCCTGTCGGGAAAATTACCCAGCATGCATTGCGCTAAATGACGTTGCACGGACGTCATTTGTTTAGACGTTAACGTAAATGGCGTCCAGCGCCATTCATGGACGACTTACGCAAACGACGTGATTTTTTAAATTTCGACGCGGGAACGACGGCCATACTTAACATGGCTTAGAACACCTAGGGCTCAGCCCTAATTTTACGCGGCGTATCTCGACGGAAACGACGTAAAGTTAGATCGACGGGCAGCGCGGACGTTCGGGAATCGCCGTAACTAGTCATTTGCATATTCTACACCGACCGCAATGGCCTCGCCACCTAGCGGCCGGCCTAGAATTGCATCCTTAACCACTTAATCCCCGGACCATATTGCTGCCTAAAGACCCAAGGGGTTTTTACAGTTCGGGACTGCGTCGCTTTAACAGACAATTGCGCGGTTGTGCGACGTGGCTCCCAAACAAAATTGGCATCCTTTTTTCCCCACAAATAGAGCTTTCTTTTGGTGGTATTTGATCACCTCTGCGGTTTTTATTTTTTGCGCAATAAACAAAAATAGAGCGACAATTTTGAAAAAAATGCAATATTTTTTACTTTTTGCTGTAATAAATATCCCCCAAAAACATATATAATTTTTTTTTCCTCAGTTTAGGCCGATACGTATTCTTCTACCTATTTTTGGTAAAAAAAATCGCAATAATCGTTTATCGGTTGGTTTGCGCAAAATTTATAGCGTTTACAAAATAGGGGATAGTTTTTTTGCATTTATATTTTTTAATATTTATTTTTACTACTAATGGCGGCGATCAGCGATTTTTTTCGTGACTGCGACATTATGGCGGATACTTCGGTAAATTTTGACACATTTTTGGGACCATTGTCATTTTCACAGCAAAAAAATGCATTTAAATTGCATTCTTTATTGTGAAAATGACAGTTGCAGTTTGGGAGTTAAACACAGGGGGCGCTGTAACATTTAGTGTTCACTTTGTGTGTGTTTACTAGTGTAGGGGGGTGTGGCTGTAGGAATGACATCATCGATCGGGTCTTCCCTATAAAGGGAATCACCCGATCGATGCGCCGCCACAGTAAAGCACGGGGAAGCCGTGTTTACACACGGCTCTCCCCGTTCTTCAGCTCCGGGGAGCGATTGCAACGGAGCGGCTAAAAACAAATAGCCGCGCCGTCTCCCGGATCGCTCCCCGAGCGGACCCGACCTCCGCATGTCCCCGGGGGGGTCCCGATCGGACCCCCCACCCACGTCTAGCAGAGGACGTACAGGTACGTACATGTGCCTGTCCGTGCCATTCTGCTGACGTATATGTACATGAGGAGGTCGGGAAGTGGTTAAGATCTGACAGTGTAAGTCAATTACACCTGTTGGATCTTTTGGCTATCTATGCGTAACTGATTCTATGAATCAATCACATAGTTAGGACGGCCGGATCACAGAGATACGATGGCGTATCAGGAGATACGCCGTTGTATCTCTTCTGTAAATCTGGCCCACAATCCTTATTTATATGGTCCAAAGATTGACTCACCCTTAACTATACCTATTTGAGAGTGCCTTGGCGTGACAAATAATATTGTTTGTTAAACTTACTTTGTGAAGATCCCCACAGATTTAGTTACTTGAATTCACTGTGCCCTATGAGTGGGCACTGCTGCGTCACACATTTCACGAAACCTGCCCTCTGAACTATAGAGGTGCTAAGAAAGGGAGTTTCGGGAGGCTGAGTCAGTACAGGAATCACAGCTTGCAGGCAGCAAGGTACCATGGGAAATGTAGTCCTCCGAAATTGAAAATAAACAACAGAGGAGAAGCTGCAAAACATGCAGGAAATCCAGGAAGTTGTGGAAGAGATGGCCAGCTAACAGGCAGAACTCGAAAACACGAAAAACGTATATTGGATTATCAAAATAACTATTGTTTGCATTGCTATTACAATGCTGATGTTATCAAATATAGGCATATGCTGTGACTATAGATCTCCTTTAACTGTCTTTTTTCTAGAATTTGTAACTCTTGAATCATATACAGTATAGGAAGAATATGTATGAACAGGTTATTCTGTTTTTGTATTGCCATTATAATAAAAAAGGATGACCTTTCCAGAAAGCAAGGTACAGCTTCTATACAATGTTCTACTGTATAAAAATAATGGGGGGCAAAACCCATCAAAAGAAATTATTCCAACCCAAGCAAATGGTCAAAATGGGCAAATGGTCAAATACACACACACGCGCTTCACTTTAAACATCTGTACATCATTACAAACCCTCTGACTTTGCACAGATACCAATAAATACTCACATATCCACAATATACTGTGATACATTTTTGAAGTTTCATGTGTCTCCAAGTTTCCTCTAGCCTGTTTGTATTTGTTAAATTATGTAGAACAGTCTGAGCACATGCTAAGAGTCTGAAGTGTCTGCAACTGGTGTAAATTTCCACCAATTTGGTTAACAGAAAACTGAACACTGCAACAGTTTTGGCATTAAGCCCAGAACATTTGGACTCTCTCCAGGAAGCATGCCTGAGGTGCTTCCTACATGGTTTGCTTCTAAAAGAATGTATAGTTGTTTTTTTCGTACGTAATATATCTTTTTATTATGGTGAGGAAAAAAAAATCATAACATTTTTTTTTGCCAAGTCCGGGAATTATTAAATATTGTATGTATTCTTTTATCCAGCCAAAATAAGGAGCTTTGTGTTCTTTTTCATGTGTTTTTCTGGCTTCACTTTCCTTCTATTACAAAAAAAAAAAAAAAACACAAACATTTTATTGAGTTCAAATGCACAAGCTAAAATTAAAAATCCATTCAGAGCACAATATGAACCCCCTAAGGTTTGGCCATACTTCTGCTTTAACTGCTTCCCGCCCGTCGTAAATTAAAATGACGGATGGGTGGCATCACTCTGGTTCTCGCAGCTCAGCGGTGCACCATGTCCCTGGGACAAAATGCAACACCGATTACGGTAAAGAGGCTCTTTACCATGTGATCAGCTGTGTCCAATCACAGCTGATCACAGTGTAAACAGGAAATGCCGGTTATCGGCACTCCTCCCCTCATGCTGGCAGCACGCAAAGAGAGGAGATTGCGATAACCACATTCCTCAGTGGGGACATCTGCACTGACAATCAGGGAACTGATCAACAGTGTCCATCAGTGCCTCATTATCAGTGCCAACTATAATTGCCATCTATCAGTGCCTATTAGTGCCCATCAGTGCTGCCTATCATTGCCACCTATCCGTGCTGCCTATCAGTGTCCATAAGTGCTGCCTATCAGTGCCCAACATTGCCACCTATCAGTGCCGCCTATCAGTGCTGCATATCAGTGCCCATCATTGCTGCATATTAGTGTCTCCTCATCAGTGCCCATCACTGCCACCACATCAGTGACCATCAGTTCAACCTTTTAGTGCCGTCACTATTCTTTATTTAAAGATGTGACACAGATACAATACAAAGACAACTTTGCATCGCATATAAATGGTAACAAGCACAATAAGCACAACTGATACATAAGCAAGATATAAAATACATTTTTGAATCAAATGATTCATGTTTTGTACACACATAACAACAAAAATAATACTAACCACAAAAGGGGAGTAGCTATAGAAAAACTTTTTTATAACACATCACTATAAAAAGGAACAAAGCTCAATCAACAAAGTTCATTGGGCCAGATTCACAAAGCACTTACGCCGGCGTATCTAGAGATGCGCGGCGTAATTGTAAATATGCGCCGGCGTATCTATGCGCCGTATCCTCAAAATGAGGGAGATACGGCGATCCACAAAAGTATGTTTGTGCAGCGCAGGCTACGCCTTGTGCGCATCAGCTGAATGTCCGTTCTAAAGTTACCCCTTATAAAAGCAGCCTTAACTTTGCACCAGACGTGTGCAGGTCAGCTAAAGCAACACCGTTAGGGACGAGCTGAGCACACACACTTGCAGGACAACAATCTGTATGCCAACATGCCAGGGGCATCCATGCTCATAGCTATACTAGTGACTTTAGAGGCGTGCAGAAGGCACCTTTGCACGTTAAACCCACACATTAATCATGACACAATGAGAATACATGCATGCACACCACTGTGGTCCCTAGCACAGACACATCACATCCACATCTAATTGGATTAGACCAAAGTACACCGCACGGTACTAGGGAGCAGCAACGCCACGCCAAGGCTCCAATTATGTCACTGTACATTCATACACCTTTCACATGGACCTGGGATCCCTTCTCCCTGGTCCTGGGGAACCCTTCTCCACCAAAACTGAGGGTGACACCCCTTTTCTGGCAGAAATGTCACCCCCACATTCATACATCATTCACAAACATAAAACAAATCATAATCACAGTAAAAACAAAAAAAATAATCAAACACTGAAAACAAAAGTACATCACAAATTAACGTCGGTGTGACCCACGCCTGGGCCGGCCACGGCCCCTCAGGGGAGACTCATGGGGGGGAATCAGGGGAAGGAGGAGCCTCCCCTGGGCTCTGCCCACCTGCTGGCCTGCCCTCCAAGGCCACGGCTATCCTGTTGAGGCCCACAGTGAGGGCTGCCATATTGGCCTGGACAGCCTGGGTATTGGCCTGGACAGCCTGGGTCAGGGCATGCACCTCCTGACCCACGCCTGCTGTGGCAGTCTGCAGTTCATTAAAGCAGTTGATGAATGCCAAGGAGTTCGTGCTCACGTCCATCACAGAGTCTTTTATGGAGACCAGGCTCTCCTCCATCTGGGCCAAACTCTGGGTGACCTGACCCAGATGGTGGGTCTGAAGGGCCTGGTCCCTCCGCAGATTAACAGGCGAAAGTCTGCCACCCCCTGGTCTTCCGGGTGGCCTTCCTGCCTCCAGATGAGGCTTGTGGCATGGGAGAAGGGGAGCCCCCTGGGGGGGGAGCCCTGTTGGGGGAGGAGTGGGAGGGGCTACCCCTGATGGAGGCCTGACTGCTGCCAGCCACAGGGGGAGCCTGATCCAAAAGGCGAAGTATCTCACTGGCAATGGTGACCTCCTCCTCCCCCTCATCCTCCTCATGAGGTGAGTTGTGGCCACTCCCCTCCCCTGAGGACTCCTGCCTTTCCTGGATGTCTTCAGCAGCCTGATGTCCGGGGGATGGTGCAGACTGGCCAGATGGCCCAGCACCCTCCTGGCCATCTGTGGATGACACAAAACATACACAGGTTGGAGGATACACACACTTGTCACATATTCCCTCCCCCCCTCCACACATGCTACTCACCAGATAGGAAAAAAACAAAATAAACTTACCTGTCCTCACGCCCTCATCGGATTCAAAGCCAGGCAGGCCCACCACTTGCTGCCTGTTGAAGCACCGGGCCACCGCATGCTCCTCATCAGTCAGCCTGATGGTGCAAGGTGGTCCCCCTCCAGTGCCCATGGAATGTGCTGTAAGCTTGGCCAGCTTCCCACGGACCACGCTCCTCAGATCATTGATCTTTTTGGAGATCCCACTGACGGTCCTCGTCTCCCCCCCCAACACATTGATGTCATCCACTATCTCCTGGAGGGCCATGCAAATATCGCCCATATCGGGTGATGGCCCTAGCAAGTATCTCCTTCTCACGGACTGAGAAGTTTAGCTTCCTCCTCTTTGGTGCCATATCACAAGTGCCATATCTTTGGTGCCATATCATAGCACCAAACAGACACAAAAATCAGACAGCACAAACAGACACAAAAATCAGACAGCACAAACAGACACAAAAACACACAGCACAAACAGACACAAAGACAGACAGCAAAAACCAGACACCAAAATCAGACAGCACAAACAGACAGCTAATACAGACACCAAAAAACACACAGAAAAAAACAGACACAAAAAACACTCAGAAAAAACAAACAGCTAATACAATCTCCTACTCCAATAAATCTTTACTATAAGGCCCCATACACACGGGAGGATTTATCCGCGGATACGGTCCAGCGGACCGTTTCCACGGATAAATCCTCTCAAGGATTTCTGCGGATTTCCATGCGATGGAGTGTACTCACCATCGAACCGAAATCCGCGCCGAAATCCTCTGGCGATGACGTGTCGCGCCGTCGCCGCGATTATGACGCGGCGACGTGCGCGACGCTGTCATATAAGGAATTCCACGCATGCGTCAAATCATTACGACGCATGCGGGGGATCCCTTCGGACGGATGGATCCGGTGAGTCTGTACAGACCAGCGGATCCATCCGTTGGGATGGATTCCAGCGGATAGATTTGATAGCATGTCATCAAATATTTATCCGCTGGAAATCCATCCCAGGGGATAAATATCCGCGGAAACAGATCCGCTGGAGTGTACACACCATAGGATCTATCCGCTGAAACCCATTCGCTGGGATTTTTCAGCGGATGGATTCTATCGTGTGTATGGGGCCTAACACTCCTACACAAACCAACACACAGCCACAGACAACAGAACAAAAGCACCTTGCTTCAGGAAGGGAAACACATGGATGTACTTTTGCAATGGAAGGGCGTTTGTCTGGGCCTATTTATACACAGGGCGTATCTCACTAAGTACGCCGGGCCTAGTTCCTATGTCACTGATTGCGTCGGGCCGAGTTCTGAGCATGCGCAGTGAGGTACAGAATCATGCGCGCATGCGCAGTCCGGCCAGCCCTTTATTTGCATGGGGTCACGGCTCATTTCAATGGAGCATGCCCACTTCCTTCCCACTTTCAATTACCCCGCCTTACGCCTCGGAATTTACGTTACGCTGGCGCAAATTTGGGCGCAAATACTCTGTGGATACGGTACCTGCGTCACGAAATTGAGTGGGCGTAACGTAAAAGAGATGCACTACGCCGGTCTAAATATACGCCGCTCTACGTGAATCTGACCCATACTCCTTAAGAGTAGCAATCGAGACTTTAAAGTGTACTGTACGTTTTAAATGGCTTCTGAGGGTTATGGAAGCTTTTTTTCTTTAACTACTGTATATTGGACCTGTTCTTATGGTAAAAAAAATTAGACAGACCAGGGGTAGGCTCTTCTGGTGGCCAAAACACAAGGCCCGCGGGCCAAATCCAGCCCTCCATGCCATTTCCTTGGGCCCTCGCATCTCTCCTGCAGCTTCAGGAGAGCTCCAGCCCTCCTCTGGTCCTACTCCAGACCCTTAGGCCTTGTACACACGATAGGTTAACCAGAGGATGAAGGTCTGATGGACCGTTTTCATCGGTCCAAACTGATCGTGTGTAGGCCCCATATGTTATTTAACTTTCGGTTAAAAAAAAGCCAACTTGCTTTAAAATTTAACCACGTTAAATCAGAATCAAGTTGACTGCGGAGCTGCGGTGGCTCAACGCGATTGGCACTGCGCTGACAAGCCATTCACCTCTGCAGCTAGGGGTTCGGATCCCGGTCTCGGCTACATGTGAATTGAGTTTGGTGGTCTCAGCCCGGCTCCCGGTGGGTGTGCTATGCGAGGTAAGCCTGCGCTTAGTACGCCCACCCCCTCCCACAAAAACCACCACACTTACACGCACTCGAAATTGGGTTAACATCACGCACTTTGACCACGCGGTCTCTAAAAAGAGAGGCGAAGGACTAACGGGGCTGGTTGAGCGGGCTAATCCTCTCACTCCCTTATAGGGAGTCCCTCTGCCCCGTTGGGCTTCAAAGCGGAGCAGGTAGGGCGGGCTGTGTGGGAGGACCCCCTCACACACCTGCCATTGCCACCCAGGGCATGGAGAAAGGTGGCAGATTGCCTCTGGGCAACAGAGTACACGCACAAAAAATACACTTAAAAAAAAAAAAAAAAAAAAAAAGAATCAAGTTGACGCTTGGAAGCCTCATCGGTTAACCTATGACAACGATCCGTCGGTCCGTTCTCATCGGATGGACTGATCGTGTGTACGAGGCTTTACTTTCTGCTTTCAAGCAATACATCCTGCTTCCTCCCAGAAGAAGCATAAGGAAAGGGGGATGCACTGTGATGTAAGGGAGAGTGGGGGACTCAACTTCTGATGGCGGGTTGGTTCTTGACCAGAGGCGTAGCTTGAAGCTCGTGGGCCCCGATGCAAAAGTTGACCTGCCCCCCCCCCCCACTACCACCCTCGACTTCCACCGTGCCTGCAGATACAACCACTGCACGCCAAGATACTCAAAGTGGCTTAAGAGTTTTGAGTTCTCAGAGTTCCTACTTACATCAGAGGACAGGGATCACTGCTTGAGAATCAGAGGACAGGGACCCCCTGGCAAATCATTTGGCAGAGCTTTTTCCCATCCCAGCACTGTATACAGCTCCTCCCCCTAGACTACACAGACTGAAATCACATTCCTATACACACAGTCTGTCAGCCTTCACAGGGTGTATCTGGCTTTTATGTTGCCGTTCTGACCTGCGAAATGCTCTGTTCGGAATGGCAGTGTAGTTGCAGTAAGCAGATACACGATGTGCAGATCGTGGTTGACTGGCTGTGTTCTAAAAAAAGGATTTGGTTTCAGCCCTGCGGAGGAGGAGCAGTATAGAGTGCTCTAATGGGAAAGGAGCTCAGCATCCAGGGAAGAGTGACTGGTCAGGAGGCTTTGGGGGGGTGCGAAGAAGAAGAACGTATATGGACAGCCGCACTCCAATAAGTCTTAAAAAAGACGTGCCCTTTATTGGGTAAAAAAGCATGCACTACAAAAAAAACAGCATACAGTGGGAAATAAACAGCTGACGCGTTTCACATTGAACTTCAATGCTTAGTCATAGCTACAGGCTTTGGGGGGGGGCAAATTAGATCTAAGGGGGAAAAGCCATGTGACACAAAATCTGGATCGTGTAGCTCCTCAGGAGGTGTTAAGGGATTTGTTTTGGCAATTTCTGAAGGTTTCTATGTCAGTGTTGGCAGGTGTTGGGGAAGGTCACCTCCCGAAGGTGTGTCCATTGTCCTCGGTTTTCAGGGAAGTGGGGTAAGCTGATATCCCCCGGTGGGGAGGGGGGGATGTACATAGAATCCCAACTGGTAACTAGGAGACACTGAGCGGTGTCTTACCTCACCAGTGACATCGATCCCATCCTGGCTACAGGACAACACTCTCCTCCTCTTAACTCACAGCTTGGTTACAATGCCATGTTGCCAGCACACAGCACAGACACTTCCCCATCCTGGCTGTTCTCACCCGTGCTCCTCTCCATTCAGGAAATGACTCATAGTTTCTCCCCAGCCAATGAGAACAGAGGGGTGTGGACTGTAGAAGGCAAAGTGGAAGCCCAGTACTGGAGCGTGGCTGTGGGGCCCTAGGACAGATCGGAGCTGGACTTTGTGGAGGATATGATAATATGACAGGGAGGCTGCAGGGGCCCCCTGGAGCTAGGGGCAGGGTTGCGACTGTGACCCCTGCAACCCCTTATGCTAAGCCCATGCTTTTAACATCTAATGTAAAGGGGAGGGGATGCGCTGGACATCTAATCTTACAGATACAACCGGCCCTTTTAGGGGAAATCATAATGCTGATGCGGCCTACGATGAAATTGAGTTTGACACCCCTGCCCTAGTGGAACAAGCTCAGTTAAAGATACAGCAGTGCAAAACAAATTAAAATATTTAAAACATGGTCAGCCAGAAAGCCCAGGACACATCTACCATTCTCAAAGCATGTGTTGTAACTGTAAAAGTGATTCTATTTGCTTGATAGTATAGCCTTGGACAATAGTTTGCCTGGTCCAGCATGCATGGAAAAAACAACGTTTTTCAGCATCTCGAAAAAACGTTGTTTTTTCCAACTTCATCATTAAAACGATGTTGCCCACACACGATGGTTTTTAAAAAATGCTCTAGCAAAGCGCGGTGACGTACAACACGTACAACGGCACTATAAAGGGGAAGTTCCATGCGGATGACGCCACCCTTGGGGCTGCTTTAGCTGATTTTGTGTTAGTAAAAGACGATTTGCGCTTTTCTGTCTGTTACAGCGTGATGAATGTGTTTACTCCATTACGAACGGTAGTTTTACCAGAACGAGCGCTCCCGTCTCATAACTTGCTTCTGAGCATGCGCAGGTTTTTAACGTCGTTTTAGCGCACACACGATAATTTTTTACAACACGAAAAAAGACATTGTTTAAATGTCGTTAAAAAATGCAGCATGTTCGAAAAAAAATTTTGTTGTTTTTCAGAACCCGAAAAATGATGTGAAGCCCACACACGATAATTTTAAATGACATTTTTTTAAAAAATTGTTTTTTAATGCCGAAAAATTATCGTGTGTACGCGGCATAACAGTCAATGATGCAAGACCCTTACAAGGGCTCCCTACAACCATGAACAGGAAGTCTGACCTGAGAAACCAGACATGACATTTAAATACATTCTAGTTGCCTTAAAGTGATTGTAAATTCTTGTTTTTTTAACTTTAAAAATAACATACATTTTATACTTTCCTGCTCTGTGTAGTGTTTTTTCACAGAGCAGCCCAGATCCTCCTCTTCTTGGGTCCCTTGTCAGCTCTCTTGGCCCCTCCCGCCTATTGAGTGCCCCCACAGCAAGCAGCTTGCTATGGAGTCTCCCGAGCCAAGCCGCAGCTCTGTGTGTCCACTCAGACACAGATCTGTGGTTGGGCCCCGCCCCTCTCTCTCCATCAACTGACTTTGATAGACAGTAGTGGGAGCCAATGGCGCAGCTACTGTGTCTCAGCCAATCAGGAGGAGGAGTCTGGGAAGATGGAGGCACTCATGCACATCTCTTGAGGAAGATCGGGCTCAGGTAAAGTATTGGGGGGGCTGAGGGGGGCTGCTACACACAAAAGATTTTTTATCTTAATGCATAGAATGCATTAAAATAAAAAACCTTCTGCCTTTAGAATCACTTGAACTATATACCAAGAATGTAAGGCAACTTTCTTAGCGTGAACTGACAAGTCACAAAGCAATGAAAGGACAATGGCCCAGATTCACGTAGGAGATACGCCGTCATATCTCTGAGTCTGAGGCGTCGTATCTTGCAGGGCCGTCTTTTCGAATGGGCACGCTGGGCAGTTGCCCGGGGGCCCCACTTGCCTGGGGGCCCGCCTGCCCAGCGAACCCACCAGCCAACTTGCCAACCGTCATTTAGCAGCGTTGCCGCAGGCCAGCGGCAGCCTCCCGCGAGCCCGCGGGAACGGCCGCCTAACGCACACAGGCATGGGCATGGATCACACTCGCGGCTCGCTCTCAGCCTCTGACCTGTACCCGCCAGCCTGAGCCAATAGACATCACCGCCGTCGCTGCCACCGTACCGCCCACGACTTCCCTCCCCCTGAGGTGTGACGTCACTCACGAGAGCTGCCTGTCTGCTGCAACGAAGAGGAGCCGCGCTAGAGCCGCCGAGGAGGAACAATTGAGACAGGAGTACAGTGTCAGACTGTATCTCAATTTTGCAAGTAAGAAAGCAGCATACTAAATTCAAATGATGCCATACTGAATGCAGTAAATGTGTTGTTGTTTTTTTTTATATATACAGCATGGCGGCGGGGGGCGGGGGGGGGGGGTAGAGGGGGCCAAATGTCCTGCTTCTGTCTGCACTGGTCATATAAACTGATGTAGGGTAGGGGTACAAAGTGTATCACTCAAAATGTGTATTAGGTGGATTCAATCAAAATCTGAAATACCATAAAGTTAATTAGTGTCAGGCCTCGTACACACGACAGAGTTTCTCGGCAGAATTCGTCGAGAATCTCGGTGAAGAGCCGGATTCTGTCGAGAAACTCGGTCGTGTGTACATTTTCGGCCCGATGGAGCCGCCGAGGAACTCGTCGAGCAAATAGAGAGCAGGTTCTCTATTTTCTCGATGGCAGTGGATTTTGGCTCGACGAGTTCTTCATCGGGCTGTTTTTTAAACGAGAAACTCGGTCGTGTGTATGCTAAGAAACCTGTCAAAAACTTAGACACTGGAGACCAACATAGGTAAAACTAGCGTTTGGAATGGAGATAGCACATTCGTGTCGCTTCCAACATTATTTAATCGTTTATTTGCAGCGCTTTACACAATTTTTCATAAGGGCACAAAACAGCAATATAATAATTTTTTTTTACGATATTCACACAGAGTTCCTTAAAATTAGGTGGAACCTTTTTCTTACTGGACTCAATATTTTTTTTTTTTTTTATTGTCACCTTATTTTGGTCGTGTGTTTTAAATCCTGCTTTTAATCACCTTAATTTTAAATTTTTAAAAAATGCAAATCCTTTTATTTTTTGTAATGTCAAGTTCCCCCCATAGAAACCTTATTGCTTTGTCTTATCTCATGTGTCCCTTTCAAATTACACCTTATATCCAATTTTTACAAAATAAGAACCTGCCTTCTCACTTGCAAAATTGAAATGTAAAAAAATACAAGGACAAGTATGAACTGTAAAAAAAAAATGTACCATTTATTTTGGTAATAAAAAAAATTTTTATATGCAAAAGTCAGCACTGGAGAGCTTGCTGCCATTTGTGCACAGCCAGGTGTGGCCTGATGTGACTGGTGATCAGTTGGAGGCCAAAATGGGGACTTGAGAGGTTCATTCAGGAAGTCACGCATCAAGGTCTTGGACTCCCCGAGGTCAGAAACTGGAGCAGGGCAGGCAGATGTCACCAGGTTGTGGTACTACAGCAGCCTGAACTCTGGTACACCACATGGAAGTAAGGGAGTCACTTTCTTGATTTCTTCAAGGCCTTCCTTGGTGGCTTCCCTGCAGCCTGCTCTTTCACCTTCTCTGCAGCCTTCTCAGCAGCCTTCCTCTTCTGCCTGGCTGGAGGTGGTGCCACAGGGGTAGTACTCATGCCAGGAGGAGGAGTAGACGAAGGTGGTGGAGGATGAGTAGCCGACGGTGGTGGAGGAGGAGGTGGAGGAGGAGGAGGAGCAGTAGAAGGAGGAGGAGTAGTAGAAGGAGGAGTAGAAGGAGGAGGAGCAGTAGAAGGAGGAGGAGTAGAAGGAGGAGGAGCAGTAGAAGGAGGAGGAGTAGAAGGAGGAGGAGCAGTAGAAGGAGGAGTAGAAGGAGGAGGAGCAGTAGAAGGAGGAGGAGTAGAAGGAGGAGGAGCAGTAGAAGGAGGAGGAGTAGAAGGAGGAGGAGTAGTAGAAGGAGGAGGAGTAGAAGGAGGAGGAGTAGAAGGAGGAGGAGCAGTAGAAGGAGGAGGAGTAGTAGAAGAAGAAGAGGAAGCAGAATGTTCAGATGGAGCAGGAGAAGAAGAGGAAGAAGAATGTTCAGATGGAGCAGGAGAAGAAGAGGAAGAAGAATGTTCAGATGGAGCAGGAGAAGAAGAGGAAGAAGAATGTTCAGATGGAGCAGGAGAAGAAGAGGAAGAAGAATGTTCAGAAGGAGCAGGAGAAGAAGAGGAAGAAGAATGTTCAGGTGGAGCATGAGAAGAAGAAGAAGGTGGGGGAGCTTGAGAAGGAGCATGAGAAGAAGAAGAAGAAGAAGAAGGTGGGGGAGCTTGAGAAGGAGCATGAGAAGAAGAAGAAGAAGAAGAAGGTGGGGGAGCTTGAGAAGGAGCATGAGAAGAAGAAGAAGGTGGGGGAGCTTGAGAAGGAGCATGAGAAGAAGAAGAAGAAGAAGAAGAAGGTGGGGGAGCTTGAGAAGGAGCATGAGAAGAAGAAGAAGGTGGGGGAGCTTGGGAGTTATGTGGTGTGTGAGGATGGGGATGGCGGCAAATCACAGTGTCCTCCGTGAGAAGACCCCTCACCCCCTGATTTGCGAGGGTGATGAGGAGGCCCTCAAAGAGGAGGCGTTGGTCTAATGTCATTTCTGACATTTTGGCCAAAACCACTGTGACAAATCCCTCCTGAGCAGTGGGAGGCTGTTGCAGGGTTGCATGGGCGTCCCGAATGAGGGCTAGTGAGGCGTCACGCACCCTTGTATCCCTCACCTGCCTTCTCGGACGCAGACGAAGAGGAGACACCTGGCATCTTGTGCTTGGCCCAGCAACCTCGTGCAACCCACTTGGGCCTGCCACCTCATCCGCTCCACTTGGGCCTGCCACCACGTTACTGATACTTGGGCCTGCCAACACGTCCAAGATACTTGGGCCTGCAGCCTCCTCCAAGCCACTCACCCTGTCCTCCTCCTGCCTGGCATTTTCCTGATCCTCCTGCTGCCTGGTCTCGTCCTGTGTATGGAAAAAAAGTAAAGTTTTACTATTTTAAAAAATTTTTGTTTTATTTATTTAAGCTCCTGACTGTTGCATTTTTTTTGTCACGACTTAGCTAAGCCAATCATTCTGACCCATGTTTTATGGTCAATCACACCACAAAAATTCATGGCCAATACTGACAAATTTTAGGAATAACACTTTTAGATCTAATTTTTATTTACCTTTAATATCTTAATTTACATCTCTTTAACAACATTTAAACACCACACATTTGCACATTGAAAGTACTATATACCTGGCTCCAGCTGGGCAAATCCGGATCTTCATCCAGGATGGAAGGCTGCTGAGAGGGTTCTTCTGCAGAGGGAGCAGCAGGTTGGCTGGAGGGAAGGCTGGACCTTCTGTGGCTTCTGGGGCGAAGGCTAGAAAGTGACTCCCTAACCTCCAGGTGTTCATCCAGGAAGCTCAGTTTGCTGTAGTACCACAACTTGGGTTTAAATACCCGCCCTGCTCCAGCTCCAGACCTCATCGAAGCCAAGACCTTGTTGCGTGCCTTCCTGTAGGTGCCTCTCAAGGTCCCAATTTTGACCTCCAACTGGTCAGTTGTCACATCAAACCCCACCTGTCTCCGCACAAGTGGGAGCAGGCTCTCCAGTGCAGTTTTGCGCAATTCTCTATTTCTAGAGATGGGGTCTTTGGTGGCCCACAGAACAGGAAGTTCTTGCCACCTATCAATGAAGATCTCCAAGAAGTCGGGTCGGTTAAAGAGATTCATCTTTTCCTGTCCAAAACCAAGGATAAAAAAATAATGTCACTACACAATCTATAAAGTCAATTACTCTTTCTCACAAGCTAGCCCTTAAAGGGTCACTAATGGATAACTATATTTTTGGAGGAAATGACTGTTTACAGTGTCTAGAGACATACAAGTGCATACATATAATGTGCCTCTAGTTTCACTTTTGTTTTTAAATTTAGTTATTGTTTCTGTGAAGTAAAGAGACACACAGAACCCCAAAAAAATAAAAGCAGGGCATATTTTAATTTCTAAAATTATTAGCATTGTTTTGGTTGATTTTTAGACACACAGCTTAGACCACAGTGACAAGCTCCCCTGATAAATTTGAGAGGGAGCAGAACCAGGAAGTGATGATTTATGCAAATGATTACAGCTGCTTAAAAGCAAAAAGGGACAATGAGGACATGAAATCAAGACTGATATAATGTAAAGTTAGTTATTTCTGCCCCAAACAATTTTGGCTTATTGCTCCTTTAAATGTCTGTCTTTCCTGAATATGCCACTGCTGTCCCAAGTTCGAAGCATACCTACACGCTTGTCGTTCAAACGTCTTTCTTACGCAACCCGGTCGTATGGACGCTACATGTGTTCGAGCCTTATATACACTCCGCACACGACATCCGCCCATGCTTAAAAAAAATTGATGTTTCCCCCCCGCCCCTTATCTTCCGTCGCAAAAACGACAAGGTGGAATTGGCAGCAGATCATGTTGGGTCAGTTCCTAGGAAACAGATGACCAGTTGTGTCGAACTAATAAGCCAGATCTCATCCTCATTTGTGTATGAAACGTTAGTTAGATAAAAGCACTCCCGATATAGTTTGGTCAAGACATAAAAGCGACCATTTGCATCACGTTTAAACCGACTTGTTTTTAGAAGACATCCTGATGAGAACCGAGATTGCCCACACAACAGTAGTTGGATCAAAATGCATAATCAAAGCGTTGTTTACGTACGACGGCACTATAGCGGACCATTACCTTCAAATTTCAAACTGGCTATGTTTTAATTTATGAACCTAAGATGTAGGCCACAAAATCATTCAATCAAGAAAAACATGTAAAATGTAGTTACATACCGGTCTTTGACCCGATCGTTATCTCCGCCGTCTTCCACAAACTGTGAACGCCCCTTTTACTCACGTGGTAGCCCTTTATACACGCGCATGTGGGACTTTACGCACGTCTCCCCGCCCCTGACGTTCATGGTATCGTATTTTCCCCGCCCCTTTTCCATCTTTTTTTTGTTGGAAGCACATGGAGAATATGGCAGCACGGCGAATCCGTTGTAAGGCCTCCAACATGACCTTTGAGGAAATGGTGGAGATGGTCCTCATCCTCAAAGCAGAGGACTACGATGGGAGGCATGGGCCATATAAGTACCCGAACAAGGTCAAGGCCGCAATAATGGAGAAGGTGAGGAGGAGTCTCCATCGCAAATTTGGAGTGAAAAGGTCCAAGGAACAGATCCGGAAAAGGTGGTGTGACCTTAAGAAACGTGAGCCGGAACAAATGAAGAGGATCAGGAGAGTGATTAGAAGAAGTAAGTTTGTTATATATTTTGTAAGATTTGTTCCGCGCCATGTGTTTTTTATTTCAGGTTGTACTGTAATATTTTTTTAGGCACAATAATTTGTCGTCAAACTGGACGTCCATTCGGAACGACTAAATATTGTGTTTAAAATCCTACAAATTATGACATTTTTTTAAAATTGTGGTGAGATCAATCGTGAAAATTATGTAGATGTGCTATTAAAACCACAAAACTTTTTTTATTAATTAAATATACAGTAAAAGGAGAGTCTGCTCAGCAGTCGGTGACACATGTGGACTCATTTGCATAATTGTTGTCCCCTTTAATAACCCATTTTGGGCTTCACACAGAGCTGAGGTGATCCAGTGTATACTTTGTTGGCTTACATGTTTAAAAGTAGACCAAAGCTACAAGATTTGTCAGGATCTTTGTGAATGACTTCAATCCTGTGTTTTGCCCTGAGGGGTTTTTCTAAACATCAATAGTCCCAGAAATTGTATAAAGTGAATCATATTCCTCTTTCAGGCCTATAAGCTATAAAAATCCTGTTTCCATTTTCTTCATTCTCGTAGGGCGTCATGAAGCAAGAAGGGAGCAAGAAGTCCAGCAAGCCACACCCCCGAGGGATGGTGATGATGCGCAGCCTGCCACCACATCAGGTAAAGTAACATATAACTAACCCAGCTTCAGGTAATGTAGATGTAGGCCTGCCTAATTTAAAAAAATTGTTTTGTCCCACATTTCAGGATCAGGTGGTGGCTTGGACAGGCATACTAAACAGATGCTGATCTCCGAAATATGGGCCTGCAGAGAAGAGGTGGAGGAGATACATCTGGCCAACAGAAAAATAAACGAAAGAGCAAGGAGGGTGGAAACTAAATTAAAAAAATTATTGGATGTTTTGGGGAGAGTCTGAATCTGAAAAAAATACCAAAAAAAATTTTAAATACCAGATTTTGATGTTTATTTAATAAAAAAAAAAAAAAAAAAAAAAGAATATAACCAGATTTAGCTGTTTATTTAATTAAAAAAAATAAATAAATAATAAAACCAGATTTTATACTTTATTTAATTAAAAAAAAAAAAAAATAATAAAACCAGATTTTATACTTTATTTAATAAAAAAAAAAAAAATAAATAATATAACCAGATTTTATACTTTATTAAAAAAAAAAAAATAAAAAATAATAAAACCAGATTTTATACTTTAATAAAAAAAAAAATAAAAAAAAATAATAAAACCAGATTTTATACTTTATTTAATAAAAAAAAAACCAAAAAAATAATATAACCAGATTTTAATGTTTATTAAGAAAAAAAACCAAAAAAATTACAAAAATGATTGTATATTGTATGAGAAAAATCACCCACAAAAATACAAAAATGATTGTATATTGTATGAGAAAAAAAAACCAAAAAAATTACAAAAATGATTGTATATTGTATGAGAAAAATCACCCACAAAAATACAAAAATGATTGTATATTGTATGAGAAAAATCACCCACAAAAATACAAAAATGATTGTATATTGTATGAGAAAAATCACCCACAAAAATGATTGTATATTGTATGAGAAAAATCACCCACAAAAATACAAAAATGATTGTATATTGTATGAGAAAAATCACCCACAAAAATACAAAAATGATTGTATATTGTATGAGAAAAATCACCCACAAAAATACAAAAATGATTGTATATTGTATGAGAAAAATCACCCACAAAAATACAAAAATGATTGTATATTGTATGAGAAAAATCACCCACAAAAATACAAAAATGATTGTATATTGTATGAGAAAAATCACCCACAAAAATACAAAAATGATTGTATATTGTATGAGAAAAATCACCCACAAAAATACAAAAATGATTGTATATTGTATGAGAAAAATGACCAACAAAAATACAAAAATGATTGTATATTGTATGAGAAAATATACCAAAAATTTTTGTAGGGTATTTATGAAAAAATAAAAATAAAAAAATTAAGAAAATAAAGAGCTTTTGAACATCAAAAAAGTGTGTGGTGTTTTTCCTAAAATACGTAAAATTTTCTATGTGTTTGGTTTGGGGGTCACCTGGGAAATGTTTGCTAGTTGATAATGAAAATACACTTAGTTACACTTAGTAAAGAACTCCAAACAACACAAGCAAGACATAACAAGTTTAGAAAAAAGATTATGATTTATTTTTTTGAAAGCTACAATTAGGGCAAATTTGATTGAGATGGTATTGCCCACCTACCCATGAAATAGTCCATGTATTTGTCCCGGACTTCACGGGCACTCTGGGGGGGCAGTCCTGTGTGGCCAGCTTCAAGGCCCGCCAAAGTTTCTGCAGGGGTCAAATGTTGTGCCTCGGGCCCAACCAGGGCCATATAATTTGGAGATTGTCTCCGCAAAAAATTGTGGAGAATGCAGCAGGCAAAAATAATTGTATTCCACTTATATTCCGCCATGTGGAGAGAGGTGAGGAAAAGGCGGAACCGGCTGGCCATGATGCCGAAAGCGTTCTCAACCACTCTACGTGCTCGGCCCAGCCGGAAATTAAAGACACTCCTCTCTGGGGTGAGGGTGCGCTGAGGGAATGGCCTCATAAGATGGGGTCCCAGGGCAAACGCTTCATCAGCCAGGAAAACAAATGGCAGGCCTTCTACATTCTGGTCATCCGGTGGCAATGACAGATCATCATCCTGAAGGCGAAGCGCGAACTCCGTCTGCCTGAAGGCTCCCCCATCCGATACCCGTCCATTCATCCCGACATCCACAAAAAGGAATTCATACTGTGCTGACACCACCGCCATCAGCACAATACTGTTGAACCCCTTATAATTAAAGAACTGGGATCCTGAACGGGGTGGAGGCACGATGCGGACGTGCTTCCCGTCGATGGCTCCCCCGCAGTTGGGGAAGTTCCATCGGGTCTGGAAGTCCAAAGCCACAGACTGCCACTCCTGTGGTGTGGACGGAAGCTGGGGAAGAAAAAAAAAAAAAATTAGCCACATAACCTTGCAAGCAGATTATACAAAGACATTATAAGCATTATAACATTTCTGGGAACTAGCATATTATATCTAAATATATTTAGACAATTAACACATTAAACACCCCCTCTGATGGGCCAGTGCCCAAGTTTGGGGGAGGGCTAGATGAGTTTGGGAGTACTAAAAAAAATTAATTTTGATTATTGGTGAACATAGACTTTACAACACATTTTGGAGGGGAGGGCTAGATGAGTTTGGGAGTCCTAAAATTAAAATAAAAAAAAATTAAATATTGGTGAACATAGACTTTACAACACATTTTGGAGGGGAGGGCTAGATGAGTTTGGGAGTACTAAAAAAAATTAATTTTGATTATTGGTGAACATAGACTTTACAACACATTTTGGAGGGGAG
The DNA here is from genome assembly GCF_905171775.1 of Rana temporaria. Classification (NCBI taxonomy): domain Eukaryota; kingdom Metazoa; phylum Chordata; class Amphibia; order Anura; family Ranidae; genus Rana; species Rana temporaria. The sequence continues at coordinate 145,171,108 of NC_053493.1, forward strand.
GGCTAGATGAGTTTGGGAGTCCTAAAATTAAAATAAAAAAAAATTAAATATTGGTGAACATAGACTTTACAACACATTTTGGAGGGGAGGGCTAGATGAGTTTGGGAGTACTAAAAAAAATTAATTTTGATTATTGGTGAACATAGACTTTACAACACATTTTGGAGGGGAGGGCTAGATGAGTTTGGGAGTACTAAAAAAAAATAATTTTGATTATTGGTGAACATAGACTTTACAACACATTTTGGAGGGGAGGGCTAGATGAGTTTGGGAGTACTAAAAAAAATTAATTTTGATTATTGGTGAACATAGACTTTACAACACATTTTGGAGGGGAGGGCTAGATGAGTTTGGGAGTACTAAAAAAAATTAATTTTGATTATTGGTGAACATAGACTTTACAACACATTTTGGAGGGGAGGGCTAGATGAGTTTTGGAGTCCTAAAATTAAAATTAATTTTGATTATTGGTGAACATAGACTTTACAACACATTTTGGAGGGGAGGGCTAGATGAGTTTTGGAGTCCTAAAATTAAAATAAAAAAAAATTAAATATTGGTGAACATAGACTTTACAACACATTTTGGAGGGGAGGGGGGGGACATTACAATGGATATAACACAATACATTGGGAAGTGACTAGACTAGGTAGGTTGGGGCCCAGGATAGCATGCTGGGGAGGTAAGTGATGGGAAATATGCATGTAGGCCAAAAAAGGGGCATCAAAGTTTACATCATGCATGGGGGCAAAGGGGACATTCACAGCATATTCCAGACATGGTAATTAGGGAAGGAGGAGATAACTACAAGACATTAGCATACATTATAGACATAAAATGTGAGATTAAAGGAGAAAACTTACCCTCATATATTCCTCCTGCAGAACCTGGATGATGGCAGAGCAGGTGTCAGGAATGATGAGGCCCAGAGCCTGGGGGGAGATGCCCGTCGAGAACTTTAAGTCCTGAAGGCTTCTCCCAGTTGCCAGATAACGGAGGGTGGCAACTAGCCTCTGCTCAGCACTGATGGCTTCCCGCATAACGGTGTCCTGCCTGGTAATATAGGGGGACACCAAAGCCAACAGGTGCTGAAAGACGGGATCAGACATCCTCAGGAAATTCCTGTAATCAACAGGATTATTTTCCTGAAGCTCCCGCAGCAAAGGCATGTGAGAGAATTGGTTCCTACGGAGCAACCAATTCTTGGTCCATGAACGTGTCCTCCTCCTGTTCATGAACTCCTCATCGTCTAGGTCATAAACAAACAGACCTATAGACAGAAGATGCTTAGCACGAAGTCGGCGACGACTAGGTGCCTGCAACATGGCTACAAGGCTAGTTACGAACGACAAATCAGAATTGCACTAAACAGACCGCAGTGAAGAACAGCAAGACCTATGAAGAACGACCCTGACAATGAAAAACGCGGGGACAGGACCGCAATGTAAAACAATACGACCTGACCGCACGTCTCGATTGCCTAGATACGACCCCCACAAGTACAAACTGAACGGCAGAGATCAATCTGAAAGCACAAAGACTGAAAAGCACGAATCGTCACTCACCAAACTTTTACTAACACGCGTAAACACGGAATCAGCAAAAGGAGCCCCAAGGGTGGCGCCAACAAAATCAAACCTCCCCTTTATAGTCGCGTCATACGTCGTGAGCGTCATCGCGCCGGAGAACGACCAGATTTTGGTATGTTACGTGTGTACGCAAAGCAAGCCTGCCGAGCTTCTCGACAAGTTCAACAAGAAACTCGACGAGCAACTCGACGGGCTTGGCACGTCGAGTTTCTCTGTCGTGTGTACGAGGCCTCACTGTTGAAACAGTAAAAAATATTGTGCACAGAGGTGTTGAATGAATTCACATCATGTGATGGGTATTCACAGGAGAAATTTATTTACTAAAAAAAATATATTAATAAGTGATAAACGAGTGTGTGTATGACCACTATTCAAAAACGGTTCTACCCGGCACACCAAGGATGACTAGAATGCAATTAATGGTCACAAATGGAAAACACACTTGCAGTGAATATCAAAATAAATATATATATATATATATATATATATATATATATATATATATATATATAGCTGTGATCAAACCAACTCCACAAGTATGTGATCACTAAATATAACTTGTGATGCAAATAAAACACAGTTCATAATATCACATCGTGAAAACCCAGTGCAAATAAAAATGACCAAATAGTCCATGTAACCAAGATCAGCAATGACATATGATGACACACTGATGTGACAGATGATGACACACTGCTGTTATTCAAATACAGCGGTGGATCAACAGGGCTTGTATCCACAGACCATGGACTGACATGGTCTGTGGATACAAGCCCTGTTGATTCGCCGCCGTATGGTGAGTTGGATCCATAATCTCTGGTAAGAGTATCCATTTCTCTTCCCCACTCCTCCAAGGTGAAGGCACTGCCGGGTGTTATATCTACCATGCATTTGGTCATTTTTATTTGCACTGGGATTTCACGACTGTGATATTATGAACTGTGTTTTATTTGCATCACAAGTTATATTCAGTGATCACATACTTGTGGAGTTGGTTTGATCACAGCTATATATATATATATATATATATATATATATATATATATATATATATATATATATATTCACTTCAAGTGTGTTTTCCATTTGTGACCATTAATTGCATACTAGTCATCCTTGGTGTGCCAGGTAGAACTGTTTTTGAATAGTCGTCATACACACACTCGTTTATGAGTGAGACAAACCTTGGTTCATCACTTATTAATATTCTTTTTTTTTTAGTAAATATATTTCTCCTGTGAATACCCATCACATGATGTGAATTCATTCAGCACCTCTGTGCACAATATTTTTTACTGTTTCAACAGTGACACTTATTCACTTTACGGTATTTCAGATTTTTTGAGCGCTACATGTTATAACCCTACATTTGTTCACAATTCAGTCTTATTGTTGTGTTGGCTGCCTATACATTTATTTTTGGTTGGCACAATATATTATATACATTTTTTTTTCATAGTAACTGATGTATTAATGTCCTGCACTCACTGGTCACGGTCACTGATGAATGAATTCACTGGTCACGGTCACTGATGAATGATTTTACTGGTCACGGTCACTGATGAATGAATTCACTGGTCACGGTCACTGATGAATGATTTTACTGGTCATGGTCACTGATGAATGATTTTACTGGTCACAGATGAATGAATTAATTGGTCACGGTCATAGATGAATGAATTTATTGGTCACGTTTACTGATGAATGAATTCACTGGTCACGGTCACTGATGAATGAATTCACTGGTCACGGTCACTGATGAATGAATTTACTGGTCACGGTCACTGATGAATGAATTCACTGGTCACGGTCACTGATGAATGAATTTACTGGTCACGGTCATAGATGAATGAATTTATTGGTCACGTTTACTGATGAATGAATTCACTGGTCACTGATGAATGAATTCACTGGTCACGGTCACTGATGAATGAATTTACTGGTCACAGTCACTGATGAATGAATCTACTGGTCACGCTCACTGAATTAATGAATTTACTGGTCACGGTCACTAATGTATTAATCTACTGTCACTACTGGTCTCGGTCACTGATGATGAATGAATGTACTGCCACTGCATTTATGGGTGCTGGTAAGGCCACATTTATGGGTGCTGATATTACTGCATTTATGGGTGCTGATGTTACTGCATTTATGGGTGCTGATGTTACTGCATTCATGGGTGCTGATGTTACTGCATTCATGGGTGCTGATGTTACTGCATTCATGGGTGCTGATGTTACTGCATTCATGGGTGCTGATGTTACTGCATTCATGGGTGCTGATGTTACTGCATTTATGGCTTTTGTTAGCTGTTTTTTTTGTTACGGTTATCTGAAAGATGGGTTTCAAAAGTTTTGACAGGGGCGCAGTTTCAGTGCTTGCCATAGTCGCCATTTTTACTAGATACGCCTCTGTGTCACTGTGAAGAATGGAGCCGATGCTTTCTGTGTAGTTCCGGCTCTTCATAGGCGGAGTGATATCAAATGCACTCCGCCTTTGACAGATACAGGAAGCATCGGCCCCAGGGCCGTCTTTTCGAATGGGCACGCTGGGAAGTTGCCCGGGGGCCCCACTTGCCTGGGGGCCCGCCTGCCCAGCGAACCCACCAGCCAACTTGCCAACCGTCATTTAGCAGCGTTGCCGCAGGCCAGCGGCAGCCTCCCGCGAGCCCGCGGGAACGGCCGCCTAACGCACACAGGCATGGGCATGGATCACACTCGCGGCTCGCTCTCAGCCTCTGACCTGTACCCGCCAGCCTGAGCCAATAGACATCACCGCCGTCGCTGCCACCGTACCGCCCACGACTTCCCTCCCCCTGAGGTGTGACGTCACTCACGAGAGCTACCTGTCTGCTGCAACAAAGAGGAGCCGCGCTAGAGCCGCCGAGGAGGAACAATTGAGACAGGAGTACAGTGTCAGACTGTATCTCAATTTTGCAAGTAAGAAAGCAGCATACTAAATTCAAATGATGCCATACTGAATGCAGTAAATGTGTTGTTTTTTTTTATATATACAGCATGGCGGCGGGGGGCGGGGGGGGGGGTAGAGGGGGCCAAATGTCCTGCTTCTGTCTGCACTGGTCATATAAACTGATGTAGGGTAGGGGTACAAAGTGTATCACTCAAAATGTGTATTAGGTGGATTCAATCAAAATCTGAAATACCATAAAGTTAATTAGTGTCACTGTTGAAACAGTAAAAAATATTGTGCACAGAGGTGTTGAATGAATTCACATCATGTGATGGGTATTCACAGGAGAAATTTATTTACTAAAAAAAATATGTTAATAAGTGATAAACGAGTGTGTGTATGACCACTATTCAAAAACGGTTCTACCCGGCACACCAAGGATGACTAGAATGCAATTAATGGTCACAAATGGAAAACACACTTGCAGTGAATATCAAAATAAATATATATATATATATATATATATATATATATATATATATATATATATATATATATATATATATATATATATATATATATAGCTGTGATCAAACCAACTCCACAAGTATGTGATCACTAAATATAACTTGTGATGCAAATAAAACACAGTTCATAATATCACATCGTGAAAACCCAGTGCAAATAAAAATGACCAAATAGTCCATGTAACCAAGATCAGCAATGACATATGATGACACACTGATGTGACAGATGATGACACACTGCTGTTATTCAAATACAGCGGTGGATCAACAGGGCTTGTATCCACAGACCATGGACTGACATGGTCTGTGGATACAAGCCCTGTTGATTCGCCGCCGTATGGTGAGTTGGATCCATAATCTCTGGTAAGAGTATCCATTTCTCTTCCCCACTCCTCCAAGGTGAAGGCACTGCCGGGTGTTATATCTACCATGCATTTGGTCATTTTTATTTGCACTGGGATTTCACGACTGTGATATTATGAACTGTGTTTTATTTGCATCACAAGTTATATTCAGTGATCACATACTTGTGGAGTTGGTTTGATCACAGCTATATATATATATATATATATATATATATATATATATATATATATATTCACTTCAAGTGTGTTTTCCATTTGTGACCATTAATTGCATACTAGTCATCCTTGGTGTGCCAGGTAGAACTGTTTTTGAATAGTTGTCATACACACACTCGTTTATGAGTGAGACAAACCTTGGTTCATCACTTATTAATATTCTTTTTTTTTTAGTAAATATATTTCTCCTGTGAATACCCATCACATGATGTGAATTCATTCAGCACCTCTGTGCACAATATTTTTTACTGTTTCAACAGTGACACTTATTCACTTTACGGTATTTCAGATTTTTTGAGCGCTACATGTTATAACCCTACATTTGTTCACAATTCAGTCTTATTGTTGTGTTGGCTGCCTATACATTTATTTTTGGTTGGCACAATATATTATATACATTTTTTTTTTCATAGTAACTGATGTATTAATGTCCTGCACTCACTGGTCACGGTCACTGATGAATGAATTCACTGGTCACGGTCACTGATGAATGATTTTACTGGTCACGGTCACTGATGAATGAATTCACTGGTCACGGTCACTGATGAATGATTTTACTGGTCATGGTCACTGATGAATGATTTTACTGGTCACAGATGAATGAATTAATTGGTCACGGTCATAGATGAATGAATTTATTGGTCACGTTTACTGATGAATGAATTCACTGGTCACGGTCACTGATGAATGAATTCACTGGTCACGGTCACTGATGAATGAATTTACTGGTCACGGTCACTGATGAATGAATTCACTGGTCACGGTCACTGATGAATGAATTTACTGGTCACGGTCATAGATGAATGAATTTATTGGTCACGTTTACTGATGAATGAATTCACTGGTCACTGATGAATGAATTCACTGGTCACGGTCACTGATGAATGAATTTACTGGTCACAGTCACTGATGAATGAATCTACTGGTCACGCTCACTGAATTAATGAATTTACTGGTCACGGTCACTAATGTATTAATCTACTGTCACTACTGGTCTCGGTCACTGATGATGAATGAATGTACTGCCACTGCATTTATGGGTGCTGGTAAGGCCACATTTATGGGTGCTGATATTACTGCATTTATGGGTGCTGATGTTACTGCATTTATGGGTGCTGATGTTACTGCATTTATGGGTGCTGATGTTACTGCATTTATGGGTGCTGATGTTACTGCATTCATGGGTGCTGATGTTACTGCATTCATGGGTGCTGATGTTACTGCATTCATGGGTGCTGATGTTACTGCATTCATGGGTGCTGATGTTACTGCATTCATGGGTGCTGATGTTACTGCATTCATGGGTGCTGATGTTACTGCATTTATGGCTTTTGTTAGCTGTTTTTTTTGTTACGGTTATCTGAAAGATGGGTTTCAAAAGTTTTGACAGGGGCGCAGTTTCAGTGCTTGCCATAGTCGCCATTTTTACTAGATACGCCTCTGTGTCACTGTGAAGAATGGAGCCGATGCTTTCTGTGTAGTTCCGGCTCTTCATAGGCGGAGTGATATCAAATGCACTCCGCCTTTGACAGATACAGGAAGCATCGGCCCTGCTCTCTACTGCAGCCGCATACTTCCTGTCACACGTCCGCATCTCAGAGGACCCAGGCAGTACACACGCCACTCCAACATTAATACCCACCAGCACCAGCAGTACCCACACCAGCATTACCCACCAGCACCAGAGTGTGTACATTTATATATATATATATATATATATATATATATATATATATATACACTGTATATATATATTTATTTAGTTTTTTTTAGTTGTATGATTAAAGTAGATGTAAACTCAAAAAAAATTTGATGTCACAATGTAGAGTATAAGATTTCCTATCATCTGTGCCCAGTCTTGCCACACAGAGTTAAAGCGGTTGTAAACCCGCATATACATTTTTATTTTTGTTTACACCTGCAAGGCAAAAGCCATAATGAGCTAATATGCACCGCATATTAGCTCATTATGAAATACTTACGTCAGAACGAGGTAGGGAACTTACCTGGTCCACGCCGAGCATGTCTTCTGGGTATCGCCGCTCCAGCGCTGTGATTGGCTGGAGCGGCGATGACGTCACTGCGCGCGGGAGATTTCATTCCGGCATGGGTCGGCGGGGCCGGCCCTTCAGACGAGGATCCCCCCCTGCGCATGCGCCGCTGCAATCAGCGGCGCATTGCGAGGGGAATATCTCCTATCTCCTATGTTATGTTTATCATAATATGAGGTGATCCACAGTATAAAAAGTGAGAAATACACCCCTCCCCCACATAACACATCATGGTAATATACAATGACCTGTGGATCACCTCATATTATGATAAACTTAACATAACATATGATAAACATGTCCAAGCTAGATATGTAAATAACCTGTCACTCAAAGCAAGGAGAGAAGAACATACTTTTTATTTAGACAGGGTTTTATCTGGAAGAGGATTGCTCAGCGCTGGATTAACTCTGTGTGGCAAGACTGGGCACAGATTATAGGAAATATTATACTCTACATCGTGACATCTTATTTTTTTGGGGGTTTACATCCACTTTAATCATACAACTAAAAAAACGAAATAAATATAGATATATATATAAATGTACACACTCTGGTGCTGGTGGGTAATGCTGGTGTGGGTACTGCTGGTGCTGGTGGGTATTAATGTTGGAGTGGCGTGTGTACTGCCTGGGTACTCTACATTGTGACATCACAAAAAAAAGAAATGTTTGGGTTTACATCCACTTTAATCATACAACTAAAAAAACGAAATATATATAGATATATATATAAATGTACACACTCTGGTGCTGGTGGGTAATGCTGGTGTGGGTACTGCTGGTGCTGGTGGGTATTAATGTTGGAGTGGCGTGTGTACTGCCTGGGTACTCTACATTGTGACATCACAAAAAAAAGAAATGTTTGGGTTTACATCCACTTTAATCATACAACTAAAAAAACGAAATATATATAGATATATATATAAATGTACACACTCTGGTGCTGGTGGGTAATGCTGGTGTGGGTACTGCTGGTGCTGGTGGGTATTAATGTTGGAGTGGCGTGTGTACTGCCTGGGTACTCTACATTGTGACATCACAAAAAAAAAAAAAAAATGTTTGGGTTTACATCCACTTTAAGTTATTAGTGCCCCTCAAGTTTTGACTGTAATATCTTATGTGTCCCCCTTATATAGCAATCTTAGAGTTGCCACTCGTTCGAGGAAGTGTAAAAAAGGTGAGGAAAAATAAAGTTTATTACGTGTTGGTGAAAATAACCTTTAGTGCAGAAATGAAACGTAATGTTTTGAGTGGAGCACAGAAGAGGAAAAAGGCTGCAGAGGAGAAAGAGAAAATGTGCAAACTTCCAAAACTAACATCTTGGCTCAATACAGGTGCAACGTCAGCCAGTAGTTCTGCTCCTCCAGATGTAGCATCCACATCTACATGCACTTCAATTCCAGCAGAAATACCAATGGTATCATTACCTGATCCTACTGCTGGGGAAAATCCACAAGAGGAAATGCCCACATCTGTATCAGTAAGGGAGTTTGCAACCCAAGACACAGATCCGGGGCTATGGGATATTAGCAATACTAGTACAGTGGATTACTGGATTCGTAGTGGGCCGACAGCATGCCAGAATCATGACTGCAACCTTTTAAACTCAGGCAGAGTGTATAAGGGAACTGGAAGAGAAAATACACAGACAAGGTATTTGTCAAAGAATGTGTTTAAACGTGAATTGCGGAATGGCGAGTGTGTAAAGCGTGAATGGCTACTCTATTCGCCATCCCAAGGTCGTTTGTACTGCTTTGCATGTCGCCTATTTTCCAAGACAGAATCTCCCTTTGCTACATCAGGATATAATGACTGGAAGCACAGCAATGTTATTGGTGAACATGAAAATGGAGAAGAACATCGCAAGTGCATGACGGCATATTTTATTCGCCATAAAGAAACTGGAAATGTTGATACACTATTACTTCAACAACTTCGCTCAGAGCAGGAGTATTGGCATAAAGTGTTGACACGAGTGGTTTCTGTAATTCGCTTTCTTGCCTCCAGAGGTTTGCCATTTCGTGGAGAAAACCAAATAATTGGGTCTGCTAAAAATGGAAACTATTTGGGTATTCTTGAGCTGTTAAGTGAATTTGACCCTTTTTTGGAAGAACATCTCAAATTGTATGGGAATCCAGGAAAGGGAAACCCATCATATTTATCAGCAAACATTTGTGAGGAATTCATTGAAATAATGGGACAACATGTTCTTTCTGCTATTCTTGAAGAAATAAAAGAATCAAAATATTATTCAATAAGTGTAGATTCCACTCCAGACATCTCACACACCGATCAACTGACATTTACTGTCCGGTACATTCGAGGATGTGAGCCTGTGGAACGTTTTCTTAAGTTCATCCCCATCTTTTCTCATGGAGCAAAGAATCTTGCCGACACTGTTGTGGGATTCCTTAAGGAGAACAAAATTCCACTATCCAACTGCCGTGGTCAGTCATATGACAATGCCTCAAATATGTCTGGACGCTATACTGGATTGCAAGCACGGATTCTTCAGTTGAATGAGTTTGCCGTGTATGTCCCCTGTGCTGGACACAGCTTGAACCTGGTGGGAGTAAAAGCAGCAGAGTGTTGTCTACAGTGTGTAAAATTCTTCGACTTTGTTCAGCGTCTTTATTCATTCTTCTCTGCTTCCACACATCGATGGAATGTTCTTGCAACATCTCTTGGGAAAAACATTGTGGTCAAGCGTCTGTCTGACACAAGATGGTCGGCACATTTTGATGCTGTTCATGCTTTACATGAGGGTTTTGAGAAAATTAAAAATGCACTAGATTCTGTATCAGCTGACACTGAACAGGAAGTAAATACAAGGCGAGAGGCAAAAGGATTGAGTGACAAAATGGAAAACCTGGAAACGATCTTCCTCACAATTCTTTGGAATGACGTTCTTGAAAGAGTCAACAAAACAAGCAAGGTCCTGCAATCAGAGGATATGAATATACTTGTTGCCATGAACCTTCTTGAGTCTCTAAAAACTTATCTTCAGGATACTAGAGACAGATTTAGTGCATATGAATTGAAAGCCAGGAGTAGGTGTCCAGATTCAGAATATAAGGAAAAACGGGAAGGAAAGCGAAGTGTACGCCTCACTAGATATGACGGATCAGAAGAAGAGGTACTTCTCAGTAAAAGTGAAAAGTTTAAGGTGGAAACATTCCTTCCTGTTCTGGACTCTCTAATTCCTGCACTGACAAAACGTGCAGAAGCTTATTCATCGATTGGAAATATGTTTTCATTCTTCTGTGAATTAAAAACAATTCGTTCTGATGACCTAAAAAAAAGGTGTGAATATCTGGCTAATGTTTATCACAAAGATCTTGATTATGGTGACCTACTAAATGAATGTGAGCATCTCAAGCACTACATGATTCTTGATCAAAATTGTGAGACTCTTCCTGCATTGTACAGAAAAATAATTTCAGACAACTTGAAATCTGTTTTTCCGAATGTGGAAATTGCACTCAGAGTGTTCATGTGCATGATGGTGACCAACTGTGCAGGAGAGCGTTCGTTCTCAAGATTGAAACTGATAAAAAATGAGCTTCGCAGCACAATGGGGCAGCATCGTTTGAACTGGCGTTCACTAATGTGCATTGAACATGACATCCTAAAAACCATTGACTTCAAGCCAGTTATAAAGGAATTCTGTACAAAAAAGTGTCGCAAATTTAATAAATGATTAGTGTTTTTGTACTGTCCAATTTCAATCAGTAATGTCTTGTTTTTCAATTTCTTGCTTTTCAAGCTCATGTTATATTGTTCAAACGTTGTGTTTAATGTTTAAACACTGATTTTGTTGAAAGTACCAATAAATATCGCCTTATTGATAATTTGCATTTTTATTCTAGTGCGTGATTGTGTAGACAGGGCCCCAGTGCACTGTAGTGCCCGGGGGCCTATAATGCTCTTAAGATGGCACTGGTATCTTGGCGCCTGATTCAAAGAATCAGATACGCCAAAATTTCTCTAAGATACGACCAGCGTAAGTCTCCTGCGCCGTCATATCTTAACTGCATATTTATGCTGGCCGCTAGGGGCGTGTACGCTGATTTACGCCTAGAAATATGTAAATCAGCTAGATACGCCAATTCACGAACGTACGCGCGGCCGTCGCATTACAGATACGCCGTTTACGTTAGGCTTTTTCCGGCGTAAAGTTACCCCTGCTATATGAGGCGTAGATGAGGCGTACCAATGTTAAGTATGGACGTCGGGCCAGCGCCGAATTTTCCGTTGATTACGTCGTTTGCATAAGTCGTTCACGAATAGGGCTGTGCGTAATTTACGTTCACGTCGAAAGCATTGGCTTTTTTGCGGGTTAATTTGGAGCATGCGCACTGGGATACTTTCACGGACGACGCATGCGCCGTTCGGAGAAAGCGTCATTTATGTGGGGTCACAATACATTTACATAATACACGCCCACATCTTCCACATTTGAATTAGGCGGGCTTACGCCGGCCTATTTACGCTACGCCGCCGCAACTTTGCTTTGAGAATACTGCACTTGCCTGTCAAAGTAAATAGGATACGTTACGCCCGCACAAAGATGCGCTCTCCTACGTGAATCCGGGCCAATATCTTTATTTAAATGGAAGCTGATACCTCCTTAGGCAGAAAGTAGAGTCTGGGACATAGAATAACCATATCCATATGAAGGAGCAAAAATGGAGACTTGTATAGCAATAGTGCAAGATCCAAGACTCTACGAACCAAAGTAATGCCAACCAGGAAAAAGAGTGTTAGCAGTGGGATACCCTTCTGTCCTTGAAAGGCATTTTTTTTGCAACACCAGCAATAGCAGGTTAGCCCTGGTTCACACCAGTGTGACATGCCATGCAACTTGACAGTTCAAAGTTGCTTGACAAGTCACACCCCGTTTCTGCAATGGATACGTTCACATTTTGAAAAAGGTTCCCGCACTATTTCTGTGTGATTTCAGTGCGACTTGCATTGACATCTGTTAAATGAAATTGCACGGATGTCAGCAAGCTGCACATGAAATTGCACTGATAGTTGGCTTTGAGCTTGCGCTGAACTAGCACAGCTTCAATGCCACACTGGTGTGAAATAATTGTACACACAAACAGACGAGATCCCAGAGGACACTGAAATAAGACCACCAAAGCCGACACCTGACCCTTAATTGACACTCACACCATGTAGAATGTGTCTTTCAAGTACAATAATAAAGCTTGCCTCAAGTGGCTTTGTGAGCCTTGTGTGGATGACCTCATCTGAGAGCCCTCTTATCCTTAGCACTTGGCTTTAACAACCAAGCAGCCAGTAGGGTAAATGGTTCCTTGACAATAGTTTTTTTGAAAACAGTAAAAAACAAGTAGTGTTCACTCCCAAAGCAGATCTGCATACCATGACCTTCAAGGTCATTCTTTGGCCACTAGGATCACAGGAAAACCCTTCGCCTTAATCCAGAATAGTAGCCATATCAAAATCTTATATCAGAGTGTAGCAATTCCATGAATCCACCAATATATCTAATGTGTCTGCCCAAGGGTTGTTGCCCTTCCTATAAACATGCCCACCTTCAACTAGACATGTGCAATTACTTTTGGTCCGAATCTAAATTTGGACGAATATTTGGAGATTTGGATACGTCCGAATCTCTGAATAACCAATGATTCGTTTTTTTTTTTTTCTCTAAAGGACTTGTCAAAAGTTGGCGTTGTGTTTTTATTACCTTTGACTTATTTTTTGGGTTAATGAGTAGGGGTACTATGTACCCCTACTCATTAACATAGGGGGTACCAGGATTTTCCAGATTCCAATAAGCCCTCCCCCTGCCCACAGACCCCCGACAACCACTGGCACAGGGTTGTGGAGAAGAGGCCCATGTCTCTATCAACATGGGAACAAGGTGCTTTGGAGGAGAGCTCCCTTGCCCCAAAGCACTCCCCATGTTGACGGCATGTGGCCTGGTATGGTTCAGAAAGAGGATCCCCCTTTCCTGGCCTGCTGGTCTGCATGCTCAGGTAAGGGTCTGGTATAGATTTTGGGGGTTACTGCAAACCATTTAAAAAAAAAAATCATTAGCCGTTCTTAACGACCAGCTATTTTTCACACGGAATTTTAATTGGTTGATCATTTTTCGACCGATCCGAATTTGAATGGTTCAAAAAAAATTGGAATTCATTAGAAAATGAATAAACAAAACAAAACAAATGTCAAAACTAATAAACAAAATAAAAATGAGTAACATAATTAATTTATCCGAAATTAAAAAAAAAAATATTCTACTCTGCACATGTCTACTTTCCACTAAGATGTGACAAAAAAAGTCAAACATCTGGCGTTTCCCATCATAGGAAGATTTTTAGGAAGAGCTCTAGATGAAGGGCGAACTTACCCTGATCTGGACCCTTTCGACTGACATAGCCCATTTGCCAGTTTTCTTTCTATTCCTGGTATGTGTACTGCGGACAGTGCCAGCATGTTGCCCTCAGCCTATCTCAGAATGTATGTGACTGTGCTCACACAGGCTGTGCCTCCAGTAACTCAATTTTGTGGCCTGAGGTTTCCAATTTGCAAACCCATGGGTTAGCCAATAGTCCACAACCGCTAGAAGTCATACCAGGTGGAAGCAAAATGTCACATGAATGGGGGGTTCTTTAGCTCAGACTTAGTAAACTTGGACTGCCAGAGAAGCTTACCCCCTGCAGCGGTAGAGGGCCTAGAGGACTTAGTCTCTTTGTCCAAATTTAAAGCACATTAAAAAGCATCTTATTGGCTAAAAAGGGAGGCCATATGCAATGGGAGTATTTGCCCTTCCTGAGCTGAGGCATTAAAGGGCTCATTCCTTCATGTTCCCTGATGATATCATCCATTGTCACGCCCAAAAAATCAAACTTCTGTGAATAGTAAATCCATAAGAGCCTTTTTAGACATTTGGTCAGCCTACCAACACTTAAGCAACTGTACCAGTTGCTATTTCAAATCCACATTAACATGGCCACATGGCCCTATATGAGCATTGATGTCACTGCTACTCTGCCTGTTCTCTTGTATAGTTGATGACAACTTCAGAATCTGTCATTTAGCTAGTGGTACTATCAAGATCAGTTGTGTGCAACGGGTCATCTTTTTTTTTTTTTTTTTCGGTGGGCATTGTGATTAAAGGGGTTGTAAAGGTCCGTCTTTTATTTTCTAAATTGGTTCCTTTAAGCTAGTGCATTGTTGGTTCACTTACCTTGTCCTTAGATTTTCCTTCTAAATGTTGTTTTTCTTTGTTTGAATTTCTCACTTCCTGTTTCTCCTCAGTAAGCTCAGTTTCTCCTCTCCTCACCATCATCCGAGCGGTGGAAAGTCATTTAGAACAGCTTACTGAACAACTTACTGAGGAGGAACAGAAAGCGAGAAATTCAGACAAAGAAAACAAAGAAAAAAAAAATTTAGACGGGAAATCGAAGGAAAAGGTAAGTGAATCAACAATGCACTAGCTTAAAGCGGGAGTTCACCCGAAAATTTTTTTTATCATTAGATTGGGCCTAATTACGGGAACCATCTCATAGACAGCAATGGGAATTCTCCCCTCCAGCGGCACGAGCGTCCGGCGTCGGGCGTTTTGTCGCCAAGGTGTGAATGGAGCCTTAGAGATAGATGTTCTCCGCCGCTTCCGGGTATGGTCTTCGGGACTGGGCGTTCCTATTTGATTGACAGCCTTCCGACGGTCGCATACAGCGCGTCACGAGTTGCCGAACGTCGGTGCGGCTCTATACGGCGCCTGCGCACCGACGTTCGGCTACTTTCGGAAACTGGTGACGCGCTGTAAGTGACGGTCGGAAGGCTGTCAATCAAACAGGAACGCCCAGTCCCGCAGCCCATACCCGAAAGCCACGGAGAACATCTATCTCTAAAACGGTAAGTACTGCATTGATTTTAAACAAAACACCCGATTCTGCTTCCCGTAATTAGGCCCAATCTAATGTTAAAAATAGATTTCTTTGGGTCAACCTCCACTTTAAAGTAACCTATTTAGAAAATAAAAAATCAACCTTTACAACCCCTTTAACAATGGATTTACAACAAGAGGCTTTTTGGGGGATTTTATTATTTAAATAAAGGACTTATCAAAAGTGTGGGTGTCTTTATTTCTAGGTTACATCTTTTGTTTTTGTGAATAAATAGGGGTAACTATGTACCTCTTACTCATTTACATAGGGTGGGGTGGTATACGGGGGTCCCCTTATTATTAAAGAGGGCTTCCAGATTCCGGTAAGCCTTCCCCCCACTCGCAGACCCCTGTAACCACTCGCCCTCTTCAACATAGAGGCAAGGAAGAAGACACCTCCCATGTTGTTGAGGGCATGTGGCCTGCTATGGTTTTGGGGTATGGCACACCCCCCCACCCTTTCCTGGCTAGCCAGGCTACATGCTTGGATTAAGAGTCTGGTATGGGTTTGTAGGAGAACTAACACAATTTTTTTGTGTGTAACTCTGCTCGATTTTTTTCCCACATGTGTGAATAAGTGTTGTCATCCTACTAGCGGATAGCTGTTACCTGCAGAATCACAGGGCAAAAAAAAAAAAAAAAGATGTGCTTTAAAATCACTTGACTCGTCCATATTAATTTGTCAAATTAAATTGGACTTGTTCTGTGTAGCCAGGGTTTGCTACTGTGGTTATTATTAAGGAACAGTTTGTTGTTTTATGTATGAGTTAGAGGCTCCCTCTAGTGCATGCTGGACTCTATGTGTGTTCTTTTCCTCCTGTGGGAATGACCAGAGCAATCAGGGAACATGTAGTCCGGGATTGGGAGGTGACACTATTAGCCAGACAAATCTTGACCACAGGTAACCGAATGCTGTGCGCACAGCCTAGTCTGCTGGGAGTGGAAATAAAAAGATGGGTGTGGCCTATTTTCGCTCTCTCTGGACACCATTCTGACCCTGACAGCAGGAGGTCTGTGTGACAGGGAGTGAAAGTCTGCGGCCTACACAGCGGAGAGCCAGATCGCCAACCTCAGAGGGATCTCAGAGGACAGCATCGATATTTCAGCAAAGTGGACCGGTCTGCGCTCCGGATCATCTGTGTACACCTGCATTCCAGTCCACCGGGAGTAGCAGCGAGGCGTGTCGGCGCCATTTCCACAGGACAGAGACGCAAGAAATTCCGGCTGGAACCCTCCATCCATCTAATGTCCGTAGTGGTGAGCGGGCACAGCCCATTGTAATAGTTAATAACAGTATTGCTGAGTAATTCTTTTACGGCTGGCTGGTGATACTTGTAGCTCCACGGATGTAATTCTACTTCTTCACAGACCTCACACAGCAGGCGCTTGGGGCCTATTTTCCCCATTGTGCTTTAAAGTCAGTACTGTAAACATCTTCCTAATTCAGTTAAAGGGTGATAATGTGATAATACTTCTTCAGACAAAGCACCAACTAGTTCATCTTTGTTCTCCTTTTCCCATAATTTGGATTACAAATTGTACTGCAGTATAAACTACAGGCTAGCTGAAGATATCCGGAACTTAAGGAACATTTATCATCTCTTCTTTGCACAATTATTTTTCATTTCCTTTGCCAAAGTATTGAACTACAAACGCAGGGGGAGCCAATTAGTAGAATATTGTTCAATTAACATTGTGTTCAATATATGCATACTGTATGTTCATCACTGTTTGCTGGTCTGTGTGCTGAGGTCACAGAGGGAAGGTATCCAATATATGTGTTACAGTGTTGGATATTTGTTGCTCCATAGGTCTTGTAGTGGATTTATATTAAGCACCTTTGTATACCAGTTATAAGATTTATCTACTGCTAAACTAGAGCTGTGTCTTGTTCATGTAATTCTTTGTGTTCATTTTATCTCAGTAAACATATCTGAGTGGTTCAGTGATACTGTGTGAGCTTGTCATTATTATTTCAGCATTGCAGGATGGAACCTCAAGGTGTCAGAGGTAAGAGAATTTGCAGAGTCGAGGTAACCAGTGGGGTATAGCCACTTCAGCCCCGGACCATTTGGCTAACCAAAGACCAGAGCACTTTATGCGATTCGGCACTGCGTCAATTTAACTGACAATTGTGCGGTCGTGCGACGTGGCTCCCAAACAAAATTGATGTCCTTTTTTCCCCACAAATAGAGCTTTCTTTTGGTGGTATTTGATCACCTCTGCGGGTTGCTGTTTTTTTTTTTGCGCTATCACCAAAAAAAAGGCAACAATTTTGAAAAAAAGGCAATATTTTTTACTTTTTGCTAAATATCCCCAAAAAATATATATAAAAACATTTTTTTTCCTCAGTTTAGGCCGATATGTATTCTACATATTTTTGGTTAAAAAAATTGCAATAAGCGTTTATTGATTGGTTTGTGCAAAAGTTATAGCATCTACAAAATAGGGGATAGTTTTATGGCATTTGTATTAATATATATATATATTTTTTTACGAGTAATGGCGGTGATCAGTGATTTTTATCAGTGACTGCGACATTATGGCGGACACATCGGACACGTTTGGCGCCTTATTTTGGGACCATTCACATTTATACAGCGATCTGTGCTATAAATATGCACTTATTACTGTGTAAATGTGACTGGCAGTGAATGGGTTAACCAGGAGGGGGCGCTGAAGGGGTTAAGTGTGTCCTAGGGATGTGTTCTAACTGTAGGGGGTGGGGCTACCTGTGTCACAACACTGATCACCGCTTCCGATTGCAGGGACCACAATGCCCAGTCTTAAAGGCGACGTACAGGTACATTAATCTGACTGTACATGCCATTCTGCCGACGTATATTGGCGTGAGCCGGTCGGCAAGCAGAAAGAGTCTATCAGCAGCCATGTCCACTATGCCAACTTCTTCCCTGTGCTCCTGTCTCTTTCTATGGTTCTTGTAATGGGCATCATTGTCATTGTACAGGTTTTTGTGGGGCTGTGCCAGGTGGATGAAAGTCACCACATCCAGCATGGACACTCTTGAATCCTCCATTTTGTCCACTGGAGGAAAGTTCCTGTACTTTTTTTGCAGGTGTGAATGGGAAGCATTGAATTCAAAGCGAACCTTCATGTGGAGCGTTTATGCGCTTCAGGAAACATGCAGCAAATCATTCAGATGTGCATGGGGAGCTAAGTATTATGCCGCGTACACATGATAATTTTTTTCGGCATTTAAAATGATCGTGTGTGGGCTTCACATCATTTTTCGGCTTCTGAAAACGACAACATTTTTTTCCGAGCATGCTGTATTTTTTAACGACTTTTTAAACAATGTCGTTTTTCGGGTTGTAAAAAATGATTGTGTGTGGGCTAAAACGATAAAAACCTGAGCATGCTCAGAAGCCAGTTATGAGATGGGAGCGCTCGTTCTGGTAAAAGTACCATTCATAATGGAGTAAGCACATTCATCACGCTGTAACAGACAGAAAAGCGTGAATCGTCTTTTACTAACACGGAATCAGCTAAAGCAGCCCCAAGGGTGGCGCCATCCGCATGGAACTTCCCCTTTATAGTGCCGTTGTATGTGTTTTACGTCACAGCGCTTTGCTAGAGCATTTTTAAAAAAACGATGGTGTGTGGGCAACTTCGTTTTAATGATGAAGTTGGAAAAACTTCGTTTTTTCAAGATGCCGAAAAACGTTGTGTTTTTTTCATGTCGAAAAATGATCGTGTGTACGCAGCATTATGCATCAGTAGTGGCTCTTTAAGAGCTTTTTGTAAAACAACGGGTCACTGAGTTTTTTGGATGAAGCACTAGCAAGAGGGTGCAGAACAACATTCATTCCGGCACCTGAGCACTTTAAATACAACAGCATATGGAAAATAAATACATGAATAAATACATAATTTCAGTAAAAGAAGTAAAAGTAAAATACTAATATACTGAATAATAATATTTTAGTTGTACAGAACGTGTATATTTTGTGTTGATAATGTTTGGCATAATCTGTAAAACAAAGTGCATATTTTAAAATAATTGGTAAATGTTGCAACATTTGTGTTTACTACATCCATTTCATAAGAGAAATGTTTCTGAACATTTTGTCTATTGAGAATCTAAATATTTCAAGATGTGCCCTTTCAGATCTGTTATGTATTTCTTCTTCTAAGCTTCTCTAGATCATAATTCGTGGCCCCACAGATAAAATGTTGCTTGTAATTTTTTTATATATATACCCAGACTGACTCAGTTGACACCAGTATAATATAAATCTTAAAGGTAAAGGTAAAGGTAAAAAAAAAAAAAATCCCTAAATAGCTTCCTTTACCTTAGTGCAGTCCTCCTTCACTTACCTCATCCTTCGATTTTGCTTTTAAATGTCCTTATTTCTTCTGAGAAATCCTGTCTTCCTGTTCTTCTGTCTGTAACTACACACAGTAATGCAAGGCTTTCTCCCTGGTGTGGAGTGTCGTGCTCGCCCCCTCCCTTGAGGGGGGAGGGGGCAAGCAGGAGAGTCAGGACGCTCTCTCAGGCCTCGTACACACGGCCGAGGAACTCGACGTGCCAAACATTGTCGAGTTCCTCGGCGAGTTCAGCCCTGAAGCCGCCGAGGAGCTCGGCGGGCCGAGTTCTCCCATAGAACAACGAGAAAATAGAGAACATGTTCTCTATTTTCTCGACGAGTTCCTCGGCGGCTCCATCGGGCCGAAAGTGTACACAAGACAGAGTTTCTCGGCAGAATCCGGCTCTGACCGAGTTTCTCGCTGAATTCTGCCGAGAAACTCTGTCGTGTGTACGAGGCCTCAGTTGCAGATAGAGAAAGGAGCTGTGTGTTAGTGGGCTTCCTGACTCTCCTGTAGTCCAAGGGAGGGGGCGAGCACGACACTCCACACCAGGGAGAAAGCCTCGCATTACTGTGTGTAGTTACAGACAGAAGAACAGGAAGTGGGGATTTCTCAGAAGAAATAAGGACATTTAAAACCAAAATCGAAGGATGAGGTAAGTGAAGGACTGCACTAAGGTAAAGGAAGCTATTTAGGGGAAACATTTTTTACCTTTACAACTCCTTTAATTTTGTTTAACCACTTGAGCTCCGGAATAGCCATTTTGGCTATTTAGCACTGTGCTACTTTGCCTGGTTATTTTATTGCATGCTCATACAATGCTGTGCCCAAAAATAACGTACCGTATATACTCGAGTATAAGTCGATTTTTTCAGCACATTTTTTGTGCTGAAAATGCCCCCCCTCGGCTTATACTCAAGTCACCTTTTTGTGGCTGATATCCCCTGAACTTTGGAGACCCGGTACCAGCTGTCCGTAGGTCCTCTGGACCCCAAACTTGGCACACATATAGCTTCCTCTACAAGTGTGCAAAGTTTGTTGTCCGGGGGACCTGCGGCCAGGGAGCACCAATTTTTTAAACCGGGCACCCCTTCCATAGACTCCCATGTTAAACTGTAATTTCTCTGTTGACTTTGGTGACCCGGTACCGGCCGGTCGTAGGTCTCCTGGACCCAGAACCTGGCAAACACGTAGCCCCATTTCTCCTCTATAAGTGTACAAAGTTTGTTGTCTGATGGACCTATGGCTGGGGAGCACCAATTTTTCAAACTCGGGCACCCCTTCTATAGACTCCCATGTTAAACGTCAGTCCAGTCATGCACACAGTGAGGCATGGGCATAGTGAGGCATGGGCACAGTGAGACATGGGCACAGTGAGACATGGGCACAGTGAGACATGCACATGGGCACAGTGAGGCATGGGCACAGTGAGGCATGCACATGGACACAGTGAGGCACAGTGAGGCATGCAGATGGACACCCTAGGCTTATACTCAAGTCAATAATTTTTCCCAGTTTTTGTGCTAAAATTAGGTGCCTTGGCTTGTATTCAGGTCAGCTTATACTCGAGTATATACGGTATATCTTTTTTTTCGCAAATAGAACTTTCTTTTGGTGGTATTTGATCACCTCTGTTTTCTTATTTAACCACTTGAGACCCGCGCTGTAGAAGAAAGACGTCCACAGCGCGGCTCTCAACTGCCGGGTGGACGTCCCTGGACATCCTTTTATTTGCATTCCCCACGCGCGCCGCTGGGGGCGCGCAGCGGGGAAAAACTTTACCCGGCGCATCTCTGAGATGACGATGCGCATGAATGGCAGAGACGTGGAGCTGTGTGTGTAAACACAGAGCTCCACGTCCTGTCAGGGAGAGAGGAGACCGATGCTGTGTTCCTTGTACATAGGGACACAGCATCGGTCACCTCCCCCAGTCAGTCCCCTCCAAACACAGTAGGAATCACACCCAGGGAATACATTTAACCCCTTCCTCACTCCCTAGTGTTAACTCCTTTCATGCCAGTCACATTTATACAGTAATCAGTGCATTTTTATAGCACTAATCGCTGTGTAAATGTGAATGGTCCCAAAAATGTGTCAAAAGTGTCCGATATGTCTGCCACAATATCGCAGGCCTGACAAAAAAAAAATCGCAGATCGCCACCATTACTAGTAAAAAAAAAAATCATAAATCTATCCCCTATTTTGTAGGCGCTATAACTTTTGTGCAAACCAATCAATATACGCTTATTGCGATTTTTTTTTAACACAAATATGTAAAAGAATACATATCGGCCTAAACTGAGAAAAAATTTTTTGGATATTATTATAACAAAAAGTAAAAAATATTGTGTTTTTTTCAATTTTTTTGGTCTTTTTTTGTTAATAGCGCAAAAAATTTAAATCGCAGAGATGATCAAATACCACCAAAAGAAAGCTCTATTTGTGGGAAAAAAATGATAAAAATATAATTTGGATACAGTGTTGTATGACCGCGCAATTCAAAATGCGTCAGCGCTGAAAGCTGAAAATTGGTCTGGGCAGGAAGGGGGTTTAAGTGCCCAGTAATGAAGTGGTTATTATATAATAAAAAAAGAACAAAAATGTTGAAAAAACAAAAACTAGAGGTAAAGGCAGCTAGTCTGGTATATAATAAGACCTGATTCACGCCTATGCAGGTTTCTACAATCACTGCATTATCACTATTGAGATTGTAGAGATTGGAGATTGTTTTCCTTTACCTCCTGTCTCAGAGACAAAACAGGATAGTAAAGAAAACATCTCAAAATTAAATTAACATTCACTTGAGTCGCTACTCAAACAAGTGCCTTCAGTGGAAGATTTCCCCGCTATACCTTTTTTTCTGGTCACAACCAACAATTTTAGATTTTCCCTCATTTTCAGTACCAGTGACAATGGTCCCTAGGACAAAAAAGGGGGAATCTCCCCAACAGGGACCTTAAGAGGGTAAAGTTCACACATGCCTTGCCTGATACACATCTTCAACATGTTAGTGCTTTCTGGATAGGTACCCTGGCATACCCAGACAGTTTTTACTTTCAGCTATAAAAACAAAAACAAAAAAACTCACATTTCTTTATACATTTTGGTCAAAATGTTTTCTGTTACATGTCTTTGGTAAAAAAAAAAATCCCAATAAGTGTATATTGGTTAGTTTAGGTGAAAGTTATAGCGTCTACAAACTACGGTATATACTGTATACAGGAATGTTTATTATTTTTTTTTTAATGCTACAAATGGCATTGATCAGCGACTTCAGTGATAATGGGACTGCGATAGTGCAATAGGAAATCTGACCCTGAATGACACTAAATGTACTGACTAACTGCCACTGACATCACCAGTGACACTAATACAGTGATCAGTAGGGATGAGCTTCGTATTCGAGTCGAACTCATGTTCGACTCGAACATCGTATGTTCGATCGTTCGTCGAAATACGAACAAAACGGGTCGTTCGCGCCAAATTCGAGTTACGTTTCACAGACCAGAATTCACTAGGGCATCGCTGGCTGATGATTGGCCAAGCATGCACTATGACCCGCATGCTTGGCCAATCACAGAGTGCAAAAAACGGAGAGCCATAATTGGCCAAAGCCAGGGTGGCTTTGGCCAATTATGGCTCAGGGGGTTTAGTACACGCCCCACACTATAAAAGGCCGCCTGCATGTCGGCCTTGTGTAGTGTGTTGCTGCAGTTTACAGAGAACAGAGAGAGACAGAGAGAGTGTAATTTTTTGCAGGTAGATAGAGCAGGCAGGCTAGTCAGTTAAGCTGCATTCACACCTGAGCGTAGCATTTTGCCGCGATTTTGCAGAGTTTTTTACCGTGTTTTGCCACGATATTTGCGGCGTTTTTTACCGCGATTTGCCGCGATTTGTTGCAGCGTTTTTTTTCCGCGATTTTGGACAGGTCTAGGGTCACCAATGTTTAAAACAGAAAAACGCCCAAATGCGCTCAATTCGAGCGACAAAAATGGGTCCAGAACTTGTTTGAGCTTCAGGTGTTCGGCGTCAGGAGTGGAGATGTGAACCATCTCCTTTAAGAATAATGGGCCATATTCTCAAATAATTTACGCCGGCGTATCAGCAGATACGCCGACGTAAGTCGGATCCTATGTTTAAGTGTATTCTCAAACTGAGATACACTTAAACATGCCTAAGATACGACGGCCTGCGCCGTTGTATCTTAGGCTGCAATATTTACGCTGACTGCTAGGTGGCGGTCAGCGTAGAATATGCAAATGACTAGTCACGCCGATTCTCTAACGTACGCTTGCCCGCCGTAGTGTTTTAACGTTGTTTCCGTAAGCGATACGCGGCGTAAAGATAAACATGCCCCCTAGGTGGCGTACTCAATGTTAAGTATGGCCGTCGATCCCGCGTCGAAATTTGAAAATTTAACGTTGTTTGCGTAAGTCGTCCGTGAATGGCGCTGGACGCCATTTACGTTACAGTCAAAACAAATGACGTCCGTGAGACGTCATTTAGCGCAATGCACGTCGGGTAATTTACCCGACGGAGCATGCGCATTACAATCAGCGCGGGAGCGCGCCTAATTCAAATGATCCACGCCCCCTACCAGGATCATTTGAATTAGGAGGGCTTGCGTGGGTGGACTTTACGCGACGCCGCCGCAAGTTTACAGGTAAGTGGTTTGGGAATCAGGCACTTGCCACTTAAACTTGCGGCGGCGTAACGTAAAGGACATACGTTCCGCCACATCAGATCTTTAAGAATATGCCCCAATGTATTTTTTCCCCTCTAGCGTTTTGGAGCTTAATGCTTCAGGCGACAAAACGCTCAGGTGTGAATGCAGCCTTAATGTTACAGTGTGTAGAGGATATATATACATCCCAGGTGTTGTACATATATTTATACACTGTATAGTTTAGCTAGATCAGTTCTTCCTAATTTACTGGCAGGCAGGTGATTGTGCTATTTAAAGATGTTATCACAGGCATACTATAGACACCCAGCTATATTTTTCTTTTAATTAAGCATCATTAAAATCACTGCTCCTGATGCAGGAGCAGTGATTTTAATGATATTTAAATAAAAAAATACAAAATATGAAAAATTACTTTAAATACTGTACCTGCTGGGTGTCTATATATTTTTTTAATTTAAGCATCATTAAAATCACTGCTCCTGAAAAAACGACTGTTTTTAAAACTTTTTTTCCATTGATACATGTTCCCTGGGGCAAGACCCGGGTTCTCAAAGACGTTTTACGACAATAACTTGCATATTAGGCTTTAAAATTAGCACTTTTGAATTCGAACGTTGGAGTCACATAGACGTCAATGGGGTTCTAAATGTTCGCACGAACGTTCGGTCCGTTCGAAGGTTCTGGTGCAAACCGAACGGGGGGGTGTTCGGCTCATCCCTAGTGATCAGTGCTAATACCAGGGCCACTGATAGGCTAGTACAACCAGCACTGTTGTATCGGGCCCACTCCCATCAGCTACACAGTGGGCCCCGGGCATCATTACAATTCTTTGCTGCATTTAAAAAATAAAGTTTCTAAACTCTTCCCCCGCTTCTACTTGCTTACAGGGGGGGGTATATAATTTTCCTGGGTCTTATCAGGTCAACACAGGGGGGGGAGGCACAGCAGAAGGACTATTTCTTTATTTTCGGAGCGCATATGCATCATGCCATTGCCACCCACTATTCTATTTAGTCCCAGCTGGCGGAGTGATACTGTCACTCTCTATTCGGCTCCCGGCTGCAGTCCTCAGGAGATGTGAAGAAGTTGAACGGCTGTATCCCACAGCACAGCAGGTTATCAGCATTACAATTATCACACAGGCAGCACTGTAAGCAGGTGCTCTATCATGGCTCTATGTCACATTGCTTTTGGGTGCTGACTTTGTTATGGCTGTTATATGCAGTACAGCCATAAGTTAACAATGTCAGTACCCAAAAGTAATGTGACATAGAGCCATGATGGAGCACCTGCTTACAGTGCTGCCTGTGTGATAATTGTAATGCTGATGATATAAAAAAAACATTGCAATGCTAATTTCCACTTCATTTTAACTGATTCCCGTCCAACGACATATCAGTACTTCGCTGGATTGGAAGGGCGATATCTTGGTCATCACTACAGCAATGATCAAGCTATCATTTCTTAACACCAGCAATTCTGCACAAATTAAAAGTAATCCTAGTGGCTAAGAAGCCCCTGGATTACTTTTACAGTCAGTGGAAGGGGGTCCCACCACAAACTTTACTGCTTTTAATATGTGACCATTAGCATCCGGTTACTGGGACACAGTTATGGGACACAGTGAGAGGGATGGATGTCGTTCCTCCCACCGAGTGATGTCAGAAACCAGAAGTGATGAGGATTTTATCACACTTTTTTCAAAATTGGCAGTCTTTTTTTATTATAGCGCAAAAAATAAAAACTGCAGAGGTGATGAAATACCACCAAAGGAAAGCTTTATTTGTGGGGGGAAAAGGGACAACAGTTTTGTTTGGGTACAACTTAGCACGACCGCGCGATTGTCAGTTAAAGTGACGCAGTGCCGTATCGCAAAAAAAATGGCCTTGTCAGGAAGTGGGTAAATCCTTCTGGGGATGATTGGTTAAGGAACATGAAAACTCAATCACTAAAATCTAAGCTTTAACATGGAAATGTATTTCAAACGTTATTTACAATATTTTTATGTAGACCCTTGCTCATTTTCTTTCAGTTATACTGTGGCAATGCTCTTAACCGGTGTACAAATTATTTTCCTGCATTGCCATATACATGGAAACTACAGGGAGCTGTATGCACATTGCACAAGTATGTTCCACTGATATCACAGTCGGCAAACCCAAACCTAAGAAATGACATGCAGCAGTTATTAGATGCATGCATGTAGATGGGAAGTAACTGCAAACAGGCTGCTATAGATCAACATGGCTGATATGGAACAAAGCATTTAAAACGAATGGGCTAAACTGCATGAAAATCTGACGCAGGTTGATTTTTTTTTTTTTTTTTGCAGGACCGGGCAAAGCACAGGGACACTGTCCGTTGTACTGAGGTTTCTTGCAGAGTATGAATGTTATGAAGGTGCCCTGATGATCCATTTATAATAAGTGAGGCTGCGCCAATTCACAGAATGTGTGTTTAGCACACAAGTGGTTTAAATGTCCTCTTAAGGCCAGATCCACGTAGCGCATCGTAATTTTAGTCTGGCGTAGCGTATCGTAGTAGCGCTACGCCGCCGCAACTTTGAGAGGCAAGTGCTGTATTCACAAAGCACTTGCCTCTAAAGTTACGGCGGCGTAGCGTAAATCTGCCGGCGTAAGGGCGCAGAATTCAAATGATAAAGATGTGAGCGTGTTTTATGTTAATTTTACTTGACCCAACGTAAATTAAGTTTTTCTGAATGGCGCATGCGCCGTCCGTGGGGGTATCCCAGTGCGCATGCTCCAAATTAACCCGCAGCAAGCCAATGCTTTCAACGGGAACGTAATTCTACGCAAAGCCCTATTCGCAAACAACGTAAAATTTTCAAAATTTGTCGCGGGAACGACGTCCATACTTAACATAGGATACGCCTCATATAGCAGGGGTAACGTTATGCCGGAAAAAGCCTTACGGAAACGACGTAAAAAAATGCGACGGCCGGACGTACGTTTGTGGAGTCGAGTATCTATCTAATTTGCATACTCGATGCGGAAATCGACGGAAGCGCCACCACCGTAAATATGCACCTTAGATCCGACGGCGTACTAAGACGTACGCCAGTCGGATCTAGCCCAGCTTCAGGCGTATCTTGTTTTGTGGATACAAAACAAAGATACTCCGGAGCAACCTAGCAGTTACGCGGCGTATCAATAGATACGCCAGCGTAACTGCTTCGTGGATCTGGCCCATAGTGTTCCCTTGAAATGAGGATTATGCAAGGGTTGAATAAAAAATAAAGCCTCCAGTTTCATATGTCACCAACAGATGGCAGCACTGATATGCAACAATTACTAACACATGTAGGTGTAGGTTTTCCTCTATCGCCTTAGTTGGGGGCAGTTCATTAGACCGAATGGTTCTTTTTTCTATTCTCTGTGAAATAGGAAACTGTGTCCATGCAATTCAGGCAGTGTTCTGTGAGTACAGTAACAGTAGAAAAAGTTACAGCAATCAAACATTCTCTAGTGTATGCAAACTGTCTAATGGTGATAAATGTATTGTTGTGAGCGATGTACATCGCTGGGCCAAAAACTGCAAAGGTAGCAAGGAGGGAATATCAGATTTGTGTGATAAACAAAGATATGGCCAACATGTAGCAACACCTGATGACCTTTATACTGTAGCAGACGTTTTATTACGGACAAGTGAAAAATTTCAGACAAAATGGACATTTTGCAAAAGTGTGTGGTCACATTATAACTTTACTTGGATAAGAGAAGGTGCGTTATTAAAACCTAATAAAAGATGAAATCATAAAGAGCTGCAGACCTCAGCATGTATCTCATTTGGAGGTTTGTTGTTCTTTGCAGCCCATAGCAGCTCTCATTCCCTCCTCTCCAAATTCTCTGATTCCTGTGATCGGGTGGCTACATCTACTTACAGGGTCCCATGGAGCCACCTTTGCATATATGCTCCCAGCTGGCAATACAGGAGTCTCTTTACGTCCACAGTAAGCTAGCCCCAACAGCAAGCCACATCCACATCAGTGAGTGATTTAGTCAACACACATGTGAGGCCTCGTACACACGACAGAGAAACTCGACGTGCTTGGCACGTCGAGTTCCTCGTCGAGTTTTGGGACGAAGCCGCCGAGGAGCTCGGCGGGCCGCCTTCTCCCATAGAACAACGAGAAAATAGAGAACATGTTCTCTATTTTCTCGACGAGCTCCTCGGCGGCTCCATCGAGCCAAAAGTGTACACACGACAGAGATTCTCGGCAGAATCCGGGTTTTGACCGAGTTTCTCGGTGAATTCTGCCGAGAAACTCTGTCGTGTGTACGAGGCCTGAAGGGCACAGGGGGCAGACTACCTTACCTGGAAGTTCAGGGAAGTCATCTTGTAGATCTGGAGATGGCAGCAGTAAGCAGGGGAATAATGCTCTGGGTACTGGAGGATGTTGTACTGCTTGACTTGTATTTAGTTAAAAAATACAGAGGGATGAATACTACTTTAAAGAGGAAGTAAACCTTGATGGGTGTTACTTCCTCTTTGTTTCCCTGCAAAAGTAAAGCATAATGGGCTACTATGCAGTGGCGTAGCGTGGGGGGGGGGGGGGGGCAGGACGGAATTTTTTCATCAGAAATTTCAATCGTGTGTGGGCCCCATCTGACTTTTTTTCGTCGGAGTTTAGAAATAGAACAAGTTTTATTTTTTTCCAATGGAAAAAAATCTCATCAGAAATTCCGATCGTCTGTGTGGAACTCCGACGGAGAAAAAAAACACGCATGATCAGAATCAAGTCGACGCATGCTGAGAAGCATTGAACTTCATTTTTCTCGGCTCGTCGTAGTGTTTTACGACACCGCAATTTGGACGGTCGGAATTTGGTCTGACAGTGTGTATGCAGTGTGGAATTCCGACGGAAAATTTCATCAGATTTTATCCCATCGGAAATTCCGATCTTGTGTTCATGTTACATGTGCCACCTATCAAATTTGTTAGTTAAAAAAATATGGCTTCTTACTTTTTTAGCTGGCCCCTAGATTCTAGGCAAATTTCTCAAGTCCTGTATACACCCATTAAGGCCCTGTTCACACCTGATTTTCAGCTTGTAAAACGCTCAGCTCTGAAGCTCCAAAATGCCCAACAAGCAAATTTCAATTCATTTTAATGGCCCCTGTTCACATATGAGTGCTCTGTTGGCTAAAGGAAAATGCCTGAAGCTCAAAAAAGTACATGAGCTTTTTTGGCAGATGACAAGCGTTTTTGGACCCATAGACTTTATTAGAAACACAAATAGAAAAACGTTTGTAAAATGTATAGCAGCTCTCCTTCTCTAATTGTCTCGCCCTCTCCTCCCCCTTGTGCAGGCATGTCCAAAGTCAGGCCCGGGGGCCAATTGCGGCCCACGTTTTGTTTTAATGTGGCCCCACTGGTTATTTGGATATATATCTCTTTTGTAGCCCCCAACAGATCCCAGAGCGCCGGGCATTCAGAGGCTGCATTCATGTTAATGGTTGGGCTGCATTAATGTCAATGGTGGGGCTGCATTCATGGTACTTGTGAGGCTGCATTCATGGTACTTGTGTGGCTGCATTCATGGCAATGGTGAGGCTGCATTCATGGCAATGGTAAGGCTGCATTCAGAGGCTGCATTCATGTCAGTGGTGAGGCTGCATTCATGTTACTTGTGAGGCTGCATTCATGGCACTGGTGAGGCTGCATTCATGGCAATGGGGAGGTTGCATTCAGAGGCTGCATTCATGTCAATGGTGAGGCTGCATTCATGGCAATGGTGAGGCTGCAGATGGGCACTGATTAGGCAGCATTGATGGGCACTGACCCTTATTTTGTGTCAGTGCGTGTTATACACCGATAAATACGGTATATCCAAATAAAATGCCCAAGCAAATCTTTAGACTGTTCAACACACACAGTCACAAAGGCAAGAGAATTATTGTTGGGCAGTGTATAAGTTAATTTGCATTTAATTTTAATGATTCAAAGAATGTCAGGCATAATGGTCGGCCCTCACGCATGTTCACTTCATCAAATCTGGCCCTCTTTGAAAAAAGTTTGGACACCCCTGCCCTAGTGCTTTCTAATGACTAAACAAAAACGCCTGAAGCTGTAAAACCGCATGTCAAAACAAACAAATGCGAACGTGGGCTCACTCCCAAATAGAAGTCTGCATTCACTGGGGTGAAAGGAAAAGTTGTATAGTGCTACATTGTGCCTGTTTATGTTTATATATGGATACATTATTATCAAATGGATACCTCAAGAAAACAAAGCATCTAAGGCTCAAGAGGACCACTCACAGCAGTGTTCTATCTGCAAAAGACAATTCTATGGAGGATATGTTTGCTGTAGAATTATGGTCTCGGTATTAGAGCCATATGGAAAGGTGAAAGGACATGAGTGGGCGTTCTCCTTGATGGAATTGTTTGCATATCTACCTGCATAACCACTTCCCGCTCAGTCAATAGACAATTGACGTCCAGGAAGTGGTTGTGAAATCCTGACTGGATGTCTATTGACGTCCTGCAGGATTTCATGCCGGTGACTTGTCCTCAATGTTCCACTGTGGGGAAAGTTCCTTCACTGACTGCGCAGGCGCAAACTTCCCGACGGAAATTCCCGAACCTCGCCCGGCATCCAGGCTCATTCTTTAACATCCCCGTGGATTGGAGGATGTTAAAAAAAGAGCCAGGAGGCCGAGCGAGCGAAGTGACTGGCCACTTACCTCAAAATCCACGTCGCCCTGGATGCCAGCCGCCGTTCGGGGATTTCTGTCAGCAAGTTTGCACCTGCGCAGTGCTTGAAGGAACTTTCCCGCATCAGTTCGCACATGCGCTGGAACTTCCAGGACACCTGGAACCAGCACGGCAGATCACCGGCGCGTGCCCGTGGGGGCGCACAGCGCGTCGATCGGTGATGCGGGGTATCAGTCTGAAACCCTGCAAATGCGATCTCGGTAAAGAGGCGCTTTAACACGTGATCAGCCGTGTCCAATCACGGCTGATCATGATGTAAACAGGAAGAGCCGTTGATGGCTCTTACTCACTCTGACAGACGCGAGTAGAGGAGAGCCGATCGGCGGCTCTCCTGACAGGGGGGGTTCGCTGATTGTATATCAGTGCAGCCCCCCCCCTCGGATGCCCACACTGGACCACCAGGGAAGCCCACACTGGACCACCAGGGAAGGGCAGTAAAAAAAAAAGAGAGAATAGATGCCAATCAGTGCCCACAAATGGGCACTGACTGGCAACATGGGCACAAGTGATGCCCAACAATGCCATCAGTGCCACCCCTCAGTGTCTATCAGTGCCACCCCTCAGTGTCCATCAGTGCCACCCCTCAGTGCCCATCCATGCTCAGTACCCACCTATCAGTGCCCATCTGTGCCACCCATAAGTACCCATCAGTGCCACCCATAAGTGCCGCCCATGAGTGCCCATCGGTGTCGCCTATGAGTGCCCATCAGTGCCGCCAATGAGTGCCCATCAGTGCCGCCAATGAGTGCCCATCAGTGCCGCATACCATCGCCGCCTATCAGTGCCGCCTATCAGTGTCCATCAGTGCCGCCCCACCGGTGCCCATCAGAGCCGCCTCACCGGTGCCGCCTCATCGGTGCCCATCAGTGCCACCTCATCTGCGCCCGTAATCAAAGTAGAAAACGTACTTATTTACAAAAAAAAAATGATTTTTTTTCAAAACTTTCGGTCTTTTTTTAGTTGTTGCATAAAACAAATTGCAGAGGTGATCAAATACCACCAAAAGAAAGCTCTATTTGTGGGAACAAAATGATAAAAAAAATTGTTTGGGTACAGCGTAGCATGACCGCGCAATTGTCATTCAAAGTGCGACAGCGCAGAAAGCTGAAAATTGGCTTGGGCAGGAAGGTGCGTGGTATGGAAGTGGATATACAATAAACAGTATAATTGTTAGGCGGGTGTGCGTGCATCATTGCAAGATATTTATTCAGAAGGCTGTGTTTGGACCCAGCACATATTGATTCTATCAAGGAAGGGCCTATACAACCCTTTTGAATATATGTGTCACATGGTTTAAATTTATAAAGAAATCTGTGTGCATAATAGTTCCCTATTTCCATTAGCTGCTAGCTCCTGTGCTGAGCGACTGCCTTGCTGCATTGTGAACGCAGAAGGTCAGCCACGGGCACCATGCTTTGTATTTTCTAAATGAATGAAAATCATTTGCTGATTGGATGAGGTGGAGAGCATTATGTCACCATCTTGTCCAATCAGAGAATGCTTTGCATTCACTGAGAAAATTCAAAGTGATCACCGAATGGCACTTGCACTGAGCAAGCGAACCTCCTGTGTTTACAATGCAGCAAGGAAGCCACTCGGCTCAGGACCCAGAAGCTAATAGAGATCCTTGCAGTATTGGTGTCTACTACAGTGATTTCCATCTGGCATATCTGCTCAACCCACGGTCCTCCAGCTGTTGCAGAACTACAAGTCCTGTGAGGCAGGGATAGGCTGACAGTTACACGCATGACTCTTAAAGGCAGAGGCATGATGGGACTTGTAGTTTCACAGCAGTTGGAGGGCCACAGGTTGAGGACCCATTCTCTACAATAGTGGTTCTCAACTCTGTCAAGTATCCTCAACAGGCCATGTTTGCAGCTTTTCCTACTACCACCCACCACTTCCACCAGATACACCCACCGCGTGCCAAGATACTCAAAGTAGCTTAAGAGTTTTGGGTTCCCAGAGTTGCTCCTTCAGAGGACAGGGATCACCACTGGAGAATCGGAGAACAGGGACTCCTGGCAGCTCCTCCCCTCCACACTACACAAGACTGAAATCAGTGCTAGACATGTGCACTGCCAAAAAATCTGTTCATTTTAGTTTAATTCGTTGTTGTCTTTTTTTAGTTTTTCAGGTCATTCGTTATGATCGCAATTCGTAAGTTCATAAATTTAAAAATTCATAAATTCGAAAATCTAAACATTTTAAAGAATAAATAACTAATAATAACTAATTATTAAAGTATAGGTATTGGAATTTCCTTTCAAATGTGGCTGTTAGTGAATGTAACGAATACGAATTTATTCAAAGTTATGAATTATCCAAAAAAAAAATACAGCATCTAAACAAATTGGAACGGAACAAACTAATAATATATAATAATAATAAAAATAATAATATATTTTTACTATTATTATTATTGTTATTTATTATCATTAATTCGTTCCATTCGCTTAGATACGGCATTTGTTTTTTCGGATAATTTGTAACTTTGGATAAATTCATATTCGTTACATTCACTAACAGCCAAATTTGAAAGGAAATTCCAATACTTATAATTTAATAGTTAGCAATAGTTAATGTATTATTAGTTGGTTATTATTTCTGATTTTCGAATTTTTGGGCTTTCGAATTTTGAATTTTTGAGAATTTTTGATTATTCGAATTTACAAATATTCTCGGTTTTCGTTAATTCTGATATTTCCGAATGAATGAATTTGTCGAAATTCGTTAAACTAATTTGGAACGAAACAAATTGCACATATCTAGAAATCACATTCCTATACACACAGTCTGTCAGAAGTCACAGGGCGTATCTGGCTTTTATGTTGCCGTTCAGACCTGTGAAATTCTCTGGTCGGAATGGCAGTGTAGTTGTAGTAGGATGATACACCCTGTGCAGATCGTAGCTGACTGGCCGTGTTGTAAAGGAATGTGATTTCAGCCCTGCGGAGGAGGAGCAGTATAGAGTACCGTAATGGGAAAGGACCTCAGCAGCCGGGCATAGCATCCAGGGCGGAGGGGGTTGTCAGGGGGCTTTGGGGGGGGTGGGGGCGCAACTTAGATCTGGGGGGGGGGGCAAAGCCATGTGACTCAATCTGGAGCCTGCAGCCCCTCCGGAGCCCATCAGGAGGTGTTAGGGGATTTATTTTAGCAAATTCTGAAGGTTCCTCGGTCAGTGTTGGCAGGTGTTGGGGAAGGTCTCCTCCCAGAGGTGTGGGTCTTTTCCCCAGCTGTCAGGGAATTGGGGTAAGCAGACATCTTTGGGTGGGGTGGGGGTACAGAGAATCCCAGCTGGTGACTAGGAGACACTGAGCGGTGTCTTACCTCATCAGTGACATTGGTCCCATCGTGGCTACAGTACGGCACTCTCCTCCTCTTAACTCGCTAAGCTTGGTTACCCTTGTTGCCAACAAACAGTACAGAAACTTCCCCATCCTGGGCTGTTCTCACCTGTGCTCCTCTCCATTCAGGAAATGGCTCACAGCTTCTCCCCAGTTAATGAGAATAGAGGGGTGTGGACATGGAAGGCAAAGTGGAAGCCCAGTACTGGAGCGTGGCTGTGGGGCCCTAGGGCAGATCGAAGCTGGACTTTGTGGAGGATATGATAATATGACAGGGAGGCTGCAGGGGCCCCCTCGAGCTAGAGGCAGGGTTGCGATTGTGACCCCTGCAACCCCTTATGCTACGCCCAAGACTGTAGACACCACTACTGCAATGGTCTTTAATAGCTTCTGGGTCCTGGGTCCTGAGTCCTAAGCCTCCAAAATGGGGGGTAGCCAATAGCCTTAATTAATTCTTAATTTACGGTGGGGGACTCACTGGGGGGGAAGGATGTAAGTCCCCTGCCGTAAATACTGCCGATATCTCTGGGATCAGAGGAATACTAAAGTGCACCCAAGGAGATTATCTAAACTGTATCCACAGGGGGGTGGCTGGAGAGAGGGGGCGGAGCCCGTGCACCCTTAATGGACGCACTGCCACTGAAAACCCTCCACCAGTGTTCCATAACATATTATATAGAGAAACTGGCCATACATTATACAATTTTCTTATTCAAGTTCCTTTAGATTTACCTTTAACCATGTAGTGTAAGGGCCTCCCTGATTGCATACAAATTGAAAGAGTTTAGATTTGACCTCATATTATATGGTTTTGGTAAATCTAAAGACAAATTGTACCAGAAAATTGTATAATGTATGACCAGCCTAAAGCCTCATACACACAATTGGATTTCCGTCTGACAAAGCCGTGGAATTTTGTTTGAAGGGCATTGGCCGTGAACTTGTTCTGCATACAGATGGCAAAACGATGTCAGCCAACAAATACGAAACTATGTGGTTATTCAGCTCTTTAGCGCCACCCTTTGCTCAACTTTTGCTAATTAGCATGTTAGCAATGTTAGCATTGCTTCTGAGCATGCGTGTTTGTACTTTAGATTTTTTTCCAACTGACTTGTGTACACACGATCGGATAATCCGACGGCACACATTTGTTGTCGGAAAATTTGAAAGCATGCTATCCAACATAAGTTGTTGGAAATTCCGACAACAATTGTCCGATGGAGCATACAAACAGTCGGATTCTCCGACAAAACCCTGCCATCTCATATTTGTTGTCGGAAAATCCGATAGTGTGTACGAGGCTTTAATCCACAGATTTTTGTCCGAAGGGCAATGCCATGCTGGGGCTTGTAGTGTCTCCAGAACTGCCAGCTGTCCTGTACAACCCAATGCTGGGACTTGTAGTGTCTCCAGAACTGCCGCTTACCCGGGCTTGTAGTGGGGCAGCTTAGATCTTTAGGGGTAATACAAGTCCCAGCATAGCAGGACCTAACACCACAGGTTGCCCTGCCTTGCATTGGGGCAAATGACAGCTCAAGAGGCACTACAAGTCCCAGTGTTGCAGGATAATCAGCACTGGTTGCCCTGGATTGTATAGGGCAGTCCAAGGACAGCTGGCATCTTTAGAGGCACTACAAGCAGGGCTGTCTTAATGAGAGGGCACACCTGGGCACTGCCCAGGGGCCCCAGCTGCATGGGGGGCCCCTGCACTTTCCGCAAAGCAGCTGGTCCTTGAGCCCACACTGCCATGAAATTGGGGGCCCCATGATGGCACTGAGAGTGATAGATGCAATGGGGAGGCAGTCTGCCTCCTACCTACTTGATGTCTGTTTACCTGCACTGTCATCATTGTAGGGGCCCCAGAGCATTACTTTGCCCAGGGGCCCATGATGCTATTAAGACGGCCCTGACTACAAGTCCCAGCATAGCAGGATCTATCACCACAGGTTCCTCTGGATAGGCACTACAAGTACCAGCAATGCAGAACCTAACACCACAGGTTGCTTTGGGTTGTACAGGGACAGCTGGCAGTTCTGGAGACACTAGGTAACAAGGGAAGTATTAGTCTTGGAACACATAGCTTAGTGTTTGTATTTCAGTAACGTCACTTCCGTGACATTATCTGACGGGTTTCACTGCTCTGTATTGTCGCAAATCGTTTGGAATGCATCGCGCATGCGCAGTGCAAAATTTCTCGGCGGAACGTCGCTTTCGTAGCAAGATGAGATGGGTAGCCGAATGTGACGAAACACCATCACATTCGGTCGCAAATTTTTAATTTTTTTTATTTTTAAAGTATTGGTAATCGGTATCAGCGAGTACTTGAAAAAAATAATCAGTACTTGTACTCAGTCTTAAAAAAGTGGTATTGGGACAACCCTAGTGGAATCCATATGAAGAGGTTTTGCACAGTTATCACAGAAACAAATCCACGCCTTGTGCAACTTGTGATCTTAGCAGTGGCGGTTCGTCCATAGAGGGCGCTGGAGCGTCGCCCCCTCTGGCTCTCGCCCGCCACAGAGTCTAATAACATACATTCATGCATTGCATGAATGTATGTTATTGTTGCCAGCTGCCGCTGGTCTATTCAGAGATGGCCGGAACTTGAGCGCCGGCCACCTGAATAACGGCAGCTGGTTGGCTGTGCGGAAGTGCCTATGAGAGCCAGCGGTACAGCCCTCGGCTCCCGCATGTCTTATCCTCGGAATGTACGGGGGGTGCGTTCCTTGGATAAGACTGACGGCCGTCTCAGCCAATCAGGTTCCCCGATTCTGGTTATGGGTAACCTGATTGGCTGAAGCATCACCAAGGCGGGAGAAGACATCGAGGGACGTGGAAGGAGTAAGGTAAGTGCATTTTACAGGGCACAACGGCGACAATGGGCACAGATGCGACAAAGGGCACAGTGGCATCAATGGGCACAGTGGTGACAAAGGGCACAGTGGCATCAATGGGCACAGTCACGACAAAGGGCACAGTGGCATCAATGGGCACAGTGGCGACAAAGGGCACAGTGGCATCAATGGGCACAGTGGTGACAAAGGGCACAGTGGTGACAATGGGCACAGTGGCAACAATTAAAGGGCACAGTGGTGACAATTGGCTAGGTGGCAACAATTGGCACAGTGGCGACAATTGAGGGGCACAGTGGCTGCGTTTGATGGCATGGCACAGTGGTGACAATTGATGGCACAGTGGCTGTGTTTGATGGCATGGCACAGTGGCTGCGTTTGATGACATGGCACAGTGACTGCGTTTGATGGCATGGCACAGTGACTGCGTTTGATGGCATGGCACAGTGACTGCGTTTTGATGGCATGGCACAGTGGTGGTAATTGATGGCACAGTGGCTGTGTTTGATGGCATGGCACATTGGTGACAATTGATGGCACAGTGGCTGCTTTTGATGGCATGGCACAGTGGTGACAATTGATGGCACAGTGGCTGCGTTTGATGGCATGGCACAGTGGCTGCGTTTGATGGCATGGCACAGTGGTGACAATTGATGGCACAGTGGCTGCGTTTGATGGCATGGCACAGTGGCTGCGTTTGATGGCATGGCACAGTGGTGACAATTGATGGCACAGTGGCTGCATTTGATGGGCACAGTGAGGCTGCAATTTTTTTATTTTTTTCGTTTACGCCCCCCCCAAAAATTTTGAGCACCAGCCGCCACTGGATCTTAGAATCTGGATTCATTTACAAAATACCACAATAGGTCCTCTGGAAGGAGTTCAGTTTATTGACTGCATATTTATCAATTTTTTTTTATGTGTTTAATAAAATTTAGACAAATGCCCTTAGCACAAATGTAAAATATATTCTGATTAGAAATGTGATTAAACAGTAGAAAATGTAAAATGCTAAATTGCACCATGATATACTGATTAGTTCCCAAATTGAAATGACAGCGCTGTAAGGAAACATAAAGTATGAACTTCCTTCAACATTGAAAAATTTGAATGTGAAGACGAATGGTATTCAAGGAATTTTTGGGAAATTTTACATTTACATGTGAATGCAGCAGAACTAAACATCCAATCATTCATGATTCTTCTGAAAGTCAGAAATCTTATTTTAGTACATACATGAAGTTGGTCAGTTTGCTCACATCCTGCATCAGGGTCATTAGGTCTACATAATACACTCAGTCACCATGCTACAATCATTTCTACACATCAAAAACAAAATTGCACATCACATCTATTTTAAAGGCAACAATAAAAATGCCATAGCTTAAAGCAACTCTGTAACCAGCCTAAAAAAAATAAAAATCCAGGAACGACCCAGAAGATTCTGATATTATTAACCACTTCCATACAGGGCACTTACGCACCTTCCTGCCCAAGCCAATTTTCAGCTTTCAGCGCTGTCGCACTTTGAATGACAATTGCGCGGTCATGCTACACTGTACCCAAACTATTTTTTTATCATTTTGTTCCCACAAATAGAGCTTTCTTTTGGTGGTATTTGATCACCACTGCGATTTTTATTTTTTGCGCAACAACTAAAAAAAGATAGAAAATTTTGAAAAAAATTAAGTTTTTCTTTTTTTCTGTTATTTTTTTTGTGAATAAGTAATTTTTTTTCTTCGATTACAGGCACTGATATGGCGGCACTGATGGGCACTGATAGGCAGGCAGCACTGATGGGCACTGATAGGCGGCACTGATGGACACTGATAGTCGGCACTGACAGGCGGCGCTGGTATGCGCCACTGATGGGCACTCATAGGCGGCACTGATGGGCACTCATAGGCGGCACTGATGGGCACTCATAGGCGGCACTGATGGGCACTCATAGGTGACACTGATGGACACTGATGGGTACTTATGGGTGGCACAGATGGGCACTGATAGGTGGGCACTGGGCATGGGTGGGCACTGGGCATGGATGGGCACTGAGAGGTGGCACTGATGGACACTGATGGGTGGCACTGATGGACACTGAGGGGTGGCACTGATGGCATTGCTGGGCATCACTTGTGTGGAGAAAGCCTCTTGAGGGGGGAGGGGGCAAGCAGGAGTGTCAGGATGCCCACTAACACACAGCTCCTTTCTCTATCTGCAAAGTAGAGAGTGTCCTGACTTGCCTGCTCGCCCCCTCCCCCCTCAAGAGGCTATGTACACAAGATCAGAATTTACGATGGGATAAAATAAGTGTTGCCAACCTACCAGATTGAAATTTACTGACACAACACCCAAAACTTACTGGCACAGCCAAGATTTTACTGGCATTTCCAAAGGTAAAAAAATTACAATTTTAATAACTCTCACGGTGACATTGACAGCAGTGTGCAGCAGCACAGATGACGATGTCACCTCGCTGACATGACATGTCCTCTCCTGAGTCACAGTGACAGTCTCTCTCCAAGCCAAGTGGTCCCTTCAGTCCACTCCAGTCCAAACAGCACTGACGGTCCTGGTCCCAGCCTGCCTTGCTCCCGTCCCACAGAGGGACCGGCTACTCCGCTTGGCTCCATTGCAGTATGACATCACACGACATGCTCAGGCACTGCCTCCGCCAGAGCTACCCAAACACTGTAGCAAGCACTCGGATGGTCCCAGCCGGCTCCGGACCAAGCCCAGCGTCACAGACATATTTTTTACTGTTAACCTTTTACTTTTACTGGCAGGAGAAAATCGCCTTCTTTTTTGTAGTAAAAATACTGGCGGTTGGCAACACTGTACAAAATCCGATGGAACTTTCCTGTGGGAATTCCGTTCAAGCTGTCTTATACACACTGTCAGACCAAATTCCGACCGCCCAAATCGCGGTGACGTAAAACACTACGACGAGCCGAGAAAAATGAAGTTTAATGCTTCCGTCGACTTGATTCTGAGCATGCGTGTTTTTTTCTCCATCGGAGTTCCACATAGACGATTGGAATTTCCGAACGGATTTTTTTCACAAATAAAACATGTTCTATTTCTAAACTCCGAAGGAAAAAAGTCTGATGGGGGCCCACACGCGGTCGGAATATCCGATGAAGAAATTCCGTCGCATTTTTTTAATCGGAAATTCCGATCGTGTGTACAAGGCATTAGAAAACTGTTTATGTGGCTGCTGGCAAAGGTGAAAAGGTGTGGTTGTCACCCATTACATACAAATAAATAAATAAATAAAGCTCCCAATAAAAACACAGAGAGGTTGATTTATTAAAGGCAAATGTACTGTTTATTTACATTATACCATGGTACTTTTTAAACATTCCAGCAGACAGCGGGGTTGATTTACTGGAGGGGGCAAAATCTGCTGCAGCTGTGCATAGAAACCAATCAGCTGGAGGGGGCAAAATCTGCTGCAGCTGTGCATAGAAACCAATCAGCTGGAGGGGGCAAAATCTGCTGCAGCTGTGCATAGAAACCAATCAGCTTTCACCCCGGTTCACACGTATGCGCTACGAATTTGGTGTGAATTTAAAGCAAATTAGCATTGCGATTCCTGCTTGCCTTGTGCGATTTCAATGAGATTTTATATAGAGCGTATATATTTATATAGAGTGGCCCGGATTCAGAAACTCTGAGTTGCGTGGTCGTATCTATGCGACTGATTCATAGAATCAGTTACGCATAGATTTCCCTACACCATCGTATCTTACACCGTCGTATCTTAGGCTGCATATTTACGCTGGCCGCTAGGTGGCGCTTCCGTATATTTACGTGAGGAATATGCAAATTAGGTAGATACGGCGATTCAGAAACGTACGTCCGCCAGGCGCATTTTTTTACGTCGTTTACGTTAGGCTTTTTCCGGCGTAAAGTTACCCCTGCTATATGAGGGGTATCCTATGTTAAGTTTAGAAGTCGGTCCCGCGTCAAAGTTTGAAATTTTTACGTCGTTTGCGTAAGTTGTTCGCGAATAGGGCTGTACGTAAGTTACGTTCACGTCTAAAGCATTGACGATTTGCAGCGTAATTTCGAGCATGCGCACTGGGATTCTTTCACAAATGGCGTCAAATACGTGGGGTATCAATTAATTTGAATAAAACACGCCCACATCAACCACATTTGAATTAGGCGGGCTTACGCCGGACCACATACGTTACGCCGCCGTAACTTAGGGCGCAAGTTCTTTCTGAATACGGAACTTGCGCCCCAATTTACGGTGGCGTAACGTATCTGCGATACGTTACGCCCGCCGATAGATAGGCAATTCTATCTGAATCCGGGCCAGTGTATATAGAGCCTAACTCACCCCCGCTCATCTGTGACAGAGACTCTGCATTTGGATCTATTTACCTGCTCCTGCCTACATGTCAGATTATGACATGCGATTACGTCAGTGCAGCCGCTGTGTTCATCCACTCGTATGATTCGCCCGCACGCAGCTTCAAAGAGGACGCACGTGCGTCTGCCAGCGACTTTGGATGGGCATAATTGCCTGTGTGAAGGAGCCCTTATACATGTAAATGACTGCATTCAAGGAAACATTTTTCTATTTTATGAATCGTAATGCAGCAGTGCGCATCGTTTATATTTATAAAGCACTGCGCAAACTCTTGCCGCTATACAAATCCTGTATTATAATAATAATAATAATAATAATAATAATAATAATAATAACGTTTAGATGCATTATAAAAAAAAAATGCTACAGCATACCTCCCAACATTTTGAGATGAGAATGAGGGACACCTACTAGCAAATGTATGTAGGCATAGGACATGCCACTTGTTACACCCCCTTAAGGCCCCTTTCAGACTGGGGCGGGAGCTGCGGTGGCGGTATAACGCCGCTAAAAATAGCGGCGCTATACCGCCGGAATTGCCGCGGGTATCAGCCGCTAGCGGTGCGGTATTAACCCCCGCTAGCGGCCGATAAAGAGTTAATACCGCCCGCAATGCGCCTCTATAAAGGCGCATTGCGGGCGGTATTGCCACGGTTTCCCATTGTTTTCAATGGGAAGGAGCGGTGAAGGAGCGGTATACATGCCGCTCCTCTCACCGCTCCAAAGATGCTGCTGACAGGAGATTTTTTTGTCTCCCGCCAGAGCATCGCCTCAGTGTGAAAGCCCTCGGGCTTTCACATTGAGTCTGCAGTGAAGGAGTTTTTCAGGCGCGATAGCAGCGCTATTTTTAGCGCTGTACCGCCTGAAAAACTCCTCAATGTGAAAGGGGCCTTAAGGAGAATTAACCCAAAAAAGGTTAATTAACTACTTCAGTCCCGGGCCATAGTAAAAAGACGGCCTCCAGGTGGCTCTATAAATCCGGGAGGCCATCTTTTTATGGCCTCGGGTCTCCCGCCACTGGGGGGCGCGCGCACGGCGCGTCACAGCGATGCCAATGCGCCTGCCTAATGGCCGCGATGTCCGCCAGGTACCCGCGATCGGAAGTTTTGGAGCAGGGACGTGGAGCTCTGTGTGTAAACACAGAGCTCCACGTCCTGTCAGGGAGAGGAGACTGATGCTGTGTCCCTTGTACATAGGGACACAGCATCGGTCACCTCCCCCAGTCAGTTCAATTCCCCCACAGTAAGAATCACACCCAGGAAATACACATTTACCCCCTTCCTCGCCCCTTAGTGTTAACCCCTTCCCTGACAGTCACATTTATACAGTAATCAGTGCATTTTTATAGCACTGTTCGCTATATAAATGTGAATGGTCCCAAAATAGTGTCAAAAGTGTCCGATGTGTCTGCCATAATATCGCAATAATGACAAAATTCGCAGATCGCCGTATTACTAGTAAAAAAATAAAAATAAAAAAAATGTCAGAAATCTCCTATTTTGTAGCCACTATAACTTTTGCGCAAATCAATCACTATACGCTTATTGCGATTTTTTTTATTTTTATTTTTTTACCAAAAATATGTAGAATACAAATCGGCCTAAACTGAGAAAAAATATATATATATAAAAAAAAAAAAAAATGGGATATTTATTATATGACACAGGAGCGTGCCCGCAAGGTAACCCCCTCGGGAGAGAGCTTCTCAGAGGGGGTTATCTAATGCGGGGAGGAGTCGCGAGAGCCGACGTGGGACCCCAGAAGACGGCGATCAGGGCCACTCTGTGCAAAACGAACTGCACAGTGGAGGCAAGTATGATATGTTTGTTATTTTTTAAAAAAAGAAGAAGAAAACTCAAAGCTTTAACCACTTCAGCCCCGGACCATTTTGCTGGTCCAGGCCACTTTTTGCGATTCGGCACTGCGTCGCTTTAACACACAATTGCGTGGTCGTACGACGTGGCTCCCAAACAAAATTGGCATCCTTTTTTTCCCACAAATAGAGCTTTCTTTTGGTGG
Organism: Rana temporaria; assembly: GCF_905171775.1. Classification (NCBI taxonomy): domain Eukaryota; kingdom Metazoa; phylum Chordata; class Amphibia; order Anura; family Ranidae; genus Rana; species Rana temporaria. The sequence continues at coordinate 145,215,047 of NC_053493.1, forward strand.
TATTTGATCACCTCTGCGGTTTTTATTTTTTGCGCTATTAACAAAAATAGAGCATCAATTTTGAAAAAAAAATAATATTTTTTACTTTTTGCTATAATAAATATCCCCATAAAATATAGAAAAAAAACAATTGTTTTCCTCAGTTTAGGCCGATACGTATTCTTCTACATATTTTTCTAAAAGAAAATCGCAATAAGCGTTTATTGATTGGTTTGCGCAAAAATTATAGCGTCTACAAAATAGGGGATAGTTTTATGGCATTTTTATTAATATTTTTTTTTTACTAGTAATGGCGGCGATCAGCGATTTTTATCGGTACTGCAACCTTATGGCGGACACTTCGGACACTTTTGATACATTTTTGGGACCATTGGCATTTTTATAGCGATCATTGCTATAAAAATGCATTGATTACTATAAAAATGCCACTGGAAGGGGGTAACACTAGGGGGCGAGGAAGGGGTTAATTATGTTCCCTGGATGTGTTCTAACTGAAGGGGGGGTGGGACTGACTAGGGGAAATGACTGATCGCTGTTCATACATTGTATGAACAGACGATCCGTCATTTCTCCCCCTGACAGGACCGGGAGCTGTGTGTTTACACACACAGCTCCCGGTTCTCGCTCTGTAACGAGCGATCGCGGGTGCCCGGCGGTGATCGCGCCCTCCGGCGGCGTGCACTCGCCCCCAATGGCTGGAATGTGAAATGATGTATAGCTACGTTATTTCGCGCAGCCGAGCCGACCTGCCGTTGTATAACTAGTGGTTAATATCACTTTAAGGACTTTGGTGAAATAGCAGAGAAATGCACTCAGGACACAGATTCCCCAGTTCCTTTTTTTGTAGACTCAGCTACCATGGGGTTAGGGGCGTTCAGCAGGGCAATCTGCATCATACAGGATTAGGGTATGCCCAGGCACACCCAACACACCCTGTGCGCACGCCTATGCATCTGTGTGAAGGAGCCCTTATACATGTAAATGACTGCATTCAAGAAAACATGTTTCTATTTTATAGATCTTAAAGCGGGGGGTTCACCCGTACATAACACTTTTTCCCCTTAGATTTCTGCTCGTTTTGTCTAGGGGAATCGGCTAGCTGTTTTAAAATATGAGCCGTACTTACCCGTTTACGAGATGCATCTTCTCCGCCGCTTCCGGGTATGGGCTGCGGGACTGGGCGTTCCTATTTTGATTGACAGTCTTCCGAGAGGCTTCAGACGGTCGCATCCATCGCGTCACGATTTTCCGAAAGAAGCCGAACGTCGGTGCACAGGCGCAGTATAGTGACGCGATGGATGCGACCGTTGGAAGCCTCTCGGAAGACTGTCAATCAAGAAGGAACGCCCAGTCCCGCAGCCCATAACCTGAAGCGACGGAGAAGATGCATCTCGAAAACGGTAAGTACGGCTCATATTTTAAAACAACTAGCCGATTCCCCTAGACAAAACGAGCATCCATCTAAGGGGAAAAGATAAAAAAAAACATCATTGGGTGAACTCCTTTTTTTTCCGCCTACAGGTAATCCTTATTTATTATAGGCTTACCTGTAGGTAAAAGTTACAAACTGGACTATACAACCGCTTTAATGCAGCAGTGCGCATCGTTCCATAGACAACAGGTGTTTATATTTATAAAGCACTGCGCAAACTCTTGGCGCTATATAAATCCTGTATTATAATAATAATAATGTGTTTAGATGCATTACAAAAAAAAAAAAAACTTCTATAGGGATCCAAATGCTGATTATTATTATCTATTGCCTGTGTGCAAAAAGTTTTTTTGGGCAGAAAGTTTTTTGTGCAGACAGTTTTTTTTGTGCAGTTTTTTTGGGCAGAAAGTTTTTTGTGCAGTTTTTTGTGCAGAAAGTTTTTTTGTGCAGACAGTTTTTTTGTGCAGACAGTTTTTTTGTGCAGTTTTTTTGGGCAGAAAGTTTTTTGTGCAGACAGTTTTTTGTGCAGAAAGTTTTTTGTGCAGACAGTTTTTTGTGCAGTTTTTTTGGGCAGAACGTTTTTTTGTGCAGTTTTTTGTGCAGACAGTTTTTTTGTACAGAAAGTTTTTTTGTTCAGAAAGTTTTTCGTGCAGACAGTTTTTTGTGCAGAAAGTTTTTTGTGCAGACAGTTTTTTGTGCAGAAAGTTTTTCGTGCAGACAGTTTTTTACCCAGAAAGTTTTTTGTGCAGACAGTTTTTTGTGCAGACAGTTTTTCGTGCAGACAGTTTTTTACCCAGAAAGTTTTTTGTGCAGACAGTTTTTTGTGCAGACAGTTTTTTTGTGCAGAAAGTTTTTCGTGCAGACAGTTTTTTACCCAGAAAGTTTTTTGTGCAGACAGTTTTTTTGTGCAGAAAGTTTTTCGTGCAGACAGTTTTTTACCCAGAAAGTTTTTTGTGCAGACAGTTTTTTGTGCAGACAGTTTTTTGTGCAGAAAGTTTTTTGTGCAGAAAGTGTTTTGTGCAGACAGTTCTTTTTGCTGACAGTTTCTTTGTGTAGAAAGTTTTTTTGTGCAGACAGGTTTTTTGTGCAGAAAGTTTTTTTGTACAGACAGTTTTTTGTGCAGACAGTTTTCTGAAGTCCAGCAGTGATGGTTGGTGGGGAAGGTCTGATCACACCTCCCAGGACAGGAGAAGACAGGATCTGTGTACATAGAGCACATTACAGGATGTGGGGGGAAGATAAGTGACAAGGGGGAGGAAGTGCCATCTGTACACTGATGCCATCACACACACAAAGTGACATGAAGTCTGATCACACAGCATTGCTTCACTTAGGCGGGCAACCAACATACAACTCCTCCCTTCCTTCCCTCCATCTCCTCCCCTCCTCCCCCTGTACACCTCCCAGCCTGCTGCTGCTGCTGAGCCCAGAGAGCACACAGAGTGGAGTGCCCGGGGACGATCGCTGCCCTGCATACAGGTAGGTGACCATCCATCCACTCACCGATCTATCAGGATCTGCATTGCTGCTGACCCCCATCCCCAAGCACTGGAGGGGGGCTGAGCCTCTTACTTCTCCAGCTCTATACAAGTCAGTAATATACAGATGACAGCTTGTGATCGGAATAGGACTGATCGGTGTTATGATCGGGGCAATGGGGCACATCTGATGATCATCACCCCTCCCCCCCACACTATGTGCCCCCTCCTGGACCCCTGCCACATCAGGCTGTGTGCTGGGATGGCAAGTTTGCCGCCTGTGATCACAAGTTCTTCTATCTAGTGCTGACAGATCTCTATGAAGATGATCCCCCCTCTGGATTGCTCTGATCGCAGTGTGTATGGCAGATCACTGACAGCAATGGCCAAACCAGCAACGTGGTCATGGCTAAAGCCAAGCCAGTGTGTTATGGCATAAGAGTCAGTGATCATGTGTTGTGACCAATCAGATCTCATCATTATTATTATTATTACTGAGCTGTCATTGTGTGTGCCTGGCTCTGCATCACACTTCTGCTGTCATCACATGGAGGATTGTTTGCAGCTTTGCATTAGATTGTGATCAAAGCAATCAGCAACCTATGATTGGATGATGGGGAGCTGCTGTGTCAATCGTCCACACATGACTGATGGATGGGGTTCATCAATTAGGACTCGGCTTTGATTGTTTATTGAAATCTGCATTACATGCCAAATACTGCGGAAGGTTGGGCAGTTCACCATTAATTGGCACCCCTAACTTCCATGCATTGGTGCCCTTTCTAATGGAAGTCTATGGCACATCACTGATAAAACCCCCGCAGCCGATCTGCTAAAACCCTGGCAACTTTAATTCATTTTCAGGCGTAGATTACATTGTTGCGTCGTGTTAAAGTGATTGTAAACCCCGGACGTGAAATATGAACAAAGCATAGCCCTCTATTGTGTGTACTTGACTCACTTGGTCTTAGCGGGAGGAATAGTGCCCCATTGATGCTGTTAGCAGGAGGAATCTATCATTGGTCTTAGCAGGAGGAATAGTGCCCCATTAATGGTGTCAGCAGGAGGAATAGTGCCCCATCATTGGTCTTGGCGGGAGGAACAGTGCCCCATCATTGGTCTTGACGGGAGGAATAGTGCCTCATCATTGGTCTTGGCGGGAGAAATAGTGCCCCATCATTGGTCTTGGCGGGAGGAATATTGCCCCATTGATGGTGTCAGTGGTAGGAATCTATCATTGGTCTTAGCAGGAGGAATAGTGCCCCATTAATGGTGTCAGCAGGAGGAATAGTGCCCCATCATTGGTCTTAGCGGGAGGAATAGTGCCCCATTATTAGTCTTAGCAGGAGGAATAGTGCCCCATTGATGGTGTCAGTGGGAGGAATCTATCATTGGTCTTAGCAGGAGGAATAGTGCCCCATCATTGGTCTTGGCAGAAGGAATAGTGCCCCATTCATGGTGTCAGCAGGAGGAATAGTGCCACATAATTGGTCTAAGCAGGAGGAATAGTGCCCCATCATTGGTCTTGGCAGGAGGAATAATGTCCCATTGATGGTGTCAGTGGGAGAAATCTAATATTGGTCTTAGCGGGGGGGGGGGGGGGGGGGGGGGGGGGGGGATAGTGCCCCATCATTGGTCTTAGCGGGAGGAATAGTGCCCCATCATTGGTCTTAGCGGGAGGACACCTGAATCTCAGAGTTCTGGAGATTTTTGTAGCTCGAATTGGGCAGATTGGTGTGTTTTTGAACAGTCGTTTGTTCCATAGAAATGCATGGAAAACACTTGATTTAATCATTTTTGCGTGTTTTTTTTTTTTTTTACGTTTTCTGCTCAAATGCAATAATTAAAGCGGAGGTTCACCCTCAATCTGAACATTATATTAATAAGAACTGCAGCCAAAATAAATGTAAAATCCACAGGTTTTTTTTACCGGGTGTTTATGATTACCTTAATTCAGATGTATTTCCCTTTGCTTCCGGGTCTTGTTCCCCGCGGGAGTGGGCGTGCCGCTCCTTTTCCCAGACGCCTCAGCTATGTGCAATGTCTCCTGGGAGTGACGTGTCAAGATTCCCAGGAGACGATCTGAAATCGCAACAAGTGCATTCTCGCGATATCTTGCGGGGTCATGTGACTTGAATCGACCCGCTGTCATGGTAATGTGGAAGTGTTGACGGCACAGCTCGCGCTACTCGCCGTCAACACAGCGCATGCGCGAGATTATGCGGGGGCATGATTGAAGCGTCCCATTACCGCATCCAGGAAGTCTTTGCTTGTGGGCTTCACAATGCCCACAAGCAAGATGGAAAACGCCAGGATGATATTTTAAGTTATTCTTTATGACGGAAAACGAGGCAATGCGATTACCAGCAGCTAGCAAGTGAGTGTGAAAATGATATATGTGTTACTATGCATTGCACATAAAAGGAAAAAATCGAGAAACCGTGGAACCTCCGCTTTAAATGAAAATAAATAATAAAATAAATAGATAATAAAAAAATGTATATAAAAAAAAGTATTTACTTATTGTTTATTTATTTTGTTTGGTTAGGGGGTTAATATTAGAAAAACAAAAATAAACAATAAGTAAATGCTTAATAAATAAATTAACCCCTTACCTTTAAAATCTAACCCTTAACACCTTTATATCACAATGTAGAGTATAAGATTTCCTATCATCTGTGCCCAGTCTTGCCACACAGAGTTAATCCAGCTCTGAGCAATCCTCTTTTATTGTTCAGTCAAATACAACAGACTTCCAGATAAAAACCAAAGTCCTTGCTTCTGAAAAAAAGTGCACAATTCCCATCCCCTCCTCTGTGTTTTGATTAAATGTTTTCAAAATATGGGGTGAGTCACAGTTCAGTGCCATGAGAAAATGCAACAGCCATCAGAATATACATAGAGCTGGAGGGAAGAGGGGAGGGGCATGTGAATTGCGCACTTTTTACAGAAGCTGTGTATGTCTGCAAGCTAGTGCACGAGATATGTAAATAACCTGTCACTCAATCAAGGACTTTGGTTTTTATGCGGAAGTCTGTTTTATTTCCCTGAACAATAAAAGAGGATTGCTCAGAGCTGGATTAACTCTGTGTGGCAAGACTGGGCACAGATGATAGGAAATCTTATTCTCTACATTGTGACATCAAAAAAAATAATGAATAGTAAATAAGATCAGATGAAAAAGCTGAAAAACAAAGCAACACATGATGAAACGGATGATACTTTTCTCTATTGGCTAAAAACATGAAAACTCACAGACGCTTGAAAACTGAATACACTTGGTCTGACTGTAACCGGTGGCAACATACAATCTGAAAGTCCATCTCAATCCGCTGACAGCAACTTCCAAGGAATGTGATGGATGGTGGATTCAGTGTTGGATGGTTCTACAGTCAGTTATTGGCTGCTCTGTTGTCCAGCACCTATAGAGGCAGCATAATGTCTGACATAGGACAATTCTTAGGGAATGTTACAGATTTTGTTCAAACGGTATAACCAAACATGACGCATTTGGCTCCTGAAATATTCTAGGACATCCATTCTCAACTAGGGCTTTCTTGAGATGTGGCTGATTGACCTCCCATTTAATGGTGCCTGCATAGTTCCAGGGCTAAAGCCACTTGGGGGCATGCCACTAAGGATCTTTTCATCCCGCTGTCTACCAAATGTACGGGTGACCTTCATCCCACTGTCTACTAATGTACCGGAGACATTCATCCCACTGTCTACCAATGTACGGGAGACATTCATCCCACTGTCTACCAATGTACCGGAGACATTCATCCCACTGTCTACCAATGTACGGGAGACATTCATCCCACTGTCTACCAATGTACCGGAGACATTCATCCCACTGTCTACCAATGTACGGGAGACATTCATCCCACTGTCTACCAATGTACCGGAGACATTCATCCCACTGTCTACCAATGTACCGGAGACATTCATCCCACTGTCTACCAATGTACCGGAGATATTCATCCCACTGTCTACCAATGTACCGGAGACATTCATCCCACTGTCTACCAATGTACCGGAGACATTCATCCCACTGTCTACCAATGTACCGGAGACATTCATCCCACTGTCTACCAATGTACCGGAGATATTCATCCCACTGTCTACCAATGTACCGGAGACATTCATCCCACTGTCTACCAATGTACGGGAGACATTCATCCCACTGTCTACCAATGTACGGGAGACATTCATCCCACTGTCTACCAATGTACCGGAGACATTCATCCCACTGTCTACCAATGTACCGGAGACATTCATCCCACTGTCTACCAATGTACCGGAGACATTCATCCCACTGTCTACCAATGTACCGGAGACATTCATCCCACTGTCTACCATTGTACCGGAGACATTCATCCCACTGTCTACCATTGTACCGGAGACATTCATCCCACTGTCTACCATTGTACCGGAGACATTCATCCCACTGTCTACCAATGTACGGGAGACATTCATCCCACTGTCTACCAATGTACCGGAGACATTCATCCCACTGTCTACCATTGTACCGGAGACATTGATCCCACTGTCTACCATTGTACCGGAGACATTGATCCCACTGTCTACCAATGTACCGGAGACATTGATCCCACTGTCTACCAATGTACCGGAGACATTGATCCCACTGTCTACCAATGCACGGGAGACATTGATCCCACTGTCTACCAATGCACGGGAGACATTGATCCCACTGTCTACCAATGCACGGGAGACATTGATCCCACTGTCTACCAATGCACGGGAGACATTGATCCCACTGTCTACCAATGCACGGGAGACATTGATCCCACTGTCTACCAAAGTGAGGGAAGCATTTTCCAACTGTCTACCAATGTACTGTAAGGGTGCCATTCTTCCCACTGGCCACCATTGTAAGGACTTATTCTATCCACTGTTCACAAATCTAAGAATGGCATTTTTTTTCACTGGCCACCAAGGTAGGAGAGACATTTTTCCCACTGGCAACCAATGGAAGGGGTGCATTCTTCCTTTTACTAGCCACCAATGTAAGGGGGCATTCTTTCCACTAGCCACCAAGATAAGAGGGCATTCTTTCCTGTAGCCACCAAGGTAAAGCGGCATTCTTTCCACTAGCCACCAAGGTAAGGGGGCATTCTTTCCACTAGCCACCAAGGTAAGGGGACATTCTTTCCACTAGCCACCAAGGTAAGGGGGCATTCTTTCCACTAGCCACCAAGGTAAGGGGGCATTCTTTCCACTAGCCACCAATGTAAGGGGGAATTCGTTCCACTAGCCACCAATGTAAGGGGGCATTCTTTCCACTAGCCACCAATGTAAGGGGGCATTCTTTCCACTAGCCACCAAGATAAGGGGGCATTCTTTCCACTAGCCACCAATGTAAGGGGGCATTCTTCCCACTGGCCAATGTAGGGAAAATAAATCCCCATGATCACCCATAAATTGGTTTTAGCAGGGGTTCCCCAAGACCAGAAAATTATTTCAGGGGGGTTCCTCTGAGGTAAAAAGGTTGAGTAACTCTGCTTTAGAACGTCAACGCCTAAACTCTACCATGTGCTTTTTATATCATCCTTATTTACAACCTACATATACTGTAGGTATATCATTATCTTAAATGAATTGTTAAAGTATATCTATGAGAATTGAAATATGGGGGTTTCCATTTAGAAGTTGCCGCCACCAGGCCTGTCATACTAATCTTTACTCCATCACCTAGTAAGTCCCTGACCTGGAACAAGCACACGGTCTATAAATTCTGAACTCCTTGTCTTGCATGCCTGTATTTTCAAAAAATAAGTTTGCATCGTCAGCCCCCATATTGTGACCCTCACAGGTTTACTTTAAATGGAACAAGTGGGCTCTAGTGCTGTTTTGAAAATGCTTGGCATTTAACTACGCTATAATTTTTTAAGGCCCTTGAAATAGGAAGTAGAACTTTTTAAGTCGATTCCTCTTTGTCACGTACCGTCTTGCTTCCGTGGCTGTCAAATATTTCCGCTTATGCAGTAGTGTACGCAGGATGTTTTTTGCCAGCTACACATGTGGTTTCTGTATTCAGATTTCCAGCGATGACTATTCAAGTGATCCCACACAAAGAACGGCAAAGACATTTTAAAGCATAATGACATATTTGCTGGCAAGGGTTCGGAGAATCGTGGAGTTGTTTTGTGAGCCGGTATGTGTGGAGCAGGTGTTTTTGGTGGATGGAGCTGTAAAGCTGACGGCAAGATGTGGAAATGTATCCGTCTTTTATTGTGCAGACCTGTGAGAAAGCTTCTCATTGCTATAACAAAAGTCTAGCTATTGGCTGTATACAGAATGGACATCTGTTATATGATCTGCAAGGAGTAGCAGCAGCACGCTGATGAGGGCCCCCCCCCCCCCCCAGGAACTATATTCACTTGGGGCTTATTCACACTGTACTGTTGAAACGTACTGCATATGTACACATAATCCGAATAAGTAGAAGTGCACCAAATGGAAATTTTGGTGCTAAACCGAAAATGCAGAAAGCACTTGGCCGAAGACCAAAAAAAAAAAAAAATATATATATATATAATTGCATTATATTTGACTTTTTCATTAACCACTTAAAGCGGGGGTTCACCCTATCGACGGGAAAAAAAACATTTTTTTTTCTTTTACCTTTAAATCAGGCATTGTAGCGCGAGCTACAGTATGCCTGTCCCGAATTTTTTCCCCCCATACTCACCTTGTAGTCGTCCATCGAAGATACCGGGGAATGGGCGTGCCTCTGGAGACGGAGGATGATTGACGGCCGGCTCTGGCGCGTCACGCTTCTCCGGAAATAGCCGAAATAGGCTTGGTCTTCACGACGCGTGCGCATAGCCTGTGCGCACGCGCCGTGAAGAGCCGAGACCTACTCCGGCTGTCTTCGGGGAGAGTGACGTGCCAGGGCCGGCCGTCAATCATCCTCCCTCTCCATAGGCACGCCCATTCCCCGCGGGAGCCGGAATCTACGATGGACGACTACGAGGTGAGTACGGGGTTAAAAAAATCGGGACAGGCATACTGTAGCTCGCGCTACAATGCCTGTCTCGATGGTAAAATCAAGTACGAGAGGGTGAACTACCGCTTTAAGGCTCGAGCCTCTTTCTTAGGTTTGGTGTTTACAAGTTAAAAACTTTTTTTTTTTGCTAGAAAATTACTTAGAACGCCCAAACATTATATCGTTTTTTTCTAACACCCTATAGAATAAAATGGAGGTCATTGCAATACTTTTTGTCACACCGTATTTGCGCAGCGGTCTTACAAGCGCGATTTTTTTTGGAAAAAGTGCACTTTTTTTAATAAATAAGACGACAGTGAAGTTGGCCCAATTTTTTTATATTGTGAAAGATAATGTTATGGCAAGTAAATTGATACCCAACATGTCGACAAACTTTTACCCTTAAAGTGGAGGTTCACCCGAAAAGTAAATTTTTAACCTTAGATTGATGCTCATTTTGTCAAGGGGAATTGGGTATTTTTTAAAAATCTAAGCAGTACTTACCGTTTTAGAGAGCGATCTTCTGCGCCGCTTCCGGGTATGGGCTGCGGGACTGGGCGTTCCTATTTGATTGACAGGCTTCCGACGGTCGCATCTATCGCGTCACGATTTTCCGAAAGTAGCCGAACGTCGGTGCGCAGGCGCCATATAGAGCCGCACTGACGTTCGGCTTCTTTCGGCTACTCGTGACGCGATGTATGCGACCGTCGGAAGCTTGTCAATCAAATAGGAACGCCCAGTCCCGAAGACCATACCCGGAAGCGGCGGAGAAGATCGCTCTCTAAAACGATAAGTACGGCTTCGATTTTAAAAAAACTACCCGATTCCCCTTGACAAAATGAGCATCAATCTAAGGTTAACATTTTTTTTTCGGGTGAACTCCCGCTTTAACCGCTTTAATACAGGGCATTTTCACCCCCTTCCTGCCCAGACCAATTTTTAGTTTTCAGCGCTGTCAACACAATAATTTATATTTATTACACAATATTTATTACATTTTGATTTAATAAATATCAAACTTTTTTTTTAATAATTTTTTTCCTAAGTTTAGACCGATACGCTTCCTGCGCGCCCCCTTGCCGCCCGGGAAGCCCAGAACATCATATGACGTCCTCCCGGAGGGAGGGTTCCTGCCAACGTCAGTTTACAATGACGGGTTAAAAATTCTACAGGTTGCATGTTTTGAGTTACAGACAAGGTCTAGGGCTAGAATTATTGCTCTCGTTCTAACGATCGCGGCGATACCTCACATGTGTAGTTTGAACACCGTTTTCATATGCGGGCGCTGCTCACGTATGCGTTCGCTTCAGCGCGTGAGCTCGTCAGGATGGGGCGCTTTAAAACAAAAAATCTTATTTATTTTACTTTCAATTTTTTATTTTGACACTGTTTTAAAAAAAAAATACAATTTGGGTAAATTTTATTTCTATTACAAGGAATGTAAACAATAGAAACAAGCATGACAGGACCTCTTAAATATGAGATCTATGGTAAAAAGTGACCTCAGATCTCATATTTACACTAAAATGCAATATAAAATAAAAATTGTCATTTAAAAAAAAAAAAAATGTCCCTTTTAAGAGCATTGGGTGGAAGTGACGTTTTGACGTTGCTTCCCCCCCTGCAATGATATGGAAACGGGTGGAGGCCATCTTCCCCTCACTCGTCTCTATGTCAGCCCAGGGACAGGACCCGATCGCCTCCGCTGCTGTCAACGGCTCCGGTAAGCAGCGGAGGGCACCAGAGAGCGAAGGGAGGGGGGGCCCTCTCCCACCACCGATTAAAAGTAATATCGCGGTGAATCCGCTGCAGAGACCACTTTTATCTTTAAGCGGACCACCCGCTGAAGAAGAGGATACATGGTAGCTACTAGCTGCTACCATAACAATGGTATTCCTCTCCAAAGTAGCGACGTATTCCTGTGGCGGGCGGTCCGTAAGTGGTTAATATCATGACTTTAAATAGTTATGAATTTATTGTTGGCCATTATCGGCACCTTTAGCACAAGAAAAATTCATCCCTTTAAATTCTATGTACAGTATCTCACAAAAGTGAGTACACCCCTCACATTTTTGTAAATATTTTATTATATCTTTTTATGCGACAGCACTGAAGAAATGACACCCTATTGAGTGTCTGTGGGGCATCCCCAATCGGAAGGTGGAGGGTCGCAAGGTCTCTAACATCCACCAGTTCTGTGATGTCCTCATGGAGGAGTGGAAGAGGACTCCAGTGGCAACCTGTGAAGCTCTGGTGAACTCCATGCCCAAGAGGGTTAAGGCAGTGCTGGAAAATAATGGTGGCCACACAAAATATTGACACTTTGGGCCAGATCCACAGAGCGAGTACGCCGGTGTATCTACTGATACGCCGGCGTACTTTCAAATTTCCCGCGTCGTATTGTTGTTTTGAATCCTCAAAACAAGATACGACGGCTTCTGGGTTAGATCCGACAGGTGTACGTCTTCGTACGCCTTCGGATCTAAGATGCAATACTTCGGCGTCCGCTGGGTGGCGTTCACGTCGTTTTCCGCGTCGGGTATGCAAATTAGCTATTTCCGACGATCCACGAACGTACGCGCGGCCGTCGCATTCTCTTACGTCGTCTCTAGTCGGCTTTTACACTGGAGTGTATAGTTAAAGCTGCTTTTTTGCGGCGTATAGTTAGATTTGCCATGTTAAGTATGGCCGTCGTTCCCCCGTCGAAATGTGAATTTTTTCTTTTTTTTGCGTAAGTCGTCCGTGAATCGGGATGGACGTAAGTCACGTCTAAGTTTAAAAAATGACGTCCTTGCGACGTCATTTCGCGCAATGCACGGCGGGAAATTTAGGGACGGCGCATGCGCAGTTCATTCGGCGCGGGGACGCGCTTCATTTAAATGAAACACGCCCCCTAATCGCAGATTTGAATCGGCCTTATTTAAATTACAGCGGCGTAGCGTATCTCACATACGCTGCGCCGATCTATTTGTATGTGAATCTACGTAGCCCTTTGATCCCAATTTGGACATTTTCACTTTTGTTGCCAGCGGTTTAGACATTAATGGCTGTGTGTTGAGTTATTTTGAGGGGACAACAAATTTACACTGTTATACAAGCTGTACACTCACTACTTTACATTGTAGCAAAGTGTAATTTCTTCAGTGTTCACTATAAAGGGGAAGTTCCATGCAGATGGCGCCACCCTTTGGTCTGCTTTAGCTGATTCCGTGTTAGTAAAAGACGATTCACGCTTTTCAGTCTGTTACAGCTTAAGGAATGTGCTTACTCCATTACGAACGCTAGTTTTACCAGAACGAGTGCTCCCATCTCATAACTTGCTTCTGAGCATGAGCGTTTTTTTCATGTCGTTAAAGCCCACACACGACCATTTTTTAAATTTTTTACAACCTTAAAAACGTTATGAAAAAAAATTTGCCCATTTTTTAGAACCCGAAAAATACTCTAAAGCCCACACACGATCGTTTTTAATGACATTAAAAAAAAACTTCATTTTTTAAAACCCGAAAAACGGTTGTGTGTACGCGGCATTAGGCTCTAATTGGCTTAAAAAAAGGATGGGCTCGAGGCACAGAGCACTGCACCCTGAGCCCACCCAGTTGTGTGACAATAGGGAATAAATATTTGCTATTGTTTTCCTGATTCTCCTCCTGGCCAATCAGGAAGCAGGTCCTGAGACCCGATTGGCCTGGGAGTCTTGGGACCCACTTCCTGTTTGGCCAGGAGGAGAAGCAACGGGCCCAGAGCGAGGAGTAGCTGGAGTGAGGGGCAGCAGCCCTTTCCCCAGATCCTTGTCATCTGCCTCCTAAGGTAAGAAGGCCTCTGATGATCGTTGCCTTCTCGTCTGTCTCCCACGTGGGGGGGGGGGGGGTTGTGGCGTTAATTTGCACCCCCCTTCCCAAACATATTGCTCACCAGCTGCAACTGGTGTCCCTCTTAGTGCGATGACCTCGGTAATCATGACTGTCAGTTTACGTGCCTCCATCAGCCTGCTGCTCTCCCTCTCCCCCTCCTTCCCTGCCTGTCAGCTCGGGAGTATGTGTGTGAGCTGTCCAGTTCCTGCCAGCCCTTCTGTAATAACAAGCTCTACTACACAGTGTGTTAATTTATTTTTTTCTAATTCTCCAGCTAAATACCATTTTTTACATTGCCACGTGATTGCCCGGGTGATGTCAGAGGGGAAACTCAGCCCCTCCCACTGTAGTCCTTTGATCGGTCACATGACTGCACATCAGCGATTTGAAAAAAGGTATTTAGCTGCAGAATAAAAAAAAACACGCGCTGTGTAGTACATCTTACTATTTCAGAGGGGCTTGCAGGAGTTGGACCCCACTACATCAACCCCACTTTAAGTGGATTCAAACCTGCTTTGGAAATATTTTTTAAAACAGACAAACATATAAATTACAAAAAAACATGGGGCAGACTTGATGGCCCTCTGTTTCTATAACACCACCTGTCAAACACTTCTGGATAGTGATTTCCTGTGGATCGCTCTTCAGGGGGCTACCACAAGTCTAAATGAGCTCTATGAATGCTGATGCTCCCAGTCTAAGTGCTGCTGTACAGGGCATTACAGGAGACTGACATTATCTGCTTTTTATTTTATATATTATTAAGACTTTTTATTCTTTTTTTATTCATAACAAGAAAAAGGTGCTTCCAAATTATTTGCTCACGTGATCCTGGCATGTGACCTACTGCCTACTGCGAAGGGTGAATTGTACTCTTTAATCTACTTGCTTAATCATTTGATACACTACATGCCTATAGGATTTGCAACTTTAGCGCTACTGCAGCCCCTTTCAAAACAAACACAATGCTAAAGATCTTTATTTTACCCGTGGGACCATTTTCATGTTCGGGGAAGAAGCAGAAGCTATCGGCGTTTTTCCACGCACAACCACTCACTTGTACCGGCGGCTATACATGGCACATATGGCTCCCTAGGCCCAGAAAGGGCCGGGGAGCCATGTATGACACCTTATGGCGTTGTAATGGTTCTCTACCTAAAAATTCAATCATTAGTCTAGAATTCTCAAAGGGTTTAGGTCTCCATTGTTTCATTATGTATCAAAGACTGCATGAATTAATTAATAATCAAAGCAACAATGGATAAAAAATCTGGGATTATAGTCTTTACTGTATAAATATATCAACTTTTGTCTCGATGGCAAAGTGCTATATAATTAAAAACTGTCAAGACAACATGCTCAGTATATATCTACCCTACAATCTCTGGACACTAAAGCCTTGTACGCGCGATCCGATTGTTGGCCAACCGAGCGTCAGATTTTTGTCTTAAGGCCATGTGCCTGGATCTTGTCTTGCGTTGCATACTAACTTTACACAATCTTCGTGCAACAAGGACATACCATGAGGAATTTCAGTTCTTTAGCGCCACCCTTTGGGGCCCCTTCTGCTAATTTCATGTTTGGTTAGAGCAGGGGTTGACAAATTTGCTTGGAACCTAGGAGCCAGGTAAAAAAGTTAGGAGCCAGAAAACGCACCCCGTCCCGACGAGCTCACGCGCAGAAGCGAACACATACGTGAGCAGCGCCCGCATATGTAAACGGTGTTCAAACCACACATGTGAGGTATCGCCGCGATTGGTAGAGCGAGAGCAATAATTCTAGCCCTAGTCCTCCTCTGTAACTCAAAACATGCAACCTGTAGATTTTTTTTAAATGTCGCCTATGAAGATTTTAAAGGGTAAAAGTTTGTCGGCATTCCACGAGCGGACGCAATTTTGAAGCGTAACATGTTGGGTATGAATTTTTCTCGGCGTAACATTATCTTTCATAATATAAAAAAAAAATGGGGATAACTTTACTGTTGTCTTATTTTTTAATAAAAAAAAGTGTAATTTTTTCACAAAAAAAGTGCGCTTGTAAGACCGCTGCGCAAATACGGCGTGACAGAAAGTATTGCAATGATCGCCATTTTATTCTCTAGGGTGTTAGGATAAAAAATATATATAATGTTTGGGGGTTCTAATTAGAGGGAAGAAGATGGCAGTGAAAATAGTGAAAAATAACATTAGAATTGCTGTTTAACTTGTAATGCTTAACTTATAATACCAACGGCCACCACCAGATGGTGCCAGCTCACATCTGGTGGTAATAACTTGTAATACCACCGGCTCACCACCAGATGGCGCCAGCTCGCAAAAAAAAAAAAAATTTTTTTTTTTTTTGCCCCCCTTCCAAGCCAAGTTGCCAGGACCCTATTTCTAGTCGCCATGGCGACCTGGCACCCGGGATTTGTCGAGCCCTGGGTTAGAGCCATAGGCGTCATGCTGTGTGTTAGGAAAGCGAATGTCCATTCGCTTTCCTAACACTGAACCGCCTCTTCGCCAATCAGGTGCTCGGGTCTTTTACCTGCCACCTGATTGGCTGAAACGACAGGCCCTGTGATTGGACGACTGTTTGATGTCACAGTGGCTGTGTTTGATGTGGCAGCATTTGATGGGCACAGTGGCAGCATTTGATGGGCACAGTGGCGGCAATTGATTGGTACAGTAACTGCGTTTGATGGCACAGTGGCTGCGTTTGATGTCACAGTGGCTGCGTTTGATGTCACAGTGGCTGCTTTTGATGTCACAGTGGCTGCTTTTGATGTCACAGTGACTGCTTTTGATGTCACAGTGGCTGCTTTTGATGTCACAGTGGCTGCTTTTGATGTCACAGTGGCTGCTTTTGATGTCACAGTGGCTGCTTTTGATGTCACAGTGACTGCTTTTGATGTCACAGTGGCTGCTTTTGATGTCACAGTGGCTGCTTTTGATGGGCGCAGTAGCTGCTTTTGATGGCACAGTGGCTGCGTTTGATGGGCACAGTAGCTGCGTTTGATGGGCGCAGTGGCTGCAATTGATGGGCGCAGGGACTGCATTTTAATGGCACAGTGGTTTCTTTTGATGGGCACAGTGGCTGCAATTGATTTTTTGCGCCCCCCCCCCCCAAAGAAATTGAGCGCCAGCTGCCACTGCTGTTACTAGTAAGGTGCCACCATTGTCAAAATCGTCATTGTGACACGGCCCCATGTGAAATTCATTTACGAGAAACATCTTCACTTTTTTTCATATACATATGAAAGTGATCAACCCAATGTAAATCATCCATGCAGAAATCCCTTTTGATTATGACCAAGATGAAGAGCAGACCATATTTAATGAACAGTAAATGCAAAAAAATCTAAAAGCTTTTTGAGGATTTGCAAACTTGTTCTCAATATTGCAGTGTATATATATATATATAATTTTAGAATAAATTCTACATATAATGTTGATGACAATGCACCTGTTTTCTGGTGCTTTCCATGGCCCCTGCTTTGCTAGGTATTTGAGGATGTTTGTCTTTGTATATTCCATGGGTGGGCTGACCTTTTATATATCTAAATAATTGCATTTAAAATGTAAATTGTATAGCCGCATTTACACTGTTTATTTTCGATTGTTGTATAAAACAGAGGACAGTGGCTTAGAAAATGCCAAGAAAAGGATATTTTGAGTGAAAACAGTAAAACCGTTTAAAAGCGCGTGTGTATTTCAGTAAGAATGTAATATTTATATTGCTAAACATGGACTATAAAGCAGTCAAACAATGGCTCCCCTGCTGTTGTTTAAACTGCAAATTCCAGCATGTTGCATTGGCTGTGCAGCAGCTGGGGAGACAACTTGGCCAGCATTGTATAAAGTAGAACCCGGACTAACAGATACATTAAAGGGGTTGTAAACAATCACCTTGCAAGACAACTTATTCAGTTTAAAAAGAAGGCTCTTGATCGATCACGGAAAGGCGATCCACTGGCGCTACTCAACCCCCCCCCCCCACCCCAGCCACGATCCTCGCAGCCCGAAGGGGGTTGTATAGTGCCAGAGGATCGTCCTGTTCGATTGGGAGCCATGTGAGTGAGGGGGACAGGTCTGCTTACCTCCCCCCTAAAATTCTGACCACCAGCCGCCACTGGTCTCAGTGTTGTGACATCATAGTGAACCAGCATTGGTGTCCCTAATTTTAGCCACACCAAACCAGTGTAAACCAGCAACAGTGTTCTTGATTGGCACCACACAGTGCCCTGCGCCCCGAGCCCACCCTTTTTTGAAGCCAATTAGAGCCTCCAACTCTAATCACGTTTTTAAAAAAAAAAATGCATGGAGATTGGGGTCCGGGCACATGGATCAGGAGGGGCGGCACCCCTGCACGGGTGGCGGTGGTAGGGAACACTGTTGCTGGCTGACCTGGGCTGGTGTGTTGACAATCGGGAGCACTGATTCTAGCTACACTGGTCTGGCAATACTGTGGCATGATTGGAGAACTATGACTGGCTGCACTATCAGTGCTCGTTTACATGTGCAGTTTGGGGGCAGTAAAACCTTGCGGTTGAGCCATGTTTTTCCTACCCTTCAACCGCTACTCCCTTTAGCTGCAGAGGCAGCGGCCAGGGGTTTACACAAGCTACGGCTCGGAGTCTTTGCTTTACAGCTCTAGCAGGAATTGTACCCCCTGTACACCCGTCGATTGTGACCCATTCAAGTGAATAGGAGTGCTTATGTGGGGTCCAAAGGGTTAAAGCACACATTGAGGAGGCAATATACCATTTCATCACTGCCGGTTGGCAGCTCTCTGAACAGCAATCTGAACATGGATGGCTCTTCAGAAAGCATTGTATATGTGAATAATATTTATGGTGATACTATGAATGGTGTGGCGGTGATCCGAGACACTGGGGCTGGTGTGGCGGTGATCGGAGACACTGGGGCTGGTGTGGCGGTGATCCGAGATGCTGGTGTGGCGGTGATCCAAGACGCTTGGGCTGGTGTGGCGGTAATCCGAGATGCTGGGGCTAGTGTGGCGGTGATCGGAGACGCTTGGGCTGGTGTGGCGGTGATCGGAGACACTGGGGCTGGTGTGGCGGTGATCCGAGATGCTGGTGTGGCGGTGATCCAAGACGCTTGGGCTGGTGTGGCGGTAATCCGAGATGCTGGGGCTAGTGTGGCGGTGATCCGAGACACTGGGGCTGGTGTGTCGGTGATCCGAGACACTGGGGCTGGTGTGGCGGTGATCCGAGACACTGGGGCTGGTGTGGCGGTGATCCGAGACACTGGGACTGATGTTGCGGTGATCCGAGACGCTGGGGCTGGTGTGGCGGTGATCGGAGACGCTTGGGCTGGTGTGGCGGTGATCGGAGACACTGGGGCTGGTGTGGCGGTGATCGGAGACACCTGGGGCTGGTGTGGCGGTGATCGGAGACACCTGGGGCTGGTGTGGCGGTGATCCGAGACACTGGGGCTGGTGTGGCGGTGATCCGAGACACTGGGGCTGGTGTGGCGGTGATCCGAGACACTGGGACTGATGTGGTGGTGATCCGAGACACTGGGGCTGGTTTGGCGGTGATCCGAGACACTGGGACTGGTGTAGCATTGCTCAGGGACAATTTGACTGGTTTAACAGTAATTAGGGACACTGTGACTGGCATGACGGTAAATATGGACACTATGACTGTCATGGCGGTGATTAGGGACACTGTGACTGGTGCGGCGGTGATTAGCGATACTATGAGTCCTGTAATTGATCACAGCCATAACACGGCACAAAGCCAATGAATTTGCCTTGTACCCTGATCTGTGTTCCGCTGTGTAAAAAATCAACATGTTTCACCCAAATTCAGGGGTGATTAAGTATCGCACCATAAAATAATATTGTGCGCAAACAAACGCGCATAGGTTTTGATTTGGTGTCCCTATCTCCTATCTTACTTAACCACGTCATCTTGCAAACCTGTACAGGACCAGAGGAATATTTGCAAATCTGTTATGGACATGTTTATTCAACAACATCTGTGTCTTTTCTGAAAATAACAAAGTAAGGTTCACACTGCTGCTACGGCAAAGTCATGTGACTTGGTCCTGCGACTTGATCCAACTTGGTTGCTATTTAGGATCCTGTACAAGGTCTGAAATCGCACCCAAGTTGGACCAAAGTAGTGCAAAAACCTCTTCTGAAGTCGGAGCAACTTGTATAGTGTCAGTTAAGCCGTCTCTCATAGGGAAACATAGGATTTGACATGTCATGCGACTCACAAGTCGGATCCCATGTCGCAGCAGTGTGAACCGAGTCTAAGGCCCCTTTCACACTTGTCCCACGATTTGGGACTGAAAAGTAGCATGACAAGTCATTCCTCATCATTTCCAAAGACAACCATTCATATTAGTACGACTTCAAAGTAGTCCCAGCACTACTTTGGTCAGACTTTGATGCGAGTTCATGTTCATAGACCTCAAGTCTCCCTGAAATTGTGGTGAAATCGCGTGACTTTGGAGTCAAAATGCAATTCATAGACAAAAAATTAACAAAACTGAACAATAAAAATGTTCTTTTTTGATCAGTGTTGGTTTATAAAGATATTGACCCAGATTCTCAAAGGCGTTATGACGGCGCAACACCATTTGCGCCGTCGTAACTCCTCATCTGGCCCCGGGTATCTATGCGACTGATTCTTAGAATCAGTTACACATAGATACCCATTAGATCTGACAGGCGTAAGGCTCTTGCGCTGTCAGATCTTAAAAGCATATTTTTTCCTGCCGCTAGGTGTCGCATCGTCGTTTTCCCCGTGCAAATGAGGTAATTACGCGAGATTCCCGAACATACGCGCGGTCAAAGCTGAGAATTTACGTCGTTTCCTTAGCGTACGCGACGCGTAAAGTTGCCCCTGCTATTAGGAGGGGCAACCAATGTTAAGTATGGCCGTCGTTCCCGCGTCGAATTTAAAAAAAATTACGTTGTTTGCGTAAGACGTCCGTGAATGGCACTGCACGCCATTTACGTAAACGTCTAAGCAAATGACGTCGGGGCGACGTCATTTAGCGCAATGCACATCGGGTAATTTACCCGACGGAGCATGCGCAGTACGCTCGGCGCGGGAGCGCGCCTAATTTCAATGGTGCCCGCCCCATTTGAATTGGGCGGTCTTGCGCCGAGCGATTAACGATACACCGCCGCAAGTTTACAGGTAAGTGTTCTGAGAATCAGGCTGTAAACCTGTAAACCTGCGGCGGTGTAACGTAAATCACATACGTTACGCTGCCCAGGAGCAACCTAAATGTATGAGAATCTGGGCCATTGTTTCTGTAGGTACAAAGTATGCATTTTATTCTATAATTTAGTTTAACCACTGGGCACTTAAACACCCTTAATAACCAGACCAATTTTCAGCTTTTGTGCTCTCACATTTTGAATGACAATAACTCAGTCATACAACACCATATGAAATTTTCGTCCTTTTTTTCACACAAATAGAGCTTTCTTTTGGTGGTATTTGATCACCTCTGCGGTTTTTATTTTTTTTCGCTATAAATGAAAAAAGAACGCTAATTTTGTAAAAAAATGAATTTTGATGGCACTGGTGTGGCTCTGGTGGCACTGGTGTGGCTTTGATGGCACTGATTAGCATTAGCACACAGGTGGCACTGGTGGGCACAGGTGGCACTGGTGTGCACAGGCTGTAGTGGCACTGGTGTGGCTCTGGTAGCACTGACTGGCGCACAGGCAGCACTGGTGGGCACAGGAGGCACTGGTGGGCACAGGCAGCACTCGTGGGCACTGATGTGGCGCAGATAAGCACTGGTGGGCACAGGTGGCACTGGTGGGCACAGGTGTGGCACTGATGGGCACAGGTGTGGCACTGATGGGCACTGGTGTGGACTGTAGTGGCACTGGTGTGGACTGCAGTGGCACTGGTGTTGGTTTGGTGGCACTGAGGTGGCACTTTGGGGCACAGATGTGGCACTGCTGGGCACTGCTCAATAGAAAAAAACTCACGGTTTGGGTCACAAATCACTCTCCTCTCCTCGCACGCTGGATCGGTGTGAGGAGAGTGATGAACTTGCAATGACCCTGCTGTCTGTTTGTTTACATTTGTGATCGCTCCATCATTGGACGGAGCGATCACGTGGTAAACGGCCGCTGTCATTGGCCGTTTACCGAGATCCGTGTTGCTACGTGTCCCGTGGACCCGGCGCGCGGGAACGATTCTCTGGGAGGACGTTAATTAACGGCCTCCCAGAGTTAAGCAACCGCCCTGTAGACGTACTTTTGCTATAGGGCGGTTTCTAAAGTGGTTAAAACTATATAAAATATTACTATGATTGTGGTAAAAAGCCATGGAAAATTATTTACAAATAAAGTTTTTTTTTATTATTAATTTTTTTTACTTTTGTGCTTTTTTAAATGCAACACTAAACAAAACAAAAATGAAAACAAGTTTTAAGGCTCCATGTACACTAGCATTTTTTTTTTTTTAAGCTAAAAAAACGGCGGAAAAAATGCTGAATAAAAAAACGATTGTAATAACTTTTTGTAGTAGTGTTTAGGAGCCTTAGCGTTTTATATGTGTTTTTTCAGTTCATTTAAAAAAAGGGGGGGGGAAGCTGTAAAACGCTATTCGTAGCATTTAGGAGCACGCCAAGGAACTCTAGGATAACATTATTTTGCATCTAGGAGCATAAAAAATGCCAATAACAGCTTTTAAAAGCTTAAAAAAACGTTAGAAAAATGGAAGTAAAAAAAAATCAAAAAGAACCAGCAGGAAAATAAGTTAAGGAGGAGGAGTTAATTTAGGGTTCGAGGTTAATAAGGTCTTAAATAGGAACACATTTTTTTTTACACATATATTATTTTTTACTTGTCAGGTTGCCTTAACTAAGATTGTTGCTCATCCCTTTGATCTGCAGCTGAATAATACTTTGTATCTCTCTATCTCAGGTCTGAATAGTTTATCAACACTTTGCCAGATGATCTGTTTTTGACAGCAGCACCTTTTACAGCTCCTGTAATTACACATAAACTCAACAATGATTTTGAAAAGTGCAAGGAGGGAGGTGGCATTCTGGCAGCCTATGCCCTGTGTGCTTTGATTAATGTTTTTAAAATTTGATAACCCAATAGGGCAGAACCCAGCGATGACATCATCGCACCAGCTCGGATGGGCAGCGGTTTTGTGGTGGGCTGTCCAGATGTCTTCTTTTCTGCAGGGTGGTGGTATAAGCGCTGGATGCAGTAAAAAGATTTCAAGATTTATTTGATCACAGTGAACTTTTTAGCATTAAGACTCCTTTTTAAATTTTTCAGGCACTTTAGCGCTAAAAATAGCGCCTGGAAAAAGACTCAGCTGCAATCCCAATGTGAAAGCCCGAGTGCTTTCACACTGGGGCGCTGCGCTGGCAGGACATCAAAAAAAGTCCTGCCACTAGCTTCTTTGCAGTGGCAGTTTTGCGCCTGAAAAACGCCTCCAGTGTGAAAGGGGTCTTAACGTTTTTTTTATTTTTATCAAACAGAATTGCTCTTTTATTGAGTATATGAATGATACATAAACAGCAGACATCTAGATGATGAAACATAACAGAAAAAAAGGTAAAGAGAAAAGTCATCCCATAAATTGAGACGTAGCAATACATCACAAAGTAAGACATGAGGAACACAGACTTATAGCTGGATTCACGTAGATGAGCCTAACGTTAGGCAGGCGTAGCGTATCTCATATACGCTACGCCGCTGTAAGTTAGAGAGGCAAGTGCTGTATTCACAAAGAACTTGCGTCCTAAGTTACGGTGGCGTAACGTAAATGTGCCGGCCTAAGCGCGCCTAATTCAAATTGTGAAGAGGTGGGCGTGTTTTATGCTAATGAATCTTGACCCGATGCGATTGACGTTTTGAACGAACAGCGCATGCGCCGTCCGTGGACATATAACAGTGCGCATGCTCCAAATTACGCCGCAAAGACTTATTGGTTTCGACGTGAACGTAAATTACGCCCAGCCCCATTTACGGACAACTTACGCAAACGACGTAAAAATTTAAAAATTCTACGCGGTTCTGACGTCCAAACATTGGCTGCACCATCTTTGGTGAGAACAAAAAGGCCTGAAAACGCTTTACGTAAACGGCGTATCTTTACTGCGACGGGCAAGCGTACGTTCGTAAATAGGCGTATCTCGCTGATTTACGCATTCTAGGCGTAAATCCGCGTACACGCCCCTAGCGGCCGGCGTAAATAGACAGCTAAGATACGACGGCGCCAGCGGTCGTATCTTGGCTAGATTTAAGTGTATCTCAGTTTGAGAATAAATATACGACGGCGCAGATTCAGAGTTACGATGGCGTATCTACTGATACGCCGGCGTAACTCTTCCTGAATCTGGCTATTACAATTGCCAGCAAAGAATGAAAATGTGTAAAAAAAAAAAAAAAAAAAAAAAAAAGCATCCCATTTGGGGACAGACATTAAGCACTCCATGGTTGCCACATTTTTTTCGTATTTCTGGGGACAATTCCTATTGATGTATGTCAATTTGTACATAGGCAACCCCCCCCCCCCCCGTTTATGGTAGAGTCCCAAGAGGATAACATGGGTGGGGAGGGTGAAGCCTACCTAAAGTCTTTTTTTTTTGTTGGTATAATACAATAAGTAGGATATCAATAACGTAGTATATGATGGTTAAAGTGGATGTAAACCTGATTCATGAAATTTGAGCTGGGCACATATATCTGCAGTATTTTGTTATTTATTTTCAATGAGCTAAGTCTTATAACTCTCTTCTGAACGGTTCCTCTGTTATCAGCCTGAGAACTCCTGACATATTTTTTTACTTTTTAGACAAAAGCAGCCAAAATCTTTTGTCAAAGGAGATTGCTAAAATAGATTAGCAGAGAGCAGCTCCTATTACAAAACAGCTCTGAGAGTCTCTGCCTATGATGAGAGGGGGTGTGTGCTTTTCCTCCAATCAGCAATTTTAGCCATCTTGGCTGTATGCTCAGACATCACACGCTGTGTTAACCAGGAAGAGAAAATTTCCTAACAAAATCTGAACTTTCGAAACAGTATATAAATGTGAAGACAGCAGATATACATATAAAACCTATGTAGGGAGATTTGGGTAATCTCTGTGTATCATCTGAGGCTGTACTCACTGGGTGTATGGAGGGTTTACATTCACTTTAAAGTTTAATTGTGAACAGCGCAACATGATAGTCTATGGCAGTGTTTCTCAACTCCAGTCCTCATGGCGCACCAGCAGGTCATGTTTTCCGGCTTTCCATTATTTTGCACAGGTGATTTGATCAGTTTCACTGCCTTTGTAATTACTACAGCTGTTTTATCTGAGTGAAATCCTGAAAACATGACCTGTTGGGGCACCTTGAGGACTAGAGTTGAGAAATACTGGTCTATGGGAATGTTTGACCATTTTTTCAGAAAAAAATTGTGAGGTCAGGCACTGATGTTGAATGAGAATGCCTGGTTCACAGTCTCCGCTCTAGTTCATCCCAAAGGTGTTCTGTCGGGTTGAGGTCAGGACTCTGTGCAAGCCAGCCACGTCCCTTCACCCCAAACTCGCTTATCCATGTCTTTATGGAACTTGTTTGTGCACTGGTGTGCAGACTTATTGGAACAGGAAGGGGCCATCCCCAAGTTGTTCCCACAAAGTTAGGAGCATGAAATTGTTCAAAATGTCTGTATGCTGACGCCTTAAGAGTTCCCTTCACTGGAACTAAGAGGCCAAACCCAGCCCCTGAAAAGCAACCCCACACCATAATCCCCCCTCCACCAAATGATTTGGACCAGTGCACAAAGCAAGGTCCATAAAGACATGAATAAACAAGTTTGGGGTGGAGGAACTTGACTGGCTTGCACAGAGTCCTGACCTCAACACAATAGAACACCTTTGGGATGAATTACAAATGCGCTTCTGGAAGAATGGTTAAACATTCCCATAGACACACTCCTAAACCTTGTGGACAGCCTTTCCAGAAGAGTTGAATCTGTTATAGCTGCAAAGGATGGGCCAACTCAATATTGAACCCTACGGACTAAGACTGGGATGCCATTAAAGTTCATGTGCATGTAAAGGCGGGCATCCCAATACTTTTGACAATATCGTTGACAGTTCTGTACCGTACAATACAATGATGTATAGTGCGTTGTTTGGGTGGGGAGAGTTGGTCGTAAGTCCGAGTGGTCATTAAACAGGTAAGACGTTAAATGAGGAGTATCGGTATCAATTTTTGTTCTCACTAAGTGCAGTTAATGGGTTTATTGGTCCTACTTGAAATGTATTGATGTACTTTAGCCGTTAAAATTGGCTTCAAATTTGATGTGTAGAAAAACAGTAATGCCTCACCTAAGCAAAGATACTCTTGTGACCATGCACACAGCTGGAGGCAAAGTTCCTCCATAGATGTACACAGGGACAGTTTGTGTTGTACTTCTTTCTGTCCCATCCAGAACTTCCTCATTAGCCCATATGTAAATGCTCTGGCTCCTGTGCTCTAGTTACACAGAATGTTTGCTAACGTCTGCAGCTCCCCGCTGTGTACTATAATAACAGCTTGGCAGAGATAATTGCATATGAATATACAGTGTATATACACACACCGAATCACAGAGAGCTTGATATTCTGTCTGTGGAAATTGATTATTACTTAATTATAGCTGGTTAGATGGAGGCAAGAGTGAAAGTGATGAAGGTAAGAGGAGATAGTATGTAAATGGAAAGTAAGAGGACATAGTATTATACATGGAAAGTATGAGGAGATAATATTATACATGGAAAGTATGAGGAGATAGTATGTACCTGTAAAGTAAGTACATGGAAAGTAAGAGGACATAGTATGTACGTGGAAAGTAAGAGGACATAGTATGTACGTGGAAAGTAAGAGGACATAGTATGTACGTGGAAAGTAAGAGGAGATAGTATGTACGTGGAAAGTAAGAGGAGATAGTATGTACGTGGAAAGTAAGAGGAGATAGTATGTAATTGGAAAGTAAGAGGAGATAGTATGTAATTGGAAAGTAAGAGGACATAGTATGTACGTGGAAAGTAAGAGGAGATAGTATGTACGTGGAAAGTAAGAGGAGATAGTATGTACGTGGAAAGTAAGAGGAGATGGTATGTACGTGGAAAGTAAGAGGAGATGGTATGTACGTGGAAAGTAAGAGGAGATGGTATGTACGTGGAAAGTAAGAGGAGATGGTATGTACGTGGAAAGTAAGAGGAGATGGTATGTACGTGGAAAGTAAGAGGAGATGGTATGTACGTGGAAAGTAAGAGGAGATAGTATGTACGTGGAAAGTAAGAGGAGATGGTATGTACGTGGAAAGTAAGAGGAGATGGTATGTACGTGGAAAGTAAGAGGAGATGGTATGTACGTGGAAAGTAAGAGGAGATGGTATGTACGTGGAAAGTAAGAGGAGATGGTATGTACGTGGAAAGTAAGAGGAGATGGTATGTACGTGGAAAGTAAGAGGAGATGGTATGTACGTGGAAAGTAAGAGGAGATGGTATGTACGTGGAAAGTAAGAGGACATGGCGTGTACATGCACATGCGTTTTTTTGTACATGGCAAGTATGAGGACATAGTATGTACGTGGCAAGTATGAGGACATAGTGTGTACATGGAAAGTAAGAGGACATAGTGTGTACATGGCAAGTAAGAGGACATAGTATGTACAAGGCAAGTAAGAGGACATAGTGTGTACATGGAAAGTAAGAGGACATAGTATGTACATGCACATGCGTTTTTTTGTACATGGAAAGTAAGAGGACATAGTATGTACGTGGCAAGTAAGAGGACATAGTATGTACGTGGCAGGATTAGAGTTGTGAATAAATATGGAGCGATCACCTTGGAAAACGTTCTGCTTGGCTCCCATCCCTATCTGTATATTCTCCCATACAGCTATATTTTCACACTGTGGGGATCAATTCACAAACAGTTATCACATGCAATATTTGTATTTTTTGGGAAATATTACATGCAATATTAATAAAAAAACTTGGTTCAGAATTTGAGGTAAAAACAGCAAATTCAGTAAATTTTTTGGGTAAATATTGGAAAAAATGTAGATAATTTATGAAACGTCACAAAAAAGACACATTTGTTATCTCGTGGTATAGGCGCATGCCCTATCTGCAGCCCACTAGCCCTCTGCATACGGCCTGCAAGCTATTGGGCACTGCTTAGGCAGCGGGTTGGGGGTGATGGAACTCTCTCTGTGTACAAGCTCCTGATACTGAAAGAAGGATTGTACTATGAGGTGTTATCTCTGCCCACAGTACAGGTCCTAGCCTGGGGAGAAAGAGGGAGCAGCATGGGAGCTTGTGATCAGGTAAGTGATCACCAATTGTGTGTGTGTGGGGGGGGGGGGGGGGGGGTTTGGTTACCTTTCATTACCATGGAGATCAATGCTGAGGGGGTTGGGGTGTCAACTTTCACTGCTTAGACCACCAATAGCGGGGGAGGGGGATTAACTTCCACTGCGGATAATAGGGGGTTAACGTCCACTGCTACTGACCACCAATGTGTGGTTGGGGTTAATTTTACTGCCAGTGGACACCAATAGCGGGGGAGATAATAGTGCTGAAACCAGTGCTGGGGGGTATTGTTGCAGCCATTGTTGGAGGTTCTTATTACAATCACAAATTCTGGGGGTTATAATGCACTCATTGACATTAATGCTGGGTATTGTTATTACATCCACTGGCGACAATGTTGGGGGTTATTATTGTTTCCACTGTTTGGGTTGTGATTGCACTCACTAACACCAGTGCTGAAGGCTATTATTGTATCCACTGACACCAATGTTGGGGGTTATTATTGTATCCACTGACACCAATGTTGGGGGTTATTATTGTATCCACTGACACCAATGTTGCCAATGTTGGGTGTTATTATTGTATCCACTGACACCAATGTTGGGTGTTATTATTGTATCCACTGACACCAATGTTGGGTGTTATTATTGTATCCACTGACACCAATGTTGGGGGTTATTATTGCCTTCAACAATACCAATATTATGGGTTATTATGTGTCCATTGACACAAGTGATGGGGGGGGGGGGTTATTATCGTGTCCACTGACACTGATGCAGGGTACACATATTAATTACACAGGTTCTGTGACTGATTAAAGTGGAGTTCCACCCATAAATATAACATTACATCAGTAGTTTTAAAAAAAAATGTCATTAGTCCTTTAAGAATTTTTTTTTTTTTTTTTAGATGCCTTCAAAGTGTTGTTGCTAGGCAGAATAGTTAATCTTCCCACTTCCTGCACCTAGGTGCTTAAGCTTCCTAACCTACACCGCACAGACTCGTGGGAATTTAGTGGGTGTAACTTTCCAGGAGTCTGTGCATTCCCCAGTCTCAAAGAATCATGTGACTTGGACAGCACAGGTGCTGAAACCTGATCTGAAACCTATTACACTGCTTGTGCAGCACTGAGCATGTGCGAGATCTGCAAGGCTGAAATCCAGGAAGTCATACAGTCTGGCTTCATGGCCCCAGTCAATTTCTATTTTATAAAGTGTCTAAATGCTGTAACAACCTAACAAAACTGACTTTAGTTTACAGACTAACTTTGATAGAATTCATTAAGCTTGTGTATTACAGGGGTATTTATATTTAAAAAGTGAAATTGTGGCCGGAACTCCTCTTTAGCCTAGGTTCACACTGCTGCGAATTCAAAATCGCGGTAAAATGCGCGATTTTACCGCGATTTCGCGGCTGCGATTTTGCCGCGATTTTGCCGCGATTTCGGCCGCAATTTAATGTAAATCGCGGCCCGAAATCGCAAAAAGTAGTACAGGAACTACTTTTTGAAATCGCAGATGCGGCGTCGCACTGATTAGGACAGTGCCATTGCCGACAATTGCCACCGATTTGAGATGCGATTTGACATGTCAAATCGCATCTCAAATCGTTCCAAATCGTACCCAGTGTGAACCAGGGCTTAAGGTGGTAATTAAACTCACTTGGTGTCTTATCTGCATTACATTAGCCTCAGAACCTGTGTAATTCATATGTGTTCGGGTTTAAAGGGATGAGGTGGCAACTCTAATGTTGGGGGTCATTTACTGACACTGCTGTGGATTATTGTACTCCAGCTCCTTCTTCAGTTTTCATCAGGAAGTGTCAAGGCCGCTCTTGAGGCCCTCTATAGTTTTTAAGTTGGCCACCACTGGTATAGACAGTTGATATATGGTAGAAATGTATAAAATAACAATGCTGAACCAGCCGAATTCCGATCAATTTATTTTCGGCTTAAAGCATTCACCATAACCGTATCACTGTTTCAAAACAATACTTTTACTATATCTAGTAAAAAACAGCTTTTAATAGAATTTCTGCAACCCCCCCCACCACTTCCAAATGAGAAATAAATATATTTCTTTAAAGCTGACGTTTAATCCGTGTTATGTTTTGCCTTCCCTGGTTCCTCTTTTCTTCCATTATCAATATGCAAATGACATTTCTAAATAAAACCTTTCTGTTGTTTTTACATGCTTTCTTTTAGACCAAGTGATATCGTCATTGAGTGTCTCTGCTTCTCTATGCAATGCAGGCAGGTCATGGCAGGCAGGAGGGGTGGCATGGTGCTGTATATAGTCTTCTGAAAATACCACAGCACCTGGACTCTATTCAAGAATCCTCAGCACTGGTGAAAGCAGTAAACTGGCTCTTGGGAGGAGTTGCGTGAATATCGAAACGCTTTGATGAGAGGGTGTCTGGAGCAGTGGGTGTGCCTAGGCAGACCGCATTAGGCGCCATGTACGCTGAAGCTGATAAACTGCAGTTTATTGACGTTTTTTTTTTTTAAAGCCCATAAACTGCACTCTTTGTTAGCCTATGTGTCCATGCACATGGACGTTTTTTTAGTGTTAATTCTGAACGCCAGAAATTTTAGTTCAAAGTGCAGTGAAAACGCGAAATGCCGAAAAACGCTCAAAACTGCTGCTCTCAACTTTTTTTTTTTTTTTTAATCCATTGGGAAAAAAAAGCCACACTGAAAAACGCTAATAAACGCTATTGCAAAAACGCAAAAAAAACTGTGAAAGGCTCCCTGCAAAGCTACTGGCGTTTTTTATAGCTTTTTTTTAGCTTCCAGTGTGCATGGAGCCTTACCCTGCAGACCACCCTAGATGAATCCCAAATGTGATGCTGGGCTTTCATGATTGAAAGTGAATTCCAATAAATTAAAGGGACGGGGCAGGGACTTTAGAGCTGGAAGAAAAGCTGGATGTTCTTCATCCAGGAAATGAGATGGACTCTATCTGACTTGCAGTGGCTTCTAATGCACACTGTGTGACGCTCAATGGCAGCGATTTTTAGTTGGACTGCTACATTGCAGCGGACAGATCGGATACTTTTGACACTTTTATTGGGACCAGTGACATTTATACAGCGATCAGAGCTAAAAATAGCCACTGATTACTGTATAAATGTCACTGGCAGGGAAGGGGTTAACACTAGGGGACGATCAAGGGGTTAAGTGTTTCCTAGGGAGGTGTTTCTAACTGTGGGGGGGGAGTGTACTGATTAGAGGAGGAGAGAGATTGCTGTTCCTGATCACTAGATACAGCAGATCTCTCTCTACTCCCATGTCAGCATATCAGCTCCGGGGTCGCGCCCCCGCCCCCTATCGCTCTTAAATCGCCCGACGTACACCTACGGTGATTTATTCACCTTTTTATGGAATTTTTTTTTAAAGGTGAACTAACACCCTCCCCTCACCTTTGTCCCCGCTGTACTTACCTTCAGGGATGCTGAGCTGTCAGTGCCTACACAGCTGGTCCAGTGGTCCGGGGATTTGAGATCCCCCTCCTCTTTCTTCTCTATTCATCGCTTTTTGGTGAATCGGGGAGATGCTCTGTGACGGCCCTAACTAATCCGCATTGCTCTGATCCATCCCAGATGTGCAGCACAGAGAAGCAGGGATCTGAAATCCTCAAATCTCCGGACCAGCTGCGTAGGCACTGACCGCTCATTGACCATGGAGGTAAATACAGAACGGAAAGACAGTCAGGGCAAGGGTGTACGGTGTGAATTCCCCCCCTCCATGCTCCGGTGGTGGACTATCCCTCTAAGTCCTGATGCCCAGTTCAGGCCTATGGACTATGCATAGTCTTGATGATGGCGAGACCTTAGATCTCGGTGCATGGGGGAGAAGAAGAAGACACTGTGGGGATCATGTAAGGAAATCTACTTTTCTGTGCCCTCGAGACCTAAACAAGCAGTGTAAAAATACGTCTCATTTTTAACAAATATATTTTTTAACATGCACTATATTTAGGCTAGGTCTATGGTTTACATTGATTGGTTTAGCAATTTTGCTTTCCATTCCTTTTTATCTCTATGCTCTGTCTACAAAGACATGGCTGCGTCATATATTCAAGCATTGGCGTTCATGGACTATATTAAAATGGTCGCTATGCACGCCGTATGGATAGCCAATAAAATAGCCGTGATACCGCCAAT
Source organism: Rana temporaria (assembly GCF_905171775.1). Lineage (NCBI taxonomy): Eukaryota > Metazoa > Chordata > Amphibia > Anura > Ranidae > Rana > Rana temporaria. The sequence goes on from NC_053493.1 coordinate 145,247,281, forward strand.
AGAGCAGGCTACAAGAAAATGGCTGCACTTTCACTTACGTTTTCTTCCATATATAAACAATGGTTGACCAACCAATCAGGTGCCCCTGATAAAGCCACGTGTTGTGACGTAACGCGTAGGATTTGGCCAGAGGCAGAAGTGCACCAGAAGTGACGTGAGAAGGCGCTCAAAACACTGTTCTGTTTGTTTTGCTTGTTTTTATTGATCTTGATGTAAGAGTTCACATATTAGCACCTTAATAAATTATCCCTGAGTTGTTTAAACATACTGCATTATCGGAGGCATCTTTTCTTTTATCCCCCACCTTATACATTTTCAGTACCGGAGTTTAACAGGGTGACTCTGTGGACGAGCTATGATAGCTTTATGGGCCTATTATGACAGGTAATAGTAGGTTGGTAAAATATTCAACATTTTCGTATGAATAACAGCTATAAAGACCGTGAGAAACTGTGAGCAGAGATAACAATGAAATCTAGAATAAAGTGAACACTGTGGAAAAAATAAACCAGTGTCCGCTATGTTTCTAGGTCAAATACTTTGTTACAGAAAAGTTTGTGTAGCTGCTGCATGCTGAACAATGTGCAGGAAGCTGACCTAGTAGAGAACAATAGGACGGCACTGATATCCTATGATTGAGGAAGCACCAGCAGTAAGAAGAAGAGGAAGTTGTGCCGTGTCCTTAAGCTCTGGATGTAAGGTACTTTTCTGTAATCCTCTCCAGCCATTCCATGGTTGGTCATGTCATTGGTCGTGTCATGTCCTGTCCTTTCAGCGTGTAAAACGGCTCCTTTCCTTCTCAAAAGTTAGACAACCAACCACATTTTTTTGTTCTTATGTTATAGAAATGTGTTGATGTACTCAGTTTCTATACTTTATTACTTAGAAACGTATTTGCCTCTTGGAAATTTAAAACCTTTTATTCCAGCTATCCCTTCTTTAACCACTTCAGTGCTGGGCACTTTCACTCCCTTCCTGCCCTGGTCAGTTTTCAGCGCTGTCGCACTTTGAATGACAATACTGTACCCATATTACATTTTTATCAAAGATAGGGAGACTTTACCCCGATCAGTGATCAGCTCTGTCCAAATGTCACAAGAGCACGCCTGTTGCGTGCTCCAGGGGGCGGGTTCTGGGAGGCTGCTCATGGACGGCCTCCCAGAACTAGATGTCCGCGCTGTAGCCGTCTTTTTACTATAGTGCAGTTGGCAAGTGGTTAAAGGGACACTAAGCAATATCTTTATTCTCCAAATATAATCCATACGCATCAACTGCTTAATGTCCCTGTAATCAATTTTTTGAAGAAATTGTTTATTACTGTGTTGTTATGCCTCATTGTAATGTCTTCTGTGAGGTCCCAAAATGCCTTTATCCGTATTATTATTATACAGGATTTATATAGCACCAACAGTTTGCACAGCTCTATAAAGGGGGGGGGAGGGTGTAAAATGACAACACCGTTCAATACTGAAGAAATGGAGCTTACAATCTAAAGGGAGGGTGAGATGGTACAAAAGGTGATGGCTTCAGAGGATGATCTGATGGAGGTAACCCAAGTACAGTTTTTAGGTGAAGGTAGGCTTCCCTGAATAAATACATTTTCACAGATTTCCTAAAGGCGGATAGAGTAGGAGATGGCCTGACATACTGGGGTAGGGAGTTCCAGAAGATGGGAGAAGTCCTGCTGGAAACGGGGGTGTGACTGGGTTATAAAGAAAATATTGGATAAGTATAGAGGGTGCCATGCTGATCCAATCAATACTTTCTAAGCCAATGACTCAGAACAATAGTGTTAGGAACAGGAACTGGTGCCAGGATGGATGCTTTAAATCTGGGATATGCAATTAGCGGACCTCCAGCTGTTGTAAAACTCCAAATCCCATCATGCCTCTGCCTCTGGGTGTCATGCTTGTGGCTGTCAGTCTTGCTATGCCTCATGGGAATTGTAGTTCTTCAACAGCTGGAGAGCTACTAATTGCATATCCCTGCTTTAAATTATGATGGCTCTACAGCAGGGGTGGCCAACCAGTGGCCCGGGGGCCACATGTGGCCAGCGGAGCCCTCTGATGTGGCCCGCGACCTCCTGCTCTGGAATGGTGTGTTGGCATGCAAAGATCGCAGGTTGCCGACCTGCCATACCGCAGCATCAGTGTTGTGATATGAAGCTGGTGGTAGAGGAAGAAAGCGGCTGCGGAGCAGAGCCCCATAAGCCGATGCTTCCTCTACAGCACCAGCTTTTGCCGCAGGCGGAGTCTATAGCAAAGTTCAGCTAGCCCGCAGGATAGACACGCAGCACATCAGTGTGAAAGCAGTCTTAGGCCCTTTTCACACGATCAGCCCGACCGAATGGGACCCTCAATTCACCTCTACAGAGCGACAGATGTCCGTTTACGCCTGTCTACCTCCAACCTGAAAAACATTTGTCCCCTTCCATCTGGGTGGATCGGAGGGCCTATAGAGTAGCCGTGACCTGTTGTCCGTCTGCGCCGCTGATTGTGGTCATGACTGGTTACCAAGTTGCTTAAGTGGCCCTCGCTCTTCAAAAGGTTGAGCACCCCTGCTCTACAGTTTGCACCTTTAAAAACAAGTTTCATATTTTTTTTTAAGAGGTTTCTTTTAAGAGACTGTCGGCGACTTAAAAAATTTCAGGTAAAAGCAAATAAAATCAAGTATTTTAAATGCTTGCTTGCAGTGTTATTTCTTTTCAAAGCTTGTTTATTGGCAATTGTCCTCTAAACTTGCTAGCAATTTTGACTACTTCCAGAGGAGGCTATGATGTCCTTACTCGTCTTCTCCCTTAGCTCTGAAGTTCACCCCTTTGGGAACCTGGGGCGACTTCTGAAATTTTACAACTGGCTGGCATTATTATAAGTTCTCAGCTAAAGAATATATCACTGGTCTTAGGCGAGCCCCATCCAATGAGAAAGCTGCATAACTGCAATATGGCTCCCCCAGGTCACATATTCGAGGAGCGGGCTATGATGGCCTCCAGCTAACCTCCCCCAACACTACACCCAGGTCAGAACCACAGAAAAGCACACTTGAGACACCAAGGGGAGAGAAAACAGTGTCATCCTCACCGTAGGTAGTCTCCTCTATAGCGGCAAAACAGTAGTACTATTTGTTGGTTTAAAACATAAATAAGGAAACATAAACCAAAGTTCAAAATATAAGTAAATGTAGTGAAAGTAAAGGATTAGTTGGAAGAAAAAGAGGAAGAAAAGTTGAGATCATACCTTAAGTCTCGCAGATGATGATGTCATCCGCCCCAAGCCCGCCACCACCAATTACAGTTGGGATCTTCCATAATAAGAGAGCTATTGATCAGTACCACATCCACCACTATGAATATATCCTGGCTCGCTACTCTTGAGGTGGAATACGCTGTCAAAGAGAGAGTTCCACCAGTTCCAAACAACGCCAAATCTAAACTGGAGGATACTTGGACTGAATCACGAGTATAATCCAACCATGGTGCCCAAGTGCTGGGTACCTTTTCTAAGTCACAATCTAGTCCTTAGCCTGCTTGCTTTCATTGACCCTATGCACCCGATTCTCCTTTCTAGGAATTTGTGCTGTCTTCCAATTGTTTGGTAGCGATCGTTTGAGTGCGTTCAACAAATGGGGCAGCATGCTTTTCTTATATTGACTAGCCGGTACGGAAGGGATGTGCAGAAGAGAATGTATCGAGGATGAAGGGAATATCAAGGCTCAGGATTTCTCCTAATCTGAGCTCTAATGTCCGTCCAAAAGGGTACTATCATAGGGCACTCCCACCACAAATGTAAGCGTGTACCGTGGCCTCCGCAAATCCAGGTCAGCCTTTTTTAACCAGGGTTCCATTCAAAGATTGCTAGGGGAGTAATTTCTGCCTCTAAGACAAGTAACCACAGATACCACACCACACCACTGCGATTTGTCATGCAATTTGACAGTTCAAAATCGCATGACAAGTTGCACCCTATTTCAGGTTGTAGAACCGTTGAAATCGCTGAAACTCATATCGCAGAGACTTTAAAAAAAGATTCCTGCTCTTCTTTTTGGGGATTTTATTAAACAGGAGTCTATGCAAGTCGCAAACTGCAATAAGATCAGAGGTGCAAGTGGCACTGATCTTCCGCTTTGACATTGCGCTGAAGTTGCGCGATTTCAAACTGTGGCTAATGATCTTTTTGGAAGTCTCCTTGCCGATCACAAATGTAAGAAATGTTCTTTCTATTTCCCATCACACTAATGAACCATGAGTTGTTTATTAATAAATATTAGTGGCTCCCTAAGGCCGCGTACACACGACCGGTCCAAACCGATGAAAACGGACTGAAGTTCAGTTTCATTGGTCCAAACCGACCGTGTGTAGGCCCCATCGGTCTGTTGTCCTTCGGACAAAAATTAGAGAGCTTGCTTTAAAATCGAACCGATTGACGGCTGACCGATAGGTCAAAACCGATGGTTAGTACATAAAAGCATCGGTTCAAAACCCCGCGCATGCTCAGAATCAAGTCGACGCATGCTTGGAAGCAGTGAACTTCGTTTTTTTCAGCACGTTGTGTGTTTTACGTCACCGCGTTCTGACCCGATCGGGTTTTGGAACGATGGTGTGTACGCACATCAGACCATCAGTCGGCTTCAGCGGTGAACCGATGAAAACGGTCCGTCGGACCATTCTCATCGGATGGACTGACCGTGTGTACGGGGCCCAAGACCAGTTATTTCCAGAATTCCTCAGTGTTTTTTTTTTAAAAAAAAGGGTTGAGAGAGGCTGGTTTAGAATCTTTTGGTTACTGTTAAATTACTGGTGAAATTTTTATAAAGGTTTCACAAAGAGACAGACACAATTGTTATAAGGTACACTCAGAAGGTGATTGTGATGGAGGAAATGACCTATGGCGAGCACCGTTTATTTCTTCGTTCTCATCTGTAACCACATTTGCCACAACTCTCAGTAAATGCATTTTTTCTCAGGCTAGCGTGGTGAATTTTAGGCATTCTTTTGAAAAGTAGAAATAAATGATAGTTGCAGTTCTTGTTTAATGTCACTTCACAAGTGTTGCTCTGGTTATAAAGTACCTCCCATGGTGTTTTCTTGGAAATCATTTTGACAGCCTATTGTATGTGTATCAAAAAAAAAAAAAAAAAAAAAATCTGTTTCAGACCTCTCCCTTCCCGTCAAGACCCTAGAATGCGCCATTACTACTTTTCCTGACATTGACAACTTTGAATATTTCATGTGCAACTCATACTGAGCAGTGATTCATTTGAACAAAACTTCAACAGATTCAACAGATTAGTGGGCATACTAGCCCTTTAATAAGTATTATTATTAGTATTATTATAATGCAGTTGAAAAACATTTTAATTGGTTATAGTGAATGGATCTTTTCCGGTGCTGTAGAGAAGGGGGAGCAATCCCTTATGAATTGATGAGATTTTCTAGCATTTTGGAAAGTGAAACCTCGTACACACGACTGGTTTTCCCAGCAGGAAAACTGCCAGGAGAGCATTTGGCTGGGAATCCCGGCCGTGTGTACGCTCCCTAGCAGTTTTCCCGTCAGGAAAACAGCCGAGAATTCCGACAGGAAAATAGAGAACCCTGCTCTCTATTTTCTCGTCGGGTTTCCCGGCAGAGTATTTCCTGCCGAGAAAACCGGTCATCTGTATGCTTACCTGTCCCAGGTAAACCTGCGCATGCTCGATAAGAGTTTGATGCATGTGCAGTAGCGTACAAGTTTAGTGTGGGGTGTAGCAAGATGGCGACGGCATCGAATGTGACCGTCTGTATGCACGGCTTTGCAAGAAAAGCTTGCCAGAAATCCTGTCAGGAAAACCAACGTTGGTTTTCCTGACAGGATTCCCGGCCGTGTGTACAGTGCCTCAATTTAAGATGTTTGAAAGCACTTTACTTGTTTTACCCAGCACAACCTGAGTAAAAAAAAAAAGACCCTTGTTTTATTTCATTTGTAGACCTTTACTGAAAGTTCAACGATACATCAGCTGTTGCTAAAATTGTGAGTTATGAGTCCCTAGAAGACCTTGCCCTTGCAGAATTGTGATTATATGCTTTGTAAATTACTCTTCAGTGCTTTGAGGAATTAAAGAATTACTGGATGTCCAAACCCAGATTAATGGCCTATGCAAAATACATTACATGGCTAAAGTGAACTTTTGTGAATGTGTCCTTTTAATGGTACCCTGAGTAAGGCAATCCACAAGCAAATCTTGCAAGGTTCCTGCTTTGGTTCGTAATAGAGCTGCAAAAAGCCGGGGCTCTTGCCTTTTTAATTGTATTTATAATCTTGTTTTTTTTAGGGTTTAAATTGGCCTGCATTACAAGAAGTAGAGCAGTAAAACTCTGCTCTAACAGTAAACATTTTTTACTGTTACAGCAGATTTTTTTTATATATACTGGCTTCTATACTGTTGTGTTTGAATCTCTCAGCTACCGCACAACAGCTTCGTCCTTCAAGACCAGCCTTTCCCAACCAGGGTTCTATGGAACCCTAGGGTTCCTCCAGAGGTTGTTGGGGGTTCCTTGAGCTATGAACAATTTCTGTCTCCCAGATCAGTATCCACTGACAACAATAATCTTTTTGTAAGTGGGGATTCTTTCCATCCTTCCAATCGCTATTAATGTGAAGACCATTCTCCTCAGTGAACATCACACTATTGTACTGTGAGTTGTCAATCTATTAATTATTGGCAGAGTTTCTATGAAACCATAACATTATTTCAAAGGTTTCTCCATGTTGGAAAGAGAGTATTGCCTCTATTAGGCTATTGGTAAAATCAATCAGATGTGCCAGCATCCCGATTATTTGTAAATAGTGAGACCTAGTGGATAGAGTCAAAAAGGGCTGCTTGAAGCCGATTGGTAATTCATACCACAGATCAAGGGGGAAAAATTGGGATTGGGATTTTTGAGGCACTGATAGGGAAGCAAGGTTTGTAAAAATATATGAATATTTATTTGACAATATACAAAAATACAAAGATAAAAGTCATTTGGGACAAACCCCACAAATCAGATGGGTAACAAGACCATTGTTATCTAATTGGTGGAGCCATTGATCTCAATTGAGATCAATGGCTCCACCAATTAGATAACAATGGTCTTGTTACCCATCTGATTTGTGGGGTTTGTCCCAAATGACTTTTATCTTTGTATTTTTGTATATTGTCAAATAAATATTCATATATTTTTACAAACCTTGCTTCCCTATCAGTGCCTCGAAAATCCCAATCCCAATTTTTCCCCCTTGATCTGTGGTATGAATTACCAATCGGCTTCAAGCAGCCCTTTTTGACTCTATCCACTAGGTCTCACTATTTACAAAGGTTTCTCCATATTGAAAAGGTTAAGTGAGACCTGTACGCCAACACATTGCTAGCCCAGCCTTGCTGTTTGCCTGATGCATGCCAGGGTTTGTAGGGGGCCAAGAAGGACTGTTGTGTGGTAACCAAGGTCTGAGGTCAACACATGCAAAACATGCAAAAATAAAATGTGCAATTTACCTTGCCTATTGATTACTAAATCCAAAGCCAGTTTGAATTAAAAAACAGAAGGGTTATAAGTAATCCTGTACTATTTTGGACAATTCCATTCAAAATGTTTTTTTTTTTTTGTATGGAGTACAGTTAAAACCTCTATGCTGTCTCCATTGAGGTGATGACCTTGGTAGAATACGAGAATGTGTCCAGTTGGAACACAACAATAGTATAAACCTGACAGCAATTCGACTCCTAATCACACTATTAAAAATGTAAATGTTTTATGTAACACTTTAAGATGCTCATAGACATAAAATATTAGTTGTCCAGTATGGATAGTAATAAATATTGGTGTGTGCCTGATTCTGCCCACCCCTTCTAACCATACATTTCCAAGTTCTGGTGAACCAAATGAAACAAAGAGAACTAGACCAGTTTGTAGATATTCATGGAGCTAGAACATATGTTTGCTTAAAAGGAATATATGCAGAAATCGGTGCAATTAACTGTAGTTTAAAACTTGCCAAGAAATTCAATAACTCCGCTGAGCATTCATGTCTCTTCTATTGAAATGCTTGTTACTCGGAGTCGCGGCTCTGCTTTGAAGTGGCCAGCGCTATTGCTAGCTGCAGTGCTGGTTTTACATACCATATATTAGTTCAGCCTTTTCTCTTCTTTGACAGTTTGAAAAGGTAAGAAAGGGACCAAATTAGGATCTGTAACATATACCTTTTATGTTTTTGTCTTTATAATTCTGAGGTGTTGAGGACATTCTGTGCCGCCTCAGTGTGCTTATTGAAGAGCACCTTTTGTGCTGATGATGAAAATTAATAATAAAATAAAGCAGTAGTTATAATAGTTATTGTAATAAAACCAATAATCTTCACTAAGCAAGAACCCGGCATAGGCTATGACTGTCAATGTGAAGTTTTCAATATAAAGTTGAGATTGAAAACACTGGAAAACTACCTCGACCTAACAGGAGGAAAGTGCAAAACTTATCTTAGGAAGTATTATTTTACTGAAAGAGCAGCACCAAAATGGCACCTTTTATTGTAACTCAATAGAGCATGCAGCACTTTTCAAAGCGCAACGCACCTAGGGGTGGACCGTTCCATAAGATTTAATGGGGAGTAGTTTCCATGTGCTTTTTCGCCCTGAAAAAGCACACCAGTGTGAAACATAAGGGTAAATTGCTTTGCAAAGTGTAAATTCATTGCAACGTGAACGTGAAGGCTTTCTGCATGGTAACCATGTGATCCTCCAATGAATGGAATATTTAGGTTCCAGAAGAGCCCTTTCTCAGTCTGCATGTTTCATAAATGGATTGGGGCAGTTTCAGGGGTCAAGTCCTGGGAAAAAAAGTGTTGGAACTCCCACCCAAGATCCACTTCCCCACCAAAAAAAAAAAAAAAAAATGATACGCTCATATGCATAATTACTAAACCGCATGTTTGTCATTGTTCCCAGGAGACATTGCGGAGGTCTGCCGCAAGTTATCGCGGGATTTAGAAAGAACTTTAAGCAAGTTATTTCTAAATCCCGCGATAATTCGCGGCAGACCTCCGCAATGTCTCCTGGGAACAACGACAAAAGCTCCCAGGAGACATTGCGGCATCGAGGAAGGAAGTGACGGAATACCCGCACATTACCCAATGAATCCATATACAGCAGGGATAAGCAATTAGCGGACCTCCAGCTGTTGCAAAACTACAAGTCCCATCATGCCTCTGTCTCTGGGTATCATGCTTGTGGCTGTCAGTCTTGCTATGGCTCATGGGATTTGTAGTTCTGCAACAGCTGGAGGTCCGCTAATTGCATATCCCTGATATACAGGAAGCGGCCAGTAACATAAAGGATTACTAAGGTTCGCCTGCCCCTGTCAGTGTTTTGAGCTGGGCATCGCCGATTAGTGAAGGATTGGCTCAGGCGGCTCGGCTGCTCTAGTCCTGCAAAGGGAACTGCGTTCCTGCTGTGAAAAAAGTGCAGGAACTCCGTTCCCACGCGTTCCCGCCGGACTTGAGCCCTGGGCAGTTTCAATATGTATGCAGATTTCCATCAATGGCTGGTGCCTAAACCTGCTAAAGAGAAGAGTCAATTGGCTGCAATGTATTTTTCCAAATTTTTGGCATGTTCTTTCACCTCTGGTATCTGCAGTGTTCCACCTCCCCTCTAGGTAGACACAAGCATGAAAGTTCACCCAATGCAAACATGCATTTTCACACAACTATCGCTCATATTGATACTCCTTCAGTAGCTTAGCTAGGAATGCTTGGGCAGCTGTCATACAGAACTCAAGGAAAGCACTATTAGGTGTGCCCTGTCTTCACAAGGAGTCAAGGAAGCACAGATTTAGCTTTGTAATATTGTATGTCATTGACGGGCAGAGAAAAAGTCCTTGAAACAAGCATTGGTCAGAGTAAGCAACATTTAGGCAGAATCACGTAGCAGACAGCTTGAGTCTGGGGACAAAAAAAAATTGAGACAATTTGATAGGTAGTGCATGAAATAATAGGCAGAATCCACAACATATGCTTATGTCGGAACCCAAATGACAATCCAGGTAGAAAATCAGTGATAGAATGCCACGAAATACAGAGATAACCTTTTTGCTCAGGTGCTGATTAGAGGATGTGTGTAGTGCTTGACAGCTTGTCAATGAGACCTAATCAGTTGTAGATCTGTTTAACCCCACGTTCACATTGGGCTAATTTGACATGTCAAATTGCATGCCAAATAGGCCGCTATTGCCCAGTCTGAATTGTTGCGACGCCGACTTTGCAGCACCACACCAATTCCCAAAATCTAGTTCCTGTACTACTTTTGGCGACTTCTGGGGCGATTTGAATAGACCTCTGTACATGAACCCACACAGATGTCTGTCAAACCGCCCCTGAAGTCGGTCTGCATTGTCGGTTTGAAATTGTGTGAGTTCAACTGAATTTGCACGATTTCTAACCCGCATTCAGTGTGAACCTAGGCTAACGTTCAGCTCCAGCACGAAGGTTTTTTTCGTGTTGGTTGGGGAAGGGTATATTAACTTTTTTGTTGTTGCTATGTGCCTGTTTGGAATTTGTTTCCCCTCACCTGTGAAGTAGTAAAATATAATTTGGGGTCCTAACCCTTCCTCACTTTATCCAATACAATACAAAATAGAGTTGTGCTTTATGGGTTGGTCTACCCAACGTGATAATTCAGTTCTAGGTAAAGTTTTGTGAGATAAATGATCCGCTGTCCTCTTATTTTCTCTTGGGAATCAAGCAGCAGAATATCCTTTCTGTACGTACAGATTCTGTTCCCATACACCTCATCAGACATCCCAACCTGCAAAAACTAATTTCAGGGAGATGGCGCTCCAGGCCGCGCCGCTCCGCTGTGCCAACCCCCTCACCAATTTAACATGATGATCAAGTTAAATGGAATCAGTATACAGAGGTTTACTTCTGAGAGATATTAAAGGAACACTAACCACCACGACCATCTTCATCCCTAACTTCCATCTCCAGTATCATCCTCATTCTATTTCACACTGTATCCAAGTCTTCCTCATTCCTGAATTCTTAATAAATATCTGACCTCATTCCTCTCCACATTGTAACTTAATCATCCACTTCAATCTCCATAGTCATCCTTATTGATCTTCCTCATTCCTCTTTTATAATCATCCCCATCATCCTTCTCCCTCTCCAGTATGATCCTCAGCTCTCTCCACAATTGTAATTCCATCATTCTCATCTTTCTCCATAACCACCCTCATCCCCAACTTCACTCTCCATAATCATCCCCATCCCTCCCTGCTTTGTAACCCATCATCCTCTTCCTTGTATTCTCTATGTGCTCTTTCCTCTATTTACTCTATCGCCATATGATCCACCTTCATCCTCATGCCTCAAGCAGCCTCTATCCTTCCCTCTCTCCATAATCACCCATCATCCTCATCACCACCATCCTTTTCACAATCTTATTTATCCCTGTAGCTCCCTTCTTTCCTTATGACATAGGACACTCCTGTTGTCAGGCTATATGACCGTTACTGCGATGTAATCTATGTTGTACGATGTGTTCTTAGTACAGTCAGAGAAAGTGGCTGCCACAGCACATTTACCTCTCTCCGTGTTGCTCTTTCCTGCACTAGAGACAGTGGGCTGGGTGTGACCACCTCTGAGACCAGCCACACCCCTTCCCCCGAGTCCCACCCAATCAAAATGTGAGCCTAGGAGCAGGCTCTGCCTCAAGGGTGTACTCAGTAGGAGCGTGTCCCCAATGAGAGACCGCTGATCAGACACGGAGGGGGGAGAAAGTAAGGCGAGAAAGTAGGAAGTTGAATTGGTTTCATTGGCAATGGCATGTATTCCTCTTTGACTGTGGCCGTTCTTCTTGTGCGGCTGGAAGCCGGGATATCGCGGAGCACTCGCGGGTGTGTGGGAGCCGCAGCCAAAATGTGGGAGGCTCTCGCACCTCACAGGAGACTTGGGATGTCTGCCTCATGTTGGATTTTTTTTTTAATAATATAAATACCTTTTGATATTCAAGAGGAAAAGTGGAACCCCTTTTTACCCACAGAGTCTTCAAGTGCTCCAAGAAACGAATAGTTAACCAAACTCTACAACATGTACCAAACATGATGAATCTGTTTTGGGAGGACTGACTCTTATGCCCTGTACACACGATCGGTTTGTCTGATGAAAATGGACCGATGGACCGTTTTCATCGGACGAAACGATCGTGTGTGGGCCCCATAATTTTTTTTCCCATCAGTGAAAAATAAATAGAACCTGTTTTTAGAATTTTTGTATGGTTAAAAAAACGATAGAAAAAACCGAACGTCTGTGGGGAAATCCTTCGGTCAAAAATCCACGCATGCTCAGAAGTCGACGCATGTTCAGAAGCATTGAACTTCATTTTTCTCTGCACGTCGTTGTGGTTTACATCACCGCGTTGGACATGATCTGATTTTTAACCGATGGTGTGTAGGCAAGACTGATGAAAGTCAGCTTCATCGGATATCTGATGAAAAAATCCATCGGTTCGTTTTCATCAGATGAACCGATCGTGTGTACAGGGTATTACTATTCAAAGTAAATTCTATAATTACAGAAGAATGGTTTCTAATGCCCTGTACACACGATAGGTTAGTCTGATGAAAACGGTCTGATTAATTTTTCCATCAGTTATCCGATTAAAGCTGACTGATGATCAGTCGTGCCTACACTCCATCAGTTAAAAAAACGATCGTGTCAGAATGCGGTGACGTAAAACACAACGACGTGCTGAAAAAAATTAAGTTCAATGCTTCCAAGCATGTGTCGACTTGATTCTGAGCACGCATGGATTTTTAACCGATGGAGGTGCCTACAAACGATCGTTTTTTTTTTTTTCTATCGGTTGGGTATCCATCGGTTAAATTTAAAACAAGATTTAATTTTTTTAACCGATGGATAAATAACCGATGGGGCCCACGCGATCGGTTTGGTCTGATGAAAACGGTTCATCAGACCGTTCTCATCGGTTTGACCGATCGTGTGTACGCGGCATTATGATCGTATATAATCGTACGCTTGCAAATATAACCCATATTCCTAATACATTATTCGTCTATAATGACTGTTGCGGCAATGCTTGTATTGAAATATTTCTTTAGCTATTTAATGTGCTGCAAGCAGGTTTTTGCATCCTTATCTTTACATTTCTTCTGCTGAGAAAGTTGAAATTGATTCTTTTTTTTTTTAGCAGTGTTTTGCTTTAGGGCTGATAGCCAGAGGCTGCAAGGACACATCGTGTGTGCCTGGCATAAATAAAGCTGCCCACTTCGTGCTAAGAAATTATGCAAATTCCAAAAGAAATCCAGACATTTTCTGTTAACCAGAAAAAGTTACCTGTGACCCAGTTATCGAGAATTTAGTTTAAAAACCATCTATACTTCCATATGTTCAGGCTAGATTACATGTAAAAGAAAAATCAGATTTTAGATACCTCTCTATTCACAAACTTAGGTTAATAATATATAAATAAAAACCAAGCTTAAAACAGATTTCTTAGTATAGAAATTCAATTCTGTTTGAAGAGGTTTCTGCATTCTGAGTACGGTGGGGACAGAATTGAAACCCTCTGCTGTGTCTTGACTCGTAGATAAAAGGAGGTGGTGATGCATGGGATGTCTTATCTTTGTTGGAAGACACAGTTGGTCATGAGATGTTTCTTTTGAATGGAAAGATCTCTGAAGCACAAGGGCCAAAGTTAAGCCGGCCGGTCAAATTAAAAAATAATTTTCTTTTGAAATTCGTAACTAAGAATTTTCATTCAAATTTCGAACATCGGTCATGTTGGAAATGTTTTGAAAAAAAAAAAAAATCTCTAATCAATGTTGAGAGAAACGTGCAAGAAATATAATTGAAAAAGAAATGTGCATGAGCTGTGACCTGGAAAGAGAAAAAGATTTTCCGGCCACAAACAATCTTTCTGTAGCAAGGTAAAATTCAAGGCTTGGTTGGGCGAATTTAAAAATCAATGGTGGCACCATGGGATCACAGAACACATAACATTTCTGATTTTCTAAAGAGATTTGTTTGGAATTCAACCCATGTACCCAGGCTCCTGGAAATGTAACATGAAAATTGTGGGAAGTGTCTTTACTGGTGTCCATGACCTCAACATGGAGAGCACTGTCCACTTTGAAAAGTAGAGGCCAGATTTTTTTCCCCCTAAAATTGCCATGAGCACATAACATTAGGATTCTGGACATCTGTTCTGGTAACTGTGCACATAAGCTGTGAACCCTGACCTTTCACCTAACACAAAGTAATGCATTTTGGACAGCTTTCTTTTTAAAATAATTATAAAAACATATATATTTTAAAGACCACATGTATACAAATTTATTTTTTTTGTGTTTCCAGTGCTCTTTTTTGCTAGACCAACTATAGGTAGGGGCGGGTTTAGGTTATCACCTGCCCCCTATCTATTAATTGGCACACCTGTGCTCCTTTTTAGGAGACTTTAAAATTCATAGTTAGGAACTGCAGTACACGGAGTGCCTTGACGTTGGCCTGCAGCTTACACAGGTATTTGCAAATGCATGCAACTAAACCTCTGTTTTTAATGCATACAGCTAGACAGATTAATTTGGTTTAGTGCTTTTTGGTTGGTAATTTTGAGCCTGACCATTATGGATTTTTTTTTATATTCCATATATATATTTAATCGCATACTGCTAAAAACGCATCTCATTCAAAGTCCCAACCCCCCCCCCTTTTTTATAGATTTACAGGGATGGAGGCCTGTGGTAGTTTTTATCATATACCTCATCTAAAGTCCCAACCCTATCCCCCCTTTTTTGTATACAAATGTTTTTCTTTTAGGCTGCATTCACACCTAAGCATTTTAAAGTTGCACGTTTTTACATCGATTTTGATGCAACTTTACAGTGTTTTTTTTTTGCCGTGATTTTGTACAGGTCACCAATGTTAAAGTGGTTGTAAACCCTGAAAAAACAAAAACCCTGCAAGACAAAGGCATAATGAGCTCGTAGGCTTAGCCTACTAGCTCATTATGAATTACTTACCTTGGATCAAAGCCCCTGCAGCAGTCCTCATACCCCGTTCTGGCCAGGAACATCGCTCCCAGAGTTACTTTTGGGTATCGTGGGTTCTGGTGCTGAGATTGGCCTGAGCAGCGATAACGTCGCTCCCGCATATGCAGGCAAGAGCCGATGGTAATGGCACACTCAATGAAGCAACGGCAAGTACATGTAGTTGCTTTAGTGCGCATGTGCCAATGTCATCGGCACATGCAGATAGAAGGGGATATCTCCTAAACCGTGCAGGTTTATAAATATGCGGGGTAGCTATAGGTAAGCCTTATTATAGGATTACCTGTAGCAAAAAGTGGTTGTAATGGGTTTACAACCTCTTTAAAAGCAGAAAGATGCCTGTATTCTGCCCCAAGGAAGCTTAAAGCCTCAGGCCCCCTACACACGGCCGAGGAACTCGACGTGCCAAACACATCGAGTTCCTCTGCGTGTTCAGTCCTGGAGCCGCCGAGGACCTCGGCGGGCCGAGTTCTCCCATAGAACAACGAGGAAATAGAGAACATGTTCTCTATTTCCTCGCCGAGGTCCTCGTCGGTTTCCTCTGCCAAAAGTGTACACACGGCCGGGTTTCTCCGCAGAATTCAGCTCTGAACCGAGTTTCTGGCTGAATTCTGCCGAGAAACTCGGTCGTGTGTACGGGGCCTGATACAAATGACCGGTTTTCTCGGCAAGAAAACTGCTGGGAGAGCTTTTTGCCGTGAAAACCGTGCATGTGTATGCTTTCTCGTTGAGAAAACTGCCGGAAATCCTGATGAGAAAAATAGAGAAACTGCTCTCTATTTTCTTGTCGGGATTCTCGGCAGAGTGTTTTCTGCAGAGAAACCCGTTTGTCAGTATGCTTACCTGTCCCCAGGTAAACCCGTGCATGCGCGATAGCATACAAGGATAGTGTAGGGTGAAGAAAAATGGCAGCGACGGCATTGAATGTGACGAGCGCCGGCTCGTCGTAGTCGATGATGTCACCGCGTTCTTGCCATTCAAAAGAACGGCGGTTCTTTTGAATGAACATCTGTATGCACAGCAAGCTTGTCAGGAAAACTGACGTTTTTTTCCTGACGGATTCCCGGCCATGTGTACAGGGCTTAAGGCATTTTTCAGGCGTTTTGCTTCGGGTGACAAAACGCTCAGATATGAACAGGTGCCCTTGAAATGAATGGGATTTTGCTTGTTGGGCCTTTTTTCATGTGTTTTTTTGGGCGTATTTCAAGTGGAAAACGCTCAGGTGTGAATGCAGCCTTAAACATTGATGTTAGTTCATATAAATAAAGTGTTTAAAGATACTTCCTATTGGGTAATTTTGCCTCTTTTACATAAATATCAATGCATTTAAAAAAAAAATCCCAGTCCACCTTTTATTGTTGGTATGTAAATCGAATGTGCCCTGTAGATATATATTTATCTCTGTAGGGTATTGTTAACATTTAACTAACCTATACACACCCTAGCTGAATTGCCATGTTTTTAGGTAAAAACAAATGCAAATTATAGTCAAATAATAATTTGGAAAATATCACAAAATGTCCTTTTTATGTATGCGATCAGTGATGGATAACTGTGACAATCCTAAATGCAGCATTTGTCCATTAAGGCAATAGATTTAGAATGAATAGTTGATTATATAAATAGTTGATTATGTTAATTCTGCATAAAGGACACTGAACTTCACTCAAAACATTTATTATGAATCACAACTTGTTAATCTATACTTGAATGGGAATAATGAGGCTAACAACCAAAGATCTGCAACAGAAGAAAAAAAATAATTTCTTTGTGACTGTAGCATATACAATATATATTCTAGATGTTCATATTGACTATTAACATATACTGTACATTATTTATGGCCTATATAGCGGTGCCTTGAAAAAAATAAGTTCCTTGTGTACAGCCCGTGACTAGGTATCTTTACTGTACATAATTTTAAAACTTTATCAAAGTTTGGGCTACCTTACTAACAGTTCAGTGCCTGCTGCCCCTTCATTGCCCCTGTGCATAATGCATACTCCGAGCTTCTTTTTGTCGAAATACAATTGCCCTTTAAGCTGTCCATGAAATTATGTACATGCACAATCCCACCACACGATGTAAACAAAATGCAGTACTTCTACTTTTCAAACCTGAAAGCTGAACTCTGCCCTGTTTGCTTAACTGCCCAATCCCTTATCCCCCTTGACAGCGACCAGCGGTATCTGTGTTTACACGTTGACATAAGATGGTCTCCTGATATAATTATTTTTTTGTATTCCCCGCTTACCTGGCTTCCTGGGTTATCTTCAATACATACACACTCGCATGTCCAGAAATTTTGTGTATACTTTGCCACTGCGTGTCGGGTCCCATGCTGCCCTTGCAGACAGCCCTACGTGATGTGAGTATCTTAGGAGGCTTCGGGGCAGATGGGGACATAATTCTGGGCTAAGCGAAGAAGGCAGAAGCGCTCCGCCCCGGGCAATAGAAGATTATGGGGCCCTTGGGCTTACAGATGGCCACCACGCCAGGAGGCAGTGCAGAGGCGGGGCAGCTAAATTCTCTGGATTTTCACATCAAAAGCATGTCGGTTTCGGACATATCAGGGACAGATGTAAAAAAAACATAGATTTTTACATACTGTCCCTGGTTTTACTGAGCCTGGCAACCCTGATGGGGCCCCCTAGTGGCATGGGGCTATCAGGCTGTGCCAGAGTGACTCAATGGTCAGTCCGCCCCTGGGTAGGAGAAAGAGCAAAAGACCATAGAGTATTATGCTAAAACCACATGATTTATTAAAAGTAGATCTACTCACAAAAGTTAGAGTAACACAGACAAAACACACCACACCAGGAATCAACAGTGGTTGTACAACATCATATGCCACTGGCCTCCCTCCATACACATTTCGTCTGATGCAACAGATGTCTATAGGGGATAAAGAAATGTAATCTCATTGAATGCATCAACAGCTGGATCCCCACTCTAATTTCTTCTCTAGTGTTGGTGAAATTTCATGAGCATCACCCTCTCACTTCTGAATTCTCAATATATTACTTTTTTCTGATTTGGGACTCATGGGGGTGAACATGATCCAGTTTTGTAATGAGTTGTCCGTGGCTTATTCTTCTGTTGTCTTCGCAAAACTTCATAGCAGATCTGTATTGAGAAAATGCTCTTTCTAACATCTTAACCTCTGAAAGTGGCAATTCGCTGATCCCACTGAGTCCTTGGCCTGGAAAAAAAGCATGTAAAAAAAGGGAGCTCTAACTTGGTTGCTTATCAGAAAAAAGTCAGGCCATTGCGCAGATCTACACCTAGTCAGAGCAGACCTGTGGCTAATATCTGTGCTACATTGCAGCGATGTTCCTGCTGCAAATTCTATGCGCGTGGGAGCTGTCTTTAACGGCATGACCGCGGCTTGAAACGGCACAGCGTGCCCTTTCAAGACGGCGCATACGCAGAAGAAGGCGTCGCTCGGGGAAATTGCAAATATCTCTGAGATGTAGGTCTCGAAGATATTGCAAGAACCTACAGGTAAGCCTTAATCTAGGCTTACCTGTAGGTGTAACTTGTCCCTGAGGGTTTACAACCACTTTAAAAGTGCCATCATGAGGCTATATGTTTTTGAACCATGTTAAAAACTGTTTCCCCCATGAGCAATATGTAGTTTGTTGCAGTGTCTTTCAACCATAGGGGGCTCTTATGTGAAGAGGGAACTCTGATGTGAAGGGTTCACCCCTTTGGTCCGTTGTTTTAGTCTGGTGGCAGGCTTTCAATAAACCTGTTGGACAGATGTTGGTGTGCAGATAATTTTTCTCACTTGGTCTACATGTTCATGGTGGCGAGCCTGATCTAGCACCCAGCCCTTCCTTTTTGGTGGATTTATATTACTTACCTGGAGCAGCGATCTGTCCTTATTCTCAGGTCAGGGTAGTAGGCAGTATGGAGTGGACGGTATGCAGTGGCAGGTCAGGGCAGTATGCTTTGGCAAGTTAGGACAATGGGCAGTAAGCAGTGGCACGCCATGCTAATGGACAGTATGTAGTGCTAGGGCAGTATACAGAAGCTAACATGGCAGTATGTAGTGTCGAGGGAAATCCTGCTGGGGAAAAGAGATGTCTGCCTCATCCCTCATGGCTGGAGATGCCATCTCTGCTCCCCCTTGGGCCCCATTCACAGCTTCATATGCTTTTGCACATTTTTTGCGCAGCACCATAGGGCAGCCTATTCACTTTGCGCCAAAGTAGCTTCTGCACCTTTTTTGGGCAGTGGGTTGATGCGTTTTTGTACCATGTGTATAGATGGCAGCTAGCAGGGACAGGAAGCTTACATACAGGAGACTTATGCAGGCCATACATGGGATCTGGCGGTGCCACCATTGATTTCAAAATTCGACCAACCAAGCCTTCAATTTCACCTCATAATGCTACAGAAAAGAATTTCCGTGGCTGGGAATCTTCCTTTCTTTCCGGGAATTTTCTTTTCTTGCACATGCACATTTCTTTTTCAATTACATTTCTCGCCTGATTCTCCCATCATTCATTCGAAAATCGTTTGTTTTTCCAAAAAATTACATGTCTGATTACTCAAATTCGATGGCCACACGAAAGTCGGCAGTTGCTGCAGCCCACTAATGGTGCGAAATACATACGGAAATTCATGGATACGATTTTTGAAAATGTATGGCCAGCCTTAGGAGATGTACTGCACCTGGGGAGAGGGAGAGTGCTACAGACCGCCTCTGCTGGGCTCTGGCTCCCCTGCTAACAGGACATGCATTGGACCCCATACAGGAGGCCTGCCTGTACCAAACTATCAGCGGCCCTGGTTGTGTGCATTCTCCTAGGATCAGGTTTCTCATTGATGAGTAATATTAACATTTTAGATTGGGGTGCCTCAAAAATTTTCATACTTTTTAAGTGCGTCTGAAAAAGTTTAGAAACACTGGTCTAATGTACCGCAAGACTCTTCTATGAGGTTTTCTATTAAGATTTCTTTTTTTTTTTATTTATTTTTTTATAAAATACTTTTTATTCATGAATTACTATTTTTTAAGATAAACATGTAAACAAGATTGACATAAATAATCTTATCAATATTTGTCAAAACTTTAAAAACGTTTTTTTTTATATATATATTTCATAGGTTGGCAATTACATGTGTACATGGAGGAGTCACATTTCCTTCTTAAATACAGTATGCAAGTTCTTTCTACTGCTTTGCAGTGCTACACAATAATTGCATCGGGTCACTGAAAGCTTCTCATGGCTAGTCTACAGATGTGTACATGTGATACAGAAGAAAAATATATTATTGTGTATTTGGGCAGTATAGTTGTATGGACCATTTTTTTTTTTTTTTTTTTTTTTTGTCAAATTAGTTTATTGGGTTTAAAGTAAAGAGAAAACAGTAGATACAATTGACAATAAAAGATTACAGAAAAATAAAAATGGTATCATGTAATAAGAGAGTATTTGAAACATAGACAAATCCAATAAATATTTGTAGATCCTATGAGGAATATTAAAGGAATCATTAAAGCAGGTTATAGTCAAACCAATCATGTTAGTCTATTGCATTTGAATATTATAGAATATTGTGATATAAATGGAACCGGATATAATTATGATATGAACTATAGCTATGGAGCAATTGTAATTTTAGCAATGAATCGGTTCAAAAACTGGCCGAAATAGGTATTAAGATTTCTTAACCACTTAAGGACCGCCACACGACGATATACGTTGGCAGAATGGCACGGCTGGGCACATTGACGTATATATACGTCCCCTTTTAAGAGCCCAGCCGTGGGTCGTGAGCGCGTCCCGGTCCGAAGCTCCGTGTCCACGCCCGCGGACCCCGCCGAAGGTGTCCCGTGATCGGGTCACAGGAGCTGAAGAATGGGGAGAAGTGAGTGTAAACAAACCTTCCCCGTTCTTCTCTGTGGCAATGTCAGTGATCGTCTGTTCCCTGATATAGGGAACGATGATCGCTGACGTCCAGCCCCGCCCCCCTACAGTTAGAAACACACATGAGGTCACACTTAACCCCTACAGCACCCTCTAGTGGTTAACTCCTTCACTGCCATTGTAATTTTTACAGTAATCAGTGCATTTTTATGGTCCCAAAAATGTGTCAAAAGTGTCTGATATGTCCGCCATAATGTCGCAGTCATGAAAAAAATCGCTGATCGCCGCCATTAGTAGTAAAAAAAAATATTAATAAAAATGCCATAAAACTGCCCTATTTTGTAAACGCTATAAATTTTGCGCAAATCAATCGATAAACGCTTATTGCGATTTTTTTTTTTTTTACCAAAAATAGGTAGAAGAATACGTTTCGGCCTAAACTGAGGGGGAAAAAAAATGTTTTTTTATATCTTTTTTTGGCGATATTTATTAAGGCAAAAAGTATAAATTATAGATTTTTTTTCAAAATTGTCGCTCTATTTTTGTTTATAGCACAAAAAATAAAAACTGCAGGGGTGATCAAATACCACCAAAAGAAAGCTCTATTTGTGGGAAAAAAAGGATGCCAATTTTGTTTGGGAGCCACGTCGCACGACCGTGCAAGTGTCGGTTAAAGCGATGCAGTGCCGAATCGCAAAAAGGGGCAGGGTCCTTAACCTGAATATTGGTCTGGGTCTTAACCGGTAAAAGCGGACCTTCAGTCATTTTTTTCAACTTTCCATTTATTAAATCTTCTGCAGTTTTGGTTTTAAATTTAGATAGTAAAAAGTTATTTTTTTTGTTTTGTTTTTTCTTGCCAGTAAATACCTTATACAGCCCACTTCCTGTTTCTTGTCTTGTAAAAAGTCTACGCTTATGACATCATGTACAGCTCTCTCACTCATAAGAGGACCAATGAGAGCTGCAGGTGTGCCTCTGTGTAAATCCAGGAAGTGAACAGGCAGCAGCTTCAGCTGCCCACAGTTAAAATGGATGCAGCCAGACTCAGTAGAGGGAGATTTCTGCAGCATATTTGGCAAGTACAGAATCGCAATATATATAAAATAATATGCAAAGTGATTGGAGGGAAGCTTCAGAATGGCAAAGATGTTTTTATTACAAATTATGTGAGCAGACTCCAGTTCCTCTTTGAAGGGTTAGTATAGGATTTTTTTTTTCTTTAAAATAAAAAACATGTTATACTTACCTCCACTGTGCAGTTCGTTTTGCACAGAGTGCCCCCGATCCACGTCTTTTGGGGTCCCTCGGCAGCTGTCTCTGGTCCTCCCTGCAAGAACTCGCCACAGTCATGCGAGAGAGCTCGCATGGTGGTGAGTCCTTGCGGGCGCGTTCCAGTAATACAGCGAGCCGCCATAGCCGTACACTGTATCACTCGGCCCCGCCCCTCGGCGCACCGCGTCACTGGATGTGATTGACAGCAGCCAATGGCTGCGCTTCTCTCAATCCATTCGCTCTAGCCAATCAGCGGCCAGGCTGAGCGGCGAAGAGGATCTCGGGACCGAGCACGGGACTTTCGAGGGGTCAGGTAAGTAAAACGGGGGGAGGGCTGGCATCATCAGATGTTTTTTCACCTTAATGCATAGATTGCATTAAAGTGAAAAAAAAAGAATGTATTTTCAACTCCTTTAAGGGATTTTTTTTTTATATGGTATAACATGGGAGCTCTTATTCTGGTTACTGTGCTATATTTTTGTTGTCTACTTTTAGATATCAGTTTTGCTTAGCCATGCATAACTATGCCGCTTCCTCTTGAGGAGTATTGCTACACTTTGTCAACCATTTCCTCTGAGTTCTATGAGCAGAAACATTTTACAACACAACGTACCCATTAGCTTATTTAAGGAATCCATAACGCCCCGAAGAGGAGAAAGGGCAGGAAATGAAAGAACTTTGAAAGCACATGTTTCCTGAGTGGATCAACCTTAGCAAGTATTTCTTACCAGCAGTTTGGGTTTGTGCATATGTGTTTACAATGGTGCTTGTATACCTGACATGCAGCAGGATTTCCTGAGCACTACCATGCCCTGTTTATTCAACTGTTATTTCTTTCTCCTGCTTGCAAAGTGTACAGCGGAATCATTTTCTGGCTAAGCTTAGAAGAAAAATACAGGGTGTGGCTTGTGTTTTTGGAGGACTTGGATGGTGACATTGTGCGGCGAATGACAGGAGGATAATTGCTACTGTGGGCACAACAGTGGGGAAATATAACGAATTATGGGTTATATGCTGAAGCGTAGATTAAAGAGCTGGCAGGCTGCAGATAACAAGGCACAGCTGCACATTATGCCTTTTGTACTTTACTATAAAAAGGAATGAATGCTCTTTTGTGTGTTTTTAATACATACTTTACAATATTGTTGGGGATAGGGACACATCTTGTCCTCTGAAGTTCTTGTTTTACTGACACGCAAGTCTGATATATTTTGCGATATTGAAAGAACAGTAAACCCAGTAGTTATGTTTGTATTGATTCCTAAAGGGACAGTGTAGGTGAATTTAAAGCAGATCTAAACCTAAAAGAAGATCTATCATTAGAATTAGCTTTTTAGATTTCTTCCTCTATGGGACCATGTACATGTGTGCCAATTTTCTAACCGCTAGCCGATGTGCCTCCCTCCCCTGCTGTTGCTACAGGTCTGACAACAGCTTTAAAGCAGAGTTCCACCCAAAAGTGGAACTTCCTCTTAATCCACTCCTCGCCCCCTTACATGCCACTTTTGGCATGTCATTTTTTTGGGGGGGGGGGGAGTGGGGGCTTCAGGAGGAGTGGGACTTCCGAATAGTCATATCGCCTTTTGGCAGCCTTTCCCTGTAGGCGATTGCCTGGGACACGTGACAGGTCCCAGGCGATCGCCTGTCCAATCGGATGGTGCAGCGCCGATCGCGCATGCGCAGTGGGTGCCCGGCCTTGAAGCTGAAAGCTGTCACGGCCAGGTGCCCACACTTAGAATGAAGACGCATCGCTGGAATGTGGAGCAGGTGAGTGTATGTTTATTAAAAGCCAGCAGCTACACTTTTTGTAGCTGATGACTTTTAATAAACATTACAAATGACTGGAACACCCCTTTAAAGAAGACCCCTGATTCATAGCTGCAGCTTGTCTCGGTTGTGAACACTCTCCTGAAAAAAAACATAGCTGCAAGAGGAATGCAGAAGCTGAAGCATACCTCCCTTCTCTGCATTCTTCTTGCCACTGCTTGTCTCATGAAAGTGCTCCTTACTGGAACAAGCTGCAGCTATCAATTGGTTTTTGGATTGGCTGTGGCAGGAGTGGAGGGGGAAGGTCACGACAACTCAACTTGTGCACTTCACTAAGACTCCATTCACACCTGATCAAACTGGAATCTCACAATTCTGCCCACGATTCCAGAATTGCGGCAAAACACGGGATGCATTTGCAATACCAGTATTTTTTAATGGCACCCCAAATGCACTGCACTGCGCTGATTTTGCCACAATTGTCGAATGACAAAACACACTAAAATTGTGACAAAAATCGCACCAAAAAACGCTCCTGGCTGTGTGCCAAGATTTGGTATATGAGTTTCTTTGGAGTGTTTTTGGAGCGGAGGGAGGCCCATTAAAATGAATTGTGCCACTGCTAAAACATGCCACAGAAACGCACAAAAAGGCTCAAAGAAAACATGGTGCAGCAGCTGTTGCTGCCCTATGCTTGGATGTGAATGGAGCCTAAGGCCTCTAAAAGCCCTTAAAACTGCCTAAAATTAGGGATGGGACGAACAACCCCCGGTTCAGTTTGCAGCAAAACATGCGAACAGACAAAAAATTTGTTCGAACACACGAACACCGTTAAAGTCTATGGGACACGAACATGAAAAATCATAAGTGATCATTTTAAAGGTTAATATGCAAGGTATTGTCAGAAAAAGTATTTGGGGACCCGGTCCTGCCCCAGGGGACATGTATCAATGCAAAAAGGTGGATGCATGCCAACAGCCCTGCTCCTGTCAGCCTGCCATTGCTTTGTACAGGCTTCCCAACCAAAAAGTTTTAAAAATGTCAGTTTTTTCGGGAACATTGATTTTAATAATGCTTACAGTGAAACAATAAAAGTGAAATATTCCTTTAAATTTCGTACCTAGGGGTGTCTATAGTATGCCTGTAAAGTAGCACATTTTTCCCGTGTTTATAACAGTCTCTGCACAAAATTACATTTCTAAAGGAAAAAAAGTAATTTAAAACTACTCGCGGCTATAATGAATTGTCGGGTCCCGGCAATACAGATCAAAGTCATCGAAAAATAAAAAATAAATGCGTGGGGGTCCCCCTAAATTCCAGTACCAGGCCCTTCAGGTCTGGTATGGATATTAAGGAAAACCCTACGCCATAATTAAAAAAGAAATGGTTTGGGGTTCCCCCAAAAATCTATAGCAGACCCTTCTCCGAGCACGCAACCTGGCAGGCTGCAGAAAAAGAGGGGGGGGGGGACGGGACGAGAGAGCGGATAGATCTCCCACTGAGCCGGCGGGAGCAGGTGGACTCCGTAGCGACAGAGTCCGCCTGTGTGGAAGAGGCCTAAGAAATTGTAAGGTGCAATATTTTAAATGTTTGCTTTTGGGTTTAATACAACTTTATTCTATCATCACCTTATCCAAAAATATTTTGGCTTTAGATTCACTTCAGTGGTTTCGTTTTATTAGAAGATCGCTTACTTTTTTTGTCCATCGAGAATTGTTTAAACTTTCAGTAGCACTTGCATAGACATTTTCTTAAACTATTTTCAACAGCCAAAGAATAAATCGGCAAAGCTGGACAGATCCCAGGAATTGGGAAGCAGAGATGATCAGAGTATGGGCAGCATATAACCTGGCTCCGATTCAAACCAGCAAATAGCTACATGGAGACAGCAATGACTGTAATTAATGCAATAGGAAATGGGTACAATAGACCACAAACTAGTGATGTGTACTTTTAGAAGTTGCAAACTCTTGTATTTTACTGTATAAATGGTTGACTTAATTTATTACAGATGCTTGAGTTGACAACGTTTTCAGTTCTTCATCTGTCTGTATGTTGAGCCATTCTGATTGGCCAAAGCTTTTTACTGTCTGTTAGGCCCTGTACACACGAGCGGATATCCGATGAAACCGGTCCGCCGGACCGTTTCCAGCGGACATTTCTGCTCCTGCTTTTGATCTGATGGGCTGTACACACCATCAGATCAAAATCCCCGCGGAAAACATACGCGTTGACGTGGCCGCGCCGCGACGATGACGTGCGCGACCCTGGAAGGTAAATACTTCCACCCATGCGTCGAATCACTTCGACGCATGCGAGAGATGGGGATCGGCCGGACTTATCCGGTGAGTCTGTACAGACGACCGGATAAGTCCGACGGACAGGTTTCCAGCGGATAGATTTCTTAGCATGCTGGACAAATGTTCGCAGAAAAATGTCCGCTAGGCCGTACACACGACCGGATTTGTCTGCTGGAACTGATCCGCGGATGAATCCCAACGGACAGATCCGGTCGTGTGTACGGGGCCTTATGGTGACCATCTACGCTCTTGGTTTTAATATTTGATCAATGTGCATTTTTTATCAAAAAGATCAAATCGGCAAACAATTGAATAAGCATAATTTTATCTTTCGACTGATTCAGACTCAGTTTAAATCAAATTTAATCAGGGTGAAAAATCATCAGGTTAGTTGGGTCAGTCGGCAGCATTGAGAAGCTTTATCAATTGATTGGATCACATTTCGAATAATCAGATTATGAGATTGTATAGGGAAAACAGAGATGTGGTCAATAACTTAATGATTGTATTTTTTAACTATCAATCAAATACCGTATATACTCGTGTATCAGCTGAATTTTTCAGCACTTTTTTTTTTTATGCTGAAAAGCCCCCCCCCTCGGCTTATACTCGCGTCTCCTGCTGTGTCATGCTGTCTTAAAGCGGAGGTCCGGGAAAAAAATAAATAATTAAAAGCCAGCAGCTACACTATTATTATTATTATTATTATTATTATACAGTATTTATATAGCGCTAACAGTTTGCGCAGCGCTTTACAACACACAACACATACTGCAGCTGCTGGCTTTTTTATAAATGGACACTTACCTGTCCTGCAGTCCCTCGATGTCGGCACCGCAGCTGATGTTTCCATAAGCTGTCGGCTGCTGCTGTCGCCATTGCGGGTAAGGGAACCTGGCAGTGTAGCCTTTTGACTGCACGCCGGGAACCCTACTATGCATGCGCAAGGCCTTGCTCCTCTCTCCTATTAGTCCGGTGGCCAGGGGAGGAGGAGGAGGGAGCCCCGCAGTGAAGTCACGGCCGTGACCGAACTCCCAGAAGTGGGAAAGGATACTGGCCAAGACCGGTATTTTGTCTCCCCTCCCTCGCAAAAGGTGCCAATTGTGGCATCGGAGGGTGGGAGGAATCCGATGAGCGGAAGTTGCACTTTAGGGTGGAGCTCCGATTTTCACTGTAGTCCAACCCGGGTGTACTGTGCGAGCGTGTCCACGAGACCGTCTTTCTTGGTGTGTGATAGGAGATTATCGTGCCTTTAAATGAAGGCCACGCAGGCGTGGTGCGGCGGCTAGTGGAGTTGGTGTATTTGATGGGTTGACGACGTGCAGCAGAAAGACATTCTCGTCGAAGCACAAGCGCAGTACACCAGGTTGGAGAATTTTATAAGTTGGAACTATTGACGGAACACCGCCGACTGCATTTACATGACACAGCGGGAGATCAAAGACACAGTGAGGCTTCAGATGGGCACTGATGAGACAGGGGAGCACAGTAAGACTGCAGATGGGCACTGATGAGACCGATGGGCACAGTGAGGTTGCAGATGGGCACAGTGAGGTTGCAGATGGGCACCGATGAGACAGGTGAGCACCGTGAGGCTGCAGTTGGGCACACTTGGGCTGCAAATGGGCACAGTGAGGCTGCCTATGGGCACAGTGAGTCTGCAGATGGGCACTGATGAGACAGGTGAGCACAGTGAGGCTGCAGTTGGGCACACTTAGGCAGCATATAGGCACAGCGAGGCTGCATATGGGCACAGTGAGGCTGCAGATGGGCACTACTCGCAGGATTGGATTGACAGGTGTAGGAGCCAATAGCTCCCACTGCTGCCTTTCTGTTCTGAATGCAGGTGGAGTCACTACAGAAGGGCAGGCACAGCACTAGATCAAGTGAGGACTAAGATAAGTATTGGGGGGGGGGGGGGGTCATACAAACACTTTAGCCTTACAGCAGTTGTAAAGCTTTTTTTTTTTTTTTCTAAAATAACAAACATGTTGCCTGCACGGTGCTATTGTTTCTTAACCTTTTTTTGATTGTGCCCCCCTTTAACATTCAAGAAGCACCCCATTCTAAAATGTAAAAAATGCAGCAACATCCACATGTGTAGGACAACAAACATGAGAGGTGATTTATTCTTCCAAAGCAAATTCACCTTTGAAAACTGGTAGTGATCAGTATTCCAATGTTTCTCTTCTCCCTTAGTTTCTCTCCATCACTCAGCTGTGACCCCAGCGCTGATGGAGAGGGACAGGGGAGGGGCAAAAAAGGGTGCTGTCCAGATGCCCAACGCCCTTCTTATGCCAACGATTAAAAGGTTGCAATGATGCATATTATAATCCTGTCACTTTGTGTAACTAAAAGGCAGGCTTTATTCACCCTCTTGTATACACTTTTGGGAATTTTTTAGGCAATTTGCCAGCGTACCTCTGAAGAAACCTGAAAGAATCCCATGGTGTGTGGGCCTGGGCTCCTTTGTTGAAAAAGGCTGCTCAATAAAATAGTATTGCAGAGAGCGGTCCTGATCTGCCTCTTCTGGGGTTCCCCACCGGCGCTCTCCACTTTTTTCAGTGCGCCACCATAGGAAGCCGCGAGAGGAGGAGTCGCCGAGGCGGTCCCTGGGCAGAAGTAGGAAGTGGGACAGGAAGTCCCACTCCTACCGAAGCCCCCCCCCCCCAAAAAAAAAAATGATATGCCAAGGGGGTGAGGAGTGCTTAAAGCGGAAGTTCCATTTTTGGGTGGAACTCCGCTTTAAGTTCTACTTTAAACTATTTACAAACGACTCTATTGCCTTTGGGTAGCCATTAATAAAACAAAGAAACAGTCTTGCACAGGAGAAGGCTCATCATTCATACTTACTTCTTTCAATGTATTGGGCACACACTTTCAGTATTACAATTTCTGTTTTCCCAATTACAATTTTGTTCTCCAGTCTATAAAGGTTTCGCTGAACTAAGAGCTTAGGATGGTTATGCAGTTAATAGAGGAATGTTTAGAAATGTGTGCGCTTGGTATCTTGGGACTTTGGTATTTGTGGGTTTGAAGAGTCAGCACTATGTTTAATGATGTCACGGTTTTGGATAAAGAATTATGCTGTGCTTTGTTGGCCAGGAACCATCTGAAGTGATAGTTCTCTCCGTTCGCCAGCAATAGCTTCATCTATATACCAGACAAACTATCAGTGTCCTTGCGGTTTACTGATTCTGCTTTACCGTTTGGAAAAGTTTGAGCTGCAAATAGCTGCACCATTCCAAAGGATGGGCAAAAAAATGCTGAGAAAGTGTAATGTATTATATTTAGTAGCAGTGAATCACATTCAGGTCCTTCAAGAAGCATCTGTTGGTTCATAAAAGTTTGAACGTAAAAATGACCAAAGATTCATGATGCCCTTGATCCATGTTTTTTTTTTTCTCTGATTAGTTTACATAACTGTAGTAACTGGTTATATGTAAGGGAAAGTGAAACTGAAAAGAGGGATCTCATGAGAGAGGCACATAGATGGCCACTACTTTTCCTCTGAAAATGCTAATCCTCCAGCCTGACCCCAGAAATAGGGTTAGAAGTTCCAGCTTCATCCTAAAGCAGGGTTCCAACCACAATTAGCATTTTTTAAATGTATGTCCTTTCATCATGAGTTTTTATAATATAAATCCGGTCACTTACTATTTTACAATCCGCCGCCGCTCCGCATAGTGATTCAAAAAAGATGTCCACGCCGTTGTCATTTTGCTTGTGGGCATTGTGAAGCCCACAAGCACTTACTTCCTGGAAGTCTTGGATCGGGAGTTGTAATGGGGAAGCGCACTGCATCCTGGGAAATTATGACACACATTTCCCAGGAGCCGAGGGAGATGATGTCAGAATCCTAGGTGATTCAAAAGGCAGATTTTGTGGGAGCGCATAGCAACAGGCATTTCCAGGTGTGTAAAACATTTTTTATTTTTTAGGTCTAATGAGCACAATAATGAAAAGAAAACATTTGGGATGGAAACTCCACTTAACTAATTTTAAAATTGTCCCCCTCCTAACACTTATGCTAACGAACCTGTAGAAGAAAGATGTATATAATTACAGATTTTCAGGCCACTCTGGTCTGATTAGGTGGTCCTGTCCCCCTGTGTCAGCCAGTGCCACCGAGGGGGATAGGAGGGGGTTCCAACATCTGATGGGCCATTGTAGCCTATAAGGGACATCACTGCTCCAGGCATAAGCAACTGATGTTGGAGCACTCTCTTCTCTACCCTTGAGCCGCTGCTGTTGGATCATGACTGGACCGGATCGTGCTGAAAAGAGGCAAGTATATGCATCTTTCTTACACAGGTTAGTTAACGTACGTGTTAGGATGGTGGAGGGGACAGTTTTAGGTGAGTTAGGATGAAGCTGGATATTCACCTTAAAGTGGAGTTCCACCCAAAAATGGAACTTCCACTTTTCGGAACCCTCCCCCCTCCGGTGTCACATTTGGCACCTTTCAGGGCGGAGGGGGTGCAGATACCTGTCTAAGACAGGTATTTGCACCCACTTCCAGGCATAGACTCCCATGGGAGTCACGCCAATCCCCCCCTCCCCGCTGTCTCCTGGGAAACACATAGGTCCCAGGAGAGAGCGGGGACCAGTGAGGATGGGCTGCGGCGCTCGCGCATGCGCAGTAGGGAACCGGGCAGTGAAGCCGCAACGCTTCACTTCCTGGTTTCCTCAACGAGGATGGCGCCGGGGGCAGCCGAGAGACGAGTGATTGCTCGGCCAGATGTTCACCAGTCATCTCTATGACCGTCGGAGGACGGGGCGCGATGTGATGATGTCACGCCCGGGTACCCGGTAAATTTTTTTTCACGATCTCATGCGTTCCAGCCTGGAGGAGAGATGTGACGTCTTCTTGACCCAGCATCTTTCCATAAAGTGGACCTGTCACACACTATTCCTATTACAGGGGATGTGTACATTCCTTGTAATAGGAATAAAAGTGATAAAAAAAAGTGTAAAAATAAAAAAAATAAGTAAAATAAAAAAAAAAAAATATATTTTTTTTTGAAAACGCCCCTGTGCCGTGCCCGGTAGCTCGCGGTCAGCAGCGAAAGCACATGTAAGTCCCGCCCACGTATGTAAACGCTGTTCAAACCACATATGTCAGGTATCACCACGTGCGTTAAAGCATGTGCAACAATTCTAGCACTAGACCTCCTCTGTAACTCTAAACTGGTAACCTGTAAAAACTTTCAAAGCGTCGCCTATGGAGATTTTTAAGTAACGAAATTTGGCGCGACATGTTAGGTATCTATTTACTCGGCGTAACATCATCTTTCATATTTTACAAAAAAATTGGGCTAACTTTACTGTTTTGTTATTTTTTTTTAATTCATGAAACCATTTTTTTTTTTCAAAAAAAAAGGCGTTTGAAAAAATTATTGCGCAAATACTGTGCAAGATAAAAAGTTGCAATGACCGCCATTTTATTCCCTAGGGTGTCTTCTAAAAAAAACATATATAACGTTTGGGGGTTCTGAATAATTTTCTAGCAAAAGAATGATGATTTGTACATGTAGGAGAGAAGTGCCAGAATAGGCCCGGTATGGAGGTGGATATAAAAGCCCTGTATTGAAGGGGTTAAAAAAGATTTATATACAATTACAGGTTACAACCATGTATAGTTCATACAAAGGTTTCAGAAGGATGGTGGACCCCTATAGGTCATAAGGGGTGCTTGAATGTAGATCTTGACACAACTCCAGCACCGCTTATGACCTTTAGGGGTTCTCTGACCTTCTGAAACCTTTGTATGAACTATACATGGTTGCAACCTTCAATTGTTTGTAATCTTCTTTTTGTACAAAATTATTTAAATCATGCCTCTTTATTAATAAAATTTTATTTTAATGATAATCCTTGCCTAATCCTTGAGTACAGAGATAGTCGTCCTATTTCCTCCACTCCACCAGGGGCATGTTTGGGGCAGCCCTAGGTATTCCGTTTTAATATTCAATTATTATGGATGATGGTACCCGCCCAGGGCTGGATTTGCTCTCCCTGCCGCCCCAAGGCCAGGTTCCGCAATGCACCCCCTCCCCGCCAACCGAACTACCCCCCACCCCAAATCAACGGAGAATGGCAACCGGATGGCAGGGGCGGCACTGTTAGTTCAAATATTTTTTTTCTTTGTTTTTTACTTTTTTATCACTTTTTTTATTTTTATTTATTTGTAGCTTGTCGCTTACATTTTTTTTATTTTTGTATAATTTTCTTATTATTTTTCTTATTCTTTACTTTTTAATTACTTTTTTATTTTATTTATTTAATTATTATTTTTTTATCTTTTTTTTTTTTCACTTACCTTTTTTGCTATCATGCAGGAGAAAACAATTCCCTGTGTGATAGAAATTGGAGGTGACAGGTTCTCTTTATTGACACTGTCACCTCCAAAACAGGAGCCCTAGCACTGTGCTAGAACTCCTGTCACAGCTGAGATGGGAAGAGCACAGCTCTCCCCTCTCACTGTGTACATCGGCAGCAGGAACAGGAGACAGACTCGGTGGCCAGGGGGAGGACGGAGTCCCGAAGCCAGAGCCAGCAGAGAGAGGTATGAGGGGAGGACGGACGGTAGCACACATTTTACAAGTGATTTCGGCGACATCGCCGCAATCAATTGTTAACGAGCGAGCGAATCCCCCCATAACTTACCGCCCTTAACTGTATGTTACGGGCGTCCGAGGAATCCATGCCACTGCTGCCCCTTGGCGCCCTGCCACCCCAAGGCCTGGCCTCAGTGGCCTTGTGGGAAATCCGGGCCTGTACCCGCCCCTATCCTTGGATCAACTCGATTTGAGACAATCCCTTTTATTTCACCTTCTTGCATAGTAAAAAACCTTCAGCCTTTACAAACACTTTAGAGAGGAGCTTCAGTCCACCCCGAAAAAATCGACAGCTATGCCTTTTGCATCTTAGCTAAAGTAAAACAGCTGCGAAGCCTTGCAGCTTGACCGCCATTTTCCCACTGCACATGTGTGAGTCGCACTGCGCTTTGTGAATGGTCTCACAGTCCTCTGGAACCTGTGATGTGTCCCAGAAGGCTGCAGGCAAAGGAGAGGGGGTGAACTGGAAGCGGGTACCTGTCCAAAACAAAGTACCCACCTCCCCCTCCCCCGAAGTGGCAAATGTTAAAGAGGAGAAGAAAACAGAAAAGTGGAACTTCCCATTTTGGGTGAAGTTCCGCTTTAAGTTGGATACACATAGAGATAGAAAGAAAATATAACCAATTCCTCCATCCATGCTTTACAAGACGGATGGACACATCTCTACTGTTGGCTACTGTACCCTAATAGCCAGTGGCTGTCCAAATATTCAAATCGCATCTGCATACCTCCCAACTTTTCGAGATGTGAACAAGTAAAAACCTATTACCAAAAGTATGTAGGTGTAGGACACACCCCTTGCCATGCCCCCATAAAGGAGAATTATACAAAAAAAAAAAAAAAGTTAAACCAACAAGTTCTGTTTTTTACCACTAGTGTTCCTTTAGGCTGGGTTCACACCATTGCGAATTCGATGCAGGGGTCTCCACATCCAATTTGCAATAGCAGGAGATTTTGACCGACTCTCTATGGAGCCGGTTCACATATCTCTGCTGCGGCTCCGGTGTGAATTTGCACACGAGCCCTGTGTGTCTTTTGGTCCATTTCAGTTCCGAATTGAATCAAAAATTTGTGCTGAAATTTGGACCCGAAACGGTGAACTTGGATGCACCAGACCCCTACCGGGTCGCCGCATGCAGCGAAGTTGGAAACCCAGTATTATACTGGCTTTTGAAATTTACAAATGCAGCAATTTAGAAATTGGATAAAACGTTTGGCACTGGAAAACACTTTGTGAAAGATAAAAAGTGCATTTTACATATAACTATATAAATCAGACCACAATGAGGGACAAATGAGGGACAGAGGGACTTTGCTCCAAATCAGGGACAATCCCTCGAAATCAGGGACAGTCAGGAGCTATGCATTTTCATCTTATTTTGATGCAACTGCTGTACGTCTGCCAATTTTCTGCCTGGCTCCTTCGATTTTTCAATCAAAGGTTATTGGGTAGGAGGTTACAAACAAGGCCACCCGTCGTCTGAGACCAGCCAGGTAAAATTTACTCGGTGTGTGGCTAGGGTGAGAGCAAGCTCTAGAAGACCGATCTAGTGATCAGTCTTACTACTACAGTCATTCATGAGAGATGTGTAGGGCAGCTCAAGAGCTGAGGCTGATTTCATCACGCAATACTGGAATGCACCTTAACTGCCACTTTCACTTCCTGTATGAGTTTACATTTCATATTTACAGTTTAAAAATGAAAGTATGATAAAGCTTAAAGGGTCACTAAAGGAATTTTTTTTTTTTTTTTAGCTAAATAGCTTCCTTTACCTTACTGCAGTCCTGGTTTCATGTCCTCATTGTTCGTTTTTGCTCTGATGTTGCTGTAATCCTTCTCTGTTCTGAACAGTCTGTTTCCTGATGAAAAAAGTCATGGGAGCTTTCTCTCTGTGGCACTCACTAATCAAGGAGGTGTGATTACTGTGTGTCTCAACAGCAATTAGTTTTGTTTTACAAACCATCACTGCCCTGTATTGGCTCTTTGTCTCTGTTCATCACAGAAGCATGAAACTAGATGCAAAAACGGAACTGAAACTCTAGGTACATTATATGATTGTTTTTTTATCTATTTGTAATCCTTTTTAAAAGGAATCAGTTAACTATTATGTCTCTATACCCTGTAAACAGTCATTTCAGCAAAAAAAAATGTTTTCCTTCGCAACTCCTTTAGTTTAATCGGGACAGGGGACAGTACTTGCATTGAATGAAAAGTGTTGGTGGCTGTTCTCTTAGACCCCTTACACACTGAATAGTTTTTCAGGCGGTTTAGCATAGGGTGACCAGACATCCCCAGTTTCAGGGGACAGTCCCCGGATTGAGGACACTGTCCCCTGACCAAGTCTGTCCCCGATTTTGTCCCCGGATTGGATTTGAACAGGGTCTGGGAAAGTCGGTGCAGAATAAAAAAAATTATAAATCTGAATTGCACCCCTCCGCTCCGCCGCTTAGGGGGGTGTATTTTTTCCATTATCTGTGCCCCTTTCTGATGATCATGTGCTGGTCGGAGCGGAGGGAATATTTCTTCAGTTTTGGGTGCATGCCCATTCAGCTCCACTCGCATGTTCTTCTGCCTTGGCTCAAGTCCCGGCCAGCCGCCTGCCTGCTTATCTCCTTGCCTTCCCTGGTGGAATGATCTTCGTCCCCTCCCCACCCATTAGTACCTGGGCCCGGAGAGTAAGACTTGACAGGCTGTGAGGCGGCGACGGGCAGAGATTCACCGATTGCCGCCATTACTAGTGAAAAAAAAAATGTCCCCGGATTTCATTAAAAAAATCTGGGCACCTTAGTTTAGCGCTAAAAATGGCATCTAAATACAGCCTGAAAAACTCCTGCCCTGTAGTCTCAGTGCTTTCACACTGAGGCGATGCGCTGGCGGGACCGCTTCAAAAGTGAGAGGAGCGGTGTGTTTACTGCTCCTTCCCCATGAAAACAATGGGACACCGCGGCTATACCGCCGGCAATTCGCCTCTGCTAGCGGGGGTTAAAACTGCACCACTAGTGTCTGAATACCGCCACAATTCCGACGGTATATATCGCCGCTAAAGATAACAACGCTATACCCCCACCGCACCTCCCAACCCAGTGTGAAAGGGGCCTAAGTCTAGAAATTACAAATACCCGTGTATTACGTGCATTTCCTTGGGCACAACAGCCCATTCATTTGAAAGTGCTTTTTGAAAACACAGTCACACACAACTAAGGTGCCACGTCACGTTTTCTGATGCGTGGGGGTGCCATTAAGAACTAATTTTACAGGTCCCAATCAGCAAATGTTTTTCTGGCATGCCCGTTCTACAAAAGCAGGATGTTCAGATAGCTTCTGCTAAGCAGGCTGACGTGCACACGGGCCGAATGTTTGCTGGTTTCTGTTGAATCGGCTGATATTTGCCCCGTGTGTACCAGGCTTGAAAAAGGAAGTAAACCCTTATGGGTTTTACTTCCTTTTCTACTCGGCAGCGCATACTAGCACATTATGTGACTCTTACCTGCAAATGAAGCCTGCGGCATCCTCGCTGCAGGCCGCATCCATCTTCCCCCTCTCACTTCCGGGGCTGCAGTCTCCGGCTCTGTGACTGCGCATGCGCACAGGAGCTGCAGGTCACAGCACACTCACCTGAAGAAACGGCTCGGAGGGCCGTTTCTTCAAAGCGCATGCGCCAATGACATCATCGGCGCAGTGTACAATAAATATCTCCTAAACGGCGCACATTTAAAAGATATTTACAGTACCTATAGTAGAGCTGCACGATTCTGGCCAAAATGAGAATCACAATTTTTTTGCTTGGAACGAAGATCACGATTCTCACGGCGTAAAATCTTTTTACATTTCTACAAAAAAAAAAAAAAAATGGGCTAACTTCACTGGCTAGTTTTTTCTTTTTTTAATTCATTAAAGTAATTTCTTCCAAAAAAAATTGCATTTAAAAAGACTGCTGCGCAAATACAGTGCAACATAAAATTATGCAACAACCGCCATTCTATTCTCTAGGGTCTCTACTAAAAAAATATATAATGTTTGGGGGTTCTAAGTAATTTTCTAGCAAAAAAAAAAAATAATGATTTTAACTTGAAAAGAGCTGTCAGAAAAAGGTTTGGTGTTTAAGTGGTTAAACGTTCCCTAATTTACATACAGAAGTGTATTCCTTTGATGTGATACAATGTTTAGACTTAACTTTCCACTGATAAAGAATGTTTTCAAAACTTGGCAGATTGCCCAGACTTTGGGGTAGATTCACGTAGAATGGCGTATGTTTGTGCGGGCGCAACCTATCCTATTTACGTTACGCCTCCGCAACTTTTACAGGCAAGTGCCGTATTCTCAAAAGAAAGTTGCGGCGGCGTAGCGTAAATAGGCCGGCGTAAGCCCGCCTAATTCAAATTGTGAAGAGGTGGGCGTGTGTTATGTAAATTAACCATGACCTTGCGTGATTTATGTTTTTCACGAATGGCGCATGCGCCGTCTGTGGAATTTCCCAGTGTGCATTGCTCCAAAATACGCCGCAAGGACGTATTGGTTTCGACGTGAACGTAAATGACGTCCAGCCCCATTCACAGACGACTTACGCAAACGACCTAAATTTTTCAAATTTCGTCGCAGGAACGACGGCCATACTTAACATTGGTACGCCGCATATACGCCTCATATAGCAGGGGTAACTTTACGCCCAGAAAAGCCTAACGTAAACGGCGTAACTGTACTGCGTCGGCCCAGCATTCTTTCGTGAATTCGCGTATCTAGCTGATTTACATATTCTAGGCGTAAATCAGCCATGTGGGAGCCATGTTTAAAGCGGAGTTCCACCCTAAAAGTGAACTTTTAACAATTTCCCTTTAATGTAAACAAATAAAAATATTAAATGTTTTTTTATTTTATTTTTTACTCACTTCTATCTGGCTGTTACTAGGCAGTATTCATAATCTGCCTAGTTCCTAGGTGGTTCAACTTCCTGTCCTAAGACCCCATTGCCTCCTGGGAAATGATGACACTCATTTCCCAGGAGTCTCTGCCTAAAAATCAACCCAGCATGCACCTCTCCCTGAAAACCAGGAAGAAAAAGAAACTGGGCTTCACATGCCCACACATATGATGGATACGGCCACAACATGAGCTGGAGGATATAAGGCAAGTGTTTGCAATGATTTCTGGAACAATTGGGGAGATCTTTTTGTGATTCATTTTAGCTTGCAAAAATAAATAAAATAAAAAATGATGCCCGAAACCCCGCTTTAAATACTAAATATCTTCCATTCTAAATTTCATTGAGTGAAGACTTATTTGCTTTGTTTAAAAATTTCCTAATTTATCCTACATTTTCTAATAAAAAAAAAAAAAACGTTTCTTTCTGTCACTTTCCCTCCTATGTTGGTATATTGTGAAAAGCCCTCTGTTTTGCTTTTGTAACCTAGTACTTTTGACCTGTAAGAGACTTTAAAGGCCCTTTTGAGATCTAATCTTACGTAGATCAAACCATTGTAATAGCCCGAGGCAGTGAGCTGTATAACAAATCTCTCCTTTGTTAATGTGGTTTATACACTGTGTGTGTGTTTTCTTTTCCCACTGTCTTTTTTTTTTTACATTTTCCATAGAGCCTAACAAAGTAAAATGCTCAGTGTGCAGCATGGCAAGCTATAGACGTAACATGGGATGTAGAAGAGTCATTGAAGACTGAAGGCACAAAAAGACCAGATGGTCCCCTTAGTCCTTTTTCTCTGGAGATAGACCTGTATTTATTCCTAAGCATATTTAATTTCACTTAAGCTGGCAATACATGAATCAAAATTTTCCTGGTTCATCAGGAACCAGCTGAATTTCAATCCTTGTATGGGCAGGGAGGATGTACAGAAGATACCCGGCAGCATTGATCCATGTATTCTAACGGCGGGGGAATCTCCCCGCCCTCAGCAACAAAAGCTCAGTGAGCAGGATTTCCCCTGAATGTGTGGGTGGGGGAATCTTCTTTTTTATTTATTTTTTGTTCAACCCACTGAGACCCTTGCAGAGCACCCATATTCACTTAAATGGATTGCGTTCGATGGGCTCTACGCCCACCAAAAGCTACAGGTGATTATAATTTTTGATGCACCTGCGGCATGTGTACACCCCAAGCCGCTGTCTTTGTAGCTAAACGGGATGAGCCCTAAGGTTCCTTTCACATGGGTGGCCAGAGTGCATTACAAACAAGAGTTGAGCCACAGTTTTACCACCCCTGGCCATACATCTAAATTCTACCAGTGCAGCCATCAGTGTGTAGGGTGGTAAGTTGCTCGGCACAGAACCCAGAAGATCGCGGCTATCACTGCAGTAGTACTGACTACTAAAGTGATTGTCAGCATCCAGAGGTATGATATATGCTCCACGGCTGCGCCAATTTTAACTGAGCTTACAGACAGCAGCCTGTCAAACGTGCCAATTAAGGTCAATGGCAGCATGCTGCAACTGCAAGAAGGCAAATGTTTGACTCGTGATTGTGTTGCAGACTAGTGGTTACTTATTTATTTTCAAATCGCCCCTCCCTCCTTTTTTTCTCTCACCCCCCCTTCAACACCTCTCCCTTGTCTACCCTTCGCCTTCTCTACTCTCTCCTTTGAACCCTTGCTTGCTATAGTGTACTGCTTATATTGAAAATGTATCATCAGAATGATTATTTGAAACCTAAGGCCCCTTTCACATCAGCGGACCGATCAAGTTCCCCTGTCCGTTTTTTTCTGGTGGACCCGATCAGACCACTCATTGTTCTCTATGGAGTGGCAGTGGACATATGTCCGCTGACACTTGTCGACATACGATCCGGTCCGCTAAAAACAACAGATTCCCCATCCGCCTGGCGAGTCATATCAAATGACAGTCGGATGGACACAGACAGACAGTCCGTTTCCATCAGACTACCCTTTAGGCCTCCTACAAACGCCGGACCGTTTTCAGCGTACATGTCTGCCCGGAGATTTCTGTATGATGGCTGTACACACCATCATACAGAAATCCGCGCGTACTTGATACGCGGCTACGAGGCCGCGCCGTCGCCGCAACGATGACGCGGCGACGTGCGCGGCCCTGGCAGTTCGACGCATGCGTGGAAGCATTGAAGTCATTCGACGCATGCCAGGGATGGCGGCCGCTCGGACATGTACGGTAGGTCTGTACAGACGACCGAACATGTCCGACGGATAGGATTCCAGCGGGCATGTTTCTAAACATGTTTAGAAATATTTTCCCGCTCGAAAAAGGCCCGGCTGAAAATGCCCCACTGGGCTTATACTCGAGTCACCTTTTTGCACCTAATATCCTGGATTTGGGTACCCGGTACCGGCCGGCCGTAGGTCCCCTGGACCCCAAACTTGGCACACATATAGCCCCTCTTCCTCTACGAGTGTGCAAAGTTTGTTGTCCGGGGGACCTACAGCCAGGGAGCACCGATTTTTCATAATTGGGCACCCCTTTCATAGACTCACATGTTAAACGGTCATTTCTCAGGTAAATTTGGGAACCCGGTACCGGCCGGCTGTAGGTCCCCTGGACCCGAAAACCTAGCACACATGTAGCCCCAGTTCTCCTCTACAAGTGGGCAACGTTTTCTGTCTGGGGGACCTATGGCTGGGGAGCACCGATTTTTCAAATTCAGGCACCCCTTCTATATACTCCTATATTAAACGTAAGTCTAGTCATGGGCACAGTGAGGCATGCACATGGACACAGTGAGGCACAGTGAGGCATGCAGATGGACACCCTAGGCTTATACTCGAGTCAATACGTTTTCCCATTTTTTTGTGGTAAAATTAGGTGCCTTGGCTAATATTCGGGTCGGCTTATACTCAAGTATATACGGTAGTAAGAATTAAGATAAGATTATTAAGAATTAATAATAAGAATAATTGAAAAACGTTCAATAAAATGTTATCTGACAAGATGGTTGTGGTACGGTATTTCGATCCAAAAAAAATCCCCCAGAGGCAATCTGCCATGCCCCGGGTGGCAATGGCGGGTGTGTGAGAGGGGTCCTCCCACACAGCCCGCCCTACATGCTCCGCTTTGAAGCCCAACGGGGCACAGGGACTCCCTATAAGGGAGTGAGAGGATCTAGCCTGCTCAACCAGCCCCGTTAGTCCTTCGCCTCTCTTTTTAGAGACCGCGTGGTCAAAGTGCGTGCATGTTAACCTAATTTCGAGTGCGTGTAAGTGTGGTGGTTTTTGTGGGAGGGGGGTGGGCATACTAAGCTCAGGCTTACCTCGCATAGCACACCCACCGGGAGCCGGGCTGAGACCACCAAACTCAATTCACATGTAGCCGAGACCGGGATCCGAACCCCTAGCTGCAGAGGTGAATGGCTTGTCAGCGCAGTGCCAATCGCATTGAGCCACCGCAGCTCCGACACTACTGCCTACGTGAAAAGGTCCTAATTTCCTGTGGGTGAGTTGGCAGTGTTTCCTTTGAACAGCTGCTAGTGGGAAGCCGCTGGCGGCACCCTCCGTCACCGGTGGCTGTTCGCATGCAGTTGGGCATGACGAGTGATCAGCTGGATGCAAACAGTCTGCGACCAGGGCTGATCGATCTCATAGTCTTTTACCTGCCAACAGCTGTTGGCAGGCAACCACTCTGATTGAGTCTCCCACAGGATACCGCCAGAACCACATGCAGGTGTGAGTGTGAATGTGGCCTCAATGATATCTGTTTTCTTGTGTCATAATGATCATTTGCCTATTTTGTGCCACTTACCAAAATGCAGCATTTTATCATCAGAAATATCATGAATTTGTAATACTAATTAACTCTATACAGCAGGGATATGCAATTAGTGGACCTCCAGCTGTTGCAAAACTACAAGTCCCATCATGCTTTTGCCTCTGGGTGTCATGCTTGTGACTGTCAGAGTCTTGCTATGCCTCATGTAGTTCTGCAACAGCTGGAGGTCCGCTAAGTGCATATCCCTGCTATACAGGTAGTAAAATTTGAGTTTAGCGTGGTGTCCTTGTTGATGATAAAATAGCGGTCTGTTTACATTTTTCATATATTGCGTTGTTGTTGCTAGGTAGTAAACAATGGCGGATAAAGCTAATTCATAGTGTGACTATAACTAATGATTTCCCACTGTTATTTTATGTAGCCGTCTTATGAAGTTCACATGGAATGGTGCACAGCATCTGTTTCCCAGCAACCTCGTAGAACACATGTATTTTTAAATCATCCACACTCTGTTCATTAGAAGAATTCTTTGTACGGATATGCTCTGTCTGCAGGTTTAATTGTCTAGTATGGGCACAACTGCTACAGTCAGCCACAAATTGTAGAAATATTATATGTGAAAGTTATGTCAGCAAGAGAGATCAAAGTGCATCTATAGCCAATTTTGTTTTTTTATCTGGACAGAGTTCAAAGAGGTTAGAACCCCTATATGTTTTTTTTTTATGCTCTCTGGGTAGATTTAAAACTGAACTCTGGACACAAAAAATGTAAATATATTCCTCCATAGCCTCAAAGCGTATAAATCCATTTTATGTGAGGCAAACGCTTTTATAAACCCAGTTAATACTTTTTAAATGTAGCAGTGACATTATGCAGCACTTAAAGAAGAACTGAAGGAGGGGCCCAGCAGGCTCCACCCACTACTGTTTGAATGCAGAAAATTACAGAAGAAGGGGGCGGAGACTAGACCAGTCGCCCTGCACAAAGAGGGAGAGTAGA
This sequence comes from Rana temporaria, assembly GCF_905171775.1. Classification (NCBI taxonomy): domain Eukaryota; kingdom Metazoa; phylum Chordata; class Amphibia; order Anura; family Ranidae; genus Rana; species Rana temporaria. The sequence goes on from NC_053493.1 coordinate 145,289,871, forward strand.
AGTGACCGCTCGGTATTACAGGAAGATATTGCTCGGAGGCAAAAGTTTTGCACTGGATTACTGCACAGACCTGGAAGAGATTCTCAAGGCACATCAAGATACTAGTAAGGATATTTATGACTCTCAGGCCTCGTGCAGACGGACGGACTGTCCGCTGAAAACGGTCCGCCGGACCGTTTTTTTAGCGAACATGTCCGCCCGGAGATTTCTGTCTGATGGTTGTACACACCATCAGACAGAAATCCGCGCGTACACGATACGCGGTCGCGACGATGGCTCGGCGACGTGCGCGGCCCTGGAAGTTCAAAGCTTCCAGGCATGCGTCGAATCACTTTGACGCATGCGAGGGATGGCGGCCGATCGGACATGTCCGGTGAGTCTGTACAGACGACCGAACATGTCCGACGAACAGGCTTCCAGCGGACATGTTTCTTAGCATGCTAAGAAACATTTGTCCGCTGGAAAACGGTTGGCTGGACAAATGTCCGCTGGAAACCTGTCCGGTCGGCCGTACACACCACTGAACATGTCTGCTGAAACTGGTCCGCGGACCAGTTTCAGCAGACATGTTCGGTCGTGTGTACGGGGCCTCATATTTAGACAAGAGCTGACCATAGATTTTCGTATGAAAAATCGTATCTGTACATTCGATAATGCCATCAGAGACTTGACAAAGGTCATTTGGAAGTACTTCTAAAAAATCTTTTTTTTATTTTCCATACATTTTTATTATTTTCAGAATAAGTTTGCAAATGAAAATGACAAAACAGAGTATATACAAATAACAACAGACAATATTAAAAACACTCAAAACTGGCAGAGGCAGAGGGAGTCTTGATGCCCTGAGACAAAGTCAGGAAGTGACGAAACGCGATCTTTGTGGTTTTACCGGAAGTGACGCATGCGTTTCACGGGCCGCTGAGGAACCAGGAAGTTGATAGAAGGGCTGCTGTACACAGACGTCTCTCTCTGCTACTATCGGTGACCGGGTGCTTCTTAATTTTTTTTCGTTACCACGATTAAAAATGACAGTTGATCTGACCTCATTAACCATTAGAAAATTGAATGGGTGTTCCAAAATCAAAGTTGTGTTTTTTTGTTTTGTTTTGTTTTTTAAGCAACAATCTATCCACGTATTCTATCTGTGTATGGCCAGCTTTGCCCTCTCTGCTTGACAAGTGTTGGGAAATCCAAACTGTTAGGCCTACTACACACTGGCCGAATGTCGGGTGGCATTGGCTTGTTCAATAGAAGCCGGCTGACATTTGGCCCATGTGTACTGGAGACTGTCTGACAGAAGCCAGTTGCCCACTCGGCTTCTGTCAAGGGGGCATGACCGAAAAAGATCTGCGGGCCGGCTCCCGATCTCAGCCAATGGCTGAGAGCGCTGCCCAGAGTGTTCACAGAACACAATAGAACTGCAGGAGAGATTTCTGTACTAACGTCGGATTGTTAGTATGGCGGCTCCTCCTGAGCCCTGTTTGTTTGTTCAGCCCTGCTGGGTTAAAGGAAAAAAAACTATTAGTGTGTACATGGCTTTAGGCCTCATTTAGGCCGGGTACACACGAACAAACATGTACGGTGAAAGCGGTCCGTCGGACCGTTTTCACCGTACATGTCTGCCAGAGGGCTTCTGTACGATGGTTGTACACACCATCGTACAGAAGTCCGCGCGTAAACAATACGCGGGGCGTGTCCGCGTCGTCGCCGCGATGATGACGCGGCGATGACGCAGAGACGTGGGCGGGCCTGCCATTTAAAGGCTTCCACGCATGCGTCGAAGTCATTCGACGCATGCGAGGGACGGCGGGCGCCTGGCCATGTACGGTAGGTCTGTACTGACGACCGTACATGTCCGAGCGGGCAGGATTCCAGCGGACGGTTTTAAAACACGTCCAGGAATATTTGCCCGCTGGGAAAAGGCCCGGCGGGCAAATGTTTGGTGGAATTCGGCCCGCTCGCGCCCACACACGACCGAACATGTATGCTGAAACTGGCCCGCGGACCAGTTTCAGCATACATGTTTGGTCGTGTGTACGGGGCCTTAGAGTTGCCTGCGATTTCTTCCGGGGATATCAGCGGAGTTTCCTGCCAACAACTGCAAATGCATAAATCCCACTCAAAGCAGTGAGCTTCTGCAGCTGTTTTGACCGTCCATTTGTAATCGAACATGCAGTGATTTACCTGTGGATGATCAGTCCTGGATGCTGGCTATTTGCTTAGCTGAGAAAGGGGTGGAGACATCTTGATTTATCCCCATCCAGTCAAAGATTGCCTTGAATTAAAAATAAACAAAAAATTCAAGGAGTTCTGTGAATGGAGGCAGTGCTGAGCGAGCGACCTCCTGTAGTCAGTGTGCAGAGTGGGAAGTTGCTTGGCACAGGACCCAGAAGATCGTGGCTATCACTGCAGTAGTACTGACTACTAAATTGGTTGCCAGCATTCCCAGGTATGATATGTCAAGTATGCTATAAAAATCATACTTGCAGTTCATCACTAATGCTGTAGCTATCAGATCACAGAATACATAAAGTGTAGTTGGTTTTGAAACTTTTTTCTATTAATGCAAATGTAAGCCTATAATAATAAAACAGATTTTTATTTTTTGTTATGATAAAAACCTTATATTTTATTAAAAGAAAATTATATATGTTTAGGTAGTCATAGAGTTATTGGCAAATTAATCCATGCATGCCGACGCTACTAAATATGGATTGGCATTTGGGCATCTTTGACCTCTAAGCATGACGGAGCTAAACCTGATTCTAATGAAGTTAAGAATTTCCAGCATGGGGGAAAGTCAAAATTTGAAAGCGCGTTCTCACATTATCCTTTAGATCAGGGTCTCCAAACTTTCTAAACAATGGGCCAGTTTACTGTCCTCAGAGCTAAAAGGGGCCACGCTGTGGCCACTGGGAGTAGAAAAGGTCCCAGCATCAATGCGACTAAACGGTGCCCTATCTTTTGTGTCAGTGGGAGGAATTGTGCCCCTTCATTGGTATCAGTGGGGGGAATTCTACTCAATTGTTGGTATCAGTGATTGAAAATGGTACCCCACGGGACAGATAAAAGCAATCAAAGGGTCTCATTTGGCCACCGGGCTGCAGTTTGGAGACCACTGATGTAGATGAATACTACCAGAGTACTAGATTGGGTACAAATCACACCATGTATGTCTTTCCTGTGGGTACAAATCACACCATGTATGTCTTTCCTGTGGGCATAAATCACACCATGTATGTCTTTCCGGTGGGCACAAATCACACCATGTATGTCTTTCCGGTGGGCACAAATCACACCATGTATGTCTTTCCGGTGGGCACAAATCACACCATGTATGTCTTTCCGGTGGGCACAAATCACACCATGTATGTCTTCCCGGTGGGCACAAATCACACCATGTATGTCTTTCCGGTGGGCACAAATCACACCATGTATGTATTTCCAGTGGGCACAAATCACACCATGTATCTCTTTCCTGTGGGCACAAATCACACCATGTATGTCTTTCCTGTGGGCACAAATCACACCATGTATGTCTTTCCGGTGGGCACAAATCACACCATGTATGTCTTTCCTTGGTATTCTCTATATCTGAGAATACTGTAAATCAGGTGTGCCCAACCTTTTGAAGAGCTAGGGCCACTTAAGCAACTTGGTAACCAGCTGCGGGCCACATTGAGCAGAGTAGGCGGATGATGGGTCACGGACTCACGGCTATTCTATAGGCCCTCCGATCCGCCCAGATGGAAGGGGACAAACTCCCTTCTGTTTTTTTTTTTTGCGGATTGGAGGTGGGCAGACGAAAGCAAGCAAAAGTCTGTTTACATCTGCCGCTCTATAGAGGTGAATTGAGGATGCAATTGGGTCAGGCCAATCGTGTGAAAAGGGCCTAAGACTGCTTTCACACAGATGTGCTGCGGTTTGCCCACACCGCGGGTGCAGCGTGCTGCACCTGTGTCTATCCTGCGGGTTAGCTGAACTTTGTCATAGACTCCGCCTGTGGCAAAAGCCGGCTCTGTACAGGAAGCATAGGCTTATGGGGCTCTGCTCTGCAGCCACTTTCTTCCTCTACCACCAGCTTCGTTCACAACACTAATGCTGTGTGCGATCTGAGCTTGCCAACCCCCCATTCCGGAGCAGGAGGTTGCGGGCCACATCAGAGGGCTCCGCAGGCCACTGGTTGACCACCCCTGCTGTAAGTTGTACTGTTGGCCCCATATAGACTTTATGGACCTATGCCATTCCGCTTGTTATCTCATCTAACAGTACCTGTGAACAGAGGTGATTGGAAGCTCTTTATTGCTTCTTTTTCACATGGCAGCTATCTAGCCATCTCTAGATCGCAATTCTGTTTAAAAATAAAATTACTTTATTAATGTGCACTTTAGCTCCATTTACAAACCCCTTTCCCCACTGGCTGATTTTTTATTTATTTTTTTGCTTACTAGCTGGCTGACTGTAGCTACTGAAGAAAGGAGGGATGATGTCATTGTATATAAACAGGCCGTGTAAAACTTAAAATACCTTCAAAAGTCTGATTTCCAATCTGAGTGTTCACAACTGCTATCTAGGGATTGTTGGAGAGCTGTGACGCAGACAAGAGAGCAGTAAAGTGCGTACAGCAGCCTCTATGCATGATACTTCTAGATTGGACAGTGAGAGGGACCACTTTAATGCTCTGAATGTTCAGCTTGAGGCCACTTCTGTAGATAGAAATTATAGTTTGATGTTTGCATCTGACTTAGTCATCTGATTGCATTACATCACAGGTCATGATTTTTGGTTCTTTGTGTATTCCATGTCTTGTCACATGATTTATTCCTGGACCTGACAGTAGTCGAACCTAAAAGCCAAACCCAGCATACGGTTTTGCCTATATTCGGCAGCATGGGCGTCCGCTGAATTTTTTTCAGGGGGGGGGCGCCTCTGCAGCGGCGATACGCAGTCGCATTTAGCGGCCGAATAGCGCAGCTAAAACAATGGTAAAGCGCCGCTTTACCGATAACGTGGCCAGCTGGCAGTGTAAATTAGCCCTTGAGATAATTCAGCTTCACACCATACCCATATAAATATAGCCTAGAGAATGTACAGACCTCCCTTCAGCACAGACCCCCCATTGAGCACAGATGGACCCCCATTGAGCACAGATGGACCCCCCATTCTGCACAGACCCCGCCATTCAGCACAGATGGACCCCCCTTCAGCACAAACCCCCCTTCAGCACATACCCCCCCTTTAGCACAGATGGACCCCCCATTGAGCACAAACCCCCCCTTCAGGACACACAGACCCCCCTCCCCCATCCCATTCAGTACCTCAGATCAGCCATCAGCACGGCACATGCACAGCAGGTTCCCTCCTCCTGTGTACACATATACACTGGAGGGGGAGGCGGCTTCACTCTGCTCGCTGTGCCTGTGTGACATCCGGCCCGGGACCGCTCAGACAGCCCGCGGCCGCGAGACTCTTCAACACCATCTCGATTTTCATGGGGGGTCATAGTTACATAGTTACATAGTTAGTCAGGTTGAAAAAAGACACAAGTCCATCCAGTTCAACCACAAAAAATTAAAAACAAATTAAAAAACACAGTACAATCCTATACACCCAACTCCATACCCACAGTTGATCCAGAGGAAGGCAAAAAATCCCAGCAGAGCATGATCCAATTTGCTACAGCAGGGGAAAAAATTCCTTCCTGATCCCCCGAGAGGCAATCGGATTTACCCTGGATCAACTTTACCTACAAATCTTAGTACTCAGTTATATTCTGTACATTTAGGAAAGAATCCAGGCCTTTCTTAAAGTAATCTACTGAGCTGGCCAGAACCACCTCTGGAGGGAGTCTGTTCCACATTTTCACAGCTCTTACTGTGAAAAAACCTTTCCGTATTTGGAGGTGAAATCTCTTTTCCTCTAGACGTAAAGAGTGCCCCCTTGTCCTCAGTATTGACCGTAAAGTGAATAACTCAACACCAAGTTCACTGTATGGACCTCTTATATATTTGTACATGTTCATCATATCCCCCCTTATTCTCCTCTTCTCAAGAGTGAATAAATTTAGTTCCTCTAATCTTTCCTCATAGCTGAGCTCCTCCATGCCTCTTATCAGTTTGGTTGCCCTTCTCTGCACTTTCTCCAGTTCTCCGATAACCTTTTTGAGAACCGGTGCCCAAAACTGAACTGCATATTCCAGATGAGGTCTTACTAATGATTTGTACAGGGGCAAAATGATATCTCTGTCTCTGGAGTCCATACCTCTCTTAATACAAGAAAGTACTTTGCTCGCTTTGGAAACCGCAGCTTGGCATTGCATGCCATTATTGAGCTTATGATCAACTAAAACCCCCAGATCCTTCTCCACTACAGATCCCCCCAGAATTGCCCCCCCTCTTGCCCTATGGAGCAGACGCCCATGTTTGGCAGCTATGCAGAGCAGAGTGTTAACTTTTGTGAGTTAATTGTCAGAAAAACGTATGTCCTTTTAAAACCGAAGCAGTAACATGAATACACAGAAACCCATAAGAAGCCAAATCCTATCTATCTATCTATCTATCTATCTATCTATCTATCTATCTATCTATCTATCTATCTATCTATCTATCTATCTATCTATAATTTATGAGGCTGGGTGTCATTCAATCTGAAAGACTAATAGTGACCATACACATAGCAATCTGATTCAATGATTGATTTCATTAAAATGATTCTGCCCAGTCTGGACAGAAAATCTGATCATAGGAAAGTAGATCTTTTAATATGATTATTGTTGACTATTATTGTATAGTGCTTCCAATGATCTTTTCAATCTTCTGATTGTATTTCTGATCGAACTGTAACTTTATCAAATGTACGGCCCTATAGAAAAACGTTCCATGCATGGCTACCATCATGATATCTAATGGCCATCTTCTCAAGGGATGCATTCTCTGATCAGACGAGTTGGAGAGGTGGGGCAGTGACATCACAATCTCCACCTTGTGCAATCAGCAGGGTGGATAAAAATCAACGATTAAAAAAAATCTGAGTTTTTATTTAAACCAGAATTTTTAGATTTTTATCAAATTTATTTTAATAAAATGCTTTTGGCACTGCATTGATGCATTTACACAATTTCACAGTAACTATGAGAGAAAAAAAAGTTTAGGAATATTCCTTTATCCCATTGTTTGCAAATCTATGTACACTACAAACTTTATAAGAAAATGCAACACTTTCTCTGAATGGTTCCATGCCATGCAAGTGATCTCCTGTGTTCAGAAAGCAGCAGGGTAGCCACTCAGCACAGGTCCCAGAAGCAAGTGGAGATCAGTGATTTTCAACATCTAAAGGGATCCCACAGTTATGGTATATACTTGGTTACTCTGGTCGAAGCTGCACCCATATAACTCTGTAAAAATATCCATACCTGGAACTTTTCTATTATGTACTTGCATCAGAGGTTCTCCCCCAGTATCTTGCTATGGTACAGACAAAGCCAACCAAGAAAGTCCCTAAAAAACACTCCAAACCAAATAGAGGGGATACAGTACAGACAGCTTTTTATTGCTCAATATATATTCACAGTAACAGTTTCATGCATCCCTGTCCTTCAAAGCTGAATGTGACACTGTGACAATGCCAAGACACTGGAAAGATGTGTAACCGTTCAGACAAAAAAGTAACTAATTGTATCCTAAAGAACAGAATATACTAAACAAGATACCAGGGACACAACTCATCCCAGTATATGGTCAGTACGATTTTTTCCTTGGTCCCAGGATAATAAGCAAAACCAAAAATGTTGCAAACATCGTAAAGCAAGAAAATAAAAGTCAAAATCACGGTTTAATCGAAATGGCGAAGTACTATTTAATGCATGAATACAGTTAACGTTCTTTTGTTTATGCTAGGTTCACACCAGGGCCAATCTACATCTGATCTAGGGTGCATTTAAAAAAAAAAGTCAAAGGGCATAAGGTCAATAGTGTGACAGGAATGCAGGGCACTATTATTTCCTGTTCACTCAACACACTTCTATACCAAAAGTCACAACCCAAAAGTAACATCTGACAGGTAGCACAGAGACAGTGCAGAGAGTAACCAGATAAAGCTGGTGTGTATTAGGCTGCCATTGGATTAGGATGTGCCCAATAATATCAGGTGTTCCTACCAGAGTGTCTCCTTACAACAGGGTCCCCCTTACATGATGATCTTACGTCAGGGTCCCCATCAGGGTCCCCCCTTGCGTCAGGGTCCCCATTACAGTACATCAAATGTCCCCATCAGAATGCTCCCTTACATCAAATTCCCCCATCAGAATGCTCCCTACATCAAATGCCCCCATCAGAATGCTCCCTACATCAAATGCCCCTATCAGAATGCTCCCTTACATCAAATGCCCCCATCAGAATGCTCCCTTACATCAAATGCCCCCATCAGAATGCTCCCTACATCGAATGCTCCCTTACATCAAATGCCCCCATCAGAATGCCCCCTACATCAAATGTCCCCATCAGAATGCTCCCTTACATCAAATGCCCCGATCAGAATGCCCCCTACATCAAATGTCCCCATCAGAATGCTCCCTTACATCAAATGCCCCCATCAGAATGATCCCTACATCAAATGTCCCCATCAGAATTCTCCCTCCGTTTTTGTTATGAAGCTCATAAAAAAGCTCTGGTGCAACCAATTTCATTTACATTTTCAGAGATCGCATAATTAGTGAAATGATGTCCATCTGTGTGCAATCTAAGTGTCACATGATCTGTCATTACGTATACACACCTTTTTGAAAGGCCCTGGAGGCTGCAACACCTAAGCAAGACGCACCACTAACCAAATACTGCCATGAAGACCAAGGAACTCTCCAAACAAGTAAGGGACAATGTTGTTGAGAAGTACAGGTCAGGGTTAGGTTATAAAAAATATCCAAATCTTTGATGATCCCTAGGAGCACCATCAAATCTATCATAACCAAATGGAAAGAACATGGCACAACTGCAAACCTGCCAAGAGATGGTCGTAAACCAAAACTCACGGACCGGGCAAGGAGAGCTGCAGAGTTCCACAGCAGAGACTGGAGTATCTGTACATAGGACGACAATAAGCTGTACGCTCCACAGAGCTGGATTTTATGGCAGTGGCCAGAAGAAAGCCATTACTTTCAGCAAAAAACAAAATGGCACGTTTTGAGTTGGCAAAAAGACATGTGGGAGACTCCCAAAATGTATGGAGGAAGGTTCTTTGGTCTGATGAGACAAAAATTTTACTTTTTGCCCATCAAAGAAAACGCTATGTCTGGCGCAAACCCAACAAATCACATCACCCAAAGAACACCATCCACAACACCACAGTGATACATGGTGGTGGCATCTTAATGATGTGGGGATGTATTTTTAGCAGTCAGGACTGGGAAACTGGTCAGAGTTGAGGGAAAGATGGATGGTTCTAAATACAGCAAAACCTGCACCACTCTGTGTGTGATTTGAGGCTAGGATGGAGGTTCACCTTCCAGCAGGACAATGACCCCAGACCAGTAGTGTATTTAGGTTGTGTGCTGCCCTAGGCCTGACTAAACTCGTGCACCCCCTAATTTAAATATCACCCACCCCTTAATTTGCATAGATTTCCTCTCACTTCCTGTTTGGCTATGGGACAGGAAGTGAAGTGAAATCTCTGCAATGGGACATGGGTTGTAAAAAATAAACTGACAGGGGCTATAACCTTCCATTACTCTATCCAACATGAAAAAGTGTTGTCTATAGTTATACTTTAAGCACAAATTTCTGATAATTTTATGGAGAGGACTAAGAAGATATAACCTATTGCCAATGGTGCAGCAGAAACATATAGTACAGTGAGGAAGGTTTGTGGTCCAGGATGTTAGGACAGTCATAATTAGATGCAGCGCCCCGCCACATACACAGTTGCGGAAAGCCGGCCACCCGCATACTGGAAGTATTGCAGTCGCTTTATGAAGGCGCTAGTCTAATTTGCCTCTTAGCCCAGTCCAACCCATAAGACTGGCTCTAGACTAGCCCAAGCCGGTGGGGACTCTTTCCGTGCTGCCCCCCTGCAAAGTGCTGCCCTAGGCCTGGGCCTTGTTGGCCTAGGCCAGGATACAGAGTTGCCCCAGACACACTGCTAAAGCAACACTTGAGTGGTTTAAGGGGAAACATCTAAATGTATTGGAATGGCCTAGTCAAAGCCCAGACCTCAATCCAATAGAGAATATGTGGTCAGACTTAAAGACTGCTGTTCACAAGCACAAACCATCCAACTTGAAGGAGCTGGAGCAGTTTTGCGTGGAGGAATGGGCAAAAATCCCAGTGGTAAGATGTGGCAAGCTCACAGAGACTTATCCAAAGCGACTTGGAGCTGTGATAGTCGCAATAGGTGGCTCTACAAAGTATTGACTTTAGGGGGGTGAATAGTTATGTACATTGACTTTCTGGTATTTTGTCCTATTTGTTTTGTTTCCCAATAAAAATAAAATATCTTCAAAGTTGTGGGTATGTTCTGTAAATCTTCAAACAATCCATATCAATTCCGGGTTGTAAGGCAACAAAACTCGAAAAATGGCAAGGGGGGGTGAATACTTTTGCAAGGCGCTGTAGATTTAAACTGTAATAAAAGCAGAAGATGTGCAAAATATACTACTGTTTTCTTTTGATACAGCTCAGATTGCAAGTAATTGCATCCAGTAAAGATCATTTTACATCCTGTTGTAATCAAAACTGATCAGTTTTAGCTTTATATAGACTTCCTATATTTTTATATAGAAGGGGATGTTGGGGAATTGGCGCGCGCCTTGTTTGGATATGCTAGCAATAAATATTTTTTTACGTTTCGTATACATTAGCGATTGCTGGCATTTGCTTATATGACATACAAACAGCTTACATTTTGTACTGCAATTCCAATGTCACTTTCTGCAAAGTTATTTAAAATCCAAATAACACGTTTCAAATATTTATATGTACGGCTGTCTGTCGGAATGCCGTCTTTTTATTGTTTGTAATCCTTTATGTTTACACGTGTTTATATACGTTCAGTAGAATGTATCGTCTCTTATATTAGGGCAGTATATATAAGATTAGATAAACAAATAGTAACCCGTCCACAATAATATATACTGAAAGGGCAAAGGATACTCAATAGGTTTTCTTTAACAATCTGTTTATCTGTATTGGGAGTATACATTAGCTAGAAGACACAGAAGTATTCCCGAAATATTCCTGTAATGTGAAAGGAAGAGTAGTTGCAGTCACGTCTGTTGGTTTAAAAGAAGTATAATGCCTCATACATGCTCGGGATTTCCGGCGGGAAAAAGTCAGTCAGGAATCCCGACAGGAAAAGAGAGAGCTGGTTCTCTTTCTTTTTTTTGCCCGCAGGTTTTGGCAGTTTTCCCGTTGGAAAAACTGCGAGGGAGCATACACATGGCCAGTTTTCCCAGCCAAAAGCTCTCCTTGCAGTTTTCCAGTCAGAAAACCCGGTCGTGTGTACGAGGCATAAGGCCTGGTTCACACCTATGCAGGTTGCAGTTTGCATATTCCAGGTGCATTTTGCGTTTTCCAATACACGTTTTTGATCCATTGAAGTATATGGAAAGCAAGAAAAAAGTCCCTGGCCCTTTCCACAAAATTCACAAATGTGAACTACATCCATAAGAAACCATGTTAAATGGACTGTAGTGTGTTTCTGCAAAACTGATAACGCACTAAAAAATGCATAGGTGTGAACCAGGCCTAAGTGGAGCCCAAAAAAATCCAGAAAATCAGCACAAGGGACACAACTTACAGCCAGTGAGATGTGTCCCTTGTGTTGATGTCTCATCTTAGCTTATAGTTGAATTTCTCCTACATCAATGCCCCCCACCCCCACAGCCGAAATCTTCCAGTGTGGTGGGGGTCAATAAAACAAAGAGCTGTCACAGGTTACGTTTGTTCTTAAAGAGCGCAACTAATATGCACTGCCTATTCCAAAAAAACAGAAGCGAGGGGGAAACAGAGAGACTCTGAGAGTCTTACAAGGAGGTAGAAAAACACAATATGAAGCAGGTTCACATAAAATAGATTACATGACCATTAAATAATGGAGCGGGGTATAGATTATTGGAATAGAAATAAGGATATTATTCAATGTCACATTAATGTCACTCCAATGCAGCACACAATGTGCCATGCATTGTGATAATGAGCATTTTACTGTGCATTACCGCTACACATAGGTGTGAAAAATGTGTGTGCCAGTCTGATGGATCTGGATTTCTTCCTCCTGATCAAACGTGATTGAGCAAAAAGGTAGGATACTTGGCGTTACCCCATACTTGTACTGTTTGGGTATGAAACAACCTAGTATACCTGATACAGCGCATGCATGGATACATTTCAGCTGTAGTAATAGAAAACACTACATGATTAGTCTCTGAAATTCTTTGATATACAGTGTATATGTATATATATATATATATATATATATATATATATATATATATATATATATATATTTTAACATGGTCCTTATGAATGGATGACATTGCTGTCACATATATAATGTCTGTGACAGTTTCATAATGTGGGTCTGCTGGCGTCTGTGCTGTGGTCACAAATGTTGTTAAGATCGGAAACTTGGTTATCAGTATGTTTACAGTCTAGGCACGGCTCCCACAGCCTGCTATACAGAAAAACTGCGGATCTACTTTACCTTGACTGTGGGCGGGCACATGCGTGTTTTAGTATGAACATCTTTCAGTACAGAAAGCAGGCATGCCAAGCTGGTGGTTTTTGGACCACATGCAGCCCTCTTACTCTTTTGTCTCTGAACTGATTTAAAGTGGTATTAGACTGCCTCAGCCCCCCCCCCCCCCAAAAAAAAATATTTTTTTTATATATTGCATTGCAGCTTACCAATCCCTAAATGCAGTGTCTGCATTCTTTATTTAGCCTTTTATTTTCTTTATTTTCACCGGGAGATCTGGCCAGTAATGCACTTCTTGTCTCAGGGTGTCCCCACTCTGGATGGAGGACCATCGGTGACCCACAGACACTCTTGGACGGCAGCATTGTCAATCTGGGGAGAAGAAAGTGGTAGATGCTTTAGCAGCTTTAGATGAACTTGACTAACAAATAAAGCCAATTTCCAGCTAATAGTTTTTACAGGATAAGTTCACCTTTATAAAAAAATAATAATAAATGCACAGTCAAAAAAAAAAAGGTTTTTTATTAAGAGCCTGTAAAGCGTTCCACAATCTCAGGCTCCTGCAGACAGTCAGGCCCCGTACACACGACCGGATCTGTCCGCTGGGATTTATCCGCGGATCAGTTCCAGCAGATAGATCCGGTCGTGTGTAGGGCCTAGCGGACATTTCCCAGCGGATAAAAATCCAGCCGATGGATTTCCAGCGGATAAAAATTTCTTAGCATGCTAAGAAATCTATCCGCTGGAATCTGTCCTTCGGACTTATCCGGTCGTGTGTGCAGACTCACCGGATAAGTCCGCCCGATCCCCATCCCTCGCATGCGCCGAAGTGATTCGACGCATGCGTGGAAGTATTTACCTTCCAGAGTCGCACACATCGCCGCGTCATCGTCGCGGCACGTCACCGCGGATGTTTTCCGCTGGGATTTTGATCTGATGGTGTGTACAAGCCATCAGATCAAAATCCGGAGGAGGAATGTCCGCTGGAAACGGTCCGGCGGACCGTTTCCAGCGAATATTCTCTTGTCTGTACGAGGCCTCAGAGTAGCAGTCTGCCCATACCTTGTACGGGCAGGCAGTTACAGAATGATCGGAAGAATTAAAGGGTCACTAAAGGAAATATTTTTTTTAGCTAAAAAGCTTCCTTTACCTTACTGCAGTCCTGGTTTCATGTCCTCATTGTTCGTTTTTGCTTTGAAGTAGCTGTAATTCTGCTGTGATCTCCACACTTCCTGGTTGCCTGTTTCCTTATAACCATCGTACTGGGAGATTTTCATGGTGGTCTAAGCTGTCATTACTGTGTGTCTAAAACTCCTCAGAACCAATCAGATTCATTTTAAAAACAAAACACTGCCCTGGATTTGTTTGTTTTTGTTCTGTGAGTCTTCCCGACTCACCTCTCACCCGGAACTTCATGTATGTACCTTTAAAACCGAAAGTGAAACTAGAGGAACATTATATGATAGATTAAATTCAATTTTTAATCATTTTTAAAAGGAATCAGTTAACTTTTATGTCTCTATAACCTGTAAACAGTCATTTCATCAAAACATTTTTTTTCCTTTAGTGACCCTTTAATGAACTACCTAGAGCACCCAACAACTGCACCCTGGTAGTTTTAGCCAGCTAATTAACAATAGTTTTCCAACAGTCCTGTTAAAGTGGTTGTAAACCCTTACAGACCACTTTAACCTACAGATAAGCCTAGATTAAGGCTTACCTGTAGGTGCAACAAATATCTCCTAAACCTACATGGTTTAGGAGATATTTGCAGTAGAGTCTGCACCGATGTCTACGGCGCATTCGCGCCATAGGCGCAGGCGCACTGAGCGTGCCATTAGTGAAGGTGATTGTGCCTTTACTGACGGCTCCCGCATGCATGCACGGGAGTGACGTCATCAGAGCCGTGATACCCGGAGGTCACTTGGGTATCATGGCGGAGAAAAGGAACGAGAGTCGCTTTGGGGGCTTCGATCTCAGGTAAGTAATTCATAATCGGCTAGTATGCTATGCTTACTGGCTCATTATGCCTTTCTCTTGCAGGGTTTAAAAAAAAATATTTTGGAGGGTTTACTTCCTTTTTAAATATCAACTTCTTTTGAGATAGAATGACCATAGATGAATTGACGTTCGGCTGGTTCAGCAGGGATTTTGATTAATCTATGGACAGCTTTAATCCATGTTGGGGAATCAGCCATGTCTCCTTCTTGTGACACCTTCACCTTAAACAGCGAAAAGGTAAGAAATAAATATATATATATATATATATATATATATATGTATATATATATATATATATAAAAGGTATGCTGTGTAAATGGGAACACATAACAAACATAGCCGGTTTTCTCAAATTTGACTGCAAACGTGGAAATATGCTTTTAGGTTTCCCTCTGTCTTTTATTTTTGCAGTAGATCCACTTTAGCTCCAAATGTGTAGTTTATACATTTTTTTTTTCTTTTTCTCTGCTGTTAAGTAAAGTGTTGTATAGTTCACAATAAAGAGAACACAACAAGCTTTCTTGGTGGAAAATCTTGAAAGATAGATCAAAGTTTCCAGTTCTGTTTGTTCAGCACTAAGAATAGACTGGGCAGATTGCGGAAGTGAAAGCAGACACACATGTACAACATTCATTCCAGGGATTATGTAACAACGCTCTCTCAATGTTCTTCTTGGTACTTCCAATTCTGTATGGAAATGAATGGAAATGTCATGTTTACCTTGTCTTACTAGCTGACGTTTGTCTGTCTGAAGTTTTTAGGGAAAGGAGTTAATTTTTTTAGTATACTTAACAAAGTAGCTCACAGAGGGCGACAACTGGAAAAATATCGGCTCCACCTAGTTTGCTCTTTTTCCTGGCCTGTTTATAACCTTGGAAACCTTTGAGTGATGTCGTAATGTAAGCGTAAGACTTTAAAAAAAATATTTTTTTACATGTTTATCGCATATATATATATATATATATATATATATATATATATATATTTCTCTTACCACCTTCCAGGACGGCACCCGAGAGATGATGGCTCCTCCTGCAGGAAACACAATCACATGACAGTTTAAAAGGCCCCGCCCTTCCCCTTGCTCCTCAGTATTGATTGTGTTTCTCCAACACAGCGACACGTTTGTTTTGTTAATGGAAACCTAGAGACCGGGGAGGGTCGAAGGTACCCCTGTGAGACAGGTCTAAGGGAGGCCGGGGAGGGCTGAACTTACCTGTAGACTTCGGTCCAAACTCACAGGTCGCCCTATGTAAGCACCAGTGCTCTGAGCTGCGGGGAGGTGAGCCATCACTGTATGCTATCGAATCCACCACCATTTAAATCGCCGTTTCCCGGGTCTCCAGACGCAAAAACGCCGCGCTCCAGGCCTCGTTCTGAGACAGGAACTGCATCACAGGAAGTGGGCGGTTCCAGACGGCGTAACCCGGAAGTTCCCAGTGGAGCGTGGAGACAGTGTGGGTGGTGGACGGGTCGGCTTGCGGTGACCAGTACAGGAGTACCGACAGCCAGGACCGAGTCACCCTCCTCATGGAAGAGGACGGAAAGACCGACACAACCGCTGGCAGATCCAGGTCGGGGGGCGGTAAGTACCAATCCCCCTGGAAAGGGAGGGGGGAAGCGGTGAGAGTTCCCAAACTTTTAGGGAACGACCGGAGCAGGATCTGGTCCCTTCTCGTCCACTTCCTCCCCTCCCCAGTACAGCCAGCAGTCTTGGGGAAAAAGACAATTTAAATGTATATTTCATGTCTTTCAGAAACCCCCAGCGGACCCCAGGAGGCCTCAGTTCAGTCTCCTTCCGCTACAGGGCATAGTTCCTCTAAAAAGTGTGGGAATTGTAGAGAGAAGCTCCCCAAATCCTACACAAAACCTTTCTGCTATAAATGTATTAATATACTGGCAGGAAAGGAGGCTGCTGCCATGATGAAGAGTTTTCTCTCATCCATGCAAACAGAAATGTTAGCAACAGTTAAGGCCTTCCGGGAGGCAGCCGGGCAGTCGGCACAGACTGAAACGGAGGAACTTACCCCTAAGAAAGGCACTTCCTCTCAGGAGACCCCCTTTTCTAGGGGCCCAAGCGTTTTCTTTACACCTTCACAAATTCCCCCTCTGGGGGATGCAGACGGTGAAGAAAGTGAGGTAGTCAGTCTACCTAGGTCTAGGCACAGCTCAGGAGAGGTAGATGGAGACTCCATTAGTCAGTCTCAGGAAGACACACGTCCAAGAAAACACCTCTTTGCTGTAGAAGATCTAGAGAGTCTCCTCCAGGCTATCTACGCCACAGAGGAAATTCCTGAGACCCCTAAACCTACCTCAGCACAGGATAAAGTTTATAGGGGCCTGAGTGACGCTCAATCAAAAGTATTCCCCCTGCACAAATCCCTCAAGGAGTTAGTCCTTCAGGAGTGGAGAGACCCTGAAAGGAGAATAATCAAGCAAAAAACCTGGAAAATAAGGTTTCCCTTCTCCCAGGAAGATGAGGAAGTCTTTTTTAAGCTTCCTAGACTTGATGCAGCTTTGTCGCAAGTCACTAAATTATCTGATCTCTCCTTTGAGGATGCGGGTAACATCAAGGATGTGATGGACCGTAGAGCAGAGTCTCTCCTTAGAAAAGTCTGGGAGGCCAATGCGGCAGCACTAAGCCCAGCCTTAGCAGCAGCATGTGTAGCTAGGAATACAGATGTTTGGGTAGAGACACTCACCGACCACCTCGCACAGAATTCGGAGGCGGAGGAGGTAGTTGAGTCACTTACAGTGGTAAGGAAGGCTATTGCTTACCTAGCAGATGCAGCTACGGAATCTGCAAGGGCAGCAGCCAAGACAGCAGCCCTCATTAACTCTACTAGGAGGGCAGTTTGGATCAAGGCCTGGGAGGGAGATGCTACATCCAAGGGAAAACTCTGTGGCATCCCCTTCCAAGGTTCCCTGTTGTTTGGGAAAGACCTGGATGATGTCCTTGCTAGGTCATCAGAAAAAGGTAAAAAATTCCCTGTTAAACCCAAAAAAGAAGGTTTCAAGAAAACTTTTCGAGGCCCCCAGGGGCAGGGTAGACAGAAAGCCAAAAAGGAACCTTTTAGGCGTTGGAACTTTGGCAAAGGGAACAGGAAGAACAACCTCCTTTTCCCTCCTCCAAAACCCAGCGACAAACCGTCCAAGTGACGACGAAGTCAGAGTGGGGGGTCGACTATCTCAATTCCTCCCTCTTTGGGAGAGAATTTCGAACAGTCATTACATCTGCCAAATAATTCAAAAAGGCTATCGCCTAGAATTTCTGACTACACCCCCCACCATGATCACCATTACTCACCTTCCCAGGGATACCCTGAAAAGGTCTGCCCTCTTGGAGGGCATACAGGAGTTAGCCAAACAACTAGTGGTGGTACCAGTACCAAAAGCTCAGCAGTACCAGGGATTTTATTCCCATATTTTCGTAGTGCGAAAACCCTCCGGAAAATACCGTCTAATAGTAAACTTGAGAAACCTGAACAAGTTTCTGGAATACAAAAAGTTTACTATGGAAAGTATTTATTCGGTAAGAAAGAACCTCATGAAGGAGGCCTTCTTGGTGACCCTAGATCTCAAAGATGCCTATCTTCACGTGCCAATCCACGTGCATCACCAGGTATATCTGAGGTTTGCGGTCGTAGTGGAAGGAGAAACCTTCCACTGGCAGTTCAGAGCACTACCATTCGGGCTAACCTCCAGCCCAAGGATTTTTACAAAAATCCTAGCAGAAGCGGTGGCATACCTGCACCTTCAGGGCATATCCCTTATACCCTATTTAGACGACTTGCTGATTTCAGGAAAATCAGCCGCCCAAGTCTCGCAGGATGCCAACAAAGCAATGGCACTCCTAGAGAGCCTAGGGTGGATAATCAACAAAGAAAAATCCTCCCTCAAACCAGAACAGGTCAAGACCTTCCTGGGATACGTAGTGGACACCAGACAGCAGAGACTCTTCTTACCAGAAGAAAAAGTTTTAAAACTAACCTCAGCAGTTGGGAACCTTATCAAAAACCCCAGACTCTCCAGAAGGGATGTTCTGAGAGTCTTAGGCCTGATGTCAGCAAGCATCCCAGGGGTAATTTGGGCTCAGCTTCATGCCAGGACATTACACTTCTTCTTCCTGTCCTCATGGGACAAAAAGAAAGAGTCCTTAGATCAGAAGATACTGCTCACCCCCCAGGTTCTGTCCTCCCTGGAGTGGTGGACATCTGCCAAAAACCTGAGGGGAGGGCGACCATGGGCTCAGTGGAACCCAGTGAAGGTTACCACGGATGCCAGTTCCTGGGGGTGGGGCGCCCACCTGGAAGGGAAAAAAGCTCAGGGGCAATGGGACAGCTCACTAGCTCGCAGGTCATCCAACTACAGAGAACTCAGAGCAGTTGGGGAAGCCTTAATAGCCTTCCAGGAAGACATCAGAGGCAGAGAAGTCCAAGTAAGCTCAGACAACTCTACAGTAGTAGCGTACCTAGGTCACCAGGGAGGGACCAGGTCCAGTCCCCTACTAGAACTTTCCAAGGAAATTCTGATATGGGCAGAAGAAAGAGTACTCTCTATCTCGGCCATATACATAAAGGGGACGAGCAATACAGAAGCAGACTTCCTCAGCCGTCACAGGTTGAGGGAGGAGGAATGGGAACTGAACCCAGAGGTTTTTCAACACTTGGTCCAGTATTTCGGGGAACCGGAAATAGACTTGTTTGCCAACAGACAAAACAGGAAGGTAGAAAGGTATTTCTCGATTTCCTGGGAACTACAGTCGGAAGGTCTGGATGCGCTATCCCAGACCTGGCGCTTCGGGCTGGCCTATGCCTTCCCGCCGGTAGCGCTCATTCCGCGAGTTCTTCAGAAACTCAGCAGGTCTCCAGGCCAGATTCTTCTGATAGCACCATGGTGGCCAAAAAGAACTTGGTTCGCAAACCTAAGAGCCATGGCGAAGGTGGAGCCTCTGAAGCTCCCGTACAGGGCAGATCTCCTCAGGCAGGGCCCAGTACTCCATCCAAAGCCGGAATTCTTCCAGCTAACGGCCTGGTTAGTGAGCGCCAGATTCTAGAACGCAAAGGCTGCTCAGAGAAGGTCATAGAGACCCTTCTCATGAGCAGAAAACCAGTAACTCAAAAGATTTACCAAAAAGTATGGAAGACCTTCTGTTCCTGGCGTAAGGAAAGACAGGTAGCTTCAACTTCTATCCCGGTTATCCTGGACTTCCTCCAGGATGGGGTAGATTTAGGATTAAAAGTTAGTACCCTTCGGGTACAAATAACGGCTCTCTCAGTCTATCTTGATAAAAGATTGGCGAAAGAGGACCTTATAAAACGTTTTTTGTTAGCTAGAGAAAGAGTTTCTCCAGTCCTAAAATATAGTTGTCCGCCTTGGGACTTAACTAGGGTGTTAGAGGCGTTATCTATACACCCATTCGAACCTCTGGAAGAGGTTCCCCTTAAGTTTCTAACATTAAAGTTGACCTTTTTGTTAGCCATTACTTCGGCCAGGAGGGTAGGGGATTTGCAGGCGCTATCCATGAAAGAACCCTTCCTGAGGGTACAGCCAGATAGGATCACCCTCAGAGCAGACCCCCTGTACCTGCCTAAGGTGGCATCCCTATTTCATAGGACGCAAGACATAATATTGCCGTCCTTCTGTTCTGAACCAAAGAACGAAAAAGAAAATAAATTTCATTTGTTAGACGTGAGAAGGTGTCTTCTCATTTATCTAGAGAGAACTAAGAGTTTTAGAAGATCTAACCACCTACTAGTTCTACATGCTGGGCCCAGGAAGGGACTGCAGGCATCAAAAGCCTCAGTCTCAAGATGGATTAGAGAAGCAATATCCAAAGCCTATGTATGTACTGGAGCAACAGCTCCCAAAAAGATCAAGGCTCACTCTACCAGAGCCATAGCAACTTCCTGGGCTGAGAAAGCAGGGGCCTCCTGGGAACAAATCCGCAGTGCGGCCACCTGGTCCAGCCGTCATACATTCCTGAAGCACTATCGTGTGGAAATGTTGTCACAGCAAGACTTAGCCTTTGGTCGAAAGGTGCTACAAGCTGTGGTCCCACCCTGAAGGTAGGCCTGTGTTTATTACTCAATTATCCTCTCGGGTGCCGTCCTGGAAGGTGGTAAGAGAAAACCGACGTTAGACCTACCGGTAACGGTGTTTCTATGAACCTTCCAGGACGGCAGGCCTACTTCCCACCCTATGGGGAAAGGGAAAAAAGGTAAGTACCGATAAGGACTACGTCCCTTGTGAACCAGTTCAGGATTACTCTATTGCATACTGAGGAGCAAGGGGAAGGGCGGGGCCTTTTAAACTGTCATGTGATTGTGTTTCCTGCAGGAGGAGCCATCATCTCTCGGGTGCCGTCCTGGAAGGTTCATAGAAACACTGTTACCGGTAGGTCTAACGTCGGTTTTGTATTTTATTCATGTGTACATACATTACTACATCTGAATATATTTTACAGAAACTTATGAAAGTAGAACTATAGGCAATGAAAGTCATGAAAGTAGAACTATAGGCAAAAAATTTTTTTTTCCATTTTGGATAGAGTAATGGAGGGTTATAACTTCTGTCACATCTGTGTCCCAGTACAGAGATTTCCCTTCACTTCCCGTCCCATAGCCAAACAGGAAGTGAGAGGAGATCCCTGTAAATCAAGGGAATTCCTTGGGAAACCCCAGGTCACCAGAACTAATGTCCCCAATGGAAGATTTTCCTTTTTCTGAGGACAACCCAAAATTTGGGTAATTTCTTTTACTTTCAATGATAATGGTGAACAGGACCAAAAGAGAGGGTGAATCATCCTAATGGGGGCACAGACAGCAATACAAACTGACAGGTGTTGTAATCCCGCTCCACTCTATCCAAAACTGAAAGAAAAAAAAAAAATCAGTTTTGCCTTTAGTTCTACTTTAAAGTGGAATTTCACTCCCTCAATAAACATTGACTATTTGTATTCCTTATCCTGCTAGCCATAGTAAATAGATAGGGAAGTAAAGCAAGTAAATATATCAACTTTTTTTTTTAATTTCTCAGTTACTTTCTGGTTTCTGGCATAGGCAAATTACATCATACATTTTAGGAGATGAAGAGGGGTTTTCTCAGCTAAGCACACCCTCATGCCTGAGCTAAGGGCATATGGATTCCATGAGGTAAATGTTACATGAATCATCTGCCCTTACTCAAGATGGCCACAGCCAGAAATGCTAGGGGATGTTTTTCAAAGTGGAGACATTAATGAATGGGTGAGTTTGCTTTGTATAGTAAAAATTTATTAAATAGCATTTTTGGGGCTAAGATGCAGTGTAGTACTGCTTTAAAATGACTCTAAACAATATCATCAACCCTTTCCCGCCATCATCTCCCAGCCCTTTAGGAGCTTCTAGATGGCAGGAGGCGGGCATTCGGGTAATGGGACAATTGTGATTGGCTCCCATTCACAAGTATGCATCGGGAGCTTTCCTTTTCCCGCCAGTGACTGTGCTTGAACCGTGCAGGGCATGCGCTCTAAGCCTAAGAAGTGTTTACATAGGGCCATATATATGCAGCCTCCTGGTGTCAATGTCCACCCCCTGAGAGGCCGCATATATGCGTACGGCTGGTTGGAAGAGATTTTATTTTTAAAAATAATCCATACACCCCCATTACGTATTGGCCCTGTGATCTATTGTTTCATTAAAGTGGTTGTAAATCAACTTTTGAAAAAACACTTAACCCTTCAAGACAAAGGCATAATGAGCTAGTATGCATAGCATCAGAGGCATAACTAGAACCTTCAGGGCCCTGGTTCAAGAAACCATGGAGGGCCCCCCTGACCTCCGGCCAGGGCCCACCCCACTGATCCCGGGGGCAGCAGGACCTGGATAGGAGGGGAAACAAATCCCCTTTATTTTCCTCCTGCAGCCACTGACTGCCTATCGGAGGGAGAGGAGGAGAAGCAGTCTTTTAGTGGCGGCAGGAAAAAGAATGGAGGGGATTTGTTCCTCTAAATGCCCCCATCCAGGTGTTTAGGGGCAACATGTGCACTATTGCAATTGTGACCCTGTAGTTACGCCCCTGAGATGAGTGGCAGTGATGGTGGTGGGGGATGGGATCAGTGGCAGCAGTGGTGGTTGGGGAGGCATAGGATTGGTGGTGGTGGGGGATGGGATGAGTGGCAGCAGTGAGGGAGAGATGGGATGAGTGACAGCATTGGGGGGATGGGATCAGTGGCAGCAGTGGTGGTTGGGTGTGGATGGGATCAGTGGCAGCAATGGTGGTTGGGTGGGGATGGGATCAGTGGCAGCAGTGGTGGTTGGGTGAGGATGGGATCAGTGGCAGCAGTGGTGGTTAGGGAGGGATAGGATCGGTGGTGGTGGTGGGGGATGGGATCAGTGGCAGCAGTGGTGGTTGGGTGGGAATGGGATCAGTGGCAGCAGTGGTGGTTGGGTGAGGATGGGATCAGTGGCAGCGGTGGTGGTGGGGGGATGGGATTAGTGGCAAGGGGGGTGAGATTAGCGGTAGGGGAGGATTGAATGAGATGAGTGGCAGAGGTGGTGGGGAAATGGGATCAGTGGCAAGGGTGGTGGTTGGGGGGGATGGGATGAGTGGAAGCGGAATGGGGGATTGGATGGGATGAGCGGTAGTGGAAGGGGGGATTAGATGGGATGAGTGGCAGCGGTGGGGGGGGGGGCATTGGATGAAATGAGTGGCAGCGTTGGTGGGAGGATGGGATCTGTGGTGAGGGTGTTAGTTGGGGTGGGATGGGAAGAGTGGTGGGGGGATGGTATCAGTGGCAATGATGGTGGTTGCGGGATAAAAATATTCCTAGCTTGAACAATTTAAAACTAAGGTAGCTACCACACTGTAATCTGCAATATAGTGCATTTTTGTTCTTGGGCTTACTTCTCCTGTAAGTTAATTAATACCTCGGATTGCGAGTAACGTGGTTTACGAGCGTTTCGCAATACGAACCATTCCTGACTCGATTTGCGAGTGTAGTCTTGCAAGACGAGCAGGATTCAAGCCTCTGGGGTGTGCAGTACCGCCTTTGGCCAGAGGTGTGGGGGCACCAGTGACACTCGGAGACTCTGAGTAACACTCGTAAGTGTCTCCGAGTGGTCTCAGAGTGTCTCCGCAACCCCTCCACCTCTGACCACATGCGGTATTGCATACAATATCAGTCACTGTGGAACTAATTATCTGAGTTTCCATTGACTCCTATAGGGAAACTTGCTTTGATATACGAGTGCTTTGGATTATAAGCATTCTTCTGGAACAAATTATGCTCGTAATCCAAGGTACCACTGTATACAGGCATACCCCACTTCTAAGTACACAATGTGGAAAGCACAAAATCAGGCTCACTTCTTCATAGAAACCAATGAGCTTCTAACCCCAGCTTGTTCAATTAAGCTTTGGTAATAAACCTGGAAGCTCATTTGTTTTTATGCAGAAGTGAGCCTGATTTTGCAAATAAACCCCATTGTGTACTTAAAAGTGGGGTATGCCTGTAATACATTATGTTAATTCTCTCAAACAGGCTATTTTTTTGTTCATTTACATGTGGTTTCTATTGATTTTCAATGTAATTAGTTAAATTACATAACACAGTTGGCTCCCAGCATGCCTTTTATTTCCATCATTTTTGTTTGATGCGCTATAGTGGCTTTATGTATGGTTTTGTGTGTTCATTGCATTTACAGCGTGTGCCCCCCCACCCCCCCCGCCTCCCATCCACCTCCCCCGTTTATAATTTTGTTTTACACATGGTGGTATTGACATGGTGCAAAGGTTAAATAGCATAATGCATGCACCATACTTGCAGTCATTAGTAATGGATGAAGAGACGGCACACACAATATTTAGATCTAACTGATGGGCTTTCCAGCTGAGAAGGAGATTGAAGCAACAGGTTGCTATGAAGAATGAATGGAGCCCTGTTTGCATCCTCTGCTGTTTGCCCATTTCTATCAGACTTGATAAGGGGTGGTAAATGTATGTGTAGGAGTGAATGGAGGACGAGCTGTCATACAGTAGCAGTGGTATTCTTCTTTTGCATGGAGATGATATTTATGCAGCCATACACATCACTCAAGGTACCTTGTCATTACTCTCCGAGCGAGCATGATAAAATCGTATTGAGCTGGCCTTGCTTTAGTTCCTATCTTTTATTTTACCAATGCACTCCATGTGAATACAAATGCACAGATTTGTAGTCTTTTAGGTTTAAAGAGTTTTTAACAGTTATTGTTGCTAAGAAACCAGTGTGGATAGTCCTGACATTTATATCTTTACAGTAAGCGTTTAACCTTGGCGTATCTGTTTTACTGGCAGTACCTGCATTATATAAAACATTTTGTTCAGGTTTCTAGTTTTGGATGTCACAGATATTATAAATGAACTTTGAGGAAAGTAAAAACCTTCCTTTGCACTGGGGCTGTCCCCGTACTGCAAGGGTTAATCACTCGTTTAGGTTTAGGGGACTGTCAAAATGCATTTTTTTACTCACCAGATCCTCCACCGCAGGCTTCTCTGTGCTGCAAGATTGATCGCCAAAGTCTTCTCTCCCCTATGCTCTCTGAGGCCGCGTACGCACGATCGGTTAAACCGATGAGAACAGTCTGACGGACCATTTTCATCGGTCAAAACCGATCGTGTGTGGGCCCCATAGGTTATTTAACCATCGGTTAAAAAAAGGCAAACTTGCTTTAAAATGTAACTGATGGATTGCTAACTGATAGGTCAAAACCGATCGTTAGTATGCAAAACCATTGGTTAAAAACCCGCGCATGCTCAGAATCAAGTTGACGCATGCTTGGAAGCATTGAACTTCATTTTTTTCAGCACGTTGTTGTGTTTTACGTCACCGCGTTTTGACACGATCGGTTATTTAACCTATGGTGTGTACGCATGACGGACCATCAGTCAGCTTCTTCGGTTAACCTAAGACAACTATCCTTCAGACCGTTTTCATCGGATGGACTGATCGTGTGTACGAGGCTTGACGGTCGGTCGCAGGTCATTTGATGTTCTAGCCCTGCGTTGGACGTGAAGATGCAGAACGACATTTCACTATGTAGGAGAGTGCTACCTGCTGTAAGGATCAGGAAAGTAAAAGTCCTTTTCCCATCCCCTAGACCAGGGGTCTCCAAACTTTCTAAACAAAGGGCCGGTTTATTGTCTTTTAAACTTTTGGAGGGCTGAAGTGGGGCCAGCAGAAGCAGAATTTCTTCTAGTATCAGTGAAAGTAAACATCGCCACATTTGATACTTGATGATGGTGCCCCGTTGTTGGTATCATAAAGAAGAACAATGCCCCATTTTTGGTGTCAGTGGTATAAATGGTGCCCCAAACCTTGGTCTCAGATGGCAGTATAGTGTGTTGTATAAGTAGAAGGAATAGTGCCCCTTGGTGCCGGATAAAGGCAAGCAAAGGGCCGCAGTTTGGAGACCACTGCCCTAGACCAATGGTCTCCAAACCTCGGTCCTTTGTGTGCCTTTATTTGACCCTTGGGGAACTGTTCTTACCACTGATGTGAGGCAATATTCCTTTCACTGACACCAACAATGAGGCTCCATTTCTTCCACTGAAACCAACAATTGGGAAACAATTCCTCCCACTGACACCAACCATGGGGCACTATTCCTCCAACTAATACCAATGATGGGCCACTAGCTAAATAAATTTAAATAACTAACTTAAATCATAAAAATTAATGCAATAGTCCAAAATAAGATCAATTCCCAAAGGGTAATGAAATGGTGAGTATAGTCCTTCCAAATCACAGTGAAGTGGAAATAAATCTTTGTGCGTCAAAATGTGTTAAGCAAATCTTCTATGGGTGGTTTCCGTAATGCTTAATGCTCACAGAGCGCTTACCTCACTCCAGATAAAGTTGAGCCTTGTAAATCTCCTAGGAATCTGGGGTATCGGCTGCTGACCATCTCCGCACGTGCGTCTACTGCTGGTGATGCTATAAGATGTCTCCGGTGGTTATGTAGATATCCAGGATTTCTTCCGTAGATAAGCCTCTCAATATATGGATGGAAACAAAAAGCGTCTACTGCTGGTGATGCTATAAGATGTCTCCGGTGGTTATGTAGATATCCAGGATTTCTTCCCTGGATAAGCCTCTCAATATATGGATGGAAACAAAAATAGAAGGCCTCCCATAGTGTAAAACGTTTTAAAATGTGGATTTATCAAATGGTAAAATATGATTTTACATAAAAACAAGAATATGCAGGCAGAAATGCAAACCGTTGTTGACGCTTCTAGCGTCACTTCTGTTTTCAACAGTACATCGGACCCTTACACGTTACGTCACACCACGTGACTTATGAATAAATAAACAAAATAAAATTCTGGTCAATTAAATAAATAAACATGCCTAGCATTTATGCTCAATTGGGTGAGTTTAACAGCATTTGCATGTGTTTAACAGCGTATGGAAAGGGACAGGGACTTTTTTCTGGTTTTTCATTCCATAAAATTCAATAGATCAAAAGTGTGTATTGAAACATGCAAAATGCACCTGCAATATGCAAACTGCAACTTGCACAGGTGTGAATCAGGCCTAAGAGGATATGCAAACCCCCCCCCCCCCAAAGTTTTTTTTAGTTTGTTTTAAGATTGAGTTGTACAATTTATAGGTCACATTAAAGGTGGAAAAAGTTCTGAAATGATTTTATATTTGTCTCATTTTTTTTTTTATATATATCACAGAAACCTGACATTTTAACAGGTGTGTGTGTGTGCGTGTGTATAGACTTGTTCTATCCATTGTATGTTTAATCCATGCAAACAAAATTTAAGTCATGCTAGCCAACAATAAAAGATAATTTATGATTGATTACTATGGATTACCACAAATTACCTCTAATAATTTACCTTATTGGCAGGCTAATAAGCCTGCCAATAAGCATGTTGATGAACGGCTTGGGGTAAAGTTTTGAAAGTACCTCCAAACAAAAAATACTTTCTACCTTTGTATGGTCCTTGACTCTTCTGTACTGCATAGACGTCATCTTTGAGAGCTTCTAGAAAATGCTGGAAAACACATCACATTTTCCTTTATGCTTTCTTATGTCAGTACTTG
Source organism: Rana temporaria (assembly GCF_905171775.1). NCBI lineage: Eukaryota > Metazoa > Chordata > Amphibia > Anura > Ranidae > Rana > Rana temporaria. The sequence goes on from NC_053493.1 coordinate 145,317,640, forward strand.
AACATTTCTTGTCTGAGTCACTTTCTGAATATTGTAACAGTTGAGTAATCGTAACACATACAAAGGATGCTCTGTGCAGTGTTTTTGCTAAAATTTATGTGAGCGGCATTATCCTTCTACAACAGTGTTCTGGTTGCATTTAGAAGATGTTTGATAATCCTATATTACCTGGGATCCACCGAAACTTTGAATACAATCCTGTTTGTTTTATATACAGTACTAAGAAAACTTTGTTTCAGTACTCCCCTTTGTTTCAGTATTAATACTACATAAAACCTCACTTCACAAACATCATGTGAACCATCTATAGGGGTGGGAGCTTGCCTTAACGTTGACACCATGCAAATCCAAACGTCGAAAAAAAAGCCAACACTCCAACTAAACTTCCAACATGACTCTTTACCGAAGTCCTATAGATACACTAACATTTCAAATCAGTCTGTCACCTTGAAAAAGAAGATCCCTCTACCCTTAAAAACATTTACATCTCTATCTGTCACGTTGAAAAAAGAGATCTGCGTACCCTTAAAATATTGGCTACTCTGTTACCTTGAAAAACAAGTTCTTTGTACCGTTGAATTATTGGCATCTCTATCTGTGAGCTCTAAAAAAAAGGGTCTGCTATGGGACTTCAGTATAAAGTCACCTTCAAAGTTCATTTGGAGAGCTTGCTTTTTTTCTTTGTTTGTATTTGGTATTAGTCTTTTGTGTTACTGGTATGCAATTTTTTTTTGTAAGCACAATCATTGTCTTTGTTGGCATTGCTCGTACTAATATGGCAAAACCCTTTCTGAGACCCTACAAGAGTCCTGGCCCAAGGGTTTTCCCCCTGTGCTGATGGCTGAATATAGTCCAAACATTTTTAGACACATGGTTTCCATTCTAATGCCTCGTACACATGACTGGTTTCCCATTGGGAAAACTGCCATGGCAGCTTTTGGCCGGGAAAACCGTCCATGCGTATGCTCCATCGCAGTTTTCCTGACGAGAAAACTGCGGGGGAAAAAAAGAGAACATGTTTTCTTTTTTCCCGACGGACTTTTTCCCGGTGGGAAAACCGGTCGTGTATACTTTCCCGAGGGGAAAAAAACACACATGCTCAGAATCAAGTATGAGACGGGACCGCTCATTCTGGTAATACTAGCGTTCGGAATGGAGATAGCACATTCGTCACACTGTAACGAACCGAAAAGCACGAAAACTGAAAAGCGCGAATCGTCTCTCACCAAACTTTTACTAACACAAGGATCAGCATAAGCATCCCAAAGTGTGGCACCGTTTGAATGGAACTTCCCCTTTATAGTCCCGTCGGATGTGGTGTACGTCACCGCGCTTTGGACGGGCGGTATTTGGCCTGAACGTGTGTATGCAAGGCAGGCTTGAGAGGAATCCTGCCTTGAAAAAACTTTTGTTTTTTTTCCTGCAGAGAAAAGCGGTCATGTGTACAAGGCATAATTGTAAATTTCTATTTCTCCCGTCATCCTAGAAGACATCTGCGGACACTTTAAGAAAACATTTTCTGATTCTTTTTCTACAGCATTTTTTTCCCCATAATTTTTATAATTTATAATTTCCCCATCATTTTATAATTTTATACTTTTGTAAATCTTAATGTTGTAAAGTATGCATAGGTTGAACCGGTACTGATATATATATAAATAAACATATAAATAAATATATAACCATTTTTGCTGTTCTGATGTGGTATTATCTTTCATTTCATTCTCTTTTGCAAGGAGAGGTAATTTGTTTATTCCTGTCTTTTAAAAATGTCTTGACAAAGACCTTCAGTTATATTAGATACACAGGGCCAGATTCTCGTAGTTCGGAGTATCTTTGCGCGGGCGTAACGTATCCGATTTACGTTACGCCTCCGCAACTTAGACGGGCAAGTGCTGTATTCTCAAAGCACTTGCTCCGTAAGTTGCGGCAGCGTAGCGTAAATCGGCCGGTGTAAGCCCGCTTAATTCAAATTTGGAACAGGGGGGCGTGTTTTATGTAAATAACTTGTGACTCGACGTGATTGACATTTTTCACGAACGGCGCATGCGCTGTCCATGGAATATCCCAGTGTGCATTGCTCCAAAGTACGCCGCAAGGACGTATTGGTTTCGACGTGAACGTAAGTGACGTCCAGCCCCATTCACGGACGACTTACGCAAACGACGTAAAATATAAAAAATTTGACGCGGGAACGACGTCCATACTTAACATTGGTACGCCGCATGTAGGCCACCATATAGCAGGGGTAACTTTACGCCGGAAAAAGCCTAATGTAAACGGCGTATCTGTACTGCGGCGGCCAAGCGTACGTTCGTGAATTCGCGTATCTAGCTGATTTACATATTTCTAGGCGTAAATCAGTGTACACGCCCCTAGCGGCCAGCGTAAATATGCAGTTAAGATCCGATGGCGTAACAGACTTACGCCGGTCAGATCTAATAGAAATCTATGCGTAACTGATTCTAAGAACCAGACTCAGAGATACGACGGTGTATCTGGAGATACGCCGTCGTATCTCTTTTGAGAATCTGGCCCACAGTGAGTAAATGTTTAGCACTGTAATCTGGACTTGCTTAAAAAGGTACCGTGTAAGAGTAGACATAGAAATGAGATGACTGGCTGATTTTGGCCAGAGCAAGAGACAGTTGTGTCTTTTGGGTCCTTTCAATCCGACCGGACACTTTTACAATATACAGTCGCTGCCATAGAGCACCATGTAACCTCTACATGCTGTTTCCATGTGCTACATAGCAGCATCTGGATCTTAATTTCAGTAAAGTGTAATTGGATGTCAGCAAGTGCTTGGAACTGTGTTATTCTCTTGAATACAGCAGAAGTATTATATCTATCTGCTGTGAGGCCGTGTTCTGCATAAAGCAACAATGACATCAGGAACAATTGTTAATTGTTTTTGAGCATTACATAAACCACACTCCCTTCTATTTCCTGCTCTGAAGTCCCCTTTTTTAAATCTTATGCATCACTGCTCTTATACAGACCCATTTCAAATATGTAAACCGTGTCTTGATCTTTTGGTTAGAGGTGCTTCAGTTTCCCTTGCCTTTCTAAAAGTTGAACCAAATGAGGAAGTATCCACTTGAATATAGTTGTTTAAAGTAATCCTTGCAATTCCTTGTTACCCCATCTAACAGAATCTGTGCTTTGAGGTTGTTACAAGAAAATTGTATTGCTGCTTCTTCTCTTTTCTTCTTTACATCAATCATTAGATATAGCAGCTGCTAAACCCTGTTTAAAAACAGAACGTACCTTCAGAAGAATAATGTCCATGAGGTTTTGACCACATTCGTAGTGCCTCATTTTCCAGTTTTCCGGATTTACATTTTTCTTTGTACTGGCTGTTGTTAGTCAATAGAAAAAAAAATTTGGTAACAATTTATACAGGCATGCCCTGCTTTACGTTCCCTCACTTTACGTGCACTCGTGAGTAGGGACACATTGGCATCTATAGTAAATCTTGGTCAGCTTGACATGGCACTGCTCCCGTCCCCATAAGGGACACCAAACTTGGGGAGCACCAAGAGGAGACACACCAAGAGGAGACACAGGATTACAACATATCAGATTATGGGGTCGGTCAGCTTGCCTAGGTTATCAGTTATGCCTGTAAAGGACTATTGCAATTCAGTACATGCACTAAGAAGGGAAAAAAAGTATTGTTTCCCTTTAAGTGCCTTTTCTTTTTACATACATGCTCTGGTCTCATTGTGTTCTTAAAAGTGGAGTATACCTGTAAAAGGTTATGTTGAAGTGGACCAAAAGAAACCAAATGGTACTCCAATAAACTTGCTGTGAGAATCACCCCTTACCAGAACAGAAGTTATTCATATATCACTTGTATCCCTAATTCAGGATAGTGGGAACATCAGTCTGTTGTACAGCCAGATTATGTTATAGTCAATTATAATGCATTTGAAATGCAAATACATATATATGCCTCTTAATTAATGCAATTTAAGTCACATCCATTATTTCACATGTATTTGCAGGGAAGAAATTAGGAAAAAAAGAGGAAAATACAGTATATACCATTAAAATCATGTTGGGTTAAATTTACCTGCAGTGTGTTTAAAACGATGAAAAGCATATGTATTCTCAAACACACTGGTGTAATATGGGTCCTTAAAGTGTTTCTAAACTCTAAGGTTAGTCTAAGCTTTAAGTCTGCGTGTGGGGGGCCCAAGAAAATATTTGCCCAAGGTCCAATTAACATTTAAGATGGACCTGACCCTAGTGCCGCTAGGCAAAAGTTCTAACCACTTGGCTACTGTCAAGCTTCATAGGGTGCCTTCCTGATTTGAACTCGTGGAGCAAACTGATGCAGCATCTTAAATTTGCTCAGTGGGATATGCTGTGAACCCCGTCTCGGATGAAGAGTACCTGCATCCAATCAGATGCAGGACCTATTTGAGTATTTTGACAGCTGGCCATTGCTGTGTAGCATAGATGGGGGAGACTTAAAATGTTTTCAGCCTGTAAACAATCTACAGTATATGTGTATGGCCAGCTTAAAACTTCCAAATTGGACACATGTTCTGGTCATAGCTGGAGGAGTAGGATGCATCTTTCTGAATTTTTTTTGACTGCCTGTATTCTTTAGGACGGGTAGTAAAGAGAAATCTCCACAAAGAAATTAAGACCGCAAAATACAATCCAACTGGGGTTTTAAAGCGGAACTATACCCTCCTATCCTTTTCAGCCAAGGAGGCTGCCATCTTAGCCTCTGTTTGATCTGCAACATATATGGTGTTGAAAACATGATCAGTTATGACTTGATTTGGCATTTTTTTTTTGAAAGCACAATTTAATGTAACAGTTGGCATTCCTGACATGCCAGCAATGTAACTGTTTTTTGAAACTGTTAAATCATGGGTTTTGTTCCATTTGAAATATTCACTACTCCAAAACTGTCCAAAACTGTTTAGCTATATATACCCTGTAAGAAAGTGACAACAGTATGCTGTGTTTAGCGTGTTGCACACACTGTGCAACAAATGAAGAAAAACTCCCAGGATCCTGGAAAGCAAACCTGTAATGGGACTAGACCCCTATGCCTCGTACACACGATTGGTTTACCCGATGGACTTTTTACCGCCGGAAAAACTGAGGGGAAAGCCAAGGACCTACTCGGCAGCTTTCTCCCCCCCCCCCTACACACGGACTGTTTTTCTGGCAGGAAAACTGCCATGAGAGCTTTGGCCGGGAATCCCAGTCGTGTGTATGCTCCACTGCAGGCTTTCCCCATAGGGAAACTGCCGAGAGAAATTCTGCCGGGAATCCCGGCAGGAAAATAGAAGACATGCTCTCATTTTTCCTGCCAGGATTCCTGGCGGTTTTCATGTGGGGAAAACTGCCATGGAGCATATACACAGCCAGTTTTCCCGGCCAAAAGCTGTCCTGGCAGTTTTCCTGCCAGGAAAACCGGTCGTGTGTACTAGGCATTTCCCTGTTTGCCCAGCTGATTATGTCAGGGGTGCAATGGGCTAATATCACCAAAGGTAGACTTACTACATGAGGGGCTTAGGGATTTACCGACCTCTATTTTTTGGTTAGAGTTGTAACTTTAGGAGGAGCTTTTTTTGTACTATCTCCACTTTACAGTTCATTCCTAAATAAGAGACACATCACAGGAAGGCAACACTATAATTTACAGCTGAAAACTAGAATTGAAACCATATTTGTTTTTATTATTTCCAGCCAGCACTTCCTAATATCATATAGGCAAACATATGCTGTCATTTAATATATCAAGCCCATGAAGTCAACTTTGACTTTTAGTAGCTCCGGTGTTTTGTTTGGTGCAGATTTTTGTTTAGCTCCTTCAAATTTGTTAATAAACCACAAAAATTCAGGAGAACTATATAGAACACTTGGCAAGGAGAAAGAACTTGTTAAGCTGCCACTGTACTGCTTTGTGGTTAACTCAAGCCAACAAATAAACTTATATGGCGAGTGTGCAGTGCTTTGTGGTAAAATGACTATATTCAGCAAACATTCCATTTAGTTGTCTGTTATGTTTGTTTTATTATTTTCAAAGAATCTAGGTCTTATGCATATGGTTGATACTTAAAGTGGTTGTAAAAGCAGAAGGTTTTTTTTATCTTAATGCATTCTATGCATTAGGATTAAAAGCCTTCTGTGTGCAGAAGCCCCCCAATACTTACCTGGGGTCCATCTAGATCCAACAATGTTTCACAAGAGACTCAGCTGGCTGGGACTCCCCTCATTAGCTGAGGCAGCAGAAAACCACCATTGTCTCCCATTGCTGTCACTCAAAATCTGTGACCAATGAGGAGAGAGAGGGAATAGGGTTGGGCTGTGGGTCCATGTTTGAATGGACACACAAAGCTGCAGCTCGGCTTGGGTGCCCCCATAGCAAGCTGCATGCTGTGTGAGGCACTTAATAGGAGGGAGGGGCCACGAGAGCTGAAGAGGAACCCAAGAACTGGGGGAACTGGGCTGCTCTGTGCATAACCACTACCCAGAGCAGGTAAGTATGACATGTTTTTTTTTTTAAACAAAGAAAACCAAACTTTATTATCCCTCTAAAGCCCAACTCCTGGGTTTGTGTTCCATTAGTTTGCTTGGGCCAATGTGGCCCAAACAAAATATGTCCATGGCTAAAAAATGCGCCCGATGTCGGCATCAGCTACATACAGTATACAGTGCTCTGTTTCGGCAACAGTACGGGGACTTCACAATACTGGAACAAAATCAAGTTGGGCTGAGCCATTTCCAGGAAGTTTTGTATTTTATGAATGACTACAAAGCTTCCTCTGGCTGAGGTGACGATTCAGACATCATCCACCTACCTCTCCACCTCAGTCAACAAGAGACCAACAACCATGTCCTATCTTGGCCAGCAAAACTTACAGGAAAGCATTTCAGAACTACTGAGGACTGTTTATATGTATTGATAGTTATGTTAATAGATACTTTAGTCTTACAAAAATCGATTTACTTTATTTCAATTTTGTCTTAAAAATGTAGTTCGCATTCTGGTTGAATTATGATGTATAACAGCAGGATACTAGAACTTTTTGATACTTCTTTTAGAATTTTTACTGATACATATACAATGCAGAAAACATGTAATATCTTTATATTATGAGAAAGTTGTCTCTCTTCAACATTTGTTAGGAAGATTTATCCATACACCCCAATCCAGGTATGAAGGAAGTGAATTGAAATCTTATAAAATTAAGAGTAAATCCCCCCTTTGGGACATTTTTCACTGGAACATTGGAATATTTACCTTTTATCTCCTATCCCAGTGACGACTCCTGTCCCTTCACTCTATGTTCTTATGTCAATAGCCATCAAAACAAATTGAGGAATGAATGGGGGGGGGGGCGGTAATAATAATACTACTTCAACAAACATCAGTAGCATTAAATCTTTTTTACTGATACTGTATGTAGACCTGTATAATCCAGCAAAGTAACAATAATATTGTAATATCCTACCTCGACAACCTACCTTCTGAATGTACTATACAAATACAAACTTTCCAAAGTCGATTATTTTTTCTATCTAGGCATGCCCCCATATGACAGTGCTTGGTAATGATTAGACACTCCAGCACTGAGTACTTCTCTGTAGAAGTTGAGTGGAGTGTACTTGTATATCCAGAACTTTCATTTTTCAATGTACTTGGGTTTAATGGAAAGGCTATGGCCTTCAAGATTGCTTACTGTACATCTTCACTTTGTTGACTGTTGCTAGCTTTATTTCCTTTTTTTGTTTGTTTAAAAATGTGTAATTTTTGCTTTAGTAAAATGTCCTCCTGTGTTCTTTTTCCTAGGTTTGGATGGTCTGCGATTTCTGAATAGTGAGGAGGTACTGTTATCCTAAAGAAGGATGCCGCCTCCTTCGGATATAGTCAAGGTGGCCATTCAATGGCCTGGAGCGTACCCAAAGTTAATGGAAATTGACCAAGTATGTATGTCTTCCTTACTTTATTACTATTGTATAGATCAATGCAAGTCTGAGTAAGAATTATCTATGGCAAAAAAAAAAAATACTTTTTGTACATAGCATATTGAATATGACTGATGTGCTTTCTACCACTGTTGAAGGGAGTCTGTCAGAAAGTTAAAGTATACCTAAGGGCAAACTTTGTTTTAGTTTTTTTGATAGAGTGGAGAGAGATTAGAACCCCTGTCAGATTGTATTGCTGTCTGTGCCCCTGTTAAGGAGATTTACCCACTCTATTTGTCCTGTTTACCATTATCATTGAAAGTAAAAGAAAATCCCAAATTTTGGGTTGTCCCCAGAAAAGTAATAGCAGGGAAATCTTCCAATGGGGACTCACGTTCTGGTGAACTGGGGTCCCCAAGAAATTCCTTTAACCACTTCCTGCCCGCCATATGCAGAATGAGGTCCGGGAAGTGGTTCTGTTTTCCTGACTGGGAGTCATATGACGTCCAGCAGGATAACATGCCGGCGCGCGCCCGTGGGGACGAGCAGCGCGGCGATCGCGAGTGCGGCGTGTCAATCTGACACACCACATCACCGATCGTGGTAAGACGCCTCTAACGGAGGCTTCTTTTTTTATATTATTTATATCTTTATTAATCCATTTTCCAATATACATCTATACATTCACATACCCCTTCCCACCCTCCTCTGGAACATACAGAAACAATAATCGTAATATATCATTAAAACCAATGTAGTTCCCCATTCCTTATAGTTGGACTATTCCTTCCATCAATCGTTCCCTTGTCTTCCCTCCAGCTATGCTTCCCTCCCCTGTCAAACACTTTTATCCAACATTCACATCCATCCACTTTCATTCCTCTATCGTCCCCACTTAACCTTTGTTTCCGTTGGTCCGGGGGCGATGGGATCCGCTTCTAGGGCCAGGGCTCGGTGGGAGAGTCTTGTCCCGGAGTTGTCAGAAGAGCTGTGGCAGGAGGTACTGGACACGTATCTGGTGTCTGTTATCTCTTCTACGGACAAAATGATCCAATTTCGCTATCTTCACCAGCAGTATTATACACCCGCTAGGCTTTACCGAATGCACAGGAGGGAATCTGCCCTCTGTCATAAATGTATGGGGGCGGAAGGCACTTTCCTACATATGGTGTGGGAATGCCAGAAGGTGAGACCATTATGGTCGCAGGTAACTGAATTTATATCGGATAAGTTTGACCTGCCTAATATTTGCTCTCCCTTACGTTGCCTCCTGGGGGTTTTTGACCAGGAGGAGATGAATGCACACACTAAATTGTTTCTTAGGATTATGTTTTTTGGAGTGAGGAAACTCATTGCTAGACGATGGATTCATGACGAGCAGTTGACGTTGGGGATGTGGATAAAAGTAATAAATGCGGATGTGATGCTGTATAGGATGACCTACGAAGCTAGGGGGGCCACCAAAAAGTTTAGACACGTATGGTTTAGGTGGGTGGACTCTGAGAGCACATTGGTGGAAGAGGAGACACAGATTAAGGGGTGTGACTAACAGAATTATTTCACTTTGAACTGCACAGGTCCCAGTCGGGGTGGAGGGTAGTGGGCACACTATGAACAATATGGAAGGGCTTGGTTTTTTGTTTTTTCTTTGCTTCTCAAGCCTGGGTATGCCCGATAGGCTTTGTTCTTGTAAACCTTACCTCATTCTTAAATTCAATAAAAAGAATTTGCAAAAAATAAAAAAAAACGTTGTTTCCGTAAATCTTCACTACATCTCTTCCCAGCTATTCATTATATTTGGATATTACTTTTTTCCCACCACTGACTCCAGATTTTTTTTAAATTTTTAAGAGTACCTTGTCTGATATATACTGATGTATACTAGTTCTGGAGGAGTAGCAGTAAAGCTAAGTAAATTTACCTTTACTGTCCTGAAGCTAGACTGGTTCATAGGAAGCTTCCATCTGAGACTTTCCTTTAATTATGTCTCTTTAATTACTGGTATCTCTATTGCTGCGAACATCCGTAAGATATATTACAGCTAGTTTGCTAGCCGTTCATCAACCCAATCTAGGTTGAATCATGATCTTGATCAAACAATTTGCTCATCTCTATTTTTTTACCATTATTATTGATCTTGTGCGTTCATGCACAGTACAAATAGGTGTTTGAACATCTGCTTGCCGGCAGTCCGCCGCATAAATGTCTATTGGGATGTAACAGCTGCATGGACTCTGCCACTGCTCCCAATTTGACATGCCTGCAGCTATCGGTGTTGGTGTGTACCCCGGAACTCGCACGGTCTGTGTTTTGGGGACACACACGCACTTCCCTAAAATGTACAAAGAAATAAAAGTTCTACTTAAGTTACCTACAAATTCCTAAAAGGTTATTATTGGTGCTATTTTTTTTTTGATGTCTGTCTCCACTGGGATGATTTCTCTCATTCACTCCATTGGACCCATATGTAAACTTTAAAGCAAATTAGGCTGTAATATAACCTGTCTCGATAATCAGACCTACTGTATACTTAATTGTAAGCATAAACCTATTGGGCCAGATTCACAAAGAGTTACGCCGGCGTATCAGTAGATACACCGACGTAACTCGGAATCTAAGCCCGTCGTATGTTTAAGTGTATGCTCAAACTGAGATACACTTAAACCTACCGAAGATACGACGGCCTGCGCCGTCGTATCTTAGGGTGCAATATTTCCGCTGGCCGCTAGGTGGCGCTTCCATTGAGTTCAGTTGTAGAATATGCAAATGAGTAGATACGCCGATTCACGAAAGTACGCTTGCCCGTCGCAGTAAAGATACGCCGTTCCCGTAAGAGGTACGCCGGCGTAAAGATAAAGCTGCCCCCTAGGTGGCGTAGCCCAGGGCTCAAAATTTCAAGTCCTGAGCTACTAGCCAGGCCTCAAGAGTTACTCGCCACCAGTTGCCCCACCTAATTCATACACTGCCCTGCGCCTAATTGCACCCGTAAACACGCCCTCATAGATTATCTCATGGAATGACAATGTTTTATGCAGAATCAAGTTACAAAATTAAATATTACCAACAACTTTAACAAAATGGGACAGGGCACTGGGGGCAGACCAGAGGGACAGGGCACTGGGGGCAGACCAGAGGGACAGGGCACTGGGGGCAGACCAGAGGGACAGGGCACTGGGGGCAGACCAGAGGGACAGGGCACTGGGGGCAGACCAGAGGGACAGGGCACTAGAACTGGGTATCTTCCCCATTCTCTTGCTGTCTCCTCTGCAACTCCCATCCATTCTCATTCTCTCTCTCTCTCTCTCTCTCTCCTCCTCATCATCAGGAGCCTGTGTGTGCGGCTCCACGCTTGCATGTCCCCACTTCCCCCTTTTATTCAGGCTGGCGGAGAGGAGCTGCAGCACAGCAGGAGGGAGTACAATCCAGCACTGAGATCCACACAACTGCACAGCCATTGAGACCAGTCTGTTCACAGTGCTCAGGCTAAACTGTTGGACACTTACATAGAGCACAAGGAGAAGAAAACTGCACAAACTAGAAGGCTGCCGCTCTCATGTCAGGGCAACTTTCAGTGAGCGCTGCACCGGAGTGGTAATTTTTGCAATCCTCCACCTCACTCATTACTTTCTGCTCTCCAGCTACATTGGTTGGGGCCCGGGGGAGGGGGGCAGGCTCAGAGAGGTCATACTGTTAGGTCCCATGGCTTAATGAGAATTGTAAGGAGAGCACCTGTGTACTGCTCTGCCTGTGCGAGGCTCAACAGACTACTTTTCCCGAGCATGCACCTTTCCTCCTCGGCCGCCAATCTCATCGGGACTCTAAGTGTAGGCACAGATTGGAGGGAGATTGGTCATGCAGCCCTGTCATCACTCGCCCCCAGCTTAAATCCACTCACCAAATGCTAGTAGGCGAGTGGAAATTTTGAGGGCTGGCGTAGCCAATGTTAAGTATGGCCGTCGTTCCTGCGTCGAAATTTTACGTCGTTTGCGTAAGTCGTCCGTGAATGGGGCTGGACGTAATTTACGTTCATGTCGAAACCAATACGTCCTTGCGGCGTACTTTGCCGCAATGCACACTGGGATATGTACACGGACGGCGCATGCGCCGTTCGTAAAAAACGTCAATCACGTCGGGTCACCATTCATTTAAATAAAACACGCCCCCCTCCTCATTTGAATTACGCATGCTTACGCCGGCCCCATTTTCGCTACGCCGCCGTAATTTAGGAGGCAAGTGCTTTGAGAATACAGCACTTGCCTCTCTGACTTAAGGCGGCGTAGCGTAAATAGGATACGCTACGCCGCCTCAAAGATGCGCCGACCTACGTGAATCTGGCCCATTGACTTTTGATCACTAAGCACCACTCAAGGAAACCTGCATCAGCATGTTTTGCAATAAAGAAAAGTAATTTAGCTCTTCTATTGCCCATTTCCAACAAGACTGTTAACAGAGCTTTGACTTTTTGCCAAATGAGGCTTTATTTTTTTATCCATTTATTGCAGTCAAGCTGCAAAAGCAGTGATCAATGTGTGCATTTTGTTCCTTTATTTTTTGGTTTTACTGTACTATTGTACTGCAGCTTAGAGTTAAAATACCCTGTGCTAGTGGCATACTGGAAATGCCAATAAAAATGTCTCAAAACTGGAGCAACTAGAATCTGTAACAGTTGTGCACGACAACCAGTCAGTTTCTATGTTTCATTTTAAAGGCTTAACTGAACAAGCTGAAGATAGAAGCCGATTGGTTGCCTTGTACAGCTGCTCCAGATTATCTCGCTCCAGCTTTGATAAATTCTCCAACCAGACCACTGCTCAACACGGAGTGCAGCAGTTCAGGTCTCCAGTGGTCCGATACACCCCCGCACAGTGTTCTTATCAACAGTGCTTACGCTTCTTGTTGATCGGAGAATTGAGTAGGGAGTGTCAGGCCACCGGAGACCTGAACTCTGTGTTGAGCAGTGGTCAAGCCGTACAATAAAACAATAACAAAAAAGATACCCACATTTATTTTTATTTTTTTTTACATAAAAATCGTGATCCTTTTTTTTAAGGCAAAGTGCTGGTTAATTTGTTTTATTTTTACAGTACACTTTTTACTGTACTGTATTTTACAGTGCAGGTTTATTTAATATTTTTGTATTGCCATAATCATTTTTCTATGAACTAATGGCTGTGGAATGAATCATGTAAGTTTCCATTATTTCTTATGGGGAGATTCGCCCCAGCTAATAAAGCTTATGATTTGGTTTTGGGAGAAGATATAAGTGCTAAAGAAAAAGCAAAAAATAGGGGTATGAACCCTAATCGGACTTTCAGCGGCACAGTAAACAATAGAGATGTATAAAAAATATATAAATGTTTAATAGAAAAAGAAAACCACATATATAACATAGGATACAAGGACAATACAAGAATTAAAAATCATACATATGAGTACATATAAATGATGAGAACCCGAATGCATCAACGTGATTTGCCTTCAGGGCTTCTTCAGGACGCAAATTCAGGAAAACCGTAGTTGAGGCGAGAAAGGGATCTCACTCTTACAAATTCGTTTCTTGGTTAGCATGTGGCCAAACCAGAAATCCAGTAAAGGAGAAACTAAGACCACGCAAAGAAGGTGCAATGCTGGGCGAAGCAAAAACAGGAAAACCAACTGTAATTTCCAAATAGCCGGTGTATCTGACTACAAAAGTCACACATGGAGAAAATGAATATAAGAAGAATGGAGTGTAGAGCCCTCTTTTTGTGCTCTCCCTTGGAGATTACCTTGAACCTGTCCAGTCTAAATAATAGTCACTACTTGGGGGATCTGTATTGTACATCCCTCTTGAGCCATGGATCCCAGCCTATTGATATTTTGAATTATCATTTTGACGTCCTATATTTGGGCTTGTCGGCTGAAAAGGAAGACATTCTTCTTATATTCATTTTCTCCATTTGTGACTTTTGTAGTCATATACACCGGCTATCTGGAAATTACGGTTGGTTTCCCTGTTTTTGCTTCGCCCATCATTGCACCTTCTTTGCGTGGCTCGTTTTCTCCTCTATTGGATGTCTGGTTTGGCCACATGCTAACCAAGAGACAAATTTGTGAGTGAGATCCCTTTCTTGCCTCTACAACTAATGTTTTCCTTAATTTGCGTCCTGAAGAAGCTCTCAAGGCGAAACACGTTGATACATTCGGGTTCTCATCATTTATATGTACTCCTATGTATGGTTTTTAATTCTTGTATCCTATGTTATATATGTGGTTTTCTTTTTATATTAAACATTTTATATATATTTTTTATACATCTCTATTGTTTACTGTGCCGCTGAAAGTCCGATTAGGGTTCATACCCCTATTTTTTGCTTTTTCTTTACCACATTATTTACGGATGTTGGCAATGTGAGTGCTATTTTTCTATTTGTAAGATATAAGTGCTCTGACAGCTTTCATTTTTTTAATTTATTTTTTTCAGAAAAAGCCTTTATCTGCTATCATAAAGGAAGTCAGTGATGGGTAAGTAGATTTCCAAAATTGTTGCATCTCAGAAAATGGCTCAGTAAATGCTTTAGTATTGCAACAAGAGTGATTGATGTACTTTAATAACTATTATTAGAAATGCATTGTAATTGTCCTGGGTGACCCAAACATTAAAATGGTTATGATCAGTCTACTGTATATGTGAACACTGACATCTGGATGGTTGCAGCTACCCGAAAACTTGAAATTAATAGGGAAAACAAAGCAGTATACTGTTTTATCATTTAGTAATAATAATAACTTTGTGTAAACGGCATCTCGACAGTCACTAGAATGTGTCACCAGGTCTCAAGATGACTAACACTAGTTCATATGGCATGTGGGTCTGCATGAACAATGAATATAGTATTGTATGCCAAATGTAATGCATGCACACATTTAGATCACTGAAATGTATTGTTTGTTGTGCCCTTGTCCTCATTGTTGGGTACATTGCCTCTAATGGTTGAACATAATTTTTTCTTTAAAATATCTTAATGACAAGTTAAAGAGGGATGGGGGTATTGTATGAGTGGGGGCAAGCAATGTACTGCAGTATTGATAAGCTGGCTGTCAAAAAATTGCATTATTAAATATGAAGTTTTTGTATTGCGCTGCCATCCAATCGGTTAGAATCTCAGTTAATTAACCAAATCATACAGCATAACTTGCCTCAGGGTGCAGGGGAAGCTAAATGCTGGCAAATTAATTCTGTGTAACCCCAAAGCACCCTAGCCAACACTATAATGTAACTCTGCTCATAGGTGATTTATTGGTCCTCATATTAGTTATTTCCCCATCAAAGGCATTGCAAAAACTTCTCCTGCAGCTGCCTTGCCTATTTAGTCTACATTATACACAGTCCATTAGGGATATGTAAAACCAACTATTTGGCATTGTGATAACTATAGCAAGGCAAGGAATTCTGGGGAAGAAATCCCACCACTCCGATCTCTAGACAAACAAAAAACTGAGAAGTTAATTTTAGGATTCCTTATGCCTTGTACACACGACTGGTTTTCCGGACAAGAAAACTGTAATTTTTTAGATTGGTCGGGAAAACCGGTCGTGTGTATGCTCCATAGCAGTTTTCCCGACGAGAAAACTGCCTGCCAAAAAATTTGAACCTGCTCTATTGTTTCCCGTCGTGTTTCCCGTCAGTCTTTTTCTTGTCGTGAAAACCGCTCGTGTGTATGCTTTACCGAGGGGAAAAACCCGTGCATGCTCAGAATCAAGTATGAGACAGTAAAACTAGCGTTCGTAATGGAGATAGCACATTCGTCACGCTGTAACGAACTGAAAAGCACAAGGCTGAAAATCGCAAATCGTCTCTCACCAAACTTTTACTAACATGAGAATCAGCAAAAGCAGCCCAAAGGGTGGCGCCATTTGAATGGAACGTCCCCTTTATAGTGCCGTTGTACGTGTTGGACGTCACCGCGCTTTGGTCGAGCGTTTTTTTGACTGAACGTGTGTATGGAAGGCAGGCTGGAGAGGAATCACGTCGGAAAAAAATTTGGGTTTTGGTATGTCTGGAAAATCGATCGAAAATCCAACGATTAGATAATAAATAAACTATTTCGATTTTATTGCCCCGGCAATTAAGGTGGTTGTAAACCTCAGACATGAAATATGAGCAAAGCATGTTATTATTATTATTACTATTATTATTTTTGCGCAGCTCTTTACAAAATGAAAACAGACATTACAATACAATTTGGTACAAGAGAAATCAAAGGGCCCTGCTCGTCAGAGCTTACAATCTAAGAGAGAGGGTCAAGTGATGCAAAAGGTAGTAACTGTGGGAGATGGGCTGATGGATTAAGTAAAAACACAGTGTAAACAACAAAACAAAAAAAAAATTGTATATTAGTAATAGGCTTCTTTAAAGAGAAGGGTTTTCATGGATCATCTAAAGATTAGGACATAGTCGGACAGATTGAGGTAGAGAGCTCCAAAGGATGGGAGCTTGGGAGACATCCTAGAGGTGAGCATGGGAGGAGCTGACAAGAGAGCTAGAGAGAAGGAGGTCTTGGGAGGACCGAAGAGAGCAATTTGGTTGTTATTTCAAGACCAGGTTGGTGATGTAGCTGGGGGCTGGATGGCTTTGTAAGTTGTTGTTAGTACTTTGAATTTTTTTTTTGGGTGAGCGGGAGCCAGTGGAGGGATTGGCAGAGGGGGCTCGCAGACACTGAGCGGTTGGTAAGGTGGCTGAGACTGGCAGCAGCATTCATGATGGCCTATTTTCCTCTATAGTGTGTACTTGTCTCAATTATTAGCACTGAGTGTAGTTTCTGTCTGCTTCTTTGTTCCTCTGTTATCATCAAGAAAAAATGTGACGGGAGGTCTAGCTGATTGACAGCCCCAGCTCTGTTCCTGTGTGCTGTGGGAAGAAGGGGGGGGTATATTCCCTCTCTTTTCTGAACTCTCACACAAACGTTAAAAAAAAATGTATGTAGAGAAGGCTGCAGATAGGCAGGTACAACTTTTATAGGATGAATTGTTTTTAATCTCTGTGCATCACCTGAGACTGGTCACTTCACTTGGAATATGTAAGGGTTTACAACTAAAGTGGAACCTCGGATTACGAGCATAATCCGTTCCATGAGAGTTTCCCCATAGAAGTCAATGGAAACGAAAATAATTTGTTCTGCATTGACTTCAGCGGCATGCAATACTGCATGTGGCCAGAGGTCGGGGGCACCAGCGCCCCCCCCTACCTCAGACTGAACGTGGTACTGCACACCACTGTGGCTTGAATCCTGCGAGACAACACTCGCAAACCGAGTCAGGATTATTAAAAATAAAGTGCTTGTATTGTGAAACACTCGTTAACTGCGTTACTCGCAATCTGAGGTTACACTGTACTTTAAATAGTCATGCATCCTGGTCATACGAGAATAGGGATGATCTGAAAACCTTTCTGAGAAAATCCTCTCTAAAAGTATTAGTCAGATCTAAGCGTTTTCTGATGCTGATAGAAGTTGGAGTGACTAGGGGAAGAGGCTCTTATCCCTGTCAACATGGAGGCAAGGTGCTTTGCCTGGCTGAATGCTTAGATAAGGACCTGAAATTGTTTTTGGAAGGAACCGCCCCCCCCCCCCATGCTTTATTTTCTTTCTTTTTTTTTTCAGAGGCCGGGAAATGTCATACAGCAGCAATTTTTTCCCTTATAAATGTCACTTTGATTTAATACATCCAACAGCTGTGCTACTTCATATGCAGTTGTTTTAAGGCACCAGTGTTGTACTTCAAGCTGAAGTCCAGAAGTTCAGCTACTTTATAAAATCTGCAGGCATACCAAAAGTTAAGTCCACTGAGGAACATGCCACCTTTAATTTTACATCTTAAAGGTCTATTTTACTCCAGGAAGATAACTTCTAGAGCTCTAATACTGGACTCTCTGGTCTCAGCTCCTTCAAGAGCAGAGTTGAGGGTACTGCTATGTCCACCTGTCCCCTCCTTCTGCCAAATTACAGAAGCCTTTGTATTATGTGACTTCATTCATGAAATACAAAGGCTTCTGTGTATGGGCAGTAGAGGGGAGAGGCGGGTATAGCTGCTCTGTGTGCTTCTCTCCTCTCACAGCCCTGAGTGTAGCCTCTGGGAGTGCCATAAGCCCGTCAGATATAAAAAATAAAGATAAGTCCAGGAGGTGACATGCACCTAATGGTACTTGACTCTTAGTGTGCCAGCACTTTTTACAACGTTGCTGAATTCAACTTCAAGCCTTGCTCCTCTCTAAATTTTTCTTTTTCTTTACCTGCTTTTGGTACATTTCCCCCACCACCACCATGGTAGCTCACAGCTCCTTATGCCCTTTGAACATTCCTTGCCTATTAGCCTTAAAATTGATTATCAAGATTCAACCTGCTTTGACTTCAATGTGGTCGACATTAAAGTTGCAGATTCTTCCCATGTTCGCAGAATGGGCTTTCGAATCAAACACAAACCGATTCACTCATCACAACTTGGCATACTCGCACTTTTGGTATTGATCCACAGCCACGTCATCTCAAACCCACCTCCTTATGCCGTGTACACACAATCGGAATTTCCGATGGTATAAAATCCAATGGAATTTTTCGTCCCAATTCCGATGAAGCTGACTTCCATCAGTCTTGCATACACACTGTCAGACTAAATTCCGACCGTCCAAAACGCAGTGACGTAAAAAAACACTGCGACGAGCCGAGAAAAATAAAGTTCAATGCTTCTGAGCATGCGTCGACTTGATTCTGAGCATATGTGGGTTTTTTCTTCGTCTGAGTTGCACACAGACGATCTGAATTTCTGATGTACTATTTCTAAACACAGATGGAAAAAAGTCCGATGGGGCCCACACACGCGAAACAAAAGAATGAATTCTTCTGGACAGCCGCACTCCAAATAAAAATTGACTTTATTGTAAAATCCAAATAGAAAAACAGCACTACATGTCACAGCACACCGGCAGAACTGACGCATTTCACATTATACTTGGTGTTTAATCTTAGTCCATCTGACTTTTTCAATCGGAAATTCTGATCGGGTGTACGCGGCATTATTCTTTATTCCACATCATAGAGACTACATTTTTCTGTAACCCAAGAAAACAACTGGGAAGGATAATTAGAGTTTTGATATTCTGACATAATCGGAGCTAAAAAAACAAAAAATAAAACTATTTTAATGGTATATTTAATAGGCCAAAGAGTATCGCATAAGAGAAGTTCATTTTTAGGGTTTGCTTACACTTTAAGAAGTGTAAATCTATTTTGTTTGGATTTCTTTATTTCTAAAAATAAAGAAATTGTTAAATATCAGGAGAAACTAAGCGCTAAATGTTACTTAGAAAGGAAAAAAAAATACTGTTTTGCAGTTTTTATTAAACACTTCTGGATTTAAGCCAAAATAGAATTCTGATCTGTTACACATACATTTTTTACTAAAGAAAACAAACATGGAGCAGTATAGAAAAAGCAAAATAAACTCAAAGAAAACCACTGACATTAATGGCTTATATTTGTGGACCTTCAAGGAGCTTAGCTCATGTGAAATTATTATGTATAATTTTTTTAACACTCTCCAGTGACCTATAACATTGAGTCCGAGATGGTGTTAATAGATTCTGATGGATGACTGCTTCAGTTTATTTGACAAGTTTCGTCCATCATGGCTAAGTTCCAGGTCCAATAGTAATAATATTATACTAGAATTGTGGTTGTGCGTTTGCCCCTAAATAGATTTGTCAATAAATTGTATATATAGAAAAGCAGTTTATTTTTTTCATGTTTAAGCTTTTTTGTTTTCTTGTTAAGTTGGTCTTAAGATATAAACTTGTTTTTAAAACTAGCTGCAGCTTGCCAAAAATGTTGAAATTTATTTTTTAAGAAAACATGACCTTTTAATTGTTTTAAAAAATATCCAGCTTATACTATTAATGGTAAATGCCTAGAAAAGTCCAGTATAAGTTCATCTGAAATGTAGTGTTCACATATAGTACTTTCTCTTATTTCCCCTACCCCTGATGAACAGGCATCTAAAACATTTTTTATCGTATAATTTAGTTTTTCAAGAAATATCTAATCTTATAACGAATAGATAGTAAAAAAGTAAAAGTAAAACTACATACAGTGTAAATGTAGTAGAAAATTACATAGGATTAGCCTAATGCGAAGTTCCAGACTAACATTTCTGAGTGAAGAAAGCTGTGTTTCTGGTTCTCTGGATTCTGTAGTCCCATGTTGGGGACTGGAGCTTGAAGGTTCTAAAGTGTCTCGGGTAAAGACACGGGTATACAGGGTCATTATATACTCAAGCCTGAGGAAAGCTCAGAGCTCCCACTTTGGAGACAGTATTCCTATTGGAGACATGAGGTCTCACCCAGGGGTCAGAGGTGCCCCATCCAGCAGCCAGAAGACAGGAGATCTCATCCCAGGAGTCAGGAGAACCCTTATCCAGAGGTCAGGAGTAGACGGGGCACTGAGACTAAAGGCTAAGTGAGCCAAGAGATTTGGGCGACACAATCAGAGGGATGCGTAGGAAGAGCAGTAGTGCTGCTGAAAAGGGAGCCAGGTGGCTCAGCATTTTTAGCTGACTATTCATGTTGATGTGGAAGAACCCCTGTGTGGGTAACTGATGTTTATGCAATCTTTCCATTTTGTTCAATAAACGTGTCCTCCTCTTCAACGGGAATGGCCAAAGATGAATCATAATTTATCTGGTTCAGCCGAAATCCAATCCATCTATGATGAGCTTTTAGACTGTCTGCCTTTTAGCAGTAAAGTCTTTTTTACTTACAACTTTTCTTCTTTTTATGGCTCTAAGGATATTTGGAATACGCCGTGCATGCACAACTTGTACCTGTTGCGTTAGTTTCAGATGAGAAAGCGGCAGGTCAGAGAGGGCAACAATGGGTTTGAGGAAAAGAAAATTACTTCTTGCCTCCTGTTTTTGAGATATCTGCTTGCCCATGCCTAAAGCTGGCCACACATTTCCAGAATTATGTCAAAATGTAAGCATCACTTATGGTCAGACCATGCAAGTACTTCCAGTTGCTAAGAGATTTTTATTGCTATCTAGGCTATCAACATCTATCTACTGGCTGCACAAGGAAGATGATTTAGGCGAGAACAGTCAGTGAGGGAATAGTTGGATGATGGGTAGTTGTCTAACATTCATACATTTTATCATGTTTTAACAATAACATGATGTGGGTGCATTTCTGCCAGTCACAGATCGTGTCACGCTCCTTCAGCCTGTGTCTTAGAATAAGAGCGAGGTGAAGCCTCTGTCAATCTACATGAAATATGCTAGTTAGTGGGCATGGAGGAGTTGGGAGGGAGTGGGCTGTCATTTACCACTGTGAATACGCCCACATGTGTGACTATAGTCAAATGGGCTACTTGGATGTGACGGGGAGGAAATTCTCAGTATAGAAACTCACTGAAAACGGAGCACGTGCAGAGCTGCCAACACTGCTTTGCAAAATCCCTAGCTGAATTGAGGACTTTGATAGAAGAGGAAGATAGACGACAGAAGGATCAACCAGATTTTTTCTGAATACAGAAAACAAATCTCATAGTGACTGAGTATGAACAGCATGTAATACACCAATTATTGGCAGTTTTTTTATGATGTGGAATTTAGTGACACTTTATTTAAACAACCTAAAGTTCGAAGCGGATTGGCTACCATGCACAGCTACACCAGATGATCCAAAAGGAACGGTGTTGTTACATTGCTAAACATTTTATACAACTTTGGTTGGCTTATAATACTGATCATGTGATCAGTAACTACACAGAGGGGTTCTCTTCTATTAACAGCTGGGAGCTGTAAATGTAACTGCAAAGTTAAATATAAGTTAATTATCCCCCATCATCACAGGGAACTTGATGACATGGCAGGGATATACAGGTTGCAAGGATCAATGACTTATATACTGTACTCAGTGTGTTTTTAAACAAAGTTTAACAAAATGGAGTTGAACCTTATATCATTGTTTATAATATTACTGATAACAGGCAGAACATACTCATTTTGCAGTAAAAAAATAAAATAAAAAATACATTGGGTTAAAAGCTTTTTTTAAACCTCTTTTTGGGAATTCTGTAACTTGAACAGCTCGGCAATGAAGTGGACATTAGAGCATTCCTTTCATTAGTTCTTTCCTGTAATGTGAAGCATTCCCAAAAAGAACTTCATTT
This sequence comes from Rana temporaria, assembly GCF_905171775.1. Taxonomy (NCBI): domain Eukaryota; kingdom Metazoa; phylum Chordata; class Amphibia; order Anura; family Ranidae; genus Rana; species Rana temporaria. The sequence goes on from NC_053493.1 coordinate 145,339,779, forward strand.
GCAGATATAAACTTACTTTTCAAGGAACTAGATGTCTCCAAAGACCACATAAACACAAAGAAGCTTTGTAAGTCATCCCTGTAAAACCTAACTGTAATTTAACTGTAAAGTAAAACACATCCAGTAAAACGAGATACATGATTGTATCCAAAGGATTGCGCACATTGGCACACCTACTATTAATTAGATGAATAATACACTGTTTTGTACTTCACTACTAAGTGTGCGAATTGCTAATAAATTACAAATCTAAGATGTTATTACAGTAGTAATTTAAAAAAAAATAGAAAAGTATTTAAAATGTTTGTCTATAGCATACTGCAATGGGATGTGCAGTGTCATTTATTTGTCAGTGTAATTGTCAAATACAGTAATATTATTAAAAAGAACCAATATACTCTATATATGATATATACGGAAACCAATGATTTTAAGACCTTGATGTGTATTTTTAAACTATTACATTTATAGGTCTCAAAGCGAGATTTGTAGGTAGGCTGGAAATAAAGTAAGGGCCAATTCGCTCTCTCTCCCGGTAGGAAGTGAGGTACCCCTTCACATCTTCACCCCCCCTTTTTTATTATTTTTCTTGTTAATTATGTTGTTTTAAGTAATATTGCATTGAATCAAATGGAGTTGGGAAATATTGAAGTCCTTTGAGACTTTGTATATTATTGGTCGAAGGAGTTGTTAACCACTTCCATACAGGGCACGTATACACCTTCCTGCCCAAGCCAATTTTCAGCTTTCAGCACTGTCGCACTTTGAATGGCAATTGCGCGGTCATGCTACACTGTACCCAAACAAAATTGGCGCCCTTTTTTTCCCCACAAATAGAGCTTTCTTTTGGTGGTATTTGATCAACTCTGCGATTTTTTTTTTTTGTGCAACAACTAAAAAAAGACTGAAAATTTTGAAAAAAAAATACGTTTTTTTTTTCTGTTAAATTTTTTGTAAATAAGTAAGTTTTCTCTTTCAATTACGGGCACTGATATGGCGGCACTGATGGGCACCGATGAGATGGCACTGATGGACATCAATGAGGTATTACTGACGGGCACAGATGAGGTGGCACTGATTGGCGGCGCTTGTATGCGGCACTGATGGGCACACATAGGCGGCACTGATGGGCACACATAGGCGGCACTGATGGGCACACATAGGCGGCACTGATGGGCACACATAGGCGGCACTGATGGGCACACACAGGCGGCACTGGGCACTCATAGGCGGCACAGATGGGCACTCATGGGCGGCACTTATGGGTGGCACTGGTGACTACTTATGGGTGGCACAGATGGGCACTGATAGGTGGGCACTGGGCATGGATGGGCACTGTGGGGTGGCACTGATGGACACTGTAGGGTGGCATTGATGGACACTGGGGCGGCACTGATTAACCTATGTTGCCAGTCAGTGCCCATTTGTGGGCACTGATTGGCATAATTTTTTTTTTTGCTTTTTTTTTTTTACAGCCTTTTTTTTTTTTTTTTAGCCTTTTTTTTTTTTGATCTGCCTTTTTTTTTTTTTTTTTTACAGCCTTTATTTATTTATTTATTTTTTGCCTTTTTTTTTTTGGATCTGCCCTTCCCTGGTCCAGGGTGGGCTTCCCTGGTGGTCCATGTGGCGATCCGAGGGGGGGCTGCGCTGATAAACAATCAGCGCGAACCCCCCCTGTCAGTTCGGCTCTCCTCTACTCGCGTCTGTCAGACGCGAGTGCGGAAGAGCCGTCAACGGCTCTTCCTGTTTACATCGTGATCAGCCGTGATTCGACACGGCTGATCACGTGGTAAAGAGTCTCCGTGAGAGACTCTTTACCGAGATCGGTGTTGCGGGGTGTCAGACTGACACCCCGCAACAACGATCGCCGCGATGCGCGCCCCCGGGGGCGCGCAGCGGCTTAGAATCCTGAGGACGTCATATGACGTCCGGTCAGGATTCTACAACCACTTTGCCGCCGTCAATCTGTCATTGGCGGGCGGCAAGTGGTTAAATAGATACAGTGGATATAAAAAGTTTACACACCCCTGTTAAAATGTCAGGTTTCTGTGATGTAAAAATAGGAGACAAAGATGAATCATTTCAGAACATTTTCCACCTTTAATTCGACCTATAAACTGTACAACTCAATTGAAAAACAAGCTGAAACCTTTTAGGGGGACATAAAAATAAAAAAACGAACATAATGTGGTTGCATAAGTGTGCACACCCTCTTATAACTGGGGATGTAGCTGTGTCCAGAATTAAGCAATCACATTCCAACTCATGTTAAACAGGAAGTCTATACACACCTGCCATCATTTGAAGTGCCTCTGATTAACCCCAAATAAAGTTCAGTAGGTCTTTCCTGACATTTTCTTAGTCGCATCCTACATCAAAAGCCATGGTCCGCAGAGAGCTTCCAAAGCATGAAAGGGATCTCATTGGTAAAGGGTATCAGTTAGGAGAAGGGTACAAAATAATTTCTAAGTCATTAGATATACCATGGAACACAGTGAAGACGCTCATCATCAAGAGGAGAAAATATGGCACGACTGTGGCATTACCAAGAACTGGACTTCCCTCCAAAGTTGATGAAAAGACGAGAAGAAAACATGTCAGAGAGGCTGCCAAGAGGCCTACAGCAACTTTAAAGGAGCTTCAGGAATATCTGGCAAGTACTGGCTGTGTGGTACATGTGACAATAATCTCCACTATTCTTCATATGTCTGGGCTATGGGGTAGAGTGGCAAGACAGAAGCATTTTCTTATGAAGAAAAACATCAAAGCCTGGCAAAAATTTGCAAAAACACATCTGAAGTCTCCCAAAAGCATGTGGGAAAATGAGTTATGGTCTGATGAAACCAAGGTTGAACTTTTTGGCCATAATGCCAAGTTATGTTTGGCGCAAAAACAACACTGCACATCACCAAAAGAGCACCATACCCACAGTGAAGCATGGTGGTGGCAGCAGCATCATGCTCAATACCAGTCAATATTGGCACAAAGCTTCTGCTAGAAAGCTGAAAATAAAGAGGAACTTCATCTTTCAGCATGACAATGATCTAAAGGATACATCCAAATCAACAAAGAAATGGCTTCACCAGAAGAAGATTAAAGTTTTGGAATGTCCCGGTCAGAGCCCAGACCTGCACAGGACATGCCCTCGCAATCTGACAGATTTGGAGTGTTTTTGCAAAGAAAAGTGGGCAAATATTGCCAAGTCGAGATGTGCCATGCTGATAGACTCATACCCAAAAAAGACTGAGTGCTGTAATAAAATCAAATGTGCTTCAACAAAGTACTAGTTTAAGAGTGTGCACACTTACAGTATGCAACTATACTATTTTACCTTTTTATTTTTACTTCCCTCCACCTAAAATTTTCAGTTTATTGTTTACCCGCTTAAGGACCGGCCCAGAATCATTTACGTCGACATATTGGCACGGTTGGGCAAATGGGTGTACAGGTTTGTCCCCTGCCCTGTCACAAGCTCCATGACTGTGCCCACAGGACCCACGGACTCGAAGTCTGCTTGTGTCCCGCGATCGTGTCAAGGAGCTGAAGAACGGGGAGATGACAGTGTAAACACAACATCTCCCCGTTCTTTCTAGTGACATGTCACTGATCATCTGTTCCCTCTTATCGTACGCCCCCTAACAGTTAGAATCACTCCCTAGGACACACTTAACTTCTTCAGCGCCCCCTACAGGTTAACCCCTTCGCTGACAGTGATATTTTTACAGTAATCAGTGCTTTTTTATAGCACTGATCACTGTAAAGATTACAGTGGTCCCAAAATGGTGTCAAAAGTGTCCGATGTGTCCGCCATAATGTCGCATTCACAATAAAAATCGCTGATCGCCGCTATTACTAGTAAAAAAAAATATTAATAAAAATGCCATAAAACTATCCCCTATTTTGTAGACGCTATCATTTTTGCGCAAACCAATCAATAAACGCTTACTGCGTTTTTTTCAGTGGCGAATCACAAAAAGGGCCTAGTCTTTGGTCTGGAGCTTATGGTCCGGAGCTTAAGTGGTTAACTAAGTTGTACAGTTTATAGGTCACATTAAAGGTGGAAAAGTTCTGAAATGATTCTGTGTCTCATTTTTTTACATCACAGAAACCTGACATTTTAAGAATGCTGAATGGTTTAAAATGTGTTCTATGTGTTCCCCTGTTTGTATTTTCCCCTTCTAATCAGTAAAATAATTGTCCATGCCCTGGGGCACTTACATTTACACCTGTACAGCAATGGAACTGCTGAAGGACCCAGGTCTTATACCACAGGAAGGCATTTGTTTCCTTCTCAGGGATAGAAGGGTTGTTCTTTTGGTTTTCAGGGATGATGCTTTTAGTGGGGATAATTATGGTTGATAGAGATTTCATCACGTATACTTTTTGATATTTTGTTTTTGGAATAGCCCATGGTATATGTTGGCATGTTCATTGGTTGTTGTTTGGTTCTGTTCATTAACTGAGGTTTTTGCAACAACATGAACTGCAGCCTACCCACAGAACAATTACAGCACCCAGTACTCCAGTGTTCCATTATCTTAGTAAGGTCTTGAAGTATACATTTTACCAATAGAGAGTTTTTTGGTTAGTTTCTTTCTTGGGTCTCTCTCTATAGTTTACTAGTCTTTTGTTGACAGGGAAATATATTTACATGGTCAAATGTTTATTTCTTTGCAAAAAAGGTTTTATGCTAATTTTCTTAATTTTTTTTAAAAATCTTATGCCTTAATAAATTCAGAGTGGAATTTCCAAAGGAAAAAGTCAGAAGGAAGCTTTTCATTGGGTATTCCGTCCGTGTGTATGCCCCATCAAACTTTTTCCATCGTGAATTCTGACGGAATTAGATGGAGAATGTGTTTACAATTTTTCAGATGAAAAAAAATTCTATTGGAATTTCCTTTCGTCTGGATGCAATTCCGACAGACTAAAAACCATGCATGCTCAGAATCAAATCGACGCATGCTCGGAAGCATTGAACTTCATTTTTCTCGGCTCATTGTAGTGTTGTACGTGACCGCATTCTTGACGGTCGGAATTTGGTGCCACTGTGTGTATGCAAGACAGCATGAGCGGAATTCTGTCGGAAAAACTGTCAGAGTTTATTCCGACGGGAAAGCCAGTCGTGTGTACAGGGCATTAGTCTGCATAATGTGGTTTGATGTGTATCCTTTCTAATGGGTATTTTTTTTTCAATGTTATAGATGGTCTATCATTCAGAATCATGAAGAGTTGGCACTTCAGTATGCTGAAGGTTCTGGGTTCTATATCACAGAAAAAGTAAGTATATGCAGAATCAAGTCTGCTTCCTATAGAAACCAATGGCAACCCAATCACAACCGGGTTATTATCTGCACGCAATACAAATGGGAGGAAATACTGACTGTTTATTATGGGCAACTCATATCACTTTGGAATTGAGAGTCTTTTAGTGGAGTTCAGCTCTAAACAACCAATAAACCTAAAATGAAAAAATGGCCACTAGTAACATATACCACTATAGGCTCAAATTCAAAAAGCTTTTACGCAAAGATCAGGATCCTAACTTTAGCCTTGATTAATTTTAAAAATACACTACCACCTTGTCTATTCAGGACAAGTTGTCCGTGTCTTTATATAGGCCTCTCCCACCAGCCCAAATTATGAGGTAGCATGTGACCTCCTCCAATTTCGAGGCCTGAGCACCTAAAATGACTGCTTGCCTCTGACATCTAACAGCAGTCAACATCTTGGATGTGCCAGCTTGAGTGGAGATGTGGAACAACGAGCGAGCACTAGTAAGTAGAGTACAATTAAGGTGGAGGTGGGCTATCACAAAAGAGCTGGCACTCTGCTCAGAATGGGCAAAGTAACAGTATTCCTTTTCCCATTTTTTTACCAGTATTTATTAATACAGGGGTTATACATATCAGTTACCATCCATCCAAAATATGAATACCACAGCCTTAATATTATAAACATATATTCCCCGGGATATCAACATTACAATGTCAGACATTATTATGACAGGTAAGTTAACCTAGTATACTGCATATCCTGAATGAACATCACAGAGTAGAACGTACTATCAATGATATCCTCACATCATCAAAATACCCTTTGTGGAATATAACTTGGGGGGGGGGGGGGGAGGGGGTCAGTGAGACTTAAAGGGTCACAATGACATATGGCAGGAAAAAAGCTAGGGAAATACTAGCAGCAGAGAAAACATTAATAGTGGAAAAAGAGGGTGAAAGTAGATTAGAAGAATTTTCATTCCGGACGAAAAAGACCAGTCCAGACACTATAGATGCATGAAGTTACAATGTCTCCATCAAAGTTAGTGGTGTAAGAATAATTTGTGCCAGGAAAATAATTGATTCTGAAATGTTTCGTGAGTCCGCTATCCTGTAAATGTCTTTAACTTTAGCCAGCCTTATGAGGGGCAGATAGTGTTTGCTGTTGTTTCCAAAAGTCTGGAATATAGCGTCATGCTTCTTTGATTAGAAGTGCCAATGTCGAACATTGATAACCTGAGCTAGGAATAGTGATGCAACAGGAAGAAGGCAGCCCCTAAAGGTATCTCCTTATCTGTAAATTTCTGAGAGATGCGCCATACTGCGGACCAGAAATAGTCAAGTTTGGCACAGGACCAAAAACATGTAATAAATCCCCTATTGGTTCACCACAGGTCCAGCAAAATTGTGAACTTTGCAGGGACATTTTATTAAATCTGTAAGATGATTGAGTGACATCTCATCAGAATTTTAAAAGGAAATTCATGGTATTTAGAAAATATGGAGGTTTTGTATGTAAACATAAGTATTCAATTTATTGTGACGTCAAACGAAGGAGAATTAAGTAAGCCGTATATTAAGGAGATTGCATGTTGTATGGGAGTCTTGGAGCCCCGCAGTTTTTCAAATTTGAGATTTGCGTGAGAAAGCCAATACTGGGGGGGGGGGGGGGGGGGGTAAGGAAGCAAGAAAGTGCAAGAGTTGGGTTTTACTCCAGATGTTTAAGTTGCAGAGTATGGGGTTCATTGATAGCTGCTCTATGGTGGGCCAACAACTTGATACCACAAAATGGTGAGCTTTAAAAACATTAAGTTGTAAGAGTTCCCTGAAACAGCTGTCTTGCAAGCCAGGTCCAAAGGAGTTACCTAAAATTGGGAAAAATGGAGATGGACTAGGAGTATCTTTTAAAATCACTTAAGACTTCTACTATATTATTTAATTTTCTCATTCTGGTGAATTGTTTTTTTTTTTTTTTGTGGGTTGAGCCCTTTGTCTATGAATGTTCTCATGCCTGTACAGATGTACATGGACACTGTGCAGCTTATGCTAGATACTGTGTAAGGCAAAAAAAAAGTTAATGACAGTTATTCTTTTACTGTGTGAAAACTGTTCAGGAAGACAGCTTTGTACTGAGAATATCACTTGCCACACTTTACAACTTTAATCATTAATCATTTTTAGTGCCAGTTAGAAATCGGTTTAAAACAAGTTGCTTTTGTGTGTGATTAGTATAGTTGCCTGACAAGATAAATGTAACGATGTAGGGGTTTATTTTGTGTTAATCTTTGTAAAACTAAGTTCATTTTAGACTATGTGTTTTAGGGAGTGTTCCAAATCCAATTGCTGGGAGAATCAGTAAGCAATCAGTATCTGCGACCATGCTGTAATGCCTTGACCAGTGTATTACCAGGGAAATTCCCTTGAGTACCCACATTTATATTCATATTTGAATCCATAGGTGGAGGACACGTGACAGGGGTCAGAACCTCCTGCTAAATGCCCCCTTACAGCTGCAGTGCAAATTAGCCCTTAAATTGTATCCCTAGCCTAAACACTTTTCTTTATCGTACATCACGGGACACAGAGCAACCAAATTAATGACTATATGGGTTTTACGCCACCTACTGGTGGATGCACACTGGCAGGTAGTCAAACAGGAAGTCCACCACTATATAACCTTTCCTACACAGGAAGGACCTCAGTTTTTTGTGTCTGTAAGGTAGAATGGTCACTGATGTGATACATGTGCTCTTGGAGCATACTTGGAGGTCTTGACGGTTTTATTTAGAATCATGAACTTCATTTGGATCCATTTAGAAAAAGCTATCAGCCAAAATGGATGGTACACGAGCCTCATTAAAAGAAGAGAAGATTCCTTGAGGTTTGCCTGCAATGTGGCCTTATGGCGCTGGACCCTGCGTAATGGAACCCTGTGCAGTGTTTGTTCTGACCAAGGTGCTTTCCTGCATGGTGCTATACAGGTCCAGGGGAGTGGACCCCACATTAAGGGGGGACCCCAGTCCCTGAAGGTCTTTTATGACAAAGCTCACTGTGATGGGTGAAGATTGGACTCCTGTTATGTTCAGAGTCCTGCAGTCAGAATGGCAAGTCCTGAATTTTTGCAGTTTCTCTTAAAAAAAAAAAGAAAAAAAGACTCCCAGTGGCCACTGGGGGCAGTGTGCTATTTAATCATGCTGTGTACTTCTTTGTCGTGTGGGCTGCTGTTTCTCCTCCAGCCACTAAAGGGTGCAGGCTTGCTCAGTATGGCGTATTTTTATATAGGCAGGAAGTGGAAGGACAGCCATGTTAAGAAAGCCATATGGTCGACCGCTTGCACAGTGCCTCTTGAGACATAATAGCAGCTCATGGATACTAGTGAAGTGTGAATACTTACTATGGGAGAAATGTGTGCCCAGACAAGTCATGATTATATATTGCATACTTACTGCTTAATTCCGGGGGGGGGGGGGGCAGCATAGTATACATGCTTGCAAGCTTCTTGCCTAAACACATGCTTGAGTAAACACATGTTTTGCATAGATGTTGCATACATACATATGGCAAAAGCACATGTTTGGAAGACCATGGGCATTGGTGCACTTGAAGGAGTTGTCTCCAGAATAGCATGCATTGGGTCTGCAAGAGCTTCGTTTTTGGGCTTCGTTTTTGGGCTCCCTTTTCACATTTTAAAGTCGCACATTTTGGCCACAAACTTTGATGCGGTTTTGCAGCGACGTGAAGCAGTGCCTGTGTAATCTTGAGGTCTATGAAGCCTACCTTGCAGTGCCAAGTCACAGGACGGGTCAGACAGGTATGGAAGAAAAGCACCCACCACCCCCATATTGAGGGAACCTGTATGGTCCAAAGGGGGGGGGGGCACTCACTTGTCACACCCTCTTTCCTGACCTGCCGGGCAGAATGCTCGGATAAGGGTTTGGTATGGATTTTGGTGGGAGAACCCATGCCGTTTTTTTTGTATTGTTTTTGGCATCGGGTTTTCTCACAAAATCCATACCAGACCAAAGGGCCTGGAATGGTCGGATCAAACTCTGATCCCGTTCTTTGAAGCCGCATGGAAGTCGGACATAAAATCGTGGAAGGCAAAGTCGGATCAGAAGTTGTACAACGTTCATATCTGATCAGTGTGAACATAGCTTTAAGAATGAATGGCACTACACAGCATCAACATGTGCTTTCGCATGTTGCAGTAACAGGTGCAACAGTGTGTACCTGGCCTTCATTTTGGGTAGCGTAGAGAATCGTTAAATATCCTGTCAGGCTTTTGCAGTTTAGATATTGTAAGCTGCAATATAGAAAACTTTTGTTTCTGGGTTTAATACTACTTTTAGAAACCAAAGGGAAGGTATGAAAGTTTGCAGGGAGGTTGCCAAGCTCTACTTTACCAGAAAAGGCACAGAGTTTTTGCTAAAAGTACCCTCCGCTTTTTGTGTTTTCTTTATGCTCTGCATGGCCCAGGCTTGCGAAAAGTTTTCTTTAACAGCAGTATTTTGTTGCTGCTTTTTTAATGGTATGTTTGTACAGTGTGATGTGTTTTTCTCAACTCCGATTAAACTGTGAAATATATTTTTCCAGTCAAATGAATGAATAATCGTGTTCAAGGTAAACATAGGAAAAGGAACTTGTGGTCTGCTCTGGTTAGAAAATGTGTTATTCCATAGATAATGACAGCTGTAGCGTCATCATTCTCTAACATTTATATTTCAATTACTGATCTGTTATTATGTTGTTTTTTTTACCCTAGAAAATTCTGCAAAAATCTGAGTCATTTAGGGGACATTTTATTATTTCAAATTACAAGCTCATATTATAGTGGAGTCCATAACTTCACTCACTTATTTAGTCCATGATTAAAAATAATTGTCATAAGCCTAACAACTGAAAATATGGGGGGAAAAAACAAAACATCAGAGATTACCTTCAGTGAGCACTAGGGGGTTGATTTGCTAAAACTGGAGAGTGCAAAATCTGGTGCAGCTCTGCAAAGAAACCAATCAGCTTCCAGACTTCTTTTGTCAAAGTTTAATTGTAAAGCCCTGTACTGGTTGCTGACCCCTGTCCTAGAAAATCCAAAGAGTTTGATACATCTCTAGCTTTGTTACTCTAATGCCCCGTACACACGACCGCTTTTCCCGTCTGAAAAAGTCAGATGAGAGCTTTTGGCTGGGAATCCCGACCGTGTTTATGCTCCATCTGACTTTTTCGCAGGATCTCTTTTTTCCCGTCAGGAAAATATCCTAGAGAGTAAACCACAAAAAAAACATGCATGCTCAGAAGCATAGAACTTCATTTTATCGGCTCATCTTAGTCTTTTACGTCACCGTGTTCTTGTCAGTCAAAAGTTCACCAAAATTTTGTATGACCGTGTGTATGCAAGTCAGGCTTGAGAGGAAATCCGTCGGAAAAACCATCAGTTTTTTTTTTGACGGGAAAACCACTCGTGTGTACGGGGCATCACAGAACGTCTTATCCAAACAAGCCCACAAAGGTTGCAAAGAAAAAGCATTTAGGAAAATTGTAGCTTGTGTAACTTTTATACATTTTAAATTAGTTATTGAAGTTCTTGCTGGTAACAAATGGTGGATTTCATTTTTATATATTTGTAAAAAATAACGTGAAAAAAACTGGTTGCTACGGTCAACACGTTGCTCTTCACATTATGTTTTTATGCTTTATTTTTTTCCCATTCTGTTTTGTATAGTTTGTGTTGCTATTGACTACAGTGAGGAATTTCAGTACACTATTGCATTCATGCATCTAATGCCCTGTACACACGATCGGCCAATCCGATGAGAACGGTCTGATGGATTTTTCCATCAGTTAACCGATGAAGCTGACTGATGGCCAGTCGTGCCTACACACCATCAGTTAAAAAAATGATCGTGTCAGAACGCGGTGACGTAAAACACAAGGACGTGCTTAAAAATACGAAGTTCAATGCTTCCAAGCATCATGCGTCAACTTGATTCTGAGCATGCGTGGATTTTTAACCGATGGATAAATAACCGATGGGGCCCACATACGATCGGTTTGGTCTGATGAAAACAGTCCATCAGACCGTTCTCATCGGATTAACCGATCGTGTGTACGTTGCATAAATGTCAATACTAAAGCTGGCCACACAGCAGCCTGATTGTTCATCATAAAAGTAATGCGAGTTCCCCAATCTCTTTATATTTTAGCATGGGACTGAGACTCTGCTTCTTGTTTTCAGGTTTTCTTTGAGCAGGTTTTTATTTTTTAATTGGTCCATTTTGGCATACACAAAACCTTTTTTTAACCTTTTTTAAAATTTGTATTTATATTTCTGGTTTTCTCCCTTAACTGCATGATTCACAACAAGAACTGTTTAGTTAGGAAATTCTATCTGCTTGTTGTTATCTCATAACCCTTTGTAAAATTTGGGAGCGAGCGCCAAACCACCGTCAGCCATAGATGACTTGGCTCTCTATTCCTCTACTTTTTCTCCCTTGCTATATTATGATTTTTATGTTTTTTTCTATCATTCTGTTTTGTAGAGTGTGTGTTGCTTTTGAAGACGGTCATTTCAGTTGTATGGAAGGAGAGCTTAGCTCTTCTAGGCTGTACACAATTAGGTTAATGCATTTAAATCAACCTGATTGTTCAGCAAATATGTATTGTGAGTGCCCACCTAGACAACCCATTCCAATTACATCCAATCGTGTGGGCTTATGAAGTTGGTAAATTTTGCAGATCTAACAGCCAGCTTGCATTATTTCTCCATAGGAAAATTCAAGCAATTCTAGCAACTGTTCTTCTACTTATGACCAGCATAGGTTTTGACATTTAACAATTAAAAGCTTAGATGAGGGCAACCTTTGTGCTTAACATTTTAAAATATTTAGGAATGAAGCCACTTTTGTGGATCACTGAGATGTGGACTGTAGAGTAATGGTTGCTCAAAGCTGACTAGCAAAATAAGAGCTGGACTTTGAAAGTTTACATCTGATTTGTAGCTGTAGGACATTAACCGTTCCTAACTCTGACAGTTGTGATGCCCAATGTGACATAGCCATTGTTTAAAGCTCCTGTTGTGGAAACTGTTATCTCATGTAATCTTTTAGGCCAGCATGGTGCGGATTTTTTAAATTGCTTATGTGTAAACCGTTGATTCAGTTGGGTCTGCTGCTGAGCTAATCATATCTCTCATAAAGATAAGAGGGACAGATACCAGCACTCACGAATGCCTGTGGAACTCTCTGGTATTTAAAGGATTTTTTCTTATTCAGAAGTACTAGTTCTTAAAGGCAGCGACCCAATCAAAATTCACTCTGTTGAACTCGTACTAGTACATTCTAATTCGAATTGATTGCTGTGGGTTCTAACACTTAAGAATAGTAGGCCAGTTATCTTGGCTTTTTTCTGGGTTATGGGAAAAGAAAGTGACTGGTCAAAATAATACCAAATTGAGTTGCTTCAGGAAATCTCTCAAGTCATTTTAAACATACCAACAAATTATCAGTAATTACCGGTACTAATATATTTGACTAAATTAGCAATAATTATTTTATCTTCTGGTTTAATTCTCAAATTGGAATTTAGAGTATTTTTCTCAGGCTGTGCAAACTTAACAATTTCCATCCTAACAGGTACAATTGATATGAGGGTAAAACATATTCTGCGTTCTCCGTTTACCACATTAATTTGTACTGTGCTAGGATGATGTTCCATTTGCAGACAGAAATGCCTGAGCTTGTTAGCATGCCAAATCACTGCTTGTTTTTCTAGCAGAGCTAGTTTCAATTAAATTGATTTTAATGGTCCTTGGTGTCAGCTATTAGTAGCTTAGAACATCTAAATATATTAAAACCTTCAAACTCAAGATTGACTTAATGCAGTAATTTGCGAGGTAATGTTTTGGACTCTGAGCTTGCCCTGCTTTTATGAGTCCAGCAAGCCTTCCCTTGAAACTTTCTAGTACTCAAATGTTAAATATATGTACTATATAAAATTTGCCATACTTTACAAATTGGCAACATTTTCAGAGAAACAGTGGGAGGTATCGTGTTTATTCTATATGCAGATTCCAACTCATTTTTAAGTATAAGTTATAAAAACAAAAACAAAAAAAACATACATGTGAAGAGATGCTTAATTCTTTTTTTTTTTCCAATTTTCATAAATCAGTCTCAGTGTAATTTTATATGTCTGTTGTCATTGCTATTATTAATGATGGTGATATAATAATAATGATGGTACTATTAAATACTCCTACACATGATTTGTAACCTTTACAGGTTACAAATCATGACACTGTGACATATTTCCACCAGACTGCTTTTATTTTATTGTTTTTTTGCTGTTCTGAGACTTCTAGATAACACATTAAATATGACGGAAAATTGCAACTGTCAATACTGTTAGGCTGTACCATATGTTCACTTACGTACCCATATTTTACTGAACCACAGTATCTTAAAATGGTATCCTCCTTGAGATTGAAATCATGAAAGAGGAGATGGGATGGCATAAAGTTTTAAGTATGACTTCTTGACTTGTAAAAATGGTAAATTGTACACGCCCGTAGGCATGAGTGCAATGTAAATGATCATGACTAATCTATTTTTATCCTGCTTGTTAATTGCTTTCAATTGTTCTAATTTCAGTGGGAATTGTCTATAAGCTTTACTATAAACGTGTATAAATGTGTGATTCCAGTACCAGTTGCTTTGTGATATAGTAGCTGATCTTTTTTGCAATTTAGATACCTTTTTTACATTTCAATTATTTTAATAAGTGTATTTTTTTTATAGAATCGCAATGAGATCAAGAATGGAGCTATTCTTCGGTTAACTGCATCACCAGTAAGTGTTTAGTTTACATTTATTTATTTAGGAAGTGTTCAAGACTACCAACTCTAAACAAAGTATTTACATGGCATCGCTAATTTTCACAGCGCATATAAATCCTAACCATGGAGTCTCTTATTTGCTGTCTTTAGTCTGTAAAATATACTAATGAAAGCATTTTTTTCAGTTTGGTAAATGCAAAATAAAAGTGTTGTGGAGCGTAACACAGGGGACAGTTTGTTTAGTTTAATAAAATAGAACTGGCCAGGACTGACACCATTCAATCAACTAAAATGCTGCGCATTGTCAGCCAACAACATGAAATAAAACCTGCATTTCCCACACATGAATGAATGAATGACTTGTATAGCGCTACACATGCGAACTGAATCCCCTTTGGGCGCTTTTTCCAGCCAGTGTCTGCTTGGCTGGTGTGGTCATTTTACCCCGTAGGATCTCGACACGCTTCGGACACACAGATATACATATATATACTGGGCCAATTTTTTGACAGGATCCAATTTACCTACCAGCATGTCTTTGGAGTGTGGCAGGAAACCGGAGTACCCGGAGGAAACCCACACAGGGAGAACATGCAAACTCCAAGCAGATGGTGTCGTGGTCGGGATTCGAACCAGCGACCCTTTTGCTGCTAGGCGAAAGTGCTACTCACTGCACCACTGTGCTGCCCAACAACATCAACAGATTACGTGAATTTGCACCTGAATCGGAACCAAAGACACACAGGGCCCTGATTTCCAAATGTGGACCGTGGCTGCCCCCGAGCTGTGTGAACTAGCTCCTTTGCGAGAAGGGCACAATCCCTGTCATGCGAATTGGATGCAGGGAAACCTGAAACCAATTCGCATAAGTGTAGATCCAGCCTAAGAAATGCATTCGCTCAAGAAAAAAAGTTCTGCCATTTTTGAATTTTCGGCATAGTCAAAAATTAACCTTAATTTGATCCCAATGATTGGAAAATCAAACAAACATTCTTCATTTTTTCATGAAATTCTATAGTCAAAAATTAACCTTAATTTGATCCCAATGATTGGAAAATCAAACAAACATTCTTCATTTTTTCATGAAATTCTATTAGTGTTTGGCCTTCTTAAAGCGCTTGCCCAGTTTCCTGGAAAAAAATAATTAAAAGTCAGCAGCTACAAAAACTGTAGTTGCTGACTTTTAAAAAACAGCCACTCACCTCTCCCATGATCCAACGGTGTGATGACCCCAGCCGGTTTCACCTGTTGTCTTCTCACCTCGGCACCACCATCTTAACTGTGGGCACCCAGCTGTGACAGCTTGCATCTTCATAGCCAGGTGCTCACTGCATTGTGAATGGTCCTGCAGTCGTCTGTATTGTGTCCCAGAAGACTGTGGGGATGGGGGGTTTGTGGAGGGAGGGAGGAAGGAGAGCTTCCGCTTCTGATCGCTTTGGTGGTCGGAGCATAAGTAGGAGAGGGTACCTGTCAAAACCCCCCACCTCAAAAGTACCAAAAAAAGTCTATAGAAATTAAGGGGATTGAAGAGCACATTGCTTAGGGCAATCTAACCAGCTATATCCCCCTGGATCAGAGACAGGCAAGTACAAGACTGGGGGATGGCGATATAACTGTAACTGCCAAAGGGAGAGTGAGTAGAGTCAAACCAGTTAGACTTCTATGTTAAAATGGCCAACTGTGCTATAAACAGGACATAAATGTCTGTACCTGTTCACCAGGACATTGACCAAATAACTTCTTGTTTAGATGTAAGGTGTCAAGAAGTGTTAATTGTAAAACTTATCAATATGTCAGGTATCTGCCTTCACTCACATTCTAATATTTCTCATATTAAGACTCACACTGCGCAGCAGCTCCATGACAGAGTCCAATCTTCCAGCATGGATGTCAAACTTGAAGCACTAAAAGATTTGGCAAAATTTTCAAGGGATATTACATTTGCACAAGAATTCATAAACCTGGATGGCATCTACCTCCTCACGCAAATGGTGGAAAGTGGCAATGAGTAAGTTATTCATATTCATTTCTCCTTGCTAATATCAAACATCTCTGCTCTATTAAATGTACCATTACATTTTTTTTATATTTGTTCCATATGTGTGAAAGGGGGCTTGTTGATCTTGTTAGAAATTAGGAGCTGGTCTTTGCTCATTTCCTGTGTTATCTTGTAATAATAGGCTGCTGCTGGATTGTTGGGTTCCTCTGCCCTTTCTGGTGGTAACCTCCTGCACTTGACAACTCGCCAACAACACAAGTATGATAAAATGGGTTTTTATTTAAGCTGGTATAAGCTCTGTAAAGCATAGTACACACTATATGTTTTTTTCATTCAACCAAGCAGACTGAATGAAAAAAACCTGACAGATTGCTGTACTAGCTCGAGTACAGCAAACTGCCCCACTGTGCTCTTGTGTTCTGTGAGGGGGACCTGCTGGTGCTGATCAGACACTGGTAGGATGCTGGTTTTCCAGCATGCTTGTTAGAAAGAGTTGGTCGTGATACTGACTTCTGTCAGACAGGCAGCTGTACACAAGGGCTGAATGTCAACCAGCTTCTACTGTACCGGTTGATTTTGACTAATATGTGTGTACCCGGCATAGGGGAAGTGCTGTGAAATTACCCTGCCACAACCCATTAGGCGAGCAAAAGGGAAAGTCATTAACGCAGCAGTAACCAAGGTAATTTCCCTGGCAATTCCCAGGAAATGCAAATGACAGTGCCGAATAATTTAGCACCAATAGCAGTGCAGTCTAATTAAAGTTTACAGGCCATGTCTAACCACTGACCAATGGAGTAACAAACAAGTCTGTTGACATTGGGGCCATTAAACTTGCATTTGAAACACTTAGTCTTAAGTGAGGGTAATCTATATGCAATAGAAAGGCAAGTCAGTCTCCTTAGGCAGAGCACTGCTAGCAGCAGCAACAAAGTTCAGTGACCGCAAACCAGTACAATACATAGAGGTGGCCAAAAGTCTTTCCACCACACTGATGCGGCGTAGATATCATCCTGACCACAGGCCCTGATGACCACTCCTGTAGACTAGATAGAGGCTGGTGGAAGTAGGTTGCTGTGCCTTTGGCTAGATGATGGCAGATGAGAAGGCCATACTGTCCCTGGTGGTCTATGTGCTCTGACACATCTCTGAGGGGTCAGGTGAGCGGCAGCCCACAATGCCCTGGTGCCTAGTGAGCCTTTCTAGGTTGTAGGTTGCACTTTTCCAGTAGACTCTGGACTAGTGTCCCTGGCTCCAATTCCCAGCTTCCCATAAAGCTGCTCTACAGCCTGCTATCTCCCAGACAGCAGGGCTCAAGTCCTGCGGGATCGCGTGGGAACGTAGTTCCTGCACTTCTTTCATAGCAGGAACGCAGTTCCCTTTGCAGGACTAGAGCAGCCTCAAGCAGCCGAGCCGCCCGAGCCAATTCTTCACTAAGTGGCAATGCCCAGCTCGAGTCACTGTCAGGGGCAGGCGAACCTTTATGTTACTGGCCGCTTCCTGTATGGATTCATTGGGTAGTGTGCGGGTATTCAGTCACTTCCTCGATGCCGCAATGTCTCCTGGGAGCTTTTGTCATTGTTCCCAGGAGACATTGAGGAGGTCTGCCGCGAGTTATCGCGGGATTTAGAAAGAACTTGCGGTTTAGTAATTATGCATATGAGCGTATCATTTTCATTTTTTGGTGGGGGAGTGGATCTTGGGTGGGAGTTCCCACACTTTTTCCCCATGACTTGACCCCTGCCAGACTGCCTATTCCTGGGATCCTATGTGTTGCTGAGAGGAGGATAGGAGGAAGCTCTGAATAGTTTAACAAAAGACAACTGGGCAGGACTGACACCAATAGGTCCACAAAAATGATGTGTATGTATTGAAGAGATACTGCTGTTTTTTTTTTTTTTGCAGTGACATGCAATTTATTGAATAAAAGTGATTAAAACACAAAAATAGAACATTTATGGGTGAACTGACCATTTAAGTAAAAATGGCACTCATGTGCTACTAGCTGGTATACATCCAAAATCTTTGTTCTGAAACACAAGATGAGAGATTAGAAACCACTTTCCCAAGTTTGATATAATAGGAAATGGCAGTAAAAGGAGAACATGGGTAATGACCTGTTAAAACGACAAATGTATTGTTTGCCTTTCTGCTTATTGTACAAATCCATGTGACATTGAAAAGATTAAGGTGTTATTAGGAATAGGTCTTTTTGTAGAGGAGGAGAAAAACTTGGGTTTTGTGCTGTAAAAATTAGCCCTTTGAGAAAATGTAATTAAAAGAAATGTGAAGCAATGCCAAATCCCATTTAGCGCAGGCCTATAAAGGGAATACGCTGGAGATTGTGCCTTCAATTACTACTTCTTTGCTGTGTAAGTTATGGGACTATAGGGCATTGTTAAAAGGAATGTTTTTTTGTATTACAAGAATGCTCTGTTTGTCAAGAAAAAAGTCTTAAGAACTCCTCCTGACATTGACTGAGGTTCATTATACAGATGTCACCTTTAGTCTGGGAACTTTTGGATGGTGCCTTGCGATACATTCTGTTTTTTTTTTATTTATTTTTTTCATATTTACTTGAGTGAAACTCTTGATGCAGATCCATTTTTTCTGCTTATGGAGGTCTTTCTGTTAAAAGGTTATTGCAAGGTTTCACGGATATACTTTTATCCAATGTTTTAAATGTTTTACATACAAAAAGAAAACTGAATGTGCTAAGATGTAAAAAAATAAAACCTGTAGCGGTTTAAGGTAAATCTGCCATAAAGAAAAAAAAAATGCTAAGCAAAAGAAGCCCCTTAAATGGCAAAAGGCATCAAAGTGTGCCTATATGCTCCTTTTTTTATTTGTTCTGTTCACCCCATGAGCCTAAAATTCAGGTATACATGACCAGAAATCACAGCTGGCATTCTCACATGTCCCCTGGCATCTTACAATGCAGTAAATGTACCTCTCTATTGCTGATGAGCATGCACTTTGGAGGATACAGGGGGGCAAGGGTGCCACATCAGTAGCTTTTCAACTGTGCCTTTATATAGAGGGATTAGACCTTAAAGCAGGAGTCTCCAGACTTTCTAAACAAAGGGACAGTTTACTGTCTTTCAGAGTTTAGGGGGGCTAGACTTTGGCCAGTGAGAGTAGAAAAATGCCCCAGTGTCAGTGGATGTAAACAATGCCCCATCATTGGTTTTATTGGAAGTAATCGTGCCTCATCATTGGTTTTAGTGGGAATAATAGTAACCCATTGTTGCTATCAGTGTAAGGAATTGTGCCCTATTGTTGCTACCACTGGTAAGTGCTCCATTGTTGATATTAGTGGGAGGAATAGCACCCATCATTGGTGTCTGTGGGAGGAATAGCGCCCCACCACAGATATCATTGGGAGGAATGGTGACCCATCATTAGTGTCAGTTGTGGATGGAATAATGCCCCAAGGGCCGGATAGAGGCAAGCAGTGGGCCACATCCAGCCCCACGGCCACAATTTGGAATTCCACCCAAAAAAGGAACTTCCGCTTTTTGGAATCCCACCCCCCTCCGGTGTCACATTTGGCACCTTTCAGGGGGAGGAGGGAGCAGATACCTGTGTAATACAGGTATTTGCTCCCACTCACGGACATACATCACCGCGGTGCAGCCACCACTTATAAGGACTTAGAATAACAACTCCTCTCAGGTTTAACTGCTTTCTAAGACTTCCTTAAAGGCATCATCTATCACTTCCTGTCACCGAGACAATAGTATGACCAGACAGGAAGTGAAAAAGCTGTACGAACACAGACAGAAAAACAAAACAGTTAACCATGGTTCTAGCCTTCCCTTACAATTTTTTTTTTAACATTTTCATTTCTGTTTTACCTTTTGGGAATTTTTTTTCACCACTTCCTTCATGGAAAACCCTTGTCACCCTGAAAGCAAGTGAGAGTAAATCTCTGTAATAGAGCCCTGGATAGTTTCAAAATTCCCCACAGGTGTTAAAATCTTGCCCCACTCCAATAATAAAATAAATTGTTTCGGTGGCACATACCCAATAATTAAGGTGTAAGGGTGGTGACCTGGTGCTTAAAACATTACAGGTATTGGCAGTGGTGCAGGTGAAGCTAGTGGGGGTGGAACTAAAGCCGGGGCAGATTAAGCATGGTATCGGTGATATGTTTTGCAGAACAGAAATACAACAAGCAGCTGCAATTGCAGGCCCTACATGCTGTAGGTGACCTTTGAATTCTTGATGGAGGTGGATCCAAGCAATATGGCTCATGTGAAATAACAGCCATGTGTTGTGATGTTTGATTTTCTATGAACTATAACTGCAGTTTTGCTACCAGATTATTTATTTTTGAAAGAATGCCTTGTGCTTGGGGTGCAGCAGTTACCTTACCTTAAAGCGGACCTTCAGTCATTTTTTTTTTTTTTTTATAATTTAGTTCTTTATTGTCATAGAAAGTGCATTTAACAATCAACACAGATAGCAGAGATACATAACAGAGATCAGAAAAAAGGACCAAACGTGGTCACGAAATGGGAGAAGCATATCAGATATTCTTGTAATGCACAGTGAGAAGGCACATGAAGAGTGTGTGCAAAACCAGGGAGGCATCCTGGCAATTACTTGCACGACCTAAAACGAATTTTAATGTATATAAAGCTATCCAAACAATAACAATTTGTAGATTATATAGTTTGGGAGGCGATACTTCAGTCATTTTTTAATCTTTCCATCTATTAAATCCTCTGCCCTTGTTGTTGTTTTTTTCTGCCAGTAAATACCTAATACAGCCCACTTCCTTGTTTCTTGTCTGGTAAAAAGCCTAGACTTATGACATCATGCACAGCCCTCTCTCACACTCTCCTGAGTTTTCTAGGAAGGGAGGGGGATCAGTCATAAGAGGACCAATGTGAGCTGCAGAGCTGGAGGTGTGCCTCTGTGTGTCTGTGTAAATCCACAAAGTGAACAGGCAGCAGCTTCAGCTGCCCATAGTTAAAATGGATGCAGCCAGACATGGTGTTGGGAGATTTCTGCAGCATATTTGGCAAGTACAGAATCACAGTGTATATATAAAATAATATGCAAGGCTTCAGAAAGGCCAAGATGTTTTTATTACATGGGTGTCAAGCTCAAAAGCAATTCAGCTTCAGTATACGTTCAAGGCAAAGTGGCTTGCATTTAAATTGCTTTATTTTGCATTCCTGTTGATATTTGCATAGGTGATAGAAACGGCTGATGCAGAATAATGGGACAAGCAAAAATAATAATGAAATCTGGACTTAAAAATTAAATGTTAATATGCATACAAAGTGCATTCCATACCTTTATAATGCGTAAAAGTGATGCACTATATGCACAATTTTCTGCTATTTAAGTACATGCACAATGCACATTTAAGTGCTTACATATTCTGAACAAGTAGTAATAGCACTTAAAAAAAAAAAAAAACAACAACATATAGCTGTAGACATTGTGGAGAAGTTAAACTTTAAATTTTACAGTAGTGGCACTGAAATCTCAATTTTCTGTGGAGAGCAGAGACATGGAAACCTTCTAGCTCTCTAATGTAAGCAAACCGCAGGTACTTATAAGTTGTTAGAAATAAAAAACTGACTGTGATCTTCACAGTACCTGCAGCCACAGCGGTCAGAGAGAGCTTGTTCTAAAAGTCCTTTAAATGCTTGTTAAAGGGGTTGTTAACTTGCTAAAACAAAAAAATGGTCCCCCTACAGGCTTATGTCATAATGTGCTAGTATGTATTACATACTAGCACACTATTGCAGACTTGCCTGTACTGGGGATACCTCCAGCAGTGCGCTGTCACCAATGGTAGGGCTTCCGTCCTTACCTGGTCTTTTTTTTGGGTTTGCATGCTCCTGCTATTTGAAAGGCCTGGACATAATGAGTCACGATCTTGGCACAGTGCTTTGAATGAATGACACACTCGAGTGTGCTATCCATTCAGAGTGCAGTGCAAATGCGCCGGTGATGTCACCAACTGCTACAAATGTGAGTATCTCTTAAATGGTGTGTGTTTTAGGAGATATTCACTGTACCTACAAGTAAGCCTTCTTAAAGGCTTATCTGCAACAGATGAAAAAGCAGACTTTACTACTGCTTTAAGAATATGTAAAAACGGTCTGTCCATAATCTGGTCAGAGATGCACTTTTAAGTTTTTCAACTACCAAGCTCAGTGATTGATTTTGCTTTTTGCACCTTGAAATTGTCAGAAAAGAAAGAAATAATGAATACTTGCATGTCGTTTTGATACTAAAGGTAGTGCTCCACACCTTTTATATTGTCCAAATATTTTTCCCATCACAATTAGGGTTGTCCCGATACAAGTACCGATACTTTTTCAATTACTCGCTGATGCCGAATACCAATGCTTTTTTTTATATCATGTGACAGTGGGACATATGTCAGTATTTTTTTTTTTTTTTTTTTACCATTTTTTGTTATGTTTTTTTTACAATGCTTTCTTGGGGGGGATGGGGAGAGTGGATGGTGACAGAGAAATTGACTAAGGACACAGATTCCACAGTCCCTTTCTTAGCTTCACTGAAAATGAATGGACAGGAGACAGAGACTCCTCTCCATTCACAAACTGAAGCATGGTAAACACAGGTTACAATGTTTTAGTTGTATAAAAGGACAGAGTTAGTGATCACTGACTCTGTTCATTTGGAAAAGGTAGGAGCCGGGTTTAGCGGCTCCTACCTCAGCTCTCCATCCTGACAGAGGGGGAGGAGGAGGACATGGAGGGTAACACAGAGCACAGAGGGGGACATGGAGGGTGCAGCAGCAGCATAGAGAGGGAGAGCAGAATAACGGAGGAGGACAGCAGCAGCAAGAAGGAGGGAAACAGAGCACAGAGGGAGAGATCAGCACGGAGGGGGGACATGGAGCGCGGAATCAAAGATCAGCACAGAGGGCGGACATGGAGTGCCGAGGGGGAGAGCAGCATGGAGGGGGGACATGTAGCGCGGAGGGGGAGAGCAGCACGGAGGAGGACACAGAGCGTGGAGGGGGAGAGCAGCACGGAGGGGGGACATGGAACGCGGAGGGGGAGAGCAGCGCGGAGGAGGACAAGGAGCGTAAAGGGGGAGAGCAGCACATAGGGGGACATGGAGGGTGACACCGAGCGAGGAGGGGGACAGTAGCAGCACAGAGAGGGAGAGCAGAATAACGGAGGAGGACAGCAGCAGCACGAAGGGGGGACACGGAGTACGGAGGGAGAGATCAGCACGGAGGGGGAGAGCAGCACGGAGGGGGGACATGGAACGCGGAGGGGGAGAGCAGCACGGAGGAGGACACGGAGCGCGGAGGGGGAGAGCAGCAGGGAGGAGGACACGGAGCGTGGAGGGGGAGAGCAGCACGGAGGGGGGACATGGAGCACGGAGGGGGAGAGCAGCACAGAGGGGGGACACGGAGCGCGGAGGGGGAGAGCAGCACGGAGGAGGACACGGAGCATGGAGGGGGAGAGCAGCACGGAGGGGGGACATGGAACGCGGAGGGGGAGAGCAGCACAGAGGAGGACACGGAGCGCGGAGGGGGAGAGCAGCACAGAGGAGGACAATGAGCATAAAGGGGGAGAGCAGCACAGATGGGGGAACTGGAGGAGGGACAGTGAGCATTGATCGGTGCAGCTTTGGGGGGAGTTACAAGCACCGATCACCGCTGTATAGATTTCACTAAAACAGTTGAAAGGGGATGAGGGGGAAATGCTTGGTATCGGGATACTAGTAGCGGTATCGGGACAACCCTAATCACAATGACCCAATAAAAAAGTGTGGAAGATGCAATGGCCTGCTTTATAGGAAAACAAGGAACTTTAAAAGTTATCCCAGAACAGATGATAGAAAGATATTGAAATGCCATGAAAGTTATTTATCCAAATTTGTTGGTAAAGTAGCTCATGGGACTCATTCTTTTGAATAGAAACTATAAATGAATGTAATTGTGTTTTAAAGTAAGTGGTGTCATAAATATGTGCTCACGTGTCGATTTTGTTCCCATTTTTGTAGGCGATATCAGAAGTTGCAGAAGATAATGAAACCATGGTAAGAATTTCCCTGGATCACAATTTGCATTGTTAATTGCGCATGCTGAATGTAGCTTTCTGTTGTAGCAGCTTGGGGAAGACAGATTTGCTGTGTGTTATTTAATTGCATAAGATCTGCTGGGAATTAGGCTTGGGCTCTAACTTTAGCTGACATTTTGTTTCTCTTTTCTTAATTTGAATCGTAATCACTAACTTCCCTTTGCTGCTTTTTAGAAGTTGCAGCTTAAAGTGTTACTAATCCCAGGGCCCTGCATTCACTATGTCTGGCCCACAGTACACAGAACAGCAGTATATGGTGCCTTGAAAATGTATTCATACCCCTTGAAATGTTCCTAATTTGGTCATGTTGTAGCCAAAAACGTAAATTATTTTATTGGGATTTTATGTAATAGGCCAACACAAAGCGGCACATAATTGTGAAATGGAAGGAAAATAATAAATGTTTTTTAAATGTTTTTACAAATAAATATTTGAAAAGTATGGCGTGCATTTGTATTCGGCCCCCTTTTACTCTGATACCCCCAAACTAAAATCTAGTGGAACCAATTGCCTTCAAAAGTCACATAATTTGTAAATAGAGTCTACCTGTGTGTAATTTAATCTCGGTCTAAATACAGGCAGTCCCAGAGTTACAAAAACAATAAGTACTGTAGGTTTATTCTTAAGTGGAATTTGTGTGTAATTCGGAAAACTGCATTTGTAAGTGTTACATTCGCCTGTGCAAGGATGTTATCTGGGGCTCTTCTGGCCTTGCAGTACATGTAGTACTGCAGTGTGGGATGTGAATGTTTTTCTTAAAAGAATGGTCAAACATTCCCATAGACACACTCCTAGACCCTGTGGACAGCCTTCCCAGAAGAGTTGAAGCTCTTATAGCAGTAAAAGGGTGGGCCAACTCAATATGGAACCCTACGGACTAAGACTGGGATGTCATTAAAGTTTGTGTGCGTATTATTAACCACTTCCGGACCGCCTCCTGCACATATACGTCGGCAGAATGGCACGGCTGGGCACATGTACGTACAGGTACGTCCTGTACTAGTACCCAGCCGTGGGTCGCGGGCGCACGCCCGCGGTGCACTCCCGCGACCCGGTCCGAAGCTCCAGGCTAGGCAAATTTGGACAGATTTTTTTCCCTTAATACATTAAATCATCATGTAAAAACTGCATTTTGTATTTACTTGGGCCGTCTTTGTGTAATATTAAAATTTGCTTGATGATCTGAAGCATTTACATGTGACAAATATGCAAAAATCAAAATCAAGAAGGGGCAAATACTTTTTCACAGCTCTGTGTATATGTACCGTATGTGTGTGTGTATATGTATATATATATATATATATATATAGTATTGAAAGAATAATGCACTGTGTGTGTGTGATTGAACACAAATAAAATAGTGTGGTGTAACTGCTGCTGCAACCAATCATGTGAGATACACACAAAATAAACAATAGAAAATAAAAATATGGCTGCGCTGCAATACAATGTGAATCATATAAAACATGTGAGAAAAATCATTAATATGAGCCAACCCTCAAATAAATAAATAAAGGATTGGTGAAAAGTCCTGTAAGTGAAAGAGCCGAGGGGAAATCCGCAGCAGTGGATGCCATCATCATCAGTGCAGTGTCTGTGTGAACACACAGAAAGTAACACCACAGCGCACTGTATCTACTGAGTGAGGGAACTGAAGCGGGAACCATCAAGACTGCAGAGGTTATTTTTTCTCTCAAAATCGGGTGCCACAAGGGGAGAGCTCTATTTGTGGGAAAAATGGGGATGTCAATTTTGTTTGGGTTCCGCTTCGCACGACCGCACCGTTGGCAGTTGAGGCGACGCAGTGGGGGTAACTTCTGGGGCTGAAGTCGTTAAATAGAAAGTGTTTTTATATTTTTATGGGGATTATCCATACGAGAGTATCGCTAGATGCTGAGGAGACAGGTAATGGTTGTCCAGCAGGGAGAGACTCCGGGTGGGGGTAACTAACCACAGGCTGTTGTGATTTCCTGACAAGACATCTGTGAAGTCGGTAAGGAGATCCGATATTAGAGGTGGAGGAATCTTTGCTTTAACATCTCATCACTTTTCCTTGGGCGTCTCATCGTTTGAAGTCACTATTGAATAACACATTGAAGGAATGTTTCTCTACTGAGATATATATATCCTAAATTATAGATTACTGTATTTTCCGGCGTATAAGACGACCTTTTGGGGTCGTCTTATACACTGGTACCGGTATGCAGAGTCAGACTGCAGGCGTCCATTGTTCAAAAGCAGTGCCTCCTCCTCGTCCTGTTCCGTTATTATGCGGAACACTGTTTCCCAGCAGAGCCTGTGTTCAGTGTTCTGCCTATCACGGACGTCCTCTTGTCCCCCGGCCTCGCACAGTGAGGTAGCAATGGGCACAGAGAGTTAGGCAATATATATCCTAAAGGATAGATTACTGTATTTTCCGGCGTATAAGACAACCTTTTGTACTTAAAATTATCCCCCAAAAATCGGGGGTTGTCTTATACGCCGGTACCGGTATGCAGAGTCAGTGTGCGGGCGTCCATTGTTCAAAAGCTGTGCCTCTTCCTCGTCCTGTTCCGTGAAAGGCGGAAAACTGTTTCCCAGCAGAGCCTGTGTTCAGTGTTCTGCCTATCACGGACATCCTCTCGTCCCCGGCCTTGCACAGTGAGGTAGGCAATGGGCACAGTGAGGTAGGCAATGTGCACAGTCAGTTAGGCAATGGGTACAGTGAGGTTTTGCAATGGGCACAGTGAGGTGAGTCGGAAGGGGGTCATCTTTATAAGGTGAGTATATCCCAAAACAAACCCTTTAGCTGGAAAATTAGGATGTCGTCGTATACGCCCATTCGCCTTATACGCCGGCAAATGCGGTAATTGTGTATAATTTGGAGGCAAATACTTATAACCGCTTGGCTTTATAATTGTATTTAAAAATTACTTTAAAATATCCTTACTGCTAATGACCTTTTTTGCAGCCCAAAGAGTAGTTATTGGTAACCCTTATGGCTGTTGGACTAGTTAAGCATAAATACTTTGAGCACTGTAGTAATGAAGGACATCTGCAGCACAAAATACCAATACGTTGTGCAATCTGGCAAGCTTTGCTGCATGTCCAAATTGTTTGTTTAAAGTGCATATATACTTTAGAATACACAACAAAAACATAGGAAACGTGTAGGTGTGGCCCACATCAACCAACCAGCTGTCCTTTTTCTTGTGCAGTTTGAGACCTAGCCCATATTTTATTTAAAGCTCATGTGTAGTAGGTAGAGAACCTCATTTTTTTTAATAATCTTCTTCACTTATTTAGAGGTTGGAGTGCAGTACTTTTTTGGCAGTAAAGAAAATGCATCACAGCCAAAGTGTTAATGCCAAACGCAGTACTTCACTGTATTCTAATATATGCCTGCCAGATCTTTCAGACTGTGAAATCAGATACTTGATCTGAAGAGAGACTTGTGGTTACTCCTGGTCTTGAAAAACTCACTTTTGTCAAAATAGTAACATGGAATGATATATTTGCTCTTGATATCAGGGTCACATGCAGGCATCTGCCACCAAATGTGGCTTCAGGCAACATCTCGCTACACATGGGGAAAGAAAATGGTCTTTCAACATCTGTAGACAACTGGGCTGCGAACTCTGGCACTGTGACTGGCTGGAGTCGCGTGATGTTCTGTGACGTCACTCCCGCGCATGCGCGCAGGATCCGCCTTTAACGACATGGCCTGAGATAGAAACGGCACAGCATGCCCTTTCTAACTCCGGCGCATGCGCAGGAGAAATTTCCCTGCGGCGATTTGCAAATATCTTCTAGGCCGTGCAGGTCTGGGAGATATTTCAAGCACCTAAAGTGGTGTAAAGGGTTTACAACCACTTTAAAGTGAATGTAAACCCTCACATATACCCAGTAAAGTGAACAGCCTCAGTTGATACACAGAGATTAAACGCATCTCACTACATAAGTTTTACATGTATATCTGCTGTCTTCAGCATTCTATACTCTTTAGAAAGTGCACATCGTGTTAGAAATCTTTCTTCCTGTTTCAACAGTAGGAGGGGAGTCTGGGCATACACTGTGTGATAGCTGATTGGAGGAAAGGCACACACCTACCCCCCTCCACATAGGCAGAGGAATGAAGAAACTTTCAGAGCTGTGCTGTGAAAAGACAAGCTCTCTGCTTATCTGACTCTAAGTTACCTCCCTGACACAAATTTCCAGCTGCTTTTATCTCATGTGTCAGAGAATTTGTCAGAAGTTTTTATGCTGATAACCGAGGGACGGAGCAACACTGGACTCAGAGCTTTGGAGAGAGATAAGTAAACACTACAGATAGATGTGCCCAGGTCAGAATGGTGTTTACATCCACTTTAAGGTGGGAAGTTGGAAAGAAGTGATGGATATTCCTGTTCATATGAACACTGCGATTGATTGTCACAGTAGTCACATGATTGGGGCCTGTTTTACTGACTTTTGAACATAACCAGAGATTGGTCACAGTGATGGGACTGTGGAGTGAGTTTCTTTCAGCACAGAAACCTCCCCCAGCATGGATGCATATGTGCAGCATGTGAGTGTTAAGGCCCACCCTCCTTGCCGTTACATATGTGGTTTGTGATGGACAGAGGTTAATGAGGTTTGGCTACCAGGTAAGATTTGGCCCTAGGAATATAGAGATTTTCTCACCCACATCTCTACCAAGGCTCCAGGTTTCAGGACCCAGAGCTTATTAAGATCCCTCCCTCTCTGGCAGATACAATACCTGGAGCCCCCCCACCATGTGTAGGTGAAAAACCTAGGTGACACGCATACACCGTTCACATTCCTGTGCCAGTCAGTGCCTCAAACTGTTTATACTTCAAATAAATACAGTTACGGGTTAAGAACTGGTCCTAAGGAATAGTTACTGTAGAGCTGTATGTAGCCGCATGGTGTGATATTCCCAGACAGTGGTGGCTGCTGCGCCATTTTGGGAAGGGGGCGGCAAACAAACCAACCACCACATCCGGTGGGGTCGTGGTGGGGTCGTGGTGGAACACCACCACGACCCCACCG
Source organism: Rana temporaria (assembly GCF_905171775.1). Classification (NCBI taxonomy): domain Eukaryota; kingdom Metazoa; phylum Chordata; class Amphibia; order Anura; family Ranidae; genus Rana; species Rana temporaria. Next base: position 145,369,002 of record NC_053493.1, read on the forward strand.
ACCCCCCCCATTTGCTCACCCTCCCACCAGCCACCACACTTACCCGATCTAGGTCGCGGGTAGCATTAAATCCTTAATGCGTCTCCTCCTCAGCGGCTTCATTACAGCTTCCCCTGCGTCTCCTTCTCTTCTACGGCCAATACGGATGCTTCTCCTCTTGTCAATCGGGTCTCAGGACCTGCTTCCTGATTGGTCGGGAGGAGAAACAGGAAGACAATTTTGAATATTAATTCACTATTGTCACAACTGGGTGGGTCAACCCTTTTTGAAGCCAATTAGAGCCTCTGACTCTAATCATTTGCTTTAAAAAAAAAAAAACATTGACAACCATGTGTCTGGTGCCCTACATGTAGATTAGGAAAAAGTGGAGAATCCCCCAAGGTGGGGCTTTTGAGGCAACAGTAGTTAGAGTAGTCAGGATTAATACAAAAATATAATCATTTAATAATGAACAAAAAATATATACATATATGACATAGTAGTCAATTGAAAAGAAGAGAGAGTCCACAGTACGAATACAGGGCCCTACGCGTTTCGGGTTTCCTTCTTCAGGGGCCGAAGTATGTGTGGGGTCAAAAGTCTATTTAACAACTTTTCTGTGCTTTTTAATCTGTGCCATTTGATATGTATATTGCTATTTCTCCATTGTATGTTACCATTTTCAACATATATGTTATTTTGTTTGTTTTTTCTAGAAAAGTTGTTAAATAGACTTTTGACCCCACACATACTTCGGCCCCTGAAGAAGGAAACCCGAAACGCGTAGGGCCCTGTATTCGTACTGTGGACTCTCTCCTCTTTTCAATTGACACCCCCTTATGTGTTGTTTCTAAACTACTATGTCATATATGTATATATTTTTTGTTCATTATTAAATGATTATATTTTTGTATTAATCCTGACTACTCTTAACTACTGTTGCCTCAAAAGCCCCACCTTGGGGGATTCTCCACTTTTTCCTGTTTACCAGGGGTGTTGGCAACTACCAGAGACCATACTATCAAAGATGTCCCATTCATACATGTAGATTAGGGGGTGCCCCTTATGGACAGGCCACCATTTTTCCCAGAAAATAAAATTCTTTAATGCAGTCAGCCATCCATGCTGCAATCTGAAATATCAATCAGATTATAGGTACCCCTATTGCAAAGAAACCCAGCATTTTAAGAGAAACAATTAAAATGTGTACTTGGTATCTATTGGTAAAATTGACAATTGAAGAAGCAAATGTTTTCAAAGAGGAAAAGTTGCCATGTTTCAAATACTGTTCTCTATATACAGCTCATTACATCTCTTTATCTCTATCTATATAGAGTATATACCTTGTCCTAGCTTTTTAGTGCCACCTTGTGTCAGAAAAATGACATGTCTACTTACTTTACTCTACTTACGAGTGCAAAGCTAGGAAGCTGATGACTACTGGTCTTTCCTTAACATTTAATTCATATTATTTAATAGTACCTTGCTATAACTATTCAACCTGATTTTGCTAAGCAATGATGTCACTAACTTTTTTGTGCTGAAATTTGTATATTGATATTGATATTTCTCCTTGGCTTCTCTTAAAAGCTTTTTGTGTTTTTTTTTTTGTAGTTATATTACATTTTCTAGCTTATGTTTTTATGTTGAGAACTGCACCGGTTTCTTCTTTCTCATATCATCTCACAGTTCTCATGTGAATACATGCCCTTAGGAATTTAGCTTTATTCTTTTATTTTTAATTTTTTTACAGCTTTGGAGAAATGCTTTCTTACACTTTGACAGCATTCGTTGAGCTGATGGATCATGGAATCGTATCATGGGATACTTTCTCAGTGACATTTATTAAAAAAGTAAGTATATATTGGAGGTTTGCTAAATCTTTTTCTATATACTTAAAAAAAAAAAAAAAACTGACCTACGTAAGCGATATTCACCAAATAATGGTCATGAGTTTGCAAGTATAGTTTGGACATCCATGACATTTGATACCTAACTATGCCTCAGTCCTGGGGTAGTGCTATATATTATATATATATATATATATATATATATATATATATATATATATATAATATCTCACTATATATATATATATATATATATATATATATATATAGTGACAGTACAGTTCACTGTCCTGGTAATTGTCAAGTTGCTACAGCAGTAAAGTAATAATCAACGGAAAAAAGAACAACTGGCACGAACTCTGCTTACTGGTATGCTCTACATAGAATCTAAATAACCCCTAATACCACACGTGGTGGAGAATGCGGGCATGGACTAAAGATCCTTGCAAGTACCAGTGAGCTATTGCCAGAAACTGCATAACCTGTGTGTGTGCAGGTGAGGAGAACCTGCAAGAGAAAGGTAACTAGCCTTAAAGAGACAGTGCTCCAATTTGTTGATGAACTGTGCGAAATTGTTCTGGAGTGATTGTGAGTATGGGGCGATCAAAACGCCTAAAAGAAGCAAGGATGGCTGAGGTGATAGAGCTCTGTGGCTGGAGGGGTTACTGCCTGATCGAACCCCATACATGCTTGAACAGAGTTTTCCCAGGAGAAAGAGGGCTGGTGTTGTTCCTAGCAACACTGCTGCAATGAGTGCACAGGTGACTGCTAGTATGGAAAGTCCACCAGTGCTTGAATCGGCAGTGGATTGGTGCAAGCGGCACCTGGCAGGATTGGACCAAGATAAAGTGGAAGGCAAGCCAACCTTCAATACAAAGCTGCCGGATGTCCATGTCTGGGAGAGGGGTGTTGTTGCCCCTTGCAACGCGGCTGCAGTTAAACCAGCAACGGTTGCGAAAAGTGTGAAAGTGACACAGCTTAAGACAAGGTTCAGCGGAGGGAAGCCTGTGTTATGTGCCAGAAGAGAGGCTGAACAAAGGCCAGGACGGAGAGTGGTTGCCCATAACAACACAGAGGAGGCCAGTCGTCATGGACCATGGGGTGGGCCTGCAAAGGGTGGTTGCAAGTGGCTTCCAGAGGAGCCAATACAGCATGTTGGAGAGAACCAGCAAAGCTCTGCTGGGTGACTGCAATCTCCCATGGCAACGAGAGTGTAAGTTGTGCCTGGGTTTTTTTTTATTTAAACTGAAATGGTTTAAGGTAAGGGTTTATATATACTTTAAAAAGTAAAAAATTGAAGCCACCACATTTAAAGTGGACTTACCTGCCCTGGAATCCAGCGCCACATGGGATGGGGGGAGTGGTGGAGCAGATAAGTGGAGCTTCCACTATTGGAAGCTCTTTGGGAAGGACTTGTAAACTGCAATATTTTACAAGGTACTGTTTGCTGTGTACAATTGGTATAGTTATCTTTTGGGTGTGAATAACAAGAATAAGCTTAGGGTAACAACTGTTATGCCGCGTACACACGGGTGGAACTCCTGACAACAAATGTTCAATGGAGCTTGTTGTTGGAAATTCCGACCGTGTGTAGGCTCCATCGTACATTTGCTGTCGGAATTTCCGACAACAAATGTTTGCGAGCTGGTTCTCTAATTTTTCAACAGCAAAACTTGTTGTCGGAAATTCCGAGCGTGTGTACACAATTCTGACGCATTAATTCCACGCATTCTCGGAATCAAGCAGAAGAGCCGCACTGGCTACTGAACTTCATTTTTCTCGGCTCGTCGTACGTGTTGTACGTCACTGCGTTCTTGGCATTCGTAATTTCCGACAACATTTGTGTGACCGTGTGTATGCAAGACATGTTTGAGCCAACTTCTGTCAGAAAAAAATCCACGGTTTTGTTGTCCGATCGTCTTTATGCGGCATTAATCTCTAAATATAACGGAAATGGTAGAAGATAAAATGCCTCGCTGGAATAAAAAACACGCAGTGAGATGATTATTTTTTATTGTAGTTAACTACTGAAGGTTTTGCCATAACTGTTTTTGTTGTATTAACCCACAAGTATGCCAGTTTATTTTATTTTATACTTTAGCTTGAAATACCTCCATCTGTTTGGTGTCTGGACTGACTTTTCTCTAAAAGCAAGAGAGGAGTTTTTTTTCCTAGCTTCTTGGCAGCAGTAGTTACTGTTATTTCGAGTCATTCTTTCTGATCAGTTGGAAAGACATAGCCGAGCAGTAATCCAACACCAGGGGAGCCCCTCGGAGTTGCTTCAGGCCTTCTGTATCACTTTGACACCACCACTGCCCCCTGGTCATACAAAAAATGTGATACGCGTGTCTTCACTGTCTGATTACGACTTCCTTGCATAGACAGTTTAATGGTTGATTTTACAGCTCCAGGGGAACCTTTGCAAGCATTGCATCCATTTGCTAGTACTGTATATATATATATATATATATTTTAGTTATGAGTCTTGGAAAGCTGTTCTATAATGAATACCCATATTTTTACATTGTAAGTACATTAAAGGTGTTGTAAAGGAATTTTTTTTTTCCCTAAATAGCTTCCTTTACCTTAGTGCAGTCCTCCTTCACTTACCTCATCCTTCAATTTTGCTTTTAAATGTCCTTATTTCTTCTGAGAAATCCTCACTTCCTGCTCTTCTGTCTGTAACTCCACACAGTAATGCAAGGCTTTCTCCCTGGTGTGGAGTGTCGTGCTCGCCCCCTCCCTTGGACTACAGGAGTGTCAGGACGCCCACTAACACACAGCTCCTTTCTTTATCTGCAAAGTAGAGAGTGTCCTGACACTCCCGCTCGCCCCCTCCCCCCTCAAGAGGCTTTCTCCACACCAGGGAGAAAGCCTTGCATTACTGTGTGGAGTTACAGACAGAAGAACAGGAAGTGAGGATTTCTCAGAAGAAATAAGGACATTAAAAAGCAAAATCGAAGGATGAGGTAAGTGAAGGAGGACTGCACTAAGGTAAAGGAAGCTATTTAGGGGAAAAAAATGTTTCCTTTACAACCCCTTTAAAACCTTGGATTGCCAGCATAATCCGTTTTGGAAACGTGCTTGTAATCCAAAGCACTCGTATATCAAAGTTAATTTCCCCATAAGAAATAATGGAAACTCAGATGATTTGTTCCACAACCATTTCCTTCAGTCTATAGTCCATATGAAAAGATCATAGCAATGTGACTTTGAGGCAACTTCAGGGAATTCCTGGGTAATCTTCCTGTAATGTCGAATCCAAATCACATCAATTAAGATGAGGATCTGACTTAGGGGTCATGCACACTGCAGCTAAAAAAAAAAAGTTGCTTTTACAGGCATTTGAGCTTTTATTTCAGCGTGAAGAAGATTGAAATTTTTTTGTGCTCTTGTCCATATTTTTATTGAGATTTTTCAAGCTTCTTTGAGCTCCTTTTGAGTTCCTTTGAGCTTTTTTGAGCATAAGCGTTTTTTTTTATAAACCCTCCTTAACCACTGCAATACCAGGCAACTTCACCCCCTTCCTGCCCAAGCCATTGTTCAGCTTTCAGCGCTGTCACACTTTGAATGAAAATTGCGTGGTCATGCAACACTGTACCCAAATGAAATTTTAATCATTTTTTCCCCACAAATAGAGCATTCTTTTGGTGGTATTTGATCACCCCTGCGTTTTTTTTGCGCTATAAACAAAAGAAGAGCAACCATTTTGAAAAAAAAAGCAATATTTTTTACTTTTTGCTATAATAAATATCCCCCAAAATATTAAAAAATAAAATAAAATTTCCTCAGTTTTGGCCGATACGTATTCTTCTACTTATTTTTGGTAAAAAAAAAATCATAAGCGTATATTGATTGGTTTGCGCAAAAGTAATAGCGGCTACAAAATAGGGGATAGATTTATAGCATTTTTTTTTACTAGTAATGGCGGCGATCAATGATTTTTATCGTGACTGCGACATTATGGCGGACACTTTTGACACTATATTGGGACCATTCACATTTATACTGCGAACAGTGCCATAAATATGCACTGATTACTGTGTAAATGTGACTGGCAGGGAAGGGGTTAACACTAGGGGCGATCAAGGGGTTAAATGTGTACCATAGTCAGTGATTCTAACTGTAGGGGGAGTGGACTGACTGGGGGAGGTGACCGATCAGTGTCCCTATGAACAAGGGACACACCATCGGTCTTTTCTCCCTGACAGGACGTGGTAAACGCAGAGATCCACGGTCCTGCTCAGTTACCCGGCAATCGCCGGGCACGTGCATCGGGTTTCCAGTGATGCAGCGGGTGCGTGCCGCCGGCGGGGCGCGTGCCCCCTAGTGGTTTCGGAAAGGTAAGGACGTCATATGAACGAGAGGCTTATCGTCCGCTGTCATTTGACGGCGGACGGTAGCCTACTGGTTAAAGTCTATGGTCACAAGGAAAGAAGTTGCCTTAGGCAAGGTTCACACTGGATGCCGATGCGTCTTGGTTCACCATTTCAGGTCTGAATTCTGCCCAAAAGAGGCACGGGGCTCCTGTGTAAATTTTCACCAGAGCCGCATCGGAGATATGTGAAGTGGCTCCATAGAGAGCCATTCACATTCTCCTGCTATTGCGAATTGGATGCAGTGATTTCGCATCCAATACGTAATATTATGAACCCGGCCTCAAAGTAGTACAGGAAACTTTTCTAAAGTTGGAGCGACTTCAGTAGTGCTAATTAAGACCACTCTCATTGACTAAAATGGGACGTGACCCTTCTCGTATTGCAAGACCTCGCTTGTTTATCATGTTATCGTCTTGTAAAATACTCGCAATCCAAGTTTTTACTGTATAGTTTTTCCTCTTTTTTTTCTTTTTGTTGAATACATAGCTGTTTTGGGTTGCTGTGGGTTACCGCACCTTGCACATTATCCTTACTTCATTAGTTAAAATATATTTTTATATATTTTTCCAGCAATCTTGTGTTGATGGTTATAGTAAGTAATATATTCTAACCATTTTTTTTTTCTTTTCTTTTTTTTTAGATTGCCAGTTATGTGAACAAATCTGCATTGGATGTGTCTATTTTGCAGAGATCTCTAGCCATTCTTGAATCTATGGTCCTAAACAGTCATGATTTGTATCAGAAAGTGGCGCAGGAGATAACTATTGGACAGTTAATTCCACACCTTCAGGGGTAATCATGTTACATATGTGCAGACATTGCTGCTCCTAGTTGTTCTTCTCTTATCTTCATATGCATATCAGGACTTAAAAAAAAAAAAAAATGTTTTAACTACTTCTACGTCATATAACGTCCTCGACTTTGTGCGGTGATATCTGAATGATGACTGCGGCTAAAGTTCAGATATCACTGTTTTCTGCCGGCGATTCTGTGCACGATAAGAATGATCATAGCGGCAGTTCCGCTGCTTGATCGCTCTAATAGGCGGCAGGAGGGGACGTTCCCCCCTCCTGCCGCCTACCGGTGCTTCTCCGGGCTCTCCCGTGCCATCAGGGGCCCGGAGAACGAATCGGCCGGCGCCGGCTCACGACGATAGAGATTTCCGGTCATCAGTCATCTCTATGAGTACCCGAAAGTAAACAAAGCCGCAGTCGCGGCTGTCAGCATGAGATCGGTGAATTTTTTTTCCCGATCTCAGGCTTTCCAGCCTGGAGGAGAGATGTGGGGTCTTATTGACCCCACATCTCTCCATAAAAAGGACCTGTCACAATATATTCCTATTGCAAGGGATGTTTACATTCCTTGTAATAAGAATAAAAGTGATAAAAAAAAATTGTAAAAATTCAAAAAATAAGTAAAAAAAAAGCAATTAAACGCCCCTGTCCCCGGTAGCTCACGCTCAGAAGCAAACACGTATGTAAGTCCCGCCCACATATATAAATGCCGTTCAAACACCACATGTGAGGTATCGCCACATGCGTTAGAGCGTGTGCAACAATTCTAGCAGTAGACCTCCTCTGTAACTCGAAAATAGTAACCTGTAAACAAATTTAAAGCGTCGCCTATGGAGATTTTTAAGTACCGAAGTTTGGCGCCATTCCATGAGTGCGCGGAATTTGAAAGCGTGACATGTTAGGTATCTATTTCCTTGGCGTAACATCATCTTTCACATTATACAAAACAATTGGGCTAACTTTACTGTTTTGTTATTTTTTTAATTATTCCCTAGGGTGTCTGCTAAAAAAATATAATGTTTGGGGGTTCTGACAAATTTTCTAGAAAAAAATATGATTTTTACATGAAGGAGAGAAGTGCCAGAATAGGCCCGATGCTGAAGTGGTTAAAAGTCCTTTTAAAAAGTTTACACTTTTTAACTAGAGGCCAGGGGTCATGACTACTCTGACCCCTGTTCCTTGGCCAGTAGAATATGAGTAATATGCAGAATGATCAATGCTGACCAGATTTTTGATCAGGTCTGTTGCCACTCGAACAGAGGGATTACTTCTTGGGTATATTTAATGCTTTTGGTCCATCTTCTTGATGTCATTTTTAGTTTTAACCATCTAGTTTATAAATTTTTTTTATTTATTCTTTAGCAAAGGTCAGGGTTTTACAAACAATGAACACAGACGCAGCTGAGGAGGCATGGCACGGTTGATGTGACAACACAATAACTCGCATAATGCCCAAAAGGCCGAGGACCTGTAGCGGTAGCATTATGACAAGGGTCTTATGAGAACTACCCCAAACTACATGATGGAGGTCTCTGTAGCCCAGAGTGTAAAGCCTCATACACACTTATGCCTCGTACACTTAATGCCTCGTACACACGATCAGTTTTCCAGACAGGAAAACTGTGAGGAGAGCTTTTGGCCGTGTGTATGCTCATCACAGTTTTTTTTCGACGGGAAAACTGGCTGACTTTTTGCCCGGCGGGTTTTGGCAGTTTTCCTATGGGGAAAACTGCGATGGAGCATACACACGGCCAGGATTCCCGGCCAAAGTCGGGAAAACCGGCCGTGTGTAAGGGAAAGACCGGAACTTTTCCCGTTGGAAATCCCACACGTGTATACGGGGCATAAGTCTTTTATAGGGTTCCTGCCAGAAAACTGAGTCCCTAACCTTTCAGCCAGGCTATTTTTTATTTAAACAAATTAGCCAAGGGGAACAAACGTAAATAGAAAAGGAGGGCAGGCAAAAAAAATGTGTTTAATGAAAAGTCAGCGATGCAGTAAAAATAGTGTTATTTTTACACCTTCTGGTTTATGATTATTTATAACATTTTATATTGTATTCAATTAAAATATGAAGGTCTCCTTCACAAGGGCGTACTTAAGTGTACACCTATGTGAGGGCCATGTTATGCCTGCTTGGGGGATTCACAGGTATTCTGTGCATTTGCATTCAGGAATTCCCATGCATGTCAGTTGGAACGAACACAGCCACTGTTCCCAGTTTAAAGGGGTTGTAAATGTAATTTTTGTTTTCCCTAAATAGCTTCCTTTACCTTAGTGCAGTCCTCCTTCACTTACCTCATCCTTCAATTTTGCTTTTAAATGTCCTTATTTCTTCTGAGAAATCCTCACTTCCTGTTCTGCTGTCTGTAACTTCCTACAGTAATGCGAGGCTTTCTCCCTGGTGTGGAGTGTCGTGCTTGCCCCCTCCCTTGGACTACGGGAGAGTCAGGACGCTTTCTACGTTGCAGATAGAGAAAGGAGCTTTGTGTTAGTGGGCGTCCTGACTCTCTTGTATTCCAAGGGAGGGGGTGAACACGACACTCCACACCAGGAAGAAAGCCTTGCATTACTGTGTGGAGTTACAGGCAGAAGAACAGGAAGTGAGGATTTCTCAGAAGAAATAAGGACATTTAAAAGCAAAATGGAAGGATGAGGTAAGTGAAGGAGGACTGCACTAGGGTAAAGGAAGCTTTTTCAGAAAAAAAATTGTACCCTTACATCCCCTTTAACATCCGTGCACGTCCTCCAATCCAGACAGTGTGAGTTTGGGGACACACACCCACACAGATGTCAAATTGGGAGCAGGGGGTGTGTCAGTTCAGCCGCTGCATCCCATGAATGGCACTGATCACCTGTGCATCCCATGCAGGTAAAGCACGGTGTTAGGTATATGATTGAGGCCTAATTGTTATAATATTTTTTTATTTTTTTTGACTTAAGGACAGATCAAGAGATTCAGACATACACTGTCGCAGTAATCAATGCACTTTTCCTCAAAGCCCCAGATGATAAAAGACAGGTATGTGTTCATACATTGTAATCAGAATTGGTGTGCAAAAAATGATATACAATATGCAGTATCTGTTGTTATTTTAGATTACTGTCATTATAGAAAAGGAGGTAGTCACTGGTGCATGCGTTTTAAATCATAGCCAATGGCTAACCATCTGTGAATGTTTGATGCATGTCACAATCACTTCTTTATACATTTTCCCTACATAATAGGAAGACATATTTTTATTGATTATATATTTTGAGCGCGTTTTATGTTTCTAGATGTTGACTTCTGTATATTTTTTATGCCTGTGTTTCCTATAAAGGTTTATTGATTCTACCTCTAGGGCAGGGATCTCCAAACATTTTAAACAAAGGACCGGTTTACTGTTCTTCAGGCCTAAGAGGGGCCAGACTGTGGGCATTGGGAGTAGAAAAGGTCCTGACGGAATAAACAATGCCCCATCTTTGTTTTTAGTGGGAGGAATAGCGGGAGGGAGCTGCGGTGGTTCAACGCAATTGGCACTGCGCTGACAAGCCATTCACCTCTGCAGCTAGGGTTTCGAAAACCCGGTCCCGGCTACATGTGAATTGAGTTTGGTGGTCTCAGCCCGGCTCCCAGTGGGTGTGCTATGTGAGGTAAGCCTGCGCTTAGTACGCCCACCCCCCTCCCACAAAAACCACCACACTTACACGCCCTCGAAATTGGGTAAACATGCACGCACTTTGACCACGCGGGGCTGGTTGAGCGGGCTAGATCCTCTCACTCCCTTATAGGGAGTCCCTCTGCCCCATTGGGCTTCAAAGCGGAGCGAGCAGGTAGGGCGGGCTATGTGGGAGGACCCACTCACGCACCCGCCAGATTGCCTCTGGGGGAGGCCTGCCTACTCCCAACTCCTGCAGTCCGGCTCCTCTCTCGAGTACATGCACAAAATACACTTAAAAAAAAAAGGAATAGCGTCCCATTGTTGGTGTCATTGAGAGTAATTCTGCCCCTTCATTGTTGTCAGTAGGAGGTGGGATTATGTGCCAATGTTGGTGTCAGTAGATAAAAATAGTGTTCCAGGGGCCGGATATAAGCAAGCAAAGGCCAGATGTGGCTCCCGGGCCACAGTTTGGCAAACACTGAGGGCGGCACAGTGGTGTAGTGGGTAGCACTCTCGCCTAGCAGTAAAAAGAGTCACTGGTTTGAATCCCAACCACGACACTACCTGCCTGGAGTTTACATGTTCTCCCTGTGCCTGCGTGGGTTTCCTCCGGGTACTCCAGTTTCCTCCCACACTCCAAAGACATGCTGGTAGGTAAATTGGTTTCTGTCTAAATTGGCCCTAGTATATGAATGCGAATTAGAGTCTTTAGATTGTAAGCTCCTTGAGGCTGGGTTCACACTGTTCCCCGCATGCGGCTCACAGCAGGGGTCTGGTGCGTGCTGGTTCACCGGTTCAGGTTCGATTTCAGCCCGAATTTTGGGTTGAAATAGAACCTGAAAAGCACCAAAAAAAGGCACGCGTTTTTCTGGCACACTGCACTGGACCCGCTGCGGAGATATGTGATCCTGCTCCATAAAGAGCTAGTCACATTCTCCTGCTATTCGAATTGAATGCAGGGAAACGTGCATTAAATTTGCATAGGTGTGAACCCAGCCTCAGGGTAGGGATCGATGTGAATGTACAATGTATATGTAAAAGCGCTGCGTAAATTGACAGTGCTATACAAGTACCTTAAATCAGGGCTTGACAAATTTGCTTGGAATCTAGGAGCCAGCTAAAAAAGTTAGGAGCCAGGAATTTGCATTGGCCCGCCGAGGTTGAGCGCAGAAGCGAACACATACGCGAGTAGCGCCCACATGAAAGCGGTGTTCAAACCACACAAGTGAGGTATCGCCTCGATTGGTAGAGCAAGAGCAATAATTCTAGCCCTAAACCTCCTCAAACATGCAACCTATAGAATTTTTTAAACGTCGCCTATGGAGATTTAATGGGCTAACGTTACTGGTGTCTTATTTTTTTTATAAAAAAGAGTGTATTTTTTCCCCAAAAAGTGCGCTTGTAAGACCGCTTCGCAAATACGGTGTGACAGAAAGTATTGCAACGACTGCCATTTTATTCTCTAGGGTGTTAGAATAAAAAAAAAATATATATATATATAAATAATGTTTGGGGGTTCTAATTAGAGCAGGGGTGTCAAACTGGCGACCCTCCAGCTGTTGCAAAACTACAAGCCCCATGAGGCATTGCAAGGCTAACAGTTACAAGCATGCCTCTCACAGGCAGAGGCATGATGGGACTTGTAGTTTCGGAACAGCCAGACAGGGGAAGCTCCATTAGCATTGCTGGTTGTCTTGTCATACCAACGGCCACCACAAGATGGCGTCAGATCACAGAAGGAAGCATAGGCCTGCAGAAGGCCGCAAAGTCACGGCCTCAATTACCGGCCGGCGTGGCCCAACGCTATCGCACGATGGGGGAAGTGGGGACTCATGGAGACGCAGGATACCCCAGCTGTGCCGCGCCAGGTCGCTTATTCTAGTCTAGTCTGGTGCCCGGGTTTTGTGGAACCCTGCCTTAAATAATAATAGGGGCTATCTGCATATCAAACAGAATTGTTTTTAGTTTGAGTATACTGAGGGAGATGAACAGTAAAATGCATTTTCAGTATTCATAAGCAGGAGGCAGAGATTGCATAAGTTATGTGAAACTATACCTATCCCCATGTACATATATAGCCGGATTCAGGTAGAACGCTGTATGTTTAAGCCGGCGTAGCGCATCTCATATGCGCTACGCCGACGTAACATAGAGAGGCAAGTACAGTATTCACAAAGCACTTGCTCCGTAAGTTACGTCGGCGTAGCGCAAATGGGCCAGCGTAACCCCGCCTAATTCAAAGTAGGCATGTAGTGGGCGGGCTACATTTAAATTAACCGTGACCCCATGTAAATGAGGGCCGTTCGTACGGCGCATGCGCGCGCATGCTCAGAATCACGACGCAAATGCTACCTACGAAACAATGTCGGCTCAATGCTTTCGACGTGAACGTAACCAACACCCAGCCCCATTCATGTACGCTTACGCAAACGACGTAAAATACGACGGCTGTTCCGTCGTCCATACCTTGCATGGGCTGCGCCATCTTTTTGGTGGTTTATCTTTACGCTGGCGTATGTCTAACGTAAATGGCGTAGCTTACTGCGACGGCGTACATACGTACGTTCGAGAATCGGCGTATCTTGCTCATTTACATATTCAAAGCGTAAATCCACGTACACGCCCCTAGCGGGCAGCCTAAATATGCACGTAAGATACGACGGCGTAGGAGACTTGCGTCGGTCGTATCTTGGCCAAATTTAAGCGTATCTGGTTTCCAGAATACGCTTAAATATACGACGGCGCGCATTCGGACTTACGATGGCGTATCTACTGATACGCCGTCGTAAGTCTTTCTGAATCCGGCTATTTCTGTATTTTTTTTTTTTTATGTTCTACATAGAAACAAATTATTTTATATAATAATACATATCATGATTTAAAGTTGTCATCGGTCAATAAAGCACAGGTTAGTAATACCGAAGAAAATTACATGTTTTGTAATGCTTTCTCTATTTTTTCTTGAGAAACATTGCTGAAATTGTTAGAATTGTGGGTTTATACTGCCACCTGCAGGAGCTGTGTGCCTCAAACTTGGAGAAAGTCTCTTTCACCAAGAGACACCGTGGCATTCACACACATCTTACTGAACCTTCATGCTGCGTACACACGATCAGGCTTTTGCCCGGCCAAATCACATCGGAATTCCATCGGAGAAAAATAGAACATGTTCTATATCTAAACTCTGATGGAATTCATCGGAATTTCCAATGAAAAAACTCAGTAAGCTTGCCTCATCAACTGGCTGGGGGTTAGTCAGCCAGAACAGCTTACAGAGGAGGAACAGGAAGTGAGAAATTCAGACAAAGAAAACAAACATTTAGAAAGGAAATCGAAGGAAAAGATAAGTGAACCAACAATGCACTAGCTTAAAGGAATATTTAGAAAATAAAAAAACAAAGCTTTACAACCCCTTTACCTAGTTTTTAAGGCGTATACAATGTTGCGCCCTTCAGCACACTGGCAGCACTTTACTCTGTCACGTGGAGTAAGCTTCTGCCTACAGATTCCTTATAGTTCTGGCTGCTTGTAGCAGCATGGAAGAGAGAGATGGCTTCACGGGAGCAGGTGCTTAGGTAAAACTACTGAACACCAATTCTGGGGGTTATCATTATTACAGTACTGGTGACTGGTGGTTATTGTTACAGTGCTGGGGGTTGTCATAATTACAGTGCTAGGAACTGTAATTTTTGCAGCGCTGTGGGTTTTCATTATTACAGTGCTGGGGGTTGTCATTTTTGCATTGCTGGAGTTTCCCATTATTGCAGTGCTGGGGTTTATTTCTATTGCTGTGCTGGGGGTTATTGACATGCTGTGCTGGGGTTTATTTTTTAATGCTGGAGGATACTACTGGATGTCATTATTGATGGTCCTGACATTTACTGAAGGCTTTTATTGCTAGCCCTGACCACATGTTGGGGGTTGTCATTTCTTGACCAGGCCCCATCTTGTTTTAAACATACAGTAGGTGAACCCGATTTTGTGTCAATCTCGCTCTCTTTCTCGGCGAGATTGAGCACCTACGAGCCCCATCGCGGGAGCCAGCGCCAAGCTGGCTTGCCGCGATGGAGACAGAGCCGTCATAGAAGCGACGGGAGATCCGACTTGGATTCCCGCCAATTCTACACGTGTGCGGCGTTTGTTATGAATCCTGAGGGGGAAGTCCCCGCCGGATTTTAAATAAAAATCCGGCATGGGTCCCCCCTCAGGAGCATACCGGGCCCTTAGGTCTGTTATGGGTTGTAAGGAGAGCCCCCCCTACGCCGAAAAAAACGGCGTAGGGGGTCCCCCTACAATCCATACCAGACCCGTATCCAAAGCACGCTACCCGGCCAGCCAGGAAGGGAGTGGGGTCGAGCGAGCGCCCCCTCCTGAGCCGTACCAGGCTGCATGCCCTCAACATGGGGGGGTTGGGTGCTCTGGGGCAGGGGGGCGCACTGCGGCCCCCCCACCTCAGAGCACCCTGTCCCCATGTTGATGAGGACAGGGCCCCTTCCCGACAACCCTGGCCGTTGGTTGTCGGGGTATGCGGGCGGGAGGCTTATCGGAATCTGGGAGCCCCCTTTAATAAGGGGGCCCCCAGATACCGGCCCCCCACCCTAAGTGAATGAGTATGGGGTACATCGTACCCCTACCCATTCACCTGCAAGAAAAGTGGTAAAAACACAAATAAACCACACAGTGTATTAAAATATTTTATTTTTCTGCTCCGGAGGCCTCCCCTGTCTTCTTTATTAGCTCTTTTACCAGGGGGGGCTTCTTCTTTGACGTCTTCGGGTGGGTGGGGGCCGCCGTCTGGTTCTCTTCCACCGCCGGGGGGGGGGTGGCTTTTAAAAAAGCCCCCACCCCCCCGGCGGGTTTCCTCCGGCGTCTTCGGCGGGGCTCTTCTTCTTCCGCTATCCCGACGGGTCTTCTCCGCTATCCGGGGGGTCTTCTCAACTCTCCGGGGTTCTCCTTCTGTCTTCGCCGCTCTCCGTTGTTGACTCGTCGCACCCCGGTTCTTCGTCTCGCAGTCCGGTCCCTTCTTCCGTGCTGTACGTCTTCTTCTCCTTCCGTGCTGTGATGAGTTCTTCTTCCGCGCTGTGACGTCATGTTCTTCACGTCTCTCCTTCTCCCGATGTTGACACGTCGCCTTTCCTCTCTGCAATGACGGGTGCGCGGGTGCATCGGACCTATATAGGCCTCACAGTCCCATCATGCTCTGTACCTACCCATGTGATACCTACCCACGTGGGTAGGTATCACATGGGTAGGTACAGAGCATGATGGGACTGTGAGGCCTATATAGGTCCGATGCACCCGCGCACCCGTCATTGCAGAGAGGAAAGGCGACGTGTCAACATCGGGAGAAGGAGAGACGTGAAGAACATGACGTCACAGCGCGGAAGAAGAACTCATCACAGCACGGAAGGAGAAGAAGACGTACAGCACGGAAGAAGGGACCGGACTGCGAGACGAAGAACCGGGGTGCGACGAGTCAACAACGGAGAGCGGCGAATACAGAAGGAGAACCCCGGAGAGTTGAGAAGACCCCCCGGATAGCGGAGAAGACCCGTCGGGATAGCGGAAGAAGAAGAGCCCCGCCGAAGACGCCGGAGGAAACCCGCCGGGGGGGTGGGGGCTTTTTTAAAAGCCACCCCCCCCCCGGCGGTGGAAGAGAACCAGACGGCGGCCCCCACCCACCCGAAGACGTCAAAGAAGAAGCCCCCCCTGGTAAAAGAGCTAATAAAGAAGACAGGGGAGGCCTCCGGAGCAGAAAAATAAAATATTTTAATACACTGTGTGGTTTATTTGTGTTTTTACCACTTTTCTTGCAGGTGAATGGGTAGGGGTACGATGTACCCCATACTCATTCACTTAGGGTGGGGGGCCGGTATCTGGGGGCCCCCTTATTAAAGGGGGCTCCCAGATTCCGATAAGCCTCCCGCCCGCATACCCCGACAACCAACGGCCAGGGTTGTCGGGAAGGGGCCCTGTCCTCATCAACATGGGGACAGGGTGCTCTGAGGTGGGGGGGCCGCAGTGCGCCCCCCTGCCCCAGAGCACCCAACCCCCCCATGTTGAGGGCATGCAGCCTGGTACGGCTCAGGAGGGGGGGGGCGCTCGCTCGTCCCCACTCCCTTCCTGGCTGGCCGGGTAGCGTGCTTTGGATACGGGTCTGGTATGGATTGTAGGGGGACCCCCTACGCCGTTTTTTTCGGCGTAGGGGGGGGCTCTCCTTACAACCCATAACAGACCTAAGGGCCCGGTATGCTCCTGAGGGGGGACCCATGCCGGATTTTTATTTAAAATCCGGCGGGGACTTCCCCCTCAGGATTCATAACAAACGCTGCACACGTGTAGAATTGGCGGGAATCCAAGTCGGATCTCCCGTCGCTTCTATGACGCGCTTGCTGGGATGTGCTGTCACTATTCCAGTGAGTGCGAGGTGTCGGCGAGATCTCGGCACCATGTCGCCGAGTATCAGCGCGACGCTGTCGTGCTAAAAGCACAATATCACAAACACCTACTGTAGCAAAGCAAAAAAGGGATTTTTAATACAGCTTACCTGTAAAATCCTTTTCTTGGAGTACATCACGGGACACAGAGCGGCATATTCATTACTATATGGGTTATATGGAGTACCTTCAGGTGTTGACACTGGCAATCTCAAACAGGAAATGCCCCTCCCTATATAACCCCCTCCCATAGGAGGAGTACCTCAGTTTTGTAGCAAGCAGTATGCCTCCCAAAATGGTCCCCAAAAAGAGGGGTGGGAGCTCTGTGTCCCGTGATGTACTCCAAGAAAAGGATTTTACAGGTAAGCTGTATTAAAAATCCCTTTTTCTTTATCGTACATCACGGGACACAGAGCGGCATATTCATTACTATATGGGATGTCCCAAAGCAATGCTCACAATGAGGGGAGGGAGAACATCTCCAAGACAAAAGGATTTAATTTAGAGAAATACTCAAATCATAATAAATCCAACTTAGTTGAGAAAAATAATCTTAAATTTTAAATTTAACTCAAAAAAGAGGAGCCCCCGGAATCCGAGGGTCTCAAACTGCAGCCTGCAGCACTGCCTGCCCAAAGGCTGTATCAGACTTCCTTCTTACGTCCAACTGGTAGAATTTTGTAAACGTGTGGACAGAAGACCAGGTTGCCGCCTTGCAAACTTGAGCCATAGAGATCTGGTGGTCTGCTGCCCAGGAGGCGCCCATGGCCCTAGTAGAATGAGCCTTTAATGATACTGGAGGAGGCAACCCTTTCAAGCCGTAGGCCTGAGTGATTAATTGCTTAATCCACCTAGAAATGGTGGACTTTGCAGCTGCCTGCCCCTTCTTGGGCCCATCCGGTAATATGAACAGCACATCTGTTTTCCGGATCTTCTTTGTAGCTTTAAGATAGGCCTTCATGGCCCTGACGATATCCAAGGTATGCAGCAACCCTTCCTTTCTGGAAGTAGGTTTAGGGAAGAAGGATGGTAATACCAAATCCTGGTTCAAATGAAAACTGGATACAACCTTCGGTAGGAAGGAAGGATGAGGGCGGAGAACGACCCTGTCCTTATGAAAAATAAGATATGGTTCCTTACAGGATAAGGCCGCCAGTTCCGATACTCTTCTTGCGGAAACTATGGCGACCAAAAATACTAACTTCCTTGTCAGTAAAACCAAAGGAATTTCAGCCAACGGCTCAAACGGTTGTTTCTGTAAACTTGACAGAACAAGGTTTAAATCCCACGGGCAAAGCGGGGATTTAACTGGAGGTTTAATACGTAAGACCCCTTGAAGGAAGGTCTTAACCAGCGAGTGGGTGGCCAGCGGCCGCTGAAACCACACTGACAGAGCAGAAATCTGTCCCTTGATTGTGCTTAATGCCAATCCTTTATCCACTCCTAGCTGGAGAAAACTTAATACTCTATCGATGGTAAATTTGCGAGAAAGCCATCGCTTGGACTCACACCAGCCTACATAGGCCTTCCAGACCCTGTAATAAATCACCCTAGAGACCGGTTTCCTGGCTCTGATTAGGGTAGAGATTACTTTCTGAGACAGACCTCTACCCCTGAGAATCAGGGATTCAGCTTCCAGGCCGTCAAATTTAGATGCCGTAAGGCAGGGTGGAGGATCGGACCTTGCGATAGCAGGTCTGGCCGTAGAGGAAGAGTCCAAGGGTCTCCCACTACCATCCTTAAGATTAGTGAGTACCATGCCCTTCTGGGCCATGCTGGAGCTACCAGGATGACTGGTATGTGCTCCACCCGGATCCTGCGCAGCAGGCGTGGTAGTAACTGGAGCGGGGGAAACGCATAAAGAAGTTTGAACTGATGCCAAGGGCAAACCAACGCATCGGTTCCGCAGGCCATCGGATCCCTTGAGCGGGACATGAACCTGTCTAGCTTCTTGTTGAGTCTCGATGCCATGATATCCACGTCCGGCACTCCCCATCTTTGGCAGAGTGCTTGAAAGATTTGTGGATGCAGAGACCATTCCCCCGGCAATAGAGTCTGGCGGCTTAAGAAGTCCGCCTGAAAGTTGTCCACTCCTGGAATGAATATTGCCGATATGCAGGGCACATGAGCCTCTGCCCATAGGAGAATCAAGCTCACCTCTCTCTGAGCGGCTTGACTCCTGGTTCCCCCTTGGTGATTTATGTATGCCACGGCCGTGGCATTGTCTGATTGAATTCTCACCGGGAACCCCTGCAATTTTGACGTCCAAGCCCTGAGGGCTAGTCGAGCAGCTCTGAGCTCCAAGATGTTGATGGGCAACTGCTTCTCTGGCGTTGCCCAAGTACCTTGGCGAGTACAACCATCCAAAATTGCTCCCCAGCCCGTCAGGCTGGCGTCTGTGGTCACTATCTTCCAAGCCACTGGGCTGAAAGACTTCCCCTTCAGTAGATTCTGAGGGTCTAACCACCAACACAGACTTTGTCGGACTCTTGATGAGAGCAGCAACGGGATATCCAAGGCCTGTGGCCTTCTGCTCCATGCTGACAGGATGGCTGCCTGCAGGATGCGAGTGTGGCTCTGGGCGTATGGTACCGCCTCGAATGTGGCCACCATCTTGCCTAGTAACCTCATACATAGGCGAATAGTCGGTTCCTTCTTGTTTAGAACCAGTAGGATTAATTCCTTGACGGCTTTGACCTTCCTCAGAGGTAGAAACACTCTTTGTTGTTCTGTGTCTAATCTCATGCCGAGATATTCCAACTGCCTTGTGGGCAGGAAAGCTGACTTTTCTCGATTTAGGACCCAGCCGAACTTCTCGAGGTATTGGACCGTGAGGGCCACTGCTCGCTCCAAGCCGGGAGACGAGTGATCTATGACTAGGAGGTCGTCCAGGTATGCTAGGATCGTGACCCCTTGGATCCTTAGTTTGGCTAGGATTGGAGCTAGGACCTTCGTGAACACCCGGGGGGCCGTAGCCAACCCGAAGGGAAGCGCCACGAATTGGAAGTGACGCGAAGCCACCATGAAGCGTAGATATTTTTGATGTGGCTGATAAATTGGAAGATGAAGGTAGGCATCCTTTATGTCTATGGACGCCATGAAGTCGTCCTTTTGGAGTGTGGTAGCTGCTGACCGCACGGATTCCATCCGAAATGAGCGGATCTTTAGGTATGTATTTACCATCTTTAGGTCCAAAATTGGCCTGACATCTCCATTGGACTTCGGGATGATGAATAGGTTGGAGTAGAAACCTAGCCCCTGTTCCAGGACTGGTACCTCTACTATTACTTCCTGGGAAAGTAGATGATTTAATGCCGACATTAATGCGGCTCCTTTCTCCGGATCGTTTGGAATCCTCGACTCCTGGAAATGAAGAGGAGGAAACCTTAGGAAATCTAATTTGTAGCCCGTGGCCACGGAAGACCGTACCCACTCGTCGGGAATGCTGGCTTCCCAAATCTCTGAAAAGAGTCGCAGTCGCAGCCACAGCTGGCTGTACTACTGCCCCTGCAGTAGTGAAGGAGTTCTTAGTGCTTCCAAGCGTTTATCAACTGGATCCTTGAATACCTGTATGTTTTCTACAGGGCATGTTAATGATTTGTTAATACATGAGATGGCTGCGTCCACTGCAGGAGTAGCCCATTTCTTGGAAAATTTATCTTCCATAGGATATAGGGCAGAGAATCTTTTAGGTGGTAAGAAGATTTTATCTGGCTTGTTCCAATCTTGGAACAAAACTCCCTCTAGTAGAGGGTGGATCCGAAATACTGCATTGCTTTGAGGCGGCCTCAGTGAGCCCAAAGCTGAAACCGTAGATACCTGGAGATCTGGTACTGGCAAGTTGAATGCATTATGGACCAAGTCCGTTAAGGCTTGAATCCACCAGCTCTCCCCTTGGGAGACTGCTCCAGACTCCTCTGTATCCGGATCTTCGATCCCTGAACCTACTTGGTCCTTGTCCAAGAGGTCGTCCAATTCCCCTGAGGAAAGGACCTCCTCTTCTGAGGGTCCGCGCTCGGGCGACGGAGATCTAATCCGTTTACTGCCCCGCATAGCTGTGGCTATCATTTTTCCCATTCTTTTCTCCATCTCCTTTAAAGAGGTGAGTAATACCTCGTCTGTGACTATCTTAGGGTTGGACTGACCTGCTCCAGCCCCAGATCCCGATGGCCCCAAGGTTCCCTGTGGGGAAAGTAGCGGCATAACTTTGTCCGAGACCTCAGACTCTCTGGGGGATTCCCCACCTCTTGTACCCTCTGACCCGGATGCCATGGTACACTACCGAGGTACACCTGCTAGTTTATTGGTACTTGGAACTATAAATAGTTAATTGCCCAAACACCTGTTTGGGGGATAAAAAATGCTTCCTCTCCCCTAGATGACTTTTTTTTGTTTTTGTTTTTGTTTCAAATCCAGGAAAGAAAAAGCATTCTGTCCCCCCTGAGTAGTATTGCAAAGAAAAACTATGAGATGGAAAAGAAACAGCCTATTTCTAGGCTTGAAAACAGTCTTCTGAAGACTGCAATATTCTTTCTGGCCACTGTGTGTCCTCGGCGCCCCGTGCTGCCGCTCTGGTCTTTCCTCCCCAGTTCCAATGTATTGAATGAGCTGTTTGGAACGAAAAAAGGAAGGGCCGCCCCTTCCTTAAACCACTGACCCGCCCTTCCCCCCTCAGCTGAACGGCGCGAATTGCGCCTATAACACGTGAACGCGCGCGCCCGCCGATAGGGGGGGGGGTTGGGGGGAAGGGAGCCTCTCTGCTCCAGCTGGAACCACGAGGAGGTCAGCGTTCTGCCTGCTTGCAGGCTCTGAGGAGGAAGACTGATGGAGCATCGCCTGGAGGCTTGCAGGTAAGCACAGCTCTCTGACACACACATACACTTTATATCACACAGGCCCCACTCAATGCTTTTCCAACACTACAAGGGAGGTCACTTCTTATGGGGAAAAAATACACATAGAGCCATCCTATCTTTAAGATATGTGACTAGTTTGCCAGATGCAGCGCATAACTTTAGGCATGTCCCCTGTGACCCCCCAGAAAAAACCTGCTAAGAACCAAGTTCCGCAAGTTTTCCCCTCACTTACCTGCTCCATGCCGCAGGACTTTGCCAAGCAAGAGGCCCAATCTTCCCCCATCTCCGTGGGGATGTCTAGACCTTCAGGCCCTGGGTTCCTATGAAGGATCCACTGTCCTGGGCCCATATAGCACTCTGGCAACAGAAACATTAGGCACCCAAAGGTTTCTAAGTTCTGGGCCCAGGGTCCAGCTCTCTAAAAAGAAAAGCATTATGGGCTATACCCCAAGGGTTTGGGGTCCGGTTACTGACCACTTTAGCGCTGAGGCCTTTGGACAGAACCGGTAGCTCACCTAATCCCAAGGATGCGGAGGCAAGCTAAACCATGACCAACACCTAAGACACTGGCGTAAAAACTGAGGTACTCCTCCTATGGGAGGGGGTTATATAGGGAGGGGCATTTCCTGTTTGAGATTGCCAGTGTCAACACCTGAAGGTACTCCATATAACCCATATAGTAATGAATATGCCGCTCTGTGTCCCGTGATGTACGATAAAGAAAAAGGAAAGGTGGCACACTTCAAAGCAACACCCACTTTTGGTCATTTTAGTTCTCTTCTCATTCCCTTGGTGTCACTCCTAGTTCTTTTTAAATGTTGGCAACTATGGTTTATTTTTGGGCCCACAGACACCAATTATAGAACCAATTTTTGCACTTGCTGACCTGCGATGTAATGCCCTGTACACACAATCGGAATTTCCAATGGGATAAAATCCGATGGAATTTCCTGTCAGAATTCCATTCAAGCTGTCTTACCTACACACGGTCAGCAATGCTGTATCCTGGCCTAGGCCAACAAGGCCCAGGCCAGCATTTTGCAGGGGGGCAGCACGGACAGTGTCCCCGCCGGCTTGCGCTACACTGTTAGGTAAATTAGTTTAGCGCCCCTATAAATCGGCTGCACTGCTTCCAGTATGTGGGCGGTTGGCATTCTGCAACTGTGGGGGGGGCGTCGCTTTTAATTTTTTACCATCTCTGTCCCATTGCAGAGATTTCCCTTCACTTCATGTCCCATAGCCAAACAGGAAGTGAGAGGAAATCTATGCAAATTAAGGGAATCCACCCCCCTCCCCACCCCCCAGGCCATCAGAACTAGTGTCCCCACTTGAAAATTTCAGGGTGGGTCTTAAACCGCAAGGGGTGTGGCCTTGACAGGAATGGGTGGGTCATATACCGACCGCCATAGACTCCCATGTTAAACACCCAACTTTGCACGCCTGTATCTCCCGAAGCATAAGGGGTACAGACTAGCTTTCTTGACCGGGGTGTAGCCCCATGTCTTCCACAAAACCTAAAATACACCCCTGACTGTCAGACCAAATTCCGACCGTCCAAAACGTGGTGACGTAAAACACTACGACGAGCCGAGAAAAATGAAGTTCAATGCTTCTGAGTATGCGTCGACTTGATTCTGAACATGTGTGGGTTTTTTCTCCGTCGTAGTTCCACACAGGAATTTCCGATAGGATTTTTTCCATCGTAAAAAAATTAAATATGTTCTATTTCTAAACTCCGACAGAAAAAAGTCAGATGGGGACCCCACACAGTCGGAATTTTTTCATTGGAAATTCCGATTGTGTGTACAAGGCATTAGGGACACGGTTGCATACTTTTGACTATTACACCCTGCACTCTTTAATGTACCTGAAAGTAGCTAGAATCTGTTTTATTACACTGTAGTTTTTTATCTCATAGTACATCTTTCATTTTATTTAATTTATTACAGCTTTATATTGTACACATCAGTCTCTGCCTTCAAGCAGCTTATAATCTAAGATCTATAACTCGCATGCATACATACATACATACACCTACTAGGGCCAATTTACCAGCATGTCTTTGGAGTGTGGGAGGAAACCAGAGTACCCGAAGGAAACCCATTCCGTCACAGGGAGAACATTCAAATTTCAGGCAGGTAGTGCCGTCGTTGGTATTTGAACTGCTAGGCGGAAGTGCTAACCAATTGCACTGCCAATTTTTTGACTAAAAATTTCCTATTGTACATTACATATGCTTTTATTTTACCAGGCTCCCAACTTAAACTACCAGCACAAAAACCCTGTAAAGTTATCTGGACCCTGCAAGTTTTCATGTGGCAAGTTTAATGCAGACATCCGGGCTTGAGTGTACATCTTTGCATATATGAGCTGCAAGCACCCAGGGCCAGATTCTTAGAGGAGATACGATGGCGTATCTCCAGATACGCTGTCGTATCTCTGCGTCCTGCCGGTCGTATCTATGCGCCTGATTCTTAGAATCAGTTACGCATAGATATCTATTAGATCCGACAGGCGTAAGTCTCTTACGCCGTCAGATCGTAACTGCATATTTACGCTGGCCGCTAGGGGTGTGAACGCTGATTTACACGTCAAAATATGTAAATCAGCTAGATACGCGAATTCACGAACATACGCCAGACCGACGCAGTACAGTTACGCCGTTTACGTTAGGCTTTTCCTGGCGTATAGTTACCCCTGCTATATGGTGGCGTAAGTGCGGCGCACCAATGTTAAGTATGGCCGTCGTTCCTGTGTCGAAATTTGAAAAAGTTACGTCGTTTGCGTAAGTCGTCCGTGAATGGGGCTGGAAGTCATTTACGTTCACGTCGAAACCAATGACGTCCTTGCGGCGTAATTTGGAGCAATGCACACTGGGAAATTCCATGGACGGCGCATGCGCCGTTCGGGAAAAATGTCAGTCACGTCGGGTCAAGCCTGATTTACATAACATGTACACATATTCGCCAGCACACCAAGGATCATTGAAAAAACGTCCAAAAATGTAATGCATAATAGCGATCCAAAAAGCAACGTTTCGAGGTCACACAGGACCTCTTCGTCAGGCAAGTGTGCCTGACGAAGAGGTCCTGCGTGACCTCGAAACGTTGCTTTTTGGATCGCTATTATGCATTACATTTTTGGACGTTTTTTCAATGATCCTTGGTGTGCTGGCGAATATGTGTACATGATTTGCTTTCCAGTTCCCAGCTGGTGATCGTTTCAGCACCCTTTTACTTATTGGCCATTTTCCTGGAAGGTGTGCAGTTGGAATATTTTGTGACTGATTTACATAACACACGCCCACCTCTTCACAATTTGAATTAGGCGGGCTTACGCCGGCCTATTTACGCTACGCCGCCGCAACTGTTTTTTGAGAATACGGCACTTGCCTGTAAAAGTTGCGGAGGCGTAACGTAAATAGGATACGTTACGCCCGCACAAAGTTAAGCCATTCTACGTGAATCTAGCCCCCAATCTTTAGATTGGTCCCATGCAGCCAGCCTTTGGGATACCTTTGAGATACCTCCTCTTTGTTAACTCCAGACTGTGATCTAGACTTTCCTCATGGAGGCTCTAATTTACAACTGTGACTAAACATCAGAGAGTGGAAAAGGTCCTTAAAGTTATAGTAAACTTTCAAAGTAACTAAAATGCTGACAGGCAGGGTGTTTATAACAGAAGTGACCCTAGTGGTTATAAATCCCTTTTCTGGCGTGTCAGCGGTAATGTAATCTGATCTGCGCATGTGCAGGTCAGACCACATTTATGGTCCCTGATGTGTGCGCAGCATTGACTTTATTGCGGCCTGGCCATTCAAGCAGCTGGAGAGTGCAATTATGGACTATTGTGTACTTTATGAAAATTAAACACTTAGGCCCGGATTCACATACAGCGGCGCATATTTAATGCCGCCATAGCGTATCTCCTTTACGCTACGCCGACGCAGCGCAGAGAGGCAATCACTGGATTAACAAAGCCAGTGCTGCCAAATCTGCGCTGGGTTTCCTAGGCGTAAGCCCGCATATGTGGAAGTGGGCGTGAGCCATGCAAATGAGGCGTGACCCCATGCAAATGATGGGCCGAGCGCCAGACAGATACGTATAATGAACGGCGCATGCGCCGTCCCTTGGACGCATCCCAGTGCGCATGCTCACAATCACGTCGGAACTACTCCCTTAGATACGCCGGATCACTGCCTACGGCGTGAACGTAACCTACGCCTAGTCATATTCACGTCCTACGTAAAATACGTCAGCTTGTGTTTCCTTTGCATGGATGCTGCTGAGTTATACCTCCTTTATGGGGCATAACTTTGCGCCGGACGTATGACTTTACGCGCACTGCGTCGGATGTACGTACGTTCGTGAATCGGCGTATCTCCCTCATTTGCATATGTGAATAGAAAATCAATGGGAGCGCCAAATACGATCAGCGTAAATATGCGCCCACTCTACGCCGGCGTAGGCAAGTTACGTTGGTCGGATGAAGCCTATTTTCAGGCGTATCTAGTTTTGTGGGCACTGCGCACAGATACGACGGCGCATATTTGCACGTACGCGGCGTATCTCGAGATACGTCAGCGTAAGTGCTTTGTGAATCCGGGCCTTAGCATTTAAACATAGCATGATATAACACACCACAGCATACACCATAGTTTTGCTGTGTACATAAAACTGCACGTCAATGCAACATGAAAAAAAAATGCAATTATAATGCAAAAAAAAAAACGCTTGCCAACGCATATCTACTCAAGTGCATTTAATGTGTGTCAATGCAAGCTGATGTGAATCCAGCCTTATTTATTTGAGGATTTGTAAGGCTGGATTCTCACTACATTTGTTATGTGCATGTTGATGAGAATTAATAAAAGCTTGAGATGGCGTTTGTTGATATGCTTTTTTTTTTAAAGCTGAAATCTGGGCACATTTATTAAAGGGTACATTTTTTTTTTGTTTTCTTAGAAGCAGGTAGAGCTCAGAAAAGTACAGAACATCAAACGAAAAAAAATGATGTCCATGATTTATGATACAGCAATAGACCTATAAAACCAAATATCAGTACCGCAGGTCTATCAACACATAAGGCTCATAGCCGCAAAATTGACTAATTTACCTAATGACCAATGGCAGCATATAAAATGAGCCTTTAGACACACAACATAATCTGGTGTAACCGTATCTTGGGAGTCAAGCCAAGGGGACCAGACCTGGGCACAAAAATGTTAACCGACATATGTTCCTTTAAGTGCCGGTTCACACAGGAGTGACTTGTCAGGCGACTTAGCCGCCTGACAAGTCGCGCTCCGTTTTGTACTATGGAACCGGTTTAATGGGAGCCACTCAAGTCGCTCCGACTTAGAATAAGGTTCATGTATGACTTTGGGACGACTTCAGGGCGACTTGCATTGACTTCAATACAGAAGTCATTTTGCAAGTCGCCCTCTGAAGTCGTGTGCAGATCGCCTTGCTGCCCCAGTGTGAACCGGCAGTCGGTCCACTTTGTAAACACCCAAAGTCTTTGCAAATCCAAATATTATCTTGTAAAAGTAGCGGTAACATCATGACTGTGCTGTAAATAGCCCGTGCAGAGAGCAGAGATGCAGGAGGGACCCAGCAGCTTCACACACTAAAGGAGGGAGCAGAGACAAGACCAGTCAACCTGCACAAGGAGAGAGAGCAGCAGTGACTGTTTTTTTTAATACATTTATTTACATTTATTCTCTCTCCTCACAGTACATGGAAGGAGCAGCAAGGGCCATTATCTTCTGCTGCTGTTAATCAAATCATGTGATAAGGGAGCAGTGGGTGGGACCCAACTGCACTGTGTGTGTGTCAATAGATGCACGCAGCCCATCTCAGGGTTGAGCCTGCATGAGTACCCCCATAACAAGTGGCTTGCTATAGGGGCACCTGGAAGGGAGGAGGAGCCATGAGTGCCACTAGGGACCCCAGAGGAGGAGGTTTCGGGGCAGCTCTGTGCAAAATCATTGCACAGAGCAGGTACGTATACCATGTTTATTATTTAATGAAAAAAAATAAACCTTTACAATCTTTCAGTAGGGACTGAGCTTGTTGGAAACAATTTTTTTCAGCTTATTTTTGTACTGGGCATTATCGCAATGCAGCCCAATAGACATAGGGCCAGATTATCGTAGTTTGGCGTAACTTTGTGCGGGCGTAACACAACCTATTTACGTTACGCCTCCGCAACTTAGACGGAC
The DNA here is from genome assembly GCF_905171775.1 of Rana temporaria. NCBI lineage: Eukaryota > Metazoa > Chordata > Amphibia > Anura > Ranidae > Rana > Rana temporaria. Next base: position 145,397,164 of record NC_053493.1, read on the forward strand.
TGCGTCTCAAAGCACTTGCTCTGTAAGTTGCGGCGGCGTATCGTAAATAGGCGGAGTATCGTAAATAGGCCGGCGTAAGCCCGCCTTATTCAAATTTGGAACAGGGGGGCGTGTTTTATGTAAATGTTCTGTGACCCGACGTGATTGAAGTTTTTTCACGAACGGCGCATGCGCCGTCCGTGGAAATCTCCCAGTGTGCAGTGCTCCTAATACACCGCAAGGACGTATTGGTTTTGACGTGAACGTAAATTACGTCCAGCCCCATTCAAGGACGAGTTACGCAAACAACGTAAAATTTTCAAATTTCGATGCGGGAACGACAGCCATACTTAACATTGGTACGCCGCACTTACGCCACCATATAGCAGGGGTAACTTTACGCCGGGAAAAGCCTAACATAAACGGCGTATCTGTACTGCGTCGGCCGGGCGTACGTTCGTGAATTCACTTATCTAGCTGATTTACATATTTTGACGCGTAAATCAGCGTACACGCCCCTAGCGGCCAGCGTAAATATGCAGTTACGATCCGACGGCGTAAGAAACTTACGCCGGTCGGATCTAATGGAAATCTATGCGTAACTGACTCTAAGAATCAGGCGCATAGATATGACCGGCCAGACTCAGAGATACGACGGCGTATCTGGAGATACGCCGTCGTATCTCTTTTATTATTCTGGCTCATAGTGTTAACAGGTCATAATTTACTTAACCACTTCAGCCCTGGAAGAATTTACCCCCTTCCTTACCAGAGCACTTTTTGCGATTCGGCACTGCGTCGCTTTAAATTGACAATTGCGCAGTCGTGCGACATGGCTCCCAAACAAAATTGACCTCCTTTTTTTTCCCCACAAATGGAGCTTTCTTTTGGTGGTATTTGATCACCTCCTGCGGTTTTTATTTTTTGCGCTATTAAACAAAAATAGAGCGTAAATTTTGGAAAAAATTCAATATTTTTTACTTTTTGCTATAATAAATATCCCCAAAAAAATCTATAAAAAAAACAAAATGTTTCCACAGTTTAGGCCGATACATATTTTTTTACATACTTTTGGTAAAAAAAAATCACAATAAGCGTATATATTGATTGGTTTGCACAAAAGTTATAGCGTCTACAAAATTGCATTTTTATTTTTTCTACTAGTAATGGCAGCGATCGCCATTTTTGATTGTGACCGTGACATTGCGACGGACATATCGGACACTTTTGACACATTTTTGGGACCATTCACATTTATACAGCGATTAGTGCGATTAAACTGCACTGTTTACTGTATAAATGTGACTGCCAGGGAAGGGGTTAACACTTGGGGGCGCTGAAGGGGTTAAATATGTTCCCTAGTGAGTGATTCTAACTGTAGGGGGAGGGGACTCACAAGGGGAGGAGACCGATCTGTGTTCCTCTGTACTGGGAACACACATCGGTCTCCTCACCTCTGACAGGACATGGATCTGTGTGTTTACACACACAGATCCACGGTCCTGCCGTGATTGCGGGCCTAGACGGCCGGGAAGCCCAGGACGTCATATGACGTCCACACCAGGATGGGAGATCCTATCTGTGCATGTCATATTTCTATGGGCGGGTAGGGAAGTGGCTAATAGGATAAATCGCTTACAAAAAAATAAATCAGAAACTTGCAAAAATATCTTATTATGCAGTGATTAGGACAAAGGAGCATTCCTAGGTAGTTTCATATGCCAGTAATAGTTATCTAACTGACTGACTTATTTACTGCTTCTTTTTCTATGGTAGTTTATAGTGATAATGACTGGCAACTATGTTTGCTGAATTGAGAATATAAAAAAAAAAAGTAAAGATCATATATGCGAACACACTATTGCACAAAATGCACATCCTTTCCATAAACATACTGTACATGGTATATAAGGTACTGTATTAAACGCTGAATATGTGAGTTGTGTGAACATACGATGATGTGATGGCTCATTTCAAAATATTCTGATCACTAGTTGCTGTTTTGTGACCTTTGATGTGTTAGATTAGATATGAGGAGGGGAATTATGTGAAATTAGAGCAATGGGCTAGATTCAGGTAGGGGGACGTAGGTTTATGCGGGCATAGCGTATCCTATTTACGATACGCCTCTGCAACTTAGACGGGCAAGTGCAGTATTCACAAAGCACTTGCTCCGTAAGTGGCGGCAGCGTAGCGTAAATCTGCCGGCGTAAGCGCGCCAAATTCAAATTGTCAGGAGGTGGGCGTGTTTTATGTAAATAAAACATGACCCCACGTAAATGACGTTTCTCACGAACGGCGCATGCGCCGGCCGTGAACGTATCCCAGTGCGCATGCTCCTAATCACGTCGCAAATAGTCAATGCTTTCGACGTGAACATAATTTACGCAAAGCCCTATTCGCGAACGACTTACGCAAACAACGTAAATTTTTTTAAATTTGACGCGGGAACGACGTCCATACTTACCATTGGCTATGCCTCATATAGCAGGAGTAACGTTACGCCAGAAAAAGCCTTACGCGAACGACGTAAAAAAATCCGCTGGGCGCATGTACGTTTCTGAATCGGTGTATCCAGCTCATTTGCATATTCTACGCTGAAATCGACGGCAGCGCCACCTAGCGGCCAGCGTTAATATGCACCCTAAGATACGACGGCGTAAGAGACTTACGCCAGTCGGATCTTAGCCTAATTTCGGCGTATCTTGCTTTCTGAATACAGAAAGAAGATACGCCGGCGCAGATTTGAATTTACGCAACGTATCAATAGATACGCCGGCGTAAATTCTTTCTGAATCCAGCCCATTGTCTTTTTACCCAGAGAGTTCCAGATTTTAGCCTTATGAATCAAATGTTCTATCAGATTAGTAGAGTAATAAATTTGTACATTTTATTGGCTTGAAAGATATATGTTTGTTATGAAATGTTGCACTTTTCTCCTCTTAATGCTGCCTTTGGCTGTGATTCCCTAAGCATTACATTGAGGACAGCATTGACATTCTTGATTTCCCTCTAAGCGTGAGTCTTGAACTTTTTAATGGTCTTGAAGGGCAGTCAGAGCATGCCTTAGAAAATGTGATAAGTGCTTGTTACATGATTGCTGCATGACTGTTTGCCATTGTGATTAGGCTGGCATCTAAATCCACAAGTGATGGTTTTGATGTTTTTTTTTAATTGGCTAATTTTGAAGCCAACCATACCTTTCTACAACCCTGCTGTTATTTTATTTAGACCTTAAACATTGTTTGGGTTTTTCTTCTCTAGGGATCAAACAAGAAAAAAGTATGCATTTAATGTAATGGACAGGTTTCTAATTAGGACACATTTATGCATAGTTCATATGTTTTTTTTTTTGCAATGAGCTTCTTGGGCCAAAAGGCCAAAGTCCAACATGAGGAGGTTTTATCATTAGACCTCAGTTGTGATACAGTTACTTCTTTTTAGTCCGGAAGGGTTGAAAGTAGAGATTTCTATCTACTGGGACCCTGAAAAATATGGCTCTCCACAGATCCTAATAACAACATTTTTGTTTTATCTGAGGACTCCTCCAAAAATGGACCACAAGACCCTATCCCAAACATGGTTTATACATCCTTGCTTTACGAAATATTGGATCAACGAATGAGAAAATGTATTTATTAGAGGCAAATCCAACCAGGCCATCTACCCAGCAAATTATTACCCATGAATTTGGCAGTCTATTCTTTTCTCACCTATTGAGGAGCACAAAAGATTTTTCAGCTTTAGATTATAGTGACGTCTACAGGAAGATTGGACACTGGCACTTAAACTGTAGGGGAGCCCAAGAAAATCCCCTCTGCTACTAGCATGTCTGTTTTTGCTAGTGTGCTAGGAGAAAAGATTAACCAATTTTTTTTTTGCATGCGTTTCTTCTCTGCATCACTGTTAGAACAGGTCCCTGTGATTACAGTTATTCAGAGCGGTTAGGTCTTATGCCGCGTACTAGGGGTGCAACGGATCAAAAAACTCACGGATCGGATCGATCCTCGGATCAGGAGTCACGGATCGGATCATTTTTGGATCAGTAAAAAAAAAAAAAAAAAACACAAGACAAACAAAAGTTTTGTCTTTTTACATTTTTATTAATATTTTTATTTAGTTTTTTACTACTAATGGCGGCGATCAACGTTTTTTTTTCGTGACCGCGACATTATGGCGGACACATCGGACAATTTTGGGACCATTACAGTGGGAAAAATGGCAATTACAGTGTTACTGTTTTACTAGTGTGGGGGCAATATTGGCTATGGCTATTATTAATAGCCATAGCCAACATTGCCCCCACACTAGTAAAACAGTAACACTGTAATTGTCATTTTTGCCACTGTAATAATAGTCATAGCCAACATTGCCCCCACACTAGTAAACAGTAACACTGTGTGTATAGCCATTTTCCCCACTGATTACAGTGGGAAAAATGGCTATACACACAGTGTTACTGTTTACTATGGTGGGGGCAATGTTGGCTATGACTATTATTACAGTGGCAAAAATGGTAATTACAGTGTTACTGTTTTACTAGACCGAGTACATCAGTACAGTGAGTTGGCTAATGGCTATTAAGCCATTAGCCAACTCACTGTACTGATGTACTCGGTCCGTCTCCAGGTTGCATGCAGAGTCAGCGGCGCAGCGTGCTCTTGCAAAATAGAAAAAAATCCACGAGCAGAGGGAGGGGTGATGACGTCAGCGCGCATCTCTGCCGAGTGTACCAAGATGGCCGAACGCTCCGGAGCTAGGCCGAAACCGCGGTCTTTCCTAAGGCCGCGGCGGCGGTGCGTTCCGCGGATCGCATACTGTTCCGATCCGAACAGGTCGACCCGTTCGGATCGCCGTTCGGGCACGATCCGTTGCACCCCTACCGCGTACAAACAATCAGGCTTTTTCCCGGCCAAATCACATTGAAATTCCGACGGAATTCCATCGGAAAAATATAGAACATGTTTTATATCTAAAGTCCAATGGAATTCATTGAAATTTCCGATGAAAAAACTCAGATGGGGCTACACACGATCGTAAAATCCGATGGAAAAAGTCCATCTGACTTTTTCCCTCGGAAATTCTGATTGTGTGTACGGGGCATTAGCCTAGCTTTTGGAGTGCTTTGTCAATACCCTACACAACTGAAAGTTGTAGGACTGGCCTGGAAGTAGTGACCTTCGAGCACTCTGTTTTATGTAAGGCACTTTTAGACCCCTTTATAGTAAACCTGTGACCTCAGACTGCTTTTGAATGTCCCAAAGGTAAAAGACTTTTTGTGTCCCCCAATAGGCCAAAAGGAAAATAGGATTTTTATATTCCCTATAAAATGCTTTTCTTGCTTTTCTTGTACTACTGCATTAGGAGACAGAGGTCCCACCCTTCTGTGATTATGATTAAGTTCTTAGTTATTCTTTCTACATAACAAAAGTATTCTGGTAACAGGAAGAGTCATTTTGGGCTGGCCAACGTTTTTTTTTTGCCAGTGTCCAGTCCTCCTGTAAGTGGCAGTATGAACAAAGGGTGAAAGACTTCTGCCTCTTACATACAACCGTTTTTTCTTGGCAGGAAAAAAACTAAGTTTTTCCCGACGGGATATCTCTCAAGCCTGCCTTGCGTACACACGGTCAGGTCAAATACCGACCATCTAAAGCATGGTGACGTACACCACATACAACGGGACTATAAAGGGGAAGTTCCATTTAAATGGCGCCACCCTTTGGGCTGCTTTTGCTGATCTTCATGTTAGTAAAAGTTTGAGAGACGATTCACGCTTTTCAGTCTTCGTGCTTTTAAGTCCGTTACAGCGTGACGAATTTGCTATCTCCATTCCGAACGTTATTTTTACCAGAATGAGTGCTCCCGTCTTTCCTTTGAGTGTACTCAAAGGAAAGGGGTTTTATAGCGAGTACAGAAATCCTATTACTATCTAGCATAAACATAAAAAACAGGCGTACCCAGGGTAGAGGTCTTTGCACGTGTATTTTTGTAAGGTTAAAGGGGTTGTAAAGGTTTGTCTTTTATTTTCTAAATTGGTTCCTTTAAGCTAGTGCATTGTTGGTTCACTTACCTTTTCCTTCGATTTCCCTTCTAAATGTTTTTTTTCTTTGTTTGAATTTCTCACTTCCTATTTCTCCTCAGTAAGCTTTCCACCATAAAAAGTAGATGAAAGATGGATAGCCGCACTCCAAAAAACCGTCCAGGTTTTCTTTTATTCAAATAAACAGCAAATACATCACCAAATCATAAAACAGGAACAGGGGAACAGCCGACGTTTCGCACAAGATTAGTGCTTATTCATGGCATCATCTGAGCGGTGGAAAGTCATTTTGAACAGCTTACTGAACACCTTACTGAGGAGGAACAGGAAGTGAGAAATTCAGACAAAGAAAACATAGAAAAAAAAATATTTAGAAAATTGAAGGAAAATGTAAGTGAACCAGCAATGCACTAGCTTAACCACTTAAGGACCGCCTCCTGCACATTTACGTCGGCAGAATGGCACGGCTGGGCACATGCACGTACAGGTACGTCCTCTGCCAGTGAATAGCCGTGGGTCGCAGGCGCATGCCCACGACCCGGTCCGAAGCTCCGGGACCTCGGGACCCGCGGACCTGATCGCCGCTGGAGTCCCGCGATCGGTCCCCGGGGCTGAAGAACGGGGAGAGCTGTGTGTAAACACAGCTTCCCCGTTCTTCACTGTGGCGGCGTCATCGATCGTGTGATCCCTTTTATTGGGATACACAATCGATGACGTTACACCTACAGCCACACCCCCCTACAGTTAGAAACACATATTAGGTCATACATAACCCCTTCAGCGCCCTCTTGTGGTTAACTCCCAAACTGCAATTGTCATTTTCACAATAAACAATGCATTTTAAATGCATTTTTTGCTGTGAAAATGACAATGGTCCCAAAAATGTGTCAAAATTGTCCGAAGTGTCCGCCACAATGTTGCAGTCACGAAAAAAATCCCTGATCGCCGCCATTAGTAGTAAATTTTTTTTTTTATAAAAATGCAATAAAACTATCCCCTATTTTGTAAATGCTATAAATTTTGCGCAAAACAAACGGTAAACACTTATTGCGATTTGTTTTTTACCAAAAATAGGTAGAAGAATACGTATCGGCCTAAACTGAGGAAAAAAATATTTTTTTATATATTTTTGGGGGATATTTATTCGAGCAAAAAGTAAAAAATATTGATTTTTTTTTTCAAAATTGTCGCTCTATTTTTGTTTATAGTGCAAAAAATAAAAACCCCAGAGGTGATCAAATACCACCAAAAGAAAGCTCTATTTGTGGGAAAAAATGGACGCCAATTTTGTTTGGGAGCCACGTCGCACGACCGCGCAATTGTCTGTTAAAGCGACGCAGTGCCGAATCGCAAAACCTGGCCGGGTCCTTTAGCTGCCTAAAGGTCCGGGTCTTAAGTGATTAAAGGAACCTATTTAGAAAATAAAAAACAAACATTTACAACCCCTTTAAGGGGCATTTAAATCTTTTGTATGTTGACCACTTATAATTCAGGGTATTGCACTTTAAGCCTGTACTTACAGAGAACATGTATTGCAATTTTAGAGCCGTGAAGAAAACAGAATGATAATGCTTGCGCAAATGTAACCTAAATTTGTCTTTGTGGTATGTTTTACGTTCGTATTTTCAGTGCCATAACATTACTGATTCAGCAGTACTAAAATTGTTATTTCAAAAATAACATGTTTGATATTAAGTATTATTTGAATGTGTGTTTTTTTTTTTTTTTTTTGTAAAACAGGAGATGGCAAACATACTGGCACAAAAGCAACTCCGTTCCATTATCCTCACAGTAAGCAATGATTTTTTAATGTTTATTGTGCTTTAAGTACAACATACTGTAATTTGCAATCGTTGGAGGTTTCACTGTACCTAAGCTTTGTCTTGTAGCAGTTTTTAAATTTACTTATTTTTTCATAAGAATGGTTTTCATAAGAATGATGCTGTTTCATGAATTATTGCAGTGCATTACTAAAGAAATACTAGGGGAGCTCGTAAAATTAAATGTATCTAAAATATAACTAAAGGCATTTTTTTAGGTTTCAGATGGAGTGGAGACGATTTAATTGCTGTCTCTGTATCTGTTAGTGAGATTCATCCTCTTTTTGTCATGTCTACCATTTTCACCGAAGGAGAAAGAAAATCCCTCAGTTTGGGTTGTCCCCACAACAGTAATAAAGGGAAAACCTTCTAATGCAGGCATTAGTATTTTTGACAACCAGGGATTTCCTCGCTTGGAGGGATTTTCTCTCACTTCCTGTTTTGACTATCGGGCAGGAAGTGAGGAGACATTTCCCCAATGGGACACAGATTGCAAAAAAAAAAAAACTTGACTGAGATAAACCCTCCCTTTATCCAAAATGAAAAGAAAAACGATGGGCCAGATTCACAAAGAGTTACGCCGGCGTATCAGTAGATACACCGACGTTACTCGCAATCTAAGCCCGTCGCATGTTTAAGTGTATGCTCAAACTGCGATGCACTTAAACCTACCTAAGATACGACGGCCTGCGCCGTCGTATCTTAGGGTGCAATATTTTCGCTGGCGGCTAGGTGGCGCTTCCGTTGAGTTCGACGTAAAATATGCAAATTAGTAGATACGCCGATTCACGAACGTACGCTTGCTCGTCGCAGTAAAGATACGCCGTTTCCGTAAGAGGTATGCCGGTGTAAAGATAAAGCTGCCCCCTAGGTGGCGTATCCTATGTTAAGTATGGCCGTCGTTCCCGCGTCGAAATTTAGAAATTTTACGTTGTTTGCCTAAGTCGTCCATGAATGGGGCTGGACACCATTTACGTCCACGTCAAAACCAATGACGTCCTTGCGACATCAATTAGAGCAATGAACGCCGGGAGTTTTTAGGGACGGCGCATGCGCAGTTCGTTTGGCGCGGGGACGCGCTTCATTTAAATGAAACATGCCCCCTACCCGCCGAATTTGAATTCCGCCGGGTGATTTACGCTACGCCACCGCAACTTTACAGGCAAGTGCTTTGTGAATAAAGCACTTGCCTGAAAAACTTGCGGCGGCGTAACGTAAATCAAATACGTTACGCCCAATCATACGCCCATCTACGTGAATCTGGCCCGATGTCTCTAGTTTTAGTTAATTTTTTTCCAGTTTTATTTCAGTGCCCACTTCAGTGTTTTGTTGAAAAATAACCCGTTTGTCTTGGGACCTTGAATCTACAAACCACACTCTGCAACTAGTAACTGCATGGCTTGGTAGAAGGTTGGAGGAATGCCATCAGATATAAAATCAGCTGTTTTTAGTTGTTTGTTTTAGCATTCTGCCTAAAATACTTTATATATAGGCCTTCTTGAATATGAGAATCTAATAGTATTTAGTGTGCCTATGAATTCATCTACACTGAGATGTGAATACACTAAAATACACACTATAAATGAGTAACCTAAAAGTTACTTTTACAGATTTTTGAATTGCCAGCAAAGTATAGAATCAACTCTTTGGAGCCCTTTGGTTTGTCCTGTGAAAGTTAAAAAAAGGTTGCCAAGCTATGACCAAATGTTAATGGGTAAAGCTCAATTCCTGGCAAAAGTATTTTGGCCCAGATTCTCAAAGGGCTTACGACGGCGCAACGCCATGTACGCCGTCGTAAGTCCTAATCTGGGCCGTCGTATCTGTGCGACTGATTCTTGGAATCAGTTACGCATAGATATCCATTAGATCCGTCAGGCGTAAGGCTCTTACGCTTTCGGATCTTAAATGCAATTGTTTTTTTTTGCCACTAGGTGTCGCCTCCGTCGTTTTCCCCGTCGAGTATGCAAATTAGCTAGATACGCGAATTCCCGAACGTACGCACGGTCGACGCAGTGAAGTTACGACGTTTACGTTAGGTTTGCGCGGCGTAAAGTTGCCCCTGCTATGAGGGGCAACCAATGTTAAGTATGGCCGTCGTTCCCGCATCAAAATTTAAAAATGTACGTTGTTTGCGTAAGTCGTCCGTGAATGGGGCTGGACGCCATTTACGTTCACGTCGAAACCAATGACGTCCTTGCGACGTCATTTGGAGCAATGCACCCTGGGATATTTTCCGGACGGCGCATGCGCAGTACGTTCGGCGCGGGAACGCGCTTAATTTAAATGCTCCACGCCCCCTACCCGGCTAATTTGAATTAGGCGGGCTTGCGTAGGGTGATTTACGCTACTCGCCGCAACTTTACAGGCAAGTTCTTTGTGAATAAAGGACTTGCCTGTAAAACTTGTGGCGGCGTAACGTAAATGAGATACGTTACGCCCGCGGAGTTTTACGTCAATCTACGAGAATCTGGGCCATTGTGTTTTGTTTTTGATGGAGCAAGGAAGGTTACAATCTGAGTCCAGTTTATATTGTTGTTTGAGCCTATAATAGGGGAGATTTCCTGTCACTTCTTGTTAGGAACACCGACAAAAACAAAACCATGTTATGGGTGGTGAAGGGTTAAAACTTCAATAGTATTTTCGTTGATGTCTGTCTTTCTTTCCAGGTGACAGCCGTATCCTCCTTTTTATTTGTACGGGAATCACAGGAAGTAAGAGCCTCTGTGAAGACTGATCATGTCTTTCTTATTTTTCACAGCATGTCATCAGAGCCCAGAGAACCATTAATAATGAGATGGCACACCAGCTCTATGTATTGCAAGTTTTAACTTTCAATCTCTTGGAGGATAGAATGATGACCAAAATGGATCCTCAAGACCAAGTAAGTAATTCAATTGAAATATTTTCTGAGTTATGTTTTGGTAATTGTCATGGACCTTGGAATGCAGAAGTGTCCCTCCCTGAAAGCTGTTACACAGTGGGGGGGTCTTCTTCCCTGGCTTAAAGCTCCAGACGGCTTCATTGTTCTGTGTCTGGCTATTGTGTACATTGATTGCCCCCTGGGGCTTCTGTCTCAATACACATAACAGTCCCTCCATTCAAGCTATCGGACCAATCCCTGCTGAACTCATTTTCAAGTCCTCATTTGCATGGTTATGAGGACCTGAAGGAGAACTCCATGTACTTTACAATTGACCAATAGGAAATCGATTGTTGGGGGCGGGATGTTCCAAATTCTGTTTAAAAGTGTGTTGTGTGCTTCCAATAAAGGTCTTCCTGTTTGAACTTACATACAGCCTGCCTGGTGTTTGTTCTAATGGATCCCGAACGGCACATAACTGTAGTTCGGATCCCGGAGCCTTGGATGACCGAACCATCAGACGTTGCGATCTGCAAGCTGACTCACTAGTAGCAGAGGAGTGTCGGGAGAGCGGAAGCAAGCGAGCAAGGGTTTTGTTACAGTAATTTATGGCAATAAAGTGATTTCCAAAAGAAATGTTGCCCATCTTTTCAGTGGCAATGTATTTATAAAAAATGTGGTTCACCTTTGGAACCCTTGAAACCCTTGGAAAGGACATAGCTTAGAGCAGGAGTCTCCAAACTTTATAAACAAAGGGCCAGTTTACTGTCCTTCAAGCTTTAGGGAGACCTCCGGCTAGCGGGAGTAGAAAATGCCCTAGCATCAGGCATTTATATGTCATCACTGGTTTTAATGAGAGGAATAGTGTCCCATTGTTATCAATGAGAAGAACAGTGCACAACTGATGTTGTTAGTAGGGGAAATGGCGCTCCATCATTGGTTTCAGTTGGTGGAATAGTGCCCCAAAGGGCCAAATAAAGTCAAGCAAAGGGCCACATCCGCATTTTCGAGACCACTGAGAATAAGCAAATACAAACCGTGTCTAGTCATTAATTTACCTTTTGTTATTTTATAGTGAAGGTCAGGTAGTTGTCCTGTGGCAAATGTAGTTATCAGTTGTAGAATGTTTGAGACTGATGGTAGACTTTTGTTGAGTGGATAGTTAAGATGGAAAAAAGCAGTAGAGTGGTAAGGAAAGGGTCTGATGTTTCCAAGAATGGCCTGGGTGAATAAAAGTGAATTTATCTACAGCAAGGGTCTCAAACTGGTGGCCCTCCAGCTGTTGTAAAACTACAAGTCCCATCATGCCTCTGCCTGTGGGAGTCATGCTGGTAACTGTCATTCTTGCAATGCCTCATTGGACTTGTAGTTTTGCAACAGCTGGAGGGCCGCCAGTTTGAGACGCCTGATCTACAGGTAGGCTAAGTTTTTGTGGGTAAGGCAATACTGTATTAAGTTGCCTATCCTTTCAAACATGTTTCCGGTCTATGAAATGAATGCAAGTGTATGTCACCTAGTCCATGTGCAAGTTATGTACTGCCACCTAAAAACATAGGGCCAGATTCACAGCGGAGATACGACGGAGTATCTCAGATACTCCGTCGTATCTCTCAGAGTATCTATGCGACTGATTCATAGAATCAGCTACCCATAGATAGCCCTAAGATCCGACAGGTGTAATTGTTTTACACTGTCGGATCTTAGGATGCAGTACCGCGGCCGCCGCTGGGGGGAGTTTTCGTCGTAAATCAGCGTCGGGTATGCAAATTAGGAGTTACGGCGATCCACAATGGTTTTTCGCGTTCGCTACGTCGCCGCTAGTCTAGTTTCCCGTCGCAAAGTTAGTCGTCGTTTTGGATGCCTTAACTTTACACAGCACACGTATTGCTGTATAAAGTATGGCCGTCGTTCCCGCGTCGAAATAAAAAAATTCACGTCGTTTGCGTAAGCCGTCCGGGAATACGGAATTACGCTACGCGCGTCGCCGTTCGAAAAAATGACATCACTGCGCGCAAAGCATGGCGGGAATTTTGAAGCGGAGCATGCGCAGTAGGTCCGGCGCGGGAGCGCGCCTAATTTAAATGGCACACGCCCATTTAAATTACACGGGCTTACCCCGGAGGCCGCCGGCGTAATTTTTCACGCAAGTGCTTGGTGAATCAGGCACTTGCGATGAAAAATTGCGGCGGTGTAACGTATACGTTACGTCTACGATACGTTACGCCGCCGCGATTCTACCTGAATCTGGCCCATACATCTTGTGCAAAATCTCCAGTGTCCAAAAGCCATTTTAACGGTAAAATGTGTTAGATGATAACACATTAAAACATTACAGTATCTTTCTCTATACTCCACAATATGGACCACTTCATCTTAAAGAATATTTTAAATACATTTTGCAGATCCGTGAAGGGATTTTTGGTTGTAAACTCATACAGACCACTTTAACCTACAGGTAAGCCTAAATTAAAGCTTACCTGTAGGTGCACCAAATATTTCCTAAACCTGCAGAAAAGACTTCACCGATGTCTACGGCGCATGTACTTTATTTTTCAAAGCACTGCATTTCACTGCAATAGTGTAAACTATACCCATAACTTAACCTGGATTTTGGGCTGTGTATGCAGTTGGAGTGCAGTCAAAAATGCATCCATCTGCATCTGATGGAAATGGGCCGTAATCAAAGTTTACTTATTTTTTTTACAGACAATTAAAGCTTAAAGCGTGATATTCTGCCTTTAGCTGTACTGTACATGCTTTTGTTCACAAAGAATCTCTACTGCACATACAATGGTCTCTATTGAGTTGTGCTTTATTCCATTAATGTCTTCTTTCCTCTGCTTGTCCCCAGGCCCAAAGGGATATTATATTTGAGTTACGTAGAATTGCTTTTGATGTAGAGCCAGACCAAAACACTCTTGGTGGGAGCATTGAGAAAAGAAAATCTATGTACACCCGGGACTATAAAAAGCTTGGATTCACTGTAAGTACGCCTAAAATTAGTGATCGTTTTTTTTGTTTATAGTATTCGAATCAGCTGATCCTAAGGCTACAGTACTTGATGTGACTTGACTTTACATGGTTTTATTCTTTGTTTTTAAAAAATTGTAAATTGAGCATAAATTTACATACATAGATTGTGGCCTAATGAAATAGCTGGTTTACTATCCATCATTTATAAGAACTAATTCAAATTGGCTATTGATAAAAAAAAAAAACAACCAGATATTTTTTTCATTTTCAAGCTCACTAAAAAAAAATTATGACTGTGCTCAATAGGTGGTGTGGGTATCCTTGCCATTTTCCCTCTACTAACCAAAGCTTATTCAGTGACTATGCAAATAGCATTGATGATGTGAAAAGTGCATTAAAGGGGTTGTAAAGGTTTCATTTTTTTTTTTCAAATAACAAACATGTCATACTTACCTCCATTGTACAGTTCGTTTTGCACAGCGTGGCCCGATCGTCCTCTTCTGGGGTCCCTTGGCGGCTGTCTCAGCTCCTCCCCGCAATAGCTAACCCCCTCTGGGAAGCTCTCTCCCGAGGGGATTAGCTTGCGGGCTCGCTCCCGTGTGATACAGTCGGTGTCCATATGACTAAGTCCTGCCGCCCCGGTGGCCGCATCATTGGATTTAATTGACAGCAGCAGGAGCCAATGGCTGCGCTGCTGTCAAACTATCCAATCAACGCTGAGACTCCATGGAGAAGAGAATGCCGGGAGACATAGGATAGGATGCATTAAGGTGAACAAAAAAAACACAAACCTTTACAACACCTTTAACCTATGATCACTAGTCAAATTTTGGTTGGACCAGAAAGAAAGAAACGGCACAGATTTGATTTGCTTTCGTGCATTACTGACACTAGTTTTACTATTACCCTTGGCTACTGACCAAATCAGGCTAGTTATTTGTCTTATTCATATAAAGAAAAAAGGGGAAATTAATGGAAAAGAAAATTAATTGATTTGTAATTTTCATCCTTATGTTGTGAGTGTATTATCGGAATTAAACAATGTACAGGACTGTATGTATCTAGTTAAATCAATATATACAACTGTTGGTTACAATACCTGTATGAAGAACATATGGGATAAATGGCTGTATATATCACAAAAAAAAACTTCTGCATGAAAAAAATAAAGCATGTAAACAGCCTAAAATGAATTTACAATAGCAATGTGTAAGTAGACAAAACATAATATTTACTTTTCACATTCCCGAACACAAGGCAGCTACTAGACACTCCAACCAGCCGAATAAGACCCCATACGAATAATTCTCCCCCAAATACGAGATGACGCTCTGTATGGTTCAAGCAGGAATCACAAATCTTTAGTGAAAGACTACAGGCTTTTATATACACCAAAATAGGGGGTTCCTACAACCTGCTCATATTACTCTGAAAATACACCTGTGACCAGACCTAATTAACATGAGCTAATTAACTAATCCCTTAGACAGCATCTGATGACTCAGAGACATGACCTGTAGGCTAGACTTGGCGTCTGTGTCAGAAGACACAATCAACATTATCACAAATACACCTTCACACAATTGCAGGGTCAATTAGCACAAGCAACGATGAGATCTAATGACTCCTAAATTGAACTTCCTGGAATGCCCAAATAAGGGGGTATACTTCCTGGGCATAGCCCTCACAGCGTACAAGGAATAACATCTTCATATTTCTTGAGAGATATTGTTAATAAATATTACTGTCCCGTTTGAAGTAGTCCAAGATATATTTATTATATCCACCCTAATGAACATAGGGTGAATTAGACATAAGAGGTGCATGGGGAGCTGAAGCAAGGGTATCTCATACTTTCTAAGAGATTCTGGGTTCCCTGGGCCCTCCCGTTACAAGAAGCTTATTGGCCATAGTGATAGACTGTGAGGCCCCGTACACGCGACTGAGAAACTCGACGGACAAAACACATCGTTTTGCTCGTCGAGTTCCTTGTTCGGCTGTCAGAAAACGTGTCGAGCCAAATTTTCCCATTGCCCAACGAGGAAATAGAGAACATGCTCTCTATTTGGCTCGACGAGTTTCCCGACGGTTTTCTCGGCGAAAAGTGTACACACGACCGGTTTTCTCGGCAGAATACGTCTCCCATCGAGTTTCTGGCTGGATTCTGCCGAGAAAACCGTTCGTGTGTACGGGGCCTAAGAATGTAGGAGAGGGTGGTAGGCTGCATCCTTTCCCAGAACAAATAAGGGCTTATCACATCATCAAGCTTGTTTAAAATGTTTTACAATGTGGTACACAACCTTTCTAGACTGTTCACACTTGATCAGTGCCCACATCTAGCTGATCAGCGGATTTTCCTGTTTCCACCTATCATTATCACCTATCGCTTGGGCAACAGGGCTGGTGCAAGGATTTTTGACACCCCAGGCGAAACCTCATTTTGCTGCACCCCCATTGGCTCCACCCCTGACTCCACCCCCTTTGTCCTGCCCATGTATGCTCCACCTTTTTAATAAAGCACCCATCAAATGCAGCCTCACCAGTGCCCATCAAATGCAGCCTCACCAGCACCCATCAAATGCAGCCTCAGCAAATGCAGCCTCACCAGCGCGCATCAATGCAGCCTACTAGTGCCCATCAATGCAGCCTACTAGTGCCCATCAATGAATGTTTGCTTGCTTCCATTCATTTAGGAGTCAGGTCACAGCCCTCTGCCGCCACTGCACCTCTGACACTATATACAAATGGAGTGGCGGCTGCCTGCTGATGCTGAGACTTAGTTGCTTGTTGCAGAGAGAAGAGAGTAGGAACACCAGTGGCTGGGCACCCCTAGGCAGCAGTGCGCCTAGTGGTAGCACCGTCCCTGCTTGGCAATTGTCGTTTCTCACTGAAGACTTACTTGCAATGTTACACTTTTAAATTTTTGTCTCTCCCTAGTTTGTAATTTGGTGATGTATTCCTCCCAGGCTATTTTAAAGAGGTTAACGCAACCATTTGAAACAATGAAATACTCTTGATTAAATATTGCATTTCTAAACTGAATTAAACATTTTGGAATTCCTCCAGCTGTGTTAGGAAAAAAGTGTTTCTCAATACAGAGATCAGGTTGCATGCTGATGTACTACAGCTGAGAGGAGGTCGAAACTGTGATATTAGGCATGCACACTGGGAGATATAATGCATGGTTTCTTTGAACAATTATGTGGCTGTCATAGGGCTAGATCCCAGGAGCCAGACTTCCAGTATGTAAATACATCTCCTAGCTTAGACAGTCTGTCTTCTAAACTCTTTAGTAATTTGTCCACAGCTGGGTTATCATATTGTATTTGTCAGGCTAGTCCTGGGAGGTTAACAGGCCTTTATAATCAGGCAGGAAGGAGATGGTTTACTCAGTTCTCTGCAGGCAAATTGAATTTCTACAAGTAGTTTTCATATATCCAGGAGCACCTTTGGGCAGGAAAGAGACCATTTACTCATTACTCTCTGCATGCACATTTTGACATATTCCTTATGGTCTCAGTTCCCATCTGTATCTCAGTAACTATGTACGAGACTGAAGGTTTTCAGCCAGTGGTACCTGTACTTCCTAGGAACTTCTCAAAAGCTGAAAGGGAAGGAAGGTGACTATTTACTCACTACTCTGTACATGCAAATTGTGAAAACAATCTGAGTTTCCAGTTCTTGTTTTATAAGTAACTTTATACTAGACTGAAGTTTTTCAACAAGTGGTGCCTATACCTCCAGGGGCATATTTACAAGTCTAAAGCCTCGTACACACGCACGGTTTTCTCGGCAAGAAAACTGCTGGCAGAGCTTTTTGCCGAGAAAACCGTTCGTGTGTATGGTTTCTCGTCGAGAAAACTGTCGTAAATCTCGACGAGAAAAATGGAGAACCTCAATTTTCTCGTTGGACTGGTTTACGACAAGACAAACGGTCGTGTGTATGCTTAAAAAAAACGTGCATGCTCACAATCAAGTATGAGACGGGAGCGCTCCTTCTGGTAAAACTAGCGTTCGTAATAGAGATAGCACATTCGTCACGCTGTAACGGACTAAAAAGCACGAGGCTGAAAAGCGTGAATCGTTTCTCACCAAACATTAACTAACACACAGTAACACGAGATTCGCAAAAGCAGCCCAAAGGGTGGCGCCAGTGGAATCGAACTTCCCCTTTATACTGCCGTCGTACGTGTTGTACGTCGCCACGTTTTAGAACAATGAGATTTTGGCTTGACAGTGTGTATGCAAGGAAAGCTAGACAGGAATTCCGTCAAGCTTGACAAGAATCCCGTCGAGAAAAACAATGTTTTTTTTTTACGATGGGATTTTCGTGTGTACAGGGCTTCAAGGAGCACTCTAGGTTAAGAACATCTGTACATAAGGAAATAGGTTGTATGTTGTTACTGACTTTCTGACTCTGAAAAAAAATCAGTTGCCTGGTTGTCTCTGGCTGTAATACTTTCTAAGCTGCAGACTTGGATCATGTCTTTTTGTGAGCAGACAGGCAGCTAGCATTTTCAAAAGGTGAGATCAGTGTATTTCTTTGAACAGGTGTCCTTTAAAGTTAGTATACCAACTTGCCAAATTACTATAATTATTATTTCTTATTATACAGGATTTATATAGTGCCAACAGTTTACAAAGTGCTTTACAACATACAGTAAGGGCAGTGTAAATATGCGGGGTGATTAGACTCTAATGGTGCATGCATCAGAAACGTGCCACTCCGACTACATTTTTAGGAAACAAAAACGTTTAAACAATCCATAATCTTCCCTTGCAGGGGGTTCCACCATGACTGTATACACATCCTTCAGCCTCCTGGCTTACTCACTGTCAGCTTCCTGCTGCTCGGTCGCTGGACACATCTGCCTCCTGCAGACATGCACGCTCAGGCTGTAACCTGCAGCCTTAGACTCCCAAAGACCACCTGTCTCTCTCTTTCATGGAGTTGTCTCCTGCTGGGACCCTGAGAGAAAGAGTAACCGCTCAGATGATACCAAGGAACCTTCTCACTGAGTCCAAACCATGGGTGCCGGCAATGCAACGATATTCAAAACTGAAGAGGAAAACTAGGACAGCCGCACTCCAAAAAACGTTCCTTTAATTAAAACTGGTCACAAAAATAACATGCCACAGCAAAAGGTAGACAGAAGCTGACGTTTTTCACACTGTATCTCAGTGCTTAATCATAGGCACTGAGATACAGTGTGAAACGCGTCAGCTTCTGTCTACCTTTTGCTGTGGCATGTTATTTTTGTGACCAGTTTTAATTAAAGGAAGGTTTTTTGGAGTGCGGCTGTCCTAGTTTTCCTCCTGCTGGGACCCTGCCGACCTCCTAGACCAGACCTCCTGTCTGCCGGGTGAAGCTGTCTCAAAGTATGAGCCCTGAGCTCTATCCCTGGGATGAATATGAACCCAGCCCACAGGTGTGTAATCAGCATACCTTTGTGTGAACAAATCAGACGTAGATTGCCAAAACACAGAGTGACAAGGGGTCACATCTCCACAGCAGACACTACAATTTAATACAGTAGGAATTGGAGGGCCATGCTTGTTAGAGCTTACAATCTAAGAGGGAGGGTCAAGAGATACAATAGGTCATAACTGTGGTGGATGAGCTGCTGGAGATAGTAGAAATACAGTTGTTAGGTGGGGGCAGGGAAGGCCTCTCTGAAGAGAAGGGTTTTCAGGGGTCATCTGAAAGTGGGTAGAGTAGGAGATAGTCCGACAGATTGGGGTAGGGAGTTCCAGAGGATGAGAGAGGCTCTGGAGAAGTCCTGGAGGTGAGCATGGTAGGAGGTGACAAGGGAGATAGAGATCAGGAGGCCTTGGGAGGAATTAAGAGAACGATTATTTTAGTATTTTGGGTTGTGAATGGCTTTGTAAGTTGTTGGTATTTTAACCACTTAAGACCCGGACCATTATGTAGGTAAAGGACCTGGCCCATTTTTGCGATTCGGCACTGTGTCACTTTAACTGACAATTGCGCGGTCGTGCGACGTGGCTCCCAAACAAAATTGGCGTCCTTTTTTCCCCACAAATGGAGCTTTCTTTTGGTGGTATTTAATCACCTCTGTGGTTTTTATTTTTTGCACTATAAACAAAAATAGAGCGACAATTTTGAAAAAAATGCAATATTTTTAACTTTTTGCTATAATAAATATCCCCAAAAAAGATAGTTTGCCAATACGTATTGCTCTACCTATTTTTGGTAAAAAAAACGCAATAAGCGTTTATCGATTGATTTGCGCAAAATTTATAACATTTACAAAATAGGGGATAGTTTTAGGGCATTTTTATTAATATTTTTTTTTTTTTTACTAGTAATGGCGGCGATCAGTGATTTTTTTCGTGACTGCGGACACTTTTGACCAATTTTTGGGACCATTGTCATTTTCACAGCGAAAAATGCTATGAAGATGCACTGATTACTGTGAAAATGACAATAGCAGTGAAGGGCTTAACCACTGGGGGGCGCTAAGGGGTTAAGTGTGTCCTAAGGGAGTGAGTCTTACTGTAGGGGGGCGTGGCTGTAGGTGTGACGTCACTGATTGGAACAGATGATCAGTGACACTGCCACAGAGAAGAACGGGGAAGGTGTGTTTACACTCACCTCTCCCCGTTCTTCAGCTCCTGTGACCGATCGCGGGACACGGCGGCGCGCTCGCGGCCCACGGCTGGGCTCTTAAAGGGGACATATATATATACAGGGAGTGCAGAATTATTAGGCAAATGAGTATTTTGACCACATCATCCTCTTTATGCATGTTGTCTTACTCCAAGCTGTATAGGCTTGAAAGCCTACTACCAATTAAGCATATTAGGTGATGTGCATCTCTGTAATGAGAAGGTGTGTGATCTAATGACATCAACACCCTATATCAGGTGTGCATAATTATTAGTCAAATTCCTTTCCTTTGGCAAAATGGGTTAAAAGAAGGACTTGACAGGCTCAGAAAAGTCAAAAATAGTGAGATATCTTGCAGAGGGTTGCAGCACTCTTAAAATTGCAAAGCTTCTGAAGCGTGATCATCGAACAATCAAGCGTTTCATTTAAAATAGTCAACAGGGTCGCAAGAAGCATGTGGAAAACCAAGGCGCAAAATAACTGCCCATGAACTGAGAAAAGTCAAGCGTGCAGCTGCCAAGATGCCACTTTCCACCAGTTTGGCCATATTTCAGAGCTGCAACATCACTGGAGTGCCCAAAAGCACAAGGTGTGCAATACTCAGAGACATGGCCAAGGTAAGAAAGGCTGAAAGACGACCACCACTGAACAAGACACACAAGCTGAAACGTCAAGACTGGGCCAAGAAATATCTCAAGACTGATTTTTCTAAGGTTTTATGGACTGATGAAATGAGAGTGAGTCTTGATGGGCCAGATCGATGGGCCCGTGGCTGGATTGGTAAAGGGCAGAGAGCTCCAGTCCGACTCAGACGCCAGCAAGGTGGAGGTGGAGTACTGGTTTGGGCTGGTATCATCAAAGATGAGCTTGTGGGGCCTTTTCGGGTTGAGGATGGAGTCAAGCTCAACTCCCAGTCCTAATGCCAGTTTCTGGAAGACACCTTCTTCAAGCAGTGGTACAGGAAGAAGTCTGCATCCTTCAAGAAAAACATGATTTTCATGCAGGACAATGCTCCATCACACACGTCCAAGTACTCCACAGCGTGGCTGGCAAGAAAGGGTATAAAAGAAGAAAAACTAATGACATGGCCTCCTTGTTCACCTGATCTGAACCCCATTGAGAACCTGTGGTCCATCATCAAATGTGAGATTTACAAGGAGGGAAAACAGTACACCTCTCTGAACAGTGTCTGGGAGGCTGTGGTTGCTGCTGCACGCAATGTTGATGGTGAACAGATCAAAATGCTGACAGAATCCATGGATGGCAGGCTTTTGAGTGTCCTTGCAAAGAAAGGTGGCTATATTGGTCACTGATTTGTTTTTGTTTTGTTTTTGAATGTCAGAAATGTATATTTGTGAATGTTGAGATGTTATATTGGTTTCACTGGTAAAAATAAATAATTGAAATGGGTATATATTTTTTTTTGTTAAGTTGCCTAATAATTATGCACAGTAATAGTCACCTGCACACACAGATATCCCCCTAAAATAGCTAAAACTAAAAACAAACTAAAAACTACTTCCAAAAATATTCAGCTTTGATATTAATGAGTTTTTTGGGTTCATTGAGAACATGGTTGTTGTTCAATAATAAAATTAATCCTCAAAAATACAACTTTCCTTAATAATTCTGCACTCCCTGTATATATACGTCTATGTTCCCAGCCGTGCCATTCTGCCGACGTATATCGCCGTTAGGAGGTCCTTAAGTGGTTAAATTTAATTTGTTGGGTGAGTGGAAGCCAGTAGAGGGATTGGAGGGATCGGCAGAGTGGGGTAGCAGACGATGACTGGTCAGGTGGATGAGTCTTGCAGCAGCAGGAGTCATCCATGTATCGGGATCAGGGCCAATCTGCCCTATAGGCTCACTATGCAAGCCGCTTAGGGCCCCGAGAGGTAAGAAGTCAGCACCCCCCGCTTCTCACTTTAATGTAAGATGTCATTTCCGACAGCAGAACACCCCCCCCCCCCCCCCGCTTCTCAACCTTAATGTGACATGTAATTTTCGACAGCCCCCCAAAGTCCCCCCCCCCCCCCGCTTCTCAACTTTAATGTGACATGTAATATGTAATTTTGCTTAGGGCCCCAGGGAGGTCAGGATCGGCACTGATCGGGATCATCATTTGGGCAGTGCAGCAATCCTAATTACCGTATTTATCGGCGTATAACACGCACCCTAACTTTAAGAGGCAAGTTTCATGAAAAAAAACTTTCCACAGCCCCCGGCGTATAACAGTATAACACGCAGGCACAGTTTACCCTCTATTTCCAGGGTAAAAAAGTGAGTGTTATACGCCAATAAATACACTACCTATGTCATAATTCTATTAGTTCACTGCAATTGTTTTAGGCTCACTTTGTCAAGTATCTTCTTGTTCATAATCTTAAAGTTCTATGTTTATAATTTACAGGTAGTCAGAGCTTAGCTGTAGTAATCCTACATTTCTAATTTGTGATGTAACAAACTATAAAAAAAAATTCAATTTCTTTTGTCCAAAAAGAGGTCCATATACATTCCTCAGTGATGAAGTCAAACGGACTCTCAGGAAAGGGAGTGACACGCACAATGAATTATGAGTCTGTTTTTGTCAGTAATTCAGGAAAATCTCCTCATACACAGACACAGCAGCACAGTATCACATGCGTAGCACTTTGAAATATGTGTTATATCATGTCAATAATATGG
This sequence comes from Rana temporaria, assembly GCF_905171775.1. Classification (NCBI taxonomy): domain Eukaryota; kingdom Metazoa; phylum Chordata; class Amphibia; order Anura; family Ranidae; genus Rana; species Rana temporaria. The sequence continues at coordinate 145,420,152 of NC_053493.1, forward strand.
AAATGCCAACAATGTGATAATATTATGTTGAAGGCCTACAGATACGGGATGCTAATGGGTTACTTCTGGAGACGTTGGTAGGCTGTACATTGCCAAATGTGACTCTCTCGGGCTTAGCTCAATTTAACATGGAACAAAAATATGGAACCATTTCAAGAATATAAAAGTCTATTATTTCATAAACAGCTGCAGGAGCATCCTTGTTGGTGAGACTTCTAATTGCCAGCTGGACAGATAAAGTGGCACTAGTTATTTTGGCCCTAGTTTCTATCTCCAACTGAGTGTGAACAGCTGAATATATGTGAGAACACAAGTGCTTGTTAATCTTTTTTTTTCTGCTTCAGGATTTCAGTTGCAGGGTTGATTCGCAATATTACGTTTTTAGTATTTTAATGTGTCACAGGTGAACAGATATCTGGTGGTTTGTGTACTCAGTGGGTTGATTTACTTGTAGCACCCTCTACCATAGGTAGGTGCTAGAGGTATAATGTTTTCTAGATTCTGTCAGTGCAGGTAAATTTAAGCAGGCTTATGCTGTGAGCTAGGCCTGTTTGTTTTTGATCTGGGGGCTGGGAGTGGCTAGTGTAGCAGTGGATGTGACTGACATGTACTTCAGCTTTTGGGAGCCTCCCCTGCTTTCAGTGAGAATGTTCTGGAAGAGTGGCAGGGCTGAGAGTTGGAGTGGCATGGAGTACATATGAGGAGCCCTGACCAATCTCCAACAAGGATTAGCAGGCGCAGGCCTTCTACATATACTCACAGTCAGCCTGCTGGGGGAGTTGTCGGCTGGGTGAACTGAAGGATGGAGTGCTAGACTGCGTGCAGGAGAAACACCCCCATCTGGGGGTGTGGATCTGGTGGAGAAGCTTGGGAGCTGGGAGGGAGCCTCTCCTTACACAGTCATGGAGAGGTGTTCTGGAACAGGAGCTAGAAAAGCAGTTGGTCTGCACAGTCCGAGTAAATCCTTCAGGAAGGGCTCAGGGCAGGAGTCGGTGAGTGAAGCACAGTGAAGATCTGGAAGAGGCATGCCAGGGGAGCTGGGTGCAGAGCCAGACGAGAGACTGTGGGGTTTTGTGCCAAATCGTTGCAGCCTGAGGGTGCAGGATTTGCAAGTCGGGCTTGCTGGGATCAGTAGTCCACTATCAAATATTCTTTCTAACTAAATGTTCAGGGCCATCAAGAAAGGGTACTGCAAGCCCCTGGCCTATTAATCTTCAAGTGAAACTATTTCTAGGACTTATTCAGAGTGGGGCCTATTCAGCTGAAGATAGTGGCACTGGATGTCTAATGCTGTGACAGGAAAGTGGTCTGCAGGAGGAGAAGTGTCCTGGATGTAAAAGTCTGCAGGGAGAGTGCAGAGGCGGGAGAAGTTCTGAGGTGAAAAGTCTGTCAAGATTAGAGTCCATCATTTTTGTTCTATTCAAGATAATGCAAAGATAATGAGTAAACCATTTGTCAATGTAAAGCTGGATCCCCTCTAACGTTGCAAATACCAATTTGTTCCATGGGCATCCCATATCCCTTCCCCAACCAAGTTCAATCCCCCAAATAAGACAACAAAACAAAGCAAAAGACTTTTCATTGTCTACAAGTGTGATGTTTGAAGTGAAGTGTGATGGATGTCTGGCAGCAGGGTGAATATTCGTGGATGTTAGAAACTCATAGCAACACACCGCTACATACTAAAACTGGAAATCTGGTGCAGCTCTGCACAGAAAGCAATCCGCTTCCAGCTTTTATTGTATAAGCTTAAGGCCCCTTTCACACTGGGGCGGGAGGTGCGGTGGCGGTATAGCGCTGCTAAAAATAGCTGCGCTATACCGTCGGAATTGCCGCTAGCGGTGCGGTATTAACCCCTGATACCAGCCGAAAAAGGGTTAATACCGCCCGCAATGCGCCTCTGCAGAGGCGCATTGCGGCCGGTATTACCGCGGTGTAGCATTGTTTTCAATGGGAAGGAGCGGTGAAAGAGCGGTATACACACCGCTCCTCTTACCGCTCCAAAGATGCTGCTTGCAGGAGATTTTTTTCTCTCCCGCCAGCGCATCGCATCAGTGTGAAAGCCCTCGGGCTTTCACATTTAGAATGCTGGGCAGGAGTTTTTCAGGTGGTATTAAGGTGCTATTTTTAGCGCTAAACTGCCTGGAAAACTCCTCAGTGTAAAAGGGGCCCAAGTGAACAAGCTAAAGTTAGAAGCTGATTTGCTACCTTGCACAGCTGCACTTTTCACTCTTCATTTTTAGTGCCCATTCACACCACAAAAACATCCTCCAAATCCGTTCTAGATGCCTTTAGGGCTCTTTCACACGTCCGTTCCGTTCGTCCGTTTTTTGGACGTCCGTTAACGGACCGCAATGCTTCCCTATGGGCTAGCGTCCGTTAGCGGATGAGCATCCGCTAACGTCCGTTAGCATCCGTCTGCGTTCAGTTCCGTTTTTTTGGACGGAAGAAAACCCTATTTTTCTTCCGTCTAAAAAACGGAACGGACGAAAAACGGACGTTAACGGATGATCCGTTTATCATCCATTCCGCTAACATCCGTTTTTCTATGTAAAAAGCCCCCCCCAAAAAAAAAAAAAAACGGATGGAAAAACTGATGCAAAAACTGATGCAAAAACTGATGAAAAACTGACGAAAAACTGACGAAAAACTGACGAAAAACTGATGGAAAAACGGATCAACTGATGAAAAAAAAACTGATCTGAAAAACTGAACGGACGTGTGAAAGAGCCCTTATGCATGCACATTTTCAACATGTTTTTTGTTTAAGCATTCCGGTGCATTTTAGTTGCGTTTTTTAAGAGTTTCTGGATGCATTCCAGATGCTTTTCTTCTTTTTTTTTTTTTTCTTTTCACTGTACTGGGGTCCGGTGCATTTTTTTTATGCTTTTTACCGCGTTCCAGTACAGTTCTGTGTGGGAACAAAAAGCAGCATGTTGTATTTTTTTTTTCTCAAACTGAAAACCAATTGAAAGCATTGCACTGGTGTGAACCCATGTAACCTAATGTTCATGCGTTTTTGATGCAGAACAAGAAAGCACTGCACTGCATGTGGTGTGAACAGCCGTGACTAATTCAACCCCAGTGCCTTGTTTTCCTAAAGACCTATTCACACCACATGCAATGCAGTGCTTTTTCTCTACATCAAAAATGCATTGAATGTAGGTTATATGGGTTCCAATGGTTATAGTTCACACCAAAAAAGCATCAGAAGTACAGTAAAAAAAAAAAAAAACAGGAAAAAAGAAGTAAAAAAAGTAAGCATTTGGAAATGCATCAAAAACACGTTAAAAACGCACAAATGCGGAAACGCATTCGGTACAGATCTGGAGGATGTTTTTTTGGTGTGAATGGGCACTAAGCGCACATCATAGGTAAAGATCTGCATACGTTTCATTGGATATCAAGTTGCATGTATTGCTCTAGCTTAAAGTGAAACTCCAGGCAAGAGTGTTGTAGCACTCGGCAATATTTTACAAGCACTACTGGGTGGAGTGATATCTTGCCACATGGGGCCTGCATAGCCCTAGCCCCGATGTCACAACAATGAACCTCATAGGAAATGGATCCTCCATCCCACTCAACTGATACAAATACCCCCAGAGAGGAAGAGGAAGAGCTAGAAAGGTCTTTTATTACTCTCACTGAAACAGGAATTTTTTATTTCTCAAGATGCATGTGACATTTTTTTTACTTTCTCTGACAACTGACCAAAAGACATCTTTTATTCCCACTAACATCATTGCATTTTTTTTTTTACCACTGACCACCAGTGGAAGTGGCATTTCTTTCTCCTACTGATTAACCACATAGTGGAATTTGTACTCCCACTGACAGGAATTAAAAAAAAAATATATTTTTACTCTGGCTGCTTAGGTAGGGACACCGACATGGGCCATTATGTACTCACAGTGATCACTGACTTTGGTGCATATTTTATTCCCACTGGCCACTGGCATCGGGGCCTTTTGTGTACTCGCACTGACCACCGACGTAGGGGCATTTTGTACTGTCACTAACCAGCAATTAAAAGTAAGGGCATTGTTATTTTCACTAACCTTCAATGCCATGGCATTTAAAAAAAATAAATGGGGGAAGGACTCTGTTAAAACTCCTACTGACCACAGTTCTGCCCCCAATCTGGTCCTTTGTTTAAATGGTTTGGGGACCCCTGGTATGTACATTGCACTGAAATAAATGCATTCATTTTTTAATTAATGTTTTATGCCATTATTAATTTGTAATGATAAAAGAAGAGAGGGCAATTACATTTCAAGTTTTACTTTTATCAAACACCATTGCGCGTATCCATGCCAAAGTGAATTCTGAATAACATAAAATTCTGATTACTTACACCAGAGGGCAGCACATGCCTATCACATTTCTTAGTTGTCATTTCACACACATCCAAGTGGCTGCAGTTATAAAAATTGAGGCAGTGCGTTCCTTGGATTATGGGTATGCTTTATACATCCTAAGAATCACAGTTCAACTTCCTCTTAGGCCCCGTACACACGACCAAACATGTATGCTGAAACTGGTCCGCAGACCAGTTTCAGCATACATGTTCGGTCGCGTGTAGGCGCGAGCGGGCCGAATTCCAGCAAACATTTGCCCGCCGGGCCTTTTCCCAGCAGACAAATATTCCTGGACGTGTTTTAAAACCGTCCGCTGGAATCCTGCCCGCTCGGACATGTACGGTCGTCAGTACAGACCTACCGTACATGTCCGAGCGCCCGCCGTCCCTCGCATGCGTCGAATGACTTTGACGCATGCGTGGAAGCCTTTAAATGGCAGGCCCGCCCACGTCGCCGCGTCATTGTCGCGGCGACGACGCGGACACGCCCCGCGTATTGTTTACGCGCGGACTTCTGTACGATGGTTAGTACAGCCATCGTACAGAAGCCCTCTGGCAGACATGTACGGTGAAAATGGTCCGACGGACCGGTTTCATCGTACATGTTTGCTCGTTAGTACCCGGCCTTAGTTTAACTGACTATTAGATGCAAACACAAGTTTGTTTTTCTGGTTATTCCACTCCTTAGTGCTTTGTACAAAATTTAAGGAGGAACTAATAATAAAGAAAGATGCAGTTTTTATATATACATATACATATATATATATATATATATATATATATATATATATATATGTGTGTGTGTGTGTGTGTGTGTGTGTGTGTGTGTGTGTGTGTGTGTGTAACTGTGCACATAAATTCAAAGTAATTAAATGAATGCACATAATTGTGTAGGTTGCACTGTTAACTACCGTACTTATCAGTTCTTATTTAAAGTGTTACTAAACCCACAACAGTAAAATCAATCTGTATATGCAGTAAAGCATGCTTGTTGTACTCACTGTGGAACCTAAGGGGTTAATCCTCTGCATTGTGTAAAAAGTCTGCTCGAGGCTGTATGCACAGAGCCTTCCCTTCTTCCACTGACTCCAGAACAGATCCGCATAAGACAGAGCCTTTGGAGTCAGGCTGCACATGCTCGGTTTGGTGTGTATTGCATTTTTCCTTTTTTTTTTCTTCGAGAGAGTGCATTTGATGGACACAGGGCCAATCTGCACTGTCTAGACAGAGGGTCAGGGGTCCTGGATCCTGATTGGCCAGCTAAGTGCAGTATAAAAACTCCTCCTACAAGCTTTACTAGTAGCTGATAAAAGTCACAAGACTGCTATATACTGCAGATGAGAAAAGGTATTCAGCTGTTTATAGTTACTAAAACTTTTACAATTCCATGTCCTGTGTACTGTGGGAGACCAGATATAGCGAATGCAGGGTCATAGGTTTAGTAACCCATTAATGACCGCTATCATCAATCCTTCCTCCAGAGATAATATATGTTCAGATGGTCAAAATGTGAATTTTACAATCTTTATTTAACAAATAATGGGCTAGATTCATGTAGCCTTTACGTCGGTGTATCTATTGATATACGCCGTGTAAGTTAGAAGATGCGCCGTCGTATCTATGCATGCTATTCTGGGAGCTAGATACGCCTGAATTTCAGCTTCCTCCAACCGACGTAAGTGTTAGTACGCCGTCGTATCTAACATATCTACATATTTACGCTGGCCGCTAGGGGCGCTTCCGTAGATTTACGCGTAGAATATGTAAATTACCTAGATACGCCGATTCACGAACGTACTTGCGCCCGCTATGTTTTTTACGTAAGGCTTACGTCCGGCGTAAAGTTATCCCTGCTATATGAGGCGCTGTCAATGTTAAGGTATGGACGTCGGAACAGCCGTTGAAATTTACATCGTTTACGTAAGTGGTACGTGAATGGGGCTGTGTGTAGGTTACGTTCACGTCGAAAGCATTGAGCCGACGTATCTTAGGGAGTATATGCGACATGACTCTGCGCATGCGCCGTTCGTTCAGGAAGACATTTACGGGGGGCACGACTAATTTGTATACAACACGCCCACTACCTTCCACATTTAAATTAGGCGGGCTTACGCCTGCCTATTTACACTGCGTCGGTGCAATGTACGGCACCAGATCTTTGTGAATACTGGTCTGGGCGCCCTATTTTACGTCGGCGTATCGCATATGAGATGGGCTACGCTGGCCAAAATATACGCCGAGCTACGTGAATCTAGCTCAATAGGTTTTAAGTGGTCAACCATGCTTATAGGTGTTAGAAAAAATAAATCTTCATATGAGTTGACCATGTTTGTGGTGATTTTACACAGGAAAAGTGATAGCAGTCTATAACTCTTGGCATCATTTTTACTGTTAAACGTAACTCTTAACACATCCCTAAATGTAACCCTTAACTTCAACCTTGCCTCCAACTGTAACCCTAAAGTCAAATTTACACCGGCATGGCAGTAAATTCTGTGAATGGAGTAGTATCAGTTATTACATTATGTAATGTGAGGCAAGTGCTGGCACCTACATTTCTGCTGCCAAAAACCTGCATCAAAATGTATGTGCTAAAATTCAATAATCCTCAGGCAATTGGAATAAAGTGAATCAAGTCCTGTTTTGTTAAATCTGCAGTTTAGGCTTTTTGCACTAGATGGTGCTGTGTGGCAGTTTAACAGCAGTGTCCATTGGCAATGGAAAGAGAACAATATTTTGTTATACATCTGTCATTTCACCACACAAAGGATACACCACAAGGCTATTATTTCTTCTACTCATGCATTGTGTGTTATTTAAAATCCCCAATACACAACAAACATAAAATAAATATATAAATATAGTGTAAATATATATATATATAGAGAGAGAGAGATAGATTGATATAAATATATCAATAAATATATATACCGTATATACTCTAGTATAAGCCGAGTTTTTCAGCACATTTTTTGGTGCTGAAAAGGCCCCCCTCGGCTTATACGCGAGTCACCTTTTTGCGCCTGATCTCCCGATTTTGGGGACCCGGTACCGGCCAGCCAGAGGTCCCCTGGACCCCAAACTTGGCACATGTGCAACGTTTGTTGTCGGGGGGACCTACGGCCAGGGAGCACCGATTTTTCAAAAATCGGCACCCCTTCCATAGACTCCAATGTTAAATGGTAATTTCTCTGGTAACTTTGGGGACCTGGTACTGGCTGGCCATAGGTCCCCTGCTGTCTGGGGGACCTACGCCTGGGGAGCACTTCTATATAATCCCATGTTAAACGTAAGTCTAGTCATGGGCACAGTGAGGCATGGGCACATTGAGGCATGCACATGGACACAGTGAGGCACAGTGAGGCATGCAGATGGACACGCTAGGCTTATACTCGAGTCAATACGTTTTCCCATTTTTTGTGGTCAAATTAGGTGCCTCGGCTTATATTCGAGTCGGCTTATACTTGAGTATATACGGTAGTATTTATTGGAATAAATCTTAAGATCAACACCAGACAAACAGCCATAACCATAGATTGTTGACTTTTTTTACCCACCAATGGATTTGTATTTCTGTCCACGCATTGCTAAGATTTACACAGACCTGGTAGACCGCACAGCCAATCAGGAGACACCACTTTCTCTGTTACATCTATAGGCTGTAGAAGAAATACAATGGTATCTTCTCTCCACCCCCATATTACTGACCGGACATTGGTGGGGCACAATAAGAGTGAAGAAGAGCTCACACTCTCCACTAACTATGCCCTCTCCTCCTATCATCATGTTGCCAGCACAAATGAATGCAGCATACCTGATTGGCTTGCTGACCTGCCCCTCCCTTTCGCAGTCTGACTGCTTCTATACATAAGATTGCAGAAGATCTGAAATCAAACGCAGGTACTTAAAATAGCTGCATTACAAATACAATATATTTTCACTGAATTCATAGCTGAATTATGTTTTTTTGTGTGCCAGGGGCGGACTGAAAACTCATGGGGCCCCCGGGCAATAGGAGATTATGGGGCCCCCGGGCAATAGGAGATTATGGGGTCCCCAGGCAATAGATTATGGGGCCACACAGTATACACACAATATACACACACTGTATACATACATACACATATATATATATATATATATATATATATATATATATATATTAGGGGTGCAACGGATAACAATTGATCCGTGATCCGAACGGGTCACCCCCTTCGGATCGGAACACACTGTGATCCGCGGATTGCCGCGGCTCCGGAGCTTCGGCTGAAGCCGCGGCCTTTCCTATTGTTATGTCCGTGGCTCCGGAGCTAGGCCGAAGCCGCGGTCTTTCCTAACGTTATGGCCGCGGCTTCAGGCCTACCCCCGGAGCCGAGGCCATAACGCTAGGAAAGGCCGCGGCTTCGACCTAGCTCCGGAGCCGCAGGAATAACATTAGGAAAGGCCGCGGCTTTGGCCTAGCTCCGGAGCCGCGGCCATCTTGGTACACCCGGCGGCGGCCCTCCTCTGTTTACACCCACAGAGGAGGAGCCCGCACTCGTGGGGAAGAAGCACACGCTGGGAGTCTCTTGTCTCTTGCCCCTGAATAGTTGGGGAACTTAAATTGCACATAAGCATTCATAACGCAATTAAACAAAGGGCAATACCCATCTCTTTACCCTCCACCTCTGCAGTAATGTGCTACCAAATCTTACAGATTAAGCGAATCTATTAAACACAACATTCTTTTCCAACATAAAACAATCTATTCAGGGCCCTGCATGTCTTTACTATGGTTGTTTATTCATTGTTCCTCTGTAAAGCAATGTGGTGTTTTCTGGATTGCTTATGACAGCTTTCCCCTTGTGTGGTTAAAATGTTCCATGCGATTTACAGTATCAACAGATTCATGAACACTTTTAAAGCCAACCTGTTAGTTTTAAGCTTGTCGGCTCATAAAAATTCTGGTCTCTTGCCCCGAGAGGAGGGGGGGGGTCTCTTGTACTGAGAGGAGGGGGGGTCTCTTGTACTGAGAGGAGGGGGGGTGTTTGCACCTAGGGGGTACTATAGTTGGTGTGGGGGGGAGATGTGTATATTACAGTGGGGGGGGGGTGTGTATATTACAGTGGGGGGGGGGGGAGATGTGTATATTACAGTGGGGGGGGGAGATGTGTATATTACAGTGGGGGAGAATTTTATTTTTTTATTTGCCGATCCGAAAAATGATCCGATCCGTGACTCCTGATCCGAGGAACGATCCGAACCGTGAGTTTTTTGATCCGTTGCACCCCTAATATATATATGTATACACACACACACACACACACACACACACACACACACACACACACTGAGAAGGTATTGGAGAGGCGGGGGAGCTATAATCTTGGGATTTTTAGGCCAAAAGGATGTCGGTAAGGGACATTTCAGCGACAGATGTAAAACACAGATTTTTACATACTGTCCCTGGTTTTACTAATGTTGGCAACCCTGATGGGGCCCCCAAGTGGCATGGGGCCCTCGGGCAGTGTCCAAGGGCCTGAATGGTCAATCCACCCCTGGCCAGGGGTTTAGCTTTTTAGTATAGGATATGGCATTTTCAGATGTAAAAGTGCTGATACATATGGGATGATCTGTACTCGGTATATAAACAAGCATGCTCAGAAGATCCAAGCATATTTATACACAATTCATATTGGTAGGCGATTGTTGGCTTACTTTGATCGTTTTTGAAAGACTATCTTTATTTTTCCTGATATCCCTGCCTAAACTGCACAGACGAAAATGCTAGTCATGTAATTCCATTTACTGGCTGATTTTGCCTAACATTGAGCAATTAATTTAGCAGCTCCAAAACCGGGCCACATGGAGGTTTCACATAAAATACGAATGCCCTTTACTGATGAGTAAACAAAAAGTAGATATTTTTTAAGCCATGAAATTTGAGTGGGAGTGTGAAATGTTGAATCCTGCCATTCCTAATACCTGTGTCATTTTCTCTAGATTAGGTCATTCACATAAATATAATTCTAATCTAACACAGAGCTCCTGTAAAAGTGTGTTCTATATTTTAAATCTGAACTCCAGGCAGATATAACAAAGGCACAAATGAAAGACATAATGAAATCATATACAGGCACATTTCAAAAATTTGAATATCATCAAAAAGATAACTTATTTCAGTAGTTTGATTCAAAAAGTAAAATTTTTTTTTCTTTTAACGATTGTTACAGCTAGTGAAAACCCAAAATTCAGTATCTCAGAAAATTTGAATATTACATAAGACCAATAAAAAAGGATTATTAATACAGAAATGTTGGCTTACTGAAAAGTATGTCCAGGTACAGTATAGCATGCACTCAATACTTGGCCAGGGCCCATTTTGCACAAATTAATGCATCAATGTGGCGTGGCATGGAGATGTTCAGCCTGCGGCACTCCTGAGCTGTTATGGAAGCCAAGGTTTTTTTGATAGTGGTTTTCAGCTCACCTGCATTTTTGGGTCTGTTGTCTCTCATCTTGCTCTTGACAATACCCCACAGATTCTCTATGGGGTTTAGGTCAGGCGAGTTTGCTGGACAATCGAGCACAGCGATTCCATGATCATTAAACCAGGTATTGGTACTTTTAGCAGTGTGGGCAGGTGCCACGTCCTGCTGGAAAATTAAATTGACATCTCCATAAATCTAGTCAGCATAGGGAAGCATGAAGTGCTCTAGAATTTACTGGTAGGGGGCTGCGCTGACTTGGGACTTGATAAAACACAGTGGACATACACCAGCAGATAACATGGCTCCCCAAATCGACACTGACTGTGGAAACTTCATTCTGAACCTCACAAAACATGGATTTTGTGCCTCTCCACACCTCCTCTGGACTCTGGAACCATAATTTCCGAATTAAATGCAACATCTTCCACAGTCTGTGATAAGAGGCCAATGCACGGGGCCATGCATTGTAAAATCTTGGACGAGAACCTTCTACCCTCAGACAAAATACTGAAGATGGGTCAAGGATGGGTCTTTCAGCATAACAATGACCCAAAACATACTGTCAACAAAGGAGTGGCTCAAGAAAAAGCACATTAAGGTCACCAGACCTTAATCCTATAGAAAATGGATGGAGGAAACTGAAACTTTGAGTTGCCAAGCGACAGCCAAGAAACCTTAAGGGTTTAGAGAAGATCTGTAAAGAGTGCAAACCTGGTCTCCAACTACAAGAAACATCTTACCTCTGTGCTTGCCAACAAGGGTTTCTCCACCAAGTACTAAGTCATATTTTGCTTGGGGGTCAAATACTTATTTTACTTACTGAACTGCAACTCAATTTTTAATGTTTGTATTGTATTTTTTCCGGATTTTTGGTTGATATTCTGTCTCTTATCATTTAAAATACACCTATGATAAAAATGATAGACACTTCATTTCTTTGTAAGTGGGCAAATTACAAAATCCGCAGGGGATCAAATAATAATTTTTGCCACCCAATTTTTTGTTAAAATATAAAAGATAATGTTACGCGGAGTAAAAAGATACCCAAAGCTTTAAAATTGTGCACAGTCATGGAATGGCCCCAGACTTCTTAATGTATTTTTCTCTGCGGGATTAAAAAATCTCTATAGGTAACAATTTAAATGTTTTTACAAGTTACCAATTTAGAGTCACAGCGGATGTCTAGTGCTATAATTATTGCTTGCGCATTAACGATCACAGTGTTCTGTTTACATATCCGGGTGTGACCTAAGTAGGCATTCACTTCTGTGTTTAAAATTTTTATTATCACTTTTATTCCTATAACATTACATGTAAACATCCCTTGTGATAGAAATAAGGCATGACAGGTCTTCTAACCTGAAAAGCATGAGATAAAAAAAAAACTCCTATTGATCTCTCTTTCCGGGAAAAAAAAATTCAGTGCTTGTGTCTGCCAGAGCCGTAAAAAACGTCATGACGTCACTTCCAGCCTCCCAGGCTCTCGGATCGCACAAGAGAGCCAAGAGAGATGCAGGTGGGCAGCAAGAGGGAGGGATGTCCCCTCCCACTGCCTGTAAGAAAACATTCAGTGGCTAATTAGCTGCTAGGATGGCTTTTACATAACAGGGATTAACCTACTGAAGAGTAAGGCCTCGTACACACGATAGGTTAACCAGAGGACAACGGTCTGATGGACCGTTTTCATTGGTCAAAACCGATCGTGTGTGGGCCCCATAGGTTATTTAACCATTGGTTAAAAAAAAGCTAACTTGCTTTAAATTTAACCGATGGATTCCTAACCGATAGGTCAAAACCGATCTTTAGTAGGCACAACCATCGGTTAAAAATCCATGCATGCTCAGAATCAAGTCGCCGCATTCTTGGAAGCATTGAACTTCATTTTTTTCAGCACGTCGTTGTGTTTTACGTCACCGTGTTCTGACACAATCGGTTATTTAACCGATGGTGTGTGGGCACAACGGACCATCAGTCAGCTTCATCGGTTAACCGATGACAACGGACCGTTCTCATCGGATGGACTGATCGTGTGTACGAGGCTTTAGATACCAGGATGATGCCTATAGCTGCAGGCATTATCCCAATATCTCCAGTTCAAGTCCAGGACGTCATATGATGTCCCACAGGTGGTAAGTGGTTAATACCAGTTTAGGCTTAGCTCAAGGCTCCAGACATTAGAAAGTTATAGAAAAATGGATGTTAGTTTATTTTTGACTTTTGATTTGTGGGTTTTCATTTTAGTTCCGACTCCAACGTTAAGAAATAATTAGTGCTGTATAATGAAAGGCACCATGTTTTTTGTCACTTTTGACTAGATGTTACAAATGAGTGCGATTCCGGCTTCTTTTCTAATAATGATCCATTAAATATGTGAAATGCTTGGGACATAAATTTCACTTTCTTTCTTGAATTATTCATGACGTTTATTGATTATGCTACTGGAAACCCTCACAGGTCAGACTTCTTAATGTATTTCTCTCTGGGGGCCACTCTTGCTGTTTTAACATTCTACATCTGGTCCAAGAGGCCAAGATAGACTTTAAGCAGTCATGTCAACCCATACAGATGAGCTTATGCTGTGCGCTGCTAAATCTGGAATGATAAACAGTTTCTGATATTTCACTGCTTTCAAGAAAATGACAACTAGATGAAAGTAGATTTGCCACAGGCTGTAGTTAATATTAAATCACAAACTTGTCAATAAAGAGATTGTTAGTAGGAAACATAGCAGAAAAAGTCTGCTCGTTGGACTAGAGGTCAGGACACAAGCCTGTGCAAATGCACAACATCCCCTTGGAAAGTCATTATTAGTGATTATGGGTCCGTTTTTTTATCTTTTTTTTTTCCAAGTTTATGCTTTTTTAAACAACTTTTACATTTCTTTTTTATTCTTAATCCATATACAAATATTTTCCAGAGAACAATTCGCTAAAGAGCACACCAGATTTTGAGGCTCAAATTATCTGATTTAGTCAAAGGTGAGATGTTGCAATGAGTTTTTGCCTGGTGTATACATTTCTGGTTGAGCTAATGAGTTTTGTAAACAGCAAAGGGAAAGCATGCGAAATGTCAAATGGTGCCTAAAGCCTCGCCTGCAATATTTTAGGTTTAGTCAGCTAAAAAAAAATACTATTTTTAAACATTTTCCTTTTCTAGCCATAATAAATTATGTACGAAACCGCTATACATTCTCCTTAAAAGAAACCTGTTTTACTTTTTATTGGGTTTCCTCAGGAGACAAACGGGTCAGTTCACTAAAATGTTTAACCAATTCATTATTTTTTTGTTACAATAATTTTCATGTGAAAATGTTCATTTTTTTCACTTTGTAAAAGAAATTTGTAAGTTCTGTGTATAATTGTATTCTGTTTTATATGTATTGCACACACTGCCCTCACTGTGCACACGGCACTAATAATGTTTTCATTACATGTTTGCATTCTTTCGAGTCCTGATTAGAATTGGTCTGCCTATGTTACGCCCCTTGTTACCATAGACGTACAATTGTAGTATTAATGTGATACCTACGTAATCATGTGTTTTAAAAACCTTCAATTGCGTCATAATAAAGCCAAACAGTTATTTGAAAGGTTCAGACTGTACCTTTTGTGTTTTATTCCCTACTGCAGTAGTTATTAATTTGGAACCAGTAATCAATATGAGGATAGGAGTTGCCTATCTATAAAATGTCCAGGTCACACTTGAAATGCATTTTTAATGGCAAGCTTCAGGTAGATTTTTTTTTAGTGTATGTTTTAATGAACAAGTTTAAGTCCTTTATCTTGATTTGTGATTAAACTTTTGAAATCCCCTGTACAGTAACACTGACTGGAGGAAGGAACAGCAGCAAGCAGTGGTGTATTTAGGTTTTGTGCTGCCCTAGGCCTGACTAAACTCGTGCACCCCTTAATTTAAATATGGTCCACCCCTTTCTGACAAGGCCACACCCCTTTCTGTTTAAGACCTGCCCTGAAATTTTCGAGTGAGGACATTAGTTCTTAGGGCCTGGGGGGGGGGGCATTGGATTCCCTTACTTTGCATAAATTTCCTCTCACTTCCTGTTTGGCTATGGGGCAGGAAGTGAAGGGAAATCTCTGCAATGGGACAAGGATGGTAAAACAATAAACGGTCAGGGGCTATAACCCTCCCTTACTCTATCCAAAGTGTTGCCTATAGTTCTACTTTAAGCACAAATTTTGGATAATTTTATGGAGAGGACTAAGAAGATATAACCATGCCAATGGTGCAGCAGAAAACATAAAAGATATAGCACAGTGAGGAAGGTTTGTGGTCCAGGAAGATAGGACAGTCAAAATTAGAAGCAACTTGTTTTACACGAACAGTGTAGCACAAGCCGGCGGGAACTCTTTCCGTGCTGCCCCCCTGCAAAGTGATGCCCTAGGCCTGGGCCTTGTTGGCCTAGGCCAGGATACAGCGTTGGCAGCAAGGAACATACTGACAGAAAGAAAGAAAACGGAGTGAAAAGTTCCAATTCTGCTCCTTATCTGACCAGTCACAGGCTGGGGGCAGGTATACAGCAGAAGATGAAAACCAGGGCCGGTGGAAGGATTTCTATCTACTTAGGCATAGGTTTATTTTGCCGACCCACCATCTACCCACTACCCCACTCCACTCAACAATGGCAGTGTGCATTCCCCGCTTAGCCTCCATTGAAACCGGTAGAAGAGAGGGCGCAGTGTTATGCCGCGTATACACGATCATTTTTCAGGTTCTAAAAAATGAAGTTTCTTTTATTGTCATTAAAAACGATCGTGCGTGGGCTTCAGAGCATTTTTCGGGGTTCTAAAAAATGGGCAAAATTTTTTCCGGACATGCTCTATTTTTTTACAGCGTTTTTAAAGTTGTCATTTCTCAGGTTGTAAAAAATGGTCGTGTGTGGGCTTTAACGACGTGAAAAATCTGTGCATGCCCAGAAGCAAGTTATGAGACGGGAGCGCTCGTTCTGGTAAAACTACCATTCGTAATGGAGTAAGCACATTCATCACGCTGTAACAGACAGAAAAGCGCGAATCGTTTTTTACTAACACAAAATCAGCTAAAGCAGCCCCAAGGGTGGTGCCATCCGCATGAAACTTCCCCTTTATAGTGCCGTCGTACGTGTTGTACGTCACTGCGCTTTTCTAGAGCATTTTGTTTTCACGATCGTGTGTAGGCAAGGCCGTTTTAATGATCAAGTTGAAAAAAACTGTTTTTTCTAGAGCCTGAAAAAAGTAATTTTTTAGAACCCGAAAAATGATCGTGTGAACGCAGCATTAGAGATTGGAAGGTAGGCATTTTACCACTGCAGTCCCAAAACCTTTTTATAAAATGTAAAAATCATTTTAGGCCCAAAGATTACTTTAAATCCCACAAAAAAATCATATACAGTGCCTCGTAAAAGTATTCACACACCTTGAAATTTTCCACATTTTGTCATGTTACAACCAAAAAGGTAAATTTATTTTATTGGGATTTTATGTGATAGAACAACACAAAGTGGCACATAATTGTGAAGTGGAAAGAAAATGATAAATGGTTCTCATTTTTTTTTTTACAAATATCTGAAAAGTGTGGTGTGCATTTGTATTCAGTTCCTTTATGCTGATACCTCTAACTAAAATCAAATGGAACTAATTGCCTTCAGAAGTCACTAATTAGTAAATTGAGTCCACCTGTGTGTAATTTAATCCCAGTATAACTACTGTTCTGTGAGGCCCTCAGAGGTTTGTTAGAGAAAATGTGTGTCTGAAAACTAACACTGTGCATCACCCTGAACACACCATCCTTACCGTGATCCTCGAGCATGCGCAGTAGGTAATCGGGCAGTGAAGCTGCAAGGCTTCACTTCCTGATTCCCTCACCGAGGATGACGGCGGAAGCAGCCGAGGACCGAGCGATTGCCTAGCCTCGGCTGCTGACATCGCGGGCGCGCTGGACAGGTAAGTGTCCATTTTTTTTAAAGTCAGCCGTATTTGTAGCTGCTGGCTTTAAAAAAAAAAAGGCGGAACCTCTGCTTTTAAAATCTAAATGGGGATTCAGATTTTATACCCCCCCCCCATTCTGGCGTCAGCTCTGCAGGAAAGTCAGTGTGGCTGGTTTGTATATACTGTATAGCCGGATGGGCAGAAATGCTAATCTTTTTGCAGATAAAACAATGGTTGGAAATGTGTTTTAACTGTATATCTAGCTGTTTACCTGAAGTTCAAATCTTTTGGCCATTGAAAGCTTCTGTTTTAAATAGATCTGTATTTTATCTGTTCTTTAAATGTATTATTTTACTGCATTCTGCAATGCACACCCTATAAAAACGCACAATTATTTTTTCCAATTTGAAGCAATTCATAGTTAAATATAACCTGTGTGATGTTATTTGGGAATTTAATTATTTATACAAATTGATTCATGTAGCCAACGTTTAGTACTCACAGTATGTGTATATAAAATAATATTGTGAATATTTCAATTTAGTAAATTAGCAAATGCAACACGTGACGGTAAAAGTGATGCATAGTAAAGCACTTTATAGTGATTTTTTTCACTATAATAAGTTAATATATTCGCTGACTCAACTATCATCAGAAACATGCTTAGTAAAATTAATGAAAAGGATTGTGTGTGTATACTAAAATATTTGTAGGACATTTCTTAATTTACTGTGTAAAAGGCATTGGATAGCTGCTTAATAATGAATGATGGTCCATTGTGTGGACCCTGGAGACCATGCTTTGCTGTCAGGGAATGGATGACATTCAGAACTGATTTACAAGTGCAGAGTTTTGACAGCTGCTGTTTATGTCTCCCAGGCTAGATGATTAATCTAGATGGATGACAAATTCTCAGCTGGAGTAGTCGCAGATCCAGGCTGATTATACATTCGCTGGCTTTTGTTTGGATGGATGTAATCTAACGTATGATTTTCATTTAAGGGCACTTTTTCAAGACAGACTTATTTTTTATTTTTTTTGAGATGTCAATGTGGTTACCTTTTTAGATCAGTTTAAAAAATTGTCATTTCTATATCAATTAGGAAAATTCAAGTACTTAAGTGAACACATTTTTTTTAAAGCTTTTACGGGTATCTATAATATAGATATACTTAATGGTTTGGATCAGTTCCTTTTAGTGCTCGGCTTTCTGGTTTTCATATAATAAGATTCTTGAGTTAACTTTGGACACCATATTTGGGCAATAGCTAGTGGTCCAACAGAAAGACTGTCCCAAGTACAAGCACTAGGCACTTGTAATGCCACGTACACACGATCTGTTCAACTGATGAGAATGGTCTGATGGACCCTTTTCATCGGTCAAAACCGATCGTGTGTGGGTGCCATCGGTTATTTAACCATCGGTTAAAAAAAGCCAACTTGTTTTAAATTTAAAGGATGGATTCCTAACCGATAGGACAAAAACCGATCGTTAGTAGGCACAACCATCGGTTAAAAATCCATGCATGCTCAGAATCAAGTCGACGGATGCTTGGAAGCATTGAACTTCGTTTTTTTCAGCACGTCGTTGTGTTTTACGTCACCGCGTTCTGACACGATTGTTTTTTTAACCGATGGTGTGTAGGCGCGACGGACCATCAGTCAGCTTCATCGGTTAACCGATGAAAACGGTCCATCGGTCTGTTTTCATCGGATGGACTGATCGTGTGTACGTGGCATTATTCATCTCAGTGTTATGTAGACACTCTTAGCTCCAGGTTTCAATTTGGGGGAACAAGAGCATTTATGAAATATCAACCCAACTGGTTGCATTGTATACAAGTGATTTTATCTTAACTCCAGACATCCTTTAAGAAACTTTGGGCGTCATTACTAAGAATGATTTATATTAGAAGTTTTAATTTTTAGAAATTTCAGCTAAAATCAGGTGATTTCAGTGAAATCTTGCCATATCGGTGCAATGATTTGGAATCGACATGAAAGGTGTTTATTTTTTGTATGGCTTCAAATGATGCATTTAGCTTGTATTGGCTTCTGAAGGTTACAACCGCGGCATGTAACCATTCTGGGCCTGTTCTTGTGCCCAACCGTGGCCCTGCATTATTTATGTTATAAATTATTTTTATTATTTTTTCACATAAAAATCTTTTACAGACTTTACAAAAACATTTTTTTAAATTACAAACCATTATAAAGTTCACATAAATACATTCATTAAACACATATAATAATACATGTATTATTTAACTTTTTCTCATAGATAGATAGAAAACACAGAAAGCAAAAAAAAAAAAAGTAAAAGACAAACAATTAACCTGTCTCCGCCCGGCGTATAGTCATATGACGTCTGCAAGAACCCTTCGTCCCTCAGGGCGGATGTCATGACTTGCACTCGCCACATCACTGAGGACCCGATGCGCGTGACGGCGGCCACGATGTCCGCCGGGCAGCCACGATTGCTTGTCACAGAGCAGGGACGTGGATCTCTGTGTGTAAACACAGAGATCCACGTCTTGTCAGGGACCGATGGCGTGTCCTTTGTACATAGGGACACTGATCGGTCACCTCCCCCAGTCAGTCTCCTCCCCCCACAGTTAGAATCACTCCCTAGGGAACACATTCCTTCCCTGCCAGTTACATTTATACAAAAACAAAGAAAGAGAGAGAGCGGGACTTTAAATGAAGCATGTGCAGGGATCTGATCTGATCTGATATACAACCAGGGATGGAGGTAGTTTACTAACCACCTCATTTAAAGTTCCAAATTTACCCCCCCCCCCCCTATTCTTACATTTATACAGTAATCGGTGCATATTTATAGCACTGTTCACTGTGTAAATGTGAATGGTCCCAAAATAGTGTCAAAAGTGCCCGATCTGTCCGCCACAATATCGCAGTCCTGACATAAATCGCAGATCGCCGCCATTACTAGTAAAAATAATGCTATAACTTTTGCGCAATCCAATCAATATATGTTTATTGTGATTTTTTTTTTACCAAAAATATGTAGAAGAATACTTATCAGGCTAAACTGAGGAAAACATTTTTAATTTTTTTTTAAAAATGTGATATTTATTGTAGCAAAAAGTAATAAATATTGTGTTTTTTTTTTTCAAAATTGTCGCTCTTTTTTTTTTGTTTATTGTGCAAAAAAATAAAAACCACAGAGGTGATCAGATACCACCAAAAGAAAGCACTATTTGTGGGGAAAAAATTATCAAAATTAATTTGGGTACAACGTCGCATCGCATGACCGCACAATTCTCATTCAAAATGTGACAGCACGGAAAGCTGAAAATTGGCCTTGGAAGGGGGTCAAAATGCCCAGTATGGAAGTGGTTAAATACACACAATAAAGGGTAAAAATAAATAAAAGGAGTTTAAAGGAGGGTTGACAAGCTGAATATACAGTATTAACTTGAAATTTTCTGATTGTAAATCTTAGTATATCAGTAGTATCTTTTATAGGACAATTTTATTTTGTGTTAAGAAGGTTCACAACCTCATTCAGGTTTTCTTTGCTGTATGTATCCCAAGATTCACCCACTCTGTTCCTCCTGATGACCCTTGTCACTGGGACTGAAACTTATGTAAAGTCTCATTGAAACAGGGGCAGAGATAAAATATTCCAATGGAGACTTTCAGGATTGTTCACTTTGAAGGGATTTCTTGCTTCTTTTTGTGACTCCATGCTGCCTTTTTTGATGAGAATAATGTCAGAATTAAAGTGGATGTAAACCCAATCTCATCCTTTCTAAACTACTGCCATAGTGCTGATCTTTAAGGATATAGATGTCTCCTGCATGTATCCTTACCTGTCAAATATTTGTTATAAGAACTGAAAAACTGCAGATTCTGTGTTTGGATCTGTTGTTTGGAGCTCGGTGGGTGGAGTGGTGATGTCAGTAGACTCCCCACCCACCTCTACACTCCCCTTACACTAAATTCTGCTATGATCACTAACATCCAGTCAAAATCCAGAAAAGTAACCACATGACTTCAGAAAAGGAGTGGGGGTGGGAATTAAAAAATAATGCCTGTCTCCAGGCTAGTGCATGAGATATGTAAATAACCTGTCACTCACAGCAAGGGGGCGGAACGGACTAAAGTTTTTCACTGTAAGTCCGTTTTATTTCACTGAACAATAAAAGAAGATTGCTCAGAGCTGGATTAACTCTGTGTGGCAAGACTGGGCACAGATGAAAATCCTATACTCTACATTGTGACGGCAAAAAAATAAATGAAAAAAAAATTCGGGTTTACATCCACTTTAACTATATTCTGACTGCACTTGAAGCTATTGGCTGCTTTTGTGCAGCTCCTTTTTTATCTATAGGCTTTAGTGGATTCAGTAGATCATTTCCATTTCGCTCCTCTTCCCATGTACCAGTGGTTTGGATATGAGCCCATTAATTGGCAGATGAAGAAAGCCATGTGAACTGTAGAAAATAGGTTCCCAAAGAATGAACCATGCATTTCTTATCAATACATTAAACCACTAGAAATGTATTTCGATAATTTTTTTAGTATTTTTGTTACTTGTCATGAATTAAAAACATCAAGAAAATATTCACTTTAGTAACACCTGAGCAGCTTTATGCAGTACTAACAGAGGATCGCAGTAAATGTCCCTGCTCTAATTTTATAGCCTTTTAAACATTCCACTGCTTTTATTAGTCATTATATTTATATACTGATTTTTTTTGCATGTTATTTATAGACCTGTCATAATACTTTTACAAGATATACTAATTCTGTAAAGTAATTTCTATTATAATAAATTGAACATAGGACTACACAAATGCCATTTGCCTTATTAATATATTTATGCATAGCTTTGGAAAATGACCCGTGTCATGCTGCCCAGAGCTTTTAAAAGCAAAAAATAATCATGAATAGATAGGAAGGCATGTGCTTAGAAAATAAATTGAGAATTCTTCCTCATCCTGCTCAATATTCTGGAAATAATCATCTATCATCTTTATTATTCTGAACTGGGATTGACCCGTACCTTTTCTGAGCTACATTTGCTACTGTATATGGTTCTATGTTTTTGAGAGATCTTAAAAGGTATAACAAAGGATATATATTTAGAACCAGGGCTTTTTTTCAGGGGGGACTTGGGGGAAGCTCTGGCTCAGACCCTTTGGTGCCTGCTCACCACAATCACTTGTAAACACAGAAGTCTAGTTTCTGTGTTTATAAGTGACAGCTCAGCACTCTGTGTGTAACCCCCCTGTACTCTGTATGTAATGCAATCCTGGTATTCAATGCCCCTTTAAGACCCTCCTACTTTTTGTGAAATCTGAACAGGGTCGTGGTTGAGTTCCTGCACCTATTTTCTGAGAAAAAAAGCTCTGTTTAGAACCTACAATCTGTTCAAACACAATATAGTTTTGGGAGACTACTTCTAATTATTAACATTAATCTGTGGTAAAACATTTGTTTTTTTAATATTGATAAAGCTAGATATGTGAGAAATTTGGAGTATCGCCTCATGTAAGGAAATATAATAATTCATAACAACGTACCATCATCCAGATTACTATAGAGGAACAGGAGGGGTTGGGGGCAAGGGAATAGTTGCTGAAGCTAACCCTGTAGCATACCCGCCCAATTGGTTAATGGACTATCTCGGTACTGATAGAAAACAATGTGCATTGTTGTATAAAAAGGTTTATTACAAATAAAACAGAATTATACAGATAACATTTAAAAAGAGATAAAAAAAAAAAAGATTCTCAGGGTTCCCCCATGGGGTATCTGTGATTTATAGATTGGTCAGGGTCTCTACTAGTTTCGCGGTGTTGTACCGCTTCCTCAGGAGAGCCAATCTAAGGCCCCTTTCACATTACAGCGGGAGACGCGGTGGTGGTATATCGCCGCTAAAAATAGCGGCGCTATACCACTGGGATTGCCGCTGGAATCAGCCGCTAGCGGTGCGGTATTAACCCCCGCTACCGGCCGATAAAGGGTTAATACCGCCCGCAATGCGCCTCTATAGAGGCGCATTGCGGGCGGTATTGCCGCGGTTTCCCATTGTTTTCAATGGGAAGGAGCGGTGAAGGAGCGGTATACATGCCGCTCCTCTCACCGCTCCAAAGATGCTGCTGACAGGAGATTTTTTTGTCTCCCGCCAGCGCATCGCCTCAGTGTGAAAGCCCTCGCGCTTTCACATTGAGTAGGCAGTGAAGGAGTTTTTCAGGCGGGATAGCAGCGGACAAGGGGGATAGTGTGTAGATCTCTAGATAAAAGGCATAATGTTGGTAAATTCTAAAGCTAGATAAAGCTAGATAGAATAAAAAACAATATGTGTCTACCAAGATCAGCTTTTTTTTTATTAGGTTCCATGCTATTGCTTCTCTTTGTAACTCTTTTGTTTGTTTAGATAAGAACACCACGAGCCTAATGTACCTGAGTTTAATTTGTGGGGGGGGGGGGGGGTGGTGTATGACAAACTGTACTAAGCCTCTGAATGTTAAAGGGGTTGTAAAGGTTCGTGTTTTTTCACTTTAATGCATTCTATGCATTAAGGTGAAAAAACACCTGGCAATCAGGGGCTCCATAGCCCCCCGGTTTTACTTACCTGAGCCAGTTTACCTGCTCTGCGCGTCTCGGCGTCCTCTTCTTCACTGAGTATCGCGTTGATTGGATAGATTGATAGCAGCGCAACCATTGGCTCCCACTGCTGTCAACCAATGACACGGCCGCCAGGGGGGGGGGGGTAGAGTCATATACTCAGCGGCTATGGACGCTGAATGTATGACACAGGAGCGCACCCACAAGGTAACCCCCTCAGCAGAGAGCTTCCCAGAGGGGGTTAGCTATTGCGGGGAGAAGCTGCCAGCAGTGATCACTGTAATTGAAGTACATTTTTTCCCACAAATAGAGCTTTTTTTGGTGGTAGTTGATCACCTCTGCGTTTTTTTTTTTGGCGCTATAAACAAAAAAAAGCGACAATTTTAGATTTTTTTTTTTTTTACTTTTTGCTATAATAAATATCCCCATAACTAATATATTTCTCAGTTTAGGCCAATATGTATTTTTTTACATATTTTTGGTTAAAAAAAAGGCGCAATAAGCGTACATTCATTGGTTTGCACAAAAGTTATAGCGTCTACAAAATAGGGGATAGATTTATGTAATTTAAAAAAAAAGTTTCCCCAAGCAGCTTGCTATGGGGGCACCCGAACAGTCTCGCTCCCATGCCACTTCTCCGTGTGTCCATTCACACACTGAGCATGGCTCATCCCCTCCTCTGTTCTCTCCTCATTGGCTTACTGCCCATTGGCTTACCAATGGTTACCACTGCTGTCTCAGCCAATGAGGAGCCAGATCTAGATGGGGTTTAGGTAAGTTTTAGGGGAGCTGAGGTGGCTGATCTACACAGATTTTTTACCTTCATGCATAGAATGCACAAAGGTAAAAACCTTGAGCCTTTACATCCACTTTAACTGTTTCACATTGTTTGATTAAATAAATGCTAGTTGTGTTATTTTTTGCTTTGTTATCTAGTTTGTTTGCATTTTCACATTTGCTAATTTTCCTCATTTGTAATCATTTTATTATCTAAGACTATTTGGTTTTTACTTCAAGCAATTTGCATAATAATTGCAAAAAGTAAATGCAATTTATAGCAGCTGTACTCTGTTTATTATTCTGAACTGGGATACATTTAGTTTTCAGATTTAATGAAAAACTGTGTCAGCAGACTAGGACGGCCACAGAAAGTTTTAATTAACAGAGCAGAATCATCATTTACTCTGAGATGTATTTACAAAGCAGTATTTTATTGAGTTTACTGACAGTAGGGATAGAATTTGGAGGAGTTATGTAGTCACAGCATATACCTTTATTTCATAAGGTTAGCAATGCAATGCAAATCGTAGATATTTTTGACATTCCAATATAAGCTTTCTTGCAAAATCTCTGATCACATTGTTAGTAAAGCCCTGTACACAGGACCGGTTTTCCTGGCAGGAAAAAAAGCATTGGATTTCCCAAGCTTGTCTTGCGTACAGACTGTCATACAAAATCCCGCCGGGCCAAATCGCGGTGACGTACAACTATAAAGGGGAAGTACCATTTCAACCCTTTGGGCTGCTTTTGCTGATCTCGTGTTGTCACGTGTTAGTAAAAGTTTGGTGAGAGACGATTCGCGCTTTTCAGTCTTCGTGCTTTCAGATAATTTCCTGCTGTTCAGAATGCTGATGAATGTGCTATCTCCGTTACGAACGCTAGTTTTACCTGAACTAGCGCTCCTGTCTCATACTTGATTCTTTTTTGCCCTCGGGAAAGCATACACAAGACAGGTTTTAACGATGGGAAAAAGTCTGCCGGGAATCCCTACGGGAAAATAGAGAGCAGGTTCTCTATTTTTTCGGCAGTTTTCCTATCAGGAAAACTGCGATGAAGCATACACATGACTGGTTTTCCAGGGAAAACCGGTTGTGTGTACAGGGCTTTACACTTGTCTGCTGGCCATCTATTTCCACAATTTCCTGGATTCCCTTTATGCATTGGAACTTCTCCACTGTTGTTTAATTTTGATTTCTAAGGATTTTTTTCTTTCAAGGCAAGTTGTCCATACACTGGTATATTGAGCTTCTGAATGCAATTTGGCCCGAGAGGGTCATCTGCTCTGTAATAACATGGTAGTTCACAGTGGTAGCAAGATCAAATCATGCAGAAGGTTATACATTAAGCATCTAGTTCATGCAGAGGACAAATGATCAGCCAACATCTAGTTGTAATTCTTCAGGTCTTAAATATTGGATATAGCCTAATTTTCTGCTGATTAACCTCTTGACCACCGCCCCATGTCAAAAAGACGTCCTCCTTTTTAAAGTTGAATATCTCGATAACGGCAGCAGCTGCTGCCACAACCGAGATATTCATCTTTTCAGGGGGCGGTGGTGTACACGATAACGGCGGTCTCCGCGGCGGATTCGCCGCGAGATCGCCGTTATCGGTGGCGGGAGAAGGGCCCCCCCCCCCCTCCCGCCGCTCTCCCGCGCCCTCCGCCGCTTACCGGAGCCGTCAGTAGCGGCGGAGGGGATCGGATGTGTCCGGCAGCTGAGCGGGGACGGGACTGAAGGAGAAATCTCCTTCACCCGTCCTCATAGCTCTGCTGGGCGGAAGTGACGTCAAAACGTCAGTCCCGCCCAGCCTCTTAAAGAAACATTTTTTTTTTTTGTCATTTGAAAAAATTACTTTTTTTTTTTTATTTTTTTTTTTGCATTTAAGTCTAATTATGAGATCTGAGGTCTTTTTGACCCCAGATCTCATATTTAAGAGGACCTGTCATGCTTTTTTCTATTATAAGGGATGTTTACATTCCTTGTAATAGGAATAAAAGTGATCAATTTTTTTTTTTTTTTTTTTTTTCAGTGTAAAAAATTATAAAACTAAATAAAAATAAATAAGAAAACCCCCAAAAAAATTTTTAAAGCGCCCCTTCCCGACGAGCTCGCGCGCAGAAGCAAACGCATACGCGAGTAGCGCCCGCATATGAAAACGGTATTCAAACCACACAAGTGAGGTATCGCCGCGATCGTTAGAGTGAGAGCAATAATTCTAGCCCTAGACCTACTCTGCAACTCAAAAAATGCAACCTGTAGAATTTTTTAAACGTCGCCTATCGAGATTTTTAAGGGTAAAAGTTTGACGCCATGCCACGAGCGGGCGCAATTTTTAAGCGTGACATGTTGGGTATCATTTTACTCGGCGTAACATTATCTTTCACAATATATAAAAAAATTGGGCAAAATGTATTGTTGTCTTATTTTTTAATTCAAAAAAGTGATTTTTATCCAAAAAAAGTGCGCTTGTAAGACCGCTGCGCAAATACGGTGTGACAAAATGTATTGCAATGACTGCCATTTTATTCCCTAGGATGTCTGCTAAAAAAAAATATATAATGTTTGGGGGTTCTGATTAATTTTCTAGCAAAAACATTGTGATTTTCACATGAAGGAGAGAAGTGCCAGAATTTACCTGGTGGGCAAGTGGTTAAGACTGAGGCCTCGTACACACGACCGAGAATCTCGTCGTAAAATAAACGTTGTTTTCCTCGACGAGGTTCTTGTCAAGCTTGACGAGAATCTTGTCAAGCTTTCCTTGCATACAAACTATCAAGACAAAATATCGTCGTTCTCAAATGCGGTGACGTACACCACGTACGACGGCACTATAAAGGGGAAGTTTGATTCCACTGGCGGCACCCTTGGGGCGGCTTTTGCTAATCTTGTGTTACCGCGTGTTGGTAAAAGTTTGGTGAGAGTCGATTCGCGCTTTTCAGTCTGTTACAGCGTGACAAATGTGCTATCTCCATTACGAATGCTACTTTTACCGAAGGTGCGCTCCACAAAATATGGCTCCTGTCTCATACTTTATTCTGAGCATGCGCGGGTTTCTAAGCATACAAACAAACGTGTTTCTCGTCGGAAACCAGCCCAACGAGGAAATTGAGACTCCAGACGAGAAAAAAGAGAGCATGTTCTCTTTTTTTTCTCGTCGAGATCCACAACAGTTTTCTCGACAAAAAAAACATACACACGACCATTTTTCTCGGTAAAAATGCTCTGCCAGCATTTTTCTTGATGGATTTTGCCGAGGAAAACGGTTGTGTGTACGAGGCCTTAGATTACCAAATTGGTTCAGTTATAGGTCAAATATAGATTTATCAACCAGTGGTATAGTGGTTAAAGGATCATTCTTTTGTTTACATTTCTGTGTTTTATATGAAGAGAAGGAAAAAAAAACAACCACTATTAAAATGCCAGTTTATACTCCACCAGCCTTGCGCATCACCTATAAAGCAACCAGTGCTCTGACTATCTTAGGGAGCACAGCCTTTGAGCTGCAAATGCAGTTGAGCTTTGATATCCGTTTAAAAAGCTGTTGAGGTCATTCAGAATTGATGGACAGATCATTTGGCCTGCAGTCCTTCACTGATCTGACTCAAGCTGATATTGCATTCCAATTGATTAGTATGGGGAGAGAAGCCATTCAGACACAGGAAGGCCCATATACACTGGTCTTTACTGTGTTTGACTCCCTTTTACGTTAGGTGTGGTGTATGTACTTTTTTTTATCATTAGCAACTTTGGCTTACCATTCTATAACTACCCATAAACTGTATGGCCGGCCATACACAGAGAAAATGTATTTCCTGCAGGGAAGAAGTTTGCTCAATTTACACAATCCCTCATGCCGGCCATTGTCTTCTCCCGGCGGGGACGGTTTAGACCATAATTATTGGTAGAGACTATAGTAGCTACTAGCGATAATCGAAGCTGGTTGTACCCAAGTTGATTGATTGATCAATTTGGTACATTTAGCCTGCCCATAAACGGTTCTCGAATCTCGGCTGGTTCCTGCTGAAACAGCTGTAATTTGAACCGTGTATGGCCTGTCAAAATGTAAGCAAACCTTTTATAAAAAAAATATGTGAGCCCCCAATGCTTCATGAAATTGCTATCTGACTGGTTGTTCTGTCTACCTGCTGACTTCAGTACTGTCTGAGTCAGATACTTGGATCAAGTGTGTAGCCATCCACACAGGCAGCATGACCACTGCTGCAAAGTCTCTAGACAGATATTGTCTTCTGTTCATGTGTGGAAATTCTCCATTTGTTTTTACAGGGAATCTGTCTGTAACGCTCCCCAATGGCGGAGAGCCTTTTTAGGGACGGTAATAGACTTTTCTATGTACGAACATTGCCAGATGGTGCCTGGCAGATTTTAAGCAGTGGCTGTGCACTATTGTGATTCTACTATATCTTGCCTAGTGTACATCTAGCAGGAGCTTGAACAGGTAGGTAAAAGGCTTTAGGGGTGATTGGGAGGTGGGACAGGTTAACGTGGTGACTAGAAACTGTAGTGTCAAATTACAGCCATAACCAAGTCCATTAAAATGTTGCAATTTCAATTGCAGCTTTAGTAGCAGGGATGAATGTCAAACATTGTTGAAGTTGGTTTTGCCTTCCAATTGATTCTACTGTATTTCACAGAAAATGTAATGTTTCAAGTGAAAACACTCATCACCAGAGGAATAAGTGAATGTGAAATGTTGCCAATAGCTAAATCAATTTTGCACAGTTTCGCCGCTCATCCCTACCCAACTGAAACTCAGCTGAAACTGTACATTTAAATAAGAATTTCTAGTAACTGTGTTTGATCAAATTGTTATTTTAATAATGATATGTCTGCCTTATTGTTTGCAGAACAATGTCAACCCAGCATTAGATTTTACCCATACACCTCCAGGAATGCTGGCTCTCGACAATATGTTGTACTTCGCTAAACACCACCAAGATGCCTACATACGGGTAAGGTATTTTTCTGTAATATTTTATGTAGTTAGCTGCTTCTAGGGACTGTATCTAAATAAACCGAATTTACTGTATATCTGTGTGAGTGTGCTATATGGACACTGGACTTCATACTTTTGCTTTTATCTGGGAGACAGGGATTGATTTAAATGTCATAATGAGCTGAAGTTCAACACATTATGACTAGAGTTGGTGCTGCACAGCCCCCGGTTCGGTTTGTGGCAGAACTCTCGAACTTTTTGATCTCCAAAATTCAAACTCTGAACCCGATTAAAGTCTATGGAACCAAATTTAAAAAATAAAAAAAGTGGCCATATTGAAGGCTTATGTGCTATTCACTGTGCCCTGATTGGGAAAAGCTTTGCCCATTCAGGGCTTACAATGCCCAGTGCACCGTGCAGTGCATTGTGGGGTGCTCGGCGGGCGGACATCCCGCCGAGCACCCTGCAAATTCAGGTGTGCGCTGAACAGGTGAACAGGCGATGTTCAGGCTGAACTTTTGCTGAACTGCCCAACTCTAATTGTGACATGGCATCAGAGTTCCCCTTTACATCATGGTCCCCGTAAGAGTCCACATATAACATTGTTTACTGCCACACAGTCTCAAACATATCTTAATCTAGACACCAGAGTGCAGGGGTGGGGGGCAGTGCCACAATTCCAATGTCGCCGATGTCCCCAGTTTGCATTTCAACAGCTTTATAGCTGCTTTCAGCACACCTGTTGGCAGTGCCAACTTTTGCAGCATGAAATCTTGTTGACTTCTGCTCCTAGAGTCTGTTCTGTCTTTGAAACTCTCTTTAGCCATTGGGTGTGGTTGAGTCCGCTACCCTCACAGCTGGAGTGTTTACTACAGTCATTCAAAACTTTATAGCCCAGATACCTCAGTTGTTTGCTGACTTTGACTGCATATGTCACAGTACTCCTGTGTCTTTCTATATCTACTTCAGATTGTATATCTGATTGAACTCTTGCAAGATAACTAATCCAACAGCTCAGATACAACCTCCATTTCTTAATTCAATCTCAGCACTAGTCCAATCATAGCCATGGCTTGAGCCCTAAAGAAGGGGGTGGTCGTTCCCCCTGAACATATTGACTTTCCTTGAGTCCTGAGCACCCTGTCTGTGCAGCTATCTTAGTTCGCCAGAGGAATCCCCTCTCCTGATTAATATTCTGGAGTTTTGGGTGATTTGACTGCCTCTGTCGCAGTGGACCATCCTGATTGAAGGTCATTTCATGGTTGTTGGTTTAGCAGCATGGATTATGAAGCCCAGGTTATGAGAGACAAGGGTAATCCCAGAATCTTTGATTTCTATGATGCTATAAATAAAGAAGGCTACTTCTTGCAGGGTCTATCATTGGATGTGGATGGCATACTGAACTTGGTGCATTTCTTGGGGCTCCCATCCTAGGAGTTTCTCCTTGGGACAAATCTATCCTTACTACAGCTGGGTCTGGACCTGTCTTTGGCTCCTAGCATTATTAAGGGACGGGTTTCTGCCTTTCTATTCTATCCAGAGACGGTTGAATTAGGGGTCGCGTATGTAAATTAGTAAAAATGGCAGTGCTGCGCTGTTGGTGATAGTGACAAATAGTAAACGTCCTGTTTAAAGTGCAAGTGCAAATAGTGATCAATATATGCAAATGTGTAGACATTCCCACAATAAAGCAATTAATACAATCACAATATGAATGAACTGCACAATAAATAAGTGAACAGCTTGATATGCAAACAAACAATGAAGTAAAAAAAAGTCCCATGTGCCACCTTAGGCACAGATAGCAATCAAAAAGTGATAGTACGTAGGACAATCAAAAGATGACGGATGAGTGATGATACCCTTCACCATAACCAAAGAATAAATTGTCGATGCCTGGCCAATCCAATATGGTGACACATCAGTATGCACTAGCCTCTCACCTTACTGTGCAAGATAACAGCATGAAACTAAATCAGATGCTTCAGATGACCTCCAGGGGTTCTCTGGGGATCCTTCTCCAGTGGATCTAGCTGGTGGTGCCTTATGATGGGTACAGCCACCTATGTGGTTTCCTTGGTGCCAGTACAAAAGTGGAAGGAAGATCCCAGATAGTGTAGTAACGTTTGGTAAAAAAATGTATCAAAATATAGGATGTGGCTGATGCACTCACTTTTAAAATTGTCTCACAAGCGGACAATCCGCGAGCGGCGAGCTCGTACTCCTGCATTACTTCCGGTTTTGCCTATCCCTCAACCCCGACGTGTAGTGTCACGCCCACGTGACTTCATCAGAAGACGCTTATGTAGCTCATCGTCTGTAACTCTGTGGGATCTAAATATGGTCTCTGCTTCAAAAACTGTCATTTGATGAATCCATTAGAGATATTATTATAATACAGGATTTTTATAGTGCCAACAGTTTGCGCAGCCCATTACAACTTGAGGGCAGACAATACAGTTCCAATTCAATTCACTATAGGAAGAATTGTTGGCACTTACAATCTAGGAGATTCCTTTATCTATATCACTCAAGAGGTTTTTCTTGTAGCCGGTATTCTTACAAGGTGTGTGTCTGGACTGGCCGCCTTATTCTTAAAGGAATGATTTCTGCTTTTGCATAAGGACAAGGTGGTGTCAAGGCTTGGGGCTTCCTCCTTGCCTGAGGTAGTGTTTGCCTGTTATTTTTTTACCAGGACTTTGTCCTCCCATCCCCGTTTCTAGCTTAAGTTCACCAAAAAGAAACTTGCCTACATTGTCTGTATGTTGTGTGGGCTGAAGAAGGCCTATCTCGCCACTGCTTCTTTCAGAGAAACTCATTCCCTCATCTTCAAATGCTTTTGATGAACATTTGAAGATGAATGGACAGCCTGTTCATTTATGAACTGAAGTAGAGTAACACACACTCTGCTCTGTTATTACAGGACATAGAGAACGTTCATTAGCAATCGCTCTTTGTCCAATTAAAAAAAAGGAGGACGGTAAATGACATATTTACCAAACCCTTCCTCCGCTTTTCACCCTGACAAATCCCCCACAGCTGCCGCGAGAGGAGAGGAGGAGGGAGCCGGCTGCGGAGGAAGAGGACAGGGGGCCAGAGAACATGGGGCTGGAGGACACATCAGACTTTGGGGGATGATTGGTGCAGTGGGGGAAAGTTGCGAGCACTGGAGGAGGAGAAGTGGCTGTCTGAAAAGCCATGTAGGAAGATCGGTTCCTGCAAATGTCCCAGGTCACAGTGCCCCCTCTCCTCTCGGGGACCCGTGTACAGTAAACACCCTGCACATGGATGATGTGCCATTTTGATACTGCTTTGCCACAAGTTTTTTTTTTTTTTTGTTTACTTGTAACCAATCCCACTGTAGGTGGCATTATATTCCAAATGTTAAAGAATTCTTATATCCCTTAATGCAGTGGTCATCAACTCTGTCCTCAGGCTCACTAACAGGCCAGGTTTGCAAGATAACTGAAATACATCACAGGTGATACCATTTGCTGCTCAGTGATTGCAGTATTCTAGTCTGCATCTCCCCAAGGTAATACATAAAATCTGGCCTGTTAGCGGGCCCTGAGGACAGGGTTGATGACCACTGCCTTAACGGACTCCAAGAAAAAAGATTTTACGGCAAGTACAAAAATCTTATTTTTGTTGCAGAATTATAATTTTTATGTCTACTGGCACATTATTTTGTGTGCTTGGAATTTTAGTATTATCCAAAGGTTGGAATCTTTGTTCCTATGACTTTTATTTACAAGGTACTACTAGTCTTTGAAAACATACATACATTTTAAATGCTATATTTTTGGTGCAGATAATTTACATTCTTATATTGTCCCTTTTGTCAATGCATATTTATGCTGATGTGTTGTAACTTTCCTCATTATACAAGTGAATCGTGAAAGTTACTGTCCTGTTGCAGCAATTCCTTTTAATGACAGTCACGCAGGGTTTCCAGTGAAGTCAGTATGAGATTATGTTGTGTCCCTGGATGGTTATAAAAGCTGAATCTGAAAAATGGCTGCTGCACTTGGCAGCCACCTTGTGAACTATCCCATATGCCAGGACCTAAATTTTGTACTGTTTGACATTGGTACTATGTTTTGTTTCACTAGATTCTCTCTAGTGTATATGCAGCATACATAAAATAATTTAATATTGTTACACAATTTAAGTTCCTAATTATACTTCTACAATAAATCAGAATAAAAAATATTCTACGTTCTTGTCGTATTAAAATGTTTTCTCTGTTTAAATTAATGCTAACTGTACAATACAGTTTAATCTATTTTGCCTGTCTCCCTTAAAGTGGAAGTAAAGTCCACTTTTTAACTTGTACCCACAGGTTAGCCTATACTAAGGCCCACCTGAAGGTACAGTGAATTTCTCCTAAACTTGCACTATTTAGGAGAGATTCATACAGGATGCAGCTGGTGACGTTACCGGCGCATGCATTCTAAAAGGCTGGCATACCTGTGCCGTCCCTTCAGAGCTCCGTGTCGGGGCCGGGTTCCCTGGCGCATGCATGGGAGCAACGTGAATGCAGCCCTGGCCATTCATAGACCTGGAGCCTGCAAACCCAGGAGGGAGACCAGTTACAGATGAAAGCAACTGGGAGCCATGACAGTGCTGTGTTGGAGGGCTCTGTGTGCAGGTAAGTTTGTCATAATGTGCTAGTATTCTGTGCATACTAGCACAATATGACATAACAGTGCATGGGGTCCAATTTATTTAAAAAAAAAAATTAAGAGCGGTTTACTACCGCTCTAACAAAGACCCCTACCCCTTCCCTGTTGTAATTGCAGATGTTTTATTTTTTTTCCACATCTGTTGATTAAATCCCTATAAACTATGGGATCATCTCCCAATCCTGGAGACAATTGGAAGGCAGCTCCATAGATGTCCTTGGGAATGGCCATGCAGGCAGAGCCAGTATCAGTAGGACACTGGGCATTTGGGAGACTGCTCCATAGAAGTCATAGTGATCAACTGCGTTGGCACAACCAGTGAAAAAAGATTGCAGCAGTCTAGAAGAAGGCTCCATAGAAGACTGTTGGGACCGACTTCACATGGTTATCGGCAATAGGATTGCTGATGGAGAATTTGGAGATTTGCAGCAGGGCTTGAACATCAGATTCAGATGTATGAAATGGCAGGGTGCAGCATGGTGTGTCGGCAAGCAGAGATCACACAGAGGCTAAGGTGAATGAGAACAGAATGAGTAAAGTCCCAACAATGCACAAATAGGCCCGGTGGATAAGAACAGCGGACTAGAGCCACTTACAAAGGGGTAGCTGAAGAACGTTAACTTGAGATGATGCCAACAGCATTTGCAACATAGAGTCTGAATGTGGCCTGGCCAATCCATGCCCAAATGGGAGCCTTCCTGAGAAAGGGTAATGTAGTCCCTGCACTTTCCCTACTCATCTGAAATCTCTCCCTGCCACTATGCGCTGTTCCTGACAGGGAACATGTCCCTATAGTAACCACTTGCATAATTGCATGCCAAATCAGGGGGCCAGGGCCTTTAATAAGCTCTGTCCTTACCCAAGATGCCCACAGAGGTCATGTGGGGCTCCAGTGTCCAGTTTGACAGCTGTTCTCCTGGATTTTACAGGAAGTCATAGAAGAACTTCCCACAACTTCTGTTTTGGTGGTTCAGCACCACCTACAGTGGGGAGTACAGACTGCACCTGCCTACATATGCATCTAAGGAAGGGGAAGGGTGGGGAACTTTCATTAAGGGGCTGTGGAAAAATAATAATTGTAATTTATTTGATAATACAGTTATCCATTAAAGCAAATATTTCCTGAAATAATCTACCCATTACACACTTTTTTAACACATTAACAGATCATATTTGGCAAATTACAAGACTAAAACTTCATGCAAAATAAAATGTGCCACCAGTCTTTCTCTTGCTTTCTCTCTTCCTTCTCTTTGTTCTCGGTCTTCTCTCTCCTTTCTTCCTCTCCCCTTTTTTTTCCCTCCTTAACCCTTTTCCCTCTTTCTTTCTCTCTCTCTTTCCTTTTTCCTTTTTCTTTTTTCTCTTTGTTTTTTCTCTTTCTCCCACTCACTTTTTTCTCTTTCACTCCTCTCTCATCCCTCTTTATCGTTCTCCTTTTGACCAAGCCCTATGGCAACAATTAGAATACTCAGTCAGTCTGAAAGACTCAGCAGGCACAAGAGAACTAAATGATTACTGTTTCCAAGTTGTCCATAAAGAGTTTTACTTTTATAGATTTACTAACTTGTTTTTATTAACAATTTTTAGTTTATCGCACATTTCAGTGTCAGCAGTTTTCATTTATTTATCTGCTCAGTAAGCAGAAAAAGACAGACACACGAGACTAGTGCAATACATCATTCTTGTCTTTGGAGACCAGGTATATATTTTGTTTTACGCAGAAGCCAGTAAGGAAGCACCATTGCCAGCAGCATCTGTATAGATAATGTACACTTTACCTAATCAGTTTGCCTGTGTTCATTTCTGATTCATTTTATAAGTGAATGGGGCTGTCCAGAGTTTGTATGTGTCTAACTCACCAGTCCGCATTGACGGCGGGTGATGTATATGCAGGTCACCTACTGCCTGAAAATGGATCAGCATTCACCCACATCATGCACATTCATTTATTTTCCCTGAAGATCTATTTTTAAGCAAGTGAGCCACAGGGTGAAAATACACATCATTGTTCCTGGAATACCTGGTGTGTGCACCATATAAAGAACACAGTCATGCTATATTATATTTTGTTTCTATCTTTAACTGGCATTGAACCCCTGCTGTTACCTTTCAATCAATGCAGAGCTTTTTGAACGGCACAAAACCTTGAAGATGCATTTCTAGCTGAAGAGCATCAGTAGAAATAGGGCACATTCTGCTTTCCGAGGATGACTGAACACACAAAAAAGGCCTTTTTATAATCTAATAATAGCAAGTCAGTGTGCTGCATCAGAACACACATTTACATGGGGGTGGATATTCTGCACAGTATATTTTATACTATCATCAGATTCCTTTAGCATTTACAAGAGTCACAAGTGCAGTACTATTCATTTATAGTGTTTATAACATTTTCTGCTTATCTCTCCTTAGACAGGCAGTCATTATCACTGAAAACAGAGCAGCGCGATGATGTCAAATTATATGATTTTTTAATAGCATATCTTAGAATGTATTGGTAATTTTACACACAAGCGTAGATTTCATCTCTGAAAATGAGGTCAAGGTGTCAAATGGTCTAGATTAGTGCAAAAACCTGTGCACATATAATAAATAAGACTCAGCTGCAGAAAACAATGCTTTTATATAGGCTGGGTATGATGTATTATGAAACATGTCTTCTTTTTGCTGCCAGTCATGCCGCTTTATATAATCTGTTGTTTTCTTAAACGTGCCTTGTCTGAACTCTGTAATGTTTTGTTGTTAAAAGATGCTCCAATTGTATTAGTATAGCGGAACATATTTATTATGTAGCACAGCGGTTCATTATACAGTGCTCAAAAAAAAAGTAGAAATCAAAAGTTAAACTTTTTTTTTCGTGCACTAAAAATGCAAACTTGAGAAACCATACAATTTAATTTAGTGGGTAAGGGTTAGAACTGTTTCTTTCTTCTTTTTTTTTTCTTGCCATCTTTGTTTCTTTTGGGAAGATCATAAGGTATGTCACCTTTGTTGTCATCTGTTGAAAAAACATTTTTGTTGGTTTACATCCATGACCATCATTGTTACTTAAGTGAAGGAATTCTTAAAGGTCCCTAAATGTTGCATAAGGCACTTCTATGTAAACAAATAAAAACTGAGGGGCAGATCCACAGAGATCAGCACCCGCGCAGCGTATCGGAGATACGCTACGCCGCCGTACCTTACCTGGCGTTATTTCGAATCCTTAAAGATTTTGCGCCATAAGTTACGGCGGCGTAGTCTATCTCTGGCGGCGGAATTCAAATCGGCGAGTAGGGGGCGTGTTTTATTTAAATGAAGCGCGTCCCCGCACCAAATGAACTGCGCATGCTCCGTTTCTAAATTTCCTACCGTGCATTGCGCTAAATGACGTCGCAACGACGTCATTTTTTTAAACTGAGACGTGAATTACGTCCATCCCGATTCACGGACGACTTACGCAAAAAAAAATTCAAATTTCGACACGGGAACGACGGCCATACTTAACATGGCAAGTCTAACTATACGCCGCAAAATACCAGCTTTAACTATACGCCGGAAAAAGCCAACTAGAGACGACGTAAGAGAATGCGACGGCCGCGCGTACGTTCGTGGATCGTCGGAAATAGCTAATTTGCATACCCGACGCGGAAAACGACGTGAACTCCACCCAGCGGACGCCAAAGTATTGCATCTACGATCCGAAGGCGTACAAAGCCGTACGCCTGTCGGATCTAACCCAGATGCCGTCGTATCTTGGTTTGAGGATTCAAACTAAAGATACGACGCGGGAAATTTAAAAGTACGCCGGCGTATCAGTAGATACGCCGGCGTACTCTCTCTGTGGATCTGCCCCTGAATTTACAAAAGATGGCAATACACAATGTAGTGATCAATGGCAACATCCATTTTGCATTACAATACCCACATACAATGTGGTCCAGTTGACCCGCCCACTTCCATTGCCTCTCCATTGTTGGTGCTGCCTCCAATCTAATGTAGCAGCCACTCACTGACATAGCAGAGCTGCTGCTCTTGGATCATGTGACCAGAGGTATTTACACTACTTTCTTTTATAACAGTAGAAGAGGGGAGGAATTAATGCCTCATGCTTTCTTGAGCTGTTTTTATAGGCATTTGAGCTTTAAACTCCCCTCTATGTAACCTATGTATCCATGCACACTATAGGCGTTTACAGGAGTCTGGAGGCAGAAAAAATACATCACTTGTTCATTCTGGAGAGGAGCTTTAAAGTATACAAAAATGCCTGACGTGTCTAAACACTGGCCCAGATTCAGTAAGCAATTGCGCCTGCGTAACCATAGTGCGCGCGCTTACGCCGGGCAATTTTGCCGGCGCGCCCTCGCAATTTACGGAGCTACTGCTCCGTGAATCGAGGGCAGCGCAAATTATTTGCGGGGGCGTAGGGCAAAATCGTTGCCCTGTGCCTCCGCAAATAATGCGCAAGTCGTACCTGAATCCGGGCCATTGGCAAAAGCATCTAAATGCGTGTTAGAGCTAGGCGGTTTTGGCGTGCAAGTGTTTTTTCATTTCAGTTACCAGAATAAATTGATATTCTGGCCAAAGAAATTAATAAATACCCAAGCGCTTGACATGCCTAAACCTGCTTAAAAAAATGTGGCTTAGGAATGTTTTTGCAGCTGTTTTTTCTCCTGCCAGGAGAAAAGCTTTTAGAAGAACCCCGGCATGCATGAGGGCTTAACCACATCCAGTCCTGGCCAATTCTAACATTCATCTCCTACATGTCAAAAAACATTGCTAGAAAACGAATAAAAACCTCCAAACATTATCTATTTTTTAAGCAGAGGCCCTAGAGCTGTGATGGCGAACCTTGGCACCCCAGATGTTTTGGAACTACATTTCCCATGGTGATCAACTACACTGCAGAGTGCGTGAGCATGATGGGAAATGTAGTTCTAAAACATCTGGGGTGCCAAGGTTCGCCATCACTGCCCTAGAGAATAAAATGTTGGGTGTTGCATATTTGCATATTTTTATGTTACATGGTACAGTGGGGATCGAAAGTTTGGGCACCCCAGGTAAAAAATGTTATTAATGTGCATAACGAAGCCGAAGAAAGATGGAAAAATCTCCAAAAGGCATCAAATTACAGATTAGACATTCTTATAATATGTCAAAAAAAGTTCGATTTTATTTCCATCATTTACACTTTCAAAATTACAGAAAACAAAAAAATGGTGTCTGCAAAAGTTTGGGCACCCTGCAGAATTTATAGCATGCACTGCCCCCTTTGCAAAGCTGAGACCTGCCAGTGTCATGAATTGTTCTCAATCATCGTCTGGGAAGACCAGGTGATGTCAATCTCAAAGGTTTTAAATGCCCAGACTCATCTGACCTTGCCCCAACAATCAGCACCATGGGTTCTTCTAAGCAGTTGTCTAGAAAACTGAAACTGAACTAGTTGATCGCTCACAAAGCTGGAGAAGGCTATAAGAAGATAGCAAAGCGTTTTCAGATGTCAATATCCTCTGTTCGGAATGTAATTAAGAAATGGCAGTCATCAGGAACAGTGGAAGTTAAAGCAAGATCTGGAAGACCAAGAAAAATATCAGACAGAACAGCTCGCAGGATTGTGAGAAAAGCAATTCAAAACCCACGTTTGACTGCACGATCCCTCCAGAAAGATCTGGCAGACACTGGAGTTGTAGTACACCATTCCACTATAAAGAGATACTTGTACAAATATGGTCTTCATGGAAGAGTCGTCAGAAAAAAAAACTCTTCTACGTTCTCACCACAAAAATCAGCGTTTGAACTTTGCAAATGAACATATAGACAAGCCTGATGCATTTTGGAAACAAGTTCTGTGGACAAATGAGGTTAAAATAGAACTTTTTGGCCGGAATGAGCAAAAGTACGCTTGGAGAAGAAAGGGCACATAATTTAATGAAAAGAACCTCTGTCCAACTGTTAAGCATGGGGGTGGATCAATCATGCTTTGGGGTTGTATTGCAGTCAGTGGCACAGGGAACATTTCACGAGTAGGAGGAAAAATGGATTCAATAAAAATTTCAGCAAATTTTGGATGGAAACCTGAATGCCATCTGTGAAAAAGCTGAAGTTAAAGAGAGGATGGCTTCTACAAATGGATAATGATCCTAAACACACCTCAAAATCCACGGGGGATTACATCAAGAGGCGTAAACTGAAGGTTTTGCCATGGCCTTCACAATCTCCTGACAATTGAAAATCTATGGATAGACCTTAAAAGAGCAGTGCGTGACAGACAGCCCAGAAATCTCAAAGAACTGGAAGACTTTTGTAAGGAAGAATGGGCAAAGATACCTCAAACAAGAATTGAAAGACTCTTGGCTGGCTAAAAAAAAGCGTTTTTAATAGCTGTGATACTTGCCAAAGGGGGCAGTACAAGATATTAACTCTGCAGGGTGCCCAAACTTTTGCAGATGCTATTTTTTTGTTTTCTGTAATTTTTAAAGTGTAAATGATGGAAATAAAATCTAACTTTTTTTGACATATTATAAGAGATGTTTCCATCTTTCATTGGCTTCGTTATGCACATTAATACAAATTTTTACCTGGGGTGCCCAAATTCTCGATCCCCACTGTATTTGCTCAGCGGTTTTTCAAATGCATATGTCCGTGGAATATGCGACACTTTTAAAGCCTTTACAGAATTAGACCCCATATCTCTCCTGAGATTATACCAAGATCAGTTTGATCTGATGCTTGTTTATTAAGCCGGAAACTGGAAGTCAGGAACAGGATGCCACTAGGCACATCCTTAACGGGCGCCCCAATCACACGGAAGAGCCTGGTAAATGCAGCGGATGCGGTAGGAGGGGCTCCTGCGCCGCTTGTAAAAGTAATCCAGTGGTACTCTAGTAGTCCACTCTGACTACTTTTACAAGACACAGAATCACCAGCCCTAAAAAATTGATATCTTCTTATCGCTACAGCTGTAGCAATGATCAAGATATTACCCTATTTATCCAAGGACATTCGTGTACGTCCTATGGACTGGAAGTGGTTAAGCAGACATTTGTTAATCTATACTTCTACTTTAGCAGAATTTTTTTATGACTTTTACATGCTTATGGTTCCATCAGGAAAGCACAACCATTCTCTAGTGCTGCAAAGGATGAAATCTGCATTTGTAAAGAGCAAATATGGCTTCCTTCAACACATATTGATAAAATTAAAAATAACCTGATGCGATTATACTTTCCCTTTTAACCCCTTGCCGACCAGCCGGCGTCATTATACTGCGGCACGTCGGCTTTATCCCGGGATCCGCCGTAGCTGTATGTCAGCTCCTTTAAGTGGGATAGCAAGCGCAGAGTGTCGTCGGAGGTGCGCGTGACCACTGCACTCCCGGGGGGGGGGGTGAATGCTCGCAATCATGGGCCACGAGAGGCAGAACAAGGATGTGTGTATACACACACATCCCAGTTGTGTGAGGAGAGGAGAGAGAGATTGTGAGTTCCTACTGGCTGGGAACCACGATCTGTCATCTTCTATAGTCAGTCACCTCCCCCCCACAGTTAGAACACACACTAGGAAACACAGTTAACAACTTCATTGCCCCGTAGTGTTAACCCCTTCCCTGCCAGTGACATTTACACAGTAATCAGTGTATTTATATACCACTGATCGCTGTATAATTGTCAATGGTCCCAAAAATGTGTCAAAAGTGTCTGATATGTCTGCCATAATGTCGCAGTCCTGATAAAAATCGCATATCACCGCCATTACTATTAAAAAAATGATAAAAATGCCATCAATTTATGCCCTATTTTGTAGACAATATAACTTTTGCGCAAACCAATCAATATACGCTTGTTGCGATTTTTATTGCCAAAAATATGTAGAAGAATACATATCTGCCTAAACTTAGGAAATCAATTCGTTTTTTTTTTTAAAATGGGGATATTTATTATTAATATTATTATTAAAAATATTGTGTTTTTACAAATGAAAGCTCTATTTGTGGTGGAAAAAAAGGACGTAAATTTTGTTTGGGTACAGCGACGCACGACCGCGCAATTGTCAGTTAAAGTGATGCAGTGCCGTATCGCAAAAAATGGCCTGGTCAATGAGCAGCCAAATCTTCCAGGGCTGAAGTGCTTAAATTAAGTTGATTAAATAAAAATAAATCACATTTCTGTGTAATTTAGGTCTTTAAAGTAAATAAGATCTTTGATTGAAACTAGCCTGCATATTGGCCTTACATCTCGCTAGAATTATCGATTGGACTTGCCATGCAGATAACAAGTACTGGTTGGCATTGGATAATACTGTAGGCCCCATATCCATGACATATTCACCGTGGATACCATGGGACCGGTGTCCTAGACAGCTGAAACATCACCCCCTGATAGGGGCGACACTTAAACCTACAAACTGTAGGCCGAGTCACAGACTTAACTACAGAGATAGGCCCACTTACTCCGCTGACTGATAACCCAGATTTTAATCCAGGAATGAACAGATCATCCCTGTTGTTTAACAATGGACTCACACCAATTTGGTTACACATTGTCTAACGGGCAAACACATTAAATCTATCTCAGAAATACAATTGGACAGAGGTCTGTCATCCTTAAACCATTAGCAATACCGTCAAATCCATAACTATGTTATGAATCACCAGAGACGCAAACACTTCACAAGA
This sequence comes from Rana temporaria, assembly GCF_905171775.1. Classification (NCBI taxonomy): domain Eukaryota; kingdom Metazoa; phylum Chordata; class Amphibia; order Anura; family Ranidae; genus Rana; species Rana temporaria. The sequence continues at coordinate 145,462,577 of NC_053493.1, forward strand.
CCCTTAACGCCATTCTAAACGGTTAGCTACATGGCCAACACATCCACAAAAAACATTTAATTGACTTGCAGGCCTCATATTTCAAGGAACCCAGTAGACACAATCTGTTTTGGTAAATAGCATTAAACATGTCCTTCACTAAGGATCAATGGCTACAAGTCTGTGTGTTTTCCCACACAGCTAGCACACGATTCCAAAAAACCTTGTTTAAGCTATTGACAAACTGGTACAACATACTGATTAAAATACATAAGTGATTCCCTACCGTTTCTGACCTCTGTTGGCGCTGCAATCAGGATAAGGGCAACTCAAAGCGTATATGGTGGGAGTGCACCCTGATTCAGCTATTCTGAAAGAGGGTTAAACAAAACCATAAAACGCATTACAGAAACAAAGATTCAGCTAAATGCAGCGTCTTGCCTATTGCATATCACTAATTGTTCAATGAGCAAATATATCTTTGACAATATTCCTACTCACAGCCTCAAAGGCAGTGATACCAGACACTGGAGAAATACCACCACCCCTCAATTAAAGAATGGTTGGAAGAGGTGCATTTCCTCTGTAGCCCCCCCCCCCTTTTAGTTAGTGGGGCGTTACGCTAAAGTTAGTGGGGAATGGGAGATTTCACTTGCTCCCATTCACTAATTGTTAGTTTGTGCTGGTGCCAGTCCTGAACTGCCTCTTGGGTCAGTCTGTGTGTCCAGGGGTGCGCTTCCACCCCTGGGCGACAGTTGGCGCTATAGGGGTTCTGAAGAAACCATCCTTCCCCAGCAGCCAATCAGAGGTTTTTCCCTCTTTGGGCATGCTGGCGGGGGGTATATCTGGAGCACCGGCCATTTTTCGTGTAGAGTCTGCGGGGCCCCGAGTTCCAGGTGCGGCATCCACCTTTAGGGTGCACGCATCCACGGGCCCCATCCTCATGGCCGGCCGGGTTGAGGCTGTGCACCTCGCGGAGCCTTCTGTTGATGAAGAAAGGGACCCCAGCGGCTTGCTGGGTTCCAGATCCTAAGCTGGAGGCTAAACGGTGGGGGATTGGCTCGGGAGAACCTAAGTGCAGAGGTTGTCTGTGAGGCCTGGACGAACCACCAGGGATCTGATCACCGCTCTACGTGACAGGTATTTTTCTTTTGCTGTCAGTGGGTGATCCTGTAGAACAAAACTTACTGGGAGGATTCCCTATCTTTACACTTCAATTATACCAAGAAAATTTACTACGCCTGTGGCAGAGGCATTGTTTCCTCCCAGTGATCTGATTATTGCGAGCGACCCTTTGGCTGCCAGGTCCAAGTTAATTGCCTGTCCAAAGGGCACTTACCCACCCTGGCGATGGTGGCGTTGTTTGAATTTTCTGTGCCGAGAGCAGGCTTGCTCTCTATGTTTTGATATCCAAGGCCTGACGCTACAAGTCCTTCCTACTCATCAACCTTTTGCTCTACTGTGTGTCATGTTGATGTTGGCCTTGTTGGCCCTGGAATAAAGCATTTAAAACTCACGCTACCTGCTGGACACTTGGGGGCAGATCCACAAAGATCTGCCCCGGCGCATCGTATCTGAGATACGCTACGTCGCCGTACCTTACCTGGCTTTGGTTCGAATCCATAAAGATTTTGCGCCGTAAGTTACGGCGGCGTAGTGTATCTCAAGCAGCGTAGCGGCGAGGAATTCAAATGCGGCGAGTAGGGGGCGTGTTTCATTTAAATGAAGCGTGTCCCCGCGCCCCGCGCTCCGTTCCTAAATTTCCCGCCGTGCATTGCGCTAAATGACGTCGCAAGGACGTCATTGTTTAGACGTGGATGTAAATTACATCCATCCCGATTCACGGACGACTTACGCAAACGAAAAAAAAATGTCCAATTAAACGTGGGAACGACGGCCATACTTAACATAGCAGGTTTAACTATACGTCACGAAATAGCAGCTTTAACTATACGCCGAAAAAAGCCGACGTTAAAAAATGCGACGGCCACTAGTACGTTCGTGGATCGTCGGAAAAAGCTAATTTGCATACTCGCCGCGGCAAACGACGTGAACGCCACCCAGCGGACGCCGAAGTATTGCATCTTAGATTCGAAGACGTACGCCTGTCGGATCTAACCCAGATGCTGTCGTATCTTGTTTTGAGGATTTAAAACAAAGATACGACGCGGGAAATTTGAAAGTACGCCGGCGTATCAGTAGATACGCCGGCGTACTCGCTTTGTGGATCTGCCCCTTGTTCTTTTATCCACACTCACTAGCATCACCACTAGACAGAAGAATTTGGTAACTTAATACGCCGATCCCAAATCAACCAGCGGCTCCTTCGGCGGTAGCGCTACACCTCTATAAAATGGAGAAGATTAGGGCAACAGCCCACAAATTGACGAAAAACTTCAACAAAACTTGGCAACCTTGGGTCATCTTCAAATATTCTAACTCGTTTGAATCCTTAATGCAAGAATAATATCTGGATATACTCAGGACATACTCTTATACCTCCATCTTCTTAATGCCTTTCCTCTTTCTCTTTGTATCTTTCCTTGGGTCCTGCTTCTTTTTCCCTTCTTTCCACTTTGCTTTTCTGAACTTGTATACATGTATTTACTATGTATTTACTACATAGGTAAAGTTATAGAATACTGATCGATTGATCACCACATCACACCCACATCTACGTGTGGATACTGCATTTGGTTCTTAAGCTGAGCTTAGAGAAGACAAGAACTCAGTTATGGTTTGAGTGATAATTGTTGCAGAATAGCTCTAATGTTATGACTTGTTATACTCGCATTTAAATATACTATGCTCCAGTACATGTACAAATGTTATTATGATTGTATAAATGCTTTATTTTTTGAACTTACAATAAAAACTATATTGTTAAAAACAAAACAAAAAACATGCATATTGGTGGTAACGTGTTACAATGAAATTCATCTTTTCAGATTGTATTGGAAAACAGTAGTCGAGAAGATAAGCATGAGTGCCCATTTGGTCGCAGTAGTATAGAACTAACCAAGATGCTCTGTGAAATCCTCAAAGTGGGAGAGCTACGTGAGTACCTGAAATGCTTTTTCACAGTTTACCAGATTGTGGCCTCAATTGTTACTTCCACCCTTCCACACGGGCATACCAGAGCATTTTAACCCTTGCAGAGCACCATTCGACGTGTTGGCACACTTGGTTTTATTTTAATCTTTGTCTTTGCCTATTTTGGTAAAATGTTACCTACAAAAGTTGGATAGTATTTGATGTGAAGGCATGATGCATTGAAAAGTCTTTCTGTAGCATTTATACTTGCTTCATTTATACTTCACTTACACCAGTGAAGCGGAGAGGGAAGCACTACTACCCATTAATGGTGCAAAATTTTTCTGGAAGGGGGAACAAAAGGGATCATTTGGGAAGAAATGACTTGGCAAATCAATTCTATTGCTAAGCACCATCAACCCGAGGATGTCTGGAGATAACTTGCTGTGCATACAAATTTATGATGGGTTTCCACATGCAACTTATATATATTTATGTTTAGAAGACCTTTGTAAGTTATTTCAGTTGCTTTCACATAGCTTGATCGTTGTATATTGTAATTGTCTTATACATGTTAAAAGGAGCCTGACAGGGTAGAAGTAAGATGGCTGCCATTACTGCCCTTTTTGAAAGTGCATAGGGCTGTCATCCTTCAGTCTCAAGCTAGTCACTAACCTAAACCAAGTATATGCATATCAGGTTTTAGGACTCAGTTGGGGCTGTCATCCTACTTCTATGTTGGCTTACACACCCCCATATCAGTTTAAAATTTCAGGATGTGTAAAAAACTAATCAAAAGCAAAAATGTATATAGAATGTGTATATTTGATTATTCAATAATAGTGCAGCAAATAAAAAAAAGTGCAAAAGTGTCCCGTAGAAAATAATATTTCAGTTTTCTGAAGTTCAGTTGTTTTAAGTGCATTTTGTATTTATTTGCATATCTTTGTCAAAGCGAATATAATCCCAATAGTGTTTTCAAATATCTTTGTTCATGGAACAGCTACAGTTAAAACTCTTGGCCAATTGTATAAAGTACATTTGACAATAAACAACTTTTGCACGCAATGGATAATTAGGGAAGACTTTCTGATATAGCCAGGGACTTCATCATCCCGCTGGATATCCCAGTAACAATTATAAACACTTACATACAGTAGTTCAATTTCTAACCTGTCCTGGGAATGAAAGAGAAATAAAAGGTAACGCAATGTTTTCATTTAGATTTGAAAAATCAAGGTTTCTGTGTAAGATATATTTTGCATCCAAACCAGTCTTTTATGAGTTTATAGTTTATCTTGCCTTCATGCATTGCCATTTCTTCTACTTCTGCTGAAAAGTATTAAAGACTCAAATGTAATCAGCCTTAGCACATTATTAGCCAAGCCCATGGATTAGCCATCACTTTCTGGATTTATCTTCTGTAAAATGTCACTGTTGTAATGTGTATTGATTTATAAAGATGTAAACGATAACCAAAGACAACAGTATGCATACAAATTTGTGTGCTGTGCTTCAAAGCCCTTCATAGACTTAAAATGATTCCAATTAAGTTTATGGCTTTTTAGCACAGTGTCAGAAAGAACTATGATCTGATGTGCTATGATTTCAGTTCTGTTATTCTCACTGGTACTTTGTATACAGCATACTCCAGTAACTCATATTTATTGCTGCATTGTGTGTCCTCAGATTTCATTCTGCCTAATGATGCTCCAGTGTAAATCGGGGAAATAGTTGTGGCTGCTTTTGTTTTATTTTTTAACTGTCAGCCATTAAAGCTGAACTATACTATCACAGAACTCTTGCTGTCTGTATATGGGGCTGCTGGACTGCCTGTTCCAGCAGTTTCTACGTAAGGATGCAGACTTATCTTGTCTTTATTTTTGTTAACTTATTCAATCAAATTAATAAAAGATAAATTGTATTATAAGTGCTATCAACATACTTTCTCATCATGCTCTGGTACAGCATAGGGGGATACATTGTTACATGTCATTACAGCATGAAGCATAGGAGAAGAAGTCTACGTTAAAGCTTATTACAGAAGAACAAAAATGTAATGTATTGCTGTATATCAGCAGCAGTTATCAGGCCTTAGATTTGTTTGAGAAAAGACACATCCAGTTCAACCAATATAGAACCCCCCCCACCCCAAAAAAAAAGCAGACACACATATAGTAAACCTCCATGTATACAATCCGATATCCATAGTTGATCCAGAGGAAGGCAAAAACAAAGCACATCCTGTAACTTCCTGTATCTTTAACTGAAATCTCGAACAATGTTCTTATTCCATACAGCTGTCTTCTGTGAACTGCACAACCTCTCCTCCCATGTAATAAAGATTAAGAAAGGGGGAGGCGTTTGTAGTCCAAATCAGGACAGCCTATGGTGACAATACTGTTCTTCCATAGATACAGTACAGTGACTAAGGCCTGATTCACACTATGCAGGTTGCAGTTTGCATTCTCCAGGTGCATTTTGCGTTTTTCAATACACGTTTCTGATCCATTGAAGTCTATGGAACCAAAAACCAGAAACAAGTCCCTGGCCCTTTCCATAAAATACACAGATGTGAACTGCATTCATAGGAAACCATGTTAAATTGACTGTAGTGTATTTCTGCAAAAGGAACCAGGCATTAGTGTCATCACCCTAGCATTGGTAGGATTGGCAGGTCAAATAAAGAGGGAAAAGCCTTTAGGCCCCTTTCACACTGAGGAGTTTTTCTGGTGGTTTAGCGCTAAAAATAGCGCCTAAATACCGCCTGAAAAACTCCTGCCCTGCTGTCTCAATGTGAAAGCCTGAGGGCTTTCACACTGAGGCAATGCACTGGCGGGACCAGTGTGACCGGTGTGTTTACCGCCCCTTCCCATTGAAAGTAATGGGAAACCACGGTAATAGCGCAAGCAGAGGCGCATTGCGGGCAGTATTAATAGGTTAATACCGCACCGCTATCGGCCGAATACCGCTGCAATTCAGCGGCAATTTAGGCGGTATAGCGCCGCTAAAAATAGCAGCGCTATACCGCCACCGCACATCCCGCCCCAGTGTAAAAGAGGGCCTTAAAAAGAAAACGGTTGCAGAAACCATATCTAAGGACTGGTACATTTTTATTTTTGGATTTAGATGTGCACTTGTGTTTCAGCATAAAGCAGTCATATGATTTTCCAGGTCATGTTGTACACACTGCCAGCCTAGGGGTTAATTAGCTTATTTTGCCAAACAAAGATTATTTAGCTAGTACTAAATTATGCATAATTTAACTTTGATTATAGAGAGAGACAATTGCAGTTCTGCCTGGGAAAAAAAGTAATTTTGGACCTAATTATAATGCAGCCAGTCATTTAATTCAATGGAAAAGACCATGAGGTTAAAAAAGAATACTCCTCATGATTGATCCCGTTCTAGATTGGAGACAAGCAGCCATTTGTACAGGCACATCAATGAGGTGTCCTAGGACTTTATTTATGCCAGTCACATTTTATCATTTAACTGTCTGCCATGTGCTGCGAGACTCCTAGATTCAAATACGTTGTACGGAAATATACAAAGCCCACTCTTGACCTTCTCGCTAAGCCCTACCCCTATGTCATGGCTGGTACAAAGTGATCCCAAGAGGAGCATGATCACAAATTGTAACATTCTAGGCAAAAACAATAAAACAAGGTCTTTGGTAATTAGACTAATAAGAATGAGAGATATCTGTTGAAATCGTTTTAATGTTCTGTTTTATCTTGTTCTTGTTTTATCTTGTTCTGTTGACCATCTTCAAGAGATGATGTCAAAGCAAGGGCATATTTAGAGTACAGAACAGTTAACAACCAAAACTATGTCTGCTACTGTTTCAAATGCAAACTGGATAAAAGGGACGTATTGCATTAAATGGAGTAATGCAGTAATGTATAATACTTGTGTGTTTCACACAACACTTTCCTGGCCTAGTTAGACATAAACATTCCATTGTGAAGGAAATGCTTGAAGCAGTTGCACAAAAGACACACATGGGCAGATGCGATACATAAAAACATTTTATCTGATTTTACTGTCCCATACATCACATGATCTGTGTCCTATGCTTAGCCATGTTAATTTCTCAACAGGTGTAACACAATTGTAAATGCCCCATAATGATAAAATGCAGTGTCAAAGAATAACTAAACCCAATAACAAAATGGATTACATTGCAGACTAGGCCTTGGGTGTGGTAGCTGCATTTGTTTTCTTTTTTTCAAACTCGGATCAAATTCTGCAGGTACAAAAAATACACAATGACCCTGCCAGTTCAGTGAGCTCCTAACTTCCTGTGAACTGAAATCTTGAACAGTGTTATCAACCTTTCCAGTTCCACCACATATATGGAGTGATAAGCTAAAATATGGCATATTTTTCATCTTGGGTTTAACTATGCTTTGCATTGAAGAAGGCCGCTTTTAATGTAGCCCAATATAGAATTTGGAACTTGGAATGTACCGGGTTTTCGGCTAATTTCTTCTAATAAACATGCTTTAAAGGGTAACTCCACTTTCTTGGGGGGAAAACATTTTGAAAAAAAATATATATATATATATAATATCGTATACAATTGTGACTCAAGTCATATTGTAATTGAATGTTATTAAAAAATATCTTCCCTTTAATATGCAGCCACTGTAATTTTCTGTAAAATGCAATTCAGTATGGCTACCTGGAGGCATTCTGTACACAGAGTGGGCCAGATTCAGAAAGACTTACGACGGGCATATCAGTAGATACGCCGTCGTAAGTCCGAATCCGCGCCATCGCATCTTTAAGCGTATGCTCAAACTGAGATACGCTTAAATGTTGCTAAGATATGGCCGGCGTAAGTCTCCTACGCCGTCGTATCTTAACTGCATATTTATGCTGGCTGCTAGGGGCGTGTACGCTGATTTACGCCTAGAATATGTAAATCAGCTAGATACGCCTATTCACAAACGTACGCCCGGCCGTCGCAGTAAAGATATGCCATTTATGTAAGGGGTTTTCAGGCGTAAAGATAAACCACCAAAAAGATGGCGCGGCCAATGTTAAGTATGGATGTCGGAACCGCGTAACATTTTTAAAATTTTATGTCGTTTGCGTAACTTGTCCGTGAATGGGGCTGCCCGTAATTTACGTTCACGTCGAAAGCATTGGCGATTTGCCTACGTCATTTGGAGCATGCGCACTGGGGCGCCGTTCGATCGAAACGTCATTTACGTGGGGTCACACTTAATATACATAAACGCCCACAGCTTTTGAATTAGGCGGGCTTACGCCGGCCCTAATAAGCTACACCGCCGTAACTTCGGCGGCAAAATCTTTGAGAATACCATACTCGCCTCTCAAAGTTACGGCGGCGTAGTGTATAGGAGATACGCTATGCCCGCCTAAAGGTATGTGAATCTAGCCCAATGTGTACAGAACAGAACACCCCCAGAAAATGTCCTGCTTGTGTAATTGGCTTACATACAGATATTCCCAGAAGTCTGCACTAAGATGCAAGTTCGATTTTTGGCATCCCCTTCAACAACATTTTTAATTTTTGGTGAGATACTTCCAAAAGAAAAGACGTCTAAAGGAATGCAAACCTTACCAATTTCCATATTAGAGCCCTGCAGGTGCAGCAGCTGATTGATAATTATAAAATCAATCCCATGCAGATTCACTGAGCACATGGACACAAACAGCCATTTCTTCAGAATAAAAAAAAGGTAGGAATCTGCATCAAAGGTTGTTATAATCCCTGCATAGATAGATTAGTACATAGATTACCCAGAGGGGAATGAACAAAAGTGGAGTCATTCTTTAAATTTAATCCTGAAGAAGGTAGGCTGAATATTGGGAAACACACTAAACACTTCCAGTATGTGTATAAATGATGAATGTACTGTAGTTTTGAGTATTCAACCATGGCTATCGCTTCTAATTAGACTGCATTTCCCAACTTGCTTTTTATTTCTTCTTTTTAATGACGATAAAGCCTGTTTTATCAGTGTAACCAAGCTGTAAAACATCATTACATGGACAGTGTGTAGCTAGTCAGTTTTATCTTTTGCCCATCACACTTTCTTTGAAAAGCTATGAAAGTGGATTGCATGTCAGCAGAAGGTGCACAATTAAAAAATCTTTAATTCTTAATAGGGTAACTGCAAATTTCTAGTCTGTACATGCTATATTTGATTATTTGATTATTTTACTATCAATTGATAAAAAAAGGTTGCAAGATATACAACTCCAATTTCGCTTAGATGTGATCTGATTTGAAAAACTGACCATCAGCTGTACAATGTCTACCTGAGTGGAATTAAATTAAATGTATGGGCAATTTTCTTAATTATATCCAACTGTTATTGAAAATGATGTGCAACTGTAAACTTGTAAAGATAAAATGGCACACGCAAAGTGTGATAAAGACCCTGAAATGCATAGGAAAGTTTTTGTTTAGTACCAGATTTTCATGTATTCTAGATCAGCTTTTCTCAACCTTAGGTTCCTCCGGAGGTTGCTAGAGGTTCCTTTAGAAATCTCTGCCTCTTATATAAGAAACCTATGGCAGCATTGATCGTTTTAGCTATATCTAAGATGGGATTCTTTACAAATGTAAAGACCATCCTTCCCAGTGACCATTGCACTAATGTATAATGAACTGTAGATACAGTAGAGTACTCATTAGCAGGGGTTCTGTAAGGCCGGAAAGGGTTCCTCTGTTTAATTTTTTTTTGATAGAGGCTGTTGTAGATCATCATACTGATATAGACTATATGAGGGTACACATACTGGCAGTTTTAACTCCACTTGAGCACAGTTCACTCCCTTGGTCTGGTTTGTTTGTCTCGTGTAAGTGCTCTGAACCATGCCCTGGTACGGTTAGGCATACAGTACTGTGCCCAGGGCCACTTGGAAGAGGTGGTCTGGAGCTTCATTAGATTGAAGTCCAGCTTGTTTGAGTGTGAGTTCAAACAATGCCTGAGCACAGGACTTTTCATAGACCACTGAGGACTGAAGCATGGATCATTGTGGTTTGGCTGGCAGAGGTGATTGGAGCACGGTGTAAGTGCAAACCAGCAGGGGAGTGGGGGAGGGACTTCTTTTAGACACGGTTTGGTTCAATCATGCCCTGTGTGAGCACACCCTATGAGAAAAGTGTGATAACCGTACCTGTAGCTATGCCATTCATGCACAGGTTAACTCTATATCTGCTTTCCTCTTTCTGTTTTTATGTTTAGTGATCTCGGTAACAATTACTAAACCAAAAAATAAATAAAAAATCGCCCAACAATCCCATCTCTGGAAATGTGTTTTGCTGATTGGTAGTTTATAGCAAATGCTAGACTACAGGTTACAATTGTAATAAATGTTATAATGTAATAAATATCCCCCAAAAAAAAGTGAGTTTAGGCTGATACGTATTCTTCTACATATTTTTCGTAAAAAAATCGCAATAAAAGTTTATTGATTGGTTTGCGCAAAAGTTATAGCGTCTACAAAATAGGGGATAGATTTATGGCATTTTTTTTTTTTTACTAGTAATAGCGGCGATCTTTTTTTTTTTTTTTTTTTTCCCGCTACTGCGACCTTATGGCAGACACATTTTTGGGACCATTGGCATTTTTATAGCGATCAGTGCTATAAAAATACATTGATTACTATAAAAATGTCACTGGCAGGGAAGGGGTTAAAACTAGGGGGCGAGGAAGGTGTTGATTATATTCCCTCATTGTGTTGTAACTGAAGGGGGGGTGGGACTGACTAGGGGAAATGACAGATCGCTGTTCATACATTGTATGAACATCCGATCAGTCATTTCTCCCCTAACGGGACCGGGAGCTGTGTGTTCACACACACAGCTCCCGGTTCTCGCTCTGTAACGAGCGATCGCGGGTGCCCGGCAGTGATAGCACCCACCGGGCACTTGCATCGGCACCAGGGGCGAGCATGGGGCGTGCTTGCGCCCCTAGTGGCTGCAATGCAAAATCACATTATATTAGGTGATTTTTTGCGCAGCCGACCTGCCAACGTAAAACTACGGTGGGCAGGTCGGCAAGAGGTCAAAGTTAGAGCAATGAAGTACAATAGTTCATTATGACCAGTTATATTTTAGCACAGTATACACTGATCATATTGAGCTTTGTACTGCTTTATTGAATTAGCTAAGCTTTTATGTCTTCATCAAGGTCAGTGTGAACATTTAATAGTCAGTATGGGGAAATTTGGTAATTTAACCCTATAAACTACTCAGATATGTGAGAGAGAGTGACTCACTGAATAAATTAGGCACATTTTTATTTTCTGATATATAATTGACAATGTAAATTACTATTTAATGTGCAAAGTGAGAGCATGAAGGTAACAAGCACGAACATTTTTCATTTCAGAATAAAAGATATTTCATACTGGAACCAAAACAATTCTCTCAAAATGTGGGACTTTAAAGATGGCTAATAATGCAAAGCCTGTACAATACTGTTAAAATACATCCAATTATTATAAAATAGCATGGCATTGCATTAATCGTATTTATTAAAATGTGTGGAAAATTTTGCCTAACAACACTTGTATTTTAACCACTTGCCCACTGGGCACTTAGCGCCTGATCCTCAAAAGGGACCGCAGCCGCCGCTGGGGGCATTTCTCGTCGAAATGCCGCTTCGGGTATGCAAATTGGCACTTACGGAGATCCACAAAGCTTTTACGCTTCGTTTTTTCTCCGTAAGTATTAGTTTGCCGTTGCAATATTAGGGCTGCTTTTACAAGGCCTAAACTGTTTAGACCTTGTAAAAGTAGACCCTTCTATCCCGCGTCGCTGTCTTTTTTTTTTTTTATTTATTTTTTTCCCTCCGCAACTCGTATTTTTTTTTTACGCCTGTCGCGATTCTCAAAACCCGGCGCAACGTAAAACACGTCGGGAAAATGACGTCGGGAGCATACGCAGTACGTCCGGCGCGGGAGCGCGCCTAATTTAAATGGGACTCGCCCCATTAAATTAGGAACGCCTTGCGCCGGCTGGATTTAAGTTACACCGCAGAAAATTTCTAGGTAAGTGCTTTGTGGATCGGGCACTTAGGTAGAAATTTTCCTGCGGTGTAACTTAAATCCGAATATTTAAGTTACACCGGCTGGCTGTGGATCAGGCCCTAAAACCCCTTCCTAATCGGACCAATTTTCAGCTTTCGGTAATCTCACATTTTGAATGACGATTACTTAGTCATGCAACACTGTACCCATATGAAATGTTGTCATTTTTTTTCACACAAATAGTGCTTTCTTTTGGTGGTATTTAATCGCCACTAGTTTTTTATTTATTTTTTGCGCTATAAATGAAAAAATACAATTTGTTAAAAAAATAATGAATTTTTCTTCATTTCTGTTATAAAACTTAGCAAGTTAGTAATTTTTCTTCATAAATGTTGGCCAAAATTTATACTGCTACATATCTTTTGTAAAAATAACCCAAATAAGTGCATATTATTTGGTCTTTGTGAAAGTGAGAGTATGCAAGCTATGGTGCCAATCATTGAAAATTGATCACACCAGATGTACTGATATACTGACATGTTCTGGAGAAACTAACAAGTCAGGAAAATACAAATCCCCCCCCCCCCCCAATGACCCCATTTCGGAAAGTAGACCGTCAAAGGTATTTACTAAGAGGCATGGTGAGTTTTATGAAGTGGTAATTTTTTCACACAATTCTTTGCAAAATGAAGACCAGGAAGTCCTAGTAGTAGACTCAGCAATGGTATGCAATACCAAGCTGCTGCTAACAAAGAAAACAGAATATTGGAATGCATTAAAAAGGGGAGGGATCAATTCCAGAGATAAAATGATAATGCTCTCGCTCTACAAGACTCTGGTCCGGCCGCACCTAGAGTATCATTTCCAGTTCTGGGCACCAGTTCTCAGGAAGTATGTATTGGAAATGGAGCGAGTACAAAGAAGGGCAACAAAGCTAAAAAAGAGTCTGAAGGATATTCGTTATGAGGAAAGGTTGCGAGCATGGAACTTATTCTCTCTGGAGAAGAAACGCTTGAGAGGGGATATGATTTAAATTTACATATACTGTACTAGTGACCCCACGATAGGGATAACACTTTTTCCTGGATGGGAGTTTAACAAGACACATGGCCATTCATTAAAATTAGAAGAAAAGAGGTTTAACCTTAAACTATGTAGAGGGTTCTTTACTGTAAGAGTGGCAAGGATGTGAACTTCCCTTCCACAGGCAGTGGTCTCAGCCGGGAGCGTCGATAGTTTAAAAAAAACTATTCGATAAGCACCTGAACGACCACAACATACAGGGATATACAATGTAATAGTGACATATAATCACACACATAGGTTGGACTTGTGTCTTTTTTCAACCTCACCTACTATGTAACTATTTAACATGTGTGAGACTTTTACACAGCCTGGCCACATACAGAGGCCCAACATGCAAGGATCACCATCAGGAGCCAGGGATGGAGCATGGATGAGCCAGAGATTGAGCATTAATGTGGATTGATGAGTCAGGGATGGAGCATGATTGTGTATGGATGAGCCATGGATGGAACATGGATGAGCATGGATGTGTATGGATGAGCCAGGGAGGGAGCATGGATGACCATGAATGTGGATGCATAAGCAAGGGATGGAGCATGGATGAGCATGAATGTGAATGGATAAGCCAGAGATGGAGCATTAATGTGGATGGAGGAGCAAGGGATGGAGCATCAATGTGGATGGATGAGCCAGAGGTGGAGCATGGATGTGGATGGATGAGCCAGGGATGGAGCATGGCTGAGCATCAATGTGGATGGATGAGCCAGGGATGGAGCATGAATGAGGATGGATGAGCCAGGGATGGTGCACTGGCTGTTTACATGCTTTACCGATCGGTGGGAGGAGAGGGTAGGAGCCAAACTGGACATGCTCCGGTTTGTTTACAAGTGATCACTGCGTCATTGAACGGAATAATCACGTAGTAAAGGGCCGCTGTCATTGGCCCTTTACCCCGATCCATGATCTGCCAGGCCTGGGAGACTCGACGGTCATGGACATTCCTGGGTGCACACCTGAGCGCGATTCTGGGAGGACGTATAGTATGCCCTCCCAGAGTTATCCAACCGCGCTATAGCCGTTTTTTGGCTATGGCCCAGTCGGCAAGCAGTTAAGTATACAAACATACATTACATGAAGTTTATACATAAAGACCCTTTACATACAGTATGTTTCACTGCAAATTGTTATTCACCCCCTCCACTAAAAGGATAAGTTCACTTAAAAAAAATCAGTTAAACAATAACACTTGTACATTTGTTTTGTTTTTTCCCTAGGAGCCTGCAAAGAATTGCACCCACAATCAGCAGATCGCGAGTGCAATGTCAGACTCCTGCAGACACTCAGTATAGTTGTCTGCCTGAATCTTCAAAACGTGCAGACAGTTACTAAATTCCAAGAAGATCAATGAACTATGAGAGCGCTCACCAGCACCCTCACATTTTATTGAAAACTACAAGCTATCTACTATGGTGGAAGACTGTACTTGTAATTCATTATTTCACAGAATTCTGTAATTTAATGATGTAGCTCTGTGGGTAAAGCCCCACACAGCTGCCCTGTTTTTTGAATTGTGACAGCGGGTATGGGGAGGTGCTTTAGTAACATGTTACACACTGAATATGAATTTTACTTGTTACTAAAAGTTGTTGGTACTTGTTACTAAACAGAACTTATCCTTTAACATGACTTGACTACTTAATGTAAACCAGTGGTCAGTGGAAGTATTACAATAAATCACAATGCGTTTCATGGGTCTCCAATCCCACTTCCTCAGAGTCTGTGAAACTATAAATGACAATCCAAATACGTTCAGCAAATATCATATGTGTGTATATAAGATTTTTTAAGCAATATCCTATATAATTTATTGTAATATAAAATTAACCAAGACTGTAACCAGGAGCCTGGGGACCACTATCCACATCAAGCTTCCCCCTGGGAGACGGTGCTGTTATATTAAACCCTATTTTTTGAGGTAGGGGTGGTCATAATATAGTACTGAGATGGTACATCCAAACAACCCCCAGTTGAAATAAAAGGACACCCGCCTTCCGCTCTGATTTCAACAGACGGCCCTCTAGACTTCTCAGGTCACGTACACACGGTCGGTCCAAACCGATGAAAACGGACTGAAGTTCAGTTTCATCGCTCCAAACCGACCGTGTACGCCCCATCGGTCTGTTGTCCTTCGGTTACAAAACGGTGAACTTGCTTTAAAATCAAACCGATGGACGCCTGACCGATAGGTCAAAACCGATGGTTAGTACACAAAAGCATCGGTTCCAAACCCACGCATGCTCAGAATCAAGTCGACGCATGCTTGGAAGCATTGAACTTCATTTTTTCCAGCACGTCGTTGTGTTTTACGTCACCGCGTTGGACTCGATCGGTTTTTGAACTGATGGTGTGTACGCACTTCAGACCATCAGTCTGCTTCAGTGGTGAACCGATGAAAACGGTCCGTCGGACCATTCTCATCGGATGGACCGACCGTGTGTACGCGGCCTCAGAGGAAGAGACCTCTCCACTCTCCCAATGCCTAAAACACTGAAAGAAGTTTACATGTAGTAGTCCACAGAGTTATCAATAGGGGTTTAATGTTAAACAAATTATACATGAATTACAATATATTTCCCAATAAGTAAGTGATCTCCAAAATTGATTCTATGCCTTCTCCCCCTCCTCTTTTATTTATTTTTTTGGGGGGAGGGGGGTTGGAGAAGGATCTAGTATATGATCTATATGTAATACCTATCCAAGGGAGATGTGGAGACTCGATGGGGTCCAACGGAGAGGTCTCACATTGGTCTATCTTTCCTCCATACCCTCAACATGTCCCTCAAACCCCTATCTTTTCCCTCCCCTTCTATTAATTCCTACAAACCCAAGAAGCCTCCGCCCCCTCCCCCATAGTTTTTTTTTATTTGTTTCTTCCTGTTTTGCCTTCCCCTTTTACATTAGTCAATACAGATCTAGATGGGAGGGCTCCATTGGCCATTGTATTTTGTCTCCTTTTTTCATTTTGTTATATCCCTGACAAACACTCCTACCTTGACTAAAACTTGTTCAGTAATTATATTCCAACGCCTGCTCCCCCCCCCCATTTTTTTTTTTTAATTTTTCAAGTGCCCTCTTACATATCTACGTGTTTTGGCTTTGGCCAGTTATTTGATGTGCATTGTCAGATGATTGATACATGTTGCCTTTCTCAATTTCATGTAATGATGGCCTCCCAACTTGATTTACCTGTGTTACGCCTACTACTGTTCAGCATTACAGATTTGCTGTATAATTAATTAGTCTAAATATTCTTATATTTGTATGTTCCAAAAATGTTTTTCATTAATTTTGTTTGGAAAAAAAAAAAAAAATATATATATATATATATATATATATATATATATATATATATATATATATATATATTACCACTAGGGCTATATTACTCACTAATGAGGTCTTATGCATCCCTGCTTTTCTCAAAATATTTGCTATAACCTTATACAGCACTAACACTATAGACCAGATTTCATTACTGTCATACTTTATTTTGTGGTACACTTGAGTTCCCAAGCAATGCAATGAAACAAAATTGTTCCAAACAGCGTATTCATATTTTAAAACTTTTAAAAACTTTTTAAAACAACAAATTAATAAAAACAAATCTACCAAGATTTTATAGTGCACTAAATATGACTGCATATTATATGTACACATATCCACCTGCTGAAGCCATTAACACCTAAAAGCTGTTCATTGTCTCCCACCAAACTATAGGTAATGACTCAAATGCATACCCAAGCTCCTCCTCCCAATGAACTTTGTCAAGGGATCAAATCAGTACTATTGTAGCTGACTGTAAGCATATAACTAAACCTTTCCTCTCAGACACTTCTCCAGTTATGGCAGTCTCCAAGCCTTCTGTTACGAATAGACTGTGGGATGAGGAGTGTCAGAAATTGGTTCTGGATGAGTTTGTCCCGGAGGAGCCACAATCCGCTGATATAGCTCCCAAGCCTAAAGATACCATTTTGGACTTCATTGATGTGGTGTGAACTTGTTTAAAACTGGAGCATCCCACTACTACTATTACTAGTCTGGGCTCTCCAAAAGTTCCAGAGACGATCAAAACCTTTCCAGTACACTCCTTACTTAAAGTATTTCTGAATAGAAACTGGTCTACTAATTAATAATTTATGCTCCCCTCCAATTGTTTTTCTGATCCATATCCATTTGAGGAGGCAATTATTAAAAAGTAAATTCATGATTCGTCCCTATGGACTTGATAATGTCCTTAGGCATTAAAATAAGTTGCACAGAGCCTGGCACTGTTTGGTGAGTTGAGCAATATTTCTCTTGGGATTGTAAGGAGTGGGGAGCTGAGAAGCAAGCAGCCACCAAATTTCTTGGTGCAACCATCTGCTGATTGCCTTTCTGTTGTTTACAGTATTGCTTGTAGTTGGCAACTTTGAAAACTTTTATTGTTTTTAATAAAGATCTTATACTTGCAGTATCACACTATGTGAGGTCTGTTTTTCTGTGATGCATATATACTCTGTAAGAAAAGAAATGGCTTCATTTCTTTTCTTAAAAGTTTCCCACGGAGGCGGGCCGGGGCTGGCCCTCTATGAGACATTCCACCTCAGGTTATCATCATACACCTGGAGCAGTGGCTCTTTTTCTTTGTATATTTGCATATATACTCTGCTCATCCATCTATCCATCCACCCTGCGACATTTGGGTTAAGGATCTGAGCTGTTTATGGAAGATTACTCCCCTGAAAACCGTTGGGCTAGTGTCCATCTACCTTTAGAAAATCCATGCATGCCTTTGTATAATAAGATTGGCATCGCTTGTTGTGAATCCGAAAATTAACTCTTGGAGTGCCTGGAAGGAGCCGTGCTAGAGTATTATTTGTTTCTTATGCTGGTTATCATCCTTCTGTTTTTGCGGGTCATGGTGTTCTGGTAAGCAATTTTCTTTTGAGCACTGGGGCCATGGTTCACTGGGAGATAAGTAGACCTTATTTATCTTCTAAGCTTACTAGTGATTCACACTTGGATTGTAGACTTAATTTTGGCACTAATAAATGCACATTTGTTTTTTCCATTTATCCTTTTTGCACTATTTTTGTGGTGACTTTTTTTAAATGTTGTTGTTCACAGTATATTTTACTGTTTACATTATTAACCAATTGTAGTGTATTTGTATATTTTTTTATTACACACATAAGCATTGGTTTTTATACTGATTGCGATTTATATACGGGCTAGGATTTATGCATGATGCATAATGGCCATGATTGATTATTTATGAATTTTGTTTGATAGTATTTTCAGTTTATCTCATTCACATGTTTGATATATTTTGGGAGATCTAGTGCTGTTTTTTCGTATTTATTTATTAGAAAGTGGGCTGTCCCCATTGTGGATTCAGCAATTTAATGCCTTAAGAAATCTCTGACTGCTCCTATTGAGGATGCACAAGTGTTTATGGATCAGGTTGATGAATGTCTGGAAGCCCTTTCCAAATCTTTGATTTCACTAGCAGGTCCTGCTATGCAACCTGCCATAGCTGTCATATCAATTTGTTGAACCTTAGGGGAATTGGACTAAAAATGTGTCTGAGGAACCTGCTGATATCGTTATTGATTATTCTTTTATGAAGCTTTTTATAGCTTATAACGGTTGGATTTTGTGTAACTGAAGATTTGTGTAAACCGCTTAGTTGATACTGTCCATCTTATTTCCCACATGAATCTCCTGCCTGTGAATATACGGTAAACTCTTTTGCTCAAATATTGGTCTGTGGAATAACGATGCATAAAATACCAGTAGTTACTGCACATGCCTTTTGAGGAAGAGGGTCTTTTTTAGCACTGCTGCAGAAAACTTTATTAAGGCTGTCACTGACAGAAAGAATACTCATTTTTTTCTTCAACAAAAAAGTCTGCTACTGGAAAAAATTCCCTGCCTCAGAAACTGGTAAAGGTTGCTTTTGTTTCTCCAAGACCAAAGCCTGACCTACCCCAGGGGCTCAATTTAGCCATGAGCCTTGGTACCATAGAACTTCTAAGCCTGCAGACAAGCCTTCATAAGCATGACTAGACTCCCCACTTTCTAAAGGGGGATGTCTGCTGGCCTTTGTGGACACCTGGTTAGTAAGTGTCTTGAATGTCTTGGTAAAATATGTGGTGTTCAGGGGCTGCAAAATAGAGTTGATTTTTTTTACCTCAGTCCCATGACATGTCTAACATGCCTGGGTCTCCAAATGGACTAGCAGACCTTCATGCTGCTCTGGAAGATCTCTTAGATCAAGTTGCCTTTGCCATTGTTCCAGATTTTAAAAAGTTTCAAGGTTTTTACTCAAACATGCTCATTGTTACCAGACAAAAAGGGTGCACTCCCCTCATCTTGGATCTAAAAGCTTTAAATGCCTTCATTTGCTTCCAAAAAAATCCAGATTTTTTTCAGTCTGGAAGACTTTACAGCCTCTGTGGACATCAAATATGTTTTTTTTAATGCAAGTCCCCAGCTTTCTAGCACACCAATATTACCTGTGCTTTGCTGTAGGCAAACAACACTACCAGTTCAAAGCCCTTCTATGCAGTCTTATACTGCTTTTCTACAAAATTGAAGCATGAAGGGAGCTCAGTTCACACCTGTGTGTTTTTTATTGATTTTTGTTTTTCGCAGAAATGCACTACCGTACATTTAATAGGTTTCCCATGGGACACGTTCACATCTATTCTTTTTTCAGCAGCTGTGATTTTGGAAAGGGTCGGGTACTTTTTTTAAAAGCAAAACGGTGCGTTTTTGGTTCAACGGACTTCAATGGAGAAGCTGCAGAAATGCATGTAGGCATTTTTTAATCCACCCAACTACAAATTGGTCAAAAAACATAAAAATGCAAAACACAAAAAGAAGCACAAGAAAATGCTTTAAAAACACGTGTGCCAAAATGCACTGCAGAAACAGATCAAAAGCAAACTGCATAAATGTGAACCGAGTCTTCTACCTGACTGGCTAACTTTTTTTTTTTGTTTGCCTGTGTCCAATTCCTCCTGTAGGTGGCAGTATAACACAGTTGTCTCTGAATAAACTTCTGATCTTGTGTCCCCCGGCCCCTTATGAACCCCAAGAAATTAGTCACTTAAGGACCCCCCCACGTACATGTACTGCGGCAGGGCAGCCCTTAAACGCATAATCGATTTATCACCCCTGATGTTAACCCCTTCTATGCCAGTGTGATTTATACAGTGACAATGCATATTTTGTTTGGATACCGCATTGCATGACCACACAATTGTCAGTTAAAGCAACACAGTGCCGTATCGCAAAAAATTGGCCTGATCAAGAAGGGGGTAAAACCTTCTGGCACTGATTTAATAAGAACTTTACAATGAATATTCACTTGTATAACTAAAGCTACTGTAAATTCCAGTGGGGCAGCTAAAGACTTTAACCACTTGCGGTGCGGCTCTCATTCTGGGTGGACGTCATATGTTGTTAGGACACGGCACGACCCCGATCTCTGTAAACACTCACGGCCGCGGCTCTTTAACCATGTGATCAGCTGTGGCCAATCACAGCTGGTCACATGTAAGCACGGAGATGCCAGTAATCAAAGTGTGAGGAGAGGAGAGCCGATCAGCGCCATCTCCTCACAGGGGACAGCTAGGTATGTAATTAGGGCACTGATCATCAGTGCTATGATTACAATTAAGTGCTACCAGTGCCCACAGTTGCCAGCCATCAGTGCCCAAAATTGACAGCAATCTGTGCCCACAATTGCCAGCAACTAGTGGCCATTAGTGATGCCAGTCAGTGCTGGTTATCACTGCTACCCATCAATGCCACACATCAGTGCCCATCATTGTCGCCTATCCATGCCGCCCATCTGTGCCCACCAGTGCCACCTATCTGTGCTCATCAGTGCCACCTAACAGTGCCCATAAGTGTGGAATATTCGTGCCTCCTCAGTGAAGGAGAAAAATTACTTATTTACAAAATTTACTGACAGAAACTAAGACAATTTTTATTTAGTTTTCAAAGTTTTTGGTCTTTAAAAAAAAATAAAAAATAGGAAAAAAACCCATTAGTGACTAAATACCACCAAAAGAAAGCTCTATTTGTGTGAAAAAAATGATAAAAATTTCACATGGTTAGTGTAGCATGACCGCGCAATTGTCATTCAAAGTGTGATAGCACTAAAAAGCTGAAAAATGGCTTGGGCAGGAAGGGGGTAAAACCTTCTGGAGCTGATTTAATATGAACTTTAGAATGAATATTCACGTGTATAATTAAAGCTACTGTAAATTCCAGTGGGGCAGCTAAAGCCTTTAACCACTCATTCAAAGTGTGACAGCGCTGAAAGCTGAAAAATGGCCTGGGCAGGAAGGGGATGTAAGTGCCCTTTATTGAGGTGGTTAAATAATGTCACGTTATAATCTAGCAACTCTCTGTTTTGGTTCTACTGCAAGACCAAAGTTAACTAGGGAAAAGCATGAAGAGTCACACATGGAGCGCTAAATCATAGAAACATCTTCATTTACATTTTTTTTATCCCCCTGTTGTCTGCTTAAGGCCCCTTTCACACGATCGGATTGTTCAGGTCTGCCTGTCAGTTTTGACGGCGGACCTTAACGGCAGCTCCATGCATGCCTATGGAGCGTCGGATGTCAGCAGAGACATGTCCGCTGACATCCGACCCGTTTTTGATCTGCCAAAATCAGACGGATGGCGATATGTCCCCATCCGTTCATGGTGGATCGGGTGAGATCTGCTGAAAACGGACATGCTGTCTGTTTTCAGCAGATCTCTCCATAGGAGACAGCGGCACTGCACAAGCCCCTCCCCGCTCAGTGAGCAGAGAGGGACATGTCATCCGCCGGCTCAGCGGAGATCAGCGAAGAGATCCCCCGCTGAGCCGGCAGGAGCTATTGGACTCCATAGCGACGGAGTCTGCCTCGTGTGGAAGAGGGCTAAATGCTCCAAAATAACGTTTGTTTACAAAACAAAGTAGACATAGGAAAACAGCTAAATACGCAGTTGCAATACTCCTTTTCAAACTGCCTTACCTACTGAAAGAAATTGGTAATCTGCCAATTTCCTGATCCAGGCACCCCCTGCCATACAAAATCACTTTGGTCAAGGCTATGATTGGATAATGAAGGAGCAGTAACCTGCTGGTGAGGTCATTTCTTTGATTTGATTCACAGTGTGCAGTGAAGTAAATCCTGATTGCATTACAGTGCTGCCCTTTCCTATACCTGCCTGAATGCAGATGTGCAGAGGAGGTCAATACAAAGCGAGATTGAGGTACTATTTAAAATGGTTTAAGATATTTTAATGAATATATATGTGTGTTCAATTGGAGCTTACAGCTATACTTCAATTGAAAAAAGAAATAGTTTTTCTTTTGTTCATACTGTAAATCTGCTGCCTTTTTATTAAAAAGTACAGTAATTTAAGTAACTTAATAAGTTTCTAATTGTTTGACTTGTTTGCTAAGGCTTTCGGTTTAGTTAAATTAAATTAACTGCATTATTTTGGTGGATATGTTACCACTGTGGTTCCTGCTACTTAAACACTGGTGAATGTCTGTGTCAGCTTCTGCATCATACTAGTTAAGATTGTCGCTGTTTGTTTAGAACAAGCTAATACTGTACACTATTGTGAGAAAGTTTTAGGCAGGTTGTAAAAAAATTCTGTCAATTAAGAATGCTTTTAGAAATAGAAGTGATAATAGTATATATTTATCAATGAACAAAATGGAAAATAAATCACAGAAGAGAAATCCAAATCAAATCAATATGTGATGTCACCACCCCTTTGCCTTTTAAACCAGCATTGATTCTTTTAGGTACACTTGCACAGAGTTTTTGAAGGAACTTGGCAGGGAAGTTGTTCCAAACATCTTGGAGAACTAACCACAGATCATCTATGGATGTAAGCTGCCTCAAATCCTCATGTAATCCCACAGAGATTTGATGATGTTAATATCAGTGATCTGTGGGGGACAAACCATAACTTCCAGGAATCCTTGTTCTTCTTTACACTGAAGATCGTTCCTAATGATAATGGCAGTATGTTTGGGGTCACTGTCCTGCTGCAGAAAAAAATTGGGGCCAATATCATGCCTTCCCATTGGGATGGCATGTTGGATAAGTATCTGCCTGTATTTCTCAGCAATTAGGACACTATTGATCCTCACTAAATCTTCAACCCTATTTGCAGAAACACAGCCCTGCAAGGAACCTCCACCATGCTTCACTGTTGACTGCATTATTGTACTGCTTTCTAGCCCTACGGTAGACAAACTACCTCCTGCTATAGCCAAATATTTATAATTTGGCTCATCAGTCAAGAGCACCTGCTGCCATTTTTCTGCAGCCGGTTCCTATGTTTCTGTGGAGGCATGGCTTTTTTATTGCAATTTTTCTATGAAGACCATTTCTGGGCAGATTACTCTGGAAAGTAGATTGATGTACCAGGGCCCCACTGGTCTTTCACCAGTTCTGTCCAGATGGCAATGCTGGACATCTTCCAATTTCGAAGGGATGTCTTTCATCTGCTGCATTAAAGTAGTTCTAAAGGCAGAAGGTTTTGTAATCAATACACTTAAAATTTATGTTGTAGATGTATAGTGAATTACTTTTGATTTGATTTATGCTGATCTCAAAACTTTTTGATAATACAAGTGGTAATAGGTTTGACAGTAGGTCGGATTTTTTCCCTAATGTGTTTTGCAATAAATAGGGTTAATTATCATTTGTTCCTTGGCAAACCCATCACAGTGGGGTGTGTAATTTTTATGGTCTTGGATTTATTATGCTCATGTTTTGTTTTAATATGTATCATCTCCTGAAGAGGGAGCAATGTATTCTCCTAAACATGTTGTGTTTCATGGATTTTAATAAATGTAGGACTTTTGTTTATCTAAAACTTGTGTGACTCTTCACCATGTGGACTCCCATTATCCAACAGCATTGTTGTTGAGCGGCGTACACCCAGCCTTGGGATGTGTTGTTAAAGACCTCTTTAGGACATTTACTGTATATTCCTGCTATGTCGGCTTGCCGGCTTGTCAAATTGGTGTTTTCTTGGCCACTCCCCAAGCTGAGCTATTTACATTAATTTAGGTTTTCCTGTTTACCTACAGATACAATTAGATGCGCTCTGCATTTGGTTTGTTTTTCATTATACTGTACATTCCTTTGTGAAGATTGGTGGTCAGCTGCTGGAAGAGAAAACTATGTATGCCAGAACTTAATGCTAGATCACCAAGTGTTGGGTATTGGACTTTGGATTGTTTCTTCCAAACATGGTCTTAGCATGCCACCTCAATAAAGGCATTGCCCTTTCATCCTTATGCCCTGCTCCTAAGCATCCTAAGGAAATCTCTTTGCCTTAACTTAGTCAGAGCCATTAAAATACACATGGAGGCTTGTACTCCAGTCAGACAGATGGATTCTGCTTGTCTTTTTCTCTATACCTTGCAAGAGACAGCCTGTTTCAAAGTCCACCGTTGCACGATGGATATGAAATCTAATTGCAGAAACTTATATTCTCAAATAGAAGGCTTCCCCTGTGCTTCTATGGACCTGTTCCACTAGATCAGTGGGTGTTTATTTTGCACCAAACCTTGGTAGTGAAGTTGTGTAAGTCCACCATCTGGTCTTCTGTTGATATTTTTTCTAAGTTTAACTAGGTGGACATCCAATCTTCTACTGAGCAACTTTTGGCTGCAACATTCTCACTGTGGTTCTCTGAGGTTGGATCTTTTTACCCTTTACATTGTAAACCCTTTCTATTCATTGCTCGCTGTAGGAATAATCTGCCTTAGTTCTATACTGTACGATTAAGATACAAAGAATTACCTGCAAATTTCATATCTTGGAGTATAGTGCAGGACATAAGTCATCCTCCCTTACATTCTTTGCATTTTTCTCCATTGCTTGCTACAAAACTGAGGATTCAGAGTGTGGTAGGGTTTTAGGGGAGATGCCCAGAGTACCTGTCCTCTAAAGTTTTGCCAGTGTCCACTCACCTGAAGGGACACACCTATAATCAAACATATGTGAATATTCTTTCTGTGTCCTGTACTGTACTCCAAGATATGGAATTTACAGGTCAAAATTTCTCTTTTCCTCCATGTTGTTGACTTCCACCCTTAACACAACTCTTAACATGACCCTATTACTTAATCATAGTCTGCACACAGCCTAAAAGGTAACCTATCCCCAGATAAACATTAACATTTTACATTTATACTGTGCCAGGCTATGCACACTAAGGTACATATTCTGAACAAGCAGTAAAATCACTTTGAAACACGCTCTTAGTAACCTCTATAGCTTCATTTCTGTAGCTATAGTCAGCCTGGAGAAATATATCTTCAAAACTGACAACATAAGCACTAAAATCTCAGTTATTATTTATTGAGATAAGAACAGCAGTGTGTAATCTGAGTGTAGTATATTCACAGATTTATTGTGGTGAAAAGACAAATGGTAACTCGCCTTATGACAGTTAATCAGGCTCATCACATAGTAATAGCTTCCGATGGACAGTTTCACAACAACAGGGGACCTCAAACCAAGATAGGAGTACTGGGTGGATAGATACACCTGGAGGACCAAGAGAACACATTGGGGGACACCAAACTAGGTGCAGCAATAATAGTACTGAAAAATACTTGTAAATTAGTAACTCACAAGGGAATAAGAGATGGCACTTTTTGTATGTAATCCGTGAGCACTCGGCTCATGCATCTGGTATGGGGAGCCTCTTCTTACGACTTGCAGCCTGATCAGTGACCATCTGCAGCCATGCCCATCTGCAGCTTTGCCCATCATTGCAGCCTAATCAGTGCCCATCATTGCAGCCTTGCCCATCATTGCAGCCTGATTAGTGCCCATCTGCAGCCTTGCCCCTCATTGCAGCCTAGTCAGTGCCCATCTGCAGCCTTGCCCATCATTGCAGCCTAATCAGTGCCCATCTGCAGCCTTGCCCATCATTGCAGCCTAATCAGTGCCCATCTGCAGCCTTGCCCATTATGTCAGCCTGATCAGTGCCCATCTGTAGCCTTGCCCACCATTGCAGCCTAACCAGTGCCCATCTGCAGCCTTGTCCATCTTTGCAGCCTAACCAGTGCCCATCTGCAGCCTTTTCCATCATTACAGCCTAATCAGTGCCCATCTGCCCATCATTGCAGACTAATCAGTGCCCATCTGCAGCCTTGCCCATCATTGCAGCCTAATCGGTACCCATCTGCAGCCTTGTCCATCATTACAGCCTAATCAGTTCTCATCTGCAGCCTTGTCCATACTTGCAGGCTAATCTGTTCCCATCTGCAGCCATTTCATTGCTAGAAAAGA
The DNA here is from genome assembly GCF_905171775.1 of Rana temporaria. Lineage (NCBI taxonomy): Eukaryota > Metazoa > Chordata > Amphibia > Anura > Ranidae > Rana > Rana temporaria. Next base: position 145,489,015 of record NC_053493.1, read on the forward strand.
CAGAGCCAGATCTCCTGTGTACTCTGCTCTTCTCGTAGTCACGCCCAGTCCCGCCCCTTGACTCGGCTCCTATGATGGACATAGCCATATATGTTGGGACGTTAACACTAGGAGCCGTCCAGGGGGCGGCACTGGGCGTGACTGCGAGTCAAGCCGATTACACAGGAGATTGTTGGTTCTGTATTTTGGTGGCGCTCATTCCCTCCTTCCCCTCTGAGGCAGCCCTATATCGGCGTATAACACGCACACACCATTTCCCCCTGATTTTAAGAGGGAAAAAGTACGCCGATAAATACAGTTACTTGTCAGGGTGATCTGGTCTTCCTCTGGAGGTGTTGCTATTTCCTGTGACTTTCAACAGTGGTCAGTGGATATTGTCAGCATTGAAGCTTCCCAGCTGGAATAGGTGCACTGACTCCTTTGGGAGGCCTAGCCCTGCTGGATCTGCCTGCCTCCCCTCCGAGGTTGGTGTTGAGTATATTAATCTCCAACACCACTCACATCCGCAGTTGCAGCTGATCCGGATTGCAGTGGTAACCACAACTGTCATCTTTGTTGATGTATAAAATTATTTTTCATTTTCTGCACAGATGGCAGGATAAATATCACTATAATTTGCTTTTGAATTTGCACATGCAGGTTAAATAGTTGCAGAAGTAGCAAGATTTTGGATTTAATTATATTACTCCAAAATGTGCATGCTAATCAGGATAAAGTATTATGCAAATTGCATCGGCAGCTGAATGTAATAATAATTTAAGCAGCCTCCTGGCATAATTACAGGAAGCTGCAAAGTAAACTAGGAAGGTGTGATTTCTGATGATTTAAGGGTCCATCATTTTCATACATAACATGTCTGAGCTCAATTGCAGAGTAATTGGAGGATTTTTTAAACAAAGTCTCTGGGGTCTTTTCTTAAGCCTGTAGTAAATTAACTAGTAAACATTTGGTAACGAGTTGCATTTTTTCACTTTAATCTATTAATAGCACTTAATATAACTTCTTCTAATGGAGCATGTGCCAGAAAAGATTTGGAAGTACAGTAGTATTGTTTTGAGCTTTGCATTATCAGATATGAAAGTTTTATTAAAAATAGAATACAAGCAATAGTCCTACTCACAAACGAGCTTTAGGTAAAGGTTTTTCTGAAAGTTTGGGGTACCGTCTGATCTCCTCTTGTCATTAAGTCCTGCTTGCAGGTGTCAAGTGATCCAGCTTGACTGTCAGAAAAACCTTTACCTAAAGCTCGTTTGTTAGTAGGACTATTGCTTTTATTCTATTTTTAATAAAACTTTCATATCTGGTAATGCACTAGGTCGGTGCACCCTCCTTATTTTTCTTCTATTTCTTTTTCTTTTTTTTTTTCTCTTTTTCTTTTGATTATTGTCATGGACCTTGGAGTAATGGAGTGGTTACTGAGCTATATTGAGACATTTCCATTATGTGATAAGCCTGTTTAAAGCCTTTGTGATTATCAGGTGTGGGTGTCTTCTGTCGGAGACAGCCCGTCTGAAGATGTAAGTGTTTATGCTAAGTGCCTTTGTACTGTTCTAAAGGTCAGAAGCCTCCTGTCAGGAGCATTGAATTAGCATTCTATTGTCTAAAGCAATGTAACCTCTCAGAGGTAGTAATTAAGTAGACCGGGTTATTGTGTACATTGATTACCCCCTGGGGCTTCTGTCTCACTACACAAGTCTTTCTATCCAAGCTATTGGACCAATCCCTGTTGACAATTTCAAGTCCTCATTTGCATGGTCAAGGAGGACTTGAGTGAAGACTGGATATACTTTACAATTGACCAATAGGAAAGCGGTTGTTGGGAGTGGGATGTTCCAAATTCTGTATAAAAGTGTGCTGTGTATTTGAAAATAAAGAGTCCTGTTGGAACTTACATACAGCCTGCCTGGTGTTTGTTCTTAATGGGTCCGAATGGCACATAGCTGTAATTCGGATCCCGGAACCTTGGATGACTGGACCATCAGACGTTGAAATCTGCAAGCTGACTCACTGGTAGCAGAGGAGTGTCGGGAGAGCAGGACCTGGGCGAGCAAGGGTCTCGTCACATTGGTGGCAGCAGTGGGATTTGCTCTCCAGTTACTGGGACAACTCCAAACCACCACCATGAATGACCAGCTATGCAGCCTGGAGGAGAACCATGCTAAAAGACTTGCTTGAGAGCCGTGGAGGGACCGGTGGGAAGAACAAGGCCATCCTGATCATTGCGCTAGCCGAGATGGATCAGAGGGATGGTGATGCAGGACCCCGGTCAGTTGAAGACTTGTTCCAGCAGCGAGTTCAACAGCGGTTGGCATTATATGGTGCGAACCCATCAGAGACCGCCATACAGAATACCATTAGAGACCTCCAGCGGCAGGATGAGAGAGAACGAGAGTGGCAACAGAGAGCACGAGAGCGGCAACAGAGAGAACGAGAGCGGCAACAGAGAGAACGAGAGCGGCAAGAGGAGCTGGAGACCGCCTACAGACAGCTGCTAGACTCTGCTCAGCAGCAGGGTGGGGCTCCCGTTGCCTGGGACTGTCTGGGAGAAATAGCAGACAGTCAAAAAGATGAGGAGCAAATGGGGCCAGGGGTGACCCTACGTTTTCCCGTTCTAACCGCACTGGAAGAAGCAGCGATGATACAGAGGGCACTGCGAGCGCTAGAATGCAAGAACGCACCGGAGGTCCCCCAGGCAGCGAGACAAGCTAATAGCATGAAGGTCTCAGAAAGGGGAGTTGAGACAGGCGCTGGAAGGCTGGGAAATGATGATCAGCAGCAAGTCCAGAGTATCTCATCGGGTGCCCCAGCAGAAGCGCTGGCTACAGGGCAGAATGCCTCTGGCATCTGCCCAGCATCAGAAAAAGAGGGGGATCCGGAGAGTCTGAGAGAGGATCTGCGTGAGCTGTTGTCCCAACAGCAGATATCCCCACCGGGAGTAGAGGAAGCAATTCTCCCTCCCCAGCAATTGGACACTACCCCAATGTTCATCCCCCCAGCAGAAGTGCTGGCAACAGGGCAGAGTGCTAGCCATCTCTGCCCAGCACCGGGACCAACTGTGGAGTTCCAGGGAGCCGGGGCGGTTGGCCCCCCTCCCCAGCAACAAGCTGAGGTGATAAAGCTGGTACTCCCAGCTGAATCACTGGCAGCAGGACAGGATGCTACTGGCGGCTGCACCCCACTACAGCTTGAGCGGATATCGGTGGATGGGACTGTGGTCTCCACTCACAGCAACCCAGCGGAAGAGCTGGCAACAGAGCAGAGTGCCCCAGGCCTCTGCTCTCAACTAACAGGAGAGGGGGTTCCTGTGGTAGTGGATGGGACTCCGATCTCCACGGACACAACCCCAGAACATGGTGCGGCACTGAGACAGGAGGATGTCGGCTTTGCTTTGCAAGCACCGGGGGATTTTTACCTAGCATCAGTGGATGGGACTGCAGTCTCCACTGGTATACCCCAGGAATGGTGGCCAGTTGGCCCAGATTCCCAACGGCATGATGAACTGAGCCCAGCCACCCTGTCTTCTCTCCAGCGGCTGAAAGGACTCCAGGGAGAAGGGCCAGTCCAGGCCTCTCCCCAGCGGCAGGCGTGTTCTCTGAGAGAGGCAGAGATTGGCTGGGTGAGTAATGCTCTGTTTGGGACAAGTTATCTGGGGTACTGGGTGGGTACCGGAATTGGGGTCTCTCCCAGTGTTAGTCTCCTGCCAAAGGGGGAGATGTGTGACAGACCTAGCTGGGACAGGGGCTTTTGGAGAGGACTGAATGTGAGCCTCTTGCCATCCGATTATGGGCCAGGACCTCAAAACAGGAAGGCAGATGGGTCATCCCAGCGGACAGTCCTGGAACCTTAAGACTACTTTTCCAACATCCTCGAGTTGACCCGTTTGGGTCCCACTGCGGCTGTTGGACTGTTTCCCAGGGGAAGTAATGTCATGGACCTTGGAGTAATGGAGTGGTTACTGAGCTATATTGAGACATTTCCATTATGTGATAAGCCTGTTTAAAGCCTTTGTGATTATCAGGTGTGGGTGTCTTCTGTCGGAGACAGCCCGTCTGAAGATGTAAGTGTTTATGCTAAGTGCCTTTGTACTGTTCTAAAGGTCAGAAGCCTCCTGTCAGGAGCATTGAATTAGCATTCTATTGTCTAAAGCAATGTAACCTCTCAGAGGTAGTAATTAAGTAGACCGGGTTATTGTGTACATTGATTACCCCCTGGGGCTTCTGTCTCACTACACAAGTCTTTCTATCCAAGCTATTGGACCAATCCCTGTTGACAATTTCAAGTCCTCATTTGCATGGTCAAGGAGGACTTGAGTGAAGACTGGATATACTTTACAATTGACCAATAGGAAAGCGGTTGTTGGGAGTGGGATGTTCCAAATTCTGTATAAAAGTGTGCTGTGTATTTGAAAATAAAGAGTCCTGTTGGAACTTACATACAGCCTGCCTGGTGTTTGTTCTTAATGGGTCCGAATGGCACATAGCTGTAATTCGGATCCCGGAACCTTGGATGACTGGACCATCAGACGTTGAAATCTGCAAGCTGACTCACTGGTAGCAGAGGAGTGTCGGGAGAGCAGGACCTGGGCGAGCAAGGGTCTCGTCACAATTATGAAATCTTTTTGTTATAAAAAAAATTACTGCAAAAATGAACAAAATCTGAACATAATTAAACATAATTAATGTGTATAAAGCCAACCGGTTGTTCAATTCTTTAACTCCTTTATTAACAAAGATAGTAATATGTATTTTTAAATCTTTAAACCACTGAAGGCAATTATAGCAATGTTCATTCTGCAGGTAATATCAGAGAAAACATTACTTTCATCATGTAGTTTTAAATAAATGTTTTTTTTTTTTTTTGTGATGATCTTTCTTTTATCATTGTTTGGCGGTACATTGAGACAGATCTCCTCAGAGTCTTTCCTTACTCTTATCTGCTGAATACCTCTATTCTTCAATGCATTTTCTTTCTATGTGATTTTGTTGCATGAATCTTTTTTATCTTCTGGCTTCTCATTTCAAGATACATGTTGAAATGTGTTATTGAACATTTCTTTGTATATTAACTTTAAAGTTTTTTAAAAGGATCTTTCACTGTTAAGCGTGTAACTGAAAATTCAGTTTGGCAGGCTGTCCTTTGACACTTGACACAAGCTCTTGCACTTTACTGCTCATTTAGCTGCATGACTCTACCTTGTGTTGAAAGTTCAACAACACTCTAATGGCACTATATGTCAATGTGAGAGAAGGCAGAAAAAGGTACTTGACAGCCAATAACTGAAATGTTTTTAGCATTTGTTTCTTAATGAGTTTGCATTGTGTTGCCTTTGTTTTAGTGCATGGCCTGTACAGTCATCACAATCTCTAATTTAGGTTTAGCGATTGATAGTGGTGGAACATCTTTCAAGCTTAGAAGGACGCTCCTTGGAGGGCAGTCCCTGGCTTGAGCAGCAACCAATGCAACTCTTTTTAGCTCTGAACCATCTGATCATGATGTGCACAATAATGAATTAGTCACAACTAGGAATGAGCAGAATTATTTGGGGAAAATCGGCGCATTTTTGCAGATCCCCAACCAAACGTCTAAATTAAGCTTTAGGAGCCATTTAAAGCCCATTGCACCTCTGAAAATAACACTTTAATTTTTCTTATCCAAACCCAATCCGCTTTGCTGAAATGTCAAAATTTCACCAAAAGCTTCTGAGTTTATCCAAAATTTCAGGGAAGCTAAAGCTCTCAATTTCGACCCTCCCTAGTCACAGTTCAAATATAAATATAGTCCTAACTTCGTTCTCCTCTGTACACTAACATAATATATATCGTGAATAGTTATATAAGCCATAATTATGATTACAATACTAGTATAACATTATCAATAAGAATGAAAGTTACAAGTACATATGAGTGAGGTGAGGAGAATCAAAAACATAATAAATGTAAACCAGAGAATGAAATAAGTTGCATGCATATCAATGTGGTGCAGGAGAGACAAAATCATACTTTTCACAGAGGACCGTCTGTAAATTTTCTTCCAGCAGAGGTCCAAATCTTGCATCAGACCCCCATCACATCACAGCCCACCTTTCACATCAGTGATCTCAGCACCCTTGCCATCACAGCCCTATCCCACTTCACACCATAGAGGGCAGGAGTTGCAGAAGATCTGGACTGCCCTGCATCCTACCAACCAATCACCTGCTTGTCATCAAGAAAAGTTGGCTCAGTATGCAAGATACATGTGTTCAAAAATAATACGGATGGCCGCACTTCATACCTTTATTGAAGACATCAGAATCAAATCAGACAGCAGACATTTAGTCTTTCAGATATTGCCGTTTTCAGCCGGCGATTCTCTACACCATAAGAATGATCATAGCAGCTGTTCCGCCGCTTGATCGTTTTTACGGGTGGCGAGAAGGGACATCCCCCTTCTCTCGCCGCCCTCTGGTGCTTCTACCGACTCAACTTAGCAATCGGCTCAGATGGTCGCCGGAGTCTCTATGATCGTCGGAAGCCGGGCGTGATGTTATGACGTCACGCCCGGCCTCTGCATTATTGACCCCATATCTCACTGTGAAGAGGTCCGATCATGTCATATTCCTATTACAAGGGATTACATTACAAGGGGGTTTACATTCCTTGTAATAGGAATAAAAGTGATCAAATTATAATTTTTTTTTTAAAGTGTCAAAATAAAAAAAATGTAAGTAAAATTAACAATGCAAAAACTATGTTTTTTAACCACTTAAGACCTGGACCATTATGCAGGTTAAAGACTTTGCCCCTTTTTGCGATTCGGCACTGTGTCACTTTAACTGACAATTGCGCGGTCGTGCGACGTGGTGGTATTTGATCACCTCTGCGGTTTTTCATTTTTTTGCGCTATAAACAAAAATATAGCGACAATTTTGAAAAAAATGCAATATTTTTTACTTTTTGCTATAATAAATATCCCCAAAAAATATATAAAAAAAACTTTTTTCCCTCAGTTTAGGCCGATATGTATTCTTCTACCTATTTTTGGTAAAAAAAAATCGCAATAAGCGTTTATCGATTGGTTTGCGCAAAATTTATAGCGTTTACAAAATAGGGGATAGTTTTATGGCATTTTTATTAATAATTATTTTTATACTACTAATGGCGGCGATCTGCAATTTTTTTTCATGACTGCGACATTATGGCGGACACATCGGCCAATTTTGACACATTTTTGGGACCATTGTAATTTTCACAGCGAAAAGTGCTATAAAAATGCACTGCTTACTGTGAAAATGACAATTGCAGTTTAGGAGTTGGGGGAGCTGAAGGGGTTAAGTGTGACCTCATATGTGTTTCTAACTGTAGGGGGGCGGGACTGGACGTGTGACGTCAGTGATCGTCTTTCCCTATATCAGGAAACAGACGATCACTGACATTGCCACAGACATTACACACACCCCCGTTCTTCAGCTCTAGTGACCGATCGCGGGACACCGGCAGCGATCGGGTCCCGCGGGCACGGTCATGAAGCTTCGGACCAGGTCGCGAGCGCGCCGCCGGTGGTGCGCTGGCGACCCTATGGCTGGGCTCCTAGGGTGGACATACAGGTACGTGCTTGTGCCATTCTGCCGACGTATATCGGCGTAAAGGGGTCCTTAAGTGGTTAAAGTGCCCCTGTCCCCGTGTGCTTGCATGCAGAAGAAAATGAAAATGGTGTTCAAACCACACATGTCGCCGTGAAGGTTAGAGCGAGAGCAATAATTCTAGCCTTAGACCTCCTCTGTAACTCAAAACATGCAACCTGTAAAAAAAATTAAAGCGTCGTCTATGGGGATTTTTAAGTACCGAAGTTAGGCGCTATTCCACAAGCGTGTGCAATTTTGAAGTGTGACATGTTAGGTATCCATTTACTCAGCGTAATTTCATCTTTCACATTATGCAAAAAAAATGGCTAACTTTACTGTTTTTTTTAAAAACCAAGAAATTGTTTTTTTTTTTAAGAAACTTGTTTGAAAAATTTCTGTGCAAATACCGGGCAAGATAAAAAGTTGAAATGACCGCCATTGTATTCTCTAGGGTCTCTGCTAAAAAAAACATATATAATGTTTGGGGGTTCTGTGTAATTTTCTAGCAACAAAAATATGATTTTTACAGAATTTGCCTGGTTGTCAAGTGGTTAAACTATAGTTTTTTCTCTCTGTTCTCCAAGCAAACTGAACAGAGAGAAGATATATTAAAAAATAACCTATCGTTCCACCTGCTGGCTGAATATGAAACTACACAATATTTATATATATATATATATATATATATATATATATATATATATATATATTACTTATTTTCCAGACCTAAAAACGAAACCACTATATGTTCCATTTCTTTTAAAATGATATGATTGTAGTTTTGAAAAAAATATTTATTTTAATTTGGGTAAATATTTGCAGAAGTCAAGGATACTTTGTGGTCTAGTATTTTTAAGTGTTCAAACCGTTTCAAGTATTTTAATCGTATATAGTATTAGTGCAGGTTATTATTAATACAAATATGGTTACATTTTTAATATTCTGATTGCCAAATGAATCACTTAAATAAGGCAGTTATGTGCTAAGTGGAGCAACATTTTAAAAGTCATCTTCCATTTTACTGCCTTAAACTGATAGAAGCTTAATTCTATGTGTTGACATTTCTGCATGCTCTTGCTCTTTGCATTTTCTTTTTAACTATAACCTTTTGGATTTTTATATTTCAGTTGTCTTTCTTGTTGTCGTGTGGCATTTAATAATTGCAGCTAACTTTAGCATAAACAGAGCCAATCTTATCTAATTAATAATAGGAAGCTATATGCTATAATTTTTAGCTCTATATGGAAAAACACACTACAGAGACTTGAATTGAAAGGCTAGTGATAGTGAAGAGCCCCAAACAGCGACACCAATTTCCAAAGTGACAGTGGCTGCAGGGGAAAGAACCCCCATGCACGGTCATGGTTGTGGGGGCATTCTCGGGGAGTGGGGGTGCTTCGTTATATGTTACAACCTAAATACGAGTGTAACATGTTGCAAAATGTGGCATTAGCCTTTAAAGTGTATGTATAGCCATAGTTTAGAGTAGGGATAGGTTACAATCCCTGCTAGTTATTTTAACACTTCGGGAAGCAATATAAATCAGTGGCCAGATGCTGTAATGACTGTACAGATTGAGGCTTGTCATTTTGGAGGGTCTTCGAGGTTTTGGCCCGCATTACAGAAGTTAGATATGTGGTAAATCGAGATTTGGATCAAACACCAAGGGATTGGTATGGAGTGCTTTGTTGCAGTCAGAGGTTGTATCTTGTTTGACAAGATCTGCAGTTCTCCCAGTTGCCTTCTTGGCAGTAACAGTGCATAGACTAGGACATAACCAAGGTTAAGCTTACATCCAAGACAAAATAGGAGACACAAGCCAGAGGCAGTGAGAAAATATACAAAGGAGTGGGTAGTGGGGACACATAATGTGTGGTAAAGGACATGGTTTGTTAATCAAGGGCTCCTAAGAAAATGTGAGAACAGAACAATAACCACACAGGGTAAGTAGACGAAAACATAAAAAATGGTGAAGGAAATGACCAACAATCAAGGTTTTACCATTTAACCACTTCAATACCGGGCATTTTCACCCCCTTCCTGCCCAGGCCAATTTTTAGCTTTCAGCACTGTCAGGCCTCGTACACACCACCGGACATGTCCGCTGAAACTGGTCCGCGGACCAGTTTCAGCGGACAGATCCGATCGTGTGTACAGGCTAGCGGACAGATTTCCAGCAGACAAATGTTTCTTGGCATGCTAAGAAACTTGTCCGCTGGAAAGCTGTCCGTCGGACATGTCCGCTGGTTAGTACGTCTAACCAGCAGACCAAAATCCCGCGCATGCGTCGAATTGATTCGACGCATGCGTGGAAGCATTGAACTCGCGCGATAGAGAACGTCTGTGACGTCTACGTCATCGCGTTCTCCGTCCGCGGGGATTTCGGTTTGATGGTGTGTACAGCCATCAGACCGAAATCTCCGAGCGGACATGTCCGATGAAAACGGTCCGCGGACCGTTTTCATCGGACATGTCCGGTGGTGTGTACAAGGCCTTACGCTTTGAATGACAGTGCGATGTGGCTCCCAAACAAAATTGACATTCTTTTTTTTCCACAAATAGAGCTTTCTTTTGCTGGTATTTTTGATCATCTCTGCGGTTTTTATTTTTTACGCTATAAACCAAAAAAGACTGACAATTTTGAAAAAACACTATTTTTTGCTATAATAAATATCCCATTTAAAAAAAAAAAAAAACTATTTGTTTTCTCAGTTTACGCCGATACGTATTCTTCTACAAATTTTTGTTAAAAAAATCGCATTAAGCTTATAGTGATTGGTTTGCGCAAAAGTTACAGCGCCTACAAAATAGGGGATAGATTTATGACACTTTTTTTATAATTGTTTTTATTAGTAATGGCGGTTATCTGCAATTTTTGTCAGGACTGCGATATTGTGGGCTACTCACATATGCGTTCGCTTCTGCGCGAGAGCTCGTCGGGACCGAGCGCTTTAAAAAAAACATGTTCTTTGTTTTCTTATTTATTTTTATTTATTTTATCAATTTTTACGCTGAAAAAAAAATGGATCACTTTTATTCCTATTACAAGGAATGTAAACATCCCTTGTAATAGAAAAAAGCATGACAGGTCTTCCTAAATATGAGATTTGTGGTCAAAAAGACCTCAGATCTCATATTTAGACTTAAATGCAAAATAAATAAATAATTGTCTTTTGAAAAAATGACAAGAAGAAAATATTGCTTTAAGAAGCATGGGCGGAAGTGACGTTTTGACACAGCAAGCAGGAGACAGCACCCGATCGCCTCCGCCGCTGCCGACGGCTCCGGTAAGCGGCAGAGGGCGCGGGAGAGCGGCGGGAGGGGGGGCCCCTCTCCCGCGGACGATAATGGACCACCGTTATCGTTTACAGGACTGCTCAAAGAAAAGATGGATATCTCGATTGTGTAAGCATTCCTCTAGAATATATACTCCTGGAGTAAAAACCTAACAACATGTTATTATTTATGGCATTAAGGATTAAACATGCACTACAGACACAGATTTAGCCGTTGTGATATGGTACCGTCTATATACTGTTTTATATAAGTAAAACCAAGTTTTATATACAAACAAAATTATTGATTTTGAACAAGCAGAAGTGCAACTTCTAAAAAAACTGTAAGAGCCGGTTCACACTGGGGCGATCCGACTTCCAGCGCGACTTCCAGAGGCGATTTCGACACGACTTGAATGTGAACCACAGGGCGACCTGAGGCGATCTGGGGCGATTTATAAATCGCCTCCAGGACAGGGAATGTCAGAAATGGCCAATCAGAGCTACTAAGCTCTTCTGACATCATTCTTCTTCCTGTTTGATTTCTTCTTCCCTGTTCCCTGTTTTCCTGTGTCTAAAATGCTCTCTGTGCGTTACAATAGATCAGGGATCTATTATTGTTGGGGGATCTGTTGTTCCTGCCAGGGATCTAGTTTTGTCAAAGATCTATTGTTGTTCTCATGTGAACTTGTGTTCCCATCAGGGATCTATTGTTGTTGGGGGATCTGTTGTTCCTGCCAGGGATCTAGTTTTGTCAAAGATCTATTGTTGTTCTCATGTGAACTTGTGTTCCGATCAGGAATCTATTGTTGTTGGGGGATATGTTGTTCCTGCCAGGGATCTAGTTTTGTCAAGGATCTATTGTTGTTCTCATGTGAACTTGTGTTCCGATCAGGGATCTATTGTTGTTGAGGGATCTGTTGTTCCTGCCAGGGATCTAGTTTTGTCAAAGATCTATTGTTGTTCTCATGTGAACTTGTGTTCCGATCAGGGATCTATTGTTGTTGAGGGATCTGTTGTTCCTGCCAGGGATCTAGTGTTGTCAAGGATCTATTGTTGTTCTCATGTGAACTTGTGTTCCGATCAGGGATCTATTGTTGTTGGGGGATCTGTTGTTCCTGCCAGGGATCTAGTTTTGTCAAAGATCTATTGTTGTTCTCATGTGAACTTGTGTTCCGATCAGGGATCTAGTGTTGTCAAGGATCTATTGTTGTTCTCATGTGAACTTGTGTTCCGATCAGGGATCTATTGTTGTTGGGGGATCTGTTGTTCCTGCCAGGGATCTAGTTTTGTCAAAGATCTATTGTTGTTCTCATGTGAACTTGTGTTCCGATCAGGGATCTAGTTTTGTCAAGGATCTATTGTTGTTCTCATGTGAACTTGTGTTCCGATCAGGGATCTATTGTTGTTGAGGGATCTGTTGTTCCTGCCAGGGATCTAGTTTTGTCAAGGATCTATTGTTGTTCTCATGTGAACTTGTGTTCCGATCAGGGATCTATTGTTGTTGAGGGATCTGTTGTTCCTGCCAGGGATCTAGTTTTGTCAAGGATCTATTGTTGTTCTCATGTGAACTTGTGTTCCGATCAGGGATCTATTGTTGTTGGGGATCTGTTGTTCCTGCCAGGGATCTAGTTTTGTCAAAGATCTATTGTTGTTCTCATGTGAACTTGTGTTCCGATCAGGGATCTATTGTTGTTGAGGGATCTGTTGTTCCTGCCAGGGATCTAGTGTTGTCAAGGATCTATTGTTGTTCTCATGTGAACTTGTGTTCTGATCAGGGATCTATTGTTGTTGGGGGGATCTGTTGTTCCTGCCAGGGATCTAGTTTTGTCAAGGATCTATTGTTGTTCTCATGTGAACTAGTGTTCCGATCAGGGATCTGTTGTTCCTGCCAGGGATCTAGTGTTGTCAAGGATCTATTGTTGTTCTCATGTGAACTTGTGTTTCGATCAGGGATCTATTGTTGTTGGGGATCTATTGTTCATGCTATTGAGCTAATGTTGTCAATGATCTATTGTTGTTCTCATGTGAACTTGTGTTCCCATCAGGGATCTATTGTTGTTGGGGGATCTGTTGTTCCTGCCAGGGATCTAGTGTTGTCAAGGATCTATTGTTGTTCTCATGTGAACTTGTTTTCCGATCAGGGATCTATTGTTTTTGGGGGACCTAATTGTTCCTGCCAGGGATCTAGTGTTGTCAAGGATCTATTGTTGTTATCATGTGAACTAGTGTTCCGATCAGGGATCTAGTGTTGTCAAGGATCTATTGTTGTTATCATGTGAACTAGTGTTCCGATCAGGGATCTATTGTTGTTCTTGTCATTTGAAGTAGTGTTCCTCTTAGGGATCTACTTTTTTGGGGAATCTATGGTTCTTGTCTGCATCTACTATTGCCAGCATGGGATATACTGTTCCTGCCAGGGGATCTATTGATGCCGGTGTGCTCTATTGTTGCTGTCTTCAAGAGGGAGTTCATGCTGCCATTCTCTGTGCAAACAAGTGGCATGTATGGAACTACAACCAGCATGCCTAGGCAAGGAAAATAGACATATAATAAAAAGGTTAAACTTACTTTTGGCAGTGCGGTCGGTCTCAGACAATATTCCCCAATCCTCAAAGGTCAGGCGAGAAATGTCCAGCCAGGCATTGTCCCTCTTCATTTGGTCCTTGTAAAAGGGGTCCCTCTTGTCGTAGAGGCATGGTCTCTCTTTTACCAGCCTTATAAGGGACTCATTATCCACGGCCTCTTTCCTAACTCTGACAGCCATGGTGCAAACAGAGACAACGTACTAAGAAAGTGAAAGTAATCCGTGCCAAGAAGGTGGGGGCTGCCTGGGGACAGGGGAGTACCTGGGGGCTTCTGGGTAAATTCCTCTCTGCTTCTGGCAAAATCGCCTCACTATGAACAGGGATCAGACTTGAAAGCTACTTCCATTGAAATCAATGGGTAGGAATCGCCTACAAGTCGGATTGAAGTCGTACAGGAACTTCTTTTGAAGTCGGATCGCCTTGAGTAGTGTGTATTAACACCACTCCCATTCACTTGCATTGTTTTTCTTGACAGCACGACTTGGGACGACTTGAGGCGATTTCAAGTCGGATCACAAATCGCCCCAGTGTGAACCGGCTCTAACTGTAAACTCTATGGGCTGTAATGCCAGGCTGCACGTGGGGGTGGGGAAGTAAATGGGAGCGAGGGAGTGCCCAGGGCAGGGTGCATTATACTTTGGGGATGGGGAGGTCACCTACAAATGGGGATGAGAACGTAAATGGCAGTGAGGGATTGCACAGGGCAGAGAACTGGACGTTCTGGGGAGGCTGTTTTTTATACAGCGCTAAGCACTGCTACCTTGATGGGAGGGGAAACACTCACCACATTACATCCAGACAGACACAAATCCAATGGAGGAGTTCCTCTTCTGTGGTTTGAAGAGCATTATTCCAAATCTCCAAGGCAGCAGGCAGACAGAGGGAGCCTTGCTGATAGAGCCAAGGAGCTGAGGCTTTAACAGATATTCAGAGCTCCAAGGAAAGTGGAACTTTAGGTGGCTGCTGGAGATTTTAGTTGACTAAAATGTACTGGAGGTTTTAGTCAACTAAAATATGACTAAAATTTAAATGGCATTTTAGTCAAAAGACTACAACTGAAACTAAATTGAAATCTGATGTCAAAGTTAACAGTGCTGTTTAATACCTGTAATGATTTTAGATTACAGTCCAGCATTTGTAGCACATGTTCTTAAAGTGGATGTAAATCCTCTCCTATACCCAGTGAAGTGAACAGCCTCAGATGATACACAGGGATGAAACAAATCTCCCTACATACGTTTTTACACTATACACTATACACTATACACTTTACACTATTTCAGGCTGCTTTTATCTCCGGTCTTAGAAAACTTGTCAGAAGTTACCATGCTGATAACAGAGGAACTAAACAGCAGAAATACATGGGACTTAGGGCTTTGGAGAGAGATAAGTAAACACTACAGATATATGTGCCTAGGTCAAGTTTCATGAATCGAGTTTACATCTACTTTAATGACAAAGAGTTAAACCACTATCACTGAGGCCCACTACTTGTCTTCAGGGTAAATCCATGCAATGTTTTCTGCCCAAAGCTTTAAATTGCATTTGTGTTCCTCATCTCTTTGAAGTAGTCAGTACACCAGGTAAAGACCATGGGCCAGATTCACAGCAGAGATACGACGGAGTATCTCAGATACTCCGTCGTATCTCTCAGAGTATCTATGCGACTGATTCATAGAATCAGTTACGCATAGATATCCCTAAGATCCGACAGGTGTAATTGTTTTACACTGTCGGATCTTAGGATGCAATACCGCGGCCGCCGCTGGGTGGAGTTTGCGTCGTATTCCAGCGTCGGGTATGCAAATGAGGTTTTACGGCGATCCACGACGGTTTTTCGCGTTCGGTACGTTGTCGCTAGTCTAGTTTCCCGTCGCAATTTTAGTCGTCGTTTTACCTGCCCTAACTTTACACAGCCCATGTATGTGCTGTGTAAAGTATGGCCGTCGTTCCCGCGTCGAATACGAAAGTACGCTACGCACGTCGGCGTTCGAAAAAATGACGTCACTTCGTGCAAAGCACGGCGGGAATTTCAAAACGGAGCATGCGCAGTAGGTCCGGCGTGGGAGCGCGCCTAATTTAAATGGCACACGCCCCTTTGAATTACGCGGGCTTACGCCGGAGGCCGCCGGCGTAAGTTTTCATGCAAGTGCTTGGTGAATCAGGCACTTGCGATGAAAACTTGCGGCGGTGTAACGTATCTACGATACGTTACGCCGCCGCAGTTCTATGTGAATCTGGCCCCATATTATTAGAAGAAAGACAGAAGTGGAAGGCGCGCACACTTAGTTCATTACCAGAGATAATTTAATAATAAGACATTTTTGTATAAAAGTGGGTACTCACAAAATGCAACTGACAAAAGGTCATAAACACAGTGCATGGACATGCACAGAACACAGGGTACAGCTAATGCGTTTCGGGGGCGTACCCCCTTCCTCAGAGCTAGGCCTTTTGGGATACGATATATACCTTTCACATCACCATTTTATCTGACATCTCTTACGCCACACCTTGGAAGACCTATTAGTGCTGGAAGTGACTGTTTTTTGTATAGACCATATTAGTAACGATATTATGTTGGGGAAGGCTACTTATACAGTATTTACTGACAAACAGATTTAATTTTGCATTAAAACTATGTTCTGCAAAGTTCTGTTAATGAACTCGTGTAACATGCAATGGCGTGGAATTAGCACCATAGCATACTTGTGACATTCTTATTGTTGGATAATTAGATAGTCTTCATGATCTATTTAATCAGTTCCAGATGTTGCATGATGATATAAAACTAGCTTCTTGCAGCACATACCTATTCAGATGTTTCTCATATCAAAGACAAAAAATGTGTTTGTAATCTATTTTATTACTGGCTTTTTCTGCCTTACAGCTACGCAGTGAATCATTCTTGGGTGTTATAAATAAATTGCATTACTAATAACATGGTAAATTACTTTGTGGGGGATTTTCATATCCTGTCTCGTCATTATTTATTATAGTGTGGTTTGCATTGACAATGCCAGTCTAAGTTTTGTATTATCATTGTGAATAGAAGTGTGAGGCCCCTGTAATAACTATATATTATGGTTTCACAGTGAGCGCTTTTTCAGCATCAATTTAAATTGTTCGTAAATATTTCCAAGCATAGGATTTTCATTATAAAGCATTAAAGGTGCGGCGCTTTATGTCATACTAAATTGTTGGCGTAATAATAATTTATTGCCTTTTCACAGACTGGGCTTTCTTCTTCAGTGTAGGAAATTGCAGTTTATATTCCCAATCAATCGATCAATAGGAGATGTTCACACCAAATACGCTGTTTTAATGTGTGATACATGCTTTAAATGCGTGCAACTCATGTGTAACTTTAGGATATGAGTAAAGAGATTAAAGAAAATATTCTGTGTAAAATCCATACTGTAAAATAGTTAAAAGAAGAGGTAAAGGGTTTAATGATCAGAGTAACTGTAACTTACGGTTTACCAAACAGGTGCAAAGGTAATGCAAAACAGGTTCAGGATGGCAAATGAATAAATGCCCTGCAGATGAACCGCTTGACCGTCTGAAGATTTTACCCTCCTTCATGACCAGAGCATTTTTTTGCTATTTAGCACTGCATTACTTTAACTGGTAATTGCACGGTCATGCAACACTGTACGCAAATTACATTTATGTAATTTTTTTCATACATATACAGCTTTGTTTTGGTGGTATTTGATCACTACTGTGTTTTTTATTATATAAAAGAAAAAAGACCAACAATTTTAAAAGAAAAAAATATATATTTTTCACTTTCTGCTATAAAACATATCCAATGAAAAAAATATATACAAAATATACTCTGCTACATATCTTTGGTTAACAAAAAAATCCCAATAAGTGTATATTGATTGGTTTGTGTAAAAGCTATATCATCTACAAATGATGGTATACTGCAGCCCTCAAAATTTACACTGGCCTCTCGCATTTTGCAAGTAAATTTTGAGGGCTGGCGAGTGTCTGGCTGGCTGCTTGGGAGCAGGGGGGGCGAGCGAGGAGAGGAGGAGCCGCCACGGCGTTCAAACCGCGCGGAACATTACAGCTTTCAATTCAATAGCTGTGTGTTCCCCGCAGTGCGCATCTTATACAGCCCCTCCTCTCCGGGAAACTGATAGGCAGATCACCCATCCCAGGATTGGATGGGTGATCTGTCTATCAAAGTTTCCCGGACAAGAGGGGAGGGGCTGAATAAGACACGCGCTGCGGGGAACACACCGCTATTAAATTGAAAGCTGTAATGTTCCCCGCGGTTTGAACCATTCGGCGGCGGCTCCTCCTCTCATACCCAGCACAGGTAGGATGCGGGGGAAGAACTCTGGCTAATATGTGTGTGGGGGGGGGGGAATAAGAACTCTGGCTAATATGTGTGTGTGGGGGGGGGGGAGAGGAACTCTGGCTAATATATATATGTGTGTGTGTGTGTGTGTGTGTGGGGAGAAGAACTCTGGCTAATATGTGTGTGTGTGGGGGGGGGGGGGAAGAACTCTGGCTAATATGTGTTTGGGGGGGGAAGAAGAACTCTGTTAATATGTGTTTGGGGGGGGAGAAGAACTCTGGCTAATGTGTGTGTGTGGGGGGGGGAGAAGAACTCTGGCTAATATGTGTGTGTGGGGGGGGGGTGAGGGGACTCTGGCTGCAATGTGGGTGAGGGGACTCTGGCTGCAATGTGGGTGAGGGGACTCTGGCTGCAATATGGGTGAGGGGACTCTGGCTGGAAAATGGGGAAATTTTGCTGCATTGGTAGACATGGGCAGGCTGCATTTTTGGGCACGGATTAAGTTGTTGTTAATATTTATTACTTAATTCTACATAAAACATTTAAGTGTAATTTCATGAGATTTATGAGGGCGTGTCCAGGGGCGGGATTAGAGGTGGGACATAGTAGGGGTTGGGCGGGGCAACTGGTGGCGAGTATGCCTTGAGGCCTGGCTAGTAGCTCAGAACTTGAAATGTTGAGCCCTGGTATACTGTATATACTGGATTTATATATATATATATATATATATATATATATATATATATATATATATATACTGTATATGTGTGTGTTTATATATATATATATATATATATATATATATATATATATACTGGAAATGGCGATGATCAGCAACTTATAGTGGAACTTTGCGGTGGACAATCTGACACTAACACTGGGCGGGACCTGGCTAACTGACACTAACATCACCAGTGACACTAATACAGTGATCCATGCTAATACTATACACTTTCACTGTACTAATGACACTGACTGGGAAGGGGTTAACATCTAGGGGAAATCCAGGGGTTAGCTGTGTGCCTAACAATTTGTAATGTGTACATTATCTCCTGCTTGTACTAATCGATGCAGCTGATTTTTCTCCCTGCAAATAAAATGCAACATCACATGTAGACTCAATGGACCTGTTCTGTATCAGCATCGGTTGTACCTGTGACAAGCTTCTTGTAGACCCAGTCTGTAAGGATGTATGCAGCAGGTTGAATGATGACTTTAACAGACAGCTTACTCAATGAATAAAGACTCCAGAGGTGTTTTCCAATGCTTCTTTATGCTTCAAGATAACAAGGATATAAACATAGAGGCTTTTCCATAGGTAAATTTCCAATGAAGATACACAGCTCTCACACTCTGCAGACTTTTCAAGCAACTAAGCAAGGATGGGGTTTAGAGCAGGAAATGGTGGGTGGGAGCAACCAAACTAGTCAGAACAGCAGGGGGGTAAGGATCATACCAAATAACATAATAACATAACATGTAATAACTGCTAGACAGTAAAAGCTGCGTGACAGCACAGGACCACTTGGTCTTTTTTTCTGTCGTCACTTTTCTATGTTTTTATTTTTTGTTTCTATGACTATTAGAAGCTATTAAAAATCGCAAAATGAATAGGTTATGAAATCAGAATAATACAATGGCATTTACACTATATTACCAAATGTATTGGGACGCCTGCCTTTGGAGGAACTTGACTGGCCTGCACAGAGTCCAGACCTCAACCCAATATAACACCTTTTGGATGAATTAGAGCAGAGACTGCGAACCAGGCCTTCTTGTCCAACATTAGTGCCTGGCCACACAAATGCGCTTCTGGAAGAACAGTCAAACATATTACTATAGACACACTCCTAAACCTTGGGGACTGCCTTCCCAGAAGAGTTAAAGCTGTTATAGCTGCAATGAACGGGTGGGCCAACTCAATATTGAACCCTACGGACTAATGCCGCGTACAGACGGTCGTTTTATGCGATGTAAAAAAACGATGTTTTGAAAAACGTCAATTTAATTGACCGTGTGTGGGAGAAAACGTCGTTTTATGTCTTCTGAAAAACGACCCAAAAAAATTGAAGCATGCTTCAATTTTATGTGTCGTTTTTCAAAACGTCGTTTTTTACTTCACAGAAATTGACCGTGTGAAGCAAAAAACGACGTTTCAAACGACGTTTTTACACCCGCGCATGCCCAGAAGCTAGTTATGAAGCGAGCTTCAATGGAAAAACGTGGTGAACGTAACCTCGCTTTGCTAGAGCACTGTGAAAAAACGATGGTGTGTAGGCAACATCGTTTTTGAAAATTGAAGTTTCAAAAATGTCGTTTTTTACTTCACAGAAAACGTCGGTTTTTTACATCGCATAAAACGACCGTCTGTACGCGGCATAAGACTGGGATGCTGTAAAGGCAGGCGTCCCAATACTTTTGGTAATGTAGTGTATATGACATTGTATTATTATAATTTCATAACCTATTCATTTTGAGATTTTTATTAGCTTCTTATAGTCATAGAAACAAAAAATAAACATAGAAAAGTGATGACAGAAAAAGACCAAGTGGTCCATTGAGTTTTCCGTTTTTTTTTTTTTTTTTTTTCTTTTTTTTTTGTAAACTTTTTTGTCTGAGTTATAGATCTGTGTTTGTCCCAAGCATGTTTGAAGCCATTTACTGTTGACTGACTCACTACCAATGCTGGAAGTCATGAAATTCTAAAGGTGACTTGGTTATGGCAAGAAGATTAGTTAAATCATCTTTCCCAATTTTTAAGTCTTTTTGACGCGTGTTATGAGAATTTTGATATTAAAAATATATATATATATATATTTGTATATATTTTGTTGTTGAGGTGAATATTTTGTTTGCATTATGAGGAATGGAGGTACATCATCTTGTGAATCGGATCACCAAAAATATTCTGAAAATAAGGACATATTTGTTTGAAATGTTAGCAAGTTGGTCCACAGCATTCCCATTTAAATATGCTTAAGGCAACTTACATTCTATAAAGAGTTAATGCAGTTTTAAAGAGGAAGTAAACCCTGATGGGTGTTACTTCCTCTTTGTTTCCCTGTAAAGGTGAAGCATAATGGGCTACTATGCATCGCATAGTAGCCCATTATGTGACATTTATCTGCAGGAGAAGCCCGCAATGTCCCCGTCTTCCTCGCTAGTAGCGAGCGGCCATTCTTCACCCCTCTTCCTTCCGGTACTGTGACTGGCCGGAGTCACACGGGAGCGGCCTTTAACGGCATGATCCGAGATAGAAACAGCACAGCGTGCCCTTTCTAACTCCGGCGCAGGAGAAATCACCCTACGGCGATTTGCAAATATCTCCTAGACCATGCAGGTCTGGGAGATATTTCAAGCACCTACAGGTAAGCATAAATCTAGGCTTACCTGTAGGCTAAAGTGGTTGTAAAGAGTTTACAACCACTTTAAGTGAATTCTTATTATAAGAGGTGACTTCACAAAGGAAGATTTTGACCATTAGTTACACTTATCCATCTAGTGAATATTATTGCATTCTGCAATTGTTGCAGAGAATGTTTTCAAATCCAGTAATGGTTTCTGAGGCAATTATAGCCAAGTTATTCAATTCCAAACTTCTCAAAAGAAGCACATACCTACATCTATGGCTGTGATTGATGAACCATTTGAAGCCTCATTCAACAGCATTGTTTTACTTATTGAAAGGTACCTCCAGCATTCTGGTTTTACTGATATGCAGGTCTTCCTTTAATCTCCCCAGTTCGTACTTTTCTTCCGATGTCTTATTTCCCAGTGGATTTAGCAAAAATGCTCTCACACTAGTAATGAGCTGTGTTACACTTTCCAATTGTTATGTCATGAGAATTTTTTTAGCGCATTACAGTAGATGCTGAGAATTCAAGAAGGTTATGGCTGTCACCCTGGTAATTTATCAAGAACTCATAACCATGTAGGTGTTATTTTATCTGGAGGCTTTTTAATAAAAACAGACTTTGGTGCAAGAAGAAAAGTACACATGACTTGTAAAACTGTTGAGCAAGTGCCCTAGGGGGGTCAGTTCTACTGAAATCTAAAGATCAGAAAGGACAAGTACATATTTATTTTGTTTGTGTTCTCTGGTGAATCATGGAGGCTAGCGAAATCCATGAAATTGAGAAAATCATCAAAGCTGGGCTCAAAAAAAAAAAAAAAAGGGAACTCCTTTGACTTATTAAAAAATGCAAAATGTAATACATTCATATTTGTTTTGCAAATTGTAATTTTTGTGAAATGCTTATAACTGTAAAGTCATTTATCTAAAGTATTGAAATATGTCTGTGCATTCGACTGAAGCACAAGAAGTATCATCGGCACTTTTATTTATGGGACAAAGCAGAATGAAATTTAATTTATGTTTTGTCTTGCAGTTTTTTTTTAAATGCCTAAATTATGCTTTTCTGTGCTTTGGTTTGCCCATATCTGTTCTAATGTAATAGTTTCATCTTATGATGTAAAATAAAGTGCAACAAAATCTTTTGTGTGTGTGTATGCTGCAGTGTAAGTGTCATGGCCGAAACATGTTCGCCATTTTGTGACGCTTTTTTTTTTAATACTTTTTTTTCAGCACAAGGTAACAATATATATATACATCAGAAATGGGGTCATGTCCATACAATGGTTCAGCAATAAGGAACCATGTTACCACATATACACAGTGTGCTTCAACTCAATGCCCCTTAGAGGCGTCCAACATATAGTACATGTAAAGTAACCCCAGGGGACTATGCGGGCTGTCGTCTCTGTACCCTGTGTTTTCCCAATTAAGTTTAAATAAGGGGAAGAGAATGAATAAGAAAGAATGGGGGGGGGGGAAAGAGGGGGGAGGAAGAGAGGCATTTGTGCTGCCTCTACTGTAGTCTAATAAAGAATTTCGAATTTCAAATGTACCGGGTTGCCAGCTATTTCTTCTATGGATTTATGCTGCAGTGAAAGCTCTTAAAAAATGGGGCCAAATATCAAGATGATATAACTCCAGCACACATGCACAGGAGTTATATCATCAGTGAGTGAAGAGAAGGGTCAGAAGAATCAACAGACAGGCACGCAGGTCACTAAAGCTGTCATCACTGGCAAAGGGAAAACCTAGAAGTAGGTCTGCTATAATATGCAAGTAAGCAATTGATACTTTTCTATTATGGCTAGAGCTGGCAAACCTTAACCTTGCTACATTTACACTTTAGAGCGCAACTCTAGGCAGAGATTTCAAGCATACAACAAAAATACACAGTCAAAATAAAAAGAGGTTTACTATTCTACCTGTCATAGACTGGGTAAGTCTGTAAATCACAAATCTTCTGCCGTGCATAACCAGAGAAGGGTAACAATCCTGTATGTATGTATGTGTGTTTGTGTGTGTGTGTGTGTGTGTATATATATATATATATATATATATATAATATATATATATATATATATAAAACTATATTGTCAAAAGTATTAGGACACCTGCCTTTACACACATTAACTTTAATGGCATCCCAGTCTTAGTCCGTAGGGTTCAATATTGAGTTGTCCACCCTTTGCAGTTATAATAGTTTGAACTCTTCTGGGAAGGCAAAAGGGAAAGAGAAGCGCCAAGCCACTCCTTGTGTGGCATTGTTTTTTTTTTGCGAAGTTGCAAGACAAAGCAAAATGTACTCGCATAGTGCTGGACGGGTGAAGGCATGTCAGGTGCAGCGATATAAGAAACCACAGAGGAATCCTAGGATGTCAGCCACGAGCGCCGGGTGTCAGAGGGAGCTGAAGCCTCAAGGAGACTCAGGAAGATGCTGCCAGGGTCCCTCGGTGTAGAGGAGTTCCGTAGCTGTCAACCTGGATACCGCCTGCCACCGTCTTTGGCCAATAAGGTGGTGGGTGGTAACCAGGTTGACAGCCCCGGGACACCTCCACACCAAGAGACCCTGCTGGCATCCTCCTGAGTCTCCTTTGAGGCTTCAGCTCCCTCTGACACCTGGCACTCGTGGCTGACATCCTAGGATTCCTCTGCGTTTTTTTTCTATTGCTGCACCCGACATACCTTCACCCATCCAGCACTATGTGAGTGCATTTTACTTTGTCTTAAATTTTGCAACTGTGTAATAAAATGATGCTACACTAGGAGTGGCTTAGTGCTTCTCTTTCTTTTTTCCCTGCCTTCTTGTCTTCACAGTCCCTGGGTCCCCAGCCCGTGCCTGAAGCAGCTTCACCATCTCTAGCAGCTCAACATCAGAGACTTTGTGAACTGGTTCACCACTTAGACCTTCATTAAGATTGATTCATATTCATCTGTTGGATTGACTTAATAATTAACAATAATTACGGGCTTTGATACACTACTTTGCTGTTCTTAGGTTTTAGCGCTGAGTTTCACGCTGGTTTTATGTGTAACTCTTCTGGGAGGGATGTCTACAAGGTTTAGTCATTTGTCTATGGGATTGTTTGATCATTCTTCCAGGCACTGATAGAAGGAAAGGCCTGGCTCACCGTCTCCGCTCTAATTCATCCCAAAGATGTCCAATCATGTTGAAGTCAGGACTCTGTGCAGGCCAGTCAAGTTCCTCCACCCCAAACTCGCTCACCCATGTCTTTATGGACCTTGCTTTGTGCACTGGTCCAAATCATTTGGTGGAGACATTTTGGACAATTTCATGCTCCCAACTTTGTGGGAACTGTTTGGGAATGGCCCCTTCCTGTTCCAACATGACTATGGACCTTGCTTTGTGCACTGGTCCGCAAAGACATGGATGAGCGAGTTTGGAGTGCGGGAACTTTTACTGGCCTGCACAGAGTTCGGACTTCAAACCAATATAACACATTTTGGACGAATTAGAGCGGAGATTGCGAGCCAGGCTTTCTCGCCCAACATCAGTGCCTGACCTCACAAATGCGTTTATGTGTCCATAGACACATTACTAAACTCTGGGGACAGCCTTCCCAGAAGAGTTGAAGCTGTTATAGCTGCAAAGGGTGGACCAACTCAATATTGAACCCTACAGACTAAGACTGGGATGCCATTAAAGCTTAAAGCTTACTGTATGTGCGTGTAAAGGCAGGCGTCCCAATACAATTGACAATATAGTGTGTGTGTGTGTGTGTGTGTGTGTGTATATATATATATATATATATATATATATATATATATATATATATATATATATATGCTGTATATATCACACTGTTGATATTCCTGTGACACATTTATAAATAAATACCACCCTATCCGTGACAAGGAAAGTGGAGGTAAATAAGACTTTTTCCCTTTTAACACAAATTGTGCCACATCTTTGAGACCATGTTAATTTTTCTGCATGCTACTGGCACATACATGGGTCTATTGCAAGTTTCACCATCTGTCGCAGTTTTCTATTGAGCATCTGTGACACTCATTTCACAGATTTTGTTTTAGCCTTCCATTATGGAACCATTATCTTTAAAGAATAATAGCTTTTGCCTGGCAAAAGCCCTTTTGGTTTTCAAACATTTGCTTTAGTTGCACACAGATGTAAGAATTTACTGATGTCTATACTCTGAATCTTGTTGCCAAAAAGATCCTGAGTAAAATGTTTCACAAAGACCTTACATAAATGCGCATAAAGGAGCATAAGCGATTATGGAACCATCCATTATTCCAAGAGAATAGCTTTCATCAGGTAAAGTCCCTTCTGGTTTTCTTGCATTTGCTTTAAGAGGAGGTTTGCAGGGTCAGGAATCTGGTATGTGTGGGTTCCCTAACTAAAATCAGTTATTAAATCAGTATTAAACTTCATTTGTATTTTTGCAAATTTCACAGACATACATTTAAGTCTGTCACTAATTGAACCTCAAAATGTTAACCTAAGTTACAGGAATGTTGATTATGGTTTTGTTCTTTCTTGTGTGTTTTCAAATCTTTTATCAAGTCTTCTAAATCCTTTTGATGGTATATATAAAAAATAGTAAAAATAGAAGTAAATCTTTCCTGAGTCTGGGTAAAACTCCATTATAGAAATTTAAACTGATTATACTACATCATAAATTGGAACTTGATAACTGCTAGCCTCCACAACTGAGCATACCCTTTTTATAGGTAGAATTTATGCTTATGTTTTATTTCACTAAGAGCCCAATAAAATACGTGGTCAATTGTCTGAGGGAAACACATTATTTTCTACCATATTGCATCTATTTTTCTGAAGGGGAATTTTGAAGGCAGTCTTAAGAAGTAATTTTAACCAAAAGTAGCCAAAAGACAATTCATTATAATTAGGGTTTGTCGTATTTTCAGTTCTTAATTATATGGTTGTATTTACATCACTTGTTTACTTAGCCGTTGATTGCAAAAGGTATGTGGTTAAGTTTTTAGTGTGTATAATGTTAGAATGTTTCTGTTAAAAATGTTTGGAAGACTAAAGAGTATATTCTAAAGACAAAGGACATCCATACTTTGTCATGATAAAAGTTTCCAGTACTCATGCTGATCTTGGCATATTACACTAGTTGAGTAATCCTGAAAAGTAAAAAAAACAGTCACTGGTATTAAACCAGATAATATCTGGCTTATCATATCATATAGTGTAAAAAATAGTGCAGCGCAAATAGAATAATGATTAAATAATTAAATATCATATCATATAACAATGCATGAAGCATGTAGTGTGGTCAAAGTTTACAAATGTGAATAGTTAATAGCCTCTGGAATCTTTCTTTCATCAAAATTAAGGGCTCATACCCAAAGCATTTATTTATAGGTGGGTCTCTATTTGAGGGTCCCAGTTTTTATTGTCTTTTTGGTGCATCGTATACACTTCATCACTGACATAAATTCTTTCTGTGGTGAATGCAGGTGTTAAAATGTGTCAATAAATTGATATTTTTAAAGCTGAGTTTCCATCAAAAATATAAGTTTGCGTTATATTTTAGCTTAGACCTGAAAAAAAAAAAAAAAAAAAAAAAAAATTTTACTCACCTCTAAATGCCTGTAGCTATGCGGTCCCACGAAATCTGCCTTCCTATTCACAGAGGATCCTGACGTCAGCTCCCAGGATGCCGTGCGCTTCCCCTGTGTCTCCGGGCTTGTTCATGTTTATGGGTTGCTATCACAACGGCGTGCACTTTCGCTCGTTGTGATGGCAACCCAAGTGTTTGACGGCGCGGCGCTGCAGTTCTATTGCGGACGCACGAGAATGGGGCGGGACGGGCGGCCCTTTCAGCTAGTCATCCACAGTATTTCCTGGAAGTAATTGCTTGTTGGCTTCACAATGCCCACAAGCAAAAATGGGAACCATCTGCACACAGGAATAAAAAGTGTGCGTTCGAAATAAGTTGGCGGAACGGTGGCACTTTTAAACCTAGTAAGTGACACATCTAGAAAGAGAGATGAAAGGACATTGTTTGAAAAATTGAAAAATGTGGTTGGAACCCCGCTTTAAGCCCATAGCTTGAAGCCAAAAGTTTATAGCATTATGGGAACTTCAAATTCAATATCCATCTAAATGGAGAGAGAGAAGATGCCAAATGTAACCAACAATGATTTGATTTCCCTTTTTGTATCTTGTTTATTGATGTTGCATAAAGCAAGAGATAAACTGACTCGAGATGTAAAATTTCCAGAATGTTTTAAGCCATGAGGAAAAGTTTTTGTGCCTGTTTTTTTTTTTTTTTTTATCTGTAAATCTTTTGAAAAAAATTTAAAACAAATTCATTGTGGAATAGTTTTACAAATTGAAGATCATTTTTTTACACTGGGAGCATGAAATGCAGTGTATATAAAAGTATTATGCTTGGAATAAAAGAACAGCTTACTCAGTAAATAAACAAAACTTTATTTTTAAAATGTATTTTTTTATTACAAATGAAATAACAAGGACTGTATATGTTAGCGTCGGCAGAATGGCACGAATGGGCACAGGCACGTACAGGTACGTCGCTTTTAAGAGCCCAGCCGTGGGTCGTGCGTGAAGCTCCGTGACCGCCGGTGTCCCGCGATCGGTCACAGGAGCTGAAGGACGGGGAGATTTGTGTGTAAACACACCTTCCCCGTTCTCCACTGTGGCAATGTCGGTGATCATCTATTCCCTGATATAGGGAACGACGATCACTAATGTCACACGTCCAGCCCCACCCCCCTACAGTTAGAAACACAAATGAGGTCACATATAACCCCTTCAGCGCCCCCTAGTGGTTAACTCCTAAACTGCAATTGTCATTTTTGCAGTAATCAGTGCATTTTTTTAGCACTTTTCGCTGTGAAAATTACAATGGTCCCAAAAATGTGTCAAAATTGTCCGATGTGTCCGCCATAATGTCGCAGTCATGAAAAAAATCGATGATAGCCGCCATTAGTAGTAAAAAAAAGAATATTAATATAAAGGGCATAAAACTGTCCCCTATTTTGTAAACGCTTTAATTTTTTTTGCGCAAACCAATCAATAAACGCTTATTGCAATTTTTTTTTACCAAAAATAGGTAGAAGAATACGTATCGGCCTAAACTGAGAAAAAATTATATTTTGTTATATATTTTTTGGGGATATTTATTATAGCAAAAAGTAAAAAAATATTGATTTTTTTTTAAAAATTGGCACTCTATTTTTGTTTATAGCGCAAAAAATAAAAACCGCAGAGGTGATCAAATACCACCAAAAGAAAGCTCTATTTGTGTGAAAAAAAAGGACGCTAAGTTTGTTTGGGAGCCACATTGCACGACCGCGCAAATGTCAGTTAAAGCGGCGCAGTGCCAAATCGCAAAAACTGCCCAGGTCCTTTACCTGCATAATGGTCCGGGTCTTAAGTGGTTAAAACATTTCAACTATACAGGAGAACAGATAACCAACCATCCCCTTTCCCTCATAATAGTTTAAAAGCTTCCTGCCAGTATGGCATCTTGACAATGTTGATCCAGAAGCAAATATTGCTCTTTATGTAAATAATTCAGTATTTGTGTGAGGCAGAGTTTTGCAGCACTTCCTTATTTGAAGATGGTGCTGGTGAAAAAACACTTTGTGGAATGAGAATTCTGGAGGGAAAAGCTACTTGCACTTTCATTGTGGTCCTCATCATTTCATTCCATGAAGTATTTTTAATGTCTTTAGGTCACCTCTGGCATGCTAGGATGTGTTCTGTCATTCTTGTAGCATTTGGAAAAGAAGATGTTGGTCTTCTACCAGTAAAAACCTTGTACAGCCCACTTCCTCTTTCTTGTCTGGTAATTGACCTATTCCCTGCAGTGCCCTAGTGGCAGAAATTATTATTTATCTTTTTTGAGAACTGCATTGAGAAGTACAGTGTTACTTTAATTGTATTCCAGGATTTACTTGTCTTCAGCTGAGAGAATTTGCAATCGTTTAACCACTTACCGCCTGTAGGATGTCCATGGACATCCTTTTGGTTTCAGTGGTTATACCGGATTGATGCCTGCACCTAAAAATGTAAAAGCCCCCACCGTGCTTACACGCAAATGCAAATGCGTATGTTACTCCTGCACGGATATGTAAACGGTGATCACATCACACCATGTGAGGTATTGTCACAAAAAGTCAGAGCGAGGATAAATATGATATTACCAGTCCTGTGCAACTCTAAACTGGTAACCTGTAAAGGTGTAAAAGTTTAGGGGTGTAACATAATCTTTCACATCATTCAAAAAAAATATGGGCTAACTTTTCTGTTTTTTTTTTCGTTTTTTTTTTAAACCACTGTGTGAATACCAATTTATTCTATAGGGCATCTGCTAAATATATATACAGTACAAACCAAAAGTTTGGACACACCTTCTCATTCAAAGAGTTTTCTTTATTTTCATGACTATGAAAATTGTAGATTCACACTGAAGGCATCAAAACTATGAATTAACACATGTGGAATTATACATAACAAAAAAGTGTGAAACAACTGAAAATATATTTCATATTCTAGGTTCTTCAAAGTAGCCACCTTTTGCTTTGATTACTGCTTGGCACACTCTTGGCATTCTCTTGAAGAGGTAGTCACCTGGCGCAGCACCCCATCACTCTCCTTCTTGGTCAAATAGCCCTTACACAGCCTGGAGGTGTGTTTGGGGTCATTGTCCTGTTGAAAAATAAATGATGGTCCAACTAAACGCAAACCGGATGGAATAGCATGCCGCTGCAAGATGTTGTGGTAGCCATGCTGGTTCAGTATGCCTTCAATTTTGATAAAATCCCCAACAGTGTCACCAGCAAAGCACCCCCACACCATCACACCTCCTCCTCCATGCTTCACGGTGGGAACCAGGCATGTAGAGTCCATCCGTTCACCTTTTCTGCGTCGCACAAAGACACGGGGGTTGGAACCAAAGATCTCAAGTTTGGACTCATCAGACCAAAGAACAGATTTCCACTGGTCTAATGTCCATTCCTTGTGTTCTTTAGCCCAAACAATACAAAACAGATTATAGCGCACACATGCAAAAATGACATTTATCCTGCAAGGCTAGTTAAAAACACCTGAACATATTCAAAAATACGGGGGTTTGGTCACACTATATAGTCATATAGTGCTAAGCCCACTTACTGTGACAAAGTACCCTGAATTATTGGGTCATACCCTAGTAATAGAATGAAAGAACCTGGGTCTCAACCATGGGAGATAAACTCCTCTATATGGGAGAACTGAAGGGATTCTTCCTATACACTGGTGGCCACTAATGTGAGGTAATGAAGAGGGGGAGGGGTGCTCCAGCCAAGAGACCTGGTCAGGGTCTATACAAAATACAAAAAGATACTTAGTGGGCACACCCTAAAAATGCTATACATCTAAGATGGTGCTGCTATAAGACCAAATACAGTACAAAACAGATTATAGCGCACACATGAAAAAATGACATTTATCCTGCAAGGCTAGTTAAATACACCTGAACATATTCAAAAATACGGGGGTTTGGTCACACTATATAGTCATATAGTGCTAAGCCCACTTACTGCGACAAAGTACCCTGAATTTAGCCCAAACAAGTCTCTTCTGCTTGTTGCCTTTCTTTAGCAGTGGTTTCCTAGCAGATATTCTACCATGAAGGCCTAAATCACACAGTCTCCTCTTAACAGTTCTAGAGATGTGTCTGCTGCAAAAGGTGGCTACTTTGAAGAACCTAGAATATGAAATATATTTTCAGTTGTTTCACACTTTTTTGTTATGTATAATTCCACATGTGTTAATTCATAGTTTTGATGCCTTCAGTGTGAATCTACAATTTTCATAGTCATGAAAATAAAGAAAACTCTTTGAATGAGAAGGTGTGTCCAAACTTTTGGTCTGTACTGTATATATATATATATATATATATATATATATATATATATATATATATATATATATATATATATATATATATATATATATATATATATATATATATATATATATAATATGTTTGTGGGTTCTAAGTAATTTTCTAGCAAAAAAGTTGATTGTTACATGTTGGGAGAAATGTCAGCATTGCCCTGGATGGGAAGGGGTTAAGGCATACATAGTCTCAAAAATCTTTCATTAAGGTCTTCATGTTACTGTATATAGTTTAAATACCATGTCATAGATTTATTCTTATCATTGTATAAGAACATATTCCACACTTTTTTTTTCTATTCCTTAATTTTTCCTTAACAAAAAAAACATTTTGTGTCCCCCCCCCATTTTTTTATTTTTTTCCAAGGCCTTCCCCTCTCTGCTCTTAACCCATTGTTCCCTAGCTCTTATGCCGCGTACACACGATCAGTTCGTCTGATGAAAACGGTCTGATGGATGGTTTTTATCAGACGAACCGATCGTGTGTGGGCCCCATCAGTTTTTTCCAATCGGTAAAAAAACTTAGAACCTGTTTTAAAGTTATCTGATGGTTAAAAAAACGATAGAAAAAAACGATCATCTGTGGGGAAATCCATTGGTTAAAAATCAACTCATGCTCAGAATCAAGTCGACGCATGCTCGGAAGCATTGAACTTCATTTTTCACAGCACGTCGTTGTGTTTTATGTCACCGCGTTCTGACACGATCGTTTTTTTAACTGATGGTGTGTAGGCAAGACTGATGAAAGTCAGCTTCATCGGATATCTGATGAAAAAATCCATCAGACCGGTTTCATCGGATGAACCGATTGTGTGTACAGGGCATTACTGTTTGAAACTGTTGAGGGAATCAGGACTTGCTTTTCTGTGAAAACTTGCTGACATTTATCCTGTCACATTCAGTCAGCTAATTTTTATAAATACTTCAGTTAGAAGGAAATCAGACTCTGAGTTATTGAAGGTCATTTTGAGGGACAGAACTCACAGATCTCTTCTTCTACCTCTCCAGCAATTCTGCAGTCTTTCTGGGTTTATCATTTCTGTCACTCAGCAAAGAGTATTAGTTGCTTTTCTTATAAAAGATTTTTTTTA